>NC_053389.1:345977182-347209370 GCF_905171765.1 Bufo bufo
CCACACCCCTTCTCCGGCAGTCAACATTCCACCAACTCAGCAGAAGGACGCTGGTTTTTCTCCATCATATACTAGTCCTCCTCGTCACTCATTTCATTAGCAATTGATCACCAAGGCGATTGCAAAAAGACAACAGTATGTGTACACTCATCCAACAGCGCAGAAGCTGAAAGTGCTCGGACTGGTACTACAGTCCCTCCCTTTCCATGTGGTGAACTCTGCACCTTTCAGAGAACTGATTGCTTGTGCCGAGCCAAGGTGGAAAGTCCTAAGCCATCATTACTTCTCCAAAATTGCTGTACCAGCCCTGCACACGTATGTTGAACAGAGGGTGGGCCAGTCCTTGAGCCTGTTGGTGTCTGCTAAAGTTCATGGCAGCACTGACGTGTGGAGCTGTAACTAGGTCAAGGACAATATATGTTACAGCCCACTAGGTAAATGTGGTTCCTGCCCAGCAACATCAGAAACTTGGCCAGGTGACGACACTGCCGTCTCCATGTTCTCAAGCTGTGATTCCTGTGCCAATGTCCTCCTCTGCCTCCTCATCCTTCACCTTGTCCTCAGGCTCCACTGCAGGCACAATTCAGAGTGCTACTCCAGCATAACATCTGTGCAGAGCACGGTGGTGCTATTCTGTTCTGCACCTGGTTTGCCTGACCGAATGCAGTCATATCGGGGAGGAACTGCTCCGCATCCTTCAAGAGGAAATCGAATCCTGGCTCTCTCCTCACTAACTGAAAATCGAAACGATGGTCACCGATTACAGGAAGAACATCATGTTGGTGCTGCGTCAAGGAGGGCTGACCCATGCGCCCTGCATGGAGCACGTCTTTAATCTGGTTGTAAAGCAGTTCCTGAAGTCTTCCATCCAACTGCAAAACATCCTGAAAATGGCCAGGAAACTGTGCATGAACTTCAGCCACTCTTACACTGCAAAACACGATCTCCTTGAGCTGCAAAGGCCGAATAGCATTCAACAACATCGCCTGATAAGCAATGTTTCTACCCATTGGAATGCCACCCTCCACATGTTCGACCAACTATACGAGCAGAGGAAGGCCGTAAATGATTCCTTGATGATGCAGGCGGACAGGAACTCTCCCCTGTGTAACTTTGCTTTAGTCAGTGGCAGCTCATGCGTGACACCTGCCGTTTGCTCAGGCCCTTTAAGACCACTTTATTTGTCAATTGACAGGACTACGGGATGAAAGACGTAATTCCACTCCTTCATGTCCTGGAGCAGACGCTGATAAATCTGGCTGGCCAGGAGGCAGGAAATGTGGTGCCTAAATCTCATGACCACCTGAGCCCTATGGGGACATTCACGCACATGCAATGTATACAGAAATGGGTGGTTTTTCTGCACAAGTGACAGGAGATAAGCAGGAGGCGCTAGAGGGCGATGAGGAAGACTAGGCAGATGACCCTGACATACTGTGGCAGTATACAGTGGAGATGGAGACAGGGAGTCCGTCTGAGTCTCTTGCGCAAATGGCCAGATGCATGCCGAGTTGCTTGCGTAGTGACAGCCATATTATCAGCATTAGACAGAGGGATGGCTACTGGCTCTCCACTATGTTAGACCCTCATTTCCACTCCAAAATTCGGGCCTTTTTTCCCACCTGCTGAGAGGGAGGATAAACTAAACTAATATTGAGACACACTGTGTAGTCAGTTGGCCGTTACATATGTGGGCCATCGCCCATCCTCACAAAGGTCTGACCGGGGGGCCCTTTGTACTCACGTTCCACTGCCATGATGCTGGAGCGGGGTTGGGTGGCAGGAGCAGCACGAGCTCCATCAGCAGCAACTTAAAGTTTATGTACACCTTTAGGGGCAATTTTTTTATATTATTGCTAGAGATGAGCGAATTTATGAAAAGTTCGATTCGGCTAGAGTCGCTGAATTTTACAAAATAATTCGCTTGATCGCGGCATCTAAGTGTAAAAACAGTGTGAAATGAACCTTAAAAAAATTTAATCAAACTTACCGCCTCCATTTGCTCGTGACAGGCCGGATGCCGCCATCTTGCTTGAAGATCTGAAGCGAAATCTCACGTGCAAGCATGGGATTTCGGCCGAGATCTTCAATCAAGATGGCGGCTGGCGGCCCGTCGCAAGCAAATGGAGGAGGTAAGTATGTATTTTGTTTGCTTTTTACACTATTTCAGGTTAAATTGATTTGCTAACAAAGCACAAGGAATTTTGGCATCGAAGAAAATCAAATTTATCCTGAAATTCTGATCGAATTCCATTTTGTGGGATTTGATTCGCTCATCTCTAATTATTGCATTATGTACTTAGTTTAAGCTAAAAATCATTTTTTCAATTGGTCTTATTAAAAATATGGAATCCTTTTTGTGTTTATAGCTTAGATGCTGTAGTACCAGCCTGTGGATTTTCTGTCTTTTCAGTCATCTGGGGAGAAGACAGATTTCTTATCTCTGCTCTCTGACATTAGAAACATTCATCAAAGCTCAATCCTTATCTTACTGATAAGAATGAGGCTTATGTAAGTGTTTATGACCTCTTAGTTTAGAGATAAGGGTTATTAGATGACCACAAAGTGAAAGTACCAGTCACACAGTTAGAAAAACAATTAACACTTTGTGACAGCACAGCTAGAGTTGAGCGAACACCTGGATGTTCGGGTTCGAGAAGTTCGGCCGAACTTCCCGGAAATGTTCGGGTTCGGGATCCGAACCCGATCCGAACTTCGTCCCGAACCCGAACCCCATTGAAGTCAATAGGGACCCGAACTTTTGGGCACTAAAAAGGCTGTAAAACAGCCCAGGAAAGAGCTAGAGGGCTGCAAAAGGCAGCAACATGTAGGTAAACAAATATGGATAGGGAAATGAATTAAAATTAAAATTAAAAAAATAAAAATGAACCAATATCAATTGGACAGAGGTCCCACAGCAGAGAATCTGGCTTCACGTCAGCAGAGAATCAGTCTCTTCATGCCATAGCAAAGAATCTGGCTTCATGTCAGCAGAGAATCAGTCTCTTCATGCCATAGCAGAGAATCTGGCTTCATGTCAGCGCAGAATCAGTCTTCATGTCATAGCAGAGAATCAGGCTTCACGTCACCCACCACTGGAACAGGCCACTGTCACACATTTAGGCCCCGGCCCACAGACAGAGGAGAGAGGTCCCGTAACAGAGAATCTGGCCTTATGTCAGCGCAGAATCTGTATTCATGTCATAGCAGAGAATCAGGCTTCACGTCACCCACCACTGGAACAGGCCACTGTCACACATTTAGGCCCCGGCACCCAGACAGAGGAGAGCGGTCCCGTAACAGAGAATCTGGCCTTATGTCAGCGCAGAATCTGTCTTCATGTCAAAGCAGAGAATCAGGCTTCACGTCACCCACCACTGGAACAGGCCACTGTCACACATTTAGGCCCAGGCACCCAGGCAGAGGAGAGAGGTCCCGTAACAGAGAATCTGGCCTTATGTCAGCGCAGAATCTGTCTTCATGTCATAGCAGAGAATCAGGCATCACGTCACCCACCACTGGAACAGGCCACTGTCACACATTTAGGCCCAGGCACCCAGGCAGAGGAGAGAGGTCCCGTAACAGAGAATCTTGCCTTATGTCAGCGCAGAATCTGTATTCATGTCATAGCAGAGAATCAGGCTTCACGTCACCCACCACTGGAACAGGCCACTGTCACACATTTAGGCCCCGGCACCCAGACAGAGGAGAGCGGTCCCGTAACAGAGAATCTGGCCTTATGTCAGCGCAGAATCTGTCTTCATGTCATAGCAGAGAATCAGGCATCACGTCACCCACCAACTGGAACAGGCCACTGTCACACATTTAGGCCCAGGCACCCAGGCAGAGGAGAGAGGTCCCGTAACAGAGAATCTGGCCTTATGTCAGCGCAGAATCTGTCTTCATGTCATAGCAGAGAATCAGGCATCACGTCACCCACCACTGGAACAGGCCACTGTCACACATTTAGGCCCAGGCAGAGGAGAGAGGTCCCGTAACAGAGAATCTGGCCTTATGTCAGCGCAGAATCTGTCTTCATGTCATAGCAGAGAATCAGGCTTCACGTCACCCACCACTGGAACAGGCCACTGTCACACATTTAGGCCCCGGCACCCAGACAGAGGAGAGCGGTCCCGTAACAGAGAATCTGGCCTTATGTCAGCGCAGAATCTGTATTCATGTCATAGCAGAGAATCAGGCTTCACGTCAGCCACCACTGGAACAGGCCACTGTCACACATTTAGGCCCAGGCACCCAGGCAGAGGAAAGCGGTCCCGTAACAGAGAATCTGGCCTTATGTCAGCGCAGAATCTGTCTTCATGTCATAGCAGAGAATCAGGCATCACGTCACCCACCACTGGAACAGGCCACTGTCACACATTTAGGCCCAGGCACCCAGGCAGAGGAGAGAGGTCCCGTAACAGAGAATCTGGCCTTATGTCAGCGCAGAATCTGTATTCATGTCATAGCAGAGAATCAGGCTTCACGTCACCCACCACTGGAACAGGCCACTGTCACACATTTAGGCCCCGGCACCCAGACAGAGGAGAGCGGTCCCGTAACAGAGAATCTGGCCTTATGTCAGCGCAGAATCTGTCTTCATGTCATAGCAGAGAATCAGGCATCACGTCACCCACCACTGGAACAGGCCACTGTCACACATTTAGGCCCAGGCACCCAGGCAGAGGAGAGAGGTCCCGTAACAGAGAATCTGGCCTTATGTCAGCGCAGAATCTGTCTTCATGTCATAGCAGAGAATCAGGCATCACGTCACCCACCACTGGAACAGGCCACTGTCACACATTTAGGCCCAGGCACCCAGGCAGAGGAGAGAGGTCCCGTAACAGAGAATCTGGCGTTATGTCAGCGCAGAATCTGTATTCATGTCATAGCAGAGAATCAGGCATCACGTCACCCACCACTGGAACAGGCCACTGTCACACATTTAGGCCCAGGCACCTAGGCAGAGGAGAGAGGTCCCGTAACAGAGAATCTGGCCTTATGTCAGCGCAGAATCTGTATTCATGTCATAGCAGAGAATCAGGCTTCACGTCACCCACCACTGGAACAGGCCACTGTCACACATTTAGGCCCCGGCACCCAGACAGAGGAGAGCGGTCCCGTAACAGAGAATCTGGCCTTATGTCAGCGCAGAATCTGTCTTCATGTCATAGCAGAGAATCAGGCATCACGTCACCCACCAACTGGAACAGGCCACTGTCACACATTTAGGCCCAGGCACCCAGGCAGAGGAAAGCGGTCCCGTAACAGAGAATCTGGCCTTATGTCAGCGCAGAATCTGTCTTCATGTCATAGCAGAGAATCAGGCATCACGTCACCCACCAACTGGAACAGGCCACTGTCACACATTTAGGCCCCGGCACCCAGACAGAGGAGAGGTTCATTTAACTTTGGGTTGCCCCGCAATATAATGGTAAAATGAAATTAAAAATATTATTGAATGAGGAAGTGCCCTGGAGTAGAATAATATATTGTTAAGGGGAGGTAGTTAATATCTAATCTGCACAAGGGATGGACAGGTCCTGTGGGATCCATGCCTGGTTCATTTTTATGAACGTCAGCTTGTCCACATTGGCTGTAGACAGGCGGCTGCGTTTGTCTGTAATGACGCCCCCTGCCGTGCTGAATACACGTTCAGACAAAACGCTGGCCGTCGGGCAGGCCAGCACCTCCAAGGCATAAAAGGCTAGCTCTGGCCACGTGGACAATTTGGAGACCCAGAAGTTGAATGGGGCCGAACCATCAGTCAGTACGTGGAGGGGTGTGCACAGGTACTGTTCTACCATGTTAGTGAAATGTTGCCTCCTGCTAACACGTTCCGTATCAGGTGGTGGTGCACCTAGCTGTGGCGTGTTGACAAAACTTTTCCACATCTCTGCCATGCTAACCCTGCCCTCAGAGGAGCTGGGCATGACACAGCTGCGTTGGCGACCTCTTGCTCCTCCTCTGCCTTCGCCTTGGGCTTCCACTGGTTCCCCTGTGACATTTGGGAATGCTCTCAGTAGCGCGTCTACCAACGTGCGCTTGTACTCGCGCATCTTCCTATCACGCTCCAGTGTAGGAAGTAAGGTGGGCACATTGTCTTTGTACCGGGGATCCAGCAGGGTGGCAACCCAGTAGTCCGCACACGTTAAAATGTGGGCAACTCTGCTGTCGTTGCGCAGGCACTGCAGCATGTAGTCGCTCATGTGTGCCAGGCTGCCCAGAGGTAAGGACAAGCTGTCCTCTGTGGGAGGCGTATCGTCATCGTCCTGAGTTTCCCCCCAGCCACGCACCAGTGATGGGCCCGAGCTGCTTTGGGTGCCACCCCGCTGTGAACATGCTTCATCCTCATCCTCCTCCACCTCCTCCTCATCCTCGTCCTCCTCGTCCTCCAGTAGTGGGCCCTGTCTGGCCACATTTGTACCTGGCCTCTGGTGTTGCAAAAAACCTCCCTCTGAGTTACATCGAAGAGACTGGCCTGAAAGTGCTAAAAATGACCCCTCTTCCTCCTCTTCCTCCTGGGCCACCTCCTCTTCCATCATCGCCCTAAGAGTTTTCTCAAGGAGACATACAAGTGGTATTGTAACGCTGATAACGGCGTCATCGCCACTGGCCATGTTGGTGGAGTACTCGAAACAACGCAACAGGGCACACAGGTCTCGCATGGAGGCCCAGTCATTGGTGGTGAAGTGTGTCTGATCCGCAGTGCGACTGACCCGTGCGTGCTGCAGCTGAAACTCCACTATGGCCTGCTGCTGCTCGCACAGTCTGTCCAGCATATGCAAGGTGGAGTTCCACCTGGTGGGTACGTCGCATATGAGGCGGTGAGCGGGAAGGCCGAAGTTACGCTGTAGCGCAGACAGGCAAGCAGCGGCAGGGTGTGAACGCCGGAAGCGCAAACAGACGGCCCGCACTTTATGCAGCAGCTCTCACATGTCGGGGTAGTTGCGCCAGGCAAGGGATGTGCGTCAATCCAGGTAGGCCAAGAGCTGCAACGAGATTTCGCCCATTATCGCACACCACCAGGCCGGGCTTGAGGCTCACCGGCAGCAACCACTCGTCGGTCTGTTGTTCTATACCCCGCCACAACTCCTGTGCGGTGTGGGGCCTGTCCCCCAAACATATGAGTTTCAGAATGGCCTGCTGACGTTTACCCCGTGCTGTGCTGAAGTTGGTGGTGAAGGTGTGTGGCTGACTGGATGAGCAGGTGGAAGAAGAGGAGGAGGAAGCTGAGTAGGAGGAGGAGGAGACAGGAGGCAAAGAATGTTGCCCTGCGATCCTTGGCGGCGGAAGGACGTGCGCCAAACAGCTCTCCGCCTGGGGCCCAGCCGCCACTACATTTACCCAGTGTGCAGTTAGGGAGATATAGTGTCCCTGGCCGTGCTTACTGGTCCACGTATCTGTGGTTAGGTGGACCTTGCCACAGATGGCGTTGAGCAGTGCACACTTGATTTTATCGGACACTTGTTTGTGCAGGGAAGACATGGCTCTCTTGGAGAAGTAGTGGCGGCTGGGAACAACATACTGTGGGACAGCAAGTGACATGAGCTGTTTGAAGCTGTGTGTGTCCACCAGCCTAAATGACAGCATTTCATAGGCCAGTAGTTTAGAAATGCTGGCATTCAGGGCCAGGGATCGAGGGTGGCTAGGTGGGAATTTACGCTTTCTCTCAAATGTTTGTGAGATGGAGAGCTGAACGCTGCCGTGTGACATGGTTGAGATGCTTGGTGACGCAGGTGGTGGTGTTGGGGGTACATCCCATGTTTGCTGGGCGGCAGGTGCCAACGTTCCTCCAGAGGCAGAGGAAGAGGCCGAGGCGGCGGCAGCAGCAGCAAAAGAGGCCGAGGCGGCGGCAGCAGCAGAAGAGGCCGAGGCGGCAGCAGCAGAAGAGGTAGCAGGGGGAGCCTGAGTGACTTCCTTGTTTTTAAGGTGTTTACTCCACTGCAGTTCATGCTTTGCATGCAGGTGCCTGGTCATGCAGGTTGTGCTAAGGTTCAGAACGTTAATGCCTCGCTTCAGGCTCTGATGGCACAGCGTGCAAACCACTCGGGTCTTGTCGTCAGCACATTGTTTGAAGAAGTGCCATGCCAGGGAACTCCTTGAAGCTGCCTTTGGGGTGCTCGGTCCCAGATGGCGGCGGTCAGTAGCAGGCGGATTCTCTTGGCGGCGGGTGTTCTGATTTTGCCCACTGCTCCCTCTTTTGCTACGCTGTTGGCTTGGTCTCACCACTGCCTCTTCCTCCGAACTGTGAAAGTCAGTGGCACGACCTTCATTCCATGTGGGGTCTAGGACCTCATCGTCCCCTGCATCGTCTTCCACCCAGTCTTGATCCCTGACCTCCTGTTCAGTCTGCACACTGCAGAAAGACGCAGCAGTTGGCACCTGTGTTTCGTCATCATCAGAGACGTGCTGAGGTGGTATTCCCATGTCCTCATCATCAGGAAAAATAAGTGGTTGTGCGTTAGTGCATTCTATCTCTTCCACCCCTGGGGAAGGGCTAGGTGGATGCCCTTGGGAAACCCTGGCAGCAGAGTCTTCAAACAGCATAAGAGACTGCTGCATAACTTGAGGCTCAGACAGTTTTTCTGATATGCATGGGGGTGATGTGACAGACCGATGGGCTTGGTTTGCATGCGCCATCTGTGCGCTTTCTGCAGAAGACTGGGTGGGAGATAATGTGAACGTGCTGGATCCACTGTCGGCCACCCAATTGACTAATGCCTGTACCTGCTCAGGCCTTACCATCCTTAGAACGGCATTGGGCCCCACCAAATATCGCTGTAAATTCTGCTGGCTACTGGGACCTGAGGTAGTTGGTTCACTAGGACGTGTGGCTGTGGCAGAACGGCCACGTCCTCTCCCAGCACCAGAGGGTCCACTAACACCACCACGACCATGTCCACGTCCGCGTCCGCGTCCCTTATTAGATGTTTTCCTCATTGTTCCCGTTCACCACAATTTTGAGAATGGCAAATTTTGGAATGCTTTTTCAACCCAGAACAAAAAGTCTGCTTTTACGGTCACTACAAATAACTTGACCAGCTAAAACTGTGCAGATTTGGTTGAATAGAGATGTGAGACCTGTTTTTTTTTGCGCTGTGTGACAGTTATAGGTTTAATCACAGAATGACACTTCTATCAGCACGCTAGCGTGTGTCTTAGGTTTTTCTGAATGACACTATCAATAACTTCAATGTAAGATTTTCTTTTTGGGATAGATTTCAAGTAGGCCTCAAATACCACAAAATAGTTATTTTCAGAATGGCAAATTTGGGAATGCTTTTTCAACCCAGAACAAAAAGTCTGCTTTGACGGTCACTACAAATAACTTGACCAGCTAAAACTGTGCAGATTTGGTTGAATAGAGATGTGAGACGTGTTTTTTTTTGCGCTGTGTGACAGTTATAGGTTTAATCACAGAATGACACTTCTATCAGCACGCTAGCGTGTGTCTTAGGTTTTTCTGAATGACACTATCAATAACTTCAATGTAAGATTTTCTTTTTGGGATAGATTTCAAGTAGGCCTGAAATACCACAAACTAGTTATTTTCAGAATGGCAAATTTGGGAATGCTTTTTCAACCCAGAACAAAAAGTCTGCTTTGACGGTCACTACAAATAACTTGACCAGCTAAAACTGTGCAGATTTGGTTGAATAGAGATGTGAGACCTGTTTTTTTTTGCGCTGTGTGACAGTTATAGGTTTAATCACAGAATGACACTTCTATCAGCACGCTAGCGTGTGTCTTAGGTTTTTCTGAATGACACTATCAATAACTTCAATGTAAGATTTTCTTTTTGGGATAGATTTCAAGTAGGCCTCAAATACCACAAAATAGTTATTTTCAGAATGGCAAATTTGGGAATGCTTTTTCAACCCAGAACAAAAAGTCTGCTTTGACGGTCACTACAAATAACTTGACCAGCTAAAACTGTGCAGATTTGGTTGAATAGAGATGTGAGACCTGTTTTTTTTTGTGCTGTGTGACAGTTATAGGTTTAATCACAGAATGACACTTCTATCAGCACGCTAGCGTGTGTGTTAGGTTTTTCTGAATGACACTATCAATAACTTCAATGTAAGATTTTCTTTTTGGGATAGATTTCAAGTAGGCCTCAAATACCACAAACTAGTTATTTTCAGAATGGCAAATTTGGGAATGCTTTTTCAACCCAGAACAAAAAGTCTGCTTTGACGGTCACTACAAATAACTTGACCAGCTAAAACTGTGCAGATTTGGTTGAATAGAGATGTAAGACCTGTTTTTTTTTGCGCTGTGTGACAGTTATAGGTTTAATCACAGAATGACACTTCTATCAGCACGCTAGCGTGTGTCTTAGGTTTTTCTGAATGACACTATCAATAACTTCAATGTAAGATTTTCTTTTTGGGATAGATTTCAAGTAGGCCTGAAATACCACAAACTAGTTATTTTCAGAATGGCAAATTTGGGAATGCTTTTTCAACCCATAACAAAAAGTCTGCTTTGACGGTCACTACAAATAACTTGACCAGCTAAAACTGTGCAGATTTGGTTGAATAGAAATGTCAGGTCTATTTTTTAGGCGCTGGGTGACAGGCTCAACTTGCCCCTGATGTAATATATGGCCAAAAAATAACCACACTGTTGATGGTTAAATGCACTTGGGTGACACAGGCTCAGCCTGCAGCTGATGTAGTATATGGCCAAAAAATAATCAGACTGTTGATGGTTAAATGCACTTGGGTGAAACAGGCTCAGCCTGCAGCTGATGTAGTATATGGCCAAAAAATAACCAGACTGTTGATGGTTAAATGCACTTCGATGACACAGGCTCAGCCTGCAGCTGATGTAGGATATAGCACAAAATAACCACACTATCGATGGTTAAATACACTTGGTGATAGCTCGTGCTGGCGCACCACAAGTCACAAAATGGCCGCCGATCACCCCAGAAAAAAAGTGATCTAAAAACGCTCTGGGCAGCCTCAAAAAAGTGAGCAAGTCAATAATAGCACTTCAATGATCCACAGCTGCAGATCGATCACAGAATGAAGTCTTTTGGAGGAGTTAATCTGCCTAATCTCGCCCTAACGTCGCAGCTGCAACCTCTCCCTATGCTTGAATCAGCAGAGTGACGTGCAGCGCTACGTGACCCAAGCTTATATAGAGGCTGGGTCACATGCTGCACTGGCCAATCACAGCCATGCCAATAGTAGGCAAGGCTGTGATGGCCTCTTGGGGCAAGTAGTATGACGCTTGTTGATTGGCTGCTTTGCAGCCTTTCAAAAAGCGCCAAGAAAGCGCCGAACACCGAACCCGAACCCGGACTTTTACGAAAATGTTCGGGTTCGGGTCCGTGTCACGGACACCCCAAAATTCGGTACGAACCCCAACTATACAGTTCGGGTTCGCTCATCCCTAAGCACAGCTCAATATTTTTAATAAAGGCCAATTGAAAATATGATTTTTAGCCAAAAATGCAATTATACAGAAAAACTGCCTCCAAAAGTGTACATAGCCTTTAAGTCTGGAGTCTCTAATGAGCACTTTTCTTTACCCGCCTGAAGAAACCGTCCACCAGCAGCAGGACATGGAGCAGAACCTGAACCAGCAGGTGGTGATATACTTGGACTGCACCCTGCCACTCCACATCCATGATCCCCTGGACTACTGGGCAGCCAAACTTGATTTGTGTCTGCAACTGGCCGGTTTTCCTTGTACAAGCTTTCCTGCCCGGCCAGCAGGGTGGCATCAGAGCGGGTGTTTAATGGGGCTGGAGTCATAATTACCCCAAGGATTACTTACCTTTCCACCCAAAATTTTGAGCGACTAACCTTTATAAAGATGAATCAGGTGTGGATCAGCCAGGATTTTTACACCCAAGTGCCTGATGCATCAGGCTAGATCATTATGGGTGCAACACCAATACCTTGTGAAAAAAAAGACCCATTTGTTCTGGCCACCTTCTTCAGCCACTATTCTGATGCTGCCATCCGCCTAATGCCACACACCTGTTGCCTCTGCTGCCATATTCTCCTACTGCCACCCAACATCTTGTGCAGTTACTGCCAATGCTGTTGCCCCCCACCTATCTACTCTGTGACTGGGCCATTATGCTAACTTTTCCTGTGGTTGATACTCTCACTACTCTGTAATTGGGCCACTGTTTTGACTCCTCATGCAGTTGCCACCTTCACCACTCTGTGACTGGGCCACTATGTTGATTACTCATGCGGTTGCAACCCTCACCACTCTATGACTTGGCCACTATGTTGATTCCTCATAGTACAATCTTGGGCCACTGCACAGTTCTTTTTACCTGACCTTAACATTGACCTGTAAGGCTAAGTTTGCACTTTAGTTATTTGGTCACTTTTGCCTGTAAATGACCAAATAAGTGATGTTTGAAGTGATTCAAAGAGTGACTCTTGTCATATTGATGCACAGTAACTGTTTCACTACCAGAGCGGACTAGATATGCATGTGTCTTCAATGCACAGTGTTGTACACCGATATACAGGCCCTCTATAGCCGGGAAAAAGCTGATTTTTAACATGCTTTGTGATTAATAAATTTGGATCAAATCAAATTTGTTTTGCAAAATTCGGTGAAGCATCAGATTTGAATTTTTTAAAACTTCGCTCATCTCAAACAGTGACCACTACTACTAGTACCACCACACCTAAACAGTTGCACACACATCTACTGCCTTGTCTGGTCCATGCTGCGCAGCAAATACTGTTGCTACTATTGAGGCCACATCTTACTATTACCCAATCGTTTCCACATCGACACTGTACTGTTGCTACCCAAATTAAAAGGGATAATTTTTCCAGGCTTGTTCAGAACAAGTCACTCTTTATTCTTATAGCTAAGACTTATGTGTGTATAAATATGGGCAGGCAATATGCTACTATTAAGGCAGACATTTTGGATGCTTGTGCAGAAGAAGCCAGTCTTTCTTCTGAAATCAACGTGTGTGTGTGTGTGTGTGTGTGTGTGTGTGTGTATAAACAGGGGCAGAAATCTGCCCCCATTGAGGTATAATTTATGGCTGCTTAGTCCAAACAAGTTACTGTTTTCTCCCATATTGTGTGTGTGTTTAAACACCATAATACCCCTGTTAAGGGATGATTTTTCGGAAGCTTTGTAATATGAAAAAGCTTAACGTGATGGCACAGTGTTAACACATTGTTAACACAGTCAAACATCCATTTACCTATAGCTATATATGTCAGTGTTACTCTGTTATTATTTGCCATTGCTGTCATTGCGTTCAAGAGCTTATGGAGAGGGGGGAGAGCAAACAATCGTAAAAATTTAACAAAGAGATGTAACATCTTCTCATAAAAACATAAGTCCTAGGAGACTAGAGGGTATTACATTCCAGTTTTCAGGACAATTGGAACAGCATTGATTCTTGTAAATCGATTTGGACACAAATCTAAACTTTTTAAAAAATTTGATGAATCTGACATGAAACTAATTTCAAGAAATTTTCTTCTACATAAAATAAATTTTAATTTGCACACATTAAATAAATAAAAAAAAACTTGTTAGCTGTCCACACAATTATAAGAACCTGCATAATTAATTGATCAGGTTATTTAGAGTGAAACATAAATGGCATGACAAATAAACAATATATTGTCAAAATTGCTTTTTTTTCTATATTTCCAAAGCTAAAAAAAATCATGTTAAATACACCATAATTTATATATACCCCCAAACAACCCCAACAAATACGTTTCTGCTGTATAAAACCATGACCTGAGACAGGCACGTCAGTGAAAAAAGAAAGTTATTGCTGGAGAGAGGCAAATATGAGAAAAAATAAATTGCTCCTAGCTAAGGCTTTTTGGATCTGGTCATAAAGGGGTGTAAGGGATTGCTCTCAGGGGGTTGCAATCACAGACTTCGCAGACAACCGGATTTAATGCCCAAACTGGTGCTTTATTGTAGCACTTTAGCACCGTATAACCATCAAAATAAACACCTGCCTGTGTGAGCTCTAACTAATTCACAGTTCATTTCCCTTTGTAGGCCTCTGTTTCCAAGCCTTCTCTCCCCAGACTGACACACAGAGTGTTGGTTTTATCTTTCCTTGATTACAGCAGGCCTCACTTGCGATGACCTCAGGTAAAAGATAATACACGTACTGGAAGGGTGTGGACTGGCAGATCCCACTATCAAACCTATCCCCCAGTCCAAATAAAATACAGCCCAGAACAAAATGTAAACAAATCTGTCTCAGCAAACTACGCTTTGCTGAAACCGCTGCAGCTTTCTGGATTTGATTTATCTCACCTAGCACTTACACTATACACATCACCACAGGAGTTAAACATATTATTTAAATTATTTTTTTTTCCTTAAAAATTTTATGGAGGCTTTGAAAAGTTCGAAGAGGGCCTGCCATCCCTTCTCCATCTAATGCATATTTTTCCTCTCTCAGCTCAGGTGAAAGTTCTGAGTAGAAAACACATGGTAAAAGTACTGGGAATTAGGCGACAGTAGATAATAGTAATTAAAGAGAGTCTATTGGCATTTTGGACCTTGATAAACTGTGGGTACTGAAGAGAACATTAAAAACATACCTTTTATGGGGTAGTGTGAATATGAAAATAATTTTTTGATCTAGAGGGTTTAGTGGACCAAGGCACTTTTTTGTGAAACTGACAAAAGACAGCATCTATCATCAGGCTCGGACTGGCCCACAGGGGAACAGGGGAATCCCCCGGTCGGCCCCTGAGGAAGGTGGGCTCCTAGCTGGGGCGTAACGATCGTGGTCGCAGAGGGTGCGACCATGACCGGGCCCGGTGGGGGTAGGGGGCCCGCTGCACTCTCATGTAATGTGAGCGCTTTGGCGGGTCCCGGCATGAAGTACAGTAAAAATGCTGGGCCCCATCAGAGCGCTCTTCAAACATGAGGGGGCGCGGGAGGCAGGGGGAGCGCAGAGGCAAGGAAGGGGGGCTCACTCACTCGGTAGTTCTTGTCACTGCCAGGCTGTTCGTTTTCAGAGTGAAGCAGGGCGACCTCTCTGTTCTCATGAGCTCCGGCGTGCCCCCTGCTGGCCGCACATGGCGCTGCTGGCTTTGGGAGAAGCGCTGAAAGCCCAGGAATCGGCCTTCAGCACAGCCAGCAGTGCAATGTGAGTGTGGGAGCGCATCATCAGGGAAGAGTGTAAGTATGTGTTTTTTTTTTCCATAAAGCTGCAGACTGGAGGCAAAAGGGGGGCAACAAATAGAGTGAGGGGGCATAAAAGTGGGCATCTTTACTGAGGAGGAGGCCTAATCTGGAATAACTACTGTGAGGGGGCATATATGTGGGCATAACTACTGTGAGGGGGCATATATGTGGGCATAACTACTGTTAGGGGGCACATATGTGGGCATAACTACTGTGAGGGGGCACATACGGTATCTGGCATGCTGTGAGGGGGCACATATCTGGCATAACTAATGTGAGGGTGCACATATCTGGCATAACTACTGTGAGGGAGGCACATATCTGGCCACAACCACTGTAAGTGGGGCACATATCTGGCATAATAACTGTGAGGGGCACATATCTGGCATAACCACTGTGAGGGGGCACATATCTGGCTATAACTTCTGTGAGGGGCACATAATGTGGCATAACTACTGTGAGGAGGCATATATCTGGGCATAACTACAGTGAGGGGGCACAAAAGTAGGCATAACTACTGTGACAGGAACAAAGTTGGGCATAACTGCTGTGAGGGGCCACAAGGAGGACATAACTATTTTGAAGGGACCACAAGGTGGGCTTAATTACTGTGAGGGGCCACAAGGTGGGCATTAGTACTGTGAGGGGCCACAAAGTGGGCATTAGTACTGTGTGGTAGCACTTAGGGGAAATGTCCTAAATTACCGTGCTATACATTGGCATGGCTCAGTCTTACAAGCCAGCACAGCGCCCCCTGCTGGTGATTTCACAGGGGCAGTCACCATCCCTTCCTTATGCGATTATTCTTTTTTTCTCTGACCACAGGGACCTTGTTCTGGATCCAGTGGACATCACGCCAATGCCAGCGACACCCTGGATGAAGTAGGGCTAGATTTTATTAGGACTCGGTGAGTGTAGCCATGCATTGGGCTTAGGGCTCTTTAACAGAAGCAGATCCTGTGAGGGTATTCCGCTGTGTGAAAGAGTGCCAAGCCCTGTTCCGGACAGCAGAGACACAGAGCATTAACATGATTCATAATACTCTTTGCCTTTCTGTGATCTATTTACTGCAAAATCACGGTGACAACTTTATCTCACTGTGATTTAGTAGTAAAAAGATCACAGAGAGGCACGGAGCATTATCAGTCATGTTAATGCTCCGTGTCTCTGCTGTCCGGAATGGGGCTTGGCTTTCTGTCACGCAGCAGATTACCCGCACGGCATCCGCTCGTGTGAAAGAGCCCTAAGTGTAAAGAAAATCTGCCGCCTCTTTGTTAAAATGGGGGTGGGGGACGATCCAAAGTTTGCACTGCGGCCCATAACACTCTAGTTACGCCACTGGCTCCTAGTTCCCCACCCCCTGCACAGGTGGCACATGGCACCGTAGACTGACATATAGATAGATTGGCTATACAGCGTATTGCCTATGTTCATATAAAAAACTGTGTAGTGTGGACAGGTAATATATGCATGTAGCTATACAGTGGGCTTCCAAATTGAGTTTTACTGGTGGGCCCTTGGCATCCCAGTCTGACACTATCATATTGGATTACAGTGAATGCCACTGAGAGAACAATTATTCTGACTGTTTTTAGAATTGAGGTGATGCTTTATATACTGTACAGTATTTGTCACATTGTGCTTGTCTGGGGGAATAATTAGTAAATAGAGTCCACCTATGTGTAATGTATTTTCAGTATAACTACAGCTATTCTGTGAAGGCCTCAGAGGTTTGTTAGAGAATATTAGTAGGGATGAGTGAACCTCAACTGGAATGTTTGCCGCGGTAGTCTGTGTTTGGGTTCGGTGTTCAAATGCTAAATAAAGCTTGTTAAAAGACTACAGCACAGCTAATCAATAGAGATGTCCCGAACTATTCGCCGGCGAACAGTTCCCGGCGAACATAGCTTGTTCGCGTTCACCGCGGCGGGCGAACATATGCGATGTTCGGTCCGCCCCCTATACATCATCATTGAGCAAACTTTGACCCTGTACCTCACAGTCAGCAGACACATTCCAGCCAATCAGCATACCCTCCCTCCCAGACCCTCCCACCTCCTATCAAAAAGCAAGGACAGCATCCATCTTAGATTTATTCTGAAACTGCAGTGTCACAAATTTGACTAAGTTGTAATCGCAATGCGATTAATACAGGTTACATTAATCGCATTGCGAATTCAACTTAGAGCTGGGTTCCTAATGGTTGTATTGCTAGAATATAACGAAGATTGAGAATATAGTGCTATATTCGTTATATTCGTCAATTCTAGCAATACAACCATTAGGAACTCATATCTAAGTTGTAATCGCAATGCGATTAATACAGGTTATATTAATCGCATTGCGAATTCAACTTAGAGCTGGGTTCCTAATGGTTGTATTGCTAGGATATAACGAAGATTGAGAATATAGTGCTATATTCGTTATATTCGTCAATTCTAGCAATACAACCAACCATTAGGAACGCAGATCTAAGTTGTAATCGCAATGCGATTAATACAGGTTATATTAATCGCATTGCGAATTCAACTTAGAGCTGGGTTCCTAATGGTTGTATTGCTAGGATATAACAAAGATTGAGAATATAGTGCTATATTCGTTATATATTTGTCAATTCTAGCAATACGACCATTAGGAACTCAGATCTAAGTTGTAATCGCAATGCGATTAAGGCTGAGTTCACACGGGCGAGATTTCCGCGCGGGTGCAATGCGTGAGGTGAACGCATTGCACCCACACTGAATCCGGACCCATTCACTTCTATGGGGCTGTGCACATGAGCTGTGATTTTCACGCTCTATATTGTGCGTTCTTCACACAACGCAGGCCCCATAGAAGTGAATGGGGCTGAGTGAAAATCGCAAGCATCCGCAATCAAGTGCGGATGCAGTGCGATTTTCACGCACGGTTGCTAGGTGACAGTCTATTCACTGTATTATTTTCCCTTATAACATGGTTATAAGGGAAAATAATAGCATTCTTTAAGGCCCCTTTCACACAGGCGTTGCGGGAAAATGTGCGGGTGCGTTGCGGGAACACCCGCGATTTTTCCGCGCGAGTGCAAAACATTGTAATGCGTTTTGCACGCGAGTGAGAAAAATCGCGCATGTTTGGTACCCAAACCCGAACTTCTTCACAGAAGTTCGGGCTTGGGATCGGTGTTCTGTAAATAGTATTATTTTCCCTTATAACATGGTTATAAAGGAAAATAATAGCATTCTGAATACAGAATGCAAAGTAAAATAGCGCTGGAGGGGTTAAAAAAAAATAAAAAAATGTTTAACTCACCTTAGTCCACTTGATAGCGCAGCCGGCATCTGCTTCTGTATTCTTTCTTTAGGACCTGGGTAAAGGACCTTTGATGATGTCACCATGGTAAAAGATCATGTGACGTACCATGTGATGACCGGAGTGACGTCATCAAAGGTCCTGTAACTGTATTTAATGCTCACCATAGGTCCTTCAACAAAGGAGACACAAGCAGATGCCGGGCTACGCGAGCAAGTGGATTAAGGTGAGTTAAATTATTATTATTATTTTTTAACCCCTCCAGCGCTATTTTACTTTGCATTCTGTATTCAGAATGCTATTATTTTCCCTTATAACCATGTTATAAGGGAAAATAATAATGATCGGGTCTCCATCCCAATCGTCTCCTAGCAACCGTGCGTGAAAATCGCACTGCATCCGCACTTGTTTGCGGATGCTTGCGATTTTCACGCAACCCCATTCACTTCTATGGGGCCTGCGTTGCGTGAAAAACGCAGAATATAGAACATGCTGCGATTTTCACGCAAAGCATAATCACCGCTCATCTGAACAGCCCCATAGAAATGAATGGGTCGGTATTCAGTGCGGGTGCAATGCGTTCAACTCACGCATCGCATCCGCGCGGAATACTCGCCCGTGTGAAAGGGGCCTAATACATGGTGATGGACCATGTGATTGGACCATGTGATCTGACGTCACCACAGGTCCTTTAGCCGGCAGATCATGATTAAAGAAGTAAGAAGAGACCGGCAGCTACGCGATAAAGAGGAGAAGGTGAGTTCATTATTTTTTAACCCTCAATTGACCACCTACTAAGCATTCTCTATTAAAGAATGCTATTATTTCCCCTTATAACCATGTTATAAGGGAAAATAATAACATCTACACAACACCGAACCCAAACCTGAACTTCTGTGAAGAAGTTCGGGTCTGGGTACCACAGTCCGTTTTTCACCACGCGCGTGCAAAACGCATTGCGCCCGAGCGATAAAAACTGAACAACGGAGCACAATCGCAGTCAAAACTGACTGCAATTTGGTACCTACTCGCGTGGGTTTGCCACAACGCATCCGGACCTTATCCGGACACGCTCGTGTGAACTCAGCCTAATACAGGTTATATTAATCGCATTGCAAATTCAACTTAGAGCTGGGTTCCTAATGGTTGTATTGCTAGAATATAACGAAGATTGAGAATATAGTGCTACATTCGTTATATTCGTCAATTCTAGCAATACAACCATTAGGAACTCAGATCTAAGTTGAATTCGCAAGGCGATTAATGCAGGTTATATTAATCGCATTGCGAATTCAACTTACCACACTCTGCATCAACTACGTAATTTTCCATGGGAGTTTTGCCATGGATCCCCCTCCGCCATGCCACAGTCCAGGTGTTAGTCCCCTTGAAACAACTTTTCCATCACATTTGTGGCCAGAAAGAGTCCCTGTGGGGTTTAAAATTTGCCTGCCTATTGAAGTCTATGGCGGTTCACCCAGTTTGCCCGTTCGCAAACATTTGCGGAAATTCGCGTTCGCCGTTCGCGAGCGGAAAATTTTATGTTCGCGACATCTCTACTAATCAACAAGCTTTTAAGCTGTGGGCACTTGGAAGCCATCACAGTCATGCCTAGTATTGGCCGGGGCATCACTAAATTCCGGATCACGTGTTGCACCGCCATTCTGCTCTAAATAGCGTAGGGACAGGACGCAGCTTCAGTGAGGGAGCGTGTTAGGCTATTTACCTGACTGTTAGATCTGTAGTAACCTATAGTAATTTTTTGTGGGTGCCATACACCTCCTATGCACCAATGACACAGAAATAAAATACTTAATCTGGCTGTTAATTATGTCAGTAAAACCATTTTTTTGGGTGCAAAACACCTCCTTTGCATCCGTGACACTGAAATAGAATAGTTAATTAGTCTGTTAATTTTGTGGGTGACAAACCCATTTTTTGGGGTACAAAACAACTCCTTTGCATCCGTGACACAGGTATAGAATAGTTAATCAGTCTGTTAATTCTGTGGGTGACATAAACCCATTTTTGGGGGGTGCAAAAAACCTCTTTTGCATCCATGACAGAAATAGAATAGTTATTCTGTATATCAATTTGGTGGGTGCCATCAAACAATTAGGGGAGCATCAAATAAGGGATGTGGCTGTTGTCATGGTGCTGTTGGTGAAGCTCCTCCTGCAGGGAGAAGATGTTGACAATCTGCGCCAGCTACGCTCCCAAATGAAACACCTTCCTCTGGTGTACACAGGTGACAGGACGTTCTGCGTCATTTAGTAGGTCCAAATGCCGATGTACGAATGGTGAGACCAGAACAAGTAGAGGCGGTATTATATTGGATGGCTGACAGTGCATCCAGTTCCTTCACATTGTCTTTCGCCCGGTCCTCTGCTAAAAGCGCAGAGTTGGCACTGGCAGCCCATGGACATTTGTCTTCCACCTCAACTCCTTGCACATCAGACAAGCAGTCTGAGCACCAAGTGATGCAGCAATCACTTATGCTTTTTGATGACTCTGCTGGTGGGGGTTTTGTGGACCATCCAACTTGTCCTGGAAGTGCACTGATGCCCAACCACTGTATGTTTGAGGTTGAAGGTGTGGGAGGACTACCGCAGCACGTCTCTAATCATGATGATGAAATACAGGTGTCAACTGCTGCGGCTTTCTGCAGTGTGCAGACTGGCCAGGAGGGCAGGGGTGAGGAGTTGGTGGAAGATAATGTGGAGGATGATGAGGTCCTAGACCCCACATGGAATAAAGGTCATCCGTGTGACGTGTGCAGTTCGGAGGAAGAATTGGTGGTCATTCAGCACCAGCTGCACAGCAAAAGAGGGAGCAGGGTGCAAAACCACAGTGGCTGGCCCCTAGCCAGTACACCGGCTACTGCCCACCATACCGAGGGACAGAGCACACCAAAGTCAGCACAAAGGAGTTCCCTGGCGTGGCAGTTCTTCAGGAAATGTGCTGAAGACAAGACACGGATGGTTTGCACGCTGTGCAGTCAGAGCCTGAAGCGAGGCATAAATGTTCTCAACCTCAGCACCACCTGCATGACCAGGCATCTAAATGCAAAGCACAAGCTGCAGTGGAGTAGATGCCTGAAAAACCACGAAAGATCTCAGGCTCCTCCTGCTCCCTCTTCTGCTGCGGTCTCGGCCTCTTCCTCCCCCTCTGGAGCAACAGGGCCACCTGGCACCCCGCAAAGAAAGGATGTAAAAGCAACACTGCCACCACCAGCAGTGTCACCGAGCATCGCCACACTGTCCCATGAAAGTGTTCAGCTGTCCATTCCCCAAACACTGAAAAGAAAGGAAGTAACCCCCTACCCACCCGCGAGCCCTGGCCCTGAAGGCCAGCATTTTAAAATTCCTGGCCTTTGGACGGTTTCCGGGTCGATGACTGGAACGGGTCCCTCGGGCGCTGGCGACACATGGCCTTGAGGTGTCCTGGCTGTTTACAGAGGTGGCAAAGTCGGTGTTCCCCCCACCGATGTGGAAAGCGAAGCCAGGGCCGGTGCCCACTTGGGCCTAGGGGCAGCAGGGGGAGAGTGTGTCTTAACCCCTCTCCAGCCAACAGGTTTCTGGGCCTCTGAAGTCCGGTTGTTGGTGTACTCGTCGGCCAGGGCTGCTGTTGCAGAGGCCCCCTTTGGCTTCCGGTCACCGAGGTACTGCTAGAGGTCCTCCGGGCAATTCCACAAGAACTGCTCTGTGGCAATGAGCTCCTTCATCTGCTGGACGGTGGTGAGCTCCAAAACTGTGGTCCATTGGTCGACCACTCTCAGCAGGGCCCGCATGTGATCAGCCCAGCTCTGGGTAAGACCCCGCATGATTTTTTTTTCAAAAGGGGGTCACATTGTGCAATGTGTTTAGAGGGGCCTGCAACTGGCTGACATCACTGCCTCCGACGTGAATACAGCTAAGTACTCATCACTACCCAAAGGTCTCATATATCTGGTAAACTGAATTACTGTTCTGCTTAACCCTTTTGTACCCTATTACCTGTATTTGTAACCTCAGACCACTGTATATATCCTTGTATGTATAGTGTTATTTCTAGTAAGCCCTTAAGGCGATTAAATATATAATTTAATCTTGTGCTGTCTTGTATCTCGATCATGAATCCCCACGTCCGTTTTTTGGCCTAGTTATAAGCTACCGCGGGTTGGTTTCTCACCCTATATAATCCCATTAGCGCACTGGGCTTACATCTAATGAGAAGCTGGTGGCAGATTTCTTGGGCTGAGGAAGCGCTGTTTCACTGAGGCAGTGACCAGGCTCCCTCAGTTTGTTTCCTCTCTGTGCCCGTGTGGACAGGAGGAGTCGGTGTAAACTGTACCAAGCTGAACTTACCTGCTCCTCCAGGAGGGCGTAACGTCACGCCTTGGTGACCCGTGACCATACCGTATCTAATGAGCTCGACGTAGTTGACGTTGGACGTCAGTCGGGGCATGAGGGGTGGTATCCCTCACACTGCCATTCCGTCTGGTGGAGACAGACAGTTTTAAAAACCTTATGGTGGTGGCTGTCCCACAGTACGTGGTTCCCAGCAGCCACTACTTTACTAGGTGGGTCATCTCTTCCCTGCACAAACAAGTGGTGGACAAAATCAGATGTGTGCTGCGCAACTCCAGTGACAAGGTTCACATAACCACCGATATGTGGACCACTAAGCATGGACAGGGATGTTATATCTCCCCAACTGCCCACTGGATAAATGTAGTGGTGACTGGGCTTCAGGCGGAAAGCGGTTTGGCACATGTCCTACTGCCACCGAGGACGGCTGGACATTTCTCGGTGCCTCCTGTTGCCTCCTCTTCAGCGTCCTCCTCTACCGCCTCCTGGTCAGTGTAACACCTGCACCACCAACTTCAGCACAGCCAGGGGGAAATGACAGCAGGATGTTCTAAAATGTAAATGTTTGGGGGAAAGACCCCACACCACACATGAGCTGTGGGCGATCATGGAAGAACAGAACGATGAGTGGTTGGTACAATTGAGCCTCAAACCCAGCCTTGTGGTGTGCTATAACAGGCAAAATCTTGTAGCAGCTCTGGGTCTAGCCAGTTTGACGCACATTCCTTGCCTGGAGCATGTACTGAATTTGGTGGTGCAGAAGTTTCTGAAAAAATCCCCGAGATCTCAGATCTACTTCAGAAAGTGCGGGCTGTCTGTGCGCGCTTTCGGAGTCCTCACCCTGCTGCTGCTCGTCTGTCTGCGCTGCGGCGTAACTTCTGCCTTCCCACTCACCGCCTCATAAGCGGAGTACCCACAAGGTGGAACTCCACCTTCGACATGCTGAAGTGACTATGCAAGCATCAGCAGGTGATAGTGGAGTTTCATTTGCAGGAAGCACAGGTGAGTCGCTCTGTGGAACAGCACCACTCCACCAACAACGAGGTGGCTTCCATGTGAGATGTGTGTGCCCTTTTGTACTATTTCGAGTACTCCACCAACATGGTCACCGCTGTTGACACCTTTATCAGCGTTACTACCCCTCTTCTATTCCTCCTTTAAAAAACACTTCAGACGATGATGGATGCAGGAGGAACAGAGGTCATTCACACGGTTATCAGACCAGTTGTCCACACATGGCTCAGAGGGTGGGTTCCTGCACCAACAGCGGCCAGGTACACAACTATTCAGCCAGGGCACAGTTTTGGAGTATGAGGAGGATGATGAATATGATAAAGAGGAGGAACCTTTTTTTGACAGCAAGGTGTTAGCCAAATCAGCTTTTGGGCTTCAATGCAGCATGGATACAGAGGACACAGACAATACACTTCCCACTGAGGACAGCTTGTTGTTGCCTCTGGGCAGCCTGGCACTCATGAGCGAGTACATGCAGCAGTGCCTGCGCAGCTTGTCATTGCCTCTGGGCAGCCTGGCACACATGAACGAGTACATGCAGCAGTGCCTGCACAACGACCACTGATTTGCCCTGATTGTTACTAGTGCTGATTTCTTGGTGGCCACCCATCTGGATCCCCGCTACAAGGACTCGTGCTGTCCTTACGTCCGTCACTGGAGCGTGATCGGAAGATGCGTGAATACAATCGTACGCTGGTAGACACACTACTGACGGCGTTCTCACCTGATAGCAGGGGCTCAGTGGAAAAATGAGGAGGTAGTCGCCAACACAGCTGAGGCACTGGCACCACCTCAGAAGGGAGGGTTAGTATGGCCGAAAATGTGGAAAACCGTTGTCAGCATGCCACAACATCAAGCACCACCATCTGATACGGACCGTCTTAGCAGGAGGCAGCGTTTCAGCAATATGGTGGAACAGTACGTATGTACATGTCTGCGCATACTGACTGATGGGTCTGCCCCATTTAACTTCTGTGTCTCCAAATTGGACACAGGGCCTGAGCTTGCCTTTTACGCCTTGGAGGTGCTGGCCTGCCCTGCGGCAAGTGTATTGTCCAAACGGGTGTTTAGCATAGCAGGGGGTGTGATCACAGACAGGCAAATTCCCCTGGGCACAGCCAATGTGGACAAGCTCATGTTCATTAAAATGAACCAGGCATGATTTCTACAGGACTTGTCCGTACCCTCGGCAGAGTAGAGAAGTATACCAGCTGAACCAAGCCATTGTTATACTCGAGCGTAGTTTGTTCTGTTTGCCATTTTCCAATGTATTGGGGCCTCCCCCCCCCAAAAAAAACAAAAAAAAAAAACAAAAACAGTGTTGGCTACCTCCTTCGCCTCTTTCACCTACACTGCGATGTCCACCTCCTCCTCCACTCGGACCTTCACCTCCTGGTTCAAGATTATTATTTATTATATTGGCAGAGGGAAAAAAATGAAATAAAACAAAACTCACAAAAACAGTGTTGGCTACTGTGCCTCCTCCTTCGCCTCTTCCACCTACACCACCTCCTCAACCTCCTACTCCACTTGGACCTCGGTCTCCTGGTTCAAGATTATTATATATTTATTTTTTCTATTCTGTTATTTTAAGTCATTTCCAAGTCATTTCCCTACCCACATTTATTTGCAGGGCAATTGTCCTGCTCTTACCCCCAGTTTGGTTCCTTTTGCAGCCCTCTAGCCCTTACTACGACTATTTTACAGCCATTTTACAGCACCAAAGTTCGGATCCCCATTGACTTCCATGGGTTCGCTCATCCCTAAACATTAGTGATCAAACAGCATCTTTTTAAAAATACTTTTTTCTTAAGTTTTTTTTTTATGTCCATAATTGGAAATCATGGACACTTTCCACGGGTGCCTACTATGTAGTACAGCAGCCACCCCCTAACTGTGGCACCGGCATAGCTCCTGGACTGGTACCATATTTATGTGCTCTACAGCTGTTGGATATGTACAGCAGATGTTGGTAAAGGGTTAAATGAATAAAATACAAGTTATACTGAACCTTTTTACTACTAAACTATATATTACTCTGCTGAGATTATCCTGCTCTATAATATACTGCCTACAGATTATACATCATGTTCAATGTGACAGAACTTGTTATGTAAAGGATGTCTGAGCTGCAGGCAGCCAGTGATGGTCAGTTCGCAGTGTTCACCAGAAAACACATGCGGGCTACCATCTTTAGTAAGGTAGACTCACCCGTCCGGCGATGCACAGGTAAGCCCTTACCTGTGCTTGTGTCGGGAGCTGGTCTGAAATCAAATGCAGTCACCGGGAGCAGGCAGTTCCGAGAAAAGCCCGATGAAGGTCCCCGGCGGCTGTTCTCGGAACTGCCTGCTCCCGGTGACTGCATTTGATTTCCGACAGGCTCCCGGCACAGGCAAAAGTACCTAACTCTTCCTACAACCCCTTCCCCTTGGTAGGAAACAGGACTAGTCTACCTCTGCTCAAAAGGGGGGGGGGGGGAGAATGGAATTGTAAGTTCCATTCTATCTAAATATCTCTCTGCCAGATATACTGGCACCTACTGGTGAACCAGGTACAGTGCATGTAATACAATACATAAGCTATATAGCAATATTTATTAAGGCACAATATCAAAGGACCTGGAATCAAGTACACAGATGACATTTGTTAGCCATTAGAGACAGTAGCAGGGTGTAGGAATAGTACCCTGCTCTGAGGTATTACATATATACCCTCCTGCTCAGGTCCTTTTGTTCTGTAACATGTATGTACATTGCACTGCATTTTCAATGTGACAGGTTCATCACCCTTGTTACGCTAATAGAATCATCTCCAGAGATAGTGAGAATTAGGACATTATCTCATTAATAGGAAATATTTATCTAACCCTAGATAATAAAGAAGTATGTATTTTCCTGAAAAATAAAATAATTCCCAGAAAAAAATACTTTGAGAAATCAAATGATTTTTATGAATAAGATCTTTACCTTCAGAGGGGCATTTCCACTTATCCAGGGCTAGTATGGCTCGAGCAGGCACTAAAAATGCAAATGCACTCGCTTGAAAGAGAGGTAGCCTGGAAAGGACAAAATGTGTTACATGAAAAAGTATATATTATTTATTAATCCATGTATTAAATAATTAAGTAAAAGTTTCAGTTTGCACTACCTACAGTACTGTTCAAACGTTTTAGGCATGTTTGGGGGAAAAAATCTGCAAAGAATGATGAATAAATCAAATCAATAAAGAAATCTAAATCAAATCAATATTTCGATGACCGCATTTTGACTTCAAAACAACATCATTTCTTCTAGGTACACTTGCATATAGTACTTGCAGGATCTCGACAGGGAGTTTGTTCCAAACACCTTTGATAACTAACCACAGATCTGTGGATGTAGGTCTGTCCAAATCTCTTCATGTAATCCCAAACAGACTTCATGATGATGCTCAGTGGGGACGATATCATCACTATCAGGACTTCTTGTTCTTCTTTTGCTGAATAAAGTTCTTAAAGGGAACCTGTCACCATGGACATGCAATGCAATCTGAAAGCAGCATGTTTTAGATAAGGAGGAGCTTAGCAGAATGATATATAGTTTTCTGGGAAAAGATTTAACTGACGGCTCTCTGTATGCACAGTCATAGAGGGAAGCCTGACAATCACTGATAGTACAGTCCCATTGTCTTCAAATCCCAGAATGAGGTGGAATTTAAATGAATGAAATACAAGTTATTCTAAACCTTTCCCACAAAACTACATATTAATCTGTTCAGCTCCTCCTGCTCTATAACATGCTGCCTATAGATTGCACTCCATTTTCAATGTGACATATTCTCTTTAACCCCTTCAGGACCAGGCCAGTTTTCACCTTCCTGCCCAGGCCACATTTTGCAAATCTGTTTCATTTTATGTGTTACTAACTCTGGAATGCTTTTACTTATCTAAGCGATTCTGAGATTGTTTTCTTGTGACACATTCTACATCATGTTAGTGGTAAATTTGAGTCAATATGTTTTACCTTTATTCATAAAAAAAATGTTGAAAAATTCACTATTTTCTAAATTTTAATTTCTTTGCTTTTAAGACGGATAGTGAATACCTCATAAAATAGTTAGTACGCAATATTCTCCATATGTCTACTTTATGTTGGCATCATTTTGTAAATGTAATTTTATTTTTTAGGACGTTAGAAGGCTTGCAATTTTGCCATTTAAAAAATAAATAAAAAAACTCTCTTTTGTAAGCACTAATTAAGTTATGAAGTCACTTTGTGGGGCTTACATAGAATAAGTCCCAAACCACCACAAATTGAACAGGGGACACTTCCCTACACCTAGTATGGACGTTTTGCCACTGATAGTCCATACAGTGAATACGACGGGGAACCTACCTTCAGTCGATTCTATATTCCCTGAAAGTTCATTGAAGGCCCCTGATGAGTTCGGGTAATTCGGGATGAAACATGGCATGTAGGGCTTTATAAATATGGTACGAGTAGGCATTAGGCCCCAATACAGGGAAAGGTTCCGTATGGGGTCGCCCCTGTCGGGGCGGGTGCTCTGTGTCTGTTAGGCAGGATACCTGTTTAGCCCCCTACCCTTTACATAGGTAGGGCCTTGTTCTAGGGTACAACAGGAGAACAAACAAACGCCTTGACCACAAGAGTGCCGGTGTCCTTCTGCCACTCTACAAAAGGACTATCACGCCACCTGGTGTAGATATCTCTACTGGATGTGGTAAGATCCACCCTTTTTTCTTTTTCCATTTATCCTGTGGAATAAGTAAGTGGCGCTTTTATCTAAATTGTGTTTTTGTCTCACAACAATGTGGTGTATTCTATACCTATTTTAAACAATACATAGTAAAAGTTATGTTTTAAGATACCCAGTTCACATAATTTTCTGACTATTATGACAAAAAGAAAGCATTTAAATCGCTAAAACAGGAGGGTAATGAAGAAGCATTGAAAAACTATAAGGAAAAAAATAGAATATGTAAAAGACAAATACAAGCAGCCAAACTAGAGACAGAGAGATTAATTGCCAAAGAGAGCAAAACTAACCCTATAATGTTCTTCAATTAAATAAAAGGTAAAAACTATAAATCTGAAGATGTCGGCCATTTACAGAGTGATGAGGGGGGAGTTGCAGAGAGAGATGAGGAGAAAACAAACTGTCAGTAAAAATTCATAATTTAAAGGTAAATTCCCCATTAAAAGTGCCCTGTCTGACCCAGGAGGAAGTACAGCAGCGTCTTAAAAAAATTTGAATAGACAAATCGCCAGGACCAGATGGCATACAACCTGTATCCTAAGAGAATTAAGTAATGTCATAGCCAGACTCTTATTTATGATATTTAAGGACTCTATACTGACAGGGAGTGTTCTACAGGATTTTTTCATAGCAAATGTGGCGCCAATATTCAAAAAGGGTCCAAAAACTGAGCTGGAGTGATGTGCAAACATGGCACCCGCTTGCGCATGCAGCGGTCGTCATGGTCGTCAGGTCTCTGCTGTTTCAAACAATAATGCCGATCGCGGTAATTAAAGGCTTTAGATGCCGTGATCAAGTGAAATCACGGCATCTTAATGCGCAAAAACCCAGAAGCCCACGCTTCCAGGCTTCCTACCAACACCCCCTGCGGCCAATGGGGATGTCAGTAGTTGCTCTGAATACTATCAGCCTCACTGACGAGGCTGATAGTATTCATGCTGCAATTCTTATTTTGGCCACCAGATGGCAGGCCAACATAAGAAATGAGCAATTCACAGTAATAAAGTCATTTTAAAAATCCCTGATTGTACAAGTGAGAAATTAAAACAGAATTTATAGGCTCATATATGAGCTTCAAAATCATTATAAAAAATGATAAAAAAAAGATTAAAAAAAAAAAAAAAAAAAAAGTTTAACCCCTTAAACTTTTTTTTTATTTATGTAAGTTTTACACAATGATTTCATTTTTGAAACAAAAAAAATCATGTTTTAGTGTTTCCATAGTCTAAGAGCCATAGTTTTTTCAGCTTTTGGGCGATTATCTTGAGTAGGGTCTCATTTTTTGCGGGATGAGATGCCGGTTTGATTGGTACTATTTTGGCGTACATGCGACTTTTTTGATCACTTTTATTACCTTTTTTGGGAAGTAAGGTGGGCAAAATTTCAATTTTCTCATAGTTTTTATTTTTTTATTTTTATGGCGTTCACCGTGCGGGGAAAGTAACATGACCATTTTATAGATCAGGTTGTTACGGACGCGGTGATACCTAATATGTGTAGTTTATTTTATTTTTTTAATTTTTATTCAGTGATAAATGTTTTTTTTTTTTATCTTAACTTTTTTCACTTTTTTTTTACATTTTTTTGACCCAGGCCCGCTTGGTTCTTGAAGATCCAGTGGGTCTGGTGTCTGTATAATACAGTACAGAACAATATATATTGTTCTGTACTGTATTTTACTTACACTGAACAGATCTATGCTTTCAGCATAGATCTGTTCAGCACCATGGACAGCAGGACGCCTGAGCAGGCGTCCTGTTGCCATGGGAACCCTCCCCGTCTGCTCAGAACTTCGCAGACGGGGAAGGGTAAGCACGAGGCTGAGGGGGGCTCTCTGGGGGCTCTCTCCCTCTCCATCGGGGGGCTGCAAAGGCACAGCAGCCCCCCTATGGAGAGGGAGTGAGCTCCCTGACCGATGACAGTTAACTTTTTCCATACAGCGGTCCGTACGGACCGCGGTATGGAAAGGGTTAAACGGCTGACATCTGCACAGATGTCAGCCGTTTATACCAGGGTGCCAGCAATGTGCTGGCACCCTGGTATAACCACTAGAAGCCAACGATCATTCATGGGGAGGCGGGCGGGGGATCGCGATCCCGCCTGCCGCACCGCCCGCGTCCCGCAACACCCCCACCGCCTGCGACACCCCCCCCCCGCACCACCCGCCGACATCAAATCATGCAGGGGTGCAGGGGGGGTGAAAAATATATATTTTAGCCACTCTAAAGTTTCTGATCCCCGCGGTCAAGGACCGCGGGCATCAGAAACTGCAAAAAGCGCAGCAAACTGCAGGTCTGAATTGACCTGCGGTTTGCTGCGATCGCCGACACGGGGGGGTCACATCACCCCCCCTGGCGTTGTCACAGGATGCCGGCTGAAGGATTTCAGCCGAAATCCCGTTCCGTTTAACCCCTCGGGCGCCGGAATCCCGATTTAAAAGTTAGGACGTACCGGTACGTCCTTGGTCCTTAAGGACTCGGGAAATAGGGCGTACCGGTACGTCCTATGTCCTTAAGGGGTTAAGGACTCAGCCCTATTTCACCTTAAGGACTTGGCCATTTTTTGCAAATCTGACCAGTGTCACTTTAAGTGCTGATAACTTTAAAACGCTTTGACTTATCCAGGCCGTTCTGAGATTGTTTTTTCGTCACATATTGTACTTCATGACACTGCTAAAATTGGGTCAAAAAAGTTAATTTTTTTGCATAAAAAAATACCATATTTACCAAAAATTTTGAAAAATTTGCAAATTTCAAAGTTTCAGTTTCTCTACTTCTGTAATACATAGTAATACCCCCAAAAATTTTGATGACTTTACATTCCCCATATGTCTACTTCATGTTTGTAGCATTTTGGGATTGATATTTTATTTTTTGGGGATGTTATAAGGCTTAGAAGTTTAGAAGCAAATCTTGAAATTTTTCAGAAATTTACAAAAACCAAATTTTTAGGGACCACTACAGGTCTGAAGTCACTTTGCGAGGCTTACATAATAGAAACCGCCCAAAAATGACCCCATTCTATAAACTACACCCCTCAAGGTATTCAAAACTGATTTTACAAGCTTCGTTAACCCTTTAGGTATTGCACAAGAGTTATTGGCAAATGGGGATGAAATTTGAGAATTTCATTTTTTTGCCTAGTTTTCCATTTTAACCCATTTTTTCCACTAACAAAGCAAGGGTTAACAGCCAAACAAGACTGTATCTTTATTGCCCTGACTCTGCCGTTTACAGAAACACCCCATATGTGGCCGTAAACTACTGTACGGGCACACAGTAGGGCGTAGAGTGAAAGGTGCGCCGTTTGGTTTTTGGAGGGCTGATTTTGCTGGACTGTTTTTTTGACACCATGTCCCATTTGAAGCCCCCTGATGCACCCCTAGAGTAGAAACTCCATAAAAGTGACCCCATCTAAGAAACTACACCCCTCAAGGTATTCAAAACTGATTTTACAAACTTTGTTAACCCTTTAGGTGTTGCACAAGAGTTATTGGCAAATGGGGATGAAATTTGAGAATTTCATTTTTTTGCCTAATTTTCCATTTTAACCCATTTTTTCCACTAACAAAGCAAGGGTTAACAGCCAAACAAGACTGTATCTTTATTGCCCTGACTCTGCCGTTTACAGAAACACCCCATATGTGGCCGTAAACTACTGTACGGCCACACAGCGGGGCGAAGAGTGAATGGTGCGCCGTATGGTTTTTGGAAGCCAGATTTTGCTGGACTGTTTTTTTGACACCATGTCCCATTTGAAGCCCCCCTGATGCACCCCTAGAGTAGAAACTCCATAAAAGTGACCCCATCTAAGAAACGACACCCCTCAAGGTATTCAAAACTGATTTTACAAACTTTGTTAACCCTTTAGGTGTTGCACAAGATTTAATGGAAAATAGAGATACAATTTCAAAATTTCACTTTTTTGGCAGATTTTCCATTTTAATATTTTTTTTCCAGTAACAAAGCAAGGGTTAACAGCCAAACAAAACTCATTATTTATGGCCCTTATTCTGTAGTTTACAGAAACACCCCATATGTGGTCGTAAACCGCTGTACGGGCACACGGCAGGGCGCAGAAGGAAAGGAATGCCATACAGTTTTTGGAAGGCAGGTTTTGCTGGACTGGTTTTTTTGACACCATGTCCCATTTGAAGCCCCCCTGATGCACCCCTAGAGTAGAAACTCCAAAAAAGTGACCCCATTTTAGAAAGTACGGAATAAGGTGGCAGCTTTGTTGGTACTAGTTTAGGGTACATATGATTTTTGGTTGCTCTATATTACACTTTTTGTGCGGCAAGGTAACAAGAAATAGCTTTTTTGGCACGTTTTTTTTTTTTTTGTTATTTACAACATTCATCTGACAGGTTAGATCATATGGTAATTTTATAGAGCAGGTTGTCACGGACGCGGTGATACCTAATATGTATACCTTTTTTTTATTTATGTAAGTTTTATACAATAACTTCATTTTTAAAACCAAAAAAAGTTTTAGTGTCTCCATAGTCTAAGAGCCATAGTTTTTTCAGTTTTTGGGCGATTATCTTGAGTAGGGTCTCATTTTTTGCGGGATGAGATGACGGTTTAATTGGCACTATTTTGGGGTGCATATGGTTTTTTGATCGCTTGTTATTACACTTTTTGTGACGTAAGATGACAAAAAATGGCTTTTTTTACACCGTTTTTATTTTTTATTTTTTACGGTGGTCACCTGAGGGGTTAGATCATGTGATATTCTTATAGAGCCGGTCGATACGGATGCGGCGATACCTAATATGTATACTTTATTTTTATTTATGTAAGTTTTACACAATGATTTCATTTTTGAAACAAAAAAAATCATGTTTTAGTGTTTCTTTAGTCTGAGAGCCATAGTTTTTTCAGTTTTTGGGCGATTATCTTGGGTAAGGTATGATTTTTGCGGGATGAGATGACGGTTTGATTGGTACTATTTTGGCGTACATGTGACTTTTTTGATCACTTTTATTACCTTTTTTGGGAAGTAAGGTGGGCAAAATTTCAATTTTCTCATAGTTTTTATTTTTTTATTTTTATGGTGTTCACCGTGCGGGGAAAGTAACATGACCATTTTATAGATCAGGTCGTTACGGACGCGGCGATACATAATATGTGTAGTGTATTTTATTTTTTTAATTTTTATTCAGTGATGAATGTTTTTTTTTTTATCTTAACTTTTTTCACTTTTTTTAACTTTTTTTTTGACCCAGACCCACTTGGTTCTGGAAGATCCAGTGGGTCTGATGTCTGTATAATACAGTACAGTACAATATATATTGTTCTATACTGTATTTTACTTACACTGAACAGATCTATGCTTTTAGCACAGATCTGTTCAGCACCATGGACAGCAGGACGCCTGAGCAGGCGTCCTGTTGCCATGGGAACCCTCCCCGTCTGCTCAGAACTTCGCAGACGGGGAAGGGTAAGCACAGGGCTGAGGGGGGCTCTCTGGGGGCTCTCTCCCTCTCCATCGGGGGGCTGCAAAGGCACAGCAGCCCCCCGATGGAGAGGGAGGGAGCTCCCTGACCGACGACAGTTAACTTTTTCCATACAGCGGTCCGTACGGACCGCGGTATGGAAAGGGTTAAACGGCTGACATCTGCACAGATGTCAGCCGTTTATACCAGGTATAAGCACTAGAAGCCAACGATAATTCATGGGGAGGCGGGCGGGGGATCGCGATCCCGCCTGCCGCACCGCCCGCCTCCCGCACTGCCCCCACCGCATGCGACACCCCCCCCCGCACCACCCGCCGGCATAAAATCGTGCAGGGGTGCAGGGGGGGGTGAAAAATATTGATTATAGGCACTGAAAAGTTTATGATCCCCGCGGTCAAGGACCGCGGGCATCAGAAACTGCAAAAAGCGCAGCAAACCGCAGGTCTGAATTGACCTGCGGTTTGCTGCGATCGCTGACACGGGGGGGTCACATGACCCCCCCTGGCGTTGTCACAGGATGCCGGCTGAAGGATTTCAGCCGAAATCCCGTTCCGTTTAACCCCTCGGGCGCCGGAATACTGAGTTCAAGTTAGGACGTACCGGTACGCCCTGAGTCCTTAAGGACTCGGGAAATAGGGCGTACCGATACGCCCTGCGTCCTTAAGGGGTTAAGGACCGGGCTCATTTTCACCTTAAGGACCAGGCCATTTTTTGCTAATCTGACCAGTGTCACTTTAAGTGCTCATAACTTTAAAACGCTTTGACTTACCCAGGCCGTTCTGAGATTGTTTTTTCGTCACATATTGTACTTCATGACACTGCTAAAATTGGGTCAAAAAAGTTAATTTTTTTGCATAAAAAAATACAATTTTTACCGTAAATTTAGAAAAATTAGCAAATTTCAAATTTTCAGTTTCTCTACCTCTGTAATACATAGTAATACCCCCAAAAATTGTGATGACTTTACATTCCCCATATGTCTACTTCATGTTTGTAGCATTTTGGGAATGATATTTTATTTTTTGGGGATGTTACAAGGCTTAGAAGTTTAGAAGCAAATTTTGAAATTTTCAGAAATCTTCAAAATCCCAAAAAAATCCTTTTTATGGACCAGTTCAGGTTTGAAGTCATATTGTGAGGCTTAGATAATAGAAACCTCCCAAAAATGACCCGATTCTAGAAACTACACCCCTCAAGGTATTCAAAACTGTTTTTTCAAACTTTATTAACCCTTTAGGTCTTCCACAAGAGTTAATGGCAGATGGAGAAACAATTTTGAAATGTATATTTTTTGGAAAATTTTTCAATATAATCAATTTTTTCCAGGAGCAAAACAAAGGTTAACTGCCAAACAACACTCAAAATGGGTTGCCCTGATTCTGTAGTTTGCAAAAACACCCCATATGTGGTCGTAAACTACTGTTTGGCCGAACGGTAGCACATAGAAGGAGGGGAACACCATATGGGTTTTGAAAGGTAGATTTGGCAGGACTGGTTTTGTTTATACCATGTCCCATTTGAAGCCCCCTGTTGCACCCCTAGAATAGAAATTTCAAAAAAGTGACTCCATCTAAGAAAGTACACCCCTCAAGGTATTCAAAACTGGGTTTACAAACTTTGTTAACCCTTTAGGTGTTCCACAAGAGTTAATGGCAGATGGAGAAACAATTTTGAAATTTCTATTTTTTGGAAAATTTTCCAATATAATCAATTTTTTCCAGGAGTAAAACAAGGGTTAACTGCCAAACAACACTCAAAATGGGTTTCCCTGATTCTGTAGTTTGCAGAAACACCCCATATGTGGTCGTAAACTACTGTTTGGCCGAACGGTAGCACATAGAAGGAGGGGAACACCATATGGGTTTTGGAAGGCAGATTTGGCAGGACTGGTTTTATTTATACCATGTCCCATTTGAAGCCCCCTGTTGCACCCCTAGAATAGAAATTTCAAAAAAGTGACTCCATCTAAGAAAGTACACCCCTCAAGGTATTCAAAACTGGGTTTACAAACTTTGTTAACCCTTTAGGTGTTCCACAAGAGTTAATGGCAGATGGAGAAACAATTTTGAAATTTATATTTTTTGGAAAATTTTTCAATATAATCAATTTTTTCCAGGAGCAAAACAAAGGTTAACTGCCAAACAACACTCAAAATGGGTTGCCCTGATTCTGTAGTTTGCAAAAACACCCCATATGTGGTCGTAAACTACTGTTTGGCCGAACGGTAGCACATAGAAGGAGGGGAACACCATATGGGTTTTGGAAGGTAGATTTGGCAGGACTGGTTTTGTTTATACCATGTCCCATTTGAAGCCCCCTGTTGCACCCCTAGAATAGAAATTTCAAAAAAGTGACTCCATCTAAGAAAGTACACCCCTCAAGGTATTCAAAACTGGGTTTACAAACTTTGTTAACCCTTTAGGTGTTGCACAAGAGTTATTGGCAAATGGGGATGAAATTTGAGAATTTCATTTTTTTGCCTAATTTTCCATTTTAACCCATTTTTTCCACTAACAAAGCAAGGGTTAACAGCCAAACAAGACTGTATCTTTATTGCCCTGACTCTGCCGTTTACAGAAACACCCCATATGTGGCCGTAAACTACTGTACGGCCACACAGCGGGGCGAAGAGTGAATGGTGCGCCGTATGGTTTTTGGAAGCCAGATTTTGCTGGACTGTTTTTTTGACACCATGTCCCATTTGAAGCCCCCCTGATGCACCCCTAGAGTAGAAACTCCATAAAAGTGACCCCATCTAAGAAACGACACCCCTCAAGGTATTCAAAACTGATTTTACAAACTTTGTTAACCCTTTAGGTGTTGCACAAGATTTAATGGAAAATAGAGATACAATTTCAAAATTTCACTTTTTTGGCAGATTTTCCATTTTAATATTTTTTTTCCAGTAACAAAGCAAGGGTTAACAGCCAAACAAAACTCATTATTTATGGCCCTTATTCTGTAGTTTACAGAAACACCCCATATGTGGTCGTAAACCGCTGTACGGGCACACGGCAGGGCGCAGAAGGAAAGGAATGCCATACAGTTTTTGGAAGGCAGGTTTTGCTGGACTGGTTTTTTTGACACCATGTCCCATTTGAAGCCCCCCTGATGCACCCCTAGAGTAGAAACTCCAAAAAAGTGACCCCATTTTAGAAAGTACGGAATAAGGTGGCAGCTTTGTTGGTACTAGTTTAGGGTACATATGATTTTTGGTTGCTCTATATTACACTTTTTGTGCGGCAAGGTAACAAGAAATAGCTTTTTTGGCACGTTTTTTTTTTTTTTGTTATTTACAACATTCATCTGATAGGTTAGATCATATGGTAATTTTATAGAGCAGGTTGTCACGGACGCGGTGATACCTAATATGTATACCTTTTTTTTATTTATGTAAGTTTTATACAATAACTTCATTTTTAAAACCAAAAAAAGTTTTAGTGTCTCCATAGTCTAAGAGCCATAGTTTTTTCAGTTTTTGGGCGATTATCTTGAGTAGGGTCTCATTTTTTGCGGGATGAGATGACGTTTAATTGGCACTATTTTGGGGTGCATATGGTTTTTTGATCGCTTGTTATTACACTTTTTGTGACGTAAGATGACAAAAAATGGCTTTTTTTACACCGTTTTTATTTTTTACGGTGGTCACCTGAGGGGTTAGATCATGTGATATTCTTATAGAGCCGGTCGATACGGATGCGGCGATGCCTAATATGTATACTTTATTTTTATTTATGTAAGTTTTACACAATGATTTCATTTTTGAAACAAAAAAAATCATGTTTTAGTGTTTCTTTAGTCTGAGAGCCATAGTTTTTTCAGTTTTTGGGCGATTATCTTGGGTAAGGTATGATTTTTGCGGGATGAGATGACGGTTTGATTGGTACTATTTTGGCGTACATGTGACTTTTTTGATCACTTTTATTACCTTTTTTGGGAAGTAAGGTGGGCAAAATTTCAATTTTCTCATAGTTTTTATTTTTTTATTTTTATGGTGTTCACCGTGCGGGGAAAGTAACATGACCGTTTTATAGATCAGGTCGTTACGGACGCGGCGATACATAATATGTGTAGTGTATTTTATTTTTTTAATTTTTATTCAGTGATGAATGTTTTTTTTTTTATCTTAACTTTTTTCACTTTTTTTAACTTTTTTTTTGACCCAGACCCACTTGGTTCTGGAAGATCCAGTGGGTCTGATGTCTGTATAATACAGTACAGTACAATATATATTGTTCTATACTGTATTTTACTTACACTGAACAGATCTATGCTTTTAGCACAGATCTGTTCAGCACCATGGACAGCAGGACGCCTGAGCAGGCGTCCTGTTGCCATGGGAACCCTCCCCGTCTGCTCAGAACTTCGCAGACGGGGAAGGGTAAGCACAGGGCTGAGGGGGGCTCTCTGGGGGCTCTCTCCCTCTCCATCGGGGGGCTGCAAAGGCACAGCAGCCCCCCGATGGAGAGGGAGGGAGCTCCCTGACCGACGACAGTTAACTTTTTCCATACAGCGGTCCGTACGGACCGCGGTATGGAAAGGGTTAAACGGCTGACATCTGCACAGATGTCAGCCGTTTATACCAGGTATAACCACTAGAAGCCAACGATAATTCATGGGGAGGCGGGCGGGGGATCGCGATCCCGCCTGCCGCACCGCCCGCCTCCCGCACTGCCCCCACCGCATGCGACACCCCCCCCCCGCACCACCCGCCGGCATAAAATCGTGCAGGGGTGCAGGGGGGGGGTGAAAAATATTGATTATAGGCACTCAAAAGTTTCTGATCCCCGCGGTCAAGGACCGCGGGCATCAGAAACTGCAAAAAGCGCAGCAAACCGCAGGTCTGAATTGACCTGCGGTTTGCTGCGATCGCCGACACGGGGGGGTCACATGACCCCCCCTGGCGTTGTCACAGGATGCCGGCTGAAGGATTTCAGCCGAAATCCCGTTCCGTTTAACCCCTCGGGCGCCGGAATACTGAGTTCAAGTTAGGACGTACCGGTACGCCCTGAGTCCTTAAGGACTCGGGAAATAGGGCGTACCGATACGCCCTGCGTCCTTAAGGGGTTAAGGACCGGGCTCATTTTCACCTTAAGGACCAGGCCATTTTTTGCTAATCTGACCAGTGTCACTTTAAGTGCTCATAACTTTAAAACGCTTTGACTTACCCAGGCCGTTCTGAGATTGTTTTTTCGTCACATATTGTACTTCATGACACTGCTAAAATTGGGTCAAAAAAGTTAATTTTTTTGCATAAAAAAATACAATTTTTACCGTAAATTTAGAAAAATTAGCAAATTTCAAATTTTCAGTTTCTCTACCTCTGTAATACATAGTAATACCCCCAAAAATTGTGATGACTTTACATTCCCCATATGTCTACTTCATGTTTGTAGCATTTTGGGAATGATATTTTATTTTTTGGGGATGTTACAAAGCTTAGAAGTTTAGAAGCAAATTTTGAAATTTTCAGAAATCTTCAAAATCCCACTTTTTATGGACCAGTTCAGGTTTGAAGTCATATTGTGAGGCTTAGATAATAGAAACCTCCCAAAAATGACCCGATTCTAGAAACTACACCCCTCAAGGTATTCAAAACTGTTTTTTCACACTTTATTAACCCTTTAGGTCTTCCACAAGAGTTAATGGCAGATGGAGAAACAATTTTGAAATGTATATTTTTTGGAAAATTTTTCAATATAATCAATTTTTTCCAGGAGCAAAACAAAGGTTAACTGCCAAACAACACTCAAAATGGGTTGCCCTGATTCTGTAGTTTGCAAAAACACCCCATATGTGGTCGTAAACTACTGTTTGGCCGAACGGTAGCACATAGAAGGAGGGGAACACCATATGGGTTTTGGAAGGTAGATTTGGCAGGACTGGTTTTGTTTATACCATGTCCCATTTGAAGCCCCCTGTTGCACCCCTAGAATAGAAATTTCAAAAAAGTGACTCCATCTAAGAAAGTACACCCCTCAAGGTATTCAAAACTGGGTTTACAAACTTTGTTAACCCTTTAGGTGTTCCACAAGAGTTAATGGCAGATGGAGAAACAATTTTGAAATTTCTATTTTTTGGAAAATTTTCCAATATAATCAATTTTTTCCAGGAGTAAAACAAGGGTTAACTGCCAAACAACACTCAAAATGGGTTTCCCTGATTCTGTAGTTTGCAGAAACACCCCATATGTGGTCGTAAACTACTGTTTGGCCGAACGGTAGCACATAGAAGGAGGGGAACACCATATGGGTTTTGGAAGGCAGATTTGGCAGGACTGGTTTTATTTATACCATGTCCCATTTGAAGCCCCCTGTTGCACCCCTAGAATAGAAATTTCAAAAAAGTGACTCCATCTAAGAAAGTACACCCCTCAAGGTATTCAAAACTGGGTTTACAAACTTTGTTAACCCTTTAGGTGTTCCACAAGAGTTAATGGCAGATGGAGAAACAATTTTGAAATTTCTATTTTTTGGAAAATTTTTCAATATAATCAATTTTTTCCAGGAGCAAAACAAAGGTTAACTGCCAAACAACACTCAAAATGGGTTGCCCTGATTCTGTAGTTTGCAAAAACACCCCATATGTGGTCGTAAACTACTGTTTGGCCGAACGGTAGCACATAGAAGGAGGGGAACACCATATGGGTTTTGGAAGGTAGATTTGGCAGGACTGGTTTTGTTTATACCATGTCCCATTTGAAGCCCCCTGTTGCACCCCTAGAATAGAAATTTCAAAAAAGTGACTCCATCTAAGAAAGTACACCCCTCAAGGTATTCAAAACTGGGTTTACAAACTTTGTTAACCCTTTAGGTGTTCCACAAGAGTTAATGGCAGATGGAGAAACAATTTTGAAATTTCTATTTTTTGGAAAATTTTCCAATATAATCAATTTTTTCCAGGAGTAAAACAAGGGTTAACTGCCAAACAACACTCAAAATGGGTTTCCCTGATTCTGTAGTTTGCAGAAACACCCCATATGTGGTCGTAAACTACTGTTTGGCCGAACGGTAGCACATAGAAGGAGGGGAACACCATATGGGTTTTGGAAGGCAGATTTGGCAGGACTGGTTTTATTTATACCATGTCCCATTTGAAGCCCCCTGTTGCACCCCTAGAATAGAAATTTCAAAAAAGTGACTCCATCTAAGAAAGTACACCCCTCAAGGTATTCAAAACTGGGTTTACAAACTTTGTTAACCCTTTAGGTGTTCCACAAGAGTTAATGGCAGATGGAGAAACAATTTTGAAATTTCTATTTTTTGGAAAATTTTTCAATATAATCAATTTTTTCCAGGAGCAAAACAAAGGTTAACTGCCAAACAACACTCAAAATGGGTTGCCCTGATTCTGTAGTTTGCAAAAACACCCCATATGTGGTCGTAAACTACTGTTTGGCCGAACGGTAGCACATAGAAGGAGGGGAACACCATATGGGTTTTGGAAGGTAGATTTGGCAGGACTGGTTTTGTTTATACCATGTCCCATTTGAAGCCCCCTGTTGCACCCCTAGAATAGAAATTTCAAAAAAGTGACTCCATCTAAGAAAGTACACCCCTCAAGGTATTCAAAACTGGGTTTACAAACTTTGTTAACCCTTTAGGTGTTCCACAAGAGTTAATGGCAGATGGAGAAACAATTTTGAAATTTCTATTTTTTGGAAAATTTTCCAATATAATCAATTTTTTTCAGGAGTAAAACAAGGGTTAACTGCCAAACAACACTCAAAATGGGTTTCCCTGATTCTGTAGTTTGCAGAAACACCCCATATGTGGTCGTAAACTACTGTTTGGCCGAACGGTAGCACATAGAAGGAGGGGAACACCATATGGGTTTTGGAAGGCAGATTTGGCAGGACTGGTTTTATTTATACCATGTCCCATTTGAAGCCCCCTGTTGCACCCCTAGAATAGAAATTTCAAAAAAGTGACTCCATCTAAGAAAGTACACCCCTCAAGGTATTCAAAACTGGGTTTACAAACTTTGTTAACCCTTTAGGTGTTCCACAAGAGTTAATGGCAGATGGAGAAACAATTTTGAAATTTCTATTTTTTGGAAAATTTTCCAATATAATCAATTTTTTCCAGGAGTAAAACAAGGGTTAACTGGCAAACAACACCTCAAAATGGGTTGCCCTGATTCTGTAGTTTGCAAAAACACCCCATATGTGGTCGTAAACTACTGTTTGGCCGAACGGTAGCACATAGAAGGAGGGGAACACCATATGGGTTTTGGAAGGCAGATTTGGCAGGACTGGTTTTGTTTATACCATGTCCCATTTGAAGCCCCCTGTTGCACCCCTAGAATAGAAATTTCAAAAAAGTGACTCCATCTAAGAAAGTACACCCCTCAAGGTATTCAAAACTGGGTTTACAAACTTTTTTAACCCTTTAGGTGTTCCACAAGAGTTAATGGCAGATGGAGAAACAATTTTGAAATTTCTATTTTTTGGAAAATTTTCCAATATAATCAATTTTTTCCAGGAGTAAAACAAGGGTTAACTGCCAAACAACACTCAAAATGGGTTGCCCTGATTCTGTAGTTTGCAAAAACACCCCATATGTGGTCGTAAACTACTATTTGGCTAAACGGCAGGACATAGAAGAAGGGGAACGTCATATGGTTTTTGGAAGGCAGATTTTGCTGGACTGGTTTATTGACACCATGTACCCTTTCAAGCCCCCGGATGCACCCCTAGAGTAGAAACTCCATAAAAGTGACCCCATCTAGGAAACTACGGGATAAGGTGGTTGTTGTTTTGGGACTATTTTTGGGGTAAATTTGATTTTTGGTTGCTCTATATTACTCTTTTTTGAGGCAATGTAACAAAAAAAATTAATTCTAAAATTGTTTCTACATTCACTATTTGGTTTTGTGGAACACCTAAAGGGTTAACATAGTTTGTAAAGTAACTTTTGAATACCTTGAGGGGTGTAGTTTCTTAGATGGGGTCACTTTTTTGGAGTTTCTAGTCTAGGCTACATCAGGGGGGGCTTCTAATGGGACATGGTGTAAAAAAAAAAAACTGTCCATCAAAATCTGCCTTCCAGAAACCATATGGAGTTCCCTTCATTCTATGCCCTGCCGTGCGGCTATATAACCATTTACGACCACATATGGGGTGTTTCTGCAAACTACAGAATCGGGGCAATAAATATTTAGTTTTGTTTGGCTGTTAACCCTTGCTTTATTACCGGCAAAATGGATTCAAATAGAAATTTTGCCCAAAAATGGGTGTTTTGGCACAGTTTTTATTTTATATTTTTAACACCGTTCATCCGAGGCGTTTGGTCAAAAGTTATTTTTATAGCGACGACTTTTACGCACGCGACGATGCCCAATATGTATGGCTCTCAGTCTTTGGAGACACTAAGCAGGCATCCTAAAACTGCGGCCCTCCAGATATTGTAAAACTACAATTCCCACCATGCCCTGCTGATGGCTGTAGGTTGTCTGGGCATGCTGGGAGTTATAGTTTTACAACATCTGGAGGGCCGCAGTTTGAGGATGCCTGCTCTAAAACTAATATTTTTTGGGGAAAGAAAAATTGTTTCCGTGTCTCCAAAGTCTGAGAGCCATAGTGTTTTATGTTCTCTAGTGGACTGTTGAGGATTATAAAAATTTAGTACTCCATGGAAGTGTGATACTCCCTGAAGCAATTGATAATGCAGAGGCCCGGATGATCGGGGCAAGTGTCACATTGAGTAGTGGTGTCCTTCCGTATCCCCCTCTTGTGACACACTCTGCACTTTTTTGGGTTTCTTCCCTTCTTTCCAGTATGGGGGACCACACCTGGAAAGTGTTGGCCAGGGACGATCCGGGCGCCTCCAATTCCCGAGGTACTCCGGCCTGCTCTTTCCCGGTCCGAAAATATCAGGTCCTTGAGGACTGCCTCATAGAACTGGAGGAATGTCCCTGTGCTGCCAGCGCTTCGGGATAGTACAAAAGAGTTGTACATGGCAACCTGTACCAAGTAGACCGCAACTTTTTTGTACCATGCCCGGGTTTTGCGCATGGCATTATATGGCGTAAGGACTTGATCAGAGAGATCAACTCCTCCCATATACCGATTGTAGTCGACGATACAATCGGGCTTGAGGACCGTTGCCGCGGTACCTCGCACAGGAACAGGGGTGGTGCCGTTACCTTATACCTGACCAGCAACAGGTTTCCACTGGTAAGTGCACGGGTCTCACCCCTGGGGATAGGTACCTGGAGGGGGTAGGCAGGGAGGCCGCGTTGATTTTTCCGCACCGTGGATCTGGCGGCAAGGGACCTGAACAAGGGAATGCTGGTATAAAAGTTATCCACGTACAAGTGGTAACCATTATCCAGCAGTGGGTACATAAGGTCCCACACGAGTTTCCCGCTAACACCCAGAGTGGGGGGACATTCTGGGGGTTCAATACGGTAATCTCGCCCCTCGTACACACAAAATTTGTAAGTGTACCCTGAGGCACTCTCACAAATTTTGTATAGCTTCACGCCATACCTCGCCCGCTTTGTGGGAATATATTGGCGGAAACTGAGTCTCCCCTTGAACGCAACGAGAGACTCATCAACCGCGACCTCCCTTCCAGGTACGTAGGCCTGCTGAAATGTGGCCCCAAAGTGATCGATGACCGGCCGTATCTTATACAGCCGGTCATAGGCAGGATCACCTCGGGGTGGACATGCTGCATTATCGGAATAATGCAGACATTTCCGGATGGCCTCAAACCGGTGACGTATCATGACCATACTGTACAGTGGGGTCTGGTATAGGACGTCCCTACTCCAGTATTGCCTGACACTGGGTTTTTGGACTAGACCCATATGCAGCACGAGGCCCCAAAATGTCCTCATTTCGGCTGCACTGACCGGCGTCCAGCCACCGGGTCTAGCCAAAACTGAGCCTGGGTTTTGAGCGACGAACTGTTGGGCGTACAGATTCATCTGCTCCACCATCAAATTCACCAGTGAGTTACTGAAAAAAAAACTAAAATAGTCTATTAGTGGGGAGGGGGGGCTGGTGGGGGGGGCAAGTGGCAGGGGGGGTCTGGGTTAGGGTTAGATGGAAGTTTGGAAGTTTGGAATAAAAGTACTTTTTTTTTTTTTTTTCTAACTTACTTTTCCCTTCTTTCCCTGCCTAACGGTGCCTCTCCCTCACTGACCCTAACCTATCTGGGTGGCGATGGGTGCAGGAGGGTGATGCATTCCGATTAGGGGGACACAGGAGCTGGTGCTGGACGATGCTGCACGGTCAGGGTGCTGGACAGGAAGAGGAGGGGAGAGAGGAGCGCAGGAAGTTTGAATCTCGCGCCTCTCTCCCCTGCACCAATCAGCACCCTGGACAGCGGCATTCAGCACCAGGGCCAGCACCGCCTCTCCAAATCCTCGGACTGCGATAGGTGGTGTATAATTACGCCACCGATCGCAGTCTTTTTCCGGTTAATCGGGTCACAGGACACCCGAATGGACCGGAAACGCAGAAAACCGCAGGTCTGAATTGACCTGCGGTTTTCTGCGATCGCCGATACGGGGGGGTCAAATGACCCCCCCCCCCCCTGCATTGTTACGGGATGCCAGCTGAATGATTTCAGCCGAAATCCCGTTCCGATTAACCACTGCGGCGCCGGAGTTCCGATTTTAAGTCAGGACGTACCGGTACGTCCTCGGTCCTTAAGGACTCGGGAAATAGGGCGTACCGGTACGTCCTAGGTCCTTAAGGGGTTAAATCACCCCCCTTTCTCTATAATAAAATAAATAAATACTTAAATAACAATAAATATAAACATCATGGGTATCACCACGACTGAAAACACCCGTACTACTAAAATATATAAAAAAAAAATTTAATACGGCGAATGGAGTAACGGAAAAAAGGGTCAAAATGACCGATTTGCCATTTTTTCATTGCTTCTCTTACCCAAAAAAATCGAATAAAATGTGATCAAAAAGTTACACACAGTCCAAAATGGTATCAATACCAAAAATTAAGCCCCTATACAGCTCAGTAGACATCAATATAAAAAAGGTTATATATGGTGATGTAAAAAAAAAAAAAAAATATTCCAAAGTTTACATTTATTTTTACACTATTTTGACATAAAAAAACAATAATATATGGGGTATCTTTGTAATCATACTGACACATTGAATGAAGCGCATGGGTCAGTTTTGCCACAAACGAAACGTCGTGGGAACAAAACCGGTGGAGGAATTATGTTTTTTTTTCCAATTTCACCCCATTCCACCTCTGGTAGTGAAAGAGTTAACATCTGTCGTGGGGTAAACTGTTTGAGGTTTTCTAGGAGATGTTATCTTGGAGTACCTCAATGAAAAAAAGCAAATAACGCCATATTAGCATGGCTTCATGAGGGATCGGTCATGTCAAACTAATTGAATCAGTTTCTATGAGGAGGTAAGTTCTAGACTTGACAGCGGCGAATCAATGGATGTTGTATATCTGGACTTCTCCAAAGCATTTGATGCTGTACCACATAAAAGGTTAGTATATAAAATGAGAATGCTTGGACTGGGAGAAAATGTTTGTATGTGGGTAAGTAACTGGCTCAGTGATAGAAAACCGAGGGTGGTTATTAACGGTACACACTCAGATTGGGTCACTGTCACTAGTGGGGTACCACAGGGGGCAGTATTGGGCCATATTCTCTTCAGTATATTTATTAATGATCTTGTAGAAGGCTTGCACAGTAAAAAAAAAAACTGTGTAAAGTAAATAACATGGAAGAGGACAGTATACTGTTACAGATGGATCTGGATAGATTGAAGGCTTGGGCAGAGAAGTAGCAGATGAGTTTTAACACTGACAAACGTAAGGTTGTGCACATAGGAAGGAATAATGCAAGTCACCAGTACATACTAAATGGTAAAACACTGGGTAACACTGACATGGAAAAGGCCTTTTTAGTGGAATTTTAGTGAACAGCAAACTCAGCTGTAGAAACCAGTGGCAGGCAACTGCTGCTAAGGCCAATATAATAATGAGTTACATCAAAAGGGGCATAGATGCCATGATGAGAATATAGTTCTGCCACTTTACAAATCACTAGTCAGACCACACATGAAGTACTGTGTGCAGTTCTGGGCTTCTGTGAACAAGGCAGACATAGCAGAGCTGGAGAGGGTTCAGAGGAGGGAAACTAAAGTAATAACTGGAATTAGTACCAGAAAGATTATCAAAATTAGGGTTATTCACTTTAGAATAAAGATGATTGAGGGGAGATCTAATAACTATGTATACATATATAATGGTCAGTACAGAGATCTCTCCCATCATCTATTTATCCCCAGGACTGTGACAGTGACAAGGGTACATCCTCTGCATCTGGAAAAAAGAAGGTTTGTGCACAAACATAGAAGAGTATCAAGAGGAGCCTGGATGTATTTCTGGAGTGTAATAATATTATAGGCTATAGCTACTAGAGAGGGGTCGTTGATCGAGGGAGTCATTCTAATTGCCTGGTTGGAGTCGGGAAGGAATGTTTTCCCCCTAAAGTGAGTAAAATTGGTTTCTACATCACAGTTTCTTTTGCCTTTCTCTTGATCAACTTGCAGGATAAAAGGCTGAACTAGATGGACAGATGTAATTTTTCGGCCTTATAAACTATGTTACTATGAGGGCAGATTTTGCTGCATTGGTTTTTAGGCTCCCCCTTGATGCACCCTACTTTAGAAACTCCCAAAAAGTGACCCCATTTTGGACACTATGGGATGAGGTGACAGTTTTAATGGTGCTATTTTGGGCTTCATATGATTTTTGATCACTTGATATTACGCTTTTTGTGAGGCAAGGTAACCACAAAAGTTTTGGCACTGTTTTTATTTTTTGTCTTTTTACGAAGTTCTCCTGACAGGATAGATCATATGTTGTTTTTATAGAGAAGGTTGATACGGATGCAACAATACCAAATATGTGTATTTAATTTTTTTTGTTTCAGTTTTACATCATAAAGGATTTTTTAAAACAAAAATAATTTTTTTTTTGTGTCTTCATTTTCTGAAAGAACTAACAAAAAGAGGTCCCTAGAGGGTGAAGCCCTTGGGGATTTTGTCAAAAACTGAATGAGAGGGTTGATCACCCAAAAAGTGTGATCCATTAAAACTATTGGGGTACCGCTGTCACTCTATTATGTTATGGTGTACAGATCACATCTATCATCTGATAGAAAACATCCGGTGTCGGGGGGAGCAGCCAATGGCAGGCGGGGACGGGGGAGAGCCTCCCTAGCATTGCTGGTGACGCTAGGGAGGCTAGTCTTTGTCCCCGCCTGCCATTGTACTACAGCCTTTTTTGGGGGCTATTATTTTAATTTAATTCTATTATTATACTGTATGTCAGACAGACAGGTGACAGGTAGTGTTGATCGAGCACCAAAGTGCTCGGGTGCTCGAGTAGAACACTTTGCGATGCTCAGCTGCTCTACAGAGCACCCGAGCACAATGGAAGTCCGAAAAGTTTCTGCTGGAATTTGAACTTACAACCTTCTACATTAGAGCCAAGAACCTTAACCACCACGCTATACAGCTACATGTTAACCTGCAGTGAAATATTAAATGATACTTCTGCTGTATAGGAATACTTACTGCATGACAAACTACTATGAGGTTTTTCTAACACATTTTATCATTCAGCTTTATAGCTGAGTGGTTAAAGTCTTTGCCTCTAATGTAGAAGGTTGTGAGTTTAAATCCCGGCAGAAACTTTTCAGAAATAGAGGCTAAATTGGATTTAAATACACTGACTCGAGCATCGCACACGAGGTATTGGGCCGAACACTGCGATGTGCTGAGCATCGCAATGCTCGAGCCGAACTGGTGTTCGGCTGAGCATGCTCTCTCAACACTAGTGACAGGCCCTTCAAGGGAATGGGCAGTGGCCAAAATGTTTCTGTCGCAGGCAGCAGAAGAAGGGGCGGGTGGGAGCAGGAGTTGCAGCGAGATACCTGAGCTCCCGGTGTCATGTATTGGTCATGTCTTGACCAGCAACTCAGCGGTGTTTAAATGGTTGACTCGGTCTTCCACTTCGTCGCAAGTGACATCAGACACCCCCAGCCAAGAGTCTGTGGGTTCCTCTGACATAAAGCTTAGTTGGCATGGCCAGGGAGCAGACCCTGTGCCACCACCTGTCCTCAACCTTTCTCTGTCATTTTCTGTTCCCTCAGCATGAGAAGTATTATATGCCCTAGGCTCGGCTCCACTTTTCAGCAAGGATGAGCTGCTAGAGGACAGTTAGCAGCTATTGCCCAGCCAAGATCTGGAGGAGACATCCGCCGCTTCTTCCAGTAGGTGGGAAAGTAGTGATGATGAGAGTCGCGTGGGAGAAGGTGATGCGAGCAGTCAAGCTCCTGGCCCTGAGACCATTGAGGGGAACATTAGTGATGTGCAGACAGTAGCAGATGATGATGTAGCCGATCGCACTTGGGAGCCGGGTGAAGAAGAGGCTTCATCATCATCATCAGGAAAAGAGGGTGGCAGCTTGCGCATGAGGCAGCGGCTGAGCCAGCAGGGTGGTAGCGTGGCTGTGACTCAGCAGGGTAGCAGCAGTGGGAGGTTGGGAGTCAAACGTGCCCGGGCAGAGTCAGACCACCTGCTTCGGAGGAGCCTATCGGCCTGGAAAGTAGCGGTGCAGAGGCTCACGGAGGCAGTGGTAGCAGGCAGTCAGTGCTTAATGTTGGGGGGAAAATGCCATACTCAACGGTGTGGCAATATTTTGTTAGGCCACCTGAGGAGGTGAACATGGCCATTTGCCAAATTTGTGGGCAGAAGGTGAAGAGTGGCCAGGGCACCACGGCCCTGTGTCAACACATGTAGCGTCACCATAAAGTGGCTTGGGAGAACCGTGGCTCTGATGTGGTGGTTCAGCTTGCCGCAAAACCGCTGCATCACCCAGTGGCACGCACCCAATTTCATGCAGTCAAGGCTCCACCAACTCAGCCGAAGGGAGCTGTATGTCCTTTCCATCATCTACTGGTCCTGATGTTCCTGCTCCTTGTCCTACAAATCCTCGTCAGTCTTTTCGTCAGCAATCGATCACCGAAGCGATTGCCAAGAGAAAACAGTACGTGTGCGCTCATCCAACGGAGCAGAAGTTCAACGTGCTACTGGCAAAGTTACTGGTACTGCAGTCCCTCCCTTTCAAAGTTGTGGACTCTGCACCTTTCAGAGAACTGATGGCATGTGCTGAGTCAAGGAGCAGAGTCCCTAGCCATCATTTCTTTGCGAAAAAGGCAGTACCAGCCCTGCACACATATGCAGAACAGAAGCTGGGCCAGTCTTTGAGCCTGTCAGTGTCTGCAAAAGTTCATGGTAGCGCCACCATGTGGAGCTGTAACTACGGTCAAAGAAAATATATGTCCTTTATGTCCCACTGAGTAAATGTGGTTCCTGCCCAGCCACACTAGCAACTTTGCCAAGTGACGCCACCTCCACGTTCTCACAGCGTTGGTCCTGTGACAATGTAGGCCTCTGCCTCCTCATCCTTTACCGTGTCTTCAGCCTCCACTGCAGGGAAAATTCACAGTGCTCTTCCAGCATACCACATATGCAGGGCACGGTGGTGTCACGCTGTTCTGCACCTAGTTTGCCTGGGCGAACAGAGTCACACAGGGGAGCAACTGCTCCGCGTCCTTCATCAAGAAATCGAATCCTGGCTTTCTCCTTGACAACTCAAAATCGTCACAGAGGTCAGACATCCATGTCCACTCCTCGTTTCTGAATAGTGGAAGCTGACTGGAAAGGCGACGACCATGTTGCAGCTGGTATTCCACTGCTACCACTGAGGAAAGGGCTAGGAAAAGACCCCGAAACGCGTCTGGTTTCAAAAGACCCGCACATCAGCTGATGGACGTCCTGATTCTAACGATTTGAATCGACCCCTTTTCACCCTGATGGACTCTTATGGCACATAGCGAATATTCAAACCATTTAAACCCTTGAAGTGACAGAGCTGTAATCAACCTCTTTACCAAAGAATCTCTACACGGAGGGCTACATCATTCACACTGCACCTGCTGAACTGCTACAAACAGGTGCCGCCGAATCTGACTTCATCAGCCACGTGGGATGCCACCGTGCGCTATAGTCAGACGGTATTTTGCAAGAGTCAGTGTGTATTTCGTTTTGCCATACAGGGAATATCGACTGAATATTATATAATTGATAGAATAACTACAAGTTTATATCGAATTTCAGTCTGGACATTCATTCGAAAATTTATTTTCCTATTTATTCGAATATTTATTTTCTCACAGTCGAAAATTTCAGTCTGGGTATTCATTCGAAAATTTTCATATTTATTCGAATATTTATCTTCACACAGTCGAAAATTTATTCTTATAGTGTCGAATAATCCAATATCGATTCTCTTGTTTTTTCCAATTAGGACATATCCCTTTCATTCAAGTTGCATATATTATTCTTTTGTATACCACCGCTATTTAAGTATTTATGCTTTTTATCTGAACAATTTGAACAATTTTAATATTATTCTTAATGTGTATTTTCATTGTATATTTTGTTTTATTGTTATTTTGTTTTTAGATCTATATATTGTTGTAATAAATCTAATAATTTTTGAATAGTCTTTGTGTGGTCCATTGGGAGAGTGCTCAGCCTCTCTGTATACGGTATTCCACTACTGCCCTCTGCTGCTCACAAAGCCTGGCCAACATGTGGAACGTGGAGTTCTAGCGCATGCTCACATCACACAACAGCCAGTGAGCTGGCAAGTTAAAAGCGCTGCTGCAGCATTGACAGACCGGCTGAAGCTGTCGAAGACTTGCGGAAATGGGCACTCATGCGGCGTACCTTCACCAGTAGCTCAGGCAAATTGGGGTAGGTTTTGAGAAACCGCTAAACCACTAAGTTTAAGACGTTGGCTAGGCATGGGATGTGTGTGAGCTTCCCAAACTCCAAAGCTGCCACCAAGTTAAGGCCATTATCACACACAACCATGCCTGGTTGTCGGTTGAGTGGCGAAAGCCACAGCTCAGTCTGGTCTCTTATGCTCTGCAACAGCTCTGCGGCGGTGTGCTGTTTGTCCCCTAAGCATATCAGCTTCAGCACGGCCTGTTGCCGCTGCCCCACTGCAGTGCTACACTGCTTCCAGCTACCAGGTGATGGCTGACTGGTGCTGCACGTGGATAATTCGGAGGTCGAAGTGGAGGAGTAGGAGGCGGAGGAGAAGTGGGGGTTGTAGCCACTAACGTAGATGCTGGCAGAACCCCTGATGGAATTAGGGCCCGCAATCCTCGGCGTCAGTAGCACCTGTGCCATCCCAGGGTATGACTCGCTCCCAGCCTCCACAATGTTCAGCCAGTGTGCCGTCAGGGAAATGTAGTGTCCCTGGCCAAATGCACTTGTCCATGTGTCCGTGGTTAAGTGGACCTTCCCAGTAACTGCGTTGGTCAGGGCACGTGTGACATTTCGGAACACATGTTGGTGTAAGGCGGGCACGACACACCTTGAAAAATAGTGGCGGCTGAGGACAGAGTACCGCGGGACGGCCGCTAACATCCGGCTGAGGAAGGCCTCAGTGTCCACAAGCCTAAATTGCGACTTTTCCAGGTCCAGTAATTTTGAAAGGTGCGCGTTTAGTGCTATGGCCTGTGGGTGGGTGGCTGGGTATTTGCACTTGGGTAATGACATTTGGATGCTGCGCTGGGACAGGGAAGTGGATGTGGTCGCTGATGGTGCTTGTGAAGGTCCAAGTGCAGGGAAGGAGGCATCCTTGCCTGCGCCTTCGACAGGCGATTGGCCAGCACGTAGGGGAAGAGGAGGCAGTGGTGTGACCCACAGACACAGATTGTGGACCCAGGCGTTCGTTCCACTTATTACGGTGCTTGGATGCCATGTGGCGGATCATACTGGTGGTGGTGAGGTTGCTAGTGTTCACGCCCCGGCTTATTTTGGTGTGGCACAGGTTGCAAACTACTATTCTTTTGTCGTCCACACTGCGGAACACCTACCCCTTGGCAAGGGAGATTTCCGCAAGGGGGTGCTCCGTGGAACAGTTGCGGGCCTGTTTGCTGTCGCCCGCCTTCTTCCTTTTGCAACCCACTGCCTCTTCCAGCCTGTTGCGGTGCTGTAGATACTTCCCTCTCTGTACTGCTGTCCTCGCTCAGCTTTCCACCTTCCCAGGTTGGGTCAGTGAGCTCATCGTCCACCACCTCCTCTTCCACTTCCTCACTCTAATCATCCTCTAGATTTGTTGACCTAACCACAACCTCAGTGATTGATTGACAACTGTGTCTTATCCTCTTCATCAACCTCTTGAGACAGTAATTGCGGTTGACTCATTGGCAACTGTGTCTCATCATCATCCACCTCATTAAACACTAATTGCCATTCCCCACCATCATGTTCTTGTGACTGTGGATGCTCAAGAGGTTGGGAATCAGGGTACAAGATGTCATGTCCCTCTTCAAGCGTGTTTGGTGAGAGGGCCAAATCAAGTAATGGCGATGAAAAGAGCTCCTCAGAGTGTGGGATCACTTGTTTGACTCTCCATGGTGGGAGGAGAGAGGATCAGAGAGAGGATTCTGTTGACCAGACTCTTGGCTACTGAGACTGGACTTGGTGGAAGACAGTGTGGTGCTTAACCTACTGGAAGCATTATCTGCTGCAATTCAACTGACCACCTGGTCGCACTGGTCTGACTTCAAGAGTTTTGTCATGCAACGCCATGTAAACTGGGACATGAAGCTAGGTATCGTGCATGATTGTTTTTCTTGTGCTCTGGCAGCAGGCACAGTTTCAATGCACCCAGGGCCTCTGTGTGAACCATCAGCATCACGGCCACTTCCCTGTCCCTCACTGCTCGCCTTCTTCATATTAAGTATAAGCAAGATATTGCTGCATTTGTGGGAGGGGAGGCTGATTACTAGGCTATTTATAGGCACCTGTGGGCCCAGGCTGACGCCGATTCAGCTGATTTCACTACCTCTGGGTCAGCTCTAGGATACAGCAGCATGGTATGGAGGCTCCTTACGGCTGGGCGACGGCAGAATGTCTCAGGAGCGCGCTGGTATTCATGGTAGGATCGGAGTTGTTTGTACGGGACCCACGCTGCGGTCCGCGACATGTAGAGCTCTGGGATGTAGCTAAGTTTGGGCACTAATGGTCGAACGATGGTTGTTAGTATTGTTTGTCCGGCTATTCAGAGGCCTGGTGGGGCCATTGCATACAGTTATTGGGGTAGCACGTGCTTAGAGTAGATATGGTTGTATGTTTTCTGATACCTGGGTTACATGCGGAGCGCGTGTCTGCAGTTGGCTCAAGCTATGCATGCTGTGTTTAAGTGATGGTAAATGTGGATCAATGGTCGATTAAAAAAAAACAAAAAACAGAAGCATCATACGGAGGCTCTTTCACGCCTGGGCAACGGCAGAAAGTGCCAGGCGAGTGCTGGTGTTCACGGTAGAATCAGACTCATTTACACGAGACACACATTACGGTCTGCAACTTCTCATACGCTGGGACGAAGCAGAGTTTGGCGCTAATGGTCAAACGACTGTGGTTAACATATTTTGTCCGGCTGTTCAGGGGCTTGTTGGGGGCTATTGAATATTGTTATTGGGGTAAGCATGCGCCTAGAATAGGTATGGTCGCATGTTTTCTTATACCTGTTACATACAGGACGCATGTCTCCAAGCTACGCACGCTGTGTTTAAGTGATGGTATTTTATTCATTTAGTTTTTGGAAGGATCATGTATCAATGGTCATTTAAAAGAAAATAATAAAAAATTTAAAAAACGCAGCATTGTGTGGCAGCTCGTTCACGCCTGGGTAAACAGCAAAAGGTGCCAGGCGAATGCTGGCGCTCACGGTAGGATCGAACTTGCTGCACAGGACTCACACTGCGGTCCGCGATTTGCAGTGTTCTGGGATGAAGGGAGTTGGGCTCTAATAGTCTGATGTTGGTGGTTAGGATTGTTGACCGGCCATTTCGGGGCTTGGGGGGGGGTCTACTGAAAATATAGTTATTGGCATGATAGATGCCTAAAATTAGGCAGGAACGAGCAGACTGTCACCTGTTTTACATGTGGGGCGCACGTCCGCAGTTAGCGCCGGACATGCAAGGTGTCGGTAAATGTGTATCAGTGGTCAGATTTGGTCAAGGCGTCTGTAATTGAGTTCCGATGTTCTTGTATGTAAGTGTGTTTAATCTATAAACATTATTTTATGGGCAAGCATGTGTCAGCGGTTCCGTGCTATGTTTATAGGTGCACTATATGTCTATCAATTGGCGTTGCATCAGGGTTTATGGTCAACCACGTTTATGTTTTTCTTAGGCCAATACGAGGTGGTGCTGTGTTGACCATCGTTGTTAAAAAAACAATCCTGCAGCATCATGTGGAGGTTCGTTCGTGCCTGGGCAATGGCAGAAGGTGCCAGGCGAGTGCTGGCATTCACGGTAGGATCGGACGTGGTTACACGGTACGTGACTTGTAGCGCTCTGGGGAAAAGGGGGTTGGGCACTAATGGTCGAATGATTGTGGTTAGGATTGTTACCTTCAAAGCTACGTCCACGTGTCTGCATTTACATTTTTGTCACATACGCCATTCACTACTAGAGCTGCGTTCATGCGTCCGCTGTTGCATTACATTAATACTCTGCTCACTTTCAGATTGCATTCATATGGCTGCTTTATACCATGCTCTTCATGCTCATACTCAGAGCTGTGCCCATACCATGTTTTAGGCACCACTCACATCCAGAGCTGCATTCACCCACTTGTTCTTGCATCATGTGTTATACTCTGCTTCCTATTAAAGCTGCATTTCTTTTCATTGCTAGGCCAATAGGAGTAAGTTCCTACTATGTTTTCACAAGTTGTTCATTCGTTTGTCACGACAAGGGTCTTCTCTTAGCAAACTGCAATGCCTCTGGCTCTTGTTTTTCTCCCATCTGTTTCAATTTCACGGTTCGCGGTTGGTTAATGTTTCGGTTGTGCATGTGATTCGGATCACTAATGTCTATGCATTTTCCATCAGCTCTGGCTCACGTTTAATTTCTTATCGTCACTGTAAGGTCATCCAGTTCAGTCTCTTGGCTTCAGGGGGGCCTCATGGCTTCGGGGGCCCGATGACCATTCTTCATGTTGTTCGTTAGGGGTACAATATGGTTGTAGGCTGGTTAGTGTCCCAAGTTCAATGTCGGAGAGGGTCATGTGCTGGTGCTGCATAAGTGGTTTTATAAAAATAAAAAAATAAAAAATGCCATTAGTCTCGCACGCATGGCTCCGCCATTAGTCGCTCACGCATGGCTTCTCCGTTTTAGTTTTACACACAGGGCTCCGCCATTAGTCTCTCACGCATGGCTCCGCCATAAGAGTCTCTCACGCATGGCTTCTCCGTTTTAATTTTACACATATGACTCTGCCATTAAAGTCTCTCACGCATGGCTCCGCCATTAGAGTCTCTCACGCCTGGCTTCTCCAGTTTACTTTACACATATGACTTCGCCATTAGAGTCTCTCACGCATGGCTTCTCCGTTTTAGTTTTACACATATGGCTCCGCCATTAGAGTCTCTCACGCATGGCTCCGCCATTAGAGTCTCTCACGCATGGCTCCGCCATTAGAGTCTCTCACGCATGGCTTCTCTATTAGAGTCTCTCACGCATGGCTTCTCCATTAGAGTCTCTCACGCATGGCTTCTCCGTTTTAGTTTTACACATATGACTCCGCCATTAGAGTCTCTCATGCATGGCTCCGCCATTAGAGTCTCTCACGCATGGCTTCTCCGTTTTAGTGTTACACACAACTCCGCAGTTCGAGGCCGGCTGCGTGGTCCCACAACAAGTAGGTTCCATGTCTTTTCTGCCTTCAGACCTGCTCGCATGGCTCGGTCATCTGTGGCTCGCAATACAATTTTATCGTGGTGGCTCGCACGTGTGGCTTGCGCCATTAGAGTCTCACGTTATTGTTTTCTCTGACTTTTATTTTCTAGGTTGTTGGGTCTTCATTGTTTTCTTTATAAGCAGTCATCCCAAGCCTGCCTTGGCGGACATTATCTTCTACCAGGCATGCTTACTTCATCTACAAACTTGGGCTGAGGGTGTTGGTGTCCGGCCTAAGTCCTGGGTATCGGTCCGTTTTCCAGTAGGGGGTACAGTAATAAGGCGGACTTTACGAAGTCTGTCATGCCTACAGACACGACAAGTCCTATCACGACTACAGGCGCAGCATACATAGTTTATCACGACCTTAAGCTTATTTTCTGTCACAACTGCAGGTATTATGTGTACGTTCTGTCCATATTACAGGCAACATTAGCTCGTTAATCGAAATAGCCATGTATTCCTGTGTATGGTTCCCCAGGCCTGGTGAGTTTACACATTTCACTTAATCTACTACTACAGTAAGACGGCATACACCATGTTCTAACTTTTGGGTCCTTAATAGGAAAAATAAATAAAAAAAATGTGGCCTGGGGAATACGTAGAGGTGAAGTATTTTGCCACCAGGAACAGTCGGTGCCCGATCAGGGCCCTTGGCAGATGGTTGGAGTTCATTTAGGCCCTTCCAACAGATTCACCATTGTTTGTTTCAGTCTGCAGCTCTCAGGATTCAGACCTTCTCGTTATATGGTCATATGTTGTTAGTCAACATAGGAGTAAATCGTTTCTGGTTACCGGCCACTCTTTCAATCGCATCAGCATTTACCATCTCCAAGAACGATGTGCCGGTGCACATGACAAAGAGGTAAGGTAGATGGAAGTCACTGTGATATATACTGTATATTCCGCACCTTCATCATGAAAGGTCTTTTCCGTTCAAAATTGGGTGTCGTAACGGTATGTATATATTTACTCTAAACTAAGGTCTGCTCTTTTTGGCCCCTTTAGGCTGCCCTACCACAGCAGTTATGGCATAACTCTATTGCTTGTTGTAGATAGGGTTAGATTGGTTAGGTTCACTTTTCTGATAGCCGATCTGACCACAAATGTTATATGCACGCTTGACACACAAGATGTGGCACGGATGTCACAGTTCACAGCAAGCACAGTATATGGAAAAAGTGTAAAAGTATGAAAAAGGGAAAATATTTTTCCTATCTCTGGCCCTGACACATATATTACATATTTTATTATACAGATGTCACAAGTCACTGCAGACACTCTCTATAGAAAAAGTATTGAAAATTAAGGAAAAATTGATAGCTATATTATATTGCTGCCAGCCAGCCACCACACACAATAGACCTTAAAAGGACTTTTGGGTCTTTGAAACGTTTTTCTACTAAATAGATTGCGATCACACTACCTCCACTCTCTGTCCCTTCCGAAGCGCAGCTCTCCCTGACTACAAATGAGCCGAATATGCATCATCAGGTGCTATATAGCACCCAATAACGTGTCTCGGCCAGCCAATTACTATAATGCTAGTAGCCAACATGGCAACTGGCATTACAGTGAGGGCAGTACTTACCTGCACGTTTATTGGCTGCATAGCAGCCGCAAAACGTGCGGGGAGGAGACTCGAGCATGGCGCTCAAGCACATGCGGTACTCGGCCAAGTACCGCCATGTGCCGAGCATATGGATGCTCTAGCCAAACAACAGTTCAGCCGAGCATGCTCGCTCAACACTCGTCCTTAGAAGGTCTTAAAATTTGGAAAATACAACCAAAGTTATACAACACATGACAAATTAAAATATATTATTATTTATTTAACAAACACAAAAATGGCCAAAATGGAAAAGCTATGTGTAAAAAATTAAATAAACCTTTATTCCTTCCTTGGAGGAACTTCCTTGAAGGACTTCCCCAGCTTATTTGGATGGGTTGCCAGGAGAAAATCTCTCCTTTCTAAAATAAACATGGCAGCACAGCTTAGGTTTCCAGAATTGCATCTGACCCAAACTCAAAAGGTCTTGAACAATGTTCTCTGCACAGACAAGACCAAACTGACAATGTTTGGTGATGCTGCACAGCTCTACTTTTGGAGAAAACCAAATATCAGCACAAACACCTCATATCAACTGTCAAGAATGGTGGTGGAGGGGTGCCGATTTGGGCTTGTTTTGCACCTATAGGACCCGGGCATCTTGCATTCGAGTGTAAAATAAAGGATTACATGAACTCCTTTGTATTCCAATATACTCTAGAGCTAAAGCTTGGCTGAAACTGGATCATGCCAAGTACATCAGCAAATTTGCAACAGCATGGCTAAAAAAGAAACAAATGAAGGTTTTGCAATGGTCAGTCAAAGTCCAGACTTCAATCCAATTAAAATGTTATGGTGGGGCCTTTCATGGGGTTGTCTGTGAATAAATAACTTTTACTGATGCCTGTGGCTAACCTCCGGTAGGTAAAGAATAATACATACCTGCTCCCCACTGTTTTGATTCTGCGCATTGGCTCCAACGTGTTCATCTTGCTGTCTATGGCTTGTTTTCTTTCTCCCTAGTAAGGGCATGATCACCTGCTCTTCTGAAGTCAACCACTGGCTTCAGTGGTGATATGTTCACAAGAAAACATAGTCATTAATGGAGGCAGGCTGTCCTTCTGAAGCCAGTCATTAGAGTAGCCAGATTGTGTGCATCAGTGAAAAGTTATTTATTCCTGGATGTCTGTGAAGGTTCTCATTCATCCTGGTAATGGTACCTTATATCAGTAGTAATAAATCAAAGCAACAGGATTTGTTGAATATTTTTTTTCTTTTGCTAGTCATCCGACTGGCTTTATTAGTTAGAATGGCTTGTATGAGAAATCTATGGCAGTAACCGATTAATGACCATCAATATGGGTTTCTATGGCAGTCATTACTGGGCTTTACTCTAGGCAGCCATGCTTCTATGGCGGCCTAGAATAAGCACTGTGATCCTGGCTGTTGCATGACTACCAAGCTTCTGCTCCAACAGCCAGGGGCAGACTGGGAACTGAAAGTGTCTCTGGAAAAAAAACTATAAGTGGCCATTGTTGGCAATTCCAAATTTTCATAAGGCGGGACAACAAGAGTGGGCAGTGCCAAACAAGTAGGCAAGGACAACAGAAGTAGGTGAGGCCAGAAATACCATAGTGCAGCACAAATAACTACTCCAGCACAACCAAACACCACAGTGCAGCACAAAATACTGCCACCTTGTTGCAGTATTCAACTGCATCACTCTCCTGAGGACAGCGAGGCAATTCACTTTAGGATGTACAAAAGTGCCTGATGCTCCTACATTAATTAATGCGGAGAGCATCAGATTATTGTGTACTTGGCTGTTGGCTGTGAGGAGGTCTCGGGCGGCCCCAATTTCCCTGTAGGTTTTATGGCCAGTCCGCCCCTACCAACAGTCCAGAACAATGTATTATAGAAGCAATCGGTAGAACACCTGTCAAGTTTTATTTTTCATTTTTTTAATCTCCACGTTAAAAAAAGAAAAAAAAAAGAGAAAAATATACCTTTTTCCAAACAAAAATTATTTTCAATAGAAAAAAAGAAAATACCATCCACATATTTGGTATTTCCTTGTCTGTACCAACCCCACTGCAGATTTTTCTCTTAATTTATACTGAATGGTGAACGTCAAAAAAGCAACAAAAAAAAAAAGAACGGCTGTTTATTCTCACCACCAAAAGAATTGAATAAAAAGCAAATAAAAATGTTTATATTACCGAAGAAAACTACAAGTTAGCCCGCACACAGCTCTATAGGAAAACAAATAAAAAAAGTTTTAAAACTTTTAAAAAAATGCACATAAATAAAACTTAAAAATATGTTTTTGATATTGCTGTAATTTGACTGACCCAGAGGGTAAAGTTATTATGTTATTTATGGTACAAAGGGAATATCTCAAAATTTACAACGTAAAAAATTAAGTGGATGTTTTTCCCATCCCCCTCAGAAAAAGTTAATAAAAGTTAACCAGTAAGTTAAGTTATATGTACCCCAAAATTGTGCCATCAAAAACTACAACTTTTTCTGTGAAAATCAAGCCCTCAATGGTGGAATGCAACAAAAAAATAATTGCTTGGTCACTTAAACCCAAACTACATACAGGGTAATGGGTTTAAAAGGTGACTCATAGTTCATTCATGGATGTAGGATGTTGATTACATTTGCATGACTGAATCTAATAAAGGGAAGATGTGGGGGACAACACACTGGCTTTCTTGTACTGAATAGTAACAGTGTGAGAGGGAGGAAGGCTGGAAACGGGAGTATACAGAAAACCTACTGAAATGGACTATTACCTGCAGTTTAACTCCCATTATTCTCTGAATTCAAAACTGGGGGTCATCAGAACCCTACACCAGTAAGAAAAGATCTCAACCAGCATAGAGGCTAAGACAAGGGAATATGAACACCTCAAAGGGGCCCTTAAAACTTGCGGGTATCCAGACTGGGCTTTTGTTAAAAAGAAAAGAAAAAGAATGTCACTATTGCCAGTGAAGAAGGGACACTTCACACTTTACATTTTTATCAATACTAACTATACCATTTATACTATTATTATTATTATTTTTATATGGTTTTAGTCGGGCCTTTCTCTATAGCTGTTGTATTCAGGGTCTTCTATCCGGAGTACTTAATATCTGTACTTCACGCTATTTGTTTTATGATACATTTTGTGTCATATAGTCGCCATCACTGCGAGTGGTGCTTTCTATTTCATTTCTAACTGTACTTTGAAACGGGGTTTGGCGCTCTCTTTCCCTCACTTTGTCCTTGGGGTCTATATTGCAAGTAATTGACCCTGTTCAACACTGTAGATATATCACCCCGCACACTTATATACTAGTCTGTAATCACAAACACTTTGTGGAGCTGCCTCCCCCTCCCTTCTCTTTTCCTTTTTGCACTATCCTAACCATCCCTGTCGGCACCCAGATTTTTTCATTCCTTTGGGATACGTCGTGATCCCTACGGGTCTGAATTAACTTCCTCTTTTTTTTCTCTGTTCTATATTCCAGTGAAGAAGGGAAGCAGGGAAGATGGAAAAATTTGGTTCTACCGTATAGCTGAGGTATCTAAAAAAAAATTGAACTGGATTTTTAATAAACATGGCATCCCTGTTTTAAACCTGGCAACAAACAACATCAACTTGTTCACCCAAAAGTGCCAGCACCAAAAGAGCATTTTTTTGTATGCAGTCCAGTGCAGTGAGAATTGACAAGAATTGTACATAAACAAAACAGCAGCTACACCATCATATGGCACAGCACAGAAGAGCCAAAACCTGTGTGTGTACCTACATCTTAAGGACAAAGGACACTCATTTTGTGAGGTTTACATCTTAGACACAGGACTGGTTCCAAGGAGGTGTGAAAGAAGCTATTTATTTTAAATTGGAGCAACCAAATTGAATAAAGGCGGAGGGGTGTGACATCTATTGTCTGCCACTTACATTGCTGGTCTTACGCCTCTTCCGAGGCAGTTTAATCACACATAATAGCTTTAGTCATGCAAATGCAATCAAAATCTTACCCAACTTTATTCCCTCACGCCGCCTCCACAGTCTCTCTCCCCGGCTGTCACTATTTACTTAACTAAAATGTTCAACCTCTCTCTATTTTCTGGTATCTTCCCTTCCTTTTTCAAACATTCTGTCATAATCCTGTTACTAATAAAACCGTCTCTTGACCCATCCTACACAAATGACTACAAACCTGTCTTTAATCTCCTCTTCATCGCTAAAATTCTGGAATGTTGGGTCTACTCTCTCCTCATCTACTATATCTGTTAACTCTATCAGTGACCCCTTACAACCTGGTTTCTGCACTCTACACAAACTGCCCTTACCCACATGACAAATGATCTCCTGACAGCAAAGTGCAACGGTGACTACTCTCTACTCTTTCTTCTGGATTTCTCTGCAGAGAAGGTGACTTTTCATTAGGTCTCATAATAAAATGCACTTGTAGCCTTGGTGGTGGTAGGGGAAGAGGTAGCAACAGTAGCAGTCTGGGCAAATACAGAGCAAAGAATCAGCGTGGGGGCCAAGGAGCCCACGTTAGCATATCATAGTCTGCTAAAAGTGGCAAGGCGGGCGAGGACTATGCCAATGATTGTGTGTTGAACCGTACCTGGAAGCTAGATAGGGGTGCCGAGGAGGAGGCCGGCACACAAAACTACAGCTGTCTGTCCTCCTCCTCCTGATATTCTTTGTGGCAGCCAGCCCTTATCCATATCATCAGCTTCTTCTCCTGCTCCTCCTCCTTGTCCTTCGCTCCATCGTGAGACATCCATAACAGAATGTGCAAGAAAACTATTATTCACCAGCAATTGGCTAGTCTACAGGGGCGGACTGCCCGGTTGGGCACTTCGGACGTGGTCCGAGGGCCCGGTTGGGATGGGGGCCCACCGCAGCCGTGTACATACGGTATATAAATATATGTAATAATCCGTGCCTGTAACTCCCACCAAAGCATAACTATGCACATTTAGTCCCCTTAATGCCCCCACATATTAATTATTTCACGCCCACACTGTGCCCCCTTCACAATTATTAAGGCTACATATTCGTCCCCAACACAGTAGTTATGCCCAGATGTGCCCCTTCACAGATTATGCAGAGATATGTGCTCTCTTCACAGTAGTTATGCCCAGATATGTGCTCCCTTCACAGTAGTTATGCCCAGATATGTGCTCCCTTCACAGTAGTTATGCCCAGATATGTGCCCCTTCACAGGAGCTATGCCCAGATATGTGCTCCCTTCACAGGAGTTATGCCCAGATATGTGCCCCCTTCATAGGAGTTATGCCCAGATATGTGCTCCCTTCACAGTAGTTATGCCCAGATATGTGTCCTCTCACAATAGTTATTCTCCCTCCAACCTCCAAATAACCATCATCCACTGTCCAACAGGCCCTTCTACAGTTTTTTATGACTACTTACATAGCTTCTACAATCCCTCTCTGGATTACATGCCACCAGCCAGCCCACAGACCAGCCAGCCAGGCCCACAGCCTGCCAGCCGCAGCCAGCAAGCCCACAGCCTGCCAGCCGTAGCCAGCAAGCCCACAGACTGCCAGCCAGCAACCGTAATTTAGGTAAGATGAGCCAACTTAGCCTAGGTATCATCGAGCTATGTTGTGTTGCTATATTGTGAATAGGAACCAGAGTGTTGGAGAGACTCCCCTCCAGGCCCCATTAGACTCCATTGTAGTCTCTAAAGGGAGGGGATTCTTTCTACCACACACTCTTTAAAGGACACTGAGATAGCCTTTGCTAGAAAGACCCCTCTCCATGGCCCGTTAGCCCTCAATTGTAGTCTATACTGGGGCCTGGAGGGGACTGTTTCTAACAGAGGCTCACTAATGGACGCTGAGATGGCCTCTGTTAGAAATAACCCCTTCCAAGCCTATTAGACTCCATTGTAGTCTCTAATGGGGCCTGGAGGGGATTCTTTCTAACACACTCTCTAAAGGACTCTGTTAGATATACCCCTCTCCAGGTCCCTGTAGATCAGTCTATTTCACTTCATGCTGTTTGTCCATTGTTGTGGGATCAAGGAATTTCAGGGATAAGAATCTCCTTAGGGGAGCTTCTCTGTGCTTCAGTGCATTTATACACTTAATATATTTTTCTATTACATTAGAGCAGGGCTCGAAAAATCCCAGGTCGCCATGGTGACTAGAGATCTTATCCTGGCAGTCCTTTAGCGAAGGCTGCGCGGCAGGCGCTAATGCGTTGCAAATGCTGCGCATGCATTAGATCACCCCATAGGAATCCAGGAAGCCCTCAGGTGGCTGACTTATTGCTGGAATGTAAACATTGCAGTTTCTCTAGAACAGGGATGCTCAACCTGTGGCCCTCCAGCTGTTGTAAAACTACAACTCCTACCATGCCCTGCTGCAGGCTGATAGCTGTAGACTGTCTGGGAATGCTGGGAGTTGTAGTTTTGCAACAGCTGGAGGGCCGCAGGTTGAGCATGCCTGCTCTAGAACATAGCAGCTCGATTTGCAAAAGGAACACTGTACCCAGACCACTTCAATGAGCTGAAGTGGTCTGGGTGCCTTTAGTGTCGCTTTAACTTTGAAATCTAACTTTAGTAAATAACTCTGTCAGTGTTTTATTTAATGGGATAATATCCAGAGCATTGAAACTTAAAATGGCACATTGCTGTGCACATGGTTGATGGCTTGAAGTAGGTTTCTCATGCAAAATGTGCAGTGCTATATTTCGGGTATGGTGGACATATTACCCATAATAGTGGAAATTTTTCATATAGTGTTAGTTTTCATTAACATTGTATGACCTGTTAAGATTGGACTAAATTCAGTTTTACCCCATGTGGGATGAGATTTATGCAAAAGGGACTGGTGCATGTATGGTGTCCTTAAAAGTTAAAGCACAGTACAGAATTGTGTATTTCCTATTTCCCATTTGTTTTATTCTGTACGATGGTATTGACTCAGCACCTCCATCTTGGCATCATGTCAATCAGTGTTCTAATATTGGCTCTATCCATTGTATCTGTCAATCCACTTTGTGTGAATGTGTATTGGCTGTGTCAGGATTGAAGTTTATTATCTAGTGTGTTACTTCTTTTTTTAAAGGAAGATTCACTGCTCTGTGATTTCACACATACAGGTGCATTTAGACTGGCCCTCTCTTCGTGGTATTGGTACATTTTTGCATATTTATATTTGGTTAAATTTGGATAAAACTAACATTTCTGCTCTTGCTACTTATGTAACGGGTCTTGTATAGGGTTGAGCGAACCCGAACTGTAAAGTTCGAGTTCGTACCGAACTTTAGGATTTTTGGACCCCTGACCCGAACCCGAACATTTCAGTAAAAATTCTGGTTCGGGTTCGGTGTTCGGCGCTTTCTTGGCACTTTTTGAAAGGCTGCAGAGCAGCCAATCAACAAGCATTTAACTGTGTGCCCTTAGAAGCGATCACAGCCATGCCTACTAATGGCATGGCTGTGATTGGCCAGTGTAGCGTATGACCCAGCCTCTATATAAGCTGGAGTCACGTAGCACTGCACTCTGCTGTGCTTAGTGTAGGGAGAGGATGCTGCTGGTGATTTCAGGGAGAGAATAGGAGAGAATATTTTTTCAAAATGTGAATCTAACTCAGCGATCTACATACATTGTGTTGTGCAGGGCACAATTTTTTTATCCTGCCCTGAGCCCAGTGACCGAAAAAAAATAACTTTTACAAGTCAGTTAGGTGGGTGGCAGCGGCGGCGGCCATTTTATGCAAGCTCAGTGCACCAGCACTGCATCTGAGCTTTTGGGACATTGAAATCCAAGCTTTAAAAACAGCACAAATAATCTGTAAAAAAAAAATCACCGTTTTTTTTTTTGCAATTTACAACATCTGGTGCATTTGCAGGCTTAGTCAGTGTGCAATTTAAGCTAGAAATACAGCCATAATTTTCTGTGTTTTTAAAAACACACTTTTTTGCCAAAAAACTCAATTTTTCTGGCCTTGCAGCATCAGCACGTGTGAAATTCAAGGGTTATATACTGCTGTCATATATAGTTATTAAATAAACACGAGTTTGGGGAAAAAAATTGTTTTTTTTGCAGCCATTGCTGGATATGTCATTGTGAGATAAAGCTTTACATAGTGTGGTTCTATATACTTATTTGAAATAAAGCCATTTTGGGCACAATTCTTTAATAGCAGCCTAGTGTGGGTCAGGGCGTGTGAGATACACCCTTTATATACAGGTTTTCTATTCAGTTATTTGAAATACCGCCATTTTGTGCACAAATCTTTGATTGCGGCCTAGTGTTGGTCAGGGCGTGTGAGATACACCCTGTATATACAGGGCTTCTATTCTTCTATTAATAAAACACCCTTTTGGGGGCAAAATACACAATTTTTCAGGCCTTGCAGCATCAAGGGTTATATACTGCTGTCATATTCAGTTATTAAACTAACAACCGTTTGGGCAAAAAATAAATTGTTGGCAGCCTTTGCTGCAGATGTCATTGTGAGATACACCCTTTAAATACAGGGCTTTTATTTAGGTATTTGAAATACAGCCATTTTGGGCAAACAAATTTAATTGAGGCCTAGTCTGGTTCAGGGCGTGTGAGATACACCCTGTACATACTGTCTATTCTACTATTAATTAAACACCCATTTAGGGCAAGATCCTAAATTCGAGAAATATGAGGAGAGCGTCAAATAAGGGACGTGGCCCAGGTCGTGGTGCTGCTGGTGTAGCTCTTGTTGCAGGGAGAGGACATGGTCGATCTGTGCCAGCTACACGCACAAGTGAATCCCCTTCCTCAGGTGTGAGTAGGTAACAGAACCTGCAGCGGTATTTGGTCGGGCCTAATGCGGCTCTACGAATGGTTAGGCCTGAACAAGTACAGGCGATAGCAGATTGGGTTTCTGACAGTGGCTCTAGTTCCATCACATTGTCTCCCACCCAGTCTCCTGCTGAAAGACCACAGTTGGCACCTGCAGCCGATGTCCATCAGTCTTTCACCTCACCCCCTTGCAAATCAGCCAAGCAGTCTGAGCCCCAAGTCATGCAGCAGTCTCTTCTGCTTTTTTATTTATTTATTTTTTATTTTTTATTGAAAATTAAATCATTACATATGTATAGTATAAAGAAATATATACTGAAGTCATATGAAGACATATGAATAACATTACATAACAAGTGGTGTGACAGGATTTTACATCTATTCCATAGGATGTGAAGTACCAAAAAGCATATAGACTCTTATCAGCATTTAGAGTACACATACGGGTTGTATTAGAGAGCAGTTCCACTAAATAAATTTAATCTAGAAGGACATCAGATTGAATTGTACCTGAAGTGTTTATGTCTCTATATGCAAACCATTTTTTCCATTGGGCCTTAAATAAATGTATTCTCCTGCTTTCCCAGGCAGCGATTTCTTCAAATCTACATAGCTGGTCTATCTTACCTATCCATTGCGCTATGAAAGGAACTTCCTCTGATAACCAAAATTTAGGTATCAATAAACGTGCGGCACTTAACATAGTTTGAAATAATTTAGTCAGTGTTAGTTTTGTTGTAGATGGGGGTGAGCCCAACAATGCTAGTTGAGGAGAAATGGGGATGTTTACTTCGCAAGTATAGCAGGCTGGGTTCCCAGCCTGCATTTGTGGGAGGGGCATAGGGTATTTAGCCGGCACACGCCCTCCCTCTGGTGTCGGCATCGCGCAGTGCATCTCGCATTACGGCGACGTCATTCGATTGCGACTTCCGGTTCCGGCTAGACTGACGAGGCAGAAGCTGCGGCGGTACGTTTCTCCTGGGCGGCGGTCCTTCTGGGTAAGTTACTCCGGGCTGCTTCGCCGCCGCACTCCATCTCCGGCCGCCCACCTCCGGCTCCGCTTCCCCCACCGACGCGTCTCCTCTGCTGCGCTCCTCTGACCGCGCCATCTAAACTCCGTTCGGCCGCGGCCATCGCGCCCGGTCTGGGGGAGCGCGCATCCCTGGCGTGGCCGGCGGGGGAGCGGTGCAGCAGGAGACGGGACGCTTGGTGCGGTCCGCTCAGGTAGCGCTGGGGCAAGATTTCGCTGGGGCACACCGAAACTGGCTGCATCACGTTCCCCGCGTCCAGTCTCCTCCACAGCACGCCATTTCTCCCAGCGTCGCATCGCGGGGGGTCCCGCGCGTCTCCCCCTCCCCCCGGGCTGATTGCTTCTCCTTGTCCAGGCCTTGGGGGGGCGGCAGCCGGGGACGCGGGGATGCCACTCCACGACTTCCCCGATGCGTTCCATGGTGGAACGCATCGGCATGCACAATTCCGCCCATCTCCCGGAGCTCCACCACTTCCCCGTTGCGTTCCACGGTGGAACGCATCGGCGTTCCACACATCGCTTTAGTCATGAGGAAGCCTCCCACATTCCCAACCTTCCCTGCGCTCCACCGTGGGGGCGCCCAGGGGGAACCCCATCCGCCATATCCTGGGCTCCAATATGGAAGGCATACCACGCCCACTCCTGGTTCCCTGACCATTTTTCATTCCCCACATGTGTTCAATGAAGTGTTACATGAAAAGCCCAGAAAAAGCTTGGGCAGGCATGTTGCGGGGGTGCCGTGGCCGGGCGGCTCGGTCTTGCGGTGCGGCTGGGCGTTCCGGGAGCAGCCGCGTGTGCCGGTTGCTAGGCAAGCCGCGGTTCCGCCCCGAGAAAAAAAAAAAAAAAAAGTCTGTTCAGATATGTTCCGTTTTCTCTCACCTGTTTTCTATTTTACCTGGCCGCCATGTTTTTCTTCCAAGGATGTCCAGGTGGTCTTCTCTTCCTGTCTTGTATTAATATGGTTCTCTCCGTGTCCTGTAGCCTGATACGTTCAGGTTCCTTTTCGGGGTCTCGCCCGATACGTCCAGGCTCACTGCCTGTCCAATCACCTGATACGTTCAGGTCCGGTTGCCTGATACGTCCGGGGTTTTGCTTTCATCATGTCCTCCCTCCTAATCCGTTCTAGTGTCTTTTCCGATGTGTCCAGGATTGGCTCCGTCCTCCTGCCTGATACGTTCAGGATGTTCTTTGTGCCTTCGGCCTGATACGTTCAGGTTTCTTTTTCGTGTCTGTTTGCCTGATACGTCCAGGTTTCCGTTTTCATGTCCGTCTACCTGATACGTTCAGGTTTCCATCTTCGTCACTGTCTGCCTGATACGTTCAGGTTTCCATCTTCGTCATTGTCTGCCTGATACGTTCAGGTTTCCATCTTCGTCACTGTCTGCCTGATATGTTCAGGTTTTCCGTTTTTTCGTGTCTATCTGCCTGATACGTTCGGGTTTTCTGCTTCTGGTTCTTCTGCCTGATACGTTCAGGCCCTCGTCATGTCCTCTTGCTGGTCAAACCTTCATCATGTCCTCCCTCCTGTTACGTTTGGTTCATGTCCCGTCCGGTCAGTCCTGTTTGTGACTTTTCATCTTTGTCAGGGTCATTTCTTGGGCTCGCCTTCTCACTCCACGTCTTTTTTCCCTCTTACTGTCCTGTTGCATCTTTCTCCTTCCCCAGGTGTACCTATCACGGTCAGTTCAGGCTTCTTTATCTGTCACGCTTGGGGCCTGTTGCTCGCCATTTGCCATCACGCGGGTCATGTCTCCTCACTGCCTGCCACACTGGTCAACTCCATGCTGGCAGCCAGTTGGGGCCTCGTTTCCAGACGCGTCTCGGCTCTCGGTTTGTTCAGGGCCCGGCGTATTCGTTCACTTGTTCACGTCAGGTCCTTTTCCTCACTACCTGACACGCTCAGGCTGCTCGGTTTTCGTGTTTTCTTTCAGGTTGTCCTCCCATCGCCTGATATCGTTCAGGATTTCGTGCGTTTTCGGCCTGCCACCTTCAGGGTTCGTTTTCTTCCTGTTTCATCATCACGTAAGTTTCGTCTGGTCAGCATATGTTGGGGTACATCTCCCCGCAGGTACCAGTAAAAATTTCTTCCTCACTTACCAATCCCAGATTCGCAGGGTGGGAAGTTCACTCTCTCCGCGGACATTTCCGAGTTTTTGTTCGATTCCAGGTTTCCTAACTTTTTTCCCATCCTAAACTTTCTGAGGCTCCAGGTAAGTGAAAAAAAAAAAAAAAAATCTTTTTGGGGTTGCACGAGGGGTTGTCAATCCACGTCAGATCCTTCCACAGGGTCCGGTCTTCTTCGGGCAACATGTCGCACGTCTCGGATATCGAGGACTTACTGTCCATCCCTGAGTCAGCGGTCTCGGAGGCAGCCAGCCGCGCGTCTTACAGGCATTGGACCATCCCCAGGATGCTCGCGGAACTGAAGAAGAAAGGGATCCGCCATTCGGCATCGGCACGGAAGGCAGAACTATATCATCTGCTCTTCCCTAAATCTCCCAGGGCTCCCGAACCACCCGGAGCCTCTGAAGATCTGGTCTCCATGTCGACCATTCAGCTCTCCCTGACCCAACTCCATGCGACCATCAACAACATGGCGTCTTCGATGTCACACATCGACTCTAGGCTCCAGGCCGTCGAGAGCAAGATTGCTACGCCTCCTCCTCCGCCAGAGGCCGAAGCCGTGCCTTCTACTTCCCAGGCCAACGTCCCAGGTACAGGTCTGGCCTCTCCCGACATCGCCCCAGCGTTCTTCGTATCAGAGAACATCAGGCGGGATATCCTGGCGGGAAAGGATATCAATTTGGCCGCCATCCTAATCTCCACCCATGATACGGTCGAAAACCGGACAATCGCCTGCGGTGATGTGTCGGTGGTGCTGAGGTCTAAAGACGTCCGCCTCAACAAGAAGCTGTCCATCCCCGAGTTTATGCTGACCTTCAGCCTGTACCGGGACATAGTGTGCTCCATTCATCCCCACCGCAGGGTAGAATTGGACACATACATGTACAAGGTCACCGAGCTGGGTTACAGATATGGCGGTACCGCCTTCTATGAGTACCACCGGTCTTTCTCTGCCAAAGCTGCAGCGGCTTTCCTCCAGCACCAGCATGTCACCAACTGGGCAGTGTTGGACATGGAGATTTTTTGCAGGCACTTCGCCGGGCAAAAATCCCCAGCCTGTGCCGGTTGCCAATCAGTCCTCCATTCTTCTGATTGGTGCCCCCATGTCACCAACCCATCTCCTGCCAGGCCAACGTCCAGCTCAGGGGCGCAGAAACCCAACCCCGCCACGGACAAACTCGGCCGTCCCATCACCTTCTTAGGGAAGAATCAGCTCTGTAACAACTTCAACCTGGGTTCTTGCAGTTATGATAAATGCAAGGCTTTGCACATCTGCACCATCTGTTTCAGGGCCCATCCTCAGTCCTCCTGTTCCCAACGCACGGCAAAACGCTCATGACTAGGCGGGGTCAACGTTGACCTGTTACTCTCCCTCCTCCAACAACATCATGACCCCAGTTTTGTCCAGTTTCTCACACAGGGTTTCTCGGAGGGTTTCCATACCGGGCTAGTCACCCTTCCGCAGGTCACTCATGAGTGCCCCAACCTCCTCTCTTCTCTGGCGGATCCCAGGGCGGTGGACGCTCTGCTGGAGGCGGAGTTGCAGAAGGGCTTCATGATCGGTCCTTTTGCAGAATCCCCTTTCCCTCTGTACCGGGTCAGCCCCATAGGTCTGGTGTCCAAAAAATCTTCCAATAAAAAAAGATTAATTTATGACTTGTCTGCTCCTCATGCATCCAGCACCCCCAGCCTAAATTCCCTGGTCCCGTCGGACGAGTTCTCCATGCAGTACTCGTCCCTGGACGAGGCAGTGGAGCTCATCTTACAGGTTGGGGCAGGAGCTTGGTTGTCAAAAGCGGACATTGCTGATGCCTTCAAGTTGCTGCCCATCCTGCCTCACCTGTGGAAGTTCTACGGCCTCAAATGGAGGGCAAAATATTACTTTGCCACCCGCTTGACGTTCGGGTCAAAGAGCAGTCCCTGGCTCTTTGACCAGTTCGCCCAAGCACTGCATTGGCTCTTGGTCAATCATGCCCACTGTCCGAGGGTCATCCATTACCTGGATGACTTCTTGCTCATCGAGCAGGCCGAACACGCCCCGGACAGGTTGGACAGCCTCCTCAGCCTGTTCAGCCGCCTCAATGTTCCGGTGGCTTCAGCTAAGGTCGAGGGCCCCTCCAGGGTAATCACCTTTCTGGGCATCACCCTGGACACTATCAGAATGGAGGCCAGCCTCCCCCTGGACAAATTAAACAGGTTAAAGGACTCCGTGGCCAGGCTCGTGGGCACCCGCACGGTGTCAAAGTTGGAACTCCAGTCTTTATTGGGGTCTTTCAACTTTGCCGCCAGGATCATGCCCCAGGGCAGGTCTTTCACCGCCGGCCTACTCAGACTCCTCCCAGCAGCCTCAGATCAGCATGCCCTCATCCACCTCGGGCGCGACGCGCTGGCGGATCTGGCCATGTGGTCCTTGTTTTTGTCCAGCTGGAATGGCATCTCCCTCTTCGTTCCTCAGTGGAACGAGGCCTCTCCCTTGGTATTCTCCGATGCTGCTGCTTCCCTCGGTTTCGGGGCCATCTGCGGGGATCAATGGTTTGCGGGTCCTTGGCCCGCGCAGGTCTCCTCAGACCAGGAGGCTGCCAGGTCCTCCCCCCTGCTCGAGGTATACCCCATCGTCGCAGCCGCTCTTGTCTGGGGGCAGTCATGGAGTAACAAGCCAGTGTGCTTCATGACTGACAACCAGGCGGTTGTTGACATCCTCGCCAGGGGGAGGTCCAGCTCCCCCAAGGTCATGCGTCTGGTTCGCAGGCTCACCTGGCTGTCCCTTCAAAGAAATTTCCGCATCATTTGCAGGCACATAGAGGGCAGGAAAAATACTGCAGCTGATGCTCTGTCCCGTTTAAACTTTAATTTGTTTTTCCAGGTCATGCCGGGAGCTCGGAGAGTCGGGATCAACCCTCCGGGGTTCGAAGCCCTGATCATGGACTAGATGATTACGTTTCCGCAGCCCACGGTCTCATCCGCGAGTCTCTCTCGGCTAATTCTGCCCGGAACTATTTAACAGGGTGGAACACCTTCAGGCGGTTTGCTCGCCTTCACCCCAGGGGGGACAGGGACAGAGTCTCCTTCGTCCTGGCCTTCCTGGCGTACTGCCACAAGGAACTCCATCTGTCCCACAACACCATCAGACTTTATTTAGCGGGCATCCAGCACCACTACATGATCAGTCATCCCAGTCATACCTCCTTCTTTTCCTCCCAGGCGGTCAAGGCGGTTTTGAGGGGCATTCAGAAGCTCTCTTCCCCTGCCATTCCCACCAGACAACCAGTCACAGGGGAATTATTCCAAAAAATTTCTGCCGCCCTAGATGGTAATCCCTTTGGCCCTTTCAGAAGTTTGATCCTCAAAGCCGCTCTCTACCTCAGCTTCTATGGGTTTCTCAGGCCGGGGGAATTCTGCTGCACCTCAGCCCGGAATCCAGGGCCAGTCATCAGCCAGCTCCTCCATAGTTTAGACCACTTCACCTTCTCTCTTCCTTCCTCCAAAACCTCCCAAGTCGGTCCACCGGTACAGATCGAATACTTTAAGTCGTTCAATCCTTGGTGCCCAGTGTCCGTGTTCAATCAGCTGCTCTCCACTCTCCATGACAGAACTCCCGATAGCCCCCTACTGCCATTTCCCGTGCTGTCACTGACATCCGCGCAGTATATCAGGCACATTTGTTCCATAGCTTCGGGTCTGGGGTTCCACGCTGCTTCCATTTCCGGACACTCCTTCCGAATCGGGGCCGCATCGGCAGCCTCCAAACATGGCGTCCCCGCTCACGTCATACGGAAGATGGGACGATGGCAATCTTCCTGTTTTTCCCATTACATCCCTCATCCACGGGTCGAGATTGCCAAGGCTTTCTCCAGTCTGGTTTTGTAATCTCCAAATAATAAACTGCCTAAATTCTTGTTTTGCCCCCTTTTCTTGGCTACCCGCGTCACGTGGCTAAAGGCACACCACTAGCCAAGTTAGGTCCTACCGTGTCCAGTGCACACCCTCTTCCCAAACACTCCCCCCGGAGCCTTGACCACAAGTATAGCAGGCTGGGTTCCCAGCCTGCATTTGTGGGAGGGGCATAGGGTATTTAGCCGGCACACGCCCTCCCTCTGGTGTCGGCATCGCGCAGTGCCCCACCCGACCCTCCCTCTTTTCCAGCTTCACTCAGCTCAGACTCCCTGGGTTAGCCCCCTTTTCTTGGCTACCCGCGTCACGTGGCTAAAGGCACACCACTAGCCAAGTTAGGTCCTACCGTGTCCAGTGCACACCCTCTTCCCAAACACTCCCCCCGGAGCCTTGACCACAAATAATGTTTGTTTTGGAAAAAATTTCATTCCGCCATTTTTGCCGTATTGGGCATGTCCACCATATATGGAAGAATGTTCCCTTTTCATTATTACAACGCCAGCACATACTCGTGTTATTGGGATTGTAGCGGTAAGTGACTTCTGGAGTCTTATACCATCTTGTTAATATCTTGTATCCATTTTCTTGGGTACTGATGCACCTAGATGATTTATGTGGTATTAATAATAGCTTTGAGATCTCGGCCTGGGTGAAATTACATTCTAGATCTCTTTCCCAGTAACCTATAAATGCTGGTTTGGTCATTGATACTGGTGTACTTAATTTTTTATAAATTTGGGAAATTAGTTTAGTATGTTTAGACTGGTCATAAAGAATACCTTCAAACCAAGTCAAGGGGCGTAATAAGTCGTTCAAAGTGATATTTTTAGATATAAAGGACCTTATGAAAGATAATAAGAAGGGAAATTGTTTGCATTCTGGGAAGATTATTAATATATCTTTCTTATTCAAAACTTCTCAGTTTACGTCAAAGAATGCGCCAAGAGACAAAGTGGAGTTACGGACTGAAATCGGTAGGCATTCTCTTAGTGTAGACTATATCTTTTACTTGTATCAATGGTGAAGGCAGTGGAATTGCATATTGTGATTGTTGGAACCATTTCCATGTCTCAATCGTTGATTTGATTAAAGGGTTAAGGGGTTTGTCCAGGGGTGGAAAATATTTTGCTCCCACTAGGAGACCCGAGGGAAACGAACCCAGGTCGCCCTGTTCCATGGAGACCCAGGGTTTAGAGCTTGGATATGTTATCCAATCTACTAATCTAGATAATGTCACAGCTCTCCCATACAGTTCTGGGTTAGGTAATCCTATACCCCCGTTGGCCTTAGGTCTGCAAAGAACAGAGCGAGCTAGTCACACCCTTTTCCCGGCCAAAATAAATGTGCAAATATGTCGCTTAAGTTTAGTATAGTATGTTTTGGGAACTTGGATCGGTAAGACTTGTTGCAAATAGGTTAATCTTGGTAAGACCAATGAGGTTACAATATTTTTTCTTCCAAACCATGATAACATTGGATATTTAAACCCATCTAGTTGATCAGAGATAGACTGAAGGAGAGGAGGGTAGTTAAGTCTAAAAAGAGAGGACAGATCCGGGCTAATTTTGACTCTTAGGTATGTAATATATGGAGCGTCCCAATTGAAGGGGGAGCTTGCCCTCAATGTGTCTCTAATTGAGTTTGGAAGATCTATACTGATGATGTGAGATTTGCTCATGTTGACTTTGAAGTTAGAATAAGAGCTAAATTGTTCCAATATCTTATATATCAAAGGTAAAGCTATGGTCGGGTTAGTATTCATAATTAGTAGATCGTCTGCGAAGGCAGCTACCTTATGTTCCAATTGGTTTATCTTTATGCCCTCAATCCCTTTTTCCAACCTAATGGCCTGGAGCAGTGTTTCCATTATAAGCACAAATAGCAGGGGTGAAAGAGGGCATCCCTGTCTGGTGCCATTTCTGATGTCAAAAGAAGGAGATAAAGTATCATTAATAATGATGGTTGCTGATGCATGGGTATACAGGGAGAAAATAGCATTAATATATGAGTCAGGGATTTTAATAGTTCTAAGAACTTCTCTCATATATTCCCAACTTACCCTGTCAAAAGCTTTTTCTGCATCCGTGGTAAGGAGAACCAGAGATTTTTTAGACTTTTTTGCAAAGTAGATTGCATTTAATACCTTCGCGGTATTATCTCTGCCCTCCCTACCACGGACAAAGCCCACTTGGTCATTTTTGATTAGATATGGAAGGAGAGAGGACAAACGTGTGGCTAACATTTTGGCTAATAACTTCAGGTCTAGATTCAATAGGGAAATTGGGCGATAATTAGAACAGAGGGAGCTATCTCACCCCTCCTTCGGAATCAGTGTGATATGTGCTCTAGTCATATCCAAGGATAATGGAACACCAGACAGGGAGCTATTAAATATAGGGATGAGATATGGACCTAATATGTTCTGAAAAGTGCTGTAATATAAGGCAGGATAACCATCCGGTCCAGGGCTCTTTCCATTAGGGAGTTGTTTGATTGCTGACACTAATTCCTCCATCTTGAAGGGAGCTTGTAGGATCTGAGCTTGAGAGTCCGACAAGGTCGGCAGGGCAAGGGATTCCAAAAAGGGAGTTACTGTTTCCCTCAGGGAGTTGGGAGGAGGGGGGGGGTATCAATTTCCTTATCCTCTTTTTTTATATTGTATAGAGAATGATAAAACTTCTGGAACCGTTTGGCTATCTCAATTGTGGAGGATTTATAAAAATAAATAAATAAGCCTCAAAAGTACGTTGCTTGGTGGTGTCGCAGGTCCCGACGGTGAAGTGGGTACAGTTCACACAGGTAAAAGTGTTTCTTTGGATAGGACCGCGCTACCTCTGGAATCACAGAGAATCCACAATCGAAGCCAGCAAGATATTCACAAGCATGGGGAAGCAAACAGGCCAGTCAAAACCTCTTGACTGGCCTGTTTGCTTCCCCATGCTTGTGAATATCTTGCTGGCTTCGATTGTCAATTGTGGAGGATACTACTTCCCCCTCAGAACCTCTGATCTTATGTATATAATTCTGAGATTTCCTTTGTTTAATACGTTGCATCATGAACTTAGAAGCTTTATCTCCATGCGCATAGTATTTATACTGCGCATGGAGGTAATACTTAGCTGATGCTGCATTAAGTAAGTTCTTTAGTGTATTTTTCTTATCTAGAAGCTCCTTCAAGTGTACATCTAATAAGGATCTTTTATGTGTGGCTTCTAGACTATGGATCTGATTTAAGAGATCCTCTACCTTTTTTTTCTTTTCTTTATTAATTCTAGACCCCATGTTAATAAACTGGCCTCTCATATAGGCCTTGTGTGTGTCCCATAATATATGGGCAGAAGTCTCAGGGAGGGAGTTAAAGGAGAAGATTTCTTCCATAATCTTTTGAGTGTATTTTTTATTCTCTTCTGTGGAGATCAACTGTTCATTAAGTCGCCACCTGAAGGCTTTGGGTTCCAGTGAGGGGGCTTGGATCTTAATGAAAACTGGTGCATGGTCGGATAGGATTATATCCCCTATATAGGCTTGGGAACACAGGTTAAGATGTTCTTTTGACATAAATATATAGTCGAGTCTTTGGTATGAGTTGTGGGGGTGGGAGAAAAAGGTGTAGTCCCGTCTCGAGGGGTTATGAATACGCCATATATCATAGAGGGCACCTTGATGTAATTTATTCTTCAGGTGTCTAATTGCTCTATTAGAAAGGGCTGATTTTTTAGACGATGAGTCCAATAAAGGGTCCATTGTTAAATTCAGATCACCTCCAAACACCACTACCCCCTCTTTGAATGATTCCAAGAGCGTAAGTGTCTCATTCAGCCACGAAGTCTGGTTAACATTTGGAGTGTAAACATTTGCAAATGTATACGTTTGGTTAGCAACCTTTCCCTTTAACATTAAATATCTGCCATCTACATCCTGGATATGTGATATGTATGTAAAAGGTAGGCCCCTCCGGAACCCTATGCTCACGCCTCTGGATGCTGCTGAGTTCGAGCCACAGTGGAACCAATGTGGGTATAAGGAACGGGATAGGTCTGGGTATTTATTAAATTTAAAATGTGTCTCCTGGAGCATTAATACTGAACAGCCTTCTTTTTTAGTTAAGGAGAACACTTGGCTACGTTTTGATGGGGCGTTAAAACCCTTAACGTTGAATGAAGCAATGCACATGTCAGCCATCTGGTAATAGAGTGACTGAGTATGTACCGCTAAAAATTTTAAACATAAGATGTGTATTTTTATGTGCTTTTTTTTTGTACTTAGCCATCCAGGGCGGAGATACAGGGCCGCAGAGGTGCCCCTCTTCCTTCTGATGAAATAAGGATGATTTCCTATGGTACCTGTCACGGAACCAACAAAAAAGTATAAACAACAGTGAGAACAATAAGAAAAACAGATCAGTTATTAAGATCGATAGCCTTGGAGTGTAGTTACTACACAAGTGGTAATGGGGGGTACATGTACACATTATAATGTGACAGATTTCCGATCCCTCATAGTTATTTCTATTTGGCACTTAGGATAGGTATACTTTAGCTAAAAGAAATAAAGTGTTATATTCTACTTAGGGAGAAATTTTTTTTTTTTTAGGTACTATTCAGGTGATAGACTATATCAGATAAACATAACGTATATCAAGCAAAACTCAGACTTAAGCCTTGAGTCCTTCATGCATCGTGAAATGTGAGTCTTCTTGGAGTGGAGTGTCGGCCTCTTCTGGATCTTTGAAGCTTGCCTGGATGAGGAGTTTCCCATAGGTCGGCAGATGGAAGTACTGGAAGTGGATTATTACACTGGATGTAGTCCCAGTTCTCAATGGGTAGGTTGTCAACTTGCAGTAAATCATATGCTTTAGGTAGGTCTGTGAAGGAAGATATAGAGATGCGTTGCCCCTCGTATAAAAATGACAGCCCGAAAGGAAAAAGCCACTTGTATAGGAATTTTTTGTTGCGGAGCCAATCCGTAAGCGGTTTCAATGCTCTAATTTTTTTTAAAGTGGATTGGGCCAGGTCTTGATATATGGTGATAGGACTGTCCTCCAAAATTAGCTGTTGCATATTTCTAGACTTGTTAAGGATTGCGTCTTTAACTGGGTAATGCAAAAATTTGCAGATGACATCCCTTGGAGGTTCTGCTGGTCTTGGCTTGGGTCTTAATGCCCTGTGTGCCCTCTCAATAGTGATTTTGTGAGATGAATCTGGGCCCAACAGTTGCAGACAGATATTCATTTCGGCTTCTGGGATCTCAGTTGGGCCTACTGACTCAGGTATGCCCCTGAACCTTAGATTATTCCGTCTGCTCCTATTTTCATGATCTTCCAGGAGCGTATAGAGGGAGTTCATATGTGCCTGGTGCAAGGTCAGTGTGGAAGAGACGGCACTTTGATGTGTTATAATAGCAGACTGGTTTTCTTCAAGCGTCTCAACCCTCCTCCCAATGTGACGCATGTCCTCTTTAATTGAGGTGAGATCCGATCTGAGCGGTTCCAGTGCTTCCAGGAATGCTCTAGAGATGGGTAAGGTATCGGCCTCAGGGGAGCCTTCCCTTACCTTTTCAGCTGCCGTTGTATGTTTCTGTGCGCTCCCGCCTGCTTTCGGTGTTCCGGGCGCCATCTTGCTTTCTTTAGCCACATGCATCTGAGCGGCTTTTTTAATGAATTTATCCATGGATTCTCCACTGGCTTGAGCTTTGCTGTTTCCCTGGGCTTCAGTGGGTCTGGGGCCACCTATTTTGACCATTTTTAAGCTTAAGTGCCGCTGAATTAATGCTGTAAGGGATACGATCGCAGCAGAGCCTCACTTCATGCTACCTCACAGCTCCGGTGCAGGCTCCGCCCCCCGTCTCTTCTGCTTTTTGATGACTCTGTTAGCATGTTTTCCCAGGGCCATCCACCTAGCCCTGCCCCAGAAGTGAAAGAGATTGAATGCACCGATGCCCAGCCACTTATCTTTCAAGATGAATACATTGGAGGACCATCGCAGCACGTCTCGGATGATGACGAAACACAGGTGCCAACTGCTGGGGCTTTCGAAAGTGTGCAGACCGACAAGGAGGGCAGGGGTGAAGACTGGGTGGAAGATGATGTGGAGGACGATGAGCTCCTCGACCCCACATGGAATCAAGGTCATGCGAGTGACCTATGTAGTTCAGAGAACGAGGCGGTGGTCGCACAGAGCCACCAGCACAGCAGAAGAGGGAGCAGGGTGCAAAAGCGGAGCGGACGTCCTCTAGACAGTACGCCTGCTACTGCCCACCGCAGCAAGGAACCGAGCACACCAAAGCCAGCTCCAAGGAGTTCCCTGGTGTGGCAGTTCTTTAGACAATGTGCTGACGACAAGACACGAGTGGTTTGCACGCTGTGCAATCAGAGCCTGAAGCGAGGCATAAACGTTCTCAACCTGAGTACAACCTGCATGACCAGGCATTTAAGTGCTAAGCACGAGCTGCAGTGGAATAGACACCTCAAAAACCAAGAAAGGTCTCTGGCTCCTCCTGCTTCCTCTTCTGCTGCAGTCACGGCCTCTTCATCCACCTCTGGAGTGACAGTGCCACCTGCCACCCCGCAAACAGAGGATCTTCCAGCAAGACCACCACCTGGGTCACCAAGCATCTCCACAATGTCCCACGGAAGCGTTCAGCTCTCCATCTCCCAAACGCTGGAGAGGAAGAGGAAGTACCCACTACCCACCTGCGATCACTAGCCCTGAATGCCAGCATTTCAAAATTACTGGCCTTTGAAATGCTGTCATTTCGTCTGGTGGAGACGGATAGTTTTAAAGGCCTTATGGCGGTGGCTGTCCACAGTACGTCGTGCCCAGCCGCCACTACTTTTCCAGGCGAGCCATCCCTTCCCTGCACAACCAAGTAGGGGACAAAATCAGGCGTGCACTGTGCAACGCCATCTGTGGCAAGGTGCACCTCATACGTATACGTGGACCAGTAAGCACGGTCAGGCAGGGACGTTATATCTCCATAACAGCACACTGCATAAATGCAGTGGCGGCTGGGCCTGAGGCGGATAGCAGTTTGGCGCATGTCCTTCCACCACCAAGGATTGCAGGACGCTTCAGTTTGCCTCCTGTTGCTTCCTCCTTCTACTCTGCTTCCTCATCCTCTACCAGCTCCTCATCCGGTCAGCGTAACACCTTCACCACCAACTTCAGCACACCCAGGGGTAAACGACAGCAGGCTGTTTTAAAACGTATCTGTTTGGGGGACAAACCCCACACCGCGCAGGAGCTGTGGACGGGCCTTGAACAACAGACTGATGAGTGGTTGGTGCCAGTGAGCCTCAAGCCCAGCCTGGTGGTGTGCGATAATGGGCGAAATCTCGTAGCAGCTCTGGGACTAGCCGGTATGACGCACATCCCTTGTCTGGCGCATGTGCTGAATTTGGTGGTGCAGAGGTTTCTTAAAAATTACCCCGATATGTCAGAGCTGCTGCATAAAGTGCCGGGCATTCTCACCCTGCTGCTTCTCACCTGTCAATCCGCTGCAGCATAACTTCGGCCTTCCCGCTCACCGCCTCATATGCGACGTGCCCACAAGGTGGAACTCCACCTTGCATATGCTGGCTAGACTGTGCAAGCATCAGCAGGCGATAGTGGAGTTTCAGCTGCAGCACGTACGGGTGAGTCGCTCGGCGGAACAGCACCAATTCACCACCAATGACTGGGCCTCCATGAGAGACCTGTGTTCCTTGTTGCGCTGTTTCGAGTACTCCACTAACATGGCCAGTGCCGATAACGCCGTTCTCAGCGTAACTATCCCACTTCTATTCCTCCTTGAAAAAACGCTGCTGGCGATTATGGAAGAGAATGTGGCACAGGAGGAGGAGGAAGAGGGATCATTTCGTAGGGTTTCCGGCCAGTCATTCACAAGTGACTCCGAGAGCGGGTTCCTGCACCCACAAAAGCCAGGTACACAATTGTCCAGCCAGGGCACAGTTCTGGTGGATGATGAGGTGGAGGATGAGGAGGAGGAGATGGAGGAGGAGGAACCATGTTCACAGCAGGGTGGCACCCAGACCAGCTCATGGCCATCACTGGTGTGTGGCTGGGGGGATACAGAGAACACAGACGATACACCTCCCACAGAGGACAGCTTTTCGTTGCCTCTGGGCAGCCTGGCACACATGAGCGATTACATGCTGCAGTGTCTCCGCAACGACCGCTGAGTTGCCCACATTCTAACTTGTGCTGACTACTGGGCGGCCTTGCTACTGGATCCCCGTTACAAGGACAACGTACCGTCCTTAATTTCGTCACTGGAGCGTGATCGTAAGATGCGCGAGTACATGCACACGCTGGTAGACGCGCTGCTGGTGGCATTCCCACCTGACAGCAGGGGCACAGTGAAAGCACAAGGCGAAGGCAGCGGACGAGGAAGAGGTCGCCAACGCAGCTGGGGCACTGCCAGCACCTCAGAAGGCAGGGTTAGCATGGCCGAAATGTGGAAAAGCTTTGTCAGCACGCCACAACAACCAGCACCACCAGCTGATATGGAACGTCTTAGCAGGAGGCAGCATTTCACCAACATAATGGAGCAGTATGTGTGCACACGCCTACACGTACTGAATGACGGGTCTGCCCCCTTCAACTTCTGGGTCTCCAAATTGGGCACATGGCCTGAGCTTGCCCTTTACGCCTTGGAGGTACTGGCCTGCCCTGCAGCCAGTGTATTATCTGAACGTGTGCTTAGCACGGCAGGGGGCGTCATCACAGACAAGCGCAGCCGCCTGTCCACAGCCAATGTTGACAAGCTCACGTTCATTAAAATGAACCAGGCATGGATCATACAGGACTTGTCCATACCTTGTGCAGAATAGACATGTATACCGGCACTAACCAGCCATTGCTATACTGCAGCGCAATTGCTCATTCTTGTATTTTGGATACTTCACACTCTTTTGGAGTGTACCCTAATTTTAAAAAATAAAATGAATACCTCGTCCTCCTCCACCACCGCTTCCACCTACACCGCTACGTCCACCGCCTCCTCAAACTCCTACTCCATATGGAACTCCACCTCATAAATCAATTTTTTTTATTTATTTGTACGTATTTAATTTTATGTCATTTCACGACTTTGTAAGTTACATTTTCTGGTGAAATTCACCAATTTTTGGGTGTGAAGTACCACTGCTATACCTAGTAGACAGGTTAAAAAAAAAAATTGACAGTTACATTTTCAGTTGAAATTCAACAATTTTTGGGTGTGAAGTACCACTGCTATACCTAGTAGAACGGTAAAAAATAAATTGTCAGTTACATTTTCTGGTTAAATTCACAAATTTTTAGGTGTGATGTACCACTGATATACCTAGTAGACGGGTAAAAAAAGAAATAGTTTTTTACATTTTCTGGTTAAATTCACAAATTTTTAGGTGTGAAGTACCACTGCTATACCTAGTAGACCGGTAAAAATTAAAAATAAATTGTCAATTACATTTTCAGTTGAAATTCAAAAATTTTTGGGTGTGAAGTACCACTGCTATACCTAGTAGATCGGTAAAAAAAAAATAAAAAAATTGTCATTTACATTTTCAGTTGAAAATTCACCAATTTTTGGGTGTGATGTACCACTGCTATACCTAGTAGACTGGTTAAAAAAAAAATTGTCTGTAACATTTTTGGGTGAAATTCACAAATTTCTGGGTGTAATATTCCCCTCCTCTATCTAGTTGACAGCTTAATAAATTTTAATAATTTTTATTTTACATTTTAGGGTGACAATGAACAATTTTTTTCTGTCATAGACCCCTGCTCTACCAAGTAGACAGGTTAATAAATTTCTGTAATTTTTCTATTACATTCTTGGGTTGACATTATACAATTTTAGACGTGAATAAACCCATGCTCTGCATAGGTGACAGGGAATAAAATTTCTGAAATGCTTCTTTAATTGATGCGCGCCACCTCCTTTGATTCAATGCTTAAACTTTAACAAGTTGTACCACATTTGTGCTTCAATAATTTGTCCCACAATTCCGCTTTACTCTTTTGGCCAACATTTTTGCCTCAATAACTTTTCCCATATTTCCGCTTTACTCTTTTGGCCCACATTTGGGCTTCTGTAATTTGTCCCACATTTGCGCCTCAATAGCTTTTCCCACATTTCCGCTTGATCCCAATTTTTTTAAATAAATTTATCTCCCTGCCAACCATGATCACATAAAAGAACATCGAAAGTTGATAGAGCAGATATCAAATTGGATCGTGAACATCATGGGGACGTGCGACATGGTGGGGCAGTAAGTGTGCACACGCCTACACGAACTGACTGACAGGGGTCAGCCCCTGCAACTTCTAGGTCTCAAAATTGGGCACATGGCCTGAGCTTGCCCTTTACCCCTTGGAGGTGATGGCCTGCCCTGCAGCCAGTGTATTGTCTGAATGTGCGTTTAGCACGACTAAAGGGGGTTATCACAGGTTATATTTCCCAATGTTTTGGTGTGTACCCCGATTTGAAAAATAAAAATAAATTTAAAAGCAAAAAGCAGTGTAGGCAACCTCCTCCACCGCCGCTTCCACCTACACCGCCACATCCACCGCCTCCTCAAGCTCCTACTCCATATGGACCTCGTCCTCCTAGATCAAGATTTTATTTTTATTTTTTTACGTATTTTATGTTATTTAAAGTCATTTCCCTATCCACATTTGTTTGCAGAGCACTTGCCATGCTCTTAACCACATTTTGATGCCATTTGCAGCCCTCTAGCCCTTTCCATGAAATTTTTACAGCCATTTTAGTGCTCAAAAGTTTGTGCTCAAAAGTTTGACTTCAATGGGGTTCGGGTTCGGGGTCAAGTTCGAACCCGAACATCCAGGTGTCCACTCAACTCTAGTTTTGTAAGCTCTATTTACCAGGAATGAGCACTAGTCCTTTTCTCAGTGATGAGTGGTACAGTGTACTCTGATTCTACATTGTCCACGTGTGTGTTGGGAAACTGTTCATGCACTAAGGAATACATTGTTGTAATCTAGATTAAAAAAAACACAAACTCGTGTCATTGAGTTCAACAATTAAACATTTCTTTTCAAATGTGTTTGGCTGTTCATTTTCACAAACAAATGATTGATAAGACTCATGTCTAATCCCTATGACACATTACATACGCAGGTTGTCGTAATTTACAGCACTACAATGTCTTCATCAGATGGTTATAAACACAAAAGTGGTGAAATGAAGATAAAGGAAAAGAAAGAGGAACAGAAGAAAATTAATGCCTCAACAAGCAAAATCAACTTAAAAAAAGAAAAGAAAACTGATCCAGAGCAGTATGTAGCAGGTGGAATGCCAGTGGAGACTGAAACTTCTGTTTCTGAAACATCTAATGTATGTGTTTTAGCTGAAGAGGAGACCAAATAGAGAGAATCTCCTATAAAAATGCCCAGGAAGGAGACTGCATTGTCTCCTCTATGGGAAAAATCACCGTCCCCAGATGATTTCTTTCTTCATTCTCATGATTTGAGAAAGGCTGGAATCTCCATGAAAATGTTCTGGGAATTTCATCCTAAAAAACCTACTCAGGACATCCCATTCAATGAAAACCTTGTTTTCTTCAGAAAACGTATACAAGGATCAAATATTAATAGAAAATGGGTTACTTATAATGGCAAAAAGAAGCACTGTTCAATTTGACTTATATATTGTGCAGAAAAATATCATCATACTCATTGGATTCAGGGTTGTAACGAATGGAGAAATATTACAACAAGACTCATTGAGCATGAGCAGTCCCAGTGCCATTAACTTGCTAACGAAGCCTATATGATCAATATTAAAGACAAATTGATCAAGCACAAACTTTTAGTTGACCAGCTTTCTCTGAGGCACAACCAGGTACTTCAGCACCGTACTCTTCTAAGCAAAATCATTGATGTTGTTTTTTTTTTTTATTGGAATCCAAGCATTGCCATACAGAAGCAGCCATTCAGAGTCTGTAGCTGATGTCTTTGATGATGACCATCTTGAAAATCTAGGAAATTTCTTGGAGACGGTGAACCTCCTTGCGGAATATTGCCCAGTCCTAAAAGACCATTTAGTAAAAGTAAAGAAAGTGGCCAAAAAACGTGACCCATCTCAAAAAGGGTGAGGAAAATTTGTAACTTTTCTGAGCAAGTCCTCTATAACTAAATTGTTTACAATCATTGGAGATATGATAAAAGAAGACAGTGTTAAGGAAGTTAACAATGAAGGGATGTTTTCGGTACAAAGATTCTGCTCCAGATGTCTCGTCACATGATCAATGTTCCATTGTTGTGCGATATGTTGTGGAAAATAAAGCTAAAGAGTGACTGGTACGCCTTCTTAATGTTGAGGACTCAAGCAGCAAGAGCTTACATGATTTGCTAAGAGATTCTTTGTCTGACATTGGACTGAATCTGGAGCAGTGTATTAGTGATTCCTTTGATGGAGCTGCTAACATGAGTGGCACATATACAGGATTGCAAGTGTTGATGAAAGAAGTGCGTCCTAGTCACATTCATACGTGGTGCTATGCTCATGTCCTAAATCTTGTTATATGTGATGCAAGCAGTGTATGTGTTCCAGCAGTGAGTCTGTTTGGACTTCTTGGTAACTTGTCCACTTTTTTCTCTGAGTCGTACAAAAGGATAAAAATTTGGGAAGACCAGCTGAAAGCCAAGACTGGTAGTGCTAAACTGAAAAGACTTGATAAAATTGGTACTACCAGGTGGTCAAGCAAAGCCAGAGCCCTTCGAAAACTTTGCCGAACATATGAAAACCACTCTGAGGAATTATATTCTGACCTCATCCTTGTTCTGAGGCAGGTAAGTAGTTCATCTGATTTTAGAAATTCTGTTCGTCATGAGACTCTAAAACTAAATGAAAACCTATGTAAATTGGAAACCATCCTGGCCGTTTTTACATTTATAAGAATTTTTGACATTACTACTCCCGCATCAGATTACTTGCAGTCACCAGCCCTTGACATTATACAGGCATGGCGAATGGTGGAGGATGCTACAAACCGTTTATCAAAAATTTCAAGAGACTTTTCAGGAGTCTATGGATCTGTAATGACTTTCATTTATCACCTGAATGAAAACCTACAGTAGGTGAACCCGATTTTGTGTCAATCTCGCCGTATTTCTCGGCGAGATTGAGCACATACGAGCCCCATCGCGGGAGCCAGCGCCGAGCTGGCTTGCCGCGATGGAGAGCAAGCGCGTCATAGAAGAGGCGGGAGATCCGACTTGGATTCCCGCCAATTCTACACGTGTGCGGCGTTTGTTATGAATCCTGAGGGGGAAGTCCCCGCCGGATTTTAAATAAAAATCCGGCCTGGGTCCCGCCCTCAGGAGCATACCGGGCCCTTAGGTCTGTTATGGGTTGTAAGGAGAGCCCCCCCTACGCCGAAAAAAACGGCGTAGGGGGTCCCCCTACAATCCATACCAGACCCGTATCCAAAGCACGCTACCCGGCCAGCCAGGAAGGGAGTGGGGACGAGCGAGCGCCCCCCCCCCTCCTGAGCCGTACCAGGCTGCATGCCCTCAACATGGGGGGTTGGGTGCTCTGGGGCAGGGGGCGCACTGCGGCCCCCCCACCTCAGAGCACCCTGTCCCCATGTTGATGAGGACAGGGCCCCTTCCCGACAACCCTGGCCGTTGGTTGTCGGGGTATGCGGGCGGGAGGCTTAACGGAATCTGGGAGCCCCCTTTAATAAGGGGGGCCCCCAGATACCGGCCCCCCACCCTAAGTGAATGAGTATGGGGTACATCGTACCCCTACCCATTCACCTGCAAGAAAAGTGGTAAAAACACAAATAAACCACACAGTGTATTAAAATATTTTATTTTTCTGCTCCGGAGGCCGCCCCCTGTCTTCTTTATTAGCTCTTTTACCAGGGGGGGCTCTTCTTCTTCCGATATCCCGACGGGTCTTCTCCGCTATCCGGGGGGGGTCTTCTCAACTCTCCGGGGTTCTCCTTCTGTCTTCTCCTTCTGTCTTGTTGTCTCCTTCTGTCTTCTGTTTCCGGGGGGGGCTCTTCTTCTTCCGATATCCCGACGGGTCTTCTCCGCTATCCGGGGGGGTCTTCTCAACTCTCCGGGGTTCTCCTTCTGTCTTCTCCTTCTGTCTTGTTGTCTCCTTCTGTCTTCTGTCTCTGGGGGGGGCTCTTCTTCTTCCGATATCCCGACGGGTCTTCTCCGCTATCCGGGGGGGTCTTCTCAACTCTTCGGGGTTCTCCTTCTGTCTTCTCCTTCTGTTCTTCTTCTGTCTTCTCCTTCCTTCTTGTTGTCTCGGCGCACCCCGGTTCTTCGTCTCGCGAGACTCGGCGCACCCCGATTCTTCTCTCTGTTGTTGACTCGGCGCACCCCGGTTCTCGCGAGACGAAGAATCGGGGTGCGCCGAGTCTCGCGAGACGAAGAACCGGGGTGCGCCGAGTCAACAACAGAGAGAAGAATCGGGGTGCGCCGAGTCTCGCGAGACGAAGAACCGGGGTGCGCCGAGACAACAAGAAGGAAGGAGAAGACAGAAGAAGAACAGAAGGAGAAGACAGAAGGAGAACCCCGAAGAGTTGAGAAGACCCCCCCGGATAGCGGAGAAGACCCGTCGGGATATCGGAAGAAGAAGAGCCCCCCCCAGAGACAGAAGACAGAAGGAGACAACAAGACAGAAGGAGAAGACAGAAGGAGAACCCCGGAGAGTTGAGAAGACCCCCCCGGATAGCGGAGAAGACCCGTCGGGATATCGGAAGAAGAAGAGCCCCCCCCGGAGACAGAAGACAGAAGGAGACAACAAGACAGAAGGAGAAGACAGAAGGAGAACCCCGGAGACAGAAGACAGAAGGAGACAACAAGACAGAAGGAGAAGACAGAAGGAGAACCCCGGAGAGTTGAGAAGACCCCCCCCGGATAGCGGAGAAGACCCGTCGGGATATCGGAAGAAGAAGAGCCCCCCCTGGTAAAAGAGCTAATAAAGAAGACAGGGGGCGGCCTCCGGAGCAGAAAAATAAAATATTTTAATACACTGTGTGGTTTATTTGTGTTTTTACCACTTTTCTTGCAGGTGAATGGGTAGGGGTACGATGTACCCCATACTCATTCACTTAGGGTGGGGGGCCGGTATCTGGGGGCCCCCCTTATTAAAGGGGGCTCCCAGATTCCGTTAAGCCTCCCGCCCGCATACCCCGACAACCAACGGCCAGGGTTGTCGGGAAGGGGCCCTGTCCTCATCAACATGGGGACAGGGTGCTCTGAGGTGGGGGGGCCGCAGTGCGCCCCCTGCCCCAGAGCACCCAACCCCCCATGTTGAGGGCATGCAGCCTGGTACGGCTCAGGAGGGGGGGGGGCGCTCGCTCGTCCCCACTCCCTTCCTGGCTGGCCGGGTAGCGTGCTTTGGATACGGGTCTGGTATGGATTGTAGGGGGACCCCCTACGCCGTTTTTTTCGGCGTAGGGGGGGCTCTCCTTACAACCCATAACAGACCTAAGGGCCCGGTATGCTCCTGAGGGCGGGACCCAGGCCGGATTTTTATTTAAAATCCGGCGGGGACTTCCCCCTCAGGATTCATAACAAACGCCGCACACGTGTAGAATTGGCGGGAATCCAAGTCGGATCTCCCGCCTCTTCTATGACGCGCTTGCTGGGATGTGCTGTCGCTATCCCAGTGAGTGCGAGATCTCGGCACCACGTCGCCGAGTATCAGCGCGACGCTGTCGTGCTGAAAACACAATGTCACAAACACCTACTGTAGCTGCAGAGGACATTTCCCTCAGTAAATCTTTCACAGAAAATCGATCAACAAGATGTGTAGGTCCTGAAAATCAACAACACAACTTTGAAGTTTCATGCTACAATGTCATCTGTGATACAGTTTTGGAAAGTATGAGAACCAGGTTTGACACTCATGGAAGAATTTACATGCAGATTGCATGTTTTGACCCAAACCGGTTTGAGGAAATACTTGCTTCTCCTGAAAAAATACAGATTGATGTCATTTCTACAGCTGTTCCTGAAATTGATGGCCCTGTTCTTCGTGAAGAATTGATTTAATTTGCATCAAGTTACTGAAATTTCTCCAATGTTTCTGACAGTGATGATGAAACATTGAGCTCTGCTGGAGAGGAAGAATCTGACTTCTCTAACTCTGAGCCGTCAGCTTGTAAGCCTTCTATGAAAAAAACTGCTGCAAAAATTGCACATCCTGTGCATTTAAGCTGCTTTTTCAGTATAGATTATGTTCTTTGGCCTATGAAAATCTTTATATGGCACCACGCAATGCTCCTGTGAACGGTGTTTTTAAAAGTTGAAAATTCGAAAATAAAGACTTAGATCAACGCTTACTCAGCAAAATATGAAGACATTGATGCTTATTGCAATAGAGAAAGATGTTTCTTTAACCACCTCCGGACCGCTGTACGCACAGACGCGTCCTGGAGGTGGTTGTTTCATTCCGAGTGGACGCGCCGGCGCGTCCTCTCGCGAGACGCGAGATTTCGGTCACAGCCGGCCCGCGCATGTGCATCGCGGGCCGGCAAAAGATCGAGGACAATTGCATCAGCAACCTGCCAGCCAATGATCGTCGCTGGCAGGTTGCTGATTTTTAAAAAATCGAATCACAAGTCATATAACAGATCATATTAGTAAATATGATCTGTTATATGGCTTCTCTGCTCCTCTGCTGGTCCTTTTCGACGGTTGGATCCAGCAGAGGAGCAGACTGAACTGTGAGTACACCAAACACTACACCTTAGCCCCAGATCACCCCCCTGCACCCCAATTAACCCTTTGATCACCCCTTTGATCGCCCCTGTCAATCACTAGTGAAAGACAAAAAGTGATCAGTGTAAACTGTCACTTTTTTTTTTCACTAGTATTGGCTGTTAGGTTTTAGGGATAGTTTAGGCCCCTTGGTTAGGTAGTTAGCGTCAGTTAGCGCCCACCCCACCGCAGTCACTTTTATTCGCTGATTAGCGTATCGCTAATCAGCATTTGTACTTTTATAGTATCTGTAAGTGATCAAAACTGATCACGGTCAGATCTATAATTGTATTAGTGTCACCTTAGCTCGCCCTCCACCCAAAACGCAGTGTTTGCCCGATCAGGCCTGATCGGTCGCCCACACGTGCGTTCACCCACGCCCGCCCCACCGCAGTGACAAAAAATTATTATTTTTTGATCACTGCACATTCACTTTACACGCACTGCGGCGATAAAAAAAATCAGTTTTGATATTTTTTATCAACCGCAGCGGCCTCTGGTACTTCGCTAGCCTCCCCTTTGTAAGACAGGTTTGCTTTTTTTCTTGGGTAGTCTCAGGGAATACCCCTAAATTTAGTAGTCCAAAATGTCAAACAGGGGGTATTCTTCTGAAGAGGCCTACAGGATTCTGACCCAGTCGGATGAGGAATGGGAACCCTCATCTGACGAATCTAGCGGGTCAGAATATGAACCTGTGGAAAGCAGTGGCTCTCTGACCCAAAGTTCGGACGAGGAGGTGGAGGTCCCTGATAGCACCAGGCGTACCAGGCCCCGTGTCGCTAGACCACAGGTTACGCAGGATCCGCTTCAAGAGCAGCAGAGTGGGGCTGTCGCTGCCGGATCACGTGGTGAGGCATACACCAGCAGCGCAGCCCTTCCTGGACCTAGTACTAGCACTGCCGTACAACATGGTGAAGTAGCGAGCACCAGAAGGGCAGTTGAAGCTGGTACGGTGGCACGTGCAGTAGTTACCCCGTCGCAGCCACCGCGCAGGCAGGCCCGTAGAGCCCCTAGAATCCCTGAGGTGCTGGCAAACCCTGATTGGCAGTCACCAACTTCAGCCGCACCTGTAGTTCCCCCTTTCACCGCCCAGTCTGGAGTTCGGGTTGAGACGGCTCAAATCGGTTCGGCCCTGGGATTTTTTGAGCTGTTCTTGACTGCGGAGCTCTTGGACTTAGTCGTGGCAGAGACAAACCGGTATGCCACACAATTTATAACCGCAAACCCGGGAAGCTATTATGCCCAGCCTTTCCGGTGGAAACCAGTCCAAGTTTCTGAACTTAAAATTTTTCTGGGCCTTCTCCTCAACATGGGCCTGACAAAAAAGCATGAATTGCGGTCATATTGGTCCACGAACCCAATTCATCACATGCCCATGTTCTCTGCTGCTATGTCCAGGACACGATTTAAGACCATCCTGCGTTTTCTGCATTTTAGCGACAACACCACCTCCCGTCCCAGAGGCCACCCAGCTTTTGACCGGCTCCACAAAATTCGGCCCCTCATAGACCATTTCAACCAGAAATTTGCAGATTTGTATACCCCTGAGCAAAACATCTGCGTAGACGAGTCCCTAATACATTTTACCGGGCGCCTTGGCTTCAAACAATACATCCCAAGCAAGCGTGCCCGGTATGGGGTCAAATTGTATAAGCTCTGTGAAAGGGCCACAGGCTATACCCACAAATTTCGGATCTATGAGGGAAAAGATCAGACCCTGGAGCTGGTCGGTTGCCCTGACTACCTGGGGAGCAGTGGGAAGACAGTCTGGGACTTGGTGTCACCCTTATTTGGCAAGGGGTACCATCTTTATGTGGACAATTTTTACACAAGTGTGGCCCTCTTTAGGCATTTGTTTCTAGAACAGATTTTCGCCTGTGGCACCGCGCGAACTAGTCGCGTGGGCTTCCCCCAACGGCTCGTTAACACCCGTCTTGCAAGGGGGGAGAGGGCTGCCTTGTGTAATGAAGAACTGCTCGCGGTGAAATGGAGAGACAAGCGTGACGTTTACATGCTCTCCTCCATTCACGCAGACACGACAATCCAAATTGAAAGGGCAACCCGTGTCATTGAAAAGCCCCTCTCAGTCCACGACTATAATGCGCTCATGGGAGGGGTGGACTTCAATGACCAGATGTTGGCTCCCTATTTAGTTTCCCGCAGAACCAGACGCTGGTATAAGAAGGTGTCTGTATATTTAATTCAATTGGCGCTGTATAATAGTTTTGTTCTCTACAGTAAGGCTGGGAGAACACGATCCTTCCTCAAATTCCAGGAAGAGATCATCGAGAACCTCCTGTATCCAGAAGGTTCCGTGGCCCCATCCACCAGTGTAGTTAGCCGTCTACACGAGCGACATTTCCCCAGTGTCGTTGCTGGTACCTCAACCCAACCGCCACCCCGAAAAAAATGTTGTGTCTGTAGCAGGAGTGGAATAAGGCGTGACACCCGCTATTTCTGTCCTGACTGCCCTGACCACCCTGCCCTATGCTTAGGAGAGTGTTTCCGGAAGTACCACACACAGGTACACCTAGCATAGGGATTGCATCTCACAGGACAGGCACACAGGGCTATTAGGGCCCTTTTACTCACAGCTGCTGCAAACCTCTCCTTTCACCTGGGATAAAGTGCATAACGTACTTCGCCACATCTTTGGGCGATTTGCGCTTTGCACATTGTCCCATGGGGAAGGAGAGGTTTGTTCTATAAAGGTAAAAAAAACGAAACAAAAAAAAAATTACCGGTAAGTAAAAAAGTTTAAAAAGTTAAAAAAAAGTTAATATGTTCTGTTCTGAAGTTAATAAATTTATTGCGTTGCGGCCTGGTTTTTTCTTTTTTGTTTTGTTTTTTTTACCTTCCAGGTGGACCAACCGATCGACTAGCTGCAGCACTGATGTGCATTCTGACAGAAGCATTGCGCTGCTGTCAGATTACACGCAAGTCGGTGTATGCGGCGCTGCAAGACGAGATTTCTCCTCTGCAGTAAAAGATACGTTTGCCGAGGCATATGAGCTGAGGAGGCGGCGGTGTTCATATACTTTGGCAAACACTTTGTATATATATAAAAAAAAAAATCCCGGCAATGATTTATTCATCCACATCGATTGATGTGAATGGAGAAATCGGGTTTGCCAGGGCATACGAGCTAAGTGGGTATGGATGTTGGGCGGAGCTCCTATGTCCTGGCAGACGCCTTTTCCCTCCTTTTTCTTTTTTTGGCAGAGATTTTTTCATCCACATTGATCGATGCGAATGAAAAAATCTGTGCCGTTCATTTTTTTCTTTCAGCCCAGAGGTTGAACGGAAAAAAAAAATCTCATTACCCGTATGCTCAATATAAGGAGAATAGCAGAAACTCCTAATGCTGGGCATACATGTAATGATTGCGGAGACCCTCAAATGCCAGGGCAGTACAAACACCCCACAAATGACCCCAATTTGGAAAGAAGACACCCCAAGGTATTTGCTGAGGGGCTTATTGAGTCCATGAAAGATTGAAATTTTTGTCCCAAGTTAGCGGAAAGGGAGACTTTGAGAAAAAAAAATAAAAAATCAATTTCCGCTAACTTGTGCCAAAAATTTTTTTTTTCTATGAATTCACCATGTCCCTCATTGAATACCTTGGGGTGTCTTCTTTCCAAAATGGGGTCACTTGTGGGGTATTTATACTGCCCTGGCATTTTAGGGGCCCCAAAGCGTGAGAAGAAGTCTGGTATCCAAATGTCTAAAAATGCCCTCCTAAAAGGAATTTGGGCCCCTTTGCCCACCTAGGCTGCAAAAAAGTGTCACACATGTGGTATCTCCGTATTCAGGAGAAGTTGGGGAATGTGTTTTGGGGTGTCATTTTACATATACCCATGCTGGGCGAGATAAATATCTTGGTCAAATGCCAACTTTGTATAAAAAAAATGGGAAAAGTTGTCTTTTGCCAAGATATTTCTCTCACCCAGCATGGGTATATGTAAAATGACACCCCAAAACACATTCCCCAACTTTTCTTGAATACGGAGATACCATATGTGTGACACTTTTTTGCAGCCTAGGTGGGCAAAGGGGCCCATATTCCAAAGAGCACCTTTCGGATTTCACAGGTCATTTACCTACTTACCACACATTTGGGCCCCTAGAATGCCAGGGCAGTATAACTACCCCACAAGTGACCCCATTTTGGAAAGAAGACACCTCAAGGTATTCCATGAGGGGCATGGCGAGTTCCTAGAATTTTTTATTTTTTGTCACAAGTTAGTGGAAAATGATTATTTTCTTTTTTTTTCTTACAAAGTCTCATATTCCACTAACTTGTGACAAAAAATAAAAACTTCCATGAACTCACTATGTCCATCAGCGAATACCTTGGGGTGTCTTCTTTCCAAAATGGGGTCACTTGTGGGGTAGTTATACTGCCCTGGCATTCTAGGGGCCCAAATGTGTGGTAAGGAGTTTGAAATCAAATTCTGTAAAAAATGACCAGTGAAATCCGAAAGGTGCTCTTTGGAATATGGGCCCCTTTGCCCACCTAGGCTGCAAAAAAGTGTCACACATCTGGTATCTCCGTATTCAGGAGAAGTTGGGGAATGTGGTTTGGGGTGTCATTTTACATATACCCATGCTGGGTGAGAGAAATATCTTGGCAAAAGACAACTTTTCCCATTTTTTTATACAAAGTTGGCATTTGGCCAAGATATTTCTCTCACCCAGCATGGGTATATGTAAAATGACACCCCAAAACACATTCCCCAACTTCTTCTGAATACGGAGATACCAGATGTGTGACACTTTTTTGCAGCCTAGGTGGGCAAAGGGGCCCATATTCCAAAGAGCACCTTTCGGATTTCACTGGTCATTTTTTACAGAATTTGATTTCAAACTCCTTACCACACATTTGGGCCCCTAGAATGCCAGGGCAGTATAACTACCCCACATGTGACCCCATTTTGGAAAGAAGACACCCCAAGGTATTCCATGAGGGGCATGGCGAGTTCCTAGAATTTTTTATTTTTTGTCACAAGTTAGTGGAAAATGATGATTTTTTCTTTTTTTTTTTTTTCTTTCAAAGTCTCATATTCCACTAACTCGTGACAAAAAATAAAAACTTCCATGAACTCACTATGCCCATCAGCGAATACCTTGGGGTGTCTTCTTTCCAAAATGGGGTCACTTGTGGGGTAGTTATACTGCCCTGGCATTCTAGGGGCCCAAATGTGTGGTAAGGAGTTTGAAATCAAATTCTGTAAAAAATGACCAGTGAAATCCGAAAGGTGCTCTTTGGAATATGGGCCCCTTTGCCCACCTAGGCTGCAAAAAAGTGTCACACATCTGGTATCTCCGTATTCAGGAGAAGTTGGGGAATGTGTTTTGGGGTGTCATTTTACATATACCCATGCTGGGTGAGAGAAATATCTTGGCAAAAGACAACTTTTCCCATTTTTTTATACAAAGTTGGCATTTGGCCAAGATATTTCTCTCACCCAGCATGGGTATATGTAAAATGACACCCCAAAACACATTCCCCAACTTCTTCTGAATACGGAGATACCAGATGTGTGACACTTTTTTGCAGCCTAGGTGGGCAAAGGGGCCCATATTCCAAAGAGCACCTTTCGGATTTCACTGGTCATTTTTTACAGAATTTGATTTCAAACCCCTTACCACACATTTGGGCCCCTAGAATGCCAGGGCAGTATAACTACCCCACAAGTGACCCCATTTTGGAAAGAAGACACCCCAAGGTATTCCATGAGGGGCATGGCGAGTTCCTAGAATTTTTTATTTTTTGTCACAAGTTAGTGGAAAATGATGATTTTTTCTTTTTTTTTTTTTTTCTTTCAAAGTCTCATATTCCACTAACTTGTGACAAAAAATAAAAACTTCCATGAACTCACTATGCCCATCAGCGAATACCTTGGGGTGTCTTCTTTCCAAAATGGGGTCACTTGTGGGGTAGTTATACTGCCCTGGCATTCTAGGGGCCCAAATGTGTGGTAAGCACTTTGAAATCAAATTCTGTAAAAAATGACCAGTGAAATCCGAAAGGTGCTCTTTGGAATATGGGCCCCTTTGCCCACCTAGGCTGCAAAAAAGTGTCACACATCTGGTATCTCCGTATTCAGGAGAAGTTGGGGAATGTGTTTTGGGGTGTCATTTTACATATACCCATGCTGGGTGAGAGAAATATCTTGGCAAAAGACAACTTTTCCCATTTTTTTATACAAAGTTGGCATTTGGCCAAGATATTTCTCTCACCCAGCATGGGTATATGTAAAATGACACCCCAAAACACATTCCCCAACTTCTTCTGAATACGGAGATACCAGATGTGTGACACTTTTTTGCAGCCTAGGTGGGCAAAGGGGCCCATATTCCAAAGAGCACCTTTCGGATTTCACTGGTCATTTTTTACAGAATTTGATTTCAAACCCCTTACCACACATTTGGGCCCCTAGAATGCCAGGGCAGTATAACTACCCCACAAGTGACCCCATTTTGGAAAGAAGACACCCCAAGGTATTCCATGAGGGGCATGGCGAGTTCCTAGAATTTTTATTTTTTGTCACAAGTTAGTGGAAAATGATGATTTTTTCTTTTTTTTTTTTTTCTTTCAAAGTCTCATATTCCACTAACTTGTGACAAAAAATAAAAACTTCCATGAACTCACTATGCCCATCAGCGAATACCTTGGGGTGTCTTCTTTCCAAAATGGGGTCACTTGTGGGGTAGTTATACTGCCCTGGCATTCTAGGGGCCCAAATGTGTGGTAAGCACTTTGAAATCAAATTCTGTAAAAAATGACCAGTGAAATCCGAAAGGTGCTCTTTGGAATATGGGCCCCTTTGCCCACCTAGGCTGCAAAAAAGTGTCACACATCTGGTATCTCCGTATTCAGGAGAAGTTGGGGAATGTGTTTTGGGGTGTCATTTTACATATACCCATGCTGGGCGAGATAAATATCTTGGTCAAATGCCAACTTTGTATAAAAAAATGGAAAAAGTTGTCTTTTGCCAAGATATTTCTCTCACCCAGCATGGGTATATGTAAAATGACACCCCAAAACACATTCCCCAACTTCTTCTGAATACGGAGATACCAGATGTGTGACACTTTTTTGCAGCCTAGGTGGGCAAAGGGGCAAAGGGGCCCAATTCCGAGCACCTTTCGGATTTCACTGGTTATTTTTTACAGAATTTGATTTCAAACTCCTTACCACACATTTGGGCCCCTAGAATGCCAGGGCAGTATAACTACCCCACAAGTGACCCCATTTTGGAAAGAAGACACCCCAAGGTATTCGCTGATGGGCATAGTGAGTTCATGGAAGTTTTTATTTTTTGTCACAAGTTAGTGGAATATGAGACTTTGTAAGAAAAAAAAAGAAAAAAATCATCATTTTCCGCTAACTTGTGACAAAAAATAAAAAGTTCTATGAACTCACTATGCCCATCAGTGAATACCTTAGGGTGTCTACTTTCCGAAATGGGGTCATTTGTGGGGTGTTTGTACTGTCTGGCCATTGTAGAACCTCAGGAAACATGACAGGTGCTCAGAAAGTCAGAGCTGCTTCAAAAAGCGGAAATTCACATTTCTGTACCATAGTTTGTAAACGCTATAACTTTTACCCAAACCATTTTTTTTTTTTTACCCAAACATTTTTTTTTTATCAAAGACATGTAGAACAATAAATTTAGAGCAAAATTTAGATATGGATCTCGTTTTTTTTGCAAAATTTTACAACTGAAAGTGAAAAATGTCATTTTTTTGCAAAAAAATTGTTAAATTTCGATTAATAACAAAAAAAGTAAAAATGTCAGCAGCAATGAAATACCACCAAATGAAAGCTCTATTAGTGAGAAGAAAAGGAGGTAAAATTCATTTGGGTGGTAAGTTGCATGACCGAGCAATAAACGGTGAAAGTAGTGTAGGTCAGAAGTGTAAAAAGTGGCCTGGTCTTTCAGGGTGTTTAAGCACTGGGGGCTGAGGTGGTTAAAGAGGACCTTTCATCAGAATCAAGTATGTAAACTGAATATACATACATGGAGAGCGGCGCCCAGGGACCCCCCTGCACTTACTATTATCCCCGGGCGCCGCTCCGTTCTCCGGTGATAGCCTCCGGTAAAGTCATAGTTAGGCTCCACCCATTTGAGCCTGCCGGCGTCTCTTTCTCCTATGCTATAGCGCTGGCCAATCGCAGCGCTCAGCTCTTAGCAATGCTATGAGCTGAGCGCTGCGATTGGCCAGCGCTAAAGCATAGGAGAAAGAGACGCTGGCAGGCTCAAATGGGTGGAGCCTAACTATGACTTTACTGGAGGCTATCACCGGAGAACGGAGCGGCGCCCGGGGATAATAGTAAGTGCAGGGGGGTCCCTGGGCGCCGCTCTCCATGTATGTATATTCAGTTTACATACTTGATTCTGATGAAAGGTCCTCTTTAAGGATAAAGAGAGACAAAGGGAAAATCATAGACCGTTTTGGCAAAAAAAATTGCTGAACTCCGCTCTCTGCTTCTCTTTTAAACTGCAGACTGGCCAATGCTATATATTTTTGAAGCTCAAATTGGATGGCACTTCTGTTTGTTTAATTATTTGTGTGGCTGGAGGTGGCTGGAGGCGGGACATGGAGGTGGGACAAGGGTGGGGCTTGCGGCAGCACATAGGTGGGGACTGTAAGGGGGCCCTTGATTTATTCTTTCCTGGGGGCCCTGAGGGTTCTCAGTACGCCCCTGCTTGTCTACAAGTTGAACCCCCACCTTTCCAAGTTGCAAGCAGTGTAATTGTTGCCATACCACTTAGTTGTGGTAATGGATGGCTCAGTTCTGTGCAATTATTTAAAATTGCAATTATCTCTGTGTGGTAAGATGTACTCCAGCTGAAAAGACAATTTTATAAATATTATGTAACTTCTGGCTGAACTAGAGGGTTAAGAGGCCCTGTCACCATAAAATGCAGTGAAATCTGAAGGCAGCGTGCTAAGGGCTCTTTCACACTTGCGTTCTTTTCTTCCGGCATAGAGTTCCGTCGTCGGGGCTCTATGCCGGAAGAATCCTGATCACTTTTATCCTAATGCATTCTGAATGGAGAGAAATCCGTTCAGGATGCATCAGGATGTCTTCCGCTCCGGACCGGAACGTTTTTTGGCCGGAGAAAATACCGCAGCATGCTGCGCTTTTTGCTTCAGCCAAAAATCCGGAACACTTGCCGCAAGGCCGGATCCGGAATCAATGCCCATTGAAAGGCATTAATCCGGATCCGGACTTACGCTAAACGTCATTTCGGCGCATTGCCGGATCCGACGTTTAGCTTTTTCTGAATGGTTACCATGGCTGCCAGGACGCTAAAGTCCTGGCAGCCATGGTAAAGTGTAGTGGGGAGCGGGGGAGCAGTATACTTACCGTCCGCGCGGCTCCCGGGGCGCTTCAGAGTGACGTCAGGGCGCCCCACGCTCATGGATGACGTGTCGCATGGATCACGTCATCCATGTTCATGGGGCGCTCTGACGTCATTCTGGAGCGCCCCGGGAGCCGCACGGACTGTAAGTATAATGCTCCCCCACTCCCCACTACTACTATGGCAACCAGGACTTTAATAGCGTCCTGGCTGCCATAGTAACACTGAACGCATTTTGAAGACGGATCCGTCTTCAAATGCTTTCAGTTCACTTGCGTTTTTCCGGATCCGGCGTGTAATTTCGGCAAATGGAGTACACGCCGGATCCGGACAACGCAAGTGTGAAAGAGCCCTAAAGAGCAAGAGGAACGGAACTGATTGATACATCATTTTGTGGCAAAAGATTCAGTAAAACTTGTAATATATACTTCATTTTCATTTATATTTCATTGGTTATCAGTGATTGATATCATTCTCTATGTAGGGGTACTTTCACATTAGCGTTTTTCTTTTCCGGCATAGAGTTCCGTACTAGGGGCTCTATACCGGAAAAGAACTGATCAGGTATGTCCCCATGCATTCTGAATGGAGAGTAATCCGTTCAGTTTGCATCAGGATGTCTTCAGTTCAGTCGTTTTGACTGATCAGGCAAAAGAGAAAACCGTAGCATGCTACGGTTTTATCTCCGGCTAAAAAAACTGAAGACTTGCCTGAATGCCGGATCAGGCATTTTTTCCCATAGGAATGTATTAGTGCTGGATCCGGCATTCAGAATACCGGAATGCCGGATCCGTCCTTCCGGTATGCGCATGCGCAGACTGAAAAAAAGGTGAAAAAATAAATGCCGGATCCGTTTTTGCCGGATGACACCGGAAAGACGGATCCGGCATTTCAATGCATTTTTTCGACTGATCAGGCATTTTTAAGACTGATCAGGATCCTGATCAGTCTTACTAATGCCATCAGTTAGCATACATTTTGCCTGATCCGGCAGGCAGTTCCGGCGACGGAACTGCTTGCCGGATCTCTCTGCCGCAAGTGTAAAAGTAGCCTAAAGACTTACCTGAATGCCGGATCCGGCATTTTTTTCCATAGGAATGTATTAGTGCCGGATTCAAAATACCGGAATGCCGGATCCGTCCTTCAGGTCTCCGACCTTTAAAATGAGAAAAAAATAAATACCTGATCCGTTTTGCCTGATGACACCGGAAAAACGGATCTGGTATTGCAATGCATTTTTCTGACTGATCAGGCATTTTTCAGACTGATCAGGATCCTGATCAGTCAGAAAAATGCCTGATCAGTCAGAAAAAATGACATGCGTTTGCATACAGTTTGCCTGATCAGGCAGGCAGTTCAGGCAACGGAACTGCCTGCCGGAATCAAACAACGCAAGTGTGAAAGTACCCTAAGTGTGTATACAGAGATAGCTGTCAGTCATTGATAACACCTCTCCCATGAAAAATGAAATCAGAAATAGCAGAGATTTGAATGTATAAATGACAAGGTTTTACTGAATATTTTCCAACAAAACTGCTCAGCTTATCCTGCTGTATAGCATGCTGACTGTAGATTGCATTGAATTTTGTGCTGACAAGTCCTCTTTAACCCCCTAAAGTTTGCATTTACCAGACAGGGGCGGGCCCAATTCCTTGCGCTTGGCTCCTTCCTGTGTGTAAGCAGTTGGGAGAGGGTGAGTTAGTATGAACAGCCTGCAGGAACTTGACTCTTATGTGTGTAGTTCCCCAGAACTGGGTGTTTTGAAAATTGCAAATAGATAATATTGTATTTTATATTGTTATGTATTTTGTATGTATGGCCATTGTTACCAATAAGGATATGAATGGCAAGTGTTAAGCAAACCACCCTGTTCCTCCCCTATTGGTAGGAAAGGACTGGTCCTTCTTCCTGCCAGGATGTGGGGTTCCGGTCCAGAGACAACATTTCTACTGCACCAGTCCCCACGGAGCAACAGCTTGATGAAGTACACTGTGACACATCACTTCATCAGGGCCACTACCACTCCCATCCTCTGCAGCAACTCCTCCGGGGATTACTGCATGTGTATTGTACAATCAGATTGTGGGGCCCAGAGAGGTACTCCAGGGAACTTATCAGACTGAGCAAGGAAAAGGAATATTATTTGGAAGTTTGAGCAGCCAAATTGTCTGGGTTTCAATGGCCTCCGGTCTTTAGTCATGCCAGAGAGACGGATTACGAATTTGATTTAGGATCTATACCCCGCAGTGGGAATTTTAGAGGTTTTGTGAACACCCACAGTCTGAACTAGTGCCTTGCATAACCTAAAATAAGAAAGTGCATCTGTATATGGTACATAGAGACAAAATTTCTGATTCTGAAGGAAATTTATTTAAGATTGTTTAAGAACTGTGCCTATGCTGAAAAGTAAATGTTTGTCGAAACTGCTGGTTCATCGGTAAAAGTTGGTTATGTGTTGAACTGCCCCAATTGCTTTACTTACTAAAGGCTTTACTTCCTGCCTTGCACCTCACCAACATTCAATATCAACCCCCTTCTAAAAGGCAGGATATGCTGGAACAGGGTCTTCCCTAGGGGAGACAGGTGCACCTTCTCCTCACTGCAAGACCCAGGGGAATGCTGGAGCAGGGCAACTGCCACCATGAGTAGCCTCCACTGTACCATCTATTGTCTCTCCAATGTTCTCCATCACCACACACTTTTCTCCGCTGGGTAGCTGCATGCTGCTATAACATAGGTGGGCTAGGTAAACTCATGAGTCAACATACCATATGTAGTTTGAAATCAAGGAATACATTTACCACTGCTCCTGCACATGGACCCTCAGGAGATTTAAACAGTACAAATAATTTCAAATATTATTGAAATTGTATTAAAATATAATAGTCAAATTGTTTAAAAGCTTGCTAATTTAATACAGTGGTCCTTCAAGTAACAATATTTCAGCTTGCATTGGCTTTTCCTAGGCCATAGTTAAGAAAACCTAACTCAACTTACAATGGCACAAGCAGTGATAATCAGAGCATAAATATTTAATTGGTAAAACAACTGTGATTGGCTACAGTGAAAAGCCAATTAAATTTAGAGCAAGAAGATCAAATCAGTGCATCCACTATTAGGTCTATTTTCCACCAATTAGATGTGCAGCTTGGCCGTTCACTGTGGCCAGTCACAAATTAATTCATACTTCCACCAATTCTCCGCTGCTACCATTCCACTGCCCTCTGCTGGGTTCTACTTCCTGGTCACTCTCGACAGAGTATACGCCTGCACCTTTGGTAAAGCAGGTCACCATTGTGGCCAGTGATTGGTTGAGAAGACATTTGCTATATATAGAAAGGCACCAGGAAGCATAGACCAGCAGGAACGGGAAGCAGCCGAACACAAGCGGCAGGATTATGCAAGATCCTGAAAAGCTCCTGTCCTCAACATATAGTTGATTAACCATAGAAACAAAGTGGATATGTAAAGTGGCAAAAACAGCATCATAAAAAGCATGCACTTATTGCACTATAAAAGTGTTATATCTCAAAATAAGACAAGATAGCCTACCTTACACCAAATGTTGTCTGGATAAATGTAGTGATTCCTACACATGTAAATATTGTTCCTATAAGCTGGCTTACAGTTTGCTGATCATTTCCAACACAAAGAGCATTTGCTAGAAGAAATGGTATAGCTATCGTCCCACTGAAGCATGTTAAGTAGTGCTGCAAAATAGTAAAACGGTGCACATTTTAGCTGTAACTTCTATAGTCTTCTTCACTTTATTTCACTGATAAATAGGAAAATCCATACTTATTGTGAGGACTACATTAAACGGAGGGAAAACTGGGTAATTGCCCTTAGCTCTTCAGCACCTGGTGGCCTATTTAAAATTATTCAAACAATTACAAATTATTAGTTGAAACAATATACCGGTACCTCTTCTGAGCCCTGCAGTGTGCCCAAAATGGCAGTTTATGATTACATATGGGGTTTGCCATATTCAGGAGTAAATGCCTTACAAACTGTGGGGTACTTTTTTCTTGTTCAATCTGGGGCTAAAACAACATTTTATTGGAACAAATGTAGTTTTTCATCTTCACAACCAAATGTTTCAAAAAATTATATGCCTGTGGGGTCATAGCAGTCACTACACTACTCAATAAATTCCTTAAGGGTCAGTTTTGGGGGTTTCTACTCCAGGGATACCTCAGGGTCTCTTCAGATATGACAGTGCCCAAATACCTTTCCAGAGAAATCAGCCCTCCAAAAGCCTTCACTTCTGAGCCCTGTCATGTGCCCATAGAGCAGTTTACAACCTTTTTCTCATCTTACCACTTGTGAAAACAACAAATATGGGGCTAAAGCATCATTTTATTGGAAGATAGTAAATTTTGAATTTTCACAGCCAAGTATTTCTAAATTCTGTGAAATGCCTGTGGGGTCAATGCTCTGTCACCCCTCAATAAATTCAATGAGGTGTGCAGTTTCCAAAATGAGGTCACTTTTTGGGTGTTTCCACTCCAGGGGTATCTCAGGTTCTCTTCAACTGTGACATAGCGCCCAAAAACTGTTCCAGAGAAATCTGCCCTCCAAAAGCTATATGCTGCTCCTTCTGTACTGAGCCCTGCGGTCTGTGCATAGGGCAGTTTTCAACCAGTTATGGGGTCTTGCCGTATTCAGGAGAAAATGGGTAACTCTTTGTGGGCTGCTTTTTTCCCTCTTACCACTTGTGAAAATGAACAAATTGGGGGGAAAGCAACATTTTATTGAACATTTTTCATTTTCACAGCCATGCATTTCTGTGGGGTCCAAGTGCTCAGTAAATCTATAGTAAATTCCTTGATGGGTGTATTTTCTAATATGGGGTCACTTTTTGAGGGTTTCATACCTCAGGGTCTCTTTAAATATAACATGGCACCCAAAAACCATTCCAGCAAAATTTGCTTTCTGAAAGCCATATGGCACTCCTTTCCTTGTTTTATACCCACTGTGGGGATTCACTCTGGTAGGCAGGGTAAGCGGACGCAGTGCAGAGGCACAAAACAGTTCTTAAACAGAAGTTCAGTGTTTATTCACACAAGCCGGTTAACAAAAACAAAAGACCTGATGCTCAATTTACACCATGCCGTGGGTACATCTTAAGAAGGTCCAGTCCTGGTGTTTAATTCCCACCATGTTGCGGGTACCGCGGAAGAGGGACAAGTCCAGGTGTTCGCCAACCTGTCCTCCCAGACAGGCCCCAAGCCGACATCCAGCCACAGGCCTCACACACACCACCTACTGCCATCCAGCTGGCATTTAAAAAAAAGTCAGCTGTCAACAAAGCCCACATTGGCATATGAGATCCAGTCCGGTGCTTGATCTCACCTTGGTGTCAATCAGTCCAGTAGCACATACTTGGAGGAAAATACCTTCCTCTCCACACCAGACCTTTCACTGTGTCACACCACATATAGGGTGTTTCTTTAAATTGCAGAATCAGGGTAATAAATATTGAGGGATTTTTGCTGTTAACTAGAGATGAGCGAATTTCCAGTTATGAAATTCATTTGCGATTCGTTTACTGGTAAAAGGTGAATTGCGTTATGGATTCCATTACCACGGACCATAATTTCAATTTTATGATGGAATGCATAAAGGAATGACTTTAGAGGCATTCCGTTATTCATTCCGTCATAATATAAGTTTATGGGCTGCATAACGGATCCATCCCGTTTCTGTTATGCAGGAAAGGATTCCGTTATGCATTTCGTCATAGAATTGCGTTATGGTCTGTGGTAACGGAATCCATAATGCAATTCATCTTTTACCAGTAAACAAAGAGTGAACGAATTTCAAAATATGAGATTCGCTCATCTCCACTGTTAACCTTTGCCGTGCTACACGAAAAATGTGATTAACATAGAAAATCTGTAAAAAAAAAAAAAAAAAAAATGACATTTTTAAATGTCACCTCTATTTTCCTTTAATTTTTGTAGAACACCTAAAGGGTTTACAAAGTTTGTAAAATCAGTTTTGAATAATTTGAGGGGTGTAGTTTCTAAAATGTGGTCATGTACGGGTGGTTTCTATTCTATAAGCCCTTCAAGATCACTTGACTAAATTGATACTTAAAAAAATTGGTTTTGAAAATTTTCTTTAAAATGTGAAAAATTGCTTCTAAAATTCAAAGCCTTCTAACATCCTAAAAAAGTAAAGTGACATTTATAAAATGGGACATATGGGTAATGCTGATTAATAACTATTTTAAGAGGTATTACTATCGGTCTTCAAAGTTTGAATTTTATATAAATAAAGAAAAAAATATTGACACAAATTTACTGCTAACACGAAGAACATGTCACGAGAAAACAATCTCAGAATCGGTTACATAAGTGATTACCATATAAAGTGACACGTCAGATTTGCATGGCAGGAAGGTGAAAACTGGTTCAGTCTTGAAGGGGTTAAGAGGTTTTTTTAGAAGTGTACATACATGATTCTAAATAATATGATTAGAGATGAGCAAAGTTTTGTAGAACAACTAAAGGGTTAACAAAATTTGTAAAATCAGTTTTGAATAATTTGAGGGGTGTAGTTTCTAAAATGTGGTCATGTACGGGTGGTTTCTATTCTTATGCCCTTCAAGATCACTTGACTAAATTGATACTTAAAAAAATTGGTTTTGAAAATTTTCTTTAAAATGTAAAAAATTGCTTCTAAAATTCTAAGCCTTCTAACATCTATAGGAGAGTACCTGGGTTGGTGGTAGATGGAAGGTACGTGCCACCGGGGGTCCTAGCCCCGGTGGAGTAAGAGCCGGAAAAGTGCATTTTGCAGCGGTTATGCTGTTAACACAGCGGATCCGGGCCGGCTCTTACTGGGAGCAGGCAGATATGCGGGCGGGTGCCTGTCTCCCCACGGTCCAGGCCAGGTTTTGCAGGGAAGGGTTAAAACCAGACCAGCAACAAGGGTGTGGTGTGCAATGTGGAGCTTCTGTGTTCTCTGGCTGGGAGATTGAGAAGTGGAGGTGAGCTGGGCTGTTTGCTGAGGCCTGTAAAGGAGCAGCTGAAGCCAGGAGGGATCCGTGTTCCGTGGCTAGAAGCCGGACCGAGGGACTTGGTTCACCAAGGAGAAAAAGGTGACATTACTCCTGGCTTTAAATAGACTTTGCTTTATGTGATGGAAACAGGCCTCAAGTAGCCTGCAGCAGGGACTTGCTGTGTTTGAACTATTATTTTGCTGTTGTGTGTGACCACCCTCCCTATGAACTGCACCGTCTTTCACTTGTATGCACCTTGTGAATAAACAAAGCATCGTGTTTTACACCAAGACCGGTCTGTGTTGCCTCTATACTGCACTCGCTACCACTGCCTACCAGAGCGGATCTCCACACATCCTAAAAAAATAAAGTGACATTTATAAAATGGGACATATGGGTAATGTTGATTAATAACTATTTTAAAAGGTATTACTATCGGTCTTCAAAGTTCGAATTTTATATAAATAAAGAAAAATATTGACCCAAATTTACTGCTAACACGAAGAACATGTCACGAGAAAACAATCTCAGAATCGGTTACATAAGTGATTACCATATAAAGTGACACGTCAGATTTGCATGGCAGGAAGGTGAAAACTGGTTCAGTCTTGAAGGGGTTAAGAGTTTTTTTTAGAAGTGTACATACATGATTCTAAATAATATAATTAGAGATGAGCAAAGTTTAAAAAAATTTGCTTTGTGATAAATTAGTTCGTCATGAATAGAGTTGAGCGAACACCTGGATGTTCGGGTTCGAGAAGTTCGGCCGAACTTCCCGGAAATGTTCGGGTTCGGGATCCGAACCCGACCCGAACTTCGTCCTGAACCCCATTGAAGTCAATGGGGACCCGAACTTTCCGGCACTAAAAAGGCTGTAAAACAGCCCAGGAAAGAGCTAGAGGGCTGCAAAAGGCAGCAACATGTAGTTAAATCCCCTGCAAACAAATGTGGATAGGGAAATGAATTAAAATAAAAATAAAAATAAAAAAATTAACCAATATCAATTGGACAGAGGTCCCATAGCAGAGAATCTGGCTTCACGTCAGCAGAGAATCAGTCTCTTCATGCCATAGCAGAGAATCTGGCTTCATGTCAGCAGAGAATCAGTCTCTTCATGCCATAGCAGAGAATCTGGCTTCATGTCAGCGCAGAATCAGTCTTCATGTCATAGCAGAGAATCAGGCTTCACGTCACCCACCACTGGAACAGGCCACTGTCACACATTTAGGCCCCGGCCCACAGACAGAGGAGAGCGGTCCCGTAACAGAGAATCTGGCCTTATGTCAGCGCAGAATCTGTATTCATGTCATAGCAGAGAATCAGGCTTCACGTCACCCACCACTGGAACAGGCCACTGTCACACATTTAGGCCCCGGCACCCAGACAGAGGAGAGCGGTCCCGTAACAGAGAATCTGGCCTTATGTCAGCGCAGAATCTGTCTTCATGTCATAGCAGAGAATCAGGTTTCACGTCACCCACCACTGGAAGAGGCCACTGTCACACATTTAGGCCCTGGCACCCAGACAGAGGAGAGAGGTCCCGTAACAGAGAATCTGGCTTCATGTCAGCACAGAATCAGTCTTCATGTCATAGCAGAGAATCAGGCTTCACGTCACCCACCACTGGAAGAGGCCACTGTCACACATTTAGGCCCTGGCACCCAGACAGAGGAGAGAGGTCTCGTAACAGAGAATCTGGCTTCATGTCAGCACAGAATCAGTCTTCATGTCATAGCAGAGAATCAGGCTTCACGTCACCCACCACTGGAACAGGCCACTGTCACATATTTAGGCCCCGGCACCCAGACAGAGGAGAGAGGTCCCGTAACAGAGAATCTGGCTTCATGTCAGCACAGAATCAGTTTTCATGTCATAGCAGAGAATCAGGCTTCACGTCACCCACCACTGGAACAGGCCACTGTCACATATTTAGGCCCCGGCACCCAGACAGAGGAGAGAGGTCCCGTAACAGAGAATCTGGCTTCATGTCAGCACAGAATCAGTCTTCATGTCATAGCAGAGAATCAGGCTTCACGTCACCCACCACTGGAAGAGGCCACTGTCACACATTTTGGCCCTGGCACCCAGACAGAGGAGAGGTTCTTTCAACTTTGGGTTGCCCCGCAATATAATGGTAAAATGAAAATAAAAATAGGATTGAATAAGGAAGTGCCCTGGAGTAGAATAATATATTGTTAAGGGGAGGTAGTTAATGTCTAATCTGCACAAGGGATGGACAGGTCCTGTGGGATCCATGCCTGGTTCATTTTTATGAACGTCAGCTTGTCCACATTGGCTGTAGACAGGCGGCTGCGTTTGTCTGTAATGATGCCCCCTGCCGTGCTGAATACACGTTCAGACAAAACGCTGGCCGACGGGCAGGCCAGCACCTCCAAGGCATAAAAGGCTAGCTCTGGCCACGTGGACAATTTGGAGACCCAGAAGTTGAATGGGGCCGAACCATCAGTCAGTACGTGGAGGGGTGTGCACAGGTACTGTTCCACCAGGTTAGTGAAATGTTGCCTCCTGCTAACACGTTCCGTATCAGGTGGTGGTGCAGTTAGCTGTGGCGTGGTGACAAAACTTTTCCACATCTCTGCCATGCTAACCGTGCCCTCAGAGGAGCTGGCCGTGACACAGCTGCGTTGGCGACCTCTTGCTCCTCCTCTGCCTTCGCCTTGGGCTTTCACTGGTTCCCCTGTGACATTTGGGAATGCTCTCAGTAGAGCGTCTACCAACGTGCGCTTGTACTCGCGCATCTTCCTATCACGCTCCAGTGTAGGAAGTAAGGTGGGCACATTGTCTTTGTACCGGGGATCCAGCAGGGTGGAAACCCAGTAGTCCGCACACGTTAAAATGTGGTCAACTCTGCTGTCGTTGCGCAGGCACTGCAGCATGTAGTCGCTCATGTGTGCCAGGCTGCCCAGAGGTAAGGACAAGCTGTCCTCTGTGGGAGGCGTATCGTCATCGTCCTGTGTTTCCCCCCAGCCACGCACCAGTGATGGGCCCGAGCTGCTTTGGGTGCCACACCGCTGTGAACATGCTTCATCCTCATCCTCCTCCACCTCCTCCTCATCCTCGTCCTCCTCGTCCTCCAGTAGTGGGCCCTGTCTGGCCACATTTGTACCTGCCCTCTGCTGTTGCAAAAAACCTCCCTCTGAGTCACTTCGAAGAGACTGGCCTGAAAGTGCTAAAAATGACCCCTCTTCCTCCTCTTCCTCCTGGGCCACCTCCTCTTCCATCATTGCCCTAAGTGTTTTCTCAAGGAGACATAGAAGTGGTATTGTAACGCTGATAACGGCGTCATCGCCACTGGCCATGTTGGTGGAGTACTCGAAACAGCGCAACAGGGCACACAGGTCTCGCATGGAGGCCCAGTCATTGGTGGTGAAGTGGTGCTGTTCCGCAGTGCGACTGACCCGTGCGTGCTGCAGCTGAAACTCCACTATGGCCTGCTGCTGCTCGCACAGTCTGTCCAGCATGTGCAAGGTGGAGTTCCACCTGGTGGGCACGTCGCATATGAGGCGGTGACCGGGAAGGCCGAAGTTATGCTGTAGCGCAGACAGGCGAGCAGCGGCAGGGTGTGAACGCTGGAAGCGCGAACAGACGGCCCGCACTTTATGCAGCAGCTCTGACATGTCGGGGTAGTTGCGAATGAACTTCTGCACCACCAAATTCAGCACATGCGCCAGGCAAGGGATGTGCGTCAAACCGGCTAGTCCCAGAGCTGCAACGAGATTTCGCCCATTATCGCACACCACCAGGCCGGGCTTGAGGCTCACCGGCAGCAACCACTCGTCGGTCTGTTGTTCTATACCCCGCCACAACTCCTGTGCGGTGTGGGGCCTGTCCCCCAAACATATGAGTTTCAGAACGGCCTGCTGACGTTTACTCCAGGCTGTGCTGAAGTTGGTGGTGAAGGTGTGTGGCTGACTGGATCAGGAGGTGGAAGAAGAGGAGGAGGAAGCTGAGGAGGAGGAGACAGGAGGCAAAGAATGTTGCCCTGCTATCCTTGGCGGCGGAAAGACGCGCGCCAAACAGCTCTCCGCCTGGGGCCCAGCCGCCACTACATTTACCCAGTGTGCAGTTAGGGAGATATAGCGTCCCTGGCCGTGCTTACTGGTCCACGTATCTGTGGTTAGGTGGACCTTGCCACAGATGGCGTTGCGCAGTGCACACTTGATTTTATCGGACACTTGGTTGTGCAGGGAAGGCACGGCTCTCTTGAAGAAGTAGTGGCGGCTGGGAACAACATACTGTGGGACAGCAAGCGACATGAGCTGTTTGAAGCTGTCTGTGTCCACCAGCCTAAATTACAGCATTTCATAGGCCAGTAGTTTAGAAATGCTGGCATTCAGGGCCAGGGATCGAGAGTGGCTAGGTGGGAATTTACGCTTTCTCTTAAATGTTTGTGAGATGGAGAGCTGAACGCTGCCGTGTGACATGGTTGAGATGCATGGTGACGCAGGTGGTGGTGTTGGTGGTACATCCCATGTTTGCTGGGCGGCAGGTGCCAACGTTCCTCCAGAGGCGGAGGAAGAGGTTTAGGCTGCAGCAGCAGAAGAGGCCGAGGCGGCAGCAGCAGAAGAGGTAGCAGGGGGAGCCTGAGTGACTTCCTTGTTTTTAAGGTGTTTACTCCACTGCAGTTCATGCTTTGCATGCAGGTGCCTGGTCATGTAGGTTGTGCTAAGGTTAAGAACGTTAATGCCTCGCTTCAGGCTCCGATGGCACAGCGTGCAAACCACTCGGGTCTTGTCGTCAGCACATTGTTTTAAGAAGTGCCATGCCAGGGAACTCCTTGAAGCTGCCTTTGGGGTGCTCGGTCCCAGATGGCGGCGGTCAGTAGCAGACGGAGTCTCTTGGCGGCGGGTGTTCTGATTTTGCCCACTGCTCCCTCTTTTGCTACGCTGTTGGCTCGGTCTCACCACTGCCTCTTCCTCCGAACTCTGAAAGTCAGTGGCACGACCTTCATTCCATGTGGGGTCTAGGACCTCATCGTCCCCTGCATCGTCTTCCACCCAGTCTTGATCCCTGACCTCCTGTTCAGTCTGCACACTGCAGAAAGACGCAGCAGTTGGCACCTGTGTTTCGTCATCATCAGAGACGTGCTGAGGTGGTATTCCCATGTCCTCATCATCAGGAAACATAAGTGGTTGTGCGTTAGTGCATTCTATCTCTTCCACCCCTGGGGAAGGGCTAGGTGGATGCCCTTGGGAAACCCTGGCAGCAGAGTCTTCAAACAGCATAAGAGACTGCTGCATAACTTGAGGCTCAGACAGTTTCCCTGATATGCATGGAGGTGATGTGACAGACTGATGGGCTTGGTTTTCATGCGCCATCTGTGCGCTTTCTGCAGAAGACTGGGTGGGAGATAATGTGAACGTGCTGGATGCACAGTCGGCCACCCAATTGACTAATGCCTGTACCTGCTTAGGCCTTACCATCCTTAGAATGGCATTGGGCCCCACCAAATATCCCTGTAAATTCTGCTGGCTACTGGGACCTGAGGTAGTTGGTACACTAGGACGTATGGCTGTGGCAGAACGGCCACGTCCTCTCCCAGCACCAGAGGGTCCACTAACAACACCACAACCATGTCCACGTCCGCGTCCGCGTCCCTTACTAGATGTTTTCCTCATTGTTCCCGTTCACCACAATTTTGAAAATGGCAAATTTGGGAATAGTTTTTCAACCCAGAACAAAAACTGTGCTTTTACGGTCACTACAAATAATTTGACCAGCTAAAACAGTACTGATTTGGAGGAATATAAATGTCAGGGCTATTTTTTAGGTGCTGTGTGACAGGTATACATTTAATCACAGAATTAGACTTGTATCTGCACTGTAGCGTGTGTGTTAAGTTTTTCAGAATGACACTATCAGCACCTTGAATCTAATATACCCTTTTTGGGATAGATTTAAAGTAGGCCTGATATAGCAAAACTACTAATTTTGAAAATGGCAAATTTGGGAATACTTTTTCAACCCAGAACAAAAACTGTGCTTTTACGGTCACTACAAATAACTTGACCAGCTAAAACAGTACTGATTTGGAGGAATATAAATGTCAGGCCTATTTTTTAGGCGCTGGGTGACAGGTATACCTTTAATCACAGAATTAGACTTGTATCTGCACTGTAGCGTGTGTGTTAAGTTTTTCAGAATGACACTATCAGCACCTTGAATCTAATATACCCTTTTTGGGATAGATTTAAAGTAGGCCTGATATAGCAGAAACTACTAATTTAGAAAATGGCAAATTTGGGAATAGTTTTTCAACCCAGAACAAAAACTGTGCTTTTACGGTCACTACAAATAACTTGACCAGCTAAAACAGTACTGATTTGGAGGAATATAAATGTCAGGGCTATTTTTTAGGTGCTGGGTGACAGGTATACCTTTAATCACAGAATTATACTTGTATCTGCACTGTAGCGTGTGTGTTAAGTTTTTCAGAATGACACTATCAGCACCTTGAATCTAATATACCCTTTTTGGGATAGATTTAAAGTAGGCCTGATATAGCAGAAACTACTAATTTTGAAAATGGCAAATTTGGGAATAGTTTTTCAACCCAGAACAAAAACTGTGCTTTTACGGTCACTACAAATAATTTGACCAGCTAAAACAGTACTGATTTGGAGGAATATACGTAAATGTCAGGGCTATTTTTTAGGCGCTGGGTGACAGGTATACCTTTAATCACAGAATTATACTTGTATCTGCACTGTAGCGTGTGTGTTAAGTTTTTCAGAATGACACTATCAGCACCTTGAATCTAATATACCCTTTTTGGGATAGATTTAAAGTAGGCCTGATATAGCAGAAACTACTAATTTTGAGAATGGCAAATTTGGGAATAGTTTTTCAACCCAGAACAAAAACTGTGCTTTTACGGTCACTACAAATAACTTGACCAGCTAAAACAGTACTGATTTGGAGGAATATAAATGTCAGGGCTATTTTTTAGGCGCTGGGTGACAGGCTCAACTTGCCCCTGATGTAGTATATGGCCAAAAAATAACCACACTATTAATGGTTAAATGCACTTGGGTGACACAGGCTCAGCCTGCACCTGATGTAGTATATGGCCAAAAAATAACCACACTGTTGATGGTTAAATGCACTTGGGTGACACAGGCTCAGCCTGCACCTGATGTAGTATATGGCCAAAAAATAACCACACTGTTGATGATTAAATGCACTTGGGTGACACAGGCTCAGCCTGCACCTGATGTAGGATATAGCAAAAAATAACCACACTATTGATGGTTAAATGCACTTGGTGGTAGCTTGTGCTGGTGCACCACAAGCCACAAAATGGCCGCCGATCACCCCAGAAAAAAGTGATATAAAAACGCTCTGGGCAGCCTAAAAAAAGGGAGCAATTCAATATCAGCACTTCAATGATCCACAGCTGGAGATCGATCACTGAATTAAGTCTTTTGGAGGAGTTAATCTGCCTAATCTCGCCCTAACGTCGCAGCAGCAACCTCTCCCTATGCTTGAATCAGCAGAGTGACGTGCAGCGCTACGTGACCCAAGCTTATATAGAGGCTGGGTCACATGCTGCACTGGCCAATCACAGCCATGCCAATAGTAGGCAAGGCTGTGATGGCCTCTTGGGGCAAGTAGTATGACGCTTGTTGATTGGCTGCTTTGCAGCCTTTCAAAAAGCGCCAAGAAAGCGCCGAACACCGAACCCGAACTTTTACGAAAATGTTCGGGTTCGGGTCCGTGTCACGGACACCCCAAAATTCTATACAGTTCGGGTTCGCTCATCCCTAGTCATGAAGCACATTTCTTTGTAAGTAGTCGGTGCAATGACAGGTAGTGGCAATTGCGCTGCATCCTGTCATTTAACATTGACATTCACAGTGCCCGCCCCTTTAACAGTGAACTCCACAGTACCTGCCCCTTTAACAGTGACCTCCACAGTGGCTGCCCCTTTAACATTGACCACCCTTTTAACAGTGACCTCCACAGTGCCCGCCCATCTAACATTGACCACCCCTTTAACAGTGACCTTCATAGTGCCTGCCCCTTTAACAGTGACCTTCATAATGGCTGCCCCTTTAACATTGACCACCCCTTTAACAGTGACCTTCATAGTGTAGTCGTTAAGTACCAGGACATCATGATGTGCCGGTATGTCATATGTCCCCAAGAGGTTAACAGTGACCTCCACAATGCCCGCCTCTTTAACAGTGATCTCCACAGTGCCCGCCCCCTTAAGAGTGGCCTCCACAGTTCCCACCTCTTTAACAGTGACCTCCACAGTGCCCAACCCTTTGAAAATGACCTCCACAGTGCCCGCCCCTTTAACAGTGACCGCCCCTTGAACAGTGACCTCCACAGTGTTTACCCCTTTAACAGTGACCTCGACAGTGCCCGCCTCTTTAACATTGACCAACCATTTAACTGTGACCTTCACAGTGCCTGCCCATTTAACAGTGACCTCCACAGTTCCCGCCACTTTAACAGTGCCCGCCCCTTTAACAGTGACCTTCACAGTGCCTGCCCATTTTACAGTGACCTCCACAGTGTCCGCCCCTTTAACAGTGACCTCCACAGTGCCTGCCCCTTTAACAGTAGAAAAAATGGCACCGGCAGCATCTCATATCTTCCGCCCCTTTAATATTGACCACCCTTTAACAGTGACCTTCACAGTGCCATCCCTTTTACAGTGGCCTTCACAGTGCCTGCCCCTTTAACAGTGACCTCCACAGTGCTCACCCATTTAACATTGACCTCCACAGTGCCCGCCCCTTTAACGGTGACCTTCACAGTACCTGCCCCTTTAACAGTGACCTACACAGTGGCTACCCCTTTAAGATTGACCACCCCTTTAACAGTGACCTCCACAGTGCCCGTCCCTTTAAGATTGACCATCTCTTTAACAGTGGCCTTCACAGTGCCCGTTCCTTTAACAGTGACTTCCACAGTGCCCGCGCCTTTAACAGTAACCTCCACATTGCCCGCCCCTTTAATAGTGCCCATCCCTTTAACAGTGACCTCCACAGTGCTCGCCCATTTAACATTGACCTCCACAGTGCCCCCCCTTAACAGGGACCTCCACAGTACCTGTCCCTTTAACATTGACCACCCCTTTAACAGGGACCTCCACAGTGCCTGCCCCTTTAACATTGACCACCCCCTTAACAGTGACCTCCACAGTGGCTGCCCCTTTAACATTGACCACCCTTTTAACAGTGACCTCCACAGTGCCCGCCCATCTAACATTGACCACCCCTTTAACAGTGACCTTCATAGTGCCTGCCCCTTTAACAGTGACCTTCATAATGGCTGCCCCTTTAACATTGACCACCCCTTTAACAGTGACCTTCATAGTGTAGTCGTTAAGTACCAGGGCATCATGATGTGCCGGTATGTCATATGTCCCCAGGAGGTTAACAGTGACCTCCACAATGCCCGCCTCTTTAACAGTGATCTCCACAGTGCCCGCCCCTTTAACAGTGACTTCCACAGTGCCCGCGCCTTTAACAGTAACCTCCACATTGCCCGCCCCTTTAATAGTGCCCATCCCTTTAACAGTGACCTCCACAGTGCTCGCCCATTTAACATTGACCTCCACAGTGCCCCCCCCTTAACAGGGACCTCCACAGTGCCTGCCCCTTTAACATTGACCACCCCTTTAACAGTGACCTTCATAGTGGCCGCCCCCTTTAACATTGACCACCCCTTTAACAATGACCTTCATAGTGGCCGCCCCTTTAACAGTGACCTCCACAGTGCCCGTCCGTTTAATAGTGACCTCCACAGTGTCTGCACCTTTAACAGTGACCTCCACAATTCCCGCCCCTTTAACAGTGACATCTACAGTGCCCGCCCCTTTAACAGTGCCCGCCCCTTTAACAGTGACCGCCCCTTTAACAGTGACCTCCACAGTGCCCGCCCCTTTAATAGTGACCTCCACAGTGTCCGCCCCTTTAACAGTGACCTCCACAGTGTCCGCCCCTTTAACAGTGACCTTCATAGTGGCCCCTCCTTTAACAGTGACCTTCACAGTGCCCTCTCCTTTAACATTGACCACCCCTTTAACAGTGGCCTTCATAGTGGATACCCCTTGTAAGGGATCGTCTCTTATTCGGGGGTCATTCTCACAGAATTATCTTCATAACCACTAGGTTTCCGGTCCAAACAGTGCGATTTATTTTACACTCTTCATACACAACATGGCATAAAACAAAAGCCTGCCCGTCTGGGCTCTACCTAAACATAATAAACATAGTTTTCTTAACTTGGCTATACGATCGCGTTCCCACATGGAACCAGGTGCGGCTTACCCCAGACATGCAGTCCACCAGCCCTCAGGCTGTAACAAATGCAGTACCTTTGGAGGGGGTTGTGGTCTAGCAGTCCTCCCGACTCTGACCTTTCAAAGCTTGTTCCCGGGCGTCACTGAGTCCCCCAAAGTCCAGGCTATTGCATAGCCTCATGGCCCCTCAGCCTTGCCTAGCTGAGACCACACTGACAGAGCCTCACCAGGCCTCTGTCTGCATACTCTACAGAGTGAGCCACACCCAATTCCAGAAACCAGATTAAATGGAATCCCTGGACGTGAGCATGCCCTGAATCCCGGACTGGAGCATGGAGAACAGGCACCCACCCAACACATTGCCTGTTCCCAGTAAAGCCCGCCCTGAAATAGCTGAACCAGCTACACTATCTATATGGTGTCCCCCAACTACTTTAGTGGACACCTGGACTAGGGCTTTTACTCCACCAAGTCCGGGCCCCTTGGTGATACGCTCCTGGTGCAAACAACACCTCAATGTTCACATTCCCACACCCTTTAACAGAGACCTCCACAGTGGCCGCCCCTTTAACATTGACCACCCCTTTAACAGTGACCTTCATAGTGGCCGCCCCTTTAACAGAGACCTCCACAGTGCCCGCCCCTTTAACAATGACCTCTACAGTGCCCGCCCCTTTAACAGTGACCACCCCTTTAACAGTGACCTCCACAGTGCCCGCCCCTTTAACAGAGACCTCCACAGTGTCCGCCCCTTTAACAGTGACCTCCACAGTGCCTGCCCCTTTAACAGTAGAAAAAATGGCACCGGCAGCATCTCATATCTTCCAAACTGTTTATTGCGACCCCCAGACAAGTAAAAACAGCAACGTTTCGGCTGAAACTCAGCCTTTGTCAAGCCTAATGACATCCACATTGTTCTACATATATATATACCCCACATATAAAAACACACCCCCTCAAATCGCCAATAGCAATCAATGTTCATCTCATCTACCAATCACTATTAAGTATATACATATAGAACAGGCTATTACCGTGCACCTGGTTGTAGGCATAGCAAGACGCTAGTCAATTGCATCCACATCATGGCGATGTTGGTCATGTCGGCGTTGCCCCGAGTGTAGTGCGCAGGCGCGTAAAGTTCCGCTCATCCAGTGAGAAGCGTCAACCCGCATCCATGGCAACTGACGGCGCTCATGCATGCAGCCAACCGGCTGTCTCAAGAGCCATATGACGCACATACCCATGCGTCATGTCAACGGACGTCATCAGAACGCACCCTCGTGCATCCAATGAACATATCACGGGAACACTCGCGTGCGGCGTCATTGCAGTGCGACATCATCAATGCCATGGCAACGGGAGACACATCTATGGAGATCAATACAATAAGTTTAAATCAAACTTTTTCGGCACTCACATGGGACAATACCATAACACATGAGCAAGAGGACCACATATATATCATGATCATACTGGCTATAATCCAAAAATTACAGTAGATAAAAGGGCATATAATAGAGCCATAATACAAAAATATATAGCATGCATAAGTGAAATGATGGCACATGAATATACTTAAAGGCAACAGGTTTATCCTAAGACATAAGGGGTGAATCACCTGGGACAAATCTACATATAACACACTAAAAACACGATGTCTAAGTACCTAGAGGACATACTACCTACCCATCATTAATCAATGGAAGTGACATTAAAATCTATGTTAAGGCCAAAAGGTTGGAGGGATCTAAGGGTGTGAATCTATTTAAGTTCCTTTCTTCTCAGGATTCTCTTTCTATCACCACCACGTCTCAGGTATCCTACACTGTCAATAGCATGAAATCGTAATTGGTTTATGGAATGGTTATGTTCAATGAAATGTTTAGCAACTGGTGTATCCAATGCCCCTTTTCTTATTCTACTTTTATGTTTATTGATTCTCTCTCTCAATTCCATCGTGGTCTCCCCCACGTAAATCAGACTGCAAGGGCACTGTATCATGTATACCACGTCAGTGGATCTACATGTATAGTGTCCTTTAATTTTGAACAACTTACCGCTATAGGGATGTGCAAAACCATCGACCTTCATGATGCAACTACAGTTGCAGCATGAAAGGCAAGGGAAATTGCCATTCCTCAATGGTGCCAATCTCATCTGTCTCTCCACATCTTTACCCCCTAAATCCGCTTTTACAACTTTATCCCGCAAATTGGGGCTTTTCTTGTAGGACATCATAGGGGGAACTGTAAATTCAGTGACATTGGGTAATCCCTTGTGCAAAATATGCCATTCTTGTCTCAGGATGGCAGCAATATTGCCACTATCTCCCCCATAAATTGACACAAAGGGAATACGCACAATGTCTTGTTTATGGGACCTCCTTATAAAGGTGGAGCTACGTTTAGTGGTCGTAATTTTATGTATACTGCGTTCAATTAATTTTTTGGGATATCGTCTGTCCCTAAATTTGCAGCACATTTCATCAACCCTGTGTTCAAACTGCGTATCATCAGATACAATGCGTCGTACTCTAAGCAGTTGACTCCATGGTAGGGAGTTCACCATGTTGGAAGGATGGCTACTGTCATACATCAATAAGGTATTTTTATCCGTGGGTTTTTGGAACAAATCTGTAGTAATAATTCCCACCCGCACCAGAATTCGGACGTCAAGGAACTGAAGCTCACTGACAGAGTATGTCACCGTGAACTGCAGGTCCTGGACTCCAGAATTCAGGTGCGTATGGAACTCATCAAGTTCCAATATAGTACCTGTCCAAATTAAGAAAATGTTGTCGATGTAGCGCCACCAGAACCCTCTCAAAAAATCTGGAGCGATATACGAGCCGATCCTCGACCTCCGCCATGAAGATGTTTGCGTAGGTTGGGGCCACATTGGACCCCATCGCCACACCCCGCTTTTGCTGGTAGAAGGTGTCCCTGAAGAGGAAATAATTCCTCCTCAGGATCACCTCCAGGAGGTCGAGGATCAGCCGGCGCGCCCCTGGAGAGAGATCCGTGCTGGCAAGGGCCACATCGACGACACTAAGGCCATAAGAATGGTCAATGGATGTATACAATGATACAACATCGAAACTCACAAGCACAGAATTCTCTGGTATACTGAGGGACTGTAACTTAGTCAGGAAATGACCGGTATCGCTGATGTAGGAGGGTGACAAAGGCTGAGTTTCAGCCGAAACGTTACTGTTTTTACTTGTCTGGGGGTCGCAATAAACAGTTTGGAAGATGTGAGATGCTGCCGGTGCCATTTTTTCTACATTTATTCTATGGCCTGTTGGATCAAGGGCCAGCGGTGAGGCTGCTGCATCCATTTACACATCAACGAAGGACCGAATAGTGCTGCTTCTATTTATATTTATTACTGCCCCTTTAACAGTGTCCTCCACAGTGCCCGTTCCTTTAACAGTGACCTCCACACAGTGTCTACCCCTTTAACAGTGACCTCCACAGTGCCCGCCCCTTTAACAGTAACCTCCACATTGCCCGCCCCTTTAATAGTGCCCACCCCTTTAACAGTGACCTCCACAGTGCTCGCCCATTTAACATTGACCTCCACAGTGCCCCCCCTTTAACAGTGACCTCCACAGTACCTGTCCCTTTAGCAGTGACCTCCACAGTGGCTACCCCTTTAACTTTGACCACCCCTTTAACAGTGACCTTCATAGTGCCTGCCCCTTTAACAGTGACCTTCATAGTGGCCGCCCCTTTAACATTGACCACCCCTTTGACAGTGACCTTCATAGTGGCCGCCCCTTTAACAGTGACCACCCCTTTAACAGTGACCTTCATAGTGGACACCCCTTTAACAATGACCTCCACTGCACCTGCCCCTTTAACAGTGACCTCCACTGTACCTGCCCCTTTAACAGTGACTTCCACAGTGCCTGCCCCTTTAACAGTGAAGTCCACGCATGCCCTCCATGCATGTAGCAGTGTAGTTGTGCCATCATAAGTTATATCACTGAATAGTTAAGGACCTGCAAAGTGCTAAAACCTGTGATAAGTTGTAAATGGCAGTTTGGATTAAAGTGAAAGGCTTGCTGGCTTCTATTGGCTAATGCAGTTAATTTTTGGGGAATATCTCAGGAACTGAGACCCGGTCTAAAACTTTCCCGGACAACTGATGTACCTGTGTGCTAAATTTGGCGAAAATCAGTCTAATCGTTCGGTCGCGCATAAATGTACAGTCTAGACGTCTAGACAGACAGAAACTCATTTCTATATATATATAAGAGATTATAAAATATGTAAATATATTATGGCTAAAACATCAGTAGTAGTTTCCCACATATTATGCATTCACATATATCAGAAGTATGATATTATCTATCTATATCTCTCTCTCTCTATATATATATATATATATATATATATATAAAATAGATATACCGTATATATATATATATATATATATTTTATTTTTTATTTATATATTTTTTTATTTTTATTTTTTTTAATAGTAATTACACAATTTTTACAATTACAAAAAAAAAAAAAAAAAATATATAAATTTAATTTAGCCTCTATTTCTGAAAAGTTTCTGTCGGGATTCAAACTCACAACCTTCTACATTATAGTCCAGAATGTTAACCACTACACTATAGAGCTGCATGGCCAGATACTTTAAAAAATAAATAAAAAAAGAGAGACTTCTGCTGTATAGGAATACTTACTAAACACTAAAATACCACATCCTAGATCTCAATGAATGAAATATTCCAGTTGCAAATCTTTAATTATTGCACAGTGGAATGCGTTGAGAACAATAAAAATGATCAATGTAAATTAAAATTAATATCCCATGGAGGTTTGGAATTTCAAGCAGTCATTAGCCCTCAAGCAAAATAAGCTTCTTTTGCTTATTGAAGGTACCTCTACTGTATACAGCACCAGGAATTACTACACATTACCTGTATAATAAATAATACTGTACCTGCAATCCGAGGAAAATGCAAAGATACCAAGGAGGAACATCTTCAATTTTGTATAGCATATCAAATTCTGATTTCATTTCTGTAGTTTCAAATGATGGATTGTCATCCTTCTGTGAAGTAAATGGTTTATAGAAAATACAGTCAGCAAAACATTGAATGTCCAATTCAACTGGTTTACAGTACATATATTTTTTTCTTACTAAAATGAAGATTAGCACATTAGAAGTTACAAATGAAGTACATTGTTAGGTTTGTGCATATAGCCTGAAATTAAGAAGCTATAGAAACAGATCTAAACTGACTTGGGTTGCTTGTGAATTTGAGGGTTCACTTGGTCTAAAGGACTGCAATTTGGAAAAATTCGCAATTTTTCAAATTAGAATTTCTCTGCTTTTAAGACAGATAGTAATATTTCATAAAATAGTTATTAACATTAACCATATGTCTACTTTATGTTGGCATCATTTTATTCTTTTAGGACTTTAGGCTGCTGCCACTACTACTACTGGCTGGATCGCTGATGCTGCTACTACTGGCTGGATCGCTGATGCTGCTACTACTGCTACCCACATTTTCTGAGAGGACGATGCATAGTCTATCATTTCGCTCTCCATTTTCCATATTATGAAAAGTTATGGGTTTGGTACACACAGATTATTAAATTGTCCTAGCAAAATTCCAAGTGATTTTTTGTAATTCAAAGACAGAGAAGCAATTAAAGGGAGTCTGTCACCAGATTTTGACCTAATAGACCGCTTACATAGCAGTCTATGATTCTAATGGTACCTTTGATGTTTGCTTGTGAAGTTCCCCCAAGGCAAAAACAGACTTTTATTCATATGTAAATTAGGGCTCGCAAGTGCCCAGGGCGGCGCTCACCTCGTTGGAGCCCAGGCTGTTCTGCCTCTTTTCGTCATATCCCCACCCCAGCCTCTTCCTCTGCCCGCCCTGCTCTTCCTTTGCATCCTCCTTCTCTGCAGCGAGATCCCGCGCCTGCGCTATCCATTGCTTGGCTGGGGCATGCGCACTAATTCAAAGACAGAGAAGCAATTAAAGGGAGTCTGTCACCAGATTTTGACCTAATAGACCGCTTACATAGCAGTCTATGATTCTAATGGTACCTTTGATGTTTGCTTGTGAAGTTCCCCCAAGGCAAAAACAGACTTTTATTCATATGTAAATTAGGGCTCGCAAGTGCCCAGGGCGGCGCTCACCTCGTTGGAGCCCAGGCTGTTCTGCCTCTTTTCGTCATATCCCCGCCCCATCCTCTTCCTCTGCCCGCCCTGCTCTTCCTTTGCATCCTCCTTCTCTGCAGCGAGATCTCGCGCCTGCGCTATCCATTGCTTGGCTGGGGCATGCGCACTGCGATGCCCATTGTGGGTGTCTCTGGTCCGCCTCCTCGCCGCTGTTTCTCGCCGTTGGCCAGCGCATGCGTAGTAGCTACTGCGAAGCCGTGCCCACAATGGGCATCGCAGTGCGCATGCCCTGGCCAAGCAATGGATAGTGCAGGCGCGGGATCTCGCTGCAGAGAAGGAGGACGCAAAGGAAGAGCGGGGTGGGCAGAGGAAGAGGCTGGGGCGGGGATATGATGAAAAGAGGCAGAACAGTCTGGGCTCCAACGAGGTGAACGCCGCCCTGGGCACTTGTGAGCCCTTATTTACATATGAATAAAAGTCAGTTTTTGCCTTGGGGGAACTTCACAAGCAAACATCAAAGGTACCATTAGAATCATAGACTGCTATGCTAGAGCGCTATGTAAGCAGTCTATAAGGTCACAATCTGGTGACAGACTCCCTTTAAAGCAGTAAAAAATTTTGAACACAAGCTAAAAGTTTAACTGATATTCATATAACATAAATCTATCTATCTACCTATTAGGGGGTGGGGGTAAAACTAAGATATTGCCAAGGGCCCCAACCCTAAAGGGGCCACTGACCAGGACAATGCGACACACTTTTAGTTTAACTAATGAGTACTTCCATTGTGGAAGTATTCATTAGCACAGGAGACCCAGGGAAAGTGGTGTCCATTTTGGGGCAGTTTCTATTGTAGGGGTACCTCTGGGGGTCTTCAAATGCGACATGGTGCCTGAAATCTGCCCTCCAAAAGACATATAGTTCTCCTTCTCTTCCGAGCTTTGCTGTGTGCCCATACAGCAGTTTATAACCACATATGGGGTGTTGACATATTAAGGGGAAAATGAGTAACACATTTTTGTTTTGTTTTAAAACTCTTTTTATTGTTTTGTCAACCAATAAAACAAACATATTGACTGTTTGATACAGTAGATACATAAATATATCCGTTCAGATCAAATAAGATACAAATACAAGATGAAATAACGTATATCAAGGATATCTCTATGATATTGTCAATATTTCTGTAAGCAAACATTTCGGACAGAATCAATCTTTGGGTAACGTGTTCAATCACGTGGTGTTGATCACCACATGTAGATAAACTTGTAAATAACCACATAAAAAACAGATATTAGACACAGGGGGGTAGGTGGGAGGGAGGGAAAGATAAGGGAAAAAACATAAAAAGGAAGGGGGGGTGGAAGGGGTGAAGCAGATAAGTGGTGCATAAGATATTTGCTCTTTAAAAGTATAACATCAACATGTTAAGGACAGTCGGATGCTGTGGTTTTATTATCTATAAGTCTCCTCCATATGTACACGCTCAACATCATGCAAGGGCCATTATTCAAGTATACTAAGTATATTTTTTATTTTAGCGTACTTAATCCAGAGTAAATCATCTATAAGATCTCCAGGGGTTCCAGATGGACTCAAATTTAAGCGGGGATCCAGAGTCCCAATGCACTATCTGTTCAAGCCTACATATCTGGTCACATTTAACAATCCATTTCTGGATTGAAGGTGTTTCCTGTTGTTTCCAATACGTCGCAATGAGGAGTCTAGCTGAGGCCAGCAAAGCCGCACACAAGATTCTTATATTCTTTGGACCTTTTATATCGTTATACAAACCAAACAGGCAAAGTTTCGGGGTCACAGGGATGTGTGTCCCACTCATTTTTGATAAAACAGCACCCACTGCTTGCCAAAAGGGTGTTACTTTTTCACAAGACCACCAAATGTGTGCATGAGTACCCAGGTCTTTGTTACATCTCCAGCACAAAGGGCTGGTAGTAGCAGGGAACATACGATGGAGCCTTTGAGGTGTAAAATACCATCTAGTTAGGACTTTATAACTATTTTCTTGTACCTTGACACACCTGGACACCTTAGTCGGGGAGAGCAAAGCATGACTCCTCTCCATTGGGGAAAACTCGATATGTAAATCGGCTTCCCATTGTTGTAGAAAAGTTGGATTGCTTATCTTGGATAAAGACATTAAAGTCTCATACAATTTGGAGATTTTCCTTTTTGGGTCTTTAATTTGTATAACTAGTCTTTCAAATGAGGATTGGACTACCAATGTGGGTAAACGTATCAGATATTTCCTTATATGTCGGATGCAATAGTTGATATGGAATGGAGAGCAGTCCTTCATCAATGGGTGTTTATAAAGATCTGATGCTGAGGGAATATCATTATCTGGGCAAATGGCTAATAACGGAGACATACATTGTTTAACGCTTTCCGGAAGAGTCTGCAGAAAGTCAGTGGATGCTTGAAAAAAGACATCTCTAATTTGCATTAATATCGGGTAATTAGGTGTCAAGGTAGATCTCCAATTAGACTTTGCCCACATATTCAGTGTGTATTTAGTAATTGAACTCTGGGTTCTAATATTTTTGGAGGCTTGTGAATTATCCATAAATAGGAATGCTCGTAATGGGATGATTGACATGTCTTGTTCCACAACCAGGTCTAATCGATCTGAATGTGGTCTTAGCCACTCCAAACATCTGAGGCATAATACCGCCTTGTGATAGTGATATATGTCTGGAATACCCAATCCACCCTTGATAGGATGCTGGGTAATTTGTTTAAAAGGTATACGCGCCCTTCTTCCACCCCAAAGGAATCTCAGCATAATATCCTGTATTTAAAAAAATAATAATTTGGGGATGGGTATCGGGAGAGTCTGGATGTAGTACAGGATGGTAGGCAAAAGAATAGTTTTGATTAGAGTCCTGCGACCGAACCAGGAGACATACGGGATGTCCCATGTGCTAATAATATCTTCTAGGCGCTTCGGGAGGGGTACAAAGTTTTCTTGGTATAAGCGGGAGAAATCCGGGGTGAGTTTTATCCCTAAAAAGGTAATGTGATTTGTCGTCCATTCAAAAGGTGTAGTTTTTTTAAGGATTTCTAAATCACTGGGCTTCACAGACATGTATAACACAACAGATTTGGTCAGATTTACTGAAAAATCTGACAAATCAGAAAAAGTTTTAAGCGTCACCATAATGGCTGGAAAAGCTATTATAGGGTTGGATATCAATAGCAGTACGTCATCAGCGAAAGCTGCTGTCTGATGGACTGATGATCCGACTGATAGCCCCGCTATCTCCTCATGTTGTCGGAAAGACTGCAAGAGGGTTTCAATAACTAATACAAACAATAATGGAGAGAGAGGGCAACCCTGTCTCGTACCATTGGATATTCTGAACATAGGAGATAGCATACCATTAACCAGGATCCTAGCAGTAGGTGAGTTATACATTGCAATGACAGTGGCGATAAAGGAATCCGGGATGCCATATTTTGCTAAGGCTTTACTCATAAATAACCAGTCCACCCTATCGAACGCCTTTTCCGCGTCCATACTGAGAATCGCTAAGGGGATGTTTTTTGTTTTCGCCCATTGCATAAGGTGGATAATCCTAATAATGTTATTCTTCCCTTCTCTAGTGGGTATGAAGCCTACTTGTTCGGGGGATATAAGTTCCGGCAAATACTTTTTAAGTCTGTTAGCTAGTAACTTAGCATATAATTTTAAATCATTACTGAGTAATGAGATTGGCCTATAGCTGGCACATAACGAGTGGTCTTTCCCAGGTTTGGGTATACTAGTCACCTGTGCTGATAACATATCTCTTGTAAAATCTGCCCCATCTCTTACAGCGTTGCAAACTTTCAATAGATATGGTAGCAGAGTATCATTAAAATTCATATAGTAGGCCACTGGTAAACCATCTGGTCCGGGGCTTTTATGGAGGGGAGATTCTTTTAGTGCTTTTTGTAGTTCATCTAAAGTGAAAATAGAGTTCAAGCCAGCAACTTGTTCTGTATTGAGGGATGGCAAATTAATGGTTTTTAACCAGTCATCTATCCGATGACTTCTTTCTGTAAGTTGTGCACGGGATTGTTTCTCTCTTAGATTATAAAGTTGACTATAAAACATGCAAAACTGTTCCGCAATCAGGTCTGTTTTACTAACCATCTGTGCATTCGTGGACTTGATATGGGATATAAAAGACTTCACTTTCCTTTTTTTCACCTGGGACAATAATAATTTTGACGCTTTATTTCCATGGGCGTAATATTTGCATTGCGTGGCTAGAAATAATTTAGCTGTATTGGCATTAAGTATATTTTTCAGTTCTGAGCGTAAGGTGTCCAGGTGTGCCAAGACGTCCTCTTTAAATTGTGATTTATGTTGTTTCTCTAATTTGGCAATCCCTGCTGTGAGTTCTTCAATTTTAACTTGCTTTTGTTTTTTAACATAAGAACCTAGGGCAATTAGCTGTCCCCGTATCACTGACTTGTGGGCATCCCATAGAAGTATTGGGGATATATTGTCTCTATCGTTCAATTGAAAGTATTCTTCCAACTTTTCCGCTATTTTGGGAATATTAGCGCTATTCAATAGCGTTTCATTTAATCTCCACCTAAACTCTCCTTTAGGGAGGTTCGTCATTTTGTAAGTGAGGAAAACAGGTGCGTGATCCGATAAAAGAATACTTCCAATTGTTGATGCCACACAATTCTGTAGTGATCTTATATCTAGAAATATATAATCCAAACGCTGGTAAGATTTATGAGCAGCTGAATAATATGTGTAATCTTTTTCAGCAGCGTGAATCATCCTCCAGGAATCTGTCAACCCTAGTGAGGAAATTGCTGATTTAATCTTGTTTAGAGATGACCTAGTAAGCGCAGACAGACCAGAGGAGGAGTCTAAATTAGGAGTCAATGCAACATTGAAGTTGCCTCCTAGAAAAACAGTACCATCTGCATATTTGCCAAATTTTGCAATAATCTCCACCAACCAATCCGCCTGGGCCGTGTTAGGAGCGTAAATATTCCCAAATGTAAATAACTGGGATCCAATCAGACCCTTTATAAAAATACATCTGCCATCATACAATGTATCTTGACAAACAAAAGGTATGCTTTTATGTATTGCTATGCTGACCCCCCAGACGCAGATGACATAGATGGATCATGAAACCATTGATTAAACAGCATATGTGATAATCTCGGCACATGCTGTTTACGAAAATGTGTCTCTTGCAGTAGTGCTATGTGTACTTTCAACTTGTGCAGATAGTGACATATTTGAGTTCTTTTACTAGGAGCGTTCAAGCCTCTTACATTATATGAGCACACCTGTAAATCAGTCATAATGGATAAGACTTACCATTCCAGCTAATTGAAATACCTGTCCTAACGAAGTAAGCTGCTTCTTTTGTGGAGGTGGAGGGGAAAGATCAGAAAAAAAAGGGATGGGAAGGATAGAAAACTATAGGGGAAACAAAATAGACAACAATTGAATACCATCTCAGGACGCATATCCACGAAACCACAGTGAACAGACTCCAGAGATTTAACATGTATAGACCAAAGGAGGAGGGTCTACCATATACGACCATCAACCCCTCTGAGCCTACATTTTGGGCTATAGGATCTTTTTGAAAACGTCAAAAACGTTAAAAACGTTAAAGAGGCAATCTTTTACATAAGATAGAAAAAGATATGGAAGGAAAGGGATAGTGGAGGAAGTATTTCCATATGAAACAGGAAAATGATTGTAGAGAGAGAGACCTTTATCAGGGAGGGATTTCTGTTCGATAGTACTATGCCATTCATCTTAGAGTAACTAGCACCCTATAATATAATTTACCAGATATAGTTGGAATTACAGCATTCCCTAACATATCCACTAGATGGCGCATTACAGCCACAAATCCCTTATATGTCATAAATTTATGCTGTACTTTTAATATGTAGTACTTAGGGTTGTATACTGAGACTGATTAATATAAGTTTCCCTGGAATGTATAAAATTAAAGATACGGAAAACAAGGTAAAGAAAATAAAGAGTAAAAAATCATACATTTTTTACCTCCAGGTTGCTATATCTCTTACTTTTTTGAAGAAAAATTTGAGCTAAGGAAGGAGGATAGAAAACAGGAAATGGAAATGCAATCAGAGCAGAGGACATAAGTATAAGTAATGAGCGTTATGCATATAGAAAGTGAGAATAAAACCCGCACATTACTCAGTAATAGGTTATGTAAAGTCCATGACTTTTGTGTTGTCCTTCAGGTAGGAAGTTTCCTGGACCTCTGGGGACGTTGTTTCTTTGGTATGACGGTTTGCCAGGATTCTTGCACCGGCAGTTCAGGTAAGTTCGCCATATTTTGCGCCGGGCACCAGTCAGGGATGTCCAATCCTTGTATGTCCATAGCTTCACAGACTCTTAAAAGGTCAGCATGGCTTCTTATTACTTGCTTGCGCAGCGGCGTATTTATTAGTAAGCCAAACGGGTGAAGCCACCGGTGGGACAATTTTTTCTGAATAAGTATGTCCAGAAAGGGTTTCAGGTGTCTCCTTTTTCTAAGGGTCATCGGCGACAGATCATGATATATCGACACTGTGGATCCCTCAATCTCGATGTTTCTGTTGTTGCGTGCTGCAGACAAAATGTCCTCCTTTACGGCGAACTTGTTGAGCCGACATATAACATCCCTCGGAGGGTCTTGTGGTCTCGGTGCTGGACGCAGGGCTAGCAGAGGCTTTAAACCTGCTTGGAGTATCTTTAGGTTTATCTTTGCCTGTTTTGCCCATTTTCAGCAAAAAATAACAGCTTTGAAAGGCTCAGAAGGCACGGTCAGCAGCAGAGCTCTTCACATGAGCTGCGTCCGGCTCGGCTGCTTGACTCCGCCCCCCCTGAGTAACACATTTTTGGGTGCTTTTTTTCCTGTTTCCCCTTGTGAAAATAAAAAAATATGGAGCTATAGAAACATTTTATTGGAAAAAATGTAATCTTTCATTTTCACAGCCATGTATTTCTAAATTCTATGAAAAACCTATCTGATCAAATCACTCACTACACCTTCAAAAAATTACATTAGGGGAGTAGATTACAAATTGGGGTCGTCACATTTTGGGGGTTTCCACTGTAGGGGTTTCTCACTTTCTCTTCAAATACGATATGACACTCAAAAACCATTTCAGCAAAATCTGCCCCCCAAAAAACATATGGCACTCCTTCCCTTCTGAGCCCTGGAGTGTGTTCATACAATAGCATATGACCACATATGGGGTATTTCCATAAACTGCAGAATCAGGATAATAAAAAATATTGAGGTTTGTTTGGCTGTTAAACCTTGCTGTGTTACATGAAAAATCAATTAAAATGTAAAATCTGCAAAAAAAAGTGAAATTTTCAGATTTTCCTTTAATTCTTGTGGAACACCTAAAGGATTAATAAAGTTTGTAAAATCAGTTTTGAGTAATATGAGTAATATGGGGTCACTTTTTGGCGATTTCCACTGTAAGCACACCACGTGCCATGGCAAACCTAGGGACCCCGCCACTGCAGCAAGGGGTCCTGATGGGGTAAAACAGGGACCAGGGATACCGTGCAGACCCTTTAGATGGCATTGTACAGCATTGAACACATCATTTAAAGGGTTAATCTGTCTGCTTCGGAGTTTTCACCAATGCCTGTGGATACATCAGCAACACAGTAACAGCCGGACTCTTGTCACTGATCATGCGAGCGCAGCTCCTGCACCCACCAAATCAACATGCAGAACATATATGGCACTGGCCTTTTAGACACTGCCCACAGTGCCATACATGTATGCTGCAGACTGCTTACAGGTTAAAGACAGTGGCGTACCTCCAATGGAGACAGACCACAAAGCAGCTATGGGCCCTGTGAGGGCGGGGTCCCCACCGTATAGAAAAGGAATGTCCCCTAATTACACGTAGCTAGCTAGCTGTGAAGAGGAGAAGAAACCATTTAAAGAAGGACCCATGATGATGAGGGCAGGAAGATAGAGCTCAGCAGCACAGAGGAAGAGTGAAGGATCTTTGATGATGTCATTATTATGTGAACAGAGCAAGCAGATGGAGCTCAGCAGTGGAGAGAAAAAGTGGTGAACTACCTGTGGGACGTCAGCATGTGAGGAAGAGGAGCTTCTGTGCCATGCATGATGGAGAGGTTAGGGGTCTTAGGATAGCCTAAAATATCCTAGAAATACTGGGAGTGGTAGTTCTGCCCTAATGTATCCCTGTCCATGTAGTGTTCACCGATGCCCTACAATAACAGCCCTGCATTAATGCCGTATAATAACAGTAATGCTGGGGGTTGTAGTTCTCTCCTCTTGTACCCTCTCTCAGTCATTTCAATTTGTGTCCCTTAATAACAGTCTGGACATGCTGGGAGCTGCAGTGATTGTGGCAGAGCATCTCCAGACAGTTCAAATTAGTTTTTTAGGTTTTTTTTTGCAGAAAATGGCAATACAAGTGTACAACATGTGTTTACAATTCTACAATCCAGTGGGTAACATTTTTAATCTCTTAGTGACAACACATGAAATACTAGTCCCCAATTTTTTTAAAACAAATAATAGCAATGCAAGTGTGCAACGTGTTTTTTACAATTTTACAATCCAGGCAGTGGTGTAGCTAGAAATGATTGGGCCCCACAGCAAAGTTTTTAATGGGAACCCCCCCCCCCCCAGTAATTTTTTCACAAGTCCTTCCTTTCATGCCGCCCCAATTCCTGTGGCTAGTAAAGATCGCTCTCTCAGACCAGGCCTGGCAGCTGTTCCATTCGTATATATGTCACTGTATATCATTTCATTGTGTAATACTGTTGAGGGAGCCCTGACAAAATCTTTTAGTCCTCCTCCTCCTCCTGGATAGACCCCTTCTGGGTCAGGGTTCCAAAGCAGCCGCTTCCCCTATAGCCACTCCCCTGAATCCAGGAGGTAAATCTGAGTTAAAACACCTAAAATACTAGTTATAAATCTGTGTCGGGGCATCTCCAGACAGATCAAGGTTTTGGGGGTTTTTTGCGAAAAAAGCAATACAAGTGTGCCTCATGTGTTTTACAATATTGAGGGTAGCGTTTGAAATCTTTGAGTTAAAACACATGAAATACTAGTCCAAAATCAGTTTCAGGGCATCTCCAGACAGTTCAAGTGTTTGTGTGTGTTGCAGGGGCATAATCTTATAGAGGGTTGACAACTTGTGTTTTACACAGGAGAGAGAGCTTTTTTATGAATCTGCATATTTGAACTCACATAAGACATTAGGCCCAAATCTGGCGCCAATACTGCATTATTTCCAAAGTCAATTTTCAGTAGCAGTGTCTTCAGTGTGTTTGTAGAAAGGAAAGGACAATTTATTGTGCTTCTTTGTCTTTAAGTTACAGAAAACAGACTTGCAAACCGTTCCATACTTTCTGTAAATGCGTACATTAGGCCAAAAAAGTAAGGAATGCAAAAAAATTACAAATGAAAGACCCAGGACTAGATCTTCTTCTACCATAGCCAGAATGTGTGTAGTAACAGCACCAGCTATCCGGTCAGAGGTAGTAGTAGTAGGCCGCAGTTCTCCCTGGCTTCGGAAAGGTGCAACATTATCTTTGAGGAGAAAGAGGATGACATTGGGGATCTTTTCTCAGTTACAGCAAGTTGACACTGAGGTGACTTCTGAGTCTGACACCGTGCCTTGGAGCCAGGGATCAAAGCATTTCTCGTGCCCCTTCTCCTTGCAGCCCCAGAGAAGCCTTTCAGTGCCATCCTCTCTCTTTTCTGCCCTTTCCTCGTGGGGCACTTTCATTTTTCCTAAGAAGTGACAACAAAACTCCACCACGCCCTACTGCAGATAGTCAAGAGAGTCTCCCTGTTGAAGACTTGTGAAATATTGTATCAGAGGAAGAGGGTAGTGGCTAGGGTGGCCAGAGGTCCGGTTTTAAGCTGGACAGTCTAGTTTTCAGACTCCCTATCCTCCGTCTAGCGCAGGGCCTGGATGGACGCAGGGATGTCGATTTGAACAGCTCACGCTCAGACAACAGCACTGAGCTGTCTGAACGTGAGCTTTAGGGATAAAGTCACCCTCCCTCCCACACCTGCAGCTGACCTGCGGTTGATTTTACCTTAATTTTTTAAATCCCTGTTGCTTAACAGAGCAAGGGGGCGGGGTTTTAAAGTCCGTCTTTTGAGGATCGCCAGAGTGGTCACCCTAGTTGTGGCAGTGGCAGCAATAAAGACACTGTGGGTGCATTAGGCCCAAAACATGCCAGAGATAAGCCAAACTTGGCTGCCTTTAGCTCTGCGCAAGTGTCTCCCAACTGGTAGTTTTTCTCAATGCTGCTAGAATACAACAGCATTGCCCTGTGCAAGCTCTGAAAGAATAAATATAGCTATATCGACTGGCTCTATAAAAATATCACATGACCTAACCCCTCAGGTGAAAACCGTCAACAAAATAAAATAAAAACTGTGCTAAAAAAAAACATTTTTTGTCACCTTACATCACTAAAAGTGCAACACCAAGCGATCAAAAAGACGTATGCCCCCCAAAGTAATACCAATCTAACCGTCACCTCATCCCGCAAAAGATAAGGCCCTAACTAAGAAAATGTCCCCAAAAATAAAAAAAAACTATTGCTCTCAGACTATGGAGATACTAAAACATGTTGTTTTTTTGTTTCAAAAATGTGTGTTTTATTGTGTTAAATGTATATAAAAAAAAGTAGACATTTTTTGCCTTGTCCGTAACAACCTGCTCTATAAAAATACCACATGGCCTAACCCCTGAGGTGAACACCGTAAAAAAGATAAAATAAAAATGGTGTTTTTTTTCTCTCACCTTACATCACAAAAAGTGTAATAGCATGCAATAAAAAAAGTCATATGCACCCCAAAATAATGCCAATCAAACCTCCATCTTATCCCGCAAAAATGATACCATACCTAAGATAATCGCCCAATTTCAAAAATGATATTATTAAATAAATAAAGTATACATATAAGGTATTGCCACATCCGTAACGACCTGCTCTATAAAAATATCCCATGACCTAACCCCTCAGGTGAACTCCATAAAAAAAAAATTACAATTTGTTTTGTAAATTTACATCACAAAAATTGTAATACCAAGCCATCAAAAAGTTATACGCACCCTAAAATAGTAACAATCAAACCGTAATCTCATACCAAAAAAATGAGCCCCTACATAAGACAGTCGCCCAAAAAATAAAAATAAATATAGCTTTCAGAATATGGAGACACAAAAAAAATATTTTTTTTCAAAAATGCTTTAGGCCTCTTGCACACGACTGTAGGGCTTTTTCAGTATTTTGCGGTCCGCAAAAAAGGTATGCACAAAAAATACGGATGACATCCGTGTGCATTCCGTTTTTTGCGGAACGGAACAGCTGGCCCCTGATAGAACAGTACTATCCTTGTCCGTTATGCGGACAATAATAGGACATGTTCTATCTTTGAACAGAACGGAAAAACGGAAATACAGAAATAGAAGGCATACGGAGTACCTTCCGTTTTTTTTTTGATGATCCATTGAAATGAATGGTTCATATTTGGTATTGTAGCATCCGTAACAACCTGCTCTATAAAAATACCACTTTGTAAATAACAAAAAATAAAAACAGTGCCAAAACATCTATTTTTTCTTACCCTGCCTCACATAAAGTGTAATATAGAGCAAGCAAAAATCATATGTACCCTAAAATAGTACCAACAAAACTGTGGTTTCCAAAATGGGGGTCATTTTTTTGAAGTTTCTACTCTAGGGCTGCATCAGGGGGTCTTAAAATGTGACATGGGAACTTAAAATTATCCCAGTGAAATCTGCCCTCCAAAAACCATATGGCGTTCTTTTCCTTCTGCGCCCTGCCGTGTGCCCGTACAGCAGTTTACAACCACATATGGGGTGTTTATGAAAACTACAGAATCAGAGCAATAAATATAGAGTTTTGTTTGGCTGTTAACCCTTGCTTTGCTACTGGAAAAAAATGGATTAAAATGGAAAATCTGCCCAAAAAGTTAAATTCTGAAATTTCATCTACATTTTCCTTTAATTCTTGTGGAACACCTAAAGGGTTAAGACAGTTTTGTAAAATCAGTTTTCAATACATTGAGGGGTGTAGTTTTTAAAATGGGTGGTTTCTATTATGTAAGCCTCACAAAGTGACTTCAGACCTGAACTGATCCTTAAAAAGTGGGATTTGGAAATTGTCTGAAAAATTTCAAGATTTTCTTCTAAACTTCTAAGCCTTCTAACGTCCCAAAAAAAGAAAATATAATTTACAAAATGATCCAAACATGAAGTATACATATGGGAAATGTAATAACTATTTTAGGAGGTATTACTATCTGTTTTAAAAATTTCTAATTTTTCCAAATTTTGGGTAAATTTGGTATTTTTTTGAAAATCAAAATGAAATATGGCTTGGATAAGTAAGAGTTTTAAAGTTATCACCACATCAAGTGACACATGTCAGATTTTCTAAAAATGGCCTAGTCCTTAAGGTGAAAAATGTCTGGGTCCTGAAGGGGTTAAACCACATGAAGTAACATCACTCTATCCCATGGGTAAACAGATGTGGCCATCAGTTACCACACAAGAGTTTCCTCCTTCTCCTGGTCTCTCTTGCAACAACCAGGCTGCATCAACAGGCAGTACTGTGTCTGTCACATGGTCATCACTTTCCTTCTTAGACTCCTCCCCCTCACCATCGTCAGCCATTGATATCAAAATTCATGGCCAGGGAACAACTTTACACTCAAAGCAATCTGATGGTATACAAGCTTAATTCCCACCTGTCTAAGTTGCTGGCGGTCACTGCCGTACAATTTAGTGGAGTCTGCTGCCTTTAGTGAGCTGATGGCATGCCCTCAGCCTTGCTGGAAGATACCTTGCCGGCATTATTTCTCCCAAAAAGCCATTCCTGCCTTGTACTCTCACATGGCAGAGAATATAGGTGGCTCCTTATGTTTGTCACTGTGTGGCAAGGTGCATGCCATGGTGGACACCTGAAGGAGGGACAGTACATGTCTTTCTCAGTCCACTGAGTGAATATTTTTGCAGTAGCAGTGAAGCAGCACCCCTGCAAAAAGGCCTGATCATTTTGACCCCTCCGTGATTGTGTCAGCCTTGCTCCAACACAAAGCATTTATCCATCTCCTTCACCTCCTTTTCCATTGACATCCTGTCCTGTCCCTAACAGCAGCAGGGCACAGCATTGCTCCCACTCCCTCTCTGTTCTATCACATTTGTCAAGTCTTTGAGCTGATCGGCCTGGGCGAGAGTAGCCACACAGGTTAAAAGTTGCTAAAGTATATTAAACAGCAAACATCCCACTCGCTGTCACCTTGCCAACTCCAACTGGGTAAGGTGGTCAGCAACAATGGCTGCAACATAGTGGCCACACTGAATCTGGGGGAAATAACACATGCTACCTGCATGGTGCACATCAGGGCCGTCTTTAACAAGGGGCAAAAGGGGCAGCTGCCCCGGGCCCAGTTGCTCCTGGGGGGCCCAAGGCAGCTGACTCTTGAGCCCTGTTAGCCACTGCCCCGGGTGTCAGGCTGTCAGCTACACAGGGGGTGCTGCCATGCCATGCCTGCCGGCACTCCAGGCAGCGTACTGTGAGAGCTGTGATTCTCTAGGACCTTAGATGACATCATCACCATGTGACCAGTAACCTAGCAATATTACTGGTCACATGGCTATGAGGTCATCAAGGTCCTACTAGGAGTGTTGCTTTAGAAGTTTGCCTTAACTGTGGAGCTTTTTTTGTGAAGATTACATCAGAAAAAGGTGACAGGGGCTGTTATGCTAATATACTATAAACTACTGTATAGTGGGGTGCTGTATAGTGTGGGGGCCTGTATACTGTGGGGGGCTGTATACTGTGGGGGCCTGTATACTGTGGGGGGATGTATACTGTATACTGTGGGTGCTGTATATTGTGGAGTGCTATACTGCTGTATTGTATACTGTGGGGGGCTGTATACTGTATACTGTGGGGGCCTGTATACTGTGGGGGGCTGTATACTGTGGGGGACTGTATACTGTATACTGTGGGTGCTGTATATTGTGGAGTGCTATCCTGCTGTACTGTATACTGTGGGGGCTGTATACTGTGGGGGGCTGTATACTGTATAATGTGGGGGGCTGTATACTGTGGGCTGCTATACTGCTCTACTATATATTGTGGGGTACTGTATAGTGTGGGGTGCTATACTGCATACTGTGTGGTGCTGTATACTATAGGGTGCTATACTGCATACTGTGGGGTGCTGTATACTATAGGGTGCTATACTGCATACTGTGGGGTGCTGGGGTGCACTGTAACACTAGGGTGAGCCGAGCCCTCGTCTCCTTCCTGCAGAGCGGTGCCCACTTCCAGCCTGAGCCCAGCTGCCCAGAGCACTGATCCTGAGCCGCTGGAGTCTTCAAAACTGTAAGTATTTACAGTCATTCACTGTACTCTACCAGATGTGTGGATTTTTTGTGTGTGTGTTGTGGTGGAGGGCGTGATTGCCTGCTAAGGTGTGGGAAGGCAGGATCCAGGGGGCCCAAGTAAATTTTTGCCCAGGGTCCAATCAATATTAACCCTTTCATGACCAAGGGTCATTGATGCCCCAGTGTCCAGGTCAAAATTTACAAATCTGACATGCGTCACTTTATGTTGTAATAGCTTTGGAACACTTTTATTTATCCAAGCCATTCTGAGATTGTTTTCTCGTGACATATTGTACTTCATGATAGTCAAAAATTTGAGTCAATATATTTCACCTTTATTTATGAAAAAATCCCAAATTTACCAAAAATTTTGAAAAATTCACAATTTTCTAAATTTACATTTCTCTTCTAAAACAGAAAGTCATACCTAATAAAATATTTATTACTTAACAGTACCCATATGTCTACTTTATGTTGGCATCATTTTGGAAATGTCATTTAATTTTTTTAGGGCGTTGGAAGGCTTAGAAGTTTAGAAGCAGTTCTTAAAATTTTTAAGAAAATTTACAAAACCCACTTTTTAAGGACCAGTTCTGGTCTAAAGTCACTTTGTGAGGCTTACAAAGTGGAAACCCCCCATAAATGACCCCATTGTAGAAACTACACCCCTCAAGTAACTCAAAACTGATTTTACAAACTTTGTTAACCCTTTAGGTGTTCCACAAGAATTAAAGGAAAATGGAGATGACATTTCTAAATTTCACTTTTTTGGCAGATTTTCCATTTTATTAAAATTTTTTCTTTAACACATTGAGGGTTAACAGCCAAACAATTTGAAATTACATAAGACCCACTAGCACGTGTTGAGACGCAATACACAGAATTTTTTCAATTGGTCACTGAGACCATAGGTTGTCTCTGTATTGACACGTGCTACTAAATTACCAATGTTAAAAATTAACGTTTATTATTTTTATCTATAAAACATATAGCTAGAACTCACACCTTTAAAATTGTCAGTGGTGCCTGCCCTATTGTAATTATATCTTGTATGTATATACTTATAGGCCACTAGGGGGCACTCAAACTATTTTCCTTAGTATATTCCTACTGTCACTGTTTAACAGTTGTCACAGTTAGTTTGATGCGCACTGTTATTTCCACAGTGCGCTCCTTTTAGGTATCGAGCGTCCTCCTAGTGCACTAAATACTGACAATCATGTCATATATTGTTGCTCTGCACTGCCCATACCCCTGAAGACGCCAAGTGTGTTTGGCGAAACATGTCGGGGGGCAGAGTGTGTTACATGTGATTTTAGCCAGTGAGTGCTATGCCGAGCAACAATATATGACATGATTGTCAGTATTTAGTGCACTAGGAGGACGCTCGATACCTAAAAGGAGCGCACTGTGGAAATAACATTATTTTTTTTTATCAAGTCCCTCTTGGATCTTAAAGATCCAGTGGGGCTGATGGCTGTACGATACTTTTCAATGCTCTTGCATTGCAAAGTATAATACAATCAGATGCCCTGTAGGTGGCAACAGCGGACGCTTTTCGAAAGCGTCCGGTTGCCATGGCAACCATCGGGCGCTGCAATCGCAGCGCAGCAGCCCCGATGGTGGAGAGAGGGAGCCCCCTCCCTCTATTAACCACATGGATGCCGCTGCCGCGGCATCTATGGGGTTACAGGTTACAGCAGAGTGTCAGCATAGAGCTGACACTCTCTGCTGATGGCGGCGGTTTAGGAATGGAGCCGCCGCCATCACACACAGCAGGGGGATCGGGGGCAGCGCTGGAAAGGAAGGGGAGGGGGTCGGGGGTGATTCAGCCACCAGCATGCCAGCCGGCAGGACTAATGTATGGGGCGGGGAGGGGGCAGACCGCATCAGGGCAGGAGGCAGGAGATGAGCGCAGGAGGCAGGAGAGGGGCACAGATCGGGGGGGCACAGATCGGGGGGCACAGAGGGGCACCAAGGGCTTGGAGGGGCACAGATCGGGGAGTATGAGGAACACTACCTGCTTTCAGGCTCTGATTTACAGAGCGCAGATCAGAGCCTGAAACCGGCATTTTATCACTGCCGCGATCCGATTGGTTAGTCTGCACAGACTAACCAATCGGATCGATTGTCGGCAAGTGGCCACTCTGATTGGTCCCTTGCCGGCATTACTCAACTGTATGCTGTCTGTGAAAGCAGCAGGGCAGGGGCAGAAGCTTTAATCCAAGCGATTTGCAGCGCTTGGATTAAAGAACTGTCTTGACGTTTATAGACGTGATAGCTGCACGGGGCATGTGCAGCTATCACGTATATATACAGATTGCAGCCGGGAAGGGGTTAAAGACAGTCCTGGTGCACATGAGTAACCTAGTTGTGCAACGCTTTTTAGAAAAGTACTCTGGCCTGCTCAAGGTGCTGGCAATGTTCAGGAGACTGTCCGCACATTTCAGCCATTCCTTTGTTGCAAAGAACACTCTCCTAGACTTGCAGCGACAGAACAGTCTGCTATTACACCGCCTAATCCACAACATTCCAACTCACTAAAATTCAACCATGCACACGTTAGAGCGTCTGTACAAGCAGTGGAAAGCCGTGAATGATTTTGTCATGCACCAGGCCTCAGCAGGGATCATGTGTTGTTCTGAGGTCAGGCAGTGGTAGCTCATCTGAGACAGATGCTGAAGCCACAGAAAGGGCACGAAATTTGTCAGTAGGGACAACTGCAGCATGAATGATCAAATCCCCCTCGTAGAATAGACATGCAATGGAAGAACAGATAACGTATTTTGCTGACCATCCTGTAGCTGTTGAGGACCCACAACGGGAAACTCCCATGGAAGAAGAGGAGGATGAGGAGCTGCCACTGGAGGACAAGGTGTCACAGGTGGAGGATGATGGTGGCACTGGTAACAACACCTAATCATCTTAGTGGGGTTGCTGAGCTGGAAAGAACTGACTCCTCAGGCATGCTGGTCAGAATGGTGACCTGTATGCTTTCTTTGTTACGCACTGAAGCAATGACTATTATTCACATGAAGCAGTCTGATGATTACTGGATAGCCATGCTTTTAGACCCTCGCTATCAAAGTAAAATGGGGGAATGTATTCCTTCCGCCGGAAGGGATGCCAAATTATGTTATTACCAGCAAACACTGTGTATGCAGCATGCCACAGCTATCAGGGAGCAGAAACTTGTAAAAGACAACCCTCCTCCAGTTTAGTCTCTTTAAGATGATGGAACAGTTTTTTCACTTGCCACGCCAGGCTAAGGAAAATCGGCAAGCAGATACTTCCCGCCTCAACACCCAGATTCAGCCCTACCTAGACTCTGGCCTGTCTCCAGCACATCATGTTCTCTGACCCCATGGAACAGGCAGACTAGAACAGTGGCCTGAACAGGCCCAGTAATGTTCTTTGTCTTCTTTCTCCCCAAATGGACCAATTTGTCCTCAGTCAGTGTCCAAAACATCACTTTTGTCAAAATTAACCAAGCCTGCATTCAGGAGGATTTTTATACTTCTTCGGCTGAGGCCGATGAATAGATCTGGCCTTGCTCATGGTGCCCCATCTTGCCACTGTAGCTGTCTGCCTGCCTACCATCATGTTGCCTGCCTACCATCATGGTCCATACAGCTGCTGATTTCATCATGCCACTGCTGACACCATTTCACTGCTGCTGTCTGCCAACAAGTACCATATGGCTTCTTCTGTCGTCACTGCCGCAGCTATTACTCCTTACTGCTAATCCCCTACTGCCAACACTATAAAAGCCATACATCCACCTCTACTACTATCACCACTATTACTACTATTACTAATACCCATAGATGGCCCATCTACTGTCTTGTATGGTATGTTCCATGCTATGCTGCTTCTGCTGCTGCTACTATTGGGGCCATGTGCCTTTTTTACCCTACCTTTTCCACATCCACACTGTACTGCTGCAAGCTTCTATGCTTGTTCAGAATGAGCCACTTTTTCTTCTGACGACACTTGGCATGCATTCTGCCCCTGTTAAGGAATAATTTTTGGAGACTTGGTCCCAACAAGCAACTTTTTTTTATGACAAGTAGCACTTGTGCATGCCCTATGGGCAGATATTCTGACCCCTTCAAGGTATAATTTTTGGATGCTTGGTTCCCCCAACAATCTGTGTGTGTTTTTAAATCCCATAACACTGTGTGTGTTTAAGCACCATCTGCCCCCGATAAGGAACAATATTTGGAAACTTATGAATATGAAAAAGCATAACATGTGAAGTAACTGTGTGTTTTAAACATGCTGTTGCTGTTTATTATCAGCGTCAAACATGCGTTTACCCATAGCTATGTATGTCTCTATCAATCTGACATGATCGTCTTGTGCAGGGGCTTGGTTTTTGCAGGATGAGTTGATGTTTTTATTGGTACCATTTTTGGGTACATATGAATCTTCAATCATTCATTATTACACTTTATGGGGCAAGGTGACCAAAAAATTAGTTTTGGCACAGTTTTTATTTATTTATTTTTACAGCATTTGCCTGAGGGGTTAGGTCATATGATATTTTTATACAGCAGGTCGTTACGGACATGGAAATACCTAACAGGTATACTTTTATTTATTTATTTAGGTTTTACACAATAATAGCATTTTTGAAACAAATAAATTATGTTTTAGTGTCTCCATTGTCTGAGAGCCATAGCTTTTTAATTTTTTGGCCGACTGTCTTAGGTAGGGTCTAATTTTTTGCGGGATGAGGTGACGGTTTTATTGGTACTATTTTGGAGGACGTAAACCTTTTTGATCGCTTGGTGTTGCACTTTTTGAGATGTTAGGTTACAAAAAATTGCTTTTTTGGCACAGTTTTTATTCTATTTTTCTATTTATTCTATTCTATTTTTTTATGGTGTTCATCTGAGGGATTAGGTCATGTGATATTTTTATAGAACTGGTTGTTACGGACGCGGCGATACCTAATATGTCTACTTTTTTAAATTTCTTTCTTTCACTTTAACACAATAATAGCATTTAAAAAAAAATTAAATATTTTAGTGTCTCCATAGTCTGAGAGTCATAGCTTTTTTAACGTTTTGACGATTGTCTTAGGGAGAGGCTAATTTTGTGCAGAACGATGGTTTGATTTGTACTATTTTGTGGGGCATACAGCTTTTTGATTGCTTGGTGTTGCAATTTTTGTGATGTAGGGTGACAAAAAAATTGCTTTTTTTGGTACTGTTTTTATTTTTTATTTTTTTACGGTGTTCACGTGAGGGGTTAGGTCATGTGATATTTTTTATAGAGCTGGTCGTTACCGACGTGGTGATACCTAATATGTCAACTTATTTTTATTTATTTCACTTTAACACAATAGCATTTATGAAACAAAAAAATTATGTTTTAGTGTCTCCATATACTAGTTTATTTTTATTTTTCGGGTGATTGTCTTATGTATGGGCTCATTTTTTGAGGATGAGTTGACATCTTTGTTGGTACAGTTTTAATTTTTTATAGTGTTTATCAGACGGGGTGGATCATGTGATATATTTATAGAGCCGGTCGTTATGCAAGCGGCAATGCTTAATATGTGTGTATTGTAATGCATTGCCTGTTAGTGTATAACATCGAGTAATACACTAACAGGTTGCCTATTAGACCAAGTCTGGGGCTGGATCTCCTCAGCTTCTGTAGAAGGCAGGTCCCGATGCTGTGCAAGGCATTGGGCAGCCTCTGCAAGGCATCGGGCTGCCTTTTTACCCATCGGGTCCACGTCACCACAGAGCAGGGACCTGATGAGATGCCTCACTGAACGCAAACCCCTTCTATGCCATGGGGCCTGGCTTTCAGGGACTGCTGAGCCCCTGCAGTGATCTGGTGCCCATTAGATCACCAAGACGTAATAGTACGTCAAACTGCAGCAAGTCACTTGCCGCCATGACGTACTATTACATCATGTGTCGGGAAGGGGTTAAACTTAGGTGTATCAGACACCTAGTTCATATTATTATATATGGTGCACGTCAGTAGCGTACGTCCTATAAACGCAGCTGCTATGGGGCCTCTGGGGGAAGGGGGCCCGAAGTGGAGGATAGGCCACACCCACTAATTACACATATATAGACACCTGTGAGAGGAGATAAACGAGGTGGAGAAGGACCTTTGGTGATGTCATCATCATGTGACCAGTGCATAGGACTGGTGAAAGACCTGTGGGATGTCGCTGTGAGGGGGAGGATCTTCTGTGTGGTGCTTGAAGGGGAGGTTACTGGTGTCCCGGAAAAACCTATATAACATCCTAGAAAATCTGGGAGTTGTAGTTCTGTCCTATTATATTCCACTCCATGTAATTCCAACTTATGCCTTAGCACAGTCCAGTAATTCTGGGAGTTATAGTTCTCCCTTTCCATGTAACTTCAATTTATGCCCTATACAGTCTGGTAATGCTGGGAGTTGTAGTTCTCTCCTCTTATACCCCCTCTCTGTAATGTATACTAATGCCCTATAATATGTCTGGCCATACTGGGTGTTATGGTTATTTCCTTTTAAAGCTTTCACCTAGTAAAACTGGATGATGCACTATAATAATCTGCACTTGCTGGGAGTTGTTGTAGTTCTCTCTTCTTAGGCTGGTTTCACATCACCATTTAGTTTTCCGTTTTGCATGCAGGACTTTTTTCCGTCTAATAATGCGTCTCAGATGGAAATGGCAGAAATGGATGCCAAATATGCAGAACTGATGCAGGATCTGTTTTTTTCTTTATTTTTCTGTTCTTCTGACGGATCAGAAGTACTGAAAACTAAAGAGTAATGTGAACCCGGCCTTATACTCTCTGTGTAATATCCACTTGTATCCAATAATAACAGTCTGGACATGCTGGGATTTGTAGTTCTCTCCATTTTACCTCTCATTGTGTTGCCCCCTAATTTTCAATAATAATAATAATAATAATAATAATAATAATCTGGTGATGATGATACTTATAGTTCCCTTGCCACTATTATGATGTCCTGCAGCTTCTGAGGTGTGTGTTAGGCTTTGTTCACACCTGTGCTGGTGACGTTCACTGTTCTGCCCTGTCATAGGAGCAGAACTATCATCACCGTAGTTCCGAATCTGGCACTTTGTGGACTTCGTGGATCCTGACGGATCCTGCTGACTATGATGAGATCTGACAGGTTTCCATCTGCCATGCTATAAAATTGTACCCAGCATTTATGACCTGATCTGCGAATGAGGCCCGTAACACAGATATGATCAAAGCTGTATATGTTCTCTAGCATCAGATTAGGATGTTCTGCCACAGTTCAGGTGTGTATTATGAAATTCTATAGCAGCTGTGATGCATATTATGAGGTTCTGCAGCAACTGAGGTGTGTGTTGAAAGGTTCTGCAGTAGCTGAGGAGTGTGTAAGGAGGATCTGCAGCAGCTAAGGTGTGTATTATGGGGTTCTGAAGTGGCTGAGGTGTGTATTATGAGGTTCTGCAGTGGCTGAGGTGTGTATTATGAGGTTCTATAGCAACTGAGGTGTGTATTATGAGGTTCTATAGCAGCTGAGGTTTGTATTAGGAGGTTCTGCAGAAGCTAAAGCGTCTGAACTGATGGACGAAAAGGAATCCATATTGTGAAGGCCTATACAGATTATATTGCAGATTCATGTATGGAGCGTTATGGTCACCATCTTGTCTGGTTTCTAAAAGGTCAAAGTGAGTTTATTCTTTTGGACAAAGTCTTAAAGAGAAACTCAAGAATCTTTACATAAAAATTCCTAGGTTGTAAATCGAGGGGGAAGGAAAGACACATCATAAAATGCAAGACTATTGAAAACAATGGACTGAATGTGCTAAGTTTTTTTTTCCATTCCCAATAAATAGAAGGGGATAACTTTTATATTTATTATAAGGATTATAATTGTTACCAATTAATTGTATTGTGATATTATATGCATTATCTTAGATGATTAGGTTTAAATCAAGTATAATCTTATAATCAAAATATATTCTTTGAGTGTAGAGAATTAGGTAAGTTTTACAATATAGTCCCTGAGTGTGTGAAAACATTAGGAGTTAATTAAATTACCTCCTGGCTCAGGAATGTGTAGATGAGAAATGTAAGTATTTGGGAAGAGTTTCTTTAAAACTCGTATATTTTTTAAGTAGACTGGATGTCTGACAGTAGTAAACCTAAATGTCATTCTTATCTATATTTATAACATGGTCCTAGATTTAGGTCAGAGGTTATCTTTTACAAAATTAAAAGAAAATAGAAGAGTTGATTTGCAATCACACCAACTCTTACATAGAACCCTAGTGCCCCCTTGTGGTAGAGTTGAGGTAAGAAAAAGTACATATGATAAAATACAAAATTATGTCATAGTCACGTGGAAGGCTAAATCAAGCCTACCTTCCAGGAGGGGGATAAAAGTTAGCAGGAGCCAGCAAGGAAAAAAAACATCAGCTTGATCCATAAGATCAATCCAGGAAAGCCACAAAGACACCCAAGTGAGAGGAAGGATCAAAAGGAAAATAGGATTTAATCTTACTTCACATTTGATTTCTTACAGACAGATTATCTGGTATAGTATACATTTTGTCTGTATATTAGGCAACTGATTGTCATATACACATATATTTATTTAAATAGACTATATTGTTCTTTGTAGGATCCAGATTGATTTGAGATAATTGTACCTGCAGCATCAATTGTGTCTTTTCAATCTAGGGAGATTAATCTGTACAATTGATATATTTACAATTGTGTAATCTCCATAGAACTAATTGTAGTTCTTGTCAGATGGCCTAATTGAATTGATATATATTATATAACATGGTGAAAGCCTAACATTACTTTGAATCAGGAAAATATGTTAGCTGTGAGAAATCAAGTGTCAATCTTGAGTTTTCTTTTGTGTCTGTTATTACTAAGATACCAGTTTAATTATTAATTACTATATCTATATCCTATAGGTTATCTTGTATTCTTGATTGCATATTAATGATCGCTATTTTTTTTATTGTCACCAATTTTGATATTGTCTTATATATTTTTTTTTTATTGCACTGAAATATTATTAATATATATTTTGTACACAACTGTCTTCAACTTAGCACAGATAATGAGCTCTAGTTAGCTCTTTTTTTTATTTGTGGAAATACAGGTAAGTCGAAATCTCCTCTATTTTAGATTCTAGCTTGTTTTTCCATAAATAAATAAAACAGTTTTTTAGAGCAATATAAACATTCTGACATAAATGGAGGCACTGCTGAGATTTGTCTAAGCTGATACAAAGGTAATTGCGCAAATTATATATTTTTGTTACTTTAGACGTAAGGGGTGATTGCAAAATAAGTGCAAAATTTTAAATGTCTGAGATCAAGAATGTTGCTGGCAAAACGGTGCAGTCTGAGATAGAAGCTGTGGCTGGTATGCATGATCTAGGTACTAGAGAATTAGTCAAATTTCATGTGATGTCTTTCATTCATGACAGATTAAATATAAAAGAGGATATTAACGTTTGGGTACCTGAAATGAATAGTAATATTGAGGAATATGTAAATTATATTTGGTCTGATGAGTCAAGATTTGCTGGTTATCTCTATCGCACTGCTGACACTAAAACAAAGAAGGATAAAGATCTACTGGTGCTCCAATCATGGCCAGAAATTCTTTCTCTGATTTGTGGGTTGGCAGAAAAATTAAATAAAGTGAAGCATAAAAACAGTCAAAAAGGTGGTAAAGTTGAACAATTACAAAGAGAGATAAATGGGTTTGAAATTGAGTCTGCCAAAATTTCTGCACAAATGGAGCAATTGTCTGCCAAAATGTCGGAATATTGTGACAGAGATAACCAGAATAGAGAAATGATCCAGGCTCTAAAAAGGGATTTGGATCAAGTTTCTAGTGAAGCGTTAGAATTTAAAAAGTCAAAAGCGGATCTGGAAAAAGAATGTGAAAGGCTGTGTAATGCTGACATAAGTTTGCAGAGAGAGTTAAATAGCCAGGATCCAGCATCTCTGCCATTCAGACAGGAAAAACATGCCAGCTGAGCAAAAGTTAAACCTTCCATGTGGAGGTCAGAGGAAGAAAGTGATTACAGTGGCCCCTCTAAAGAAGAAGAACGAAGCTCTATTAAAGAACGTTCTCTCAAGTTTTTAAAAGATACTGTGGGCCTACTTACTAAGAAAGCATCGCCTTCCATAATTAATCATGTAGAAACCTATGAGGAGGCTATGAGGACCCTACATTTAGAACGTGACAAGCAGAAAATTGAATTTATTTCCTGGGTGTTTGAGTCAAAGCACAGGTATTTCTTTAACCGCCTCAGCCCCCCTAGCTTAAACACCCTTAATGACCAGACCACTTTTTACAATTCTGCACTACACTACTTTAACCGTTTATTGCTCGGTCATACAACTTAACACCCAAATGAATTTTACCTCCTTTTCTTCTCACTAATAGAGCTTTCATTTGGTGGTATTTCATTGCTGCTGACATTTTTTATTTTTTTGTTATTAATTTAACAAAATTTTTGCAAAAAATGACATTTTTCACTTTCAGTTGTAATTATTTTTTTTTTAAAACTACATTTCTATATAAATTTTTCTCTAAATTTATTGTTCTACATGTCTTTGATAAAAAAAAATGTTTGGGTAAAAAAAAAATGGTTTGGGTAAAAGTTATAGCGTTTACAAACTATGGTACAAAAATGTGAATTTCCGCATTTTGAAGCAGCTCTGACTTTCTGAGCACCTGTCATGTTTCCTGAGGTTCAACAATGGCCAGACAGTACAAACACCCCACAAATGACCCCATTTCGGAAAGTAGACACCCTAAGGTATTCACTGATGGGCATAGTGAGTTCATAGAACTTTTTATTTTTTGTCACAAGTTAGCGGAATATGATGATTTTTTTTTTTCCTTACAAAGTCTCATATTCCACTAACTTGTGACAAAAAATAAAAACTTCCATGAACTCACTATGCCCATCACGAAATACCTTGGGGTGTCTTCTTTCCAAAATGGGGTCACTTGTGAGGCAATTATACAGCCCTGGCATTTTAGGGGCCCTAATGCGTGAAAAGAAGTCTGGAATCTAAATGTGTAAAAAATGCCCTGTAAAATCCTAAAAGTACTCATTGGAATTTGGGCTCCTTTGCCCAGCTAGGCTGCAAAAAAGTGTCACACATGTGGTATCGCCGTACTCAGGAGAAGTAGGGCAATGTGTTTTGGGGTGTATTTTTACATATACCCATGCTGGGTGAGAGAAATATCTCTCTACACGTCAACTTTTCCCATTTTTTATACAAAGTTGTCATTATAGAGAGATATTTCTCTCACCCAGCATGGGTATATGTAAAAAGACACCCCAAAACACATTGCCCAACTTCTCCTGAGTACGGCGATACCACATGTGTGACACTTTTTTGCAGCCTAGGTGCGCAAAGGGGCCCAAATTCCAATGAGTATCTTTTAGGAGGGCATTTGGATTCCAGACTTCTTCTCACGCTTTAGGGCCCCTAAAATGCCAGGGCAGTATAAATACCCCACATGTGACCCCATTTTGGAAAGAAGACACCCCAAGGTATTCCGTGAGGGGCATGGCGAGTTCATAGAAGTTTTTTTTTTTTGGCACAAGTTAGCGGAAATAGATTTTATTTTTTTTTCTCACAAAGTCTCCCTTTCCGCTAACTTGTGACAAAAAATTAAATTTTACATGAACTCGCCATGCCCCTCACAAAATACCTTGAGGTGTCTTCTTTCCAAAATGGGGTCACATGTGGGGTATTTACACTGCACTGGCATTTTAGGGGCCCTAAAGCGTGAGAAGAAGTCTGGAATATAAATGTCTAAAATATTTTACGCATTTGGATTCCGTGAGGGGTATGGTGAGTCCATGTGAGATTTTATTTTTTGTCACATGTTAGTGGAATATGAGACTTTGTAAGAAAAAACAAAAAAACAAAACAAAAAAAAATATCAATTTCCGCTAACTTGTGCCAAAAAAAAGTCTGTATGGAGCCTTACAGGGGGGTGATCAATGACAGGGGGGTGATCAGGGAGTCTATATGGGGTGATCACCACCCTGTCATTGATCACCCCCCTGTCATTGATCACCCCCCCTGTAAGGCTCCATTCAGAGGTCCGTATGTGTTTTGCTGATCCACGGATCCATGGATCGGATCCGCAAAACACATACGGACGTCTGAATGGAGCCTTACAGGGGGGTGATCAATGACAGGGGGGTGATCAATGACAGGGGGGTGATCAGGGAGTCTATATGGGGTGATCACCACCCTGTCATTGATCACCCCCCTGTAAGGCTCCATTCAGAGGTCCGTATGTGTTTTGCGGATCCGATCCATGGATCCGTGGATCCACAAAACACATACGGACGTCTGAATGGAGCCTTACAGGGGGGTGATAAATGACAGAGGGGTGATCAGGGAGTCTATATGGGGTGATCACCCCCCTGTAAGGCTCCATTCAGAGGTCCGTATGTGTTTTGCGGATCCATGGATCGGATCCGCAAAACACATACGGATGTCTGAATGGAGCCAGCCTTACAGGGGGGTGATCAATGACAGGGGGGTGATCAGGGAGTCTATATGGGCTATATGTCATTGATCACACCCCTGTAAGGCTCCATTCAGACGTCCGTATGTGTTTTGCGGATCCGCGGATCCATGGATCGGATCCACAAAACACATACGGACGTCTGAATGGAGCCTTACAGGGGGATGATCAATGACAGGGGGGTGATCAATGATAGGGGGGTGATCAGGGAGTCTAATATGGGGTGATCAGGGGTTAATAAGGGGTTAATAAGTGACAGGGGGGGGTGTAGTGTAGTGGTGTTTGGTGCTACTTATTACAGAGCTTCCTGTGTCCTTTGGTGGTCGATCCAAGCAAAAGGGACTACCAGAGGACCAGGTAGGAGGTATATTAGACGCTGTTATCAAAACAGCGTCTAATATACCTTTTAGGGGTTAAAAAAATTGCATCTACACCCTGCCAGCGAACGATCGCCGCTGGCAGGCTGTAGATCAGATAGTTTACCTCCGGTTCCTGTGAACGCGTGCGCCTGTGTGCGCGCGTTCACAGGAAATCTTGCGTCTCGCGAGAGGACGTGCCGGCGCATCCAGGAGGAATAACAGGGCCGCCACAAAGACGCAATCCTGCGTACGGCGGTCCTGTAGTGGTTAATTACCTCCATCATATGGGCATAGATACCTGGTCAGAGGTTGTGTCAGAAATAAAGACAGAGTGTGGTCCCTATCGGTCAGCTACTGTGGCAAGGAGAGTCATGTTTACCCTGAAATGTCGGCAAAATCAGAGTCCCAGGGAATTTCTGTCTGTTCTCAAAAATGCCTATAGCATGGCTGAGAAAGATACACATTTTGAAAGCCATGAATTCATCCTGCTGTTTTATGATACTTTGCTCAATAAAATAAAATTTATTCTGGCCCAGGATTACCATCCCAGAAAAACTCTGGATTGGCTGCTGAAAGAGAGTACCACTCTGTATGCCGCTCTACAAAATAGCGAGGAGTCTCAAGATAGGAGATTTAAAAAACCGAATGATGAAATAGCTGAGACCCACATAAAAAGGGATAAGGGACAGTTTGAGGCTCCCAGAAGGAATTATGCTGAAGTTGTTAAAAACTCCAGACCTCCCCCTCCAAATAAAGTTAAACCTAGAACAGATGATAATAAGGTGTCAAATGTTAATGAAAGTCCAGAGAAAAAGAATTATTTTGCAAATAGGCGATTCCCTCCTTTCAGAAGTTACCAGAGAGGTTATGTCAGGAGATTCCGACGTGAAAGGGTTCAAAATCGTTCTGAATCAGAAGGTTCTGGTAAGTCTCAAGCGTCTAAATTCTAAAATCAACCTCCAAAAGGTTAAGGGAAAAGTACAGCTAATATCCATGACCGAATGGATCAGATCCAGAGCCAGTTTGGAGTGTTGATGCAAAGGATGGAAGATTTATCCAAAGCTCTCACTGCTAATCCCAAAAATCCATTTTTAGGGCAGCTACTCCTGTGGAAAGCCTTTCCCAATCATACCGTATTTTTCGCCCCATAAGACGCACTTTTTGTCCCCCCAAAATGGAGGGGAAATGCCCCTGCGTCTTATGGGGTGAATGCTTGCAGTTTTACATCGCAAGCTGCGATGTACGAGCGAGCGGGGACTCGGGGAGGGACTGGGAGGAGGAGCTGGGGGTCGGGCAATAGCGGCAGGGCGATGCAGTCAGTGTAGTATAGCCCCGCCGCTCTGGTATACTAATATAAGATGTCTTATTCAATTAATAGTTATTAAACATGCCCCCTCACTCCTAATAGTACCTTACATCCTAACAGCTTCTGTAGAATGCAGGCAGGCAGGCCAGGCGGGCGGCAGCGTAACTCCCTGATGTCACGTGCCTGCGCCGCCTACTTTATGAATGAAGCAGGCGGCGCAGGCAAGTGACGTCAGTGAGGGACGCGCCGGCCGCCCGGCCTGCCTGCCTGCATTGTACAGAAGCTGTTAGGATGTAAGGTACTATTAGGAGTTGGGGGGCATGTTTAATAACTATTAATTGAATAAGACATCTTATATTAGTATACCGGAGCGGCGGGCGGGGGGGGCATTTGTGGATGACATTTTTATGGGGGACATCTGTGGATGGCACAGTTATGGGCTGGGGGGGTCTATGGATGGCACAGTTATGGGCTGGGTGGGTCTGTGGATGGCACTGTTATGGGGTGGGGGGGGTCTGTGGATGGCACATATATAACAGTGCCACCCACAGATCCCCCCTGTAACAGTGCCTTCCACAGATCCCCCCTGTAACAGTGCCATCCACAGATCCCCCTGTAACAGTGCCATCCACAGATTCCCCCCTGTAACAGTGCCATCCACAGATCCCCCTGTAACAGTGCAAGCCACAGATCCCCCCATAACAGTGTCCGTCATTCACAGATCCCCCCATAATAGTGTCCGTCATTCACAGATCCCCCCATAACAGTGTCCGTCATCCACAGATCCCCCATAACAGTGTCCATCATCCACAGATCCCCCATAACAGTGTCCGTCATCCACAGATCCCCTCATAACAGTGTCCGTCATCCACAAATCCGCCCCATAACAGTGTCTGTCATCCACAGACCTCCAGTAATAGTGCCAGCCACAGACCACCATTAGTTCCAAACCCACCAAACACACAGCACACCCTTTGGTTAAAAATATATTTTTTCTTATTTTCCTCCCCAAAAACCTAGGTGCGTCTTATGGGCCGGTGCGTCTTATAGGGCGAAAAAAACGGCAAATAGGGAGAAGCAGGTAAGGCTACTTTCACACTGGCGTTTCTGGGTCCGCTTGTGAGATTCGTTTCAGGGCTCTCACAAGCAGCCCAATATGGATCAGTTCAGCCCCAATGCATTCTGAATGGATAAGGATCCATTCAGAATGCACCAATTTGCACCGATGCAGTGCCAAACGGATCCGTCCTGACTTACAATGTAAGTCAATGGGGACGGATCTGTTTTTCACTGACACAATATGGTGCAATTGAAAACAGATCTGTCCACCATTGACTTTAACGGATCCGTTTTGACTTAGACTTTTTTTTTATGAATAATGCAAATGGATCAGTTATGAACAGATACAAGCGTTTGCATTATTGGTACGGATCCGTCTGTGCAGATACAAGACGGATCCGCACCAAACGCGAGTGTGAAAGTAGCCTCAGAGTGTCAAATCCAGCAAATGCTGATGATTTAACTGTATGCAAAAGCAAACAAAATAACACAAATGTCTGTATCCCTGCAAATAATTTAACCCTTCCAATGCCAAATGGTAAGGGGGAGGGGCGACATGCTTGTGATTTTATCTTGCAGCCTACAGAGTTTTCAGCTGTGCAGAGGATGACGGGCACTCTTGCTTGTGAAAAAAAGGAAGGGAGTAACGGGTAAGAAGGTCTGCACAGCAGGAAAGCAGTTTTACTTATCATCCAAAATATTCGTCTTCCTTACATGAAATAGAACAACAATTTTTTATTAAAGTGGAACTGTTTGAGAATTTCCCACAAATAAAATGGCTTTGATGGATACAGGTAGCCAAGCGACCTTATTAAAACAAAAGTATTTTCAGCAATTACAGGATTTATCTTCTGAGAAGTACAAGTTAAAACATTTTACTGCTAACCTGGTAAGTGTTTCAGGCACCGCCCTAAAGGTCTTAGGTAAAGCTTGGCTGCATTTCAAAGTGGGAAATAAAGTAATCTGCCATCCCACATTGATAGTGGATATGCCTTCTGATCGTTTAATTATTGGCATCGATTTCCTTAGATTAAATTCTATTGTTGATTTTATAAATAAGGTTATATTAACTATGAGCATTCCCAATCCCATCACATTCGGCGCAATTGCCATGTGATAGAGGAAAGGCCGGACTCTATTGACTCTATTGAGATCCATTTCAGGAATAGTCAAGTCCCAGATGTCTCTTTCTATCAAGACACCTGAATCTCCAATGTTGGTGGACAGGAGGATAACACCATATGTGTATTTCCTGAAAGAGAGATGTTTGCTTGGAAGGTGATGTTCTCACAATTCACCTCCATCCAGAAACTACTGACTCTACTGGGTTCAGTGGTAATGAACAATTCCTAGTAGGGATTGAAAAGGTAAATGATGAGGTGTTCTTCCCTTACAGGTTAATGACCTAGGGAGGACTAAAAGAGCTAAACTGAATTTACACCAAGAGAACAGGTACATTAGTAGGAACCTACTAAAACAATTGGCCAATCCTAAGGTAATTAGGTATCCAAACCCTCAGGATAGAGGGGTCCATGAGTTGGATGGTGACTCTGATAGTCTTAATGTATTTGCAAAATGTTATCCATTTCTATTGGGGGTAAATCAGCTAACTATTTATTCCTGGTACTCAATGAGCCACGATATCCCATTTACATAGGCAACGATATATTACGGTTTGCTATACACGTGGATATGGTGAATTCCACATTGTGGACTAAATTAAAAGGAAATCCAGATGATTTTAGGAATGAATATGAAGCCCTTAAATCATCCCAGATACTGCCATATGCAGAAAGTGTATTAGTACCACAAGATATTATTATCCCTCTGGGTACTAATAATTTCCTGTTACCCATTCAGGTGTCAAAAGGCCAGAAATTAAAGAATTCTGATGCATTAATATGCCTATCGAACAGAATGCAACAATTAGGATGGTCAGTAATTCCTAGACCCGTGGTGAATGTACAATCCTTTAAAACCCAAATCATTGTTAATAATGGTATGCCAAATGAGGTCCATTTTGTCTAAAGACACCATAATTGGTCTGGCATTAGATTTGGATTATTATACCTTTGGGTTTCAAAATTTAATTATTGGCCTAATACCTGAATCATATCTCACCGAGGAGCAATTGGTTGAACAAACATTCTATTCTTCTCCTGAAGGATTGTTCACCATAAGTTCAATTTATCCTTTTCACCCTGAAGAAGGTACATGCAAGGTGGAGGAATCCTCACTTACCTTTGATCATACACTTAATGAGCAGGAAGCTGAGGAATATAGCGAGTTTGCCAAAAAGGCTGATAAGTCAAGTCATGACCTCACTAACAGGCTTGAAGAAGCCTATGAAATAGGTCAACCTGAAGTTTTTCCAGGGTTCCTGGAGATGGTACAGCAACAAATATCCTTACCTGATGGATGCTCTAATGATCTAGAGTGCCAACAATTAAAAGAAGTTCTCTTGGAGTTCAAGGATATTTTTGATAAAGATTCCTATGATTGTGGTCTAACAGATATACACATTGCTAGAATTCAGACTGGTCCAAAGGCACCTCCTGTTTATATCAAGCAATATCGTCTTCCACTAGCATGCTATGATTCGCTAGCGGAAATAATAAGGAATCTCAAGGAAAGAGGTATTATAAAACTGATGCACAGATCTTATAATAATCCTATTCCTATCCTTAAACCGAATGGTCAATGGCGTTTAAGTGCTGATCTCAGACAGCTCAATAAACGAGTATATATGTCCGGCTGCCCCATGCCATATATCAACCAATGCTTGGTACAAATGCAAGGCGCCAAAATCTTTACCACAATGGATTGTGCTCAGGGATATTGGACCATCAAGGTAAGTCCTGAAGACTAATATAAATTAGCATTTACCTTTGGTAAGGAGCAGTTCGCATGGACTAGACTACCGTTTGGTTATATAAACTCAGGTCATGAATTCGCTGTGTTTTTACATAAGGCTATGCCTGATGCCACTGAAAGAGGAAATTGAACGTACGTGGATGATATTTTGTTGAAAAGTACTACATTTGAGAAGCATGTACATGAGATTAGGCATGTGCTTAATCAGTTGAGAGAGGCAGGTGTTAAAATCTCGTTACAGAAAGCCCAATGATGTCGTACCAAGGCCAACTTCCTGGGACATGAGGTTACTTCCAAAGTCCTAAATCCCCAAAAGAAGAAGGTGAAAGCTTTGATGAAGTCTAAAATGCCTACCAATGTCAGTGAACTGAGGTCATTTTTGGGTATGATGGACTATTCACGTAAGTTTATTGATAATTATGCAGAAATCAGTAAACCACTGTTGACGTTATTAAAGAAAGGTGTACCATGGACATGGGGAGAGGATCAGGAACAAGCCATGATTGAGCTTAAAAGAAAACTCACCCAAGCCCCATGTCTCGTATATCCAGAGGGGGTTAAACCCTTTTATCTGGAAAATGGTTGCTGTCCTGTCAAAAACAAGATACATTGAATAAAGTTATTGTTTATGCAAGTAAGTCCTTGTCACCTGTAGAGGTAAAATTTAATGACTGTGAGAAAGCTTTATTAGCCAAAGTCTGGGCCCCTGAGAAAATCATAAGTAAAATGGTACACCAACCCCTGCAATAATTTGTCAAACAGCAGAATAACTGCTTAGACGTTGTCCTTACAAGGATGGCCATTAGAAGTCCGGTACAAACAAAATAAAACTTCATAATTGTGCCGTTCATTCAAATAAAGAAGAGCTAGTAGATGATTTTTTAGAGGAACAAATTTCTTCCCCTTACAAAGCATATGATGAGGATTACAGTCCTCTACTCCCCTGTGTATACATTGATGGTTGTGCTTATCACACCACCATGGGGGATGAAAGAAAACCAGTGGCGGTATTGGAATTACTTGGACAAGTGAATACCCAAATGTCTCAGTAGGTTACAGTATTGGTGCTAAAAGTAGCAGGAAGGCGGAATTAGTTGCTGTATACAAAACAGTTTAAATTGCTCTAGAGCACAATATTAAAGAATTTGTCATAGTCACGGATTCCAATTATGTACAGAACAGTTTTGTTGAGTATAAGCCTACTTGGAAATAAAATAACATGTTGCAATCTAATCATAAACCTGTGAAACATGCAAAATAGTTTTGTGCCATAGATGATTTAGTCCAAGGTAATGGTTTAATCATTTATTGGAAGAAGAATAAAGGTCATTCTAAAACCCAGAACATGGACAAGGAAGGTAATAATCTAGCCGATAAGCTTGCCAAACAAGGTGCCATAAATGGTGATCATGTAAACATAGATCATTTACTAGAGATGATATCCATTTAAGCTGTCACTAGGCACCAAGCTAGAGAACAGTCTGTGAAAAATGTGGCTCAATGGAGTCAAGAGTCTACAAGTGAGGATCTAATTAAGAGCCAAAAGGAAGATCCTATACTTGAAATCTTTTCTAAACACATGGAAGATCCTAGTAACAATCCCATATCGGAGGATGATTATGCCCAAAAAGAAGACCTCCAATTACTAGTGAAAAATAAAATCTCAATTTAGTATTCAAGATGGTTTATTGATGAGGACCTGAAAGAATTGTATTCAACAATGTTACAACATACTCACGATGCACCTACAGCTGGTCATCGTGTGGAGAAAATGACCTATGAATCACTACATGATTATGCTTATTAGACTCATATGTTGAAAGATTTTCAAATTTACTGTCAAGGTTGTCTGGTATGTGCTCAGCTCCAACCTCAAGGTCCCACACATCATGCACCCCTTCAGAAAAAAGGTTTCTCATTGCCATGGTCTGATATATAAATTGCCTGTCACGACCGCTATCCCAGCAGCAGTCGTGTCGCACCAGACGGAGGGGAAGGGGGACCCTTATCTACGGATGGGAAATAGAATGGCCACCCCTGACTTTCCCTAAGCTGGCACCTGTCTGCCCTGATACCCTAGACGGGGTGTGAACCCGTGCGGCGAGCAGGATGCCTAAACCCTCAGTCGCCCTAACAAGACTGGACTGGGGAAAGGCCGATGGGAGCGCTAGTCACCATCACTCACGTCTAGGAAAACAACAGGGGAAGACAGCAACAAACAAACAACAGCAGAGATAGACTTATCCAGTCACGAGCAGAGAAGGCGATCCCAAACACGACAGTCCACGCCGGACAAGAGCTCCACAGCAACACCATCAAACGATCTCCTTCCAAGGTCAGAATAGCACTGGAAGTAAGGACTATATCTGGCAATGACTGCAAGTGAAACTGAAACTAATATAGTAGCTGAGAGTGGCAGACAGGACTCACCTGAGAAGGATGCCTACAAACTCCCAGTCAGGACAAAAAGGTTCACAAGGCAAAACCCAGATGACATACCCTGAACCACGGAGCAAACTCACAAGCTATCGCGAGTAGCAAGTCGCTGCGACCTTCTCCTCCCAGACCTGTCTGGATCAGTCACAGTCATGACATTGCCTTTATAGGTCTTGTCACAAGGTCATCCAGGGGAAACAAATACATGTTAATAGTCACTTGTGTGTTTACCAAGTGGGTAGAGTGTTTACCGGCTCATAATAACACAACCGAAACATGCGCCGCTTTGCTTATAAAACATGTATTTTACAGGTTTGGGTTACCATTAAGGGTCGATTCAGACTGTGGATCGCACTCCGTAAGTGAGGTAATGTCTAAGATGTGGAAGATCTTGAGGGTAAAACGGAAATTACATATTGCTTTTGACCAGCATCTAGTGGATCCGTTGAGCGCTATAACCAGTCCATTGTCAACATCCTTAAGATAGCATTTAGTAATTATAAAAAAAAAAAAACGAGGATGACAGGCAAATTTATAAGATTAGGCAGAGAGAGGCCAAACAAGTTATAAGAGCTTCTAAAGCACAGGCAGATGAGAAATTAGCTCAGTCAGTGAAAAAATGCGATAAGACATTCTTCAGATACATAAATGAAAAAAGGAAACTAAAACAAGGAATTACCAAATTAAAAACAAAAGAAGGAAGGTACCGTATATGGAAGAAGATAAAGAACTAGCTGACTGCCTCAATGAATACTTCTGTTCAGTTTTTACAAAGGAAAATGAAGGAAAAGGACCTCAGTTAGGAAGGAAGACTAATGAATCTTTTGATGCATGTGTCTTTACAGAGGAAGAGGTTCTAAGTCAGCTGTCTAAAATTAATACAAATAAGTCACAGGTGCCTGATGGGATACACCCATAGCTATTAAAAGAGCTCAGCGGTGAACTAGAAAAACCATTAACATATTTATTTAACCAATCACTGGTAACAGGAGTCGTCCCAAAAGATTGGAAATTAGCAAATGTTGTGCCCATTCACAAGAAAGGTAGTAGGGAGGAATCGGGAAACTCTAGGCCAGTAAGCCTAACATGAATAGTCGGGAAATTAATGGAAACCATACTTAAGGAAAGGATTGTGGAACATCTAAAATCCCATGGATTGAAAGATGAAAAACAGCATGGGTTTACTTCAGGGAGATCATGTCAAACTAATCTTATAGATTTTTTTGATTGGGTAACTAAAATAATAGATGGCGTAGGTGCAGTAGACATCACTTATCTCGACTTTAGTAAGGCTTTTGATACTGTCCCACATAGAAGGCTTATCAATAAATTGCAGTCTTTGGGCTTGGACTCCCATATTGTTGAATGGGTTAGGCAGTGGCTGAGGGACAGACAACAGAGAGTTGTAGTCAATGGAGTATATTCAGACCATGGTCTTGTTACCAGTGGGGTACCTCAGGGATCTGTTCTGGGACCCAAATTGTTTAATATCTTTATCAGCGAAATTGCAGAAGGCCTCGATGGTAAGGTGTGTCTTTTTGCTGATGACACAAAGATTTGTAACAGGGTTGATGTTCCTGGAGGGATACACCAAATGGAAAAGGATTCAAGAAAACTAAATTTAATAAAATGTAATGTTGTTAAGTGCAAAATAATGCACCTGGGGCATAAAAACCCAAGAGCAGAATATAAAATCAGTGATACAGTCCTAACCTCAGTATCTGAGGAAAGGGGTTTAGGGGTCATTATATCAGAAGACTTAAAGGTAGGCAGACAATGTCATAGAGCAGCAGGAAATGCTAGCAGAATGCTTGGGTGTATAGGGAGAGGCATTACCAGTAGAAAGAGGGAGGTGCTCATGCCGCTCTACAGAGCACTAGTGAGACCTCATTTGGAATATTGTGCTCAGTACTGGAGACCATATCTGCAGAAGGATATTGATACTTTGTACATGGATTGCAGGATAAAACTTACCAGGAAAGATTAAAGGACCTTAACATGTATAGCTTGGAAGAAAGACGAGACAGAGGGGATATGATAGAAACTTTTAAATACATAAAGGGAATCAACAAGGTAAAAGAGGGAAGAATATTTAAAAGAAGAAAAACTGCTACAAGAGGACATCGTTTTAAATTAGAGGGGTAAAGGTTTAAAACTAATATCAGGAAGTATTACTTTACTGAGAGAGTAGTGGATGCATGGAATAGCCTTCCTGCAGACGTGGTAGCTGAAAATACAGTGAAGGAGTTTAAGCATGCATGGGATAGTCATAAGGCCATCCTTCATATAAGATAGGGCCAAGGGCTATTCATAGTATTCATTATATTGGGCAGACTAGATGGGCCAAATGGCTCTTATCTGCCGACACATTCTATAAGTATGTTAAGGAATCAGGTAAAGACTGGGACATGAAGTTGCGTTCAGTTCTCATGGCTATGAGAGCCACTCCAAGTGCTGCTACTAAGATGTCACTCTTTGAGCTGGTGACAGGTAGGAGAATGGTACTTCCACAACATCTATTGTATCGCACATCGGATCATAATCTGATCAATGCAGCCACGATACGATCAGTATGTGAAGAACCTTCGTCAGCATCTTCAACAGGCGTTTGCTTTTGCGCAAAAGAATCTCAAGAAAGCAACAGTAAGTAATAAAACTTATTATGCTCTGAAAACCACTAAAAAGAAATATGAAATAGGTGATAAAGTACAGTAGATTCACATGTGCAGTAGCAAACCCATATAAATACCCCCAGCATGCATTGGTTTTTTGGACAGCTCCATTTCTTTGGGGAGTTTTGGTCGTTTGGCTGGTGTGTGTGTTTGGTCATTGGATCTCCCTTTACAGCTTCACCGTATCATCCACTGACCATGTGTTCTTGCACTGGCGGTCTTCCGCTGTTTTGGAGAGCGGCCATAAATTATATAGGAGGAACCGCGGAGGAAGCGGATGTGCGTGCATCCTATCATTTCGCAGCCAGCAAAGGGCAATTTGTTGGTTTGTACTCTGACCTCCTATGAAGTTCTTTAATTAATATATATAGGGAAGGCTGAATACTCAGCCTGCAATTGTGGGAGGGGCGTAAGGGCTTTATATTCTCCTCCCACCTATTCACCTGTGCACGTGCAATTCCGGCGATTGAGTTGAACCTGCGCGCTGCCTCAAGCATTCAGGAGTTTGTTTGGGTAAGTTCCCTTCCTCTTCACAGCACGGCCGACCCCCCTCCCCCCTGCACACAGCACTCCGGTAAGTATGGCTACACCGCCAGCTCATCCCACGTGGTGCGGCCCAAACAGCGTGGCCGCACTACACTGCCCTCTGTTGCTGGATGCCGCCCCTACACCGCCCCAATCCAGGACTAAGTAACGGCAGCTGCCCGCTTTCCTGCATGGCGCAGCTGTCCGCAGGGGGCAGGTTTTTCCTGGCTGCCATTCGGCCCTCTCCTCCAGTAATGCCAGGCACCCCTTCCCCTGCTGTGTCCCTGCATGCGCCCCTGCCCACTTCCCCACATTCCCGCAGCCCGGTACTGCCACTCACTGCTGCGTGCACATCCTAAGGCGGGGCCTCGTCTCTCAGCAAGCTCGGCAGAGGCTCTATCGCCACCCAGTGGATGTGCCGCAGAATGCATCTCTGTTCAAAAAATAATAATAAAAAAATTGGCAGCCGGGTCCGTTTTCTGGCTTACGTTTGTTTAAATTAATGTTGCAGTCAGGTACGTTTCCAGGCTTACGCTTGTTAAATTAATGTTGCAGCTGGGTACGTTCCAGGCTTACGTTTGTTAAATTAATGTTGCAGCCGGGTACGTTTCCAGGCTTACGTTTGTAAATGTAATGTTGCAGCCGGATACGTTTCCAGGCTTACGTTTGTTAAAATTTATGTTGCAGCCGGGTACGTTTCCAGGCTTACGTTTGTTAAATCAATGTCGCAGCCGGATCCGTTTCAAGGCATACGTTTGTTAAAATTCATGTTGCAGCCGGGTACGTTCCAGGCTTACGTTTGTTCAATTAATATTGCAGCCGGGTACGTTCCAGGCTTACGTTTGTTAAAATTCATGTTGCAGCCGGGTACGTTCCAGGCTTACGTTTGTTCCATTTATACTGCAGCCGAGTACGTTCCAGGCTTAAGTTTGTTAAATTTAAATGTCGCAGCCAGTTGAATCCTAGGCTTACGCTTGTTAAATCACGTTGCAGCCGGGTACACACCAGGCTTACGTTTTTGTCCAGTACCCACGTTTGCAATGTCAATGTCTAGCCAGTCACGTTCCAGGCCCACGTCGCTCAAACATACCCTCCTTCAGCCCGTCTTTCTTCACGCAGCCATGTTTCTCTTTTTGTAGCCTTCCGTCATTTAACTTCACTATCACATTCCATCCACCTAGTGCCCCGCCTCAGGTACATCTTTCACCAGGGTCATGCATGTCGGCTGGGTTTTGGTTCATGACGTCATGTTTTTTCTCCTGTTATGTACTTCTCAGGATTCCTGATCAGTTACCTCATCTGGCACGTCCAGACCACGTTCGTAGTCGTTCAGGCTTACGGTTATTTCCCTTACGGCATCCGTGCTTTCAGGTTTAGGCAATCCAGACCCAGGTAAAAAAAAAAAAAAAGGGTTAATACCTCTTCATACACAGAGCGTGCTCGCTGGCACGTCCTACCAAATTCATCACCTTTCCACGCTGCCGTCTCGCTGTTTTACGCTGTCAAAAAATCACATTTTCCGTTCTTCTCTTCTCGTTTCGGTGCTTTGACATTTCGGGTTCTTTCTACAATAATCGCTTGGCTATATTCCTCAGTGTAATCATGTCACAATTGTCTGACATCGAAGACGTGCTATCGGTCCCAGAAACAGCAGTTTCACAACCCACAAGCAACATGTCGTTAAGGAGCTGGACGATCCCCAAACTGGTCGCCAAATTGAACAAAAGAGGGATCTGTCATCCAGCATCCGCCCGGAAGGCAGAGTTGTACAGGCTCCTGGTTACAGACTCAGCCGTTCCAGCGGTTGAGCAGGTTCCCATGTCCACAATACAACTTTCTCTGGTGCAGTTGCATGCTGCCATTAACAAAATCTCCAGCTCGGTCACCGACATACAGAACAGACTGCTCGCAGTGGAAGCTAGGGCCCCCGCTTCCAGCTGTCCAGCCTCACCCATCCCAGGTCCCTCCGCTTCCCGCCCACTCTCCCCCTTTCTACCATGGGCCAGTTTCCACCTTCCTACCCAGGCCATTTTTTACAAATCCGACATGTGTCACTTTATGTGGTAATAACTTTGGACACTATTATTCAGGGGCTGCTAGGTCAAAACATTCGGGGTCTGGGCCCCTGATGTTTTGTCCCAGGCCCCGAATGTCCTGCCTGCCAGATAGATACAACTGTATTGCCGTCCTCAGGACGGCAATACAATTGAATCTAATGCACTGCAAGAGCTGAAGGACCTGTGATGACCTCACAGGTCATGTGATCAATTCTAAATGCAGTAGCTGAAAAGGACCTGGGATGATGTCACCATCATGTGACCAGTGCAGGAGAGGACAGCTCAGCAGTGAAGAGAAGCCCTGGGAAGAGGCTGAGGTGAAGTCTGCTACATGAGGAGAGGTAAGGGAAGATTACTCAGTGTGAGAGGCAGAGCATTGTTGGGAGTTGTGGTTATTTAACTGGGACTGTATGCTAGGGTTGAAGGGAGGGAAGTTATTTACATGGGACAATGAGGTGGAGTGATGTTAATTACATGGGACTTAAATTTGGAAGTGGCTGGGGTAGGGTGATGTTATTTACATGGGACTGTATGTTGAGGGCTAATGTTATTTATATGAGACTGCATGTTGAAGGCAGCTGTGGGAGGGAGTGATATTTACATGGGATTGAATGTTAAGGGGTAATGGTTTTCACATGGGACTGTATGTTGAAGGTGTCTGGGGGAGGAAGTGATGTTATATATATGGGACTGAATATTGAGGAGGTGATGTTATTTAAATGGGACTGTATGTTGAAGGTGGCTGGGGAGGGGGTGATGTTATTTACATGGGACTGTATGTTGGAAGGGGCAGGAGAGATGGTGTGATGTTATTTACATGGGACTGTATTTTGGAGGGGGCTGTAGATAGAGAGGGATGTTATTTACATGGGACTGTATATTGGAGGGGGCTGGAGAGATGGTGTGATGGTATTTATATGTGACTCTATGGCGGAGGGAGGGAAATAGTGTTATTTACATGGGACTGTATGGTGGAGGTGCTAAGGAATTATAATTTCTGAGGACACTAAACTGAGGAATATAACTACAGGGGGCACTGCAGGCGGGATTATAAATATTGGGGACGCTTCAGGGCGAGTATTATAACAGTAGGGGGCGATATAACTACAGGGGGAGCTGCAGGCGGCATTATAAATACTTGGAGCGCTTCAGGACGAGCATTATAACAGTAGGGGGCAGTATAAATACTGGGGGCACTGTGGGGGGATTTTAAATTCAGGGGACATTAGGCATTCTTATTACTACTGGGGGCTTCATAGGAGGGACATTATTTCTAAGAGCACTATGGGGGCCTTATTACTACTGAGGGGCCTGTAGATAGCTTTATTACCACTGGGGGAATAATAGGGGGCCTTATTTCTACTGGGGGCTCTGTGAGGGTATTATTAATACTGGAGGGCTCTTTTGGGTCCACTAGGGGCAGTATTACTAATGAGAGCATTCTAGAAGGGATTTTCTATTGGCGGGACTAGGAGGAGTACTGTTACTATGAGGGGCACTAATTCTTCTTCAGCATAGTATTTGGGGTACAGAAAAGTAAGGAAGCTAAGATGTCTGTGTGTCACACTTTGCAGAGACGAGGCGGCTGAGAGAAGTGTCCGGACCGAATGGAGAAGATGATGACAGAGAAGATCTACATCAGAGGAGAATTCACCTGGGAGGCCCTGCATGTGAGAGGTATAGCAAGTACAGTAAAATGTCTTCAGTGCTAGTGTTTGCAAGGGGGGAGGGGATGCGGTTGTTCAACTTAGAGAATTGGGCCATATGCATTGGTGCTTGGGCCCCGGATCTTTTGATACCCCAGCAACGCCCCTGCTTTTAATTATACAAGCCATTCTGAGATTGTTTTCTCGTGACACATTGTACTTCATGATAGTCATAAAATTAAGCCAATATATTTCACCTTTATTTATGAAAAAATCGCAAATTTACAAAACATTGGTAAAAATTTTCAATTTTAAAAATTTGCATTTCTCTGCTTTTAAAACAGAAAGTGATACCTCATAATATATTTATTACTTAACATTCCCCATATTCCTACTTTATGTTGGCATCATTTTGTAAATGTAATTTTATTTTTTTAAGACGTTAGAAGGCTTAGAATTTTAGAAGCAATTCTTACAATTTTTAAGAAAATTTCCAAAACCCACTTTTTAAGAACCAGTTCAAGTCTGAAGTCTCATACTGGGAACCACCCATAAATGACCCCATTGTAGAAACTACACCCCTCAAGCTACTCAAAACTGATTTTACAAACTTTATTAACCCTTTAGGTGTTCCACAAGAATTAAAGGAAAATGGAGATAAAATTTCTGAATTTCACTTTTTTATCAGATTTTCCATTTTAATCCGTTTTTTTCTTTAACACATTGGGGGTTAACAGCCAATCAAAACTCAATATTTATTACCCTGATTCTGCGGTTTACAGAAACACCCCACATGTGGTCATAAACTGATGTAAGGGCACAGAAGGAAAGGAAAACCATATATGGTTTTTGGAAGGCAGATTTTGCTGGACTGGTTTTTAGATGCCATGTCCCATTTGAAGCCCCCCTGATGCACCCCTACAAAAGAAACGCCCAAAAGTGACCCCATTTTGGAAACTAGGGGATAAGGTGACAGTTTTATGGGTATTATTTTGGGGTACATATGATTAATTGCTCTATATTACGGTTTTTGTGAGGCAGGGTAACCAGAAAATGGCTGTTTTGGCACAGTTTTTATTTTTTACAACATTCATTTGACAGGTTAGATCATGTGCTATTTTATAGAGCAGGTTGTTATGGACTCAATGATATCAAATATGTCTACTTTCTTATTTTGTTTGTTTTAGTCTTACATAATAAAGCATTTTTTTTAAATTATGTTTTTGTGTCTCCATTTTCTGAGTGCCTTATTTTTATTTTTTTCTGCCAATCGTCTTGTGCAGGGGCTTGTTTTTTGCAGAAAGAGTTGACGTTTTTATTGGTACCATTTTTGGGTACATATGATTTTTTGATCATTCATTATTATACTTTATGGGGCAAGGTGACCAAAAACGTGGTAATTTTGGAACAGTTTCTATTTATTTATTTTTACAGCGTTCACCTAAAGGGTTAGGTCATGTGATATCTTTATAGAGCAGATCGATACGGATGTGGCAATACCTAATATACTAGCATACTTTTTCTTATTTATTTAAGTTTTACACAATAATAGCATTTTTGAAACCAAAAAAATGATGTTTTAGTGTCTCCATAGTCTGAGAGCCTCAGCTTTTTTATTTTTTGACCGATTGTCTTTTACATAGGGTCTCATTTTTTGTTGTATGAGGTGACGGTTTCATTGGTACTATTTTGAGGGGCATACACCTTTTGCAATTTTTGTGATGTAAGGTGACAAAAATGGCTTTTTTTGATACTGTTTTTATTTTTTATGGTGTTCACCTGAGTGGTTAGTTCATGTGATATTTTTATAGAGCTGATTGTTACAGATGCGGCAATACCTAATATGTATACTTTTGTTTATTTATTTCACTTTAACACAATAATAGCATATTTGAAACAAAAAAAAAATATGTTTTAGTGTCTCCATGTTCTGAGAGCTATTGTTTTTTTTAGTTTTTTTTTATGTGATTTTCTTATGTAGGGTCTCTTTTTAGCGTGATGAAGTAACGGTTTTATTGGTTGTGGACATGCGCCTTTTTGATCGCTTGGTGTTGTACTTTTTGTGATGTAAGGTGACAAAAAGGTTTTTCTACACAGTTTTTATTTAATTTTTTTTATGGTATTTATCAGACGGGGTGGATCATGTGATATATTTATAGAGCTGGTCGTTACGGATACCTATTATGTGTGTTTTTTTCTTTTTTCTATTTTTTAATATAAATTCAGAGGAAGGGGTGTTTTTTTCTTTTTTTTTACTTGAAACTTTTTTTCAATTAAAAACCCTTTTTTTATTTTACTTTATTTCTGACTAACTTTTTGGGGTCTAATCCCCTCTTCAATACATTACAATTCATCTGTATTGTAATGCATTGCCTGTTAGTGTATTACACAGAGTAATAAACTAACAGGTTGCCTGGGCACCCGTAAAAGGCAGGTCCCGATGCTGTGCAAGGCATTGGGCAGCCTGTGCACGGCATCGCTCTGCCTTCTCACCAATCGGGTCCCTGCCACAGCAGCGCGGGGACCCGATGGGCTCCCTCACCCGCAGCAGACACTTTCTATGTCACAGTCAGCGCTGACCGCGGCATAGAAGGCTAACAGGAACAGCCGGTCCCCTGCAGCTGATTGGGCGGGGGCAGCTCCTGCACCCACCTGATCAGCGTGCCGTAATAGTACTGCACCGGTCGGCAAGTCACGTCCCGCTGCGCCGTACTATTACCCCGCTGGGCGGAAAGGGGTAAAGTATATATCAATATAAAGTATTCAGTCCCAATCTTGGAGTGTGGCCTAATTTTATTTCAACTTGCCAGACACATTGCCATTAAATAATGTAAAGTAATGTATGGAGTTGGGAAAGAATTTTTTTCCACTTAAGTGGGGAACATTGGCTTCTACCTCACAGTTTTTTTTTTTTTTTCTCCTTACTCTGGATCAACTTGCAGGATAACAGGTCGAACTTGATGGACAGATGTCTTTTTTCGGCCTTATATACTATGTTACTATTTATTAGATTTAAAAACATGTGATATTTAGTGAATTAATTTTTAAAAAATTTTTTTTTCATTTGAGATATCTGGTGACTGCCAATTTTTTTTTGTCTTTACATTTTGAGTTTCGAATGGGGACCTCCACAATTGCTGGAGTGGTACGGGCTACATGTGCCACCATTTGGTTGAGACTGAAAGCTTCAGTTCTGCCACATCCAACCAGGCAGCAGTGGTTTGATCTAGCCCAAGGCTTCCAGGAGAGGGCTCAATTTCCAAATTGTATTGGTGCACTTGACGGGAAGCACATACGGGTTAAGAAGCCACCAAACTCAAGGTCCCGATACTATAATTATAAACAGTTTTTCTCTGTTGTTTTGTTGGCTTTGGCTGACACAAACTACAGGTTTATAATTGTAGATATTGGGTACTATGGAAGTACTGCAGATGATCGCATCTTCAGGGCTTCCAAAATGGGTCGGTAGCTATAGTCCAACCAACTGGACATACCACAGCCATTAAACCTTCCTGGCTCCTCTGGTCCACCAGCACCCTATGTGGTTGTAGGGGATGAGGGTTTTGCCCTTTCTACCCACTTCATGCGTCCCTTTCTTAGGTGAGGTTTGAATGCAAAAGGGGGCACTTTTAATTATCGGTTAAGTAGGGCCAGAAGGTTTGTGGAGTGCGCCTTTGGGATTTTTTCTAGTAAATCGCGTTTTTTTCTTTTGGCCATACAGCTGACCCCTAAAAATGTCAATGTGGTCATCAAAGCGTGTTTAGTGCTGCACAACTAACCTGGATGGCTACTTTTTAGTCCGCTTTTTGTATTTTGTAGTTAGGGAATCGCAAGATAATGAGGACCCTTGATGTGGGTTGCGAGCTTTCATATTTTGCTTACATATATTGTTTCGAACAGGGTATGTGAAATATGTACTAATAAATCATTCATAGAAAGTTTAAAAACACCGTAAAATATGTATGTGTGTTTTCCAATCATCGTTATTAAAGTTGTAGTTGGCCTCATTCTGATGTAATAAAAACTATCATTACATGTGTCATGGCACTTAACACATTAAGGACCCAGGACGAGAATGCTCATCCTAAAAGACCGGTACTTAGTGCCCCAAGACAAGCATTCTCATCCTGCGTTCCCTTCTCATCCCCGCGTGCGGTGTCGCGATCAGCGGCAGAGATCCGGCTGTTTCCGACAGCCGGATCCCTGCTGCATCCACCAGCATCGGTGATAACGCCGATGCCGGTGGATTAACCCCTCATATGCCGCGGTCAGCGCTGAACGCAGCATATGGGAGGTTTGTGCTCCCTCACCTCATCCATCCGGTCCCCGCGCTGCTGTGGCGGGGACTCGATGGTTGGCATGGCAGGCCCAAGCTAAGTGCGGAGGCCTAAGGGCTCGTTCACACGAACGTCGGTCCGTATATGGAAGCATACATTTCAATGGGTCCGCAAAAGATTCGGACAGCACTCTGTGTGCTGTCCGCATCCGTTGCTCTGTTCCGTGGCCCAGCAAAAATTATTAATCCTAGGCATTTCTATAATAGGCCTCCTGTTCCGTTCCACAAATTGCGGAAGGCACACGGGCGGCATCCATTTTTTGAGGATCTGAAATTTGCGGACCGCAAAAAACAGCACGGTCGTGTGAACAAGCCCTAAGAGGCCCAGCCCCCAGGCTGGGTCTTCTAGGCAACTGCTAGTGTCTTACAGTGTAAGATGCTAACAGTTTAATACAGCACAATATAGATGTATTGTGCTGCATTGAAACAGGGATCAGACCCTGTAATGTTGAAGTCCCAGGGTGTGACAAATAATAAAGTGAAAAAAAAAAAAGTTTTACAAAAAAAATAAAAGTAAAAACATTTTGTAAAAAATAGGAAAAAATAAAAGTAGACATATTAGGTATCGCGGCGTCCGTATCGACCAGCTATATAAAAATATCACATGACCTAAGCCCTCAGGTGAACACCGTCAAAAAATAAAAACTGTGCTAAAAAAGCCATTTTTTGTCAACTTACATCACTAAAAGTGCAACACCAAGCGATCAAAAAGGTGTATGCCCCCCAAAATAGTACAAATCTGTCACCTCATCCCGCAAAAAATTAGCCCCTACCTAAGACAATCGCCTAAAAAATAAAAAAAACTATAGCTCTTAGAATATGGAGACATTAAAACATGATTTTTTGTTTCAAAAATGCTTTTATTGTGTTAAATGTAAAAAAAATTTAAAAAGTAGACATATTAGGTATCGCCGAATCCGTAACAACCTTCTCTATGAAAATACCACATGATCTAACTCATCAGGTGAACACTGTAAAAAAATAAATATAAAAACGGTGTCAAAAAAGCAATTTTTTGTCACATTACATCACAAAAAGTGTAATAGCAAGCGATCAAAAATTAAGGTGGGAGCCGCACAGACGCATATAACAGCAGGTTCCTGTGCTGCAACAGAGCAAGTTGGCCATCCTGGCCTCATAGAATTGACACAGTCTGCTACTTCAACACTGCTGCACCAAATATTGCACAGCACGTTAACCTGCGAATAGTGAAGCAGAATAATCCCAAAGGCACACAATTCTTCAAAAGTCCTGCAGAAGAGAGCTTCAAAAGAGAGCACCTTGCCCCACAGAAGCCCTGATCTTGTAGTATTAATAAGCTGCAGATAATAAAAAAAAAATCTGGTGCATCAATGGGGCCGCAAAAAACACAGAGCGCAGTGGAAAAACTGTGTGAATTTGCCAGACAACCAGATGATGGTTCACGGTCGCCATTACTGCAACGGAATGTCCATACCAGGGCGAGTATAGCATCAGAACCTCTGGCGCCTGCAACACCCAGTGGGGCGGATCAGAAAGAACCCACGCTGAAACAAGTTACCGCACAAGTTCTGGATGCCATAACTTCTTGTAAGACATCCCTCACGGGGAAACTAGATGAGGTAAAAATTGATCTGGGGTTACTGCGTCAAGACCTGCATAACTTACAAGAGAGGGTTCAGCACTCTGAAGAACGTATATCCCGCATAGAAAATGCTACCGCCACCATGCCACGATCCATATCAGAGCTAAACACCACAGACGACCTAGAAAACAGACTCTGTAGAAACAATATTAGAATAATTGGCCTGCATGAAAGAGCTGAAGGTCATACACCAGACGACTTCAAAGAAAAATGGATAAAATAACTATTCCCAGATGCAGAGTTCTCATCAGCATATGCCGTGGAAAGGGCTCACAGAGTACCGGCAAGACCCCCACCACCAGGGGCTTCACCTCGTCCCATGCTTGCCAGGTTTCTCAATTGCAAGGACAGAGACAAGATATTAGCCCTGGCAAGAAGACGGCAAGAAATTAAGTTTGAAGGTGCCAGCTACATTTTTACAGACTTCTCCATGGAGTAGCAAAAACACGCCACATTTATGGATGTAAAACGACGTCTGAGAGAAGCCAGCATCCCATACCCTATGGGCTATCCTGCAAGACTTAGAGTAGTGGACGGCGAAAGAGCAGCCTCGGAGTGGTTGACCCTACGTAGAAGATCCCCAAGATGCTGAGATCCGGACTCCATCTAGAGACCAACATCACGCTGCAAACTGAGAACTAGTTTGACTTGGTTTACAAGCTTAGTTCTAGATAGTCCAATAGTGTGGCACGCTCAGAATTAATACTAGTATAGCTTACATCTTAGGGCTCTTGCATTCTTAGTTGTTAAAATGGTTATAATATGGTTGTGGCTGCAGCCCGCATGCTTCTGCCTATAAACACCACAGGCGGAGGCATCCCGGACTCACTGGCCTATAGTTTGGAGTAAGACTCTACCCCACGGTCTTATTATATGTTAAGAAAACTATGTTAAGGTTCTGAACTTTCTCCAGGAGTTGCATCATAATGTTCAACTGGTTAAATTCAATTATTCATGTAGAAATGTTACCCACCTCTGATATCAATGCACTGCACCCTGCCCTGATTGACACATATCTGCCTTGGAATCCATGGCTGAGATAAAAATCTTATCATGGAATGTTAGGGGATTGTGCACACCACAAAACAGATTTATGGTGCTTGACTTTAATAGAAATTCGAATCCGCAAATTGTATGTCTTCAAGATACACATTTTATCTCTACCGCATCTAGGGTCTTGCAGAAACCTTGGGTCCAATGGGCCGCACACTCCTATCACTCCTCTTCTTCACGGGGTGTCTCCTTATTATTCACAAACAATTACGCTGGGAGGTAAAGGAACTGGTTGTTGATTTGGAAGGCAGATATATCTTTGTCCACTCTCTAATTGACAATGTACAGTACACATTATTAGGTATTTATAACCCTTCTCCCGACTCTATGCATGTACTACACTTAGCCGCCACCTTCGCTGCCACCTATCCACATTCTATAATAATTTGCATGGGAGATTTAAATATGATGCTAGACCAATCGTTGGACCGATTTGCAGATATAGCAGACCCAACAGGAACAGGGGGTCTCTCACGACTCCATAGGTTTCTAACTGAATTTGAGAGGCTTGACCTATGGCGAACTAAACATCTCAGAGATAGATCATACTCCTGTCATAACAGTAGTCACAATTCCTTAACCCGTATTCATTACATGTTAGGTAATGAGTTAGCCATGTTAAACCTCTGCTTAACATTATACTTACCCAGAGGAATATCAGACCACTCGCTGGGCACTCTGTTACGAGGCACCCGATCGGTAATGTATAGGATGAGTATTCACCCTTTCTGGCTGAACCTGCTGGGCTCGGCAGACAGGTCACCATCCCAGTTGAGAGAATTTTTGGATGCACATGCAAATAGGCCCAATATTACACTGGTATGGGACACCCTTAAAGTGTTTCTGCGGGTGTCATTACATTCGAGTATAGCTTACATTAAAAATGATACTAAACGCATAGAACTGGAGCTAGCAACCCAGTGCAGCACACTAGAACAACAATACGTCCAACACCTGACAGACTTTAATAGAAATGCTTGGCTTCAAGCAGGCAGGAAGTACATAACGATACTAAAAGACAAGGCAGACAGGAAACTATTCTTTCAGAAGCAGACAGCATTCGAACTAGGGAATCAGTCAGCCAAACTACTGGCTCAATTGGTCCGCTACAATAATTCTTCCAAAACAATCCTATCAGTCAGAAATACAGCAGGTCAAGAACTTAGTACACAAGAAAAATACTCCAGACTTTCCTGCAATTTTATCGGGAACTGTATAGATCCAGTATAACAGCATTTGAGGCGGAAATAGCTGCATATATAGAACACATATTGCTCCACAAGCTCACCGCAACACAATGCAACCAACTAGACCAATCATTTAGCCTTGAAGAGATAACGCAAGCTACAGCTGATCTCAATAATGGGAAGTCTCCTGGCCCAGATGGGCTTCCTAAGGAAATCTATGCTAAATATGCAGAGGTATTGGCTCTGCAATTACTAACCACCCTACATACAGCCATGGAAACAGGACGATTGCCTGAGTCATTTATGGAAGCCACCATTATACTATTGCTTAAACCTGATAAGGATCCCCTGGAATGCAGTTCCTACAGACCTATTGTGTTGCTAAATATAGACTACAAAATCTTAACCAGGGTTCTGGCAACTCAATTGAGTCGGGTAATTTTGTCACTGATCCACCCAGAACAGACAGGGATTTATGCCAGGGAAATCTACTACTAAAAATATCAGAAGAGTTTAAGTGGTTACACAATTGAGGCACTCCTTAAATGTGGATTGGGAACTGGTTTCATTAGATGCAGCCATGGCCTTCGATTCCATAGAATGGTCCTTCTTGCTTTAATGCCTGAAAGGCTATGGGTTTGGTCCACAATTCCTTAAATGGGTAACACTCTTATACAGCAATCCGGTAAGCAGACTATAAATCAACAGGGAACTATCAGAGACTTCACAGCTTCACAGAGGCACGAGACAGGGTTGCCCTCTTTCCCCCCTCTTGTTTGCTCTGGCAATCGAGACACTGGCAATCAGGGTGAGACACAGCTATAATATAGAGGGGGTGAAACTGGGAGAGAGAGAAGCCCGTATTGGGCTATATGCAGACAAGATGATCCTATACTTGTCAGCAGTGATGGCCAGTTCGCAGTGTTCGCCGACGAAGACATGCGATCTGCCATCTTCACTCCAAAGTCCGGCGATGCAGAGGTAAGTCCTTACCTGGGCCGCTCTGAAACACATGCGGTCACCGGGTGCAGGCAGTTCCGAGAACAGCCCGATGAAGGCTGTTCTCTGAACTGCCTGCTCCCGGTGACCGCATGTGTTTCAGACCGGCTCGCGGCGCAGGCACAGGTAAGGACTTACCTCTGCATCGCTGGACTTGGGAGTAAAGATGGCAGATCGCATGTGCTCGTCGGCAAACACTGCGAACTGGCCATCACTGCTTGTCAGCTTCCAACACATCCCTTAAGAATGCAATTAACCTGATAAACGATTTTGGAGATTTTTTGGGCCTCAGAATTAATTGGGAGAAATCAGTATACATGCCTCTAGGTAAAGCTAACTGGGCTGGGCCTACAAATGCAGAGGGGTTGAAAGTGGTAGACACGTTCAAATATCTTGGAGTCAATATAATCAAAAAACACTCCCAGTCCTTGGCGCTTAACATTTCTCCTTTAATTGGACAGATACGGAACAAATTTCAAAACTGGAGGTCTCTGCCTATCTCAGTGGCAGGACGCCTCAACCTAACTAAAATAATTATGCTACCCACAGCCCTATATGTCCTTCAGCACTCTGAAATATACAGTCAGGTCCATAAATATTGGGACATGGACACAATTGTAAAATTTTTGGCTCTATACTTCACCACAATGGATTTGAAATGAAATGAACAAGATGTGCTTTAACTACAGACTGTCAGCTTTAATTTGTGTCATGGCTGAGAATGGAGAAAACCCTCAGCCATGCGATGCCAGAAGATGTTTGGTCGCTGCTCGGCCAGGACCACAGGATCAGGGAGCAGGTCACCTCCTATCGTGTCCCTAATACTGACCCTGACTCCTAGCTGTATGAGCCGACCCTGATGGTAGGAGGGCTCATGTTCCGGAACCTTGGGGTCCATACTTGCCCTCAGGGTGGCCCTGAACTAGGAGCAGGGTAAGACGACCTGTTCCTCCTAGGCACGGACGAACAGGAGTCTCACTGGCCAAGCTGCAAGGAGATGGGGAACATAAACAGACATATGGATATGACAGGTGAACCAAGCAGTTCCACACTAACCTGCCACAGCCTTGCTGACTGGAACCCGTGCTCAAATACGCTGTCCACATAAACAAAAGGGAGACAGCACACACATATAAACACACAGGTAACCAGGACATCCATAGCTGCAATAAATATCAAGAGCATAAAAACATCAACTTAACATCAGACATTCTTTTTATGACCGCAAGTGTGGCCCTTACTGGAAAGATGGTATATGAACCAGGAGGATGACTCCAGCAAAACGCATGGCTGAAGTACCCCTCAGCAACTGCCTTCCAGCAGCAAGCAAAATAACCCAAGCGGCCACACCCATACACACACTAGGAAAGGGGTTAACCCTTGCATCAACAAACAAGGTAAGTGTCACTTAAAGGGGAAGTGTACACACCACAAACTCCCTCATACCAAACATAGAAAGTGAACACTAAAACCACACGTTGACAGAGGCAACCGCATGCCGTGACAGCGAGCGCCTAGCAACCGCTCAGGCCGCTCCACTGCCAACAACCTTATGTTGCCAACGGCAACCACACGTGAGGCAAGATACAGAGCCCACACCTGTGGTTGACAACATAAAACAAACCGCTGACAACTGCATGCGAACCAAGGAGTCACGACCACAACCATGGTCGTGACAATTTGAGGGTATTTACATCCAAATCAGGTGACTGGTGTAGGAGTTACAACAGTTTGCATATGTGCCTCCGACTTGTTAAGGGACAAAAAGTAATGGGACGATTGGCTTCTCAGTTGTTTAGTGGCCAGGTGTGTATTATTCTCTCATTATCCCAACTACAATGAGCAGATAAAAGGTCCAGAGTTCATTTCAAGTGTGCTATTTGCATTTAGAATCTGTTGCTGTCAACTCTCAAGATGAGATCCAAAGAGCTGTCACTATCAGTGAAGCAAGCCATCATTAGGCTGAAAAAACAAAACAAACCCATCAGAGAAATAGCAAACCCATCAGAGAGAAAAACATTAGGCATGGCCAAAACAACTGTTTGGAACATTCTTAAAATGAAGGAACGCACCGGTGAGCTCAGCAACACCAAAAGACCTGGAAGATCACGGAAAACAACTCTGGTGGATGACCGAATAATTATTTCCCTGGTGAAGAAAACACCCTTCACAACAGTTGGCCAGATCAAGAACACTTGAACACTCCAGGAGGTAGGTGTATGTGTGTCAAAGTCAACAATCAAGAGAAGACTTCACCAGAGTGAATACAGAGGGTTCACCACAAGATGTAAACCATTGGTGAGCCTCAAAAACAGGAAGGCCAGATTAGAGTTTGCCAAACGACATCTAAAAAAGCCTTCACAGTTCTGGAACAACATCTTATGGACAGATGAGACCAAGATCAACTTGTACCAGAGTGATGGGAAGAGAAAAGTATGGAGAAGGAAAGGAACTGCTCATGATCCTAAGCATACCACCTCATCAGTGAAGCATGGTGGTGGTAGTGTCATGGCGTTGGCATGTATGACTGCCAATGGAACTGGTTCTCTTTTATTTATTGATATATGTGACTGCTGACAAAAGCAGCAGGATGAATTCTAAAGTGTTTCGGGCAATATTATCTGCTCATATTCAGAAAAATGCTTTAGAACTCATTGGACGGCGCTTCACAGTGCAGATGGACAATGACCCAAAGCATACTGCAAAACCAACCAAAGAGTTTTTTAAGGGAAAGAAGTGGAATGTTATGCAACGGCCAAGTCAATCACCTGACCTGAATCTGAATGATGTTTATGATCAAGGGGTATTAATGACATTCAAAGCACTAGCTCAGAAATACCAGATCCCTCGAACACATTTCTTCTCTTACTTACAACTTAGATTGTCCATATGGATGGCATTCCCAAACTCTAACAGTGCAATAGCTAAATATCCTCTCATAGGAATAGTTAAAACTTAGAGCCCCAGAGGACTGGTATCAACAATCTATTCACATTTGGTACAGGCAAAGGTCGAGGCTAACCCCCTCAAGGTAATAGACAAATGGAAAAGACTAATCCCCACACTTACAGAAGAATCAATATCAGATTTATTAGAATCGCATTTACAAGTGTCACCAGCAGTCAACAACAAGATAATTCAATTATACATAATTTATCAGACATATCTCACACCAACTAGAATGTATAAAATGGGACGAGCATCTTCCACGGCATGTCCAAGGCAGAGGCAGACTTCTGGCACATGACCTGGAGGTGCAGCCCGATCGCGGCATTCTGGGCAGAGGTGACGTCCTTTCTGTCAAATCTACTGCCGACACAAGTGGCATGCAGCCCTAAGGTTTGCCTATTGGGAATTATGGGAGAGGACAATTGGGATCACTACATGACAACATTTTTAAAGGAGTCCCTGTTTATGGCACGTAAATGCATTGCTTTGTGATGGTATAATCCCAGTACACCGACCAGCAGTGCAGTGGGTAATAGACACATTTGTAAAATTCAAAAGTTTACTTGACTTGTTATAACTTCTTGTAATATAACGTATATCAAGATTGTATATGTCAATGAACGATAGCGTTGAATTGTTCTTCTGTTAATAAAAAAGTTAAAAATAAATAAATAAAAAACTATGTCTTTCAGAATATGGAGACACTAAAACATGATTTTGTTTGTTTAAAAAATGCTGTTATTGTGTAAAACTTAAATAAATAAAAAAAAGTATACATATTAGGTATTGCCGCATCCATAAGAACCTGCTGTATAAAAATATCACATGATCTAAAACCTCAGGTGGACACTGTAAAAAATAATGTTTTTAAAGTGTGTCAAAAAAGCAATTTTTTGTCACCTTACATCACAAAAAGTGTAATAACAAGCGATCAAAAAGTCATATGCACCCTAAAATAGTACCTATCAAACTGTCATCTCATACTGAAAAAAATTAGCCCCTACATAAGACAGTCGCCAAAATTTTTGAAAAGCTATGGCTTTCAGAATATGGAGACACAAATTTTTTTTTTTCAAAAATGCTTTATTATATAAAAAACAAACAAACAAAAAAGTAGTCATATTTGGTATTGTCGCATCCATAACAACCTGTTCTATAAAAATACCACATGATCTAACCTGTTAGATAAACACTGTAAATAACAAAAAATGTAAACGGTGCCAAAACAGCTATTTTTTGTTACCTTGCCTCAGAAAAAGTGTAATATAGTGCAAACAAAAATCATATGTACCCTAAAATAGTACCAACAAAACTGCCACCTTATCCCGTAGTTTAAAAAATGGGGTCTTTTTTTGGAGTTTCTACTCTAGGTGTGCATCAGGGGGTCTTCAATGTGACACGGCAGCTTAAAATTATTCCAGTGAAATCTGCCTTCCAAAAACCATATGGTGTTCCTTTCCTTCTGCACCCTGCCGTGTGGCCCTTGCTTTGTTACTCGAAAAAATGTTAACCTTTGCTTTGTTACTGGATAAAATGGATTAAAATGGAAAATTTGCCAAAAAATTGCGGTTTTGGCACCGTTTTTATTTTTTGTTATTTACAATGTTCATCTGACAGGTTAGATCATGTCCTATTTTTATAGAACAGGTTGTTATAGACACGACAATACCAAATATGACTACTACTTTTGGTTTTTTGTTTCAGTTTTACATAAAGCATTTTTGAAAAAAAAAATTTTTGTGTCTCCACATTCTCAAAGCCATAGTTTATCTTATTTTTTTGGGGCGACTGTCTTATGTAGGGGCTCATTTTTTGCAGGATGAGAAGACGGTTTGATTGGAACTACTTTGGGGTTCATATGACTTTTTGATCGCTTGCTATTCATGTGATATTTTTATAGAGCAGGTTCTTACGGACGCGGCAATACCTTATATGTCATATAATTTTTTTATGTAAGTTTAACACAATTATATCATTTTTGAAACAAAAAAAAAAGATGTTTTAGTGTCTCCATTGTCTGAGAGACATATTTTTTTCAGTTCTTGGGCGATTGTCTCAGGTAGGATATCATTTATGCGGGATGAGATGACTGTTTGATTGGAACTGTTTTAGGGTGCATATGATTTTTTTGATCGCTTGCTATTACACTTTTTCTGATGTAAAAAATTGCTTTTTTGACACCGTTTTATTTTACAGTGTTCACCTGAGGGGTTAGGTCATGTGATATTTTTATAGAGCAGGTTCTTAAGGATGCGGCAATACCTAATATGTCTAGTTTTTTTTTATTTATGTAAGTTTTACACAATGATATCATTTGTGAAACAAAAAAATGATGTTTTAGTGTCTCCATGGTCTGAGAGCCATAGTTTTTTTTATTTTTTGGGCGATTGTCTTAGGTAGTGGTTCATTTTTTGCAGGATGAGGTGACGATTATATTGGTACTATTTTGGGGGGCATATGCCTTTTTGATCGCATGGTGTTGTACTTTTAGTGATGTAAGGTGACAAAAAAAAAAAATTTTTTAGCACGGTTTTTATTTTATTTTTTTGACGGTGTTCATCTGAGGGGTTAGGTTATATGATATTTTTATATAGACGGTCATTATGGATGTGGAAATATCTAATATGTATACTTTCTTTTATTTATTCAAGTTTTACACAATAATATAATTTTTTTAACAAAAAATAATCATTTTTTAGTGTCTCCATAGTCTGAGAGCCATAGTTTTTTTAATTTTTTGGGCGATTGTCATAGGTAGGAGCTCATTTTTTGTGGAATGAGATGGCGGTTTGATTGGCACTATTTTGGGGTGCATATGACTTTTTGATTGCTTGCTATTACACTTTTTGTGATGTAAGGTGCAAAAATTGCTTTTTTGACACCGGTTTTATTTTAATTTCTTACGATGTTCACCTGAGGGGTTAGATCATGTGGTATTTTTTTAGAGCAGGTTCTTATTGACGCAGGGATACCTAATATGTAAAAAAAAAATTTTTTTTTTACATTTAATATAAAAAAACATTTTTGAAAAAAAAAATCATGTTTTAGTCTGAGAGCCATATTTTTTTTTATTTTTTGGGCAATTGTCTTAGGTAGGGACTCATTTTATGCAGGATGAGGTGACTGTTATATTAGCACTATTTTGGGGGGCATACACCTTTTTGATCACTTGGTGTTGCTCGTTTTGTGATGTAAGCTGATAAAAAAATGGTTTATTTTGCACAGTTTTTATTTTATTTTTTGGACGGTGTTCATTTGAGGGGTTAGGTCATGTGATATTTTTATAGAGCCGGTCGATACCGATCCGGCGATACCTAATATGTCTACTTTTCTTTTTTTCCCTATTCTTTTACAACAAAAAAAATTCCTTTATTTGGGTAAAATGAAGTGTTTTTTTTCTTTTTTACTTGTAACTTAATTTTTTGGGGGAAAACTTTCTTTTTTCAATTTTATTTCACTTTATTTTTTGTCCCACTTTGGGACTTCAATTTTTGGGGGTCTGATCCCCTTTACAATGCATTTCAATACTTCTGTATTGGAATGCATTGGCTGTAAGTGTAATATAGTGTGTATTACACATACAGCTTTCTGCCTGTGAGATCCAGGGGGCTGGATCTCACAGGGTCTCCCACGGAAGGCAGCCCCGATGCCTAAGGAAGGCATCGCGCTGACTTCCTTGCTATCGGGTCCCCGTCACAGCAGCACAGGGACCCGATGGCAGCTCCAATCCCCACCAGACATCGCACATCCGGGGTCAGCGCTGACCGCGGCACATCAAGAGTTAATGCGCCAGCATTGGTGATTTCAGTGACTGCCGGACCCCTTCCGCTGATCACCATGAAGTACATGTATGTCACGGGTCTTTAAGTCCTGTACAGAAATGACATACATGTACGTCATGGGTCCTTATTTTAAAAAATTTAAAAATTATGTTGAATATGTTGAAGTTTTTACATTTGTAGATATTGATTAAAACCACATTATTAATATTAATGTGTGTAAGTGATAGAGAAAACAAGTTTATACAGTAAGTGTATTTGGGTGATATTAACCCCTTCCCGAACCAGTGCCGTAATAGTACGGCACAGCAGGACGTGACTTGCCGCCCAGCGCTGTGCTATTATGGCCCACTGATCAGGCGGGTGCAGGAGCTTCGCCCGCCCAATCAGCTGCAGGGAGACCGGCTGTTCCCGTTAGCCGGACCCCTGCTGTATGCAATGGCATCAGCGAAAACACTGATGCTGGCGCATTACCCACTTCTATGCCGTGGTCAGCACCGCGACATAGAAGGGGTTTGCTGCGGGTGAGGGAGCCCATTGGGTCCCCGTGCTGCTGTGGCAGGGACTCGATGGGTGAGAAGGCAGCCTGATGCCATGCAGAGGCTGCCCAATGCCTTGCACAGCATCAGGACCTGCCTTCTATGGGTGGCCAGGAGATCCAGCCTCAGGCCGGATCTCCTAGGCAACCTGTTAGTGTATTACTCTGTGTAATAAACTAACATGCAATACATTACAATATAGATGTATTGTAATGCATTGCAGATGGGATCAGACCCCCAAAAGTTAAAGTCAGAAATCAATAAAAAAAAGTAAAAACTGTGTTTTTATTTAAAAAAATTACGTTTCAAGTAAAAAAAGAAAAAACGTCCCTTCCCCTGTTTTTATAATAAAAAATTGAAAAAAAAAGAAAAAACACACATATTAGGTATCGACGCGTCCATAACGACCGACTCTATAAATATGTCACATGATCCAACCCGCCCGATAAACACAATAAAAAAACAAACTGTGTCAAAAAAGACATTTTTGTCACCTTACATCACAAAAAGTGCAGCACCAAGCGATCAAAAAGCCTTATGTCCCACAAGATGATATCAATAAAACAGTCACCTCATCCCACAAAAATGGAGACCCTACCTAACATAATCGGTCAAAAAATAAAAAAGCTATGTCTCTCAGACTATGGAAACACTAAAACATCGTTTTTTTTGTTTTAAAAATGCTATTGTTGTGTAAAACTTAATTATATAAGAAAATCTATACATATTAGGTATTGCCACATCCATAACGATCTGCCCTATAAAAATATCACATGACCTAACCCCTCAGGTAAACGCTGTAAAAATAAATATAATAAAAACTGTGCCAAAATTACACATTTTTTGGTCACCTTGCCCCATAAAGTATAATAATGAATGATCAAAAAATCATATGTACCCAAAAATAGTACCAATAAAAATGTCAACTCTTCCTGCAAAAAACAAGCCCCTGCACAAGACGATCGGCAGAAAAATAAAAAAGTAAGGCATTCAGAATAGGGAGACACAAAAACATAATTTAGTTTTTTCAAAAATGTTTTATTATGTAAAACTGAAATAAACAAACAAAGAAAGTAGACATATTTGATAACATTGGATCTGTAACAACCTGCTCTATAAAAATAGCACACGATCTAACCTGTCAGATGAATGTTGTAAAAAAAAAACGTAATATAGAGCAATTAAAAATTATATGTACCCCAAAATAGTACCCATAAAACTGTCACCTTATCCCCTAGTTTCCAAAAAATTGGGTCACTTTTGGGCATTTCTATTGTAGGGGTGCATCAGGGGGGCTTCAAATGGGACATGGCATCTAAAAACCATATGGCGTTCCTTTCCTTCTGCGCCCTGCCGTGTGCCCTTACATCAGTTTACAACCACATGTGGGGTGTTTCTGTAAACCTCAGAATCAGGGTAATAAATATTGAGTTTTGTTTGGCTGTTAACCCTCGATGTGTTAAAGAAAAAAAAACGGATTAAAATGGAAAATCTTCCAAAAAAGGGAAATTTCATCTCCATTTCCCTTTATTTATTCTGGAACACCTAAAGGGTTAACAAGGTTTGTAAAATCAGTTTTGAGTAGCTTGAGGCTCCAGTCACACGTCCATAGTGTGTTTTGAGGATCCTTGCATCCGCAAATACGCAAAACACGGACACCAGCAATGTGCGTTCTGCATTTTGCGGTCCGCACATCGCCGGCACTAATAGAATATGCCTATTCTTGTCCGCATTTCTGGAGCCGGGCCTCACATCATGCGGCCCCATAGAAATGAATGGGTCCGCAATTCTGTTCTGCAAAATGTGGAATGAAATTGCGGACGTGTGAATGGAGCCTGAGGGGTGTAGTTTCTACAATAGGGACATTTATGGGTGGTTTCCACTATGTACGCCCCACAAAATGACTTCAGACCTGAACTGGTCCTTAAAAAATTGGTTTTGAAAATTTTGTTAAAAAGTTTAAGAATTGCTTCTAAAATTCTAAGCCTTCTAATGTCCTAAAAAATAAAATTACATCTACAAAATGATGCCAACATAAAGTAGACATATGGGGAATGTTAAGTAGTAAATATTTTATGAGGTATCACTCTCTGTTTTAAAAGCAGAGAAATTAAAATGTTTAAAATTGCCAATTTTTTGAAATTTTTGGTAAATTTGGTATTTTTTTATAAATAAAGGTGAAATATAGTGACTCAAATTTATGACTACCATGAAGTAAAATGTGTCACGAGAAAACAATCTCAGAATGGCTTGTATAAATAAAAGTGTTCCAAAGTTATTCCCACATAAAGTGACACATGTCGGATTTGCAAAAAATGGCCTGGGCAGGAAGGTGAAAACTGGCCCGGGGGAGAAAGAGTTAATGTCTAGTAAAAGTGTACTATTTTTAATGTGGTGTATGTGTTGGTGCTACATAAATATCATTATGCACTGTATATAATAAAGAGAAGTAACAATAAAAAAACTAAAACTCTGTTTATTCACAGACAAAATATTTGACTATTTTTTTGTAAAATGATCAGAAAAGAACTTTAAAAAAAGCATAAAATAAACAAATCACAAATTATAAAAAAGCCCAGATGGTGAGGGGGGACCCTGATACTGCGGTCCAGGGTAAGACTGCGATGGGCCAGCTTGTGAGGAGGTGGGGACAGGCTGCCATATGAAGATTCCCCCTGATATTGTGTAACATATGGCTGAATAGATGGCCCATAATGATCCCTTGGAGGAGGGAACTGTGGGAGACCCTGTTAGCCCTGGGAAATTGGCATTGGCCAAGGGCCAAACATGTGCCCATGGAGGCACCAATTTTCCAGGGCCACAACATCTCCGTAGGGTCGTTGGGGGGAGTGACTGCATCCAGAACAATTCCAAGAGACGATTTGGTTATCAGTAATCGTTCTGGAAGCAGCTGGTTGGCGCAAATAATGGGCCAGAATACGGGCAAATAGGTCTAAATGATCCTCCTGCTGGGCTCTAGATAAATACTCCAGAACCTGGGTATTTATCAGAGATTCGGCAGGAGGCCTGGCCCATCGTCTGGCCCTGTTGGGTAGAGCCAAGGGGGGGGAATCGCCTCCGGAAACAGCTGGAGGCCTGGATGGTGCCGTGCTGGGTCCTGGGGCACTCTCGGTCTGCGGTGGCCCAGAGGGAGTGTCCCCCTCACAGGCACTTGACTGCTGCGGAGCCGACTCATCCCCTTCCTCCTCTAGGTTGTCCTCCGTTCTTAAAAAAACAAAACATAGTACATTACTATATGAACACTTTTGTATTATAAATATTCACGTCACATAATACTATTATCAGCAAAATACATGTAGCACATAGTACAACATGAACTAACCAACATATTACATACGGGGTAATTTAGCTACATGGGGGAAATTAGAAGTGTCATAGCTGCCCATAGCAACAAATCCTAAGCCACTTGTCATGTTGTTCACCTACTTTTGCTAATGAAAGGAGGAATGGGAATGGTTGCTATCGGCAACTATGACATTTCTAATTTACCAATTGTTACCAAACCCATTACCTACATAGTCTACATACAGTGTGTATTGGTAAATAAGTAGTGTTCAGTGTCTAGAATTAACTTACGGACGCAGCTCCATGACCTCACGGAGGAACATCAGTTGTTCTTTGAACATATACAGCCTTTTCTTAGGGGTCCGGAACCGGTGCTGTATCTCTTTGCGGAACTGGTCCCTGCATCTCTGCCAATGATTCTTGACCTTATCGACTTGTAATAAAAAGACAAGAAAGGAAAATGTAGACAAATCCTACAGAGGTAACTTATCACATGTGCTATACTAGGGAAGATAACGTATCACATGTGCTATTCTAGGGAGGATTACCTATAACGTGCTATACTAGGGAGGATTACCTATAACATGTGCTATACTAGGGAGGATAACGTATCACATGTGCTATACTAGGGATGATTACCTATAACATGTGCTATACTAGGGAGGATTACCTATAACATGTGCTATACTAGGGAGGATAACGTATCACATGTGCTATACTAGGGATGATTACCTATAACATGTGCTATACTAGGGATGATTACCTATAACATGTGCTATACTAGGGAGGATTACCTATAACATGTGCTATACTAGGGAGGATTACCTATAACATGTGCTATACTAGGGAGGATTATCTATAATATGTGCTATACTAGGATACTAGGGAGGATTACCTATAATATGTGCTATACTAGGGAGGACAGCAAGGATCACACATGTATACAATGGCTACTTACCCAAATTCTGGCGACTTTGCCCTTTGGTTGTCTCCCAGATGGTGGAAAAAAGCTCCTGGGTTATCTCCACCCAGGCCGCATCTTTTTTATACCGGTGGTGATAGTCCCTCGACTGCGTATACCAAATGCAGGGCCTCTCCTGGACGAGGACAATGAGCCTCTCCACATCCATTGCCCGTGTTGTCTCTGGCATGGTGTAAAATAGTCTGCAAGGGCTGGAAACTCCTGCCTCATGTGCTGCCTGGAGCCATACGCTGAGAAACCCAACTTCCTGTATAAAATACCTTCACAGTTGCTAAGTTACTTGCATTAAAAATGCAACGCAATGCATTGCATCCGGATGCGATGCCATTTTTACACAGCCCCATTCACTTCTATGGGGCCAGCGTTGCATTAAAATTGCAGAATATAGAACATGCTGTGATTTTCACGCAACTCACAACGCTCATGTACACAGCCCCATTGAAATGAATGGGTCTGGATTCAGTGCGGGCGCAAAGCATTTGCATCACACATTGCACCCGCGCGGAAAACTCGCTCTTGAGAAAGGGGCCTTATAGTCCAAAATATGTACAACACCCAGAGCATTCATAAGAGAAAGATGCATGCAACCTGAGTCTCCAAATAGGTATAAGTCCTGGAAGTTGAACTAGATATTTGTGGCATATTCATTAGCATTGAGTGAATGTGCTATACTAGAGATGATTACCTATAGCATGTGCTATACTAGGGAGGATTACCTAGGATTATAAGTGGACTTTGAGCCGAATTTCAGGGAAAATTTGATTTGCCGCAAAGCTGGATTTTCTCATGCTTTGTGGTAACGAATCAATTTTCCCTAAAATGGCGGTAAGAAAACACATACTCTCCTCATTAATTTGCGCATGAGAGTCTGCTGCAGCCATCTTGACTGAAGATCCCGCAGGAAATCTTGTGCTCGGTGACTTATGACGTCACAACGACAGCCAGCACTGGATCTTTAATCAAGATGCTCGCGGGGGACTTTTCGCAATAAAATGGATAAGGTGAGTATTAACCCCTGACAGAGCTCAATGTTCATTTTAGATGCTGCAATCAGTGTTGAACGCGGCATCTGAGGGGTACTTTGTGATCAAGTAATTAATTACAAAGCTACCGTATTTTCCGGCGTAAAAGACGACTTTTTAACACATGAAAATCTTCTCAAAAGTCGGAGGTCGTCTTATACGCCGGCTGTTGTCTTATAAGCTGGTATACGGCATGCTGAAACTTATGGTACTTACTTCCGAGCTGGACTGGAGATTATGACAACACTATTTGATGTTGTGAGATCGTGAAAACTCAGATCCGATGGTATATTCTAACCCCAAGGCATCCCCATCATCATCCCCAACAGCGAAAGGTCTTGTCATAAGACTATGCAACCAATAGAGGGCGCTGTTCGTGAGTTATAAACAGCGTGCTCTATTGGTTGCATAGTCTTGATTATCTATTAACTGATTGTGGGAAACAGCGAATTCTCCATTCTGCACTTCCACATGTCCCTGCTGTGAAGAGACTCTGGCCGGATCCGCTCTGACTGAACCTTCTGAAGCATAAGCTGGGCAAGCGGGTGAGTGGTGCGGGTGGTTTGTGCTCGTGTGGTCTTCACGCTGCCCTGGAGTGGAAGGTGCCGGAGCCGTTACAGTGAGCGGTGAAGGATGGGTCTCGGGCAGCTGAGGCAGGCAGCGCTGCGTCCGCGCCATTATCAAAGTAAAAGTCCAGCCTGCCCTGCTTGGCTCCATCGTGGGTATGTTTACTACAGGAGCCGAGCACAATTGGCAGGGGTTTTATGGATTGGGAAAGGGGAACTGGCTTACTTGAAGTCAGATTGTGCCAGAGTTATGCGTTCATGCGGCCATCATGAACGGCTGTCTAGCCACCCCCTGGTTGCATAGTCTTATACGGCGAGTATAGCCCAAACCCTATATTTTAACTGGAAAAGTTGGGGGTTGTCTTATACGCCCAGTCGTCTTATACGCCGGAAAATACAGTAATTTCAATAAAATTTTTGAGAACTTCGATTATCACTAAATAGTCATCAATAATTAGCTGAAGTGAGTAAAATAGGAATATGTGTTACAGAAATAGTTGAACAAACCAACAATGCAGCAGCACTGGTTTATTTGATGTATACAAATTTTGTTACAAATAATGAATTGTTAGCGCTATATTTGCTATACTTCACTGCCAAAAAAATGCCCTTGCACTATCAAGGCACTGAAATCCTGTGGACTTCAGCCTACAAATATACCCAGATAAGCCTGAAAGAGGTAAGTCTCCAGTTGAACAAATATACTATAATGTTTAGTAAAGTGAGGTTGCCATGCCATAACAGGAGGGATCACAGAATGTTATCAGGATTTGTTCTGAGTATTGATTGAAATAGAGTAAATATAGTAGTAAAATATTTTACAATAATTAAAATATTTAATGTTTGCCGAAACCTGAGCTCCCACAGAGTGTGGCTACATATTATATGGATAGACCCTACATTCATTATGGCAAAATAATATGATATTGTGTATCCTATCACCAGGACGACACAAGCAACAATTCAATTTCCTTCAATCTTGATGCAAAATTGAAAATGCAATACTTAATTGTAATGTAGTAAATGTGCTATTTACCTTTGACGTTTTATCTTCTGTATCCATTTTAGCTTCAATTGAGAGACAGCAAGTTGTAAAACTGTTCAGGAAACATCAATGGGGAGTTCTGTTATTTGTTACTCTGTAACCTCCAGTGTAAATGACTAGGCGGTTTATTAACTACAGTATATCCATTAAGTTAAAGTTTTAAAGAAAACAAGGCATAAGCTAATGTTTAATTGTTGATGTGCCCTTAGTCACTTCACTCTTAGGGTTTATGCATATGGTTGTATTTTAGCTTCATAAATGCGGCATCCTCACACTTTTTGGCAGCCCTACTTTACGTCTGTATGCCTCCAATTCCATATGAAAGCACCAAAGGTTTTTCATTTCTGTTGAATTATGTAGAATCTGCCAGAAAAAAAATAAACTGTTGTGTGCTTGATTGGTTGGTGTATTTTGGAAATTTTTCTAGGGAAGAATGGCTCTGAAATACGGTGTTGCACCATATGGCAGCACATTGATTCCATGCAGCTCTGTACTAAGGAGCCATTGGTACTCAATACAGTAGACTGTATTGGTCACAATACAGTCTACTGAACACTTCCACTATGTGCATGAGATGCAAGTGTGTTTGGTCTTAACAGAGGAACCTTATTATGTCTGCATGTTTTTTTTAATGTATTATTATTTTTATTTTTAATACGGTAAACATTAATCACCAGAAACGGCTTTTAAGCATCTCTTACCCTGTTGCCAGTTCTCTGCTTTTCATTCCTTGGAACACTTTTGGAAGACCACTCTTAATAAACCCACCCCTTTAATGGTGCAATTGTCACAAGATATTGCTATTTAATTGACCTCAGTGATTTTAGACTAAGATAGATAGATGCATTTTGAGGATCCATGTCCAGGATTTAATGAGGATTAGCACCCGGAGACCCAGAGAGATGCTGTTCACTACATCTATCATAGATAGATAGATTCTACTTTAGGGTGTTAATATATTATTACCAGTAGTGTTGAGCGAATTGAATTTAAATTAATTGAATGCGATCAGAATTTCAGGAAATATTTGATTCACCACGTATCCGAACTTCCTTGCGCTTCATACATAGTAATCATTTTTTTCCCTAAAAAGGTGGCTACATCTGTTACAAAATGAAAGTAAGAAGCCCGGGAATGTGATATGACCCATATTGTCGTGCAGACAGCCAATCAGCAGATAGCCATCCCCGGTGAAAGCCTCATCCTGTCCCGACTCTGCCATTTTACTGTGAGCTGAACATAGGTACAGACATGCAGAGTGCTAGGGATAGTGGTTAACAAAGCTTTAAATTGTAGAATATTGGATAGGGACTGTGCACGGACAGTGTAGGGACATCGTGGGGAAAGTTTTTCCACACTGTAGGGAGAACATAGGGAGACTGCAGGGACAGTACCGGCTTAGCATAATCTCCCTGTGCATCTTATTCATCTACTCTGCCATTCATTCTTAATCTGTTCTGTTATACACACAGTATCTCACAAAAATGAGTACGCCCCTCTCATTTTTGTAAATATTTTATTATATCTTTTTTATGGGACAACACTGAAGATATGACACTTTGACACAATGTAAAGTAGTCAGTGTACAGCTTGTATAACAGTGTACATTTTGTGTGCCCTCAAAATAATTCAACATACAGCCATTAATGTCTAAACCGCTGGCAACAAAAGTGAGTACACCCCTAAGTGAAAATGGCCAAATTGTGCCCAATTAGCCATTTTCCGTCCCCGGTGTCATGTGACTCCTTAGTGTTACAAGATTTCAGGTGTGAATGGGGATCAGGTATGTTAAATTTGGTGTCATTGATCTCAGGCTCTCTTATACTGGTCACTAGAAGTGCAACATGGCACCTCATGGCAAATAACTCTCTGAGGATCTGAAAAAAATAATTGTTGCTTTACATAAAGATGTCCCAGGCTATAAGAAGATTGCTAACACTCTGAAACTGAGTTGCAGCATGCACTACAAGCAGGAATGCCATCAAACAGGATGGACGACGTACTTCCTGTCCCAGACCGGGGGTCATGTAACCACAGGGGCCGGGAGAGTGCAGGAGCTTTCGGGTCTTCTGCAGACCTCGATCAGCCCTGCACTGAGGCTGTACAGCATTGTATTCTGCTGTACAGCCTCTCTGGGGGCTGTATTTCCACTGCAACTGGGGCTACTCTGTTAGTCCCAGTTACAAGAGAAATCATTGGTGAAAAAATAAAAACTGAAAGTAAATGTCCCCCAGAGGTCTTGTATGACCTTAAAAAAATAAAAATAAAAAGTTTTAACATGTAAAAAAATTTAAATTCCCCAATTAAGTAATGAAAATGTTAAAAATAGAAAAAATAAAATAGTCATATTTGGTATTGCTGCGTCTGTAACGACTGGCTCTATAAATATATCACATGATCCACGCCATCTGATAAACACCATTAAAAAAAAACTGTGTCAAAAAAAGCCATTTTTGTCACCTTGCATCACAAAACGTGCAACTCCAAGTGATCAAAAAGGCATATGGCCCTCAAAATGGTACCAATAAAACCATCACCTCATCCAGAAAAAAATAAGCCCCAACATACGAAAATCGCTAAAAAAATAAAATAAACTATAGCTCTCAGAACATTAAAACATTATTTTTTTGTTTCAAAAATTGCAACACCAAGCGATCAAAAAGGTGTATGCCCCCCAAAATAATAGCAATCAAACCATCACCTCATTCTGCAAAAAATTAGACCCTAACTAAGACAATCAGTCAAAAAATAAAAAAGCTATGGCTCTCAGACTATGGAGACACTAAAACATAATTTATTTTGTTTCAAAAATGCTATTATTGTGTAAAATTTTAATACATAAGAAAACGTATACATATTTGGTATTGCCATGTCCATAATGACCTGCTCTATAAAAATGTCACATGACCTAATCCCTCAGGTGAATGCTGTAAAAATAAATAAATAAAAACTGTGCTAAAACAACCAATTTTTGGGGTCACCTTGCCCCATAAAGTGAAATAAGGAATGATCCAAAAAATAATATGTACCCAAAAAGGGTACCAATAAAAATGTTAACTCTTCCTGCAAAAAATGAGCCCCTGCACCAGACGATCGGCAGAAAAATAAAAAAAAATGACGTTCATAACATTCAGACACAAAAACATATATTTTTTTCAAAAATGCTTTATTATGTAAAACTAAAACAAGGAAAGAAAGTAGATGAATTTCATATAATTGCATCCGTCACTACTTGGTCTATAAAAATAGCACATGATCTACCCTGTCAGATGAATGTTGTAAAAAATAAAAACACTGCCAAAACAGTAATTTTTCCTTGCCTCACAAAATTTTTTATATAGAGCAATTAAAAATGATATGTACCCCAAAATAATACCAATAAAACTGCCACCTTATCCCCTAGTTTCCAAAATGGGGTAAATTTTTGTGAGTTTCTACTGTAAGGGTGCATCAGCGGGGCTTCAAATGGGACATGGCATCTAAAAACCAGTTCAGGTTAATCTGCCTTCCAAAAACCATATGGCACTCCTTTTCTTCTGCGCCCTGCCGTGTGACTTTACATCAGTTTACAACCACATGTGGGGTGTTTCTGTAAACCGCAGAATCAGGGTAATAAATATTGAGTTTTGTTTGGCTGTTAACCCTCAATGTGTTAAAGAACAAAATGGATTAAAATAGAAAATCTGCCAAAAAAAGTGAAATTTTGAAATGTCATCTCTATTTTCCTTTTATTATTGTGGAACACCTAAAGGGTTAACAAAGCTTGTAAAATCAGTTTTGAGAAGCAATGGGGTCATTTATAGGGGGTTTCCACTATGTAAGCCCCACAAAGTGACTTCAGACCTGAACTGGTCCTTAAAAAGTGGGTTTTAGAAATGTCATTAAAAATTTTAAGAATTGCTTCTAGTATTAATATTTTCTTAGACAACAAGTAAACAGATTTTTCTCAGTGGATGTGTTTCAAGATAGAAACATGGGCTAAAGAAAATATCTGTGTTCAGAGCTGTCATTGAGCTTGTTGAACTTAATATATATATATATATTTATTTTTTGTCCCCATAGTCTGCAGCACTTTATAATTCTGAGGGTGCACATACAAATCACAAGATTACTGGCTAATATACAAATGAAAACTAGAAGTGAAGGCCTGCTTTAAAGAGCTCATAATCTATGAGGAAATGGGGGTGACACAAATAGTAAAATTGATTGTTTAAAGTGGTCCAGCCATCTTCGCACTAAGTAAAGTAGTGCAGATGGAGTTACATGAGCTACTGCATTGAGTGTAGAGATTACTGATGGCATTCAAGTGTGAAGAATGAGGGTCTGGGAGTAAACAGGGAAAAGTGAGTTTTGGCAAACGTGATAACACTGCCTAAAACGATGTGTTTTTAAAGGGCTTCTGTCACCCCACTAAACTCATTTTTTTTTTTGTGTACTTATAATCCCTATCCTGCGATATATCTATACATTATGTTATTAATCATTTTCGTTCAGTAGATATGTCAAAAAATGTACTTTTATAATATGCTAATTACCTGTCTACCAGCAAGTAGGGCGTCTACTTGCTGGTAGCAGCCGCAAAAAACCGCCCCCTCCTCCAGTTGATTGACAGGGCCAGCCGCGATCTCCTCCTCCGACTGGCTATGTCTGCATTTCAAAAATCGCGTGCCTGTGTTGATTCGGCACAGGCGCTCTGAGATAAGGAGGCTCGCCTCCTCAGCACTCTCTCCGTGCGCCTGCGCCGATGACGTCTTCTCTTTCGGTGATGTCATCGGCGCAGGCGCACTGAGGTAGTGCTGAGAAGGCGAGCCCCCTTATCTCAGAGCGCCTGCGCCGAATCAACACAGGTATTCTGATTTGCTGCGCTTGCTACCCACTACCTATCTAGCTAGATGCTTGGATTCATTCTTTGGTAATGCTAGCTCGGTCTTTGCTGTGCTGCCTGCTGATGGCGGCGCAATGACTTGCTGGATTGCCGACTTGTAATTAGTAGCGTGCACTATCTATTTCAGTCCACTAAACCGTTCAGTAATAAAAACTAGTGAGCAAGTCATCTTTGATTAATTAGGTGATGATAATAACTTAAATAATTGTAACCTAGTCAATAAAGGTATATAACCATATCGATCCTGTAGCCTAAGGACCAGCCAGCGGATCGGCACCAGCCAAAGCTTTAAGTATTATGACATGCGCGAGATCTAAGCAAAGATCGCGCTATCACTGACGTCAGAGCAGGACGAACGAACAGCCTATTAACCCCTTAGGGACGCATGACGTATCGGTACGGCATGTTTCCCGAGTCCTTAAGGACCCTTAAGGACCCATGACGTACCAGTACGTCATGTGTTGTTCCGATCACTGCCGTGCGGCTGGCAGTGATCGGAACCTCGGCTAAATGCACGGGGGGTCCTGTGACCCCCCCATGTCCGCGATCGCAGCAAACCGCAGGTCAATTCAGACCTGCGGTTTGTTGCGCTTTCTGCAGTTTCTGATCGCTGCGGTCTCTGACCGCGGCGATCAGAAACTTTAGTGTTGCAAAAATATATATTTATCACCCCCCCTGCACCTCTGAATGATTTTAGCCCGGTGGGAGGTGCAGGGAAGGGGTTGCGGGCGGTGGGGGCGTTGCGGGAGGCGGGCGGTGCGGCAGGCGGGATCGCGATCCCCCGCCCGCCTCCCATTGAATAATCGTTGGTGTTCAGTGGGTATACCAGGGTGCCAGCACATTGCTGGAACCCTGGTATAAACGGCTGACATCGGTGATGCGATGTCAGCCGTTTAACCCTTTCCATACAGCGGTCCGTACGGACCGCTGTATGGAAAAGGTTAACAGCTCAGGGAGCTCCCTCCCTCTCCGATCGGGGGGCTGCAGTGCCTTTGCAGCCCCCCGATGGAGAGGGAGAGAGCCCCCAGACAGCCCCCCGAAGCCCCGTGCTCACCCTTCCCCGTATGCGAAGTTCTGAGCCTGCTCAGGCGTCCTGCTGTCCATGGTGCTGAACAGATCTGTGCTAAAAGCATAGATCTGTTCAATGTAAGTAAAATACAGTGCAGTACCCTATATAGAGTACAGTACTGTATTATACAGACATCAGACCCACTGGATCTTCAAGAACCAAGTGGGTCTGGGTAAAAAAAAAAAGTGAAAAAAAGTAAAATTCCCTACACATGTTTGGTATCGCCGCGTCCGTAACGACCTGATCTATAAAACGGTCATGTTACTTTACCCGAACGGTGAACGCCATAAAAATAAAAAATAAAAAACTATGATGAAATTGAAATTTTGCCCACCTTACTTCCCAAAAAAAGGTAATAAAAGTGAGCAAAAAAGTCGCATGTACGCCAAAATTGTAACAATCAAACCGTCATCTCATCCCGCAAAAAATGAGACCCTACTTAAGATAATCGCCCAAAAACTGAAAAAACTATGGCTCTTAGACTATGGAGACGCTAAAACATGATTTTTTTGGTTTCAAAAATGAAATCATTGTGTAGAACTTACATAAATTAAAAAAAATTATACATATTAGGTATCGCCGCGTCCGTATCGACCGCCTCTATAAAAATATCACATGACCTAACCCCTCAGATGACCACCGTAAAAAAATAAAAATAAAAACAGTGTAAAAAAAGCCATTTTTTGTCATCTTACGTCACAAAAAGTGTAATAGCAAGCGATCAAAAAGTCATATGCACCCCAAAATAGTGCAAATCAAACCATCATCTCATCCCGCAAAAAATGAGACCCTACTTAAGATAATCGCCCAAAAACTGAAAAAACTATGGCTCTTAGACTATGGAGACACTAAAACTTTTTTTTTGTTTTAAAAATGAAATCATTGGGTAAAACTTACATAAATTAAAAAAATTGTATACATATTAGGTATCGCCGCGTCCGGGAAAACCTGCTCTATGAAATTACCACATGATCTAACCTGTCAGATGAATTTTGTAAATAACAAAAAAAAAAAAACTGCCAAAAAAGCTATTTCTTGTTACCTTGCCGCACAAAAAGTGTAATATAGAGCAACCAAAAATCATATGTACCCTAAACTAGTACCAACAAAACTGCCACCCTATTCCGTAGTTTCTAAAATGGGGTCACTTTTCTGGAGTTTCTACTCTAGGGGTGCATCAGGGGGGCTTCAAATGGGACATGGTGTCAAAAAACCAGTCCAGCAAAACCTGCCTTCCAAAAACTGTATGGCATTCCTTTCCTTCTGCGCCCTGCCGTGTGCCCGTACAGCGGTTTACGACCACATATGGGGTGTTTCTGTAAACTACAGAATCAGGGCCATAAATAATGAGTTTTGTTTGGCTGTTAACCCTTGATTTGTAACTGGAAAAAAAATATTAAAATGGAAAATCTGCCAAAAAAGTGAAATTTGGAAATTGGATCTCTATTTTCCATTAAATCTTGTGCAATACCTAAAGGGTTAACAAAGTTTGTAAAATCAGTTTTGAATACCTTGAGGGGTGTAGTTTCTTAGATGGGGTTACTTTTATGGAGTTTCTACTCTAGGGGTGCATCAGGGGGGCTTCAAATGGGACATGGTGTCAAAAAACCAGTCCAGCAAAATCTGTCTTCCAAAAACCAAACGGCGCACCTTTTACTCTATGCCCCGCTGTGTGGCCGTACAGTAGTTTACGGCCACATATGGGGTGTTTCTGTAAACGGCAGAGTCAGGGCAATAAAGATACAGTCTTGTTTGGCTGTTAACCCCTTGATTTGTTAGTGGAAAAAAATGGTTAAAATGGAAAATTAGGCAAAAAAATGAAATTCTCAAATTTCATCCTCATTTGCCAATAACTCTTGTGCAACACCTAAAGGGTTAACGAAGTTTGTAAAATCAGTTTTGAATACCTTGAGGGGTGTAGTTTCTTAGATGGGGTCATTTTTGGGTGGTTTCTATTATATAAGCCTCGCAAAGTGACTTCAGACCTGAACTGGTCCCTAAAAATTGAGTTTTTGTAAGTTTCATAAAAATTTCAAGATTTGCTTCTAAACTTCTAAGCCTTATAACATCCCCAAAAAATAAAATATCATTCCCAAAACAATTCAAACTTGAAGTAGACATATGGGGAATGTAAAGTCATCACAATTTTGGGGGGTATTACTATGTATTACAGAGATATAGAAACTGAAACTTTGAAATTTGCAAATTTTTCAATTTATTTGGTAAATTAGGTATTATTTTGTGGAAAAAAAAATAATTTTGACTTCATTTTACCAGTGTCATGAAGTACAATATGTGAAGAAAAAACAATCTCAGAACGGCCTGGATAAGTCAAAGCGTTTTAAAGTTATCAGCACTTAAAGTGACACTGGTCAGATTTGCAAAAAATGGCCAAGTCCTTAAGGTGAAATAGGGCTGAGTCCTTAAGGGGTTAAAGATCACCAAATAAACAGTGGTGATCAGCTCAATAAGGAGCACAGTCATTGGTTGGCAAAGTACAGCGTCATACCAGTGGGAGGTAATAAATATATCCGGCATCGCCACTCTCTCCACAGACTGCCCGATCCCCTGAGGACGCCATATCTATGGCGAAACATGTCGGGGGGCAGCGTTAGGTTTTAGGTCACAGTGGACTGAAATAGATAGTGCACGCTACTAATTACAAGTCGGCAATCCAGCAAGTCATTGCGCCGCCCTCAGCAGGCAGCACAGCAAAGACCGAGCTAGCATTACCAAAGAATGAATCCAAGCATCTAGCTAGATAGGTAGTGGGTAGCAAGCGCAGCAAATCAGAATACAAGTTAATGAATTTCAGTACTTATATAGACAGTAGGCAGCAAGCGCAGCGAACCTATACTACCAATTGCCACTATATAGAGCCGACCGGTATTAATTACAATTAGTAAGCTGACAAAGTAGCAAGTCATCGCTACAACACAGCAGATACAAAGTATCCATATTAGCAGACAAGCAAACAGCCAGTTATATAAAGCAGAACCATCAATGCATTCAATGACTGTCAGCAGACAAATTTATTTAGTACAGCACTGTCAAAGCCCACTGATGAGAGTTTTAATTATTTAGGTAGGTTAGGTATAAGTTATCACTGTTTATTAAAAACAAACCTAATAAAAGTTAATTTAAAAAAAATAAAAATCACTAATCCAAAAAAGCGCACGTCAAGAGTAGGCAATTAGTAGTCTTATGACTAAATGTAAAAATACAATAAAAAGTGCCTCTACGTGCGCTGGGTATACACCAGTGTAATATCGAATCAACACAGGCGCGCGATGGGTGGATGTGGCGGTGTAGGTTGACGTGGCGGTGTAGGTGAAAGCGGCGGTGAAGGAGGAATAGGTAGCCAACACTGATTTGTGTTATTTTTTATTTTTAAATTGGGGTATCCCCCAAAATATTGAGACATATAACAAAATAAAACAAAGAATAAGTGCACTTGAGTACAAGAATGGATGGTTGAGGCTGGTATAAATGTCTATTCTGCACAAGGAACGGACAAGTCCTATGGGAACCATGCCTGGTTCATTTTAATAAACGTAAGCTTGTCCACATTGGCTGCGACCTGTGATAATGCTCTCTGACGTGCTAAACACACGTTCACACTATACACTGGCTGCAGGGCAGGTCAGCACCTCCAAGGCTGACAAAGCTTTTCCACATTTTGGCCATGCTAACCCTGCCTTCTCAGGTGCTGGCGGTGCCCCAGCTGCATTGGCGACCTCTTCCTCCTCCTCTGCCTTCGCCTTGTGCTTCCACTGTGCCCCCGCTGTCAGGTGGGAATGCCATCATCAGCGTGCGCTTGTAGTCGCGCATCTTCCGATCAGTAACAGATGTTTTCACTAAATTTAGTTCCCTGTCAGCAATGCAGAGCAGGGGTTCATTCACGGCAAAAGGGGGTTCATGTCACCCAGCAATAGAACAGAGGATTTTTGAGAGAACGAGGCCCATGTCACCCAGGCACAGCAGGGGTTCATTCACGGCAAAAGTGGGTTCTTGTCACCCAGCAATAGAACAGAGGATTTTGAGAGATTTAGACCCATGTCACCCAGGCACAGCAGGGGTTCATTCACGGCAAAAGTGGGTTCTTGTCACCCAGCAATAGAACAGAGGCACAGCAGGGGTTTGTATACGCAAAAATGGTAAAATGTCACCCGACAATTGAAAATAAGATTTTTTTCAATTTAGGGCACTAAAATTGGCACTTTTGTGCATTAAAATGGCTCTAAAATAGTCCTTGAAAAGGCTAGAGGGATGTAAAAGGCAGTAAAATGTGCTTAAGAGTAGAGTTGAGCGAACACCTGGATGTTCGGGTTCGAGAAGTTCGGCCGAACTTCCCGGAAATGTTCGGGTTCGGGATCCGAACCCGATCCGAACTTCGTCCCGAACCCGAACCCCATTGAAGTCAATGGGGACCCGAACTTTTGGGCACTAAAAAGGCTGTAAAACAGCCCAGGAAAGAGCTAGAGGGCTGCAAAAGGCAGCAACATGTAGGTAAATCCCCTGCAAACAAATGTGGATAGGGAAATGAATTAAAATTAAAATTAAAAAAATAAAAATGAACCAATATCAATTGGACAGAGGTCCCATAGCAGAGAATCTGGCTTCACGTCAGCAGAGAATCAGTCTCTTCATGCCATAGCAAAGAATCTGGCTTCATGTCAGCAGAGAATTAGTCTCTTCATGCCATAGCAGAGAATCTGGCTTCATGTCAGCGCAGAATCAGTCTTCATGTCATAGCAGAGAATCAGGCTTCACGTCACCCACCACTGGAACAGGCAACTGTCACACATTTAGGCCCCGGCACCCAGACAGAGGAGAGCGGTCCCGTAACAGAGAATCTGGCCTTATGTCAGCGCAGAATCTGTCTTCATGTCATAGCAGAGAATCAGGCATCACGTCACCCACCACTGGAACAGGCCACTGTCACACATTTAGGCCCAGGCACCCAGGCAGAGGAGAGAGGTCCCGTAACAGAGAATCTGGCCTTATGTCAGCGCAGAATCTGTCTTCATGTCATAGCAGAGAATCAGGCATCACGTCACCCACCACTGGAACAGGCCACTGTCACACATTTAGGCCCAGGCAGAGGAGAGAGGTCCCGTAACAGAGAATCTGGCCTTATGTCAGCGCAGAATCTGTCTTCATGTCATAGCAGAGAATCAGGCTTCACGTCACCCACCACTGGAACAGGCCACTGTCACACATTTAGGCCCAGGCACACAGGCAGAGGAGAGAGGTCCCGTAACAGAGAATCTGGCCTTATGTCAGCGCAGAATCTGTCTTCATGTCATAGCAGAGAATCAGGCTTCACGTCACCCACCACTGGAACAGGCCACTGTCACACATTTAGGCCCCGGCACCCAGACAGAGGAGAGCGGTCCCGTAACAGAGAATCTGGCCTTATGTCAGCGCAGAATCTGTATTCATGTCATAGCAGAGAATCAGGCTTCACGTCACCCACCACTGGAACAGGCCACTGTCACACATTTAGGCCCAGGCACCCAGGCAGAGGAGAGAGGTCCCGTAACAGAGAATCTGGCCTTATGTCAGCGCAGAATCTGTATTCATGTCATAGCAGAGAATCAGGCTTCACGTCACCCACCACTGGAACAGGCCACTGTCACACATTTAGGCCCCGGCACCCAGACAGAGGAGAGCGGTCCCGTAACAGAGAATCTGGCCTTATGTCAGCGCAGAATCTGTATTCATGTCATAGCAGAGAATCAGGCTTCACGTCACCCACCACTGGAACAGGCCACTGTCACACATTTAGGCCCAGGCACCCAGGCAGAGGAGAGAGGTCCCGTAACAGAGAATCTGGCCTTATGTCAGCGCAGAATCTGTATTCATGTCATAGCAGAGAATCAGGCTTCACGTCACCCACCACTGGAACAGGCCACTGTCACACATTTAGGCCCCGGCACCCAGACAGAGGAGAGCGGTCCCGTAACAGAGAATCTGGCCTTATGTCAGCGCAGAATCTGTCTTCATGTCATAGCAGAGAATCAGGCTTCACGTCAGCCACCACTGGAACAGGCCACTGTCACACATTTAGGCCCAGGCACCCAGGCAGAGGAGAGCGGTCCCGTAACAGAGAATCTGGCCTTATGTCAGCGCAGAATCTGTATTCATGTCATAGCAGAGAATCAGGCTTCATGTCACCCACCACTGGAACAGGCCACTGTCACACATTTAGGCCCCGCCACCCAGACAGAGGAGAGGTTCATTCAACTTTGGGTTGCCCCGCAATATAATGGTAAAATGAAATTAAAAATAGTATTGAATGAGGAAGTGGCCTGGAGTAGAATAATATATTGTTAAGGGGAGGTAGTTAATATCTAATCTGCACAAGGGATGGACAGGTCCTGTGGGATCCATGCCTGGTTCATTTTTATGAACGTCAGCTTGTCCACATTGGCTGTAGACAGGCGGCTGCGTTTGTCTGTAATGACGCCCCCTGCCGTGCTGAATACACGTTCAGACAAAACGCTGGCCGCCGGGCAGGCCAGAACCTCCAAGGCATAAAAGGCTAGCTCTGGCCACGTGGACAATTTGGAGACCCAGAAGTTGAATGGGGCCGAACCATCAGTCAGTACGTGGAGGGGTGTGCACAGGTACTGTTACACCATGTTAGTGAAATGTTGCATCCTGCTAACACGTTCCGTATCAGGTGGTGGTGCACTTAGCTGTGGCGTGTTGACAAAACTTTTCCACATCTCTGCCATGCTAACCCTGCCCTCAGAGGAGCTGGGCGTGACACAGCTGCGTTGGCGACCTCTTGCTCCTCCTCTGCCTTCGCCTTGGGCTTCCACTGGTTCCCCTGTGACATTTGGGAATGCTCTCAGTAGCGCGTCTACCAACGTGCGCTTGTACTCGCGCATCTTCCTATCACGCTCCAGTGTAGGAAGTAAGGTGGGCACATTGTCTTTGTAACGGGGATCCAGCAGGGTGGCAACCCAGTAGTCCGCACACGTTAAAATGTGGGCAACTCTGCTGTCGTTGCGCAGGCACTGCAGCATGTAGTCGCTCATGTGTGCCAGGCTGCCCAGAGGTAAGGACAAGCTGTCCTCTGTGGGAGGCGTATCATCATCGTCCTGTGTTTCCCCCCAGCCACGCACCAGTGATGGGCCCGAGCTGCTTTGGGTGCCACCCCGCTGTGAACATGCTTCATCCTCATCCTCCTCCACCTCCTCCTCATTCTCGTCCTCGTCGTCCTCCAGTAGTGGGCCCTGTCTGGCCACATTTGTACCTGGCCTCTGGTGTTGCAAAAAACCTCCCTCTGAGTCACTTCGAAGCGACTGGCCTGAAAGTGCTAAAAATGACCCCTCTTCCTCCTCTTCCTCCTGGGCCACCTCCTCTTCCATCATCGCCCTAAGTGTTTTCTCAAGGAGACATAGAAGTGATTTTGTAACGCTGATAACGGCGTCATCGCCACTGGCCATGTTGGTGGAGTACTCGAAACAGCGCAACAGGGCACACAGGTCTCGCATGGAGGCCCAGTCATTGGTGGTGAAGTGGGTCTGATCCGCAGTGCGACTGACCCGTGCGTGCTGCAGCTGAAACTCCACTATGGCCTGCTGCTGCTCGCACAGTCTGTCCAGCATATGCAAGGTGGAGTTCCACCTGGTGGGCACGTCGCATATGAGGCGGTGAGCGGGAAGGCCGAAGTTACGCTGTAGCGCAGACAGGCGAGCAGCGGCAGGGTGTGAACGCCGGAAGCGCGAACAGACGGCCCGCACTTTATGCAGCAGCTCTGACATGTCGGGGTAGTTGCGAATGAACTTCTGCACCACCAAATTCAGCACATGCGCCAGGCAAGGGATGTGCGTCAAACCGGCTAGTCCCAGAGCTGCAACAAAATTTCGCCCATTATCGCACACCACAAGGCCGGGCTTGAGGCTCACCGGCAGCAACCACTCGTCGGTCTGTTGTTCTATACCCCGCCACAACTCCTGTGCGGTGTGGGGCCTGTCCCCCAAACATATGAGTTTCAGAATGGCCTGCTGACGTTTACCCCGTGCTGTGCTGAAGTTGGTGGTGAAGGTGTGTGGCTGACTGGATGAGCAGGTGGAAGAAGAGGAGGAGGAAGCTGAGTAGGAGGAGGAGGAGACAGGAGGAAAAGAATGTTGCCCTGCGATCCTTGGCGGCGGAAGGACGTGCGCCAAATAGCTCTCCGCCTGGGGCCCAGCCGCCACTACATTTACCCAGTGTGCAGTTAGGGAGATACACTGCGTGCAGAATTATTAGGCAAATGAGTATTTTGACCACATCATCCTCTTTATGCATGTTGTCTTACTCCAAGCTGTATAGGCTCGAAAGCCTACTACCAATTAAGCATATTAGGTGATGTGCATCTCTGTAATGAGAAGGGGTGTGGTCTAATGACATCAACACCCTATATTAGGTGTGCATAATTATTAGGCAACTTCCTTTCCTTTGGCAAAATGGGTCAAAAGAAGGACTTGACAGGCTCAGAAAAGTCAAAAATAGTGAGATATCTTGCAGAGGGATGCAGCACTCTTAAAATTGCAAAGCTTCTGAAGCGTGATCATTGAACAATCAAGCGTTTCATTCAAAATAGTCAACAGGGTCGCAAGAAGCGTGTGGAAAAACCAAGGCGCAAAATAACTGCCCATGAACTGAGAAAAGTCAAGCGTGCAGCTGCCAAGATGCCACTTGCCACCAGTTTGGCCATATTTCAGAGCTGCAACATCACTGGAGTGCCGAAAAGCACAAGGTGTGCAATATTCAGAGACATGGCCAAGGTAAGAAAGGCTGAAAGACGACCACCACTGAACAAGACACACAAGCTGAAACGTCAAGACTGGGCCAAGAAATATCTCAAGACTGATTTTTCTAAGGTTTTATGGACTGATGAAATGAGAGTGAGTCTTGATGGGCCAGATGGATGGGCCCGTGGCTGGATTGGTAAAGGGCAGAGAGCTCCAGTCCGACTCAGACGCCAGCAAGGTGGAGGTGGAGTACTGGTTTGGGCTGGTATCATCAAAGATGACCTTCTGGGGCCTTTTCGGGTTGAGGATGGAGTCAAGCTCAACTCCCAGTCCTACTGCCAGTTTCTGGAAGACACCTTCTTCAAGCAGTGGTACAGGAAGAAGTCTGCATCCTTCAAGAAAAACATGATTTTCATGCAGGACAATGCTCCATAACACGCGTCCAAGTACTCCACTGCGTGGCTTGCAAGAAAGGGTATAAAAGAAGAAAATCTAATGACATGGCCTCCTTGTTCACCTGATCTGAACCCCATTGAGAACCTGTGGTCCATCATCAAATGTGAGATTTACAAGGAGGGAAAACAGTACACCTCTCTGAACAGTGTCTGGGAGGCTGTGGTTGCTGCTGCACGCAATGTTGATGGTGAACAGATCAAAACACTGACAGAATCCATGGAATGGCAGGCTTTTGAGTGTCCTTGCAAAGAAAGGTGGCTATATTGGTCACTGATTTGTTTTTGTTTTGTTTTTGAATGTCAGAAATGTATATTTGTGAATGTTGAGATGTTATATTGGTTTCACTGGTAAAAATAAATAATTGAAATGGGTATATATTTGTTTTTTGTTAAGTTGCCTAATAATTATGCACAGTAATAGTCACCTGCACACACAGATATCCCCCTAAAATAGCTAAAACTAAAAACAAACTAAAAACTACTTCCAAAAATATTCAGCTTTGATATTAATGAGTTTTTTGGGTTCATTGAGAACATGGTTGTTGTTCAATAATAAAATTAATCCTCAAAAATACAACTTGCCTAATAATTCTGCACTCCCTGTATAGCGTCCCTGGCCGTGCTTACTGGTCCACGTATCTGTGGTTAGGTGGACCTTGCCACAGATGGCGTTGCGCAGTGCACACTTGATTTTATCGGACACTTGTTTGTGCAGGGAAGGCACGGCTCTCTTGGAGAAGTAGTGGCGGCTAGGAACAACATACTGTGGGACAGCAAGTGACATGAGCTGTTTGAAGCTGTGTGTGTCCACCAGCCTAAATGACAGCATTTCATAGGCCAGTAGTTTAGAAATGCTGGCATTCAGGGCCAGGGATCGAGGGTGGCTAGGTGAGAATTTACGCTTTCTCTCAAATGTTTGTGAGATGGAGAGCTGAACGCTGCCGTGTGACATGGTTGAGATGCTTGGTGACGCAGGTGGTGGTGTTGGTGGTACATCCCATGTTTGCTGGGCGGCAGGTGCCAACGTTCCTCCAGAGGCGGAGGAAGAGGCCGAGGCGGCGGCAGCAGCAGCAGAAGAGGCCGAGGCGGCGGCAGCAGCAGAAGAGGCCGAGGCGGCAGCAGCAGAAGAGGTAGCAGGGGGAGCCTGAGTGACTTCCTTGTTTTTAAGGTGTTTACTCCACTGCAGTTCATGCTTTGCATGCAGGTGCCTGGTCATGCAGGTTGTGCTAAGGTTCAGAACGTTAATGCCTCGCTTCAGGCTCTGATGGCACAGCGTGCAAACCACTCAGGTCTTGTCGTCAGCACATTGTTTGAAGAAGTGCCATGCCAGGGAACTCCTTGAAGCTGCCTTTGGGGTGCTCGGTCCCAGATGGCGGCGGTCAGTAGCAGGCGGAGTCTCTTGGCGGCGGGTGTTCTGATTTTGCCCACTGCTCCCTCTTTTGCTACGCTGTTGGCTCGGTCTCACCACTGCCTCTTCCTCCGAACTGTGAAAGTCAGTGGCACGACCTTCATTCCATGTGGGGTCTAGGACCTCATCGTCCCCTGCATCGTCTTCCACCCAGTCTTGATCCCTGACCTCCTGTTCAGTCTGCACACTGCAGAAAGATGCAGCAGTTGGCACCTGTGTTTCGTCATCATCAGAGACGTGCTGAGGTGGTATTCCCATGTCCTCATCATCAGGAAAAATAAGTGGTTGTGCGTTAGTGCATTCTATCTCTTCCACCCCTGGGGAAGGGCTAGGTGGATGCCCTTGGGAAACCCTGGCAGCAGAGTCTTCAAACAGCATAAGAGACTGCTGCATAACTTGAGGCTCAGACAGTTTCCCTGATATGCCTGGGGGTGATGTGACAGACCGATGGGCTTGGTTTGCATGCGCCATCTGTGCGCTTTCTGCAGAAGACTGGGTGGGAGATAATGTGAACGTGCTGGATCCACTGTCGGCCACCCAATTGACTAATTCCTGTACCTGCTCAGGCCTTACCATCCTTAGAACGGCATTGGGCCCCACCAAATATCGCTGTAAATTCTGCTGGCTACTGGGACCTGAGGTAGTTGGTTCACTAGGACGTGTGGCTGTGGCAGAACGGCCACGTCCTCTCCCAGCACCAGAGGGTCCACTAACACCACCACGACCATGTCCACGTCCGCGTCCGCGTCCCTTATTAGATGTTTTCCTCATTGTTCCCGTTCACCACAATTTTGAGAATGGCAAATTTTGGAATGCTTTTTCAACCCAGAACAAAAAGTCTGCTTTTACGGTCACTACAAATAACTTGACCAGCTAAAACACTGCAGATTTGGTTGAATAGAGATGTGAGACCTGTTTTTTTTTGCGCTATGTGACAGGTATAGGTTTAATCACAGAATGACACTTCTATCAGCACGCTAGCGTGTGTCTTAGGTTTTTCTGAATGACACTATCAATAACTTCAATGTAAGATTTTCTTTTTGGGATAGATTTCAAGTAGGCTTGAAATACCACAAACTAGTTATTTTCAGAATGGCAAATTTGGGAATGCTTTTTCAACCCAGAACAAAAAGTCTGCTTTGACGGTCACTACAAATAACTTGACCAGCTAAAACTGTGCAGATTTGGTTGAATAGAGATGTGAGACCTGTTTTTTTTTGCGCTGTGTGACAGTTATAGGTTTAATCACAGAATGACACTTCTATCAGCACGCTAGCGTGTGTCTTAGGTTTTTCTGAATGACACTATCAATAACTTCAATGTAAGATTTTCTTTTTGGGATAGATTTCAAGTAGGCCTGAAATACCACAAACTAGTTATTTTCAGAATGGCAAATTTGGGAATGCTTTTTCAACCCAGAACAAAAAGTCTGCTTTGACGGTCACTACAAATAACTTGACCAGCTAAAACTGTGCAGATTTGGTTGAATAGAAATGTCAGGTCTATTTTTTAGGCGCTGGGTGACAGGCTCAACTTGCCCCTGATATAATATATGGCCAAAAAATAACCACACTGTTGATGGTTAAATGCACTTGGGTGACACAGGCTCAGCCTGCAGCTGATGTAGTATATGGCCAAAAAATAATCAGACTGTTGATGGTTAAATGCACTTGGGTGAAACAGGCTCAGCCTGCAGCTGATGTAGTATATGGCCAAAAAATAACCAGACTGTTGATGGTTAAATGCACTTCGGTGACACAGGCTCAGCCTGCAGCTGATGTAGGATGTAGCACACTATCGATGGTTAAATACACTTGGTGATAGCTCGTGCTGGCGCACCACAAGTCACAAAATGGCCGCCCATCACCCCAGAAAAAAAGTGATCTAAAAACGCTCTGGGCAGCCTCAAAAAAGTGAGCAAGTCAATAATAGCACTTCAATGATCCACAGCTGCAGATCGATCACAGAATGAAGTCTTTTGGAGGAGTTAATCTGCCTAATCTCGCCCTAACGTCGCAGCTGCAACCTCTCCCTATGCTTGAATCAGCAGAGTGACGTGCAGCGCTACGTGACCCAAGCTTATATAGAGGCTGGGTCACATGCTGCACTGGCCAATCACAGCCATGCCAATAGTAGGCAAGGCTGTGATGGCCTCTTGGGGCAAGTAGTATGACGCTTGTTTATTGGCTGCTTTGCAGCCTTTCAAAAAGCGCCAAGAAAGCGCCGAACACCGAACCCGAACCCGGACTTTTACGAAAATGTTCGGGTTCGGGTCCGTGTCACGAACACCCCAAAATTCGGTACGAACCCGAACTATACAGTTCGGGTTCACTCATCCCTACTTAAGAGCATGGCAACTGCTCTGCAAACAAATGTGGATAGGGAAATAACTTAAAATAACAAAAAATTACAAATTATTAACCTGCAACTCAGAGAAGGAGGTGGATATGGAGTCGGAGGTTGAGGAGGCGGTGAATGTGGTGTTGTAGGTGGAGGCAGCAATGGAGGAGGAGGAGGTAGCCAACAATGTTTTTATTTTTAATTTTTTTTATTGGGGTAGGTAGCCCCCAAAATATTGGGACAAAAAAAACAAAAAAAACAAAGACTCTTAGCTCTTGACTTGAGTACAAGAATGTATGTTTGATGGTGGTATAAATGTGTATTCTGCACAAGGTACAGACAAGTCTTGTGGGATCCAAGCTTGGTTCATTTTAATGAAACGTTGGTTGTGGACGGGCCTCTGCGCTTGTCTGTGATGACGCCCCCTGCCGTGCTAAACACACATTCAGATTATACACTGGCTGCAGGGCAGGCCAGCACCTCCAAGGCGTAAAGGGCAAGCTCAGGCCATGTGCCCAATTTGGAGACCAAGAAGTTGAAGGGGGCAGACCAGTCATTCAGTATGTGTAGGCGTGTGCACACATACTGCTCCACCATGTTGGTGAAATGCTGCCTCCTGCTAAGATGTTCCATATCAGCTGGTGTTGCTGGTTGCTGTGGCGTGCTGACAAAGCTTTTCCACATGTCGGCCATGCTAACCCTGCCTTCTGAGGTGCTGGCATTGGCGACCTCTTCCTCATCCTCTGCTTTCGCCTTGTGCTTCCACTGTGCCTCCGCTGTCAGGTGGGAATTCCACCAGCAGCGCGTCTACCAGCGTGCGCTTGTACTCGCGCATCTTACGATCACTCTCCAGTGAGGAAATTAAGGACGGTACGTTGTCCTTGTAACGGGGATCCAGCAGCGTGGCCACCCAGTAATCAGCACAAGTTAGAATGTGGGCAACTCGGCAGTCGTTGCGGAGACACTGTAGCATGTTATCGCTCATGTGTGCCAGGCTGCTTAGAGGCAACGAAAATCTGTCCTCTGTGGGAGGTGTATCGTCTGTGTCCTCTGTATCCCCCCATCCACGCACCAGTGATGGCCATGAGCTGGCCTGGGTGCCACCCTGCTGCTAACATGGTTCCTCCTCCTCCATCTCCTCATCCTCCACCTCGTCATCCTCCAGAACTGTGGCCTGGCTGGACAATTGTGTACCTTGGTTTGTGGGTGCAGGAACCCACCTTCGGAGCCACTTAGGAATGACTGGCTAGAAACCCTACGAAATGATCCCTCTTCCTCCTCCTGTGCCACATCCTCTTCCATCATCGCCAGGAGCGTTTTTTAAGGAGGCATAGAAGTGGGATAGTAACGCTGAGAACGGCGTTATCGGCACTGGCCATGTTGGTGGAGTACTCGAAACAGCGCAACAAGGAACACAGGTCTCGCATGGAGGCCCAGTCATTGGTGGTGAAGTGGTGCTGTTGCGCCGAGCGACTCACCCGTGCGTGCTGCAGCTGAAACTCCACTATTGCCTGCTGCTGCTCGCTCAGTCTGGCCAGCATGTGCAAGGTGGAGTTCCACCTTGTGAGCACGTCGCATATGAGGCGGTGAGCGGGAAGGCCGAAGTTATGCTGCAGCGCTGACAGGCGAGCAGCAGCAGGGTGAGAAGGCCGAAAGCGCGCACAGACGGCCCTCACTTTATGCAGCAGCTCTGACATGTCGGGCTAATTTTTAAGGAATCTCTGCACCACCAAATTCAGCACATGCGCCAGGCAAGGGATGCGCGTCAAACCGGCTAGTCCCAGAGCTGCTACGAGATTTCGCCCATTATCGCACACCACCAGGCCGGGCTTGAGGCTGACTGGCACAAACCACTCATCGGTCTGTTGTTCAAGGCCCGTCCACAGCTCCTGCGCAGTGTGGGGTTTGTCCCCCAAACAGATAAGTTTTAAAACTGCCTGCTGTCATTTACCCCTGGCTGTGCTGAAGTTGGTGGTGAAGGTGTTACGCTGACCGGATGAGGAGCTGGTAGAGGATGAGGAAGCAGAGTAGGAGGAGGAAGCAACAGGAGGCAAACTGAAGCGCCCTGCAATCCTCGGTGGTGGAAGGGCATGCGCCAAACTGCTATCCGCCTCAGGCCCAGCCGCCACTGCATTTACCCAGTGTGCTGTTATGGAGATATAACAGCCCTGACCGTGCTTACTGGTCAATGTATCCGTAGTCAGGTGCACCTTGCCACAGATGGCGTTGCGCAGTGCACACCTGATTTTGTCCCGTACTTGGTTGTGAAGGGAAGGGATGGCTCGCCTTGAAAAGTAGTGGCGGCTGGGCACGACGTACTGATGGGACAGCCACCGCCATAAGGCCGTTAAAACTATCCGTCTCCACCAGACGGAATGACAGCATTTCAAAGGCAAGTAATTTAGAAATGCTGGCATTCAGGGCTAGGGATCGCGGGTGGGTAGGGGGGTACTTCCTCTTCCTCTCCAGCGTTTGGGAGATGGAGAGCTGAACGCTTCCGTGGGACATTGTGGAGATGCTTCGTGACCCAGGTGTTGGTGTTGCTGGCAGACCCTCTGTTTGTGGGGTGCCAGGTGGCACTGTCACTCCAGAGGTGGATGAAGAGGCCGCGACTGCAGCAGAAGAGGAAGCAGGAGGAGCCAGAGACCTTTCTTGGTTTTTGAGGTGTCTACTCCACTGCAGCTCGTGCTTTGCACTTAAATTCCTGATTATGCAGGTTGTGCTCAGGTTGAGAACGTTTATGCCTCGCTTCAGGCTCTGATTGCACAGCGTGCAAACCACTCGTGTCTTGTCGTCAGCACATTGTCTGCAGAACTGCCACGGCAGGGAACTCCTTGGAGCTGGCTTTGGTGTGCTCGGTCCCTTGCTGCGGTGGGGAGTAGGAGGCGTACCGTCTAGAGGACGGCCGCTCGGCTTTTGCACCCTGCTCCCTTTTCTGCTGTGCTGGTGGCTCTGTGCGACCACCGCCTCTTTCTCCGAACTACATCGGTCACTCGCATGACCTTGATTCCATGTGGGGTCGAGGACCTCATCGTCCTCCACATCATCTTCCACCCAGTCTTCACCCCTGACTTCCTTGTCGGTCTGCACACTTTTGAAAGCCCCAGCAGTTGGCACCTGTGTTTTGTCATCATCCGAGATGTGCTGCGATGGTCCTCCCATGAACTGATCTTGAAAAATAAGTGGCTGGGCATCGGTGCACTCAATCTCTTCCACTTCTGGGGCAAGGCTAGGTGGATGGCCCTGGGAAACCCTGCTAACAGAGTCATCAAAAAGCAGAAGAGACTGCTGCATGACTTGGGGCTCATTCTGCTTGGCTGATTTGCAAGGGGGGGAGGTGATAGACTGATGGACATCGGCTGCAGGTGCCAACTGTGGTCTTTCAGCAGGAGACTGGGTGGGAGACAATGTGAAGGAACTGATTCCACTGTGAGCAACCCAATCTACTATCGACTGTACTTGTTCAGGCCTCACCATTCGTAGAGCCGCATTAGGCCCGACCAAATACCGCTGCAGGTTTTGTCGCCTACTCGCACCTGAGGAAGGGGTTTCACTTGTGCGTGTAGCTGGCACAAATCGACTACGTCCTCTCCCTGCAACAGGAGCTCCATCAGCAGCACCACGACCTGGGCCATGTCCCTTATTTGACTCTCTCCTCATATTTTTTGAATTTAGGATCTTGCCCTAAATGGGTGTTTAGATAATAGTAGAAAAGAACGACAGTATGTAAAGGGTGTATCTCACACGGCCTGAACCAGACTTGGCCTCAATTAAAGATTTTTTAGCACAAAATGGCTGTATTTCAAATGCCTGATTCAAACCCCTGTATGTAGGGGGGGTATCTCACACGGTCTGAACCAGTGTAGGCCTGCACTAAATATATCTTTCTGCACAAAATGGCTGCATTTCAAATAGCTGTATTTCAAATGGCTGTATTTGAAATGCCTAATTCAAAGCCCTGTATGTATAGGGGGGATCCCACACGCCCTGAATCAGTGTAGGCGTGAAGTAAATATATCTTTGCACAAAAAGGCTGTATTTCAAATGGCTGTATTTCAAATGCCTAATACAAACCCCTGTATGTAGAGGTAGTATCTAAGAGGGCCTGAACCAGTGTAGGCCTGCTGTAAATATATCTTTGCACAAAATGGCTGTATTTCAAATGCCTATTTCAAACCCCTGTATGTAGAGGTAGTATCTCAGAAGGCCTGAACCTCTGTAGGCCTGCAGTAAATATATCTTTGCACAAAATGGCTGTATTTCAAATGGCTGTATTTCAAATGCCTAATTCACACCACTGTATGTATAGCGGGGATCACACACGCCCTGAATCAGTGTAGGCCTGCAGTAAATATATGTTTGCACAAAATGGCTGTATTTCAAATGGCTGTATTTCAAATGCCTAATTCGAACCCCTGTATGTAGAGGTAGTATCTCAGAGGGCCTGAACCTCTGTAGGCCTGCAGTAAATATATCTTTGCACAAAATTGCTGTATTTCAAATGGCTGTATTTCAAATGCCTAATTCAAACCCCTGTATGTATAGGGGGGATCACACACGCCCTGAACCAGTGTAGGCCTGAAGTAAATATATCTTTGCACAAAATGGCTCTATTTCAAATGGCTATATTTCAAATGCCTGATTCAAACCCCTGTATGTAGGGGGGTATCTCACACGGTCTGAACCTCTGTAGGCCTGCAGTAAATATATCTTGGCACAAAATGGCTGTATTTCGAATGGCTGTATTTCAAATGCCTAATTCAAACCCCTGTATGTATAGGGGGGATCACACACGCCCTGAATCAGTGTAGGCCTGAAGTAAATATATCTTTGCACAAAAAGGCTGTATTTCAAATGCCTGATTCAAACCCCTGTATGTAGGGTGGTATCTCACACGGTCTGAACCTGTGTAGGCCTGAAGTAAATATATCTTTGCACAAAATGGCTGTATTTCAAATGCCTAATTCAAACCCCTGTATGTAGGGGGGTATCTCACACGGTCTGAACCTCTGTAGGCCTGCAGTAAATATATCTTGGCACAAAATGGCTGTATTTCAAATGGCTGTATTTCAAATGCCTAATTCAAACCCCTGTATGTATAGGGGGGATCACACACGCCCTGAATCAGTGTAGGCCTGAAGTAAATATATCTTTGCACAAAAAGGCTGTATTTCAAATGCCTGATTCAAACCCCTGTATGTAGGGGGGATCACACACTCCCTGAACCAGTGTAGGCCTGAAGTAAATATATTTTTGCACAAAATGGCTGTATTTCAAATGCCTAATTCAAACCCCTGTATGTAGAGGGGGTATCTCACAGGGCCTGAACCAGTGTAGGCCTGAATTCAATATTGGTACACCAAATGGCGGTATTTAAAATCTCTGAATGTAACCCAAATGTATTAAGGGTGTATCTCACAATGACATCTGCATCAAAGGCTGACAACTAAATTTTTTGTGCCCAAATGAGTGTTTGTTTAAAAACTGAATTTGACAGCAGTATATAAGCCTGTAATTTCACACGTGCTGATGCTGCAAGGCCTGATAATAGTGTTTTTTTATGGTTCAATTTGTTTTTATTGAAGACCATATATATTTGAATATATGCAATATGAGAAAGTTACAGAATTACATATCAAATCAGCTTACAGAAATGATAATAGTGTTTTTTTGTCAAAAGAGTGTGTTTTTCAAACCCCAGAAAATTATGGGTGTATTTCTACCTTAAATTGCACACTGACTAATACAGATGTTGTAGTTTGCCCAAAAAAATGGTGATTTGCAATGTCCCAAAAGCTCAGATGCAGTGCTGGTGCACTGAACTTGCATAAAATGGCCGCCGCCACACACCTAACTAACAGAATTCTAAAAGTTAGTATTTTTTGGTCAATGAACTTAGGGCAGGGTAAAACGATAGTGCCCTGCACCCACACAACTATTTGTCTGTAGATTGCTGAGTTAGATTCTCTCCTATGCTCTCCCTGAAATCACAAGTCCAGCAGCATCCTCTCCCTACACTTGTAACAGCAGAGTGACGTACAGCGCTACGTGACTCAAGCTTATATAGAGCCTGGGTCACGTGCTGCTCTGGCCAATCACAGCCATGCCATTAGTAGGCAAGGCTGTGATGGCCTCTTGGGGCAAGTAGTATAACGCTTGTTGATTGGCTGCTGTGCAGCCTTTCAAAAAGCGCCAAGAAAGCGCCGAACACCGAACCCGAACTTTTACGGAAATGTTCGGATTCGGGTCCGGGGTCCCAAAATCCTAAAGTTCGGGTTTGCTCAACCCTAGTCAGGACGGATCCGTTTGGCTCAGTTTCGTCAGATGGAGGCTGAACGGAGGAAAACTGATGCATTCTGAACGGATCCTTATCCATTCAGAATGCATTGGTGCTGAACTGATACCGTTTTGGGCCGCTTGTGAGAGCCTTGAAACGGATCTCACAGGCGGACCCAGAAACGGCAGTGTGAAAGTAGCCTTAGGCATGTTTAATGCTAAGGAAGTTGGGAATTAGCCTGATTGTCTGGGGTAGTGCATTCCAGAGAGGTGGTGCAGTTCGAGAAAAGTTTTGAAGAGTGAGAGGTTTGAATTATGGAAGATGTTATTCTTAGATCATTTACAGAACAGAGAACTTGAGTATGGTGGTAACTAGAAATGAAGGAGGATATGTAGGAAAGTGCAGCACTGTGTAGAGCTTTGTGGGTGAGGGTAAGGAGTTTGAACGGTATTCTGTGGTGGATGGGCAACAAGTGAATTGACATGCACAGGCTTGAAGTATTGGTGTAATGATCGGACATAAAATTAGCTTGGTCTAACTCTTGTAGCTAGGGACAGACACGGACAGTGAACCCTGACATGAACCGTGGGCCACTTTCCCTACCTACTTGCAGTTCAAGCCTTAGGTAGCAAAACTGGTACTGAAAACCAAATCTGCTGATGGCCTGTCCAATAAGCACTATTGTAGAGGAACCCCAATATCAATAGGATGAGGAGAAGTAGAGCCAGCAAATGACACACTGAAAGAACAGCCAAAGAGAAATGAAGAGAAACAAGGCCATTGTCCTTAAGGATAATAGAGTGGAGCATAATGAGGAGGAGTTTGGGGTCTATAGACTATCAAAAGAGAGATCCAGAAGAATCAGTAGAGAGCAGTTGCCATTAAAGTTCACTAGGGCAGTTTCTGTAGACTGTAGAGGGCGAAAACCAGATTGAAGGAGTTGAGGAGAGAGTTTTCAGAAAGGCAATTTATTAAGTGAGAGCAGATTAGATATTCCAGGAGTTTTGAGAAGGGTAGATTAGACAGGTTGGTAGCTTGCAGCACAAGTCGGGTCAAGATTATAATTTTTTTTTAGCAGTGAGGTAATAACAATGTTTAAAAAAGGACAGAAAGATTCCAGAGGAGAGAAAAAGGTTAAATATTGTAGTTAAGTACAGTATTAGAGATGAGTGAATCAAAGTTGACGAAGTGGAATTCGATCCGAATTTCAGGAAAAATTAGATTCGTCCAGAAGTTGAATTTCCCTGCGCTTCATGGTAACGAATTGTATTTTTTCTAAAATGCCTGCTGCACATGTTAGAAGTAAGAAGCCTATGAATGAGGGATCACCCATGATGCCATGCAGACAGTTAATCAGCAGATAGCCAGGTCCTGTGATTTTGCCATTTGCTATTAAATTTCACTGTCAGTAGAGCAGTTTCTGTAGACTGTAGAGGGAGAAAGCCAGATTGTAAGAAGTTGAGGAGAGTGTTTGCAGAAAGCAACTTATTAAGTGAGAGCAGACTAGATATTTATTCCATGAGTTTAGAGAAGGGTAGATTAGACAGGTTGGTAGCTTGCAGCACAAGTCGGGTCAAGAATTATTTTTTTAGCTGTGAGGTAATAACAATGTTTAAAAGAGGACAGAAAGATGCCAGATGAGAGAAAGAGGTTAAATATTGTAGTTAAGTACAATATTAGAGATGAGCGAATCAAGGTGGAAGTGGAATTCGATCCGAATTTTAAGAAAAATTTTATTCTTCCAGAACTTAAATTTCCCCACACTTCGTGGTAATGAATAGTATTTTTTTTTAAATGTTTGCTGCACATGTTAGAAAGAGTAAGTAAGAAGCCCAGGAACGAGGGATAACCCATAATGCCATGCAGACAACCAATCAGCAGATAGCCAGCTCCTGTGATGTCATAGCCCTATGAAAAGTCTCCTCCTGCCCGGTCTCCCCCTGTTTCAGTGAACTTAGACCAGTGAGAGACATTACAGGCACTAGGGACAGTGATTAGGAAAGACTTTATTAACAAAAAAAATACTATTGAATAGTTCAGGGACAGTTTATTTATAGTTAGGAATATAATAGGGAGATATTATCCACACTATAGGGAAGAGATCAGGGACTAATAGAAGACTGTAAAGCTTGGCGGCTAAAAGGAGCTATTCTATTATACCTTGCTGCACTAATTGGGGTTAAAAGTGTTCTAATACTACAGATTTTAGGTTGTTTGCATTATTTGACACATAAGTAATCCTTGATTCTGTTATTGGAGTGAAACTGCGGTCTGATACTATGGAATTTGGGGTATTCACTGTGTTTTATATATAATTCAATCCTTGATTGTCTAATTGTGAAATATATCCGCTAATCCCTAATTGTGTAATTGGGGTGAAATTGCAGCCTGATACTACAGATTTAAGGGTGCTCAAGTTCTATCATATATAAGTATATCCGTTCATCCCTAATTGTGTAATTGTGGTGAAATTGCGGACTGATACTACAGATTTTAGGGTGCTCACATTCTATTATACATAAATATATGTTTTAATCCCTAATTGTGTAATTGGGGTGACATTGCAGCTTGGTACTACAAATTTTAGGGTGTTTACATTCTTTTATACATAATTATATCCGCAAATCCCTAATTGTGTATTGGGGTGAAACTGTGGCCTTATACTACAGATTTTAGGGTGCTCATGTTCTCTTATATATAAGTACATCCATTCATCCTTGTTTTGGGGGCGAAATTGCTGTCTGACGCTACTGCTATTTAACCTTTACAGTTACAGTACAATATATCCGACGGACAAGTGACAGGCCCTTTTAAGGGAATGGGCAGTGGCTAAAATGTTTTTGGAGCTGGCGGGCGTAGCAGCAGAAGAAGGGGGGGTGGTAGCAGTAGTTGCAGTGACAGACCAGAGCTGGCAGTGTCATGCTGTGGTCGTGTTTTGACCAGCAACCCATCTGTCCTTGAATGGTCTTCAACTTCATCTCTAGTGACATCAGAAATCCACAGCTAGGAGTCGGTGGGTTCCTCTGACACCACGCTTAGTTGGCATGGCCCAAGAACAAGCTCTGTGCTCCCCCCTGTCCTGAACTTGCCTCTTTCATTTTCTGTTCCTTCTGCTCCGGAAGTATTGTAGGCCGTCGGCTCGGCTCTGCTTTTCAGCAAGGACGAGTTTATAGGAGACAGTCAGCAGCTGCTGCTTAGCCAAGCTGTGTAGGAGAGATCCGTTGCTTAGTCTGGTAGGCGGGAAAGTAGCGATGATGAGAGTCGCATGGGAGCAGGTGTTGCGAGCGGTCAGGCAAGTGGCCTTGAGACTGGTGAGGGTGACCTAATTGACATGCAGACAGTAGTAGATGATGATGTGGCCGATCACATGTGGAAGCCAGGTGAAGAGGGGGCTTCATCATCATCAGGGGAAGAGGGTGGCAGCTTGCACGTGAGGCAGCAGCTGAGACAGCAGGGTGGTAGCATGGCCGTGAGTCAGCAGGGTGGCAGCAGTGTGAGGTTTGGAGCCAAAAGTGCCTGGGGTAGACCGTCTGGTACATAGGAGTCTACCTGTCCATAAAGAACTAGCAGTACCCGTGTTCACGGAGGCAGTGGCAGCAGGCAGCCACTAGAGGACGTCAGCGTGGCCATTTGTATAATCCATGGGCAGAAGGTGAAGAGTGACCAGTGTGCCAACATGTTGGCACCATAGCCCTGTGTCAACACATGCAGCCAGGGCCGGCGCCACCTGTAAGGCATCCTAGGCAGCCGCCTAGGGCGCAATTTAGCAGGGGGCGCCGGCCCCGTGCGGTTAAAAAAAAGCGTTGCCACAAGTTTTTTTTTTAAAGTACGGCGGCGGGCCCTCCCCCGCGCCCGGCGGCTGCCGCACTGCCCAGAGAGAGGGACTGACAGGAGGGAAGCGCCTCTAATGTAGCGTGGCCGAGCTCTGTTCGGTCCGCGGTACAGGAGCTTTTGTTTCCTGTACCCGGCTGGACTGACAGGAAGTGCTCACTTAGTGTGCACTTCCTTTCAGTCCGGACGGGTACAGGAAACAAATGCTCCTGTACCGCAGACCGAACAGAGCTCGGCCACGCTACATTAGAGGTGGGAGGGAAATGGAATGAGAGTGACAAGGGAGGGGGGGGGGGGGGAGAGTGACAAGGGAGGGAGGGGAGGGAGGAAATGATGAGAGTGACAAGGGAGGGAGGGAGGAAATGATGAGAGTGACAAGGGAGGGGGGGAGGAAATTATGAGAGTGACAAGGGAGTGGGGGGAATGAGAGTGACAAGGGAGGGGGGGAATAAGAGTGACAGGGGGGGAAATGAGAGTGACAAGAGAGGGGGGGAATGAGAGTGACAAGGGAGGGGGGGAATGAGAGTGATAAGGGAGTGGGGGGGAATGAGAGTGACAAGGGAGTGGGGGGGGAATGAGAGTGACAAGGGAGTGGGGGGGAAATGAGAGTGACAAGGGAGGGAGGGGGAGAACAGAGTGACGAGGGAGGGGGGAGAAGAGAATGCCAAGGGAGGGAGGGGGGAGAAGAAAGTGACAAGGGAGGGGGGGAGAAGAGAGTGACAAGGGAGGGGGGAGAAAAGAGTGACAAGGGAGGGGGGGGAGAAGAGAGTGACAAGGGAGGGGGGAGAAGAGAGTGACAATGGAGGGAGGGGAAGAGAGTGACAAGGGAGGGAGAGGGGAGAAGAGAGTGACGAGGGAGGGGGGAAGAAGAGAGTGACGAGGGAGGGGGGAGAGAGTGACGAGGAGGGGGGGAGAAGAGAGTGACAAGGGAGGGAGGGGGGAGAAGAGATTGATGAGGGAGGGGGGAGAAGAGAGTGACAAGGGAGGGAGGGGGGAGAAGAGAGTGACGAGGGAGGGGGGAGAAGAGAGTGACAAGGGAGGGAGGGGGGAGAAGAGAGTGACGAGGGAGGGGGGAGAAGAGAGTGACAAGGGAGGGAGGGGGGAGAAGAGAGTGACAAGGGAGGGAGGGGGGAGAAGAGAGTGACAAGGGAGGGGGGAGAAGAGAGTTACAAGGGAGGGGGGAGAAGAGAGTGACAAGGGAGGGAGGGGGGTGAAGAGAGTTACAAGGGAGGGGGGAGAAGAGAGTGACAAGGGAGGGAGGGGGGTGAAGAGAGTGACAAGGGAGGGGGGAGAAGAGAGTGACAAGGGAGGGGGGAAGAGAGTGACAAGGGAGCGGGGAGAAGAGAGTGACAAGGGAGGGGGGGAAGAGAGTGACAAGGGAGGGGGGGAAAGAGTGACAAGGGAGGGGGGAGAAGAGAGTGACAAGGGAGGGGGGGAGAGAGTGACAAGGGAGGGGGGGAGAAGAGTGTGACAAGGGAGGGGGGGAGAAGAGTGTGACAAGGGAGGGGGGGGAGAAGAGAGTGACAAGGGAGTCCCAAGAGTCAGACTGCAGCCAGAGACCAGATCATCTTATTGTCCTGGTGGTAAGTAGACAATGCAATATGTTTATTATTTAATTGTTTAGTTATTAATACTACATTGGAAACTAATTTACCTCACATTAAAAGGATACTATAGTCCCAGAACCACTACAGTTTAATGTAGTGTTACTGGTGTCTATAGCCTGTTCCTGCAGAGAAAAGACACTGTGCAGTACTGGTGTTAAAGGAGCACTACAGGGAGTGCAGAATTATTAGGCAAGTTGTATTTTTGAGGATTCATTTTATTATTGAACAACAACAATGTTCTCAATGAACCCAAAAAACTCATTAATATCAAAGCTGAATATTTTTGGAAGTAGTTTTTAGTTTGTTTTTAGTTTTAGCTATTTTAGGGGGATATCTGTGTGTGCAGGTGACTATTACTGTGCATAATTATTAGGCAACTTAACAAAAAACAAATATATACCCATTTCAATTATTTATTTTTACCAGTGAAACCAATATAACATCTCAACATTCACAAATATACATTTCTGACATTCAAAAACAAAACAAAAACAAATCAGTGACCAATATAGCCACCTTTCTTTGCAAGGACACTCAAAAGCCTGCCATCCATGGATTCTGTCAGTGTTTTGATCTGTTCACCATCAACATTGCGTGCAGCAGCAACCACAGCCTCCCAGACACTGTTCAGAGAGGTGTACTGTTTTCCCTCCTTGTAAATCTCACATTTGATGATGGACCACAGGTTCTCAATGGGGTTCAGATCAGGTGAACAAGGAGGCCATGTCATTAGATTTTCTTCTTTTATACCCTTTCTTGCCAGCCACGCAGTGGAGTACTTGGACGCGTGTGATGGAGCATTGTCCTGCATGAAAATCATGTTTTTCTTGAAGGATACAGACTTCTTCCTGTACCACTGCTTGAAGAAGGTGTCTTCCAGAAACTGGCAGTAGGACTGGGAGTTGAGCTTGACTCCATCCTCAACCCGAAAAGGCCCCACAAGCTCATCTTTGATGATACCAGCCCAAACCAGTACTCCACCTCCACCTTGCTGGCGTCTGAGTCGGACTGGAGCTCTCTGCCCTTTACCAATCCAGCCACGGGCCCATCCATCTGGCCCATCAAGACTCACTCTCATTTCATCAGTCCATAAAACCTTGAGATATTTCTTGGCCCAGTCTTGACGTTTCAGCTTGTGTGTCTTGTTCAGTGGTGGTCGTCTTTCAGCCTTTCTTACCTTGGCCATGTCTCTGAGTATTGCACACCTTGTGCTTTTCGGCACTCCAGTGATGTTGCAGCTCTGAAATATGGCCAAACTGGTGGCAAGTGACATCTTGGCAGCTGCACGCTTGACTTTTCTCAGTTCATGGGCAGTTATTTTGCGCCTTGGTTTTTCCACACGCTTCTTGCGACCCTGTTGACTATTTTGAATGAAGCGCTTGATTGTTCGATGATCACGCTTCAGAAGCTTTGCAATTTTAAGAGTGCTGCATCCCTCTGCAAGATATCTCACTATTTTTGACTTTTCTGAGCCTGTCAAGTCCTTCTTTTGACCCATTTTGCCAAAGGAAAGGAAGTTGCCTAATAATTATGCACACCTGATATAGGGTGTTGATGTCATTAGACCACACCCCTTCTCATTACAGAGATGCACATCACCTAATATGCTTAATTGGTAGTAGGCTTTCGAGCCTATACAGCTTGGAGTAAGACAACATGCATAAAGAGGATGATGTGGTCAAAATACTCATTTGCCTAATAATTCTGTACGCAGTGTATAGTGCCAGGAAAACAAACTCTTCTCCCCGTTCCTCCTCTCAACTGCGAATGCGCATGCGCACGCATTCAAAACTATGTTCCGCGTCTTCCCACTGTAATTTTCACAGTGAGAATCGCAGAAGCACCTCTAGCGGCTGTCAGGGAGACAGCTACAAGAAGCTTGATTAACCTTAAGGGAAACATAGCAGTTCTTTTAATTTAAATGCTGAGAAAGGGGTGGAACATATGTGATGTCATGATATGGGCAGATCATCTGATAAAGGGGGGGGCGGCAATTTTTATCTTGCCTAGGGCTGCAAAAATCCTTGCACTGGCCCTGCATGCAGCATCACCATAAATTGGCCTAGGAAAACCGTGGCGCTAATGTAGTCGTACAGCCTGAGGCAGCAACCCGCACCCCTTCTCCAGCAGTCAAGGCTCCACCACCTCAGCAGAAAGGAGCTGCATTATCTTCCCATCATCTACTGGTCCTGATGCTTCTCCTCCTCCTACTCCTTGTCTCTCATTTCGTCAGCAATCGATCACCGAGATGATTGCAAAAAGACAACAGTATGCATGCACTCATCCAATGTCGCAAAAGCTGAACATGCTCTTGGCCAAGTTGCTGGTACTACAATCCCTCCCTTTCCATATGGTGGACTCGGCACCTTTCAGAGAACTGATGGCTTGTCCCCAGCCAAGGTGGAGGGTCCCAAGCCATAATTACTTCTCCAAAAAGGCCGTACCAGCCAGTGGCGTGCCTAGGGTGTTTGGCACCCGGGGTGGGTCTTTTCTCTGGCACCCCCCCCCCCCCACAATACTTGACCACATACCTCTTACATCCAGGGACATCTCCTGTCATGTAGACCTTCTCTTTCCTCTTCTCCTCCCTTATACCGCCATGACAAATAATTTCAGCCACATCTCGTCTCTACAAAGTTGTTGTTAAATTTTTTAGTTTTTCCATCAACCTCCCCATCCTAGTGTCCTGACAATGTCATCCTGCTGTCGCCCCCAATACTGTTCCTGTTGTGCCCCCCAATGCCCCACGTACTATACTGCTGAAAAAAATAGTGACCCCAGTAGACATAATTGGGGTCATTTATCAAACTGGTGTAAAGTAGAACTGGATTTCCAAAAGAGCTGTCAAAAATGAAAGGTGGAATCTAATTGGCTGCTATGGGCAACTAAGCCAGTTCTACTTTGCACCAGTTTGATAAATTACCCCAAATGTCCCTATAGTGTCCACAGCAGCTATAATGTCCCCTAGTGCCCCCAGTAATAATAACACCCTATATTGTGCTCCAGGTCATCCCTGTATAGTGTCCCCAGAAATAATAGAATTTCCCCTACAGTGCCTCCCTAATAGCAATGCCCCCATATAGTAATTTCCCACACACTGCCCCCCATAGTAATCTCCCGATAGTAATTTCCCCCACACTGCCCCAATACAGTAGTTTCCCCCACTTCCCCCCCCACAGTAATTTCTGCCACACTGCCCCCACACAGTAGTTTCCCCCACACTGCCCCCATACAGTAGTTCCTCCACAGCTGCCCCCCACAGTAATGTCCCCCACACTGCCCCATATAGTAATTACCCCCACACAGTAATCCCCCCCACACTGCCCCATATAGTAATTTCCCCCACACTGCCCCATACAGTAATTTCATCCACATTGCCCCCATACAGTAGTTTCCCCCACACTGCCCCATATAGCAATTTGCCCCACACAGTAATTTCCCCCACACTGCCCCATATAGTAATTTCCCCCACACTGCACTATACAGTAATTTGCCCTACACTGTCCCCACACAGTAGTTTCCCCCACACTGCCCCCTCCACACTGTAGTTTCCCCCACATTACCCCATATAGTAATTTGCCCCCACATAGTAGTCCCTCCCATAATAATTTGCCCCCACATAGTAATCCCTCCCATAATAATTTGCCCCCACACAGTATCCCACCATAATATTTTTCCCCCACATAGTAATTTGCCCCCCATACTGCAATTTCCCGCCGATGTACTGTCCTCCTGTGTGTCCACCGATGTACATGTGCTCCTGTGTGTGTCCCCCATGTACCCCAAAGTTGGCACATAAAATAAAAAACAAAAAGTTAAATACTCACCTATGTCCAGGCGTGCGATGGCAGGCGCACACACGTCACCGTGCTGCGTCCTGGCACAGGGGCGCGCAATAACATTATCACGCACGCCTGCGTCGGGTTTTCACTACCCCATAAGCCTCAGGCCTACTAGGCCTGAAGCCTATGGCGGTGATCGGCGGCGGAGCAGGGAACTATGCGCTTCCATCTATATTGATGGAAGCGCTCATTGCTTCTGGCACCCCCTGAAAGCCGGCACCCGGGGCGGACCGCACTCCCTGAGCATGCCACTGGTACCAGCCCTGCACAAGTATGTTGAACAGAAGGTGGGCTAGTCCTTGAGGCTGTTGGTGTCTGTTAAAGTTTACAGCATTGCTGACATGTGGAGCTGTAACTACGGTCAAGGACAATATACAGTATGTTGTTTACAGCCCACTGGGTAAATGTGGTTCCTGTCCAGCCACACCGGCAACTTGGCCAGGTGACGACACTGCCGCCTTCATGTTCTCAAGCTTTGAGTCCTGTGCCAATGTCCTCCTCTGCCTCCTCATCCTCCACTTTGTCCTCATCCTCCACTGCAGGCACAATTTGGAGTGCTACTCCAGCATACCACCTGTGCAGAGCACGGAAGTTGTATGCTGGAGTAGCACTCCAAATTGTGCCTGCAGTGGAGGATGAGGACAAAGTGGAGGATGAGGAGGCAGAGGAGGACATTCAAGAGGAAATTGAATCCTGGCTGTTTCCTCGCCAACTTAAAATGATAACCATGGTCACTGACAATGGGAAGAACACGGCGTTGGCGCTGAGTCAAGGAGGGCTGACCCATGTGCCCTGCATGGCGCACATCTTTAATCTGGTTGTAAAGCAGTTCCTGAAGTCTTCCACCCAACTGGAAGACATCCTGAAAATGGCTAGGAAACTGTGCATACACTTCAGCCACTCTTATACTGCAAAGCACACCCTCCTTAAGCTGCAAAGGCAGAATAGCATTCCCCAACATCACCTTATCTGCAACATTTCTACCCATTGGAACTCCACTCTACACATGTTGTACAGACTATATGAGCAGAGAAAGGCCATAAATGATTTATTGATGATGCAGGTGGACAGGAGCACTCCCCTGTGCAACTTCCATGTTAGCCAGTGGCAGCTCATGCGTGACACCTGCCATTTTCTTAGGCCCTTTGAGGAGGCCACTTTATTTGCCAGGGTTACGGGGATGAACAACGTTATTCCACTCCTTCTCAGTCCTGAAGCAGATACTGATAAATATGGCTGGCCAGGGGACATGAGACGTGGTGCCTACATCTCACATCCACCCTCTGGTGACTGAACTGGAGGAGGAGGAAATTCATGCACAAGCAATGTATACAGAAATGGGTGGTTTTTCTGCACAAGTGACAGGAGAGGAGCAGGAGGAGCTAGAGGGTAATAAAGAAGACCAGGCAGAAGACCCTGAGACACTGTGGCAGTATGCAGTGGAGATGGAGGCAGGGAGTCCCTCTGAGTTCCTTGCTCAAATGGACAGAGTTGAGTTGCCTGTTTTTTATCACCATTCGGCAGAGGGAGGACTACTGGCTCTCCACCATGTTAGACCATTGCTACCACTCCAAAATGGGGGCCTTTTTTTTTCACCCGCTAAGAGGGAGGATAAACTCAACTACTATCGAGACATCCTATGTAGTCAGTTGGCCGCTGCCTATGTGCGCCATCGTCCATCCTCATAAAGGTTTGACCGGGGGGGCCTCTGCGCTCATGTTCCACTGCCATGGCTGCTGGAGAGGGGGGGGGGGGGAAGGAGCAGCACCAGCTCCATCAGCAGCAACTTAAGTCTGGAGTCTCTAATGAGCACCTTTCTTCACCCACCTACTGAAGAATCCACCCACTAGCAGCAGCAGCAAGACATGGAGCAGAACCTGAATTAGCAGGTGGTGGCATACTTGGACTGCACCTTGCCACCCCACAACTAAGATCCCTGGACTACTGGGCAGCCAAACTTGATTAGTGGCTGCAACTGGCCGAGTATGCCCTGGACAAGCTTTCCTGCCCGGCCAGTAGTGTGGCATCAGAGCGGGTGTTTATTTTCACCCAAAATGTGGGGAGCCTTACCTTTGTGAAGATTAATCAGGCGTGGTTCAGTTAGGATTTCCACATGCCTATGCCTGATGCATCAGACTAGATCATTTTGGGTGCCACACCCAAAGTTTGTCAAAAGAGACCCATTTCTTCTGGCCACCTGCTTCTCCTGCTACTATTGTGATGCTGCCAGATGCCACACACCTGCTGCCACTGCTGCGATGTTCTTCTACTGCCACCCACCATCTTGTGCTGGTACTGCAACTACTGTTGACCCCCACCTCCCCACTCTGTGACTGGGCTACTGTGTTGACTCCTCTTTAGAGATGGCCTTGCGGTTTGCCCAGCGGTTGTTTCGCGGTGAACTTTGATTGTTCGCGATTTGCCGAACATACAAAGATATTCGCGCCCACCATATTCTTTTACATTGTGAAGAACTTTGATCCATGACACATCCATCAGGTGGAGATATAACCTCCTGGCACTCTGGAAATAATCAATCGGAGTCGGGTTCCCACCCCGTTCAATAAAAATGGAAAAACTCCAGTTGTTTTGTGAATCAAATGGTATTCTGTTTATTTTGACATGCGGCTTCAAAGTGACGTTTCGGCCTAGATGGCCTTTATCAAACTGTGACAATATCAATAGAAAAGTGACAATTACAATTTAGTGGACATATAAACCAACATATGGTTACATATTTATACATGTTATTCATAAGACAATTACTCATACGCTATTAGCATTATATATACGTATTCATTGCCATACAGTATTGGTGTTCAGCAAAACCAAACAAAATAAAATAAAAGGGAGAAATTAAAGAGGGACATAGGAAAGAAACATAGCATTATACTTAAATCATCATCGCCAGTTAGAGCAGTATATATGGAAACCTCTATGTTAAGGAGAAGCAATAGATGTTGTGGACCATGATTTAAAGGTGGTAGGTCTAAACTATGGGTGACACTTGGAGGAGAGAAGGGATCCCTTCTCTCCTCCAAGTGTCACCCATAGTTTAGACCTACCACCTTTAAATCATGGTCCACAACATCTATTGCTTCTCCTTAACATAGAGGTTTCCATATATACTGCTCTAACTGGCGATGATGATTTAAGTATAATGCTATGTTTCTTTCCTATGTCCCTCTTTAATTTCTCCCTTTTATTTTATTTTGTTTGGTTTTGCTGAACACCAATACTGTATGGCAATGAATACGTATATATAATGCTAATAGCGTATGAGTAATTGTCTTATGAATAACATGTATAAATATGTAACCATATGTTGGTTTATATGTCCACTAAATTGTAATTGTCACTTTTCTATTGATATTGTCACAGTTTGATAAAGGCCATCTAGGCCGAAACGTCACTTTGAAGCCGCATGTCAAAATAAACAGAATACCATTTGATTCACAAAACAACTGGAGTTTTTCCACATCCATCAGGTGGTACAGGACAGCCAATTGAGACATTTCAGCACATGGACAAAAACTGATTGAAGCAGGGATTTTATATACCAATAATATACGTTCTATATAGTGCATTTAGGTAGTGCAGCATTTGTCTGCGGTTTTGCTTCGTTACCGCATCTACACAGAGTGAAAAAAAACTATTGGAACCAATAATTTCTACTGGTGTGATTTACTAGTTGCCCCCCAAAAAAAACTTCTTCCACAAATACTGCTCTTCTATAGGGACTTTTGTCACAGGGTCATTTTGAAAATGACAGGCAGAGGAAGAGGCAGGCCATTCCGCAGGGGTGGTAGAGGTCGGTCAGGTGCACCAGGCCGGAGCCTAAGTGGGAAGTTGCAGAAGGTGCGTGCGTTTACGTCAAAGGACGCACCAGACTTGGTTAAGTGGCTCACTCAGCCTTCCGCTTCTGCACCCTCCTTATCCTTTCTATCTGAACCCTCTTTACTCTCTGCTGTGTCCACCCCCAAAGACACCACCACCATATCCTCTCTGCTCGAGTCAGAGGAATTATTTTCCCATACATTCCAAGACCTTACCGATGCGCAGCTATTCTTGGCATCGGATCAGGAAGAGGAGGTAACAACGGTCGCCACCCAGCAGTCTGACGACAGTACCCAGATCAGCCCAAGAAGGGTGGTCCCCGCTGTTGCTGCCTACTCCAATATCTCTAATGTCAGTCAGGGCCGTCTTTACCGCAGGGCAAAAGGGGCAGCTGCCCCGGGCCCAGTTGCTCCTGGGGGGCCCAAGCAGCAATTTACTTGGATTTTACTTGGGCCCCCTATATTTTGTTGCCGCCGCCGCCCGCCGGCCATCTAACAGCACAAAGTCACGGTCCGGTCTACAGAAATAGACTGAGTGAGGAGGGGGCGTGGGGGCTGCGGCCGCTCTGCGCTCCGCTCTGCGCTCCGCTCTGCTGCCTGGCCTCCTGTCTCTTTAACAGAGCAGACCAGTGGCTGCTGGAGCGTGACGCAGCTGAGCTGCCGCACAGGCAGAGAGAGAGGAAGGAGGCGGAGTCCGAGCCAGCAGCCCCAACACACAGCCTGAGCCAGCTAAGCAACTGACAGAACTTACAGGTATTTGGTAGCCCGGGGGGGAGGGGGGGGGGCATCCCTGTGTGTGTGTGTGTGTGTGTGTGTGTCTGTGTCTGTCCCTTTGTGTGTGTGTGTGTGTGTCTGTCCCTTTGTGTGTGTTTGTGTGTGTCTGTCCCTTTGTGTGTGTGTGTGTGTCCCTTTGTGTGTGTGTGTGTGTCTGTCCCTTTGTGTGTGTGTGTGTGTCTGTCCCCTTGTGTGTGTGTGTGTGTCTGTCCCTTTGTGTGTGTGTGTGTGTCTGTCCCTTTGTGTGTGTGTGTGTGTGTGTGTCTGTCCCTTTGTGTGTGTGTGTGTGTGTGTGTCTGTCCCTTTGTGTGTGTGTGTGTGTCTGTCCCTTTGTGTGTGTGTGTGTGTGTCTGTCCCTTTGTGTGTGTGTGTGTGTGTGTGTCTGTCCCTTTGTGTGTGTGTGTGTGTGTCTGTCCCTTTGTGTGTGTGTGTCTGTCCCTTTGTGTGTGTGTGTGTCTGTCCCTTTGTGTGTGTGTGTGTCCCTTTGTGTGTGTGTCTGTCCCTTTGTGTGTGTGTGTGTGTCTGTCCCTTTGTGTGTGTTTGTCTGTCCCTGTGTGTGTGTGTGTGTGTGTGTCTGTCCCTTTGTGTGTGTGTGTGTCCCTTTGTGTGTGTGTGTGTCTGTCCCTTTGTGTGTGTGTGTCCGTCCCTGTGTGTGTCCCTGTCCCTTTGTGTGTGTGTGTGTCCGTCCCTGTGTGTGTCACCATGCCCACAGTGTTCCTATGTCTTGACGCAGCTGCTTCAGAACGTTCTGTGCGGGGCAAGAGGAAGAAGATGGAAGAGGAGGCAGCGCCAGCATGGAGTCCATGCGATAGACACAGGGAGGCACACTAAGGACGAAGGTAACACTTCCACATGATCTACACTAGTGTTATCTGTGGTTTTACATAGGACTGCAGGTAACACTACTACATTATTTAGCACTAGTGTTATCTGTGGTTTTACATAGGACTGCAGGTAACACTACCACAAGGTTAGCTCACACAGGGCGCCTGAACACCTAAGGCCGGCCCTGGCCGCGCACCCCAGCGCCAAGGGATGACGTCACTGATGTAATATGCCTCTTATATGTGGAGAGCGGTGATGTCACTGATGTAATATATTACTTATAAGTGATCTATTACATCAGTGACATCACCACTCTCCACACATAAGTAATATATTACATCAGTGACATCACTGCTGTCCACATATACCGGTAAGTAATATATTACATCAGTGACATCACCGCCCATCACATATATGTGGACAGCGGTGATGTCACTGATGTAAAATATCACTTATATGTGGACAGCGGTGATGTCACTGATGTAATATAACATTATATGTGGAGAGTGTTCATGTCACTGATGCAATACAGCGCTCCAGATGGCGACCAAAATGGTCGCCAATGCGCCTTAAAATTTGCAGATGGCGACAAGACTTGTCATAGGCTACAGGCCTGAGGTCTATTTGGTAGTGAAATCCCAGCGCAGGCAGGCGTGATGATGTCATCACGCCCGCCTGTGCCAGGACGCGGTAAGGTGTGCGCGTCTGCGTTGCACCATCCCTCGCCGTACCAGCAGCTAGTGAGCGCCAGTGAAAGGACACAGGTGAGTATAAGATTTTCGCTTTTTTTTAAGGTGTGGGAAGGCGGGATCCAGGGGGCCCAAGTAAATTCTTGCCCAGGGTCCAATCAATATTAAAGACGGCCCTGATGTCAGTGGTGGTGAAGGTGACGAATCCGTTGATGACGTGTCGATGGACGTCAAGTGGGTGACCACAAGAGAGGAAGAGGAGGAAAGTTCAGAGGGAGAGACGGAGCAGCAGATAGGGAGAAGAAGCAGGCAGAACTTACAGTGCACAGGAGGCAAAAAGCAGACTGCTAATGTATCTGGAATGAAACATCCACCATGCACGGTCACACCTGGCGCTCCCAGGATGCCGGCACATGGCTCCGCAGTGTGGTTTTTTTTAATGTGTCCACTGCTGAAAATAGTGTTGCCATCTGCAGCCTGTGCTGTCAATGCATAAGTAGCGGTAAGCCCAACACTCACCTAGGGACGACCACCTTAAGAAGGCACCTGGCCTCCCATCACCAAGCCCAGTGGGAGCAACACCGTCAGAACCCACAAAGCCACACACCCGGCGCTCACCGTCCTGCCTCTTCTTCTTCTCTCTCCTCCCAGTTATCCTCCACTCCACCTTCCACTGTGCCATCATCGCGTTCATCTGACTGCTGGCTTGTCAGAACTGCTAGCCCGCCAACTACTGCCATATAAACTGGTGGACTCGGAGGCCGTTAGAAAATGTGTGGCCATTGGAACACCGCAATAGAAGGTCCCCAGAAGGAAATATTTCTCCCAGAAGGGCATCCCAGAGCTACGGCAAGTGAATGTATCTCTGGCACACAGTGTCGGTGCCAAGATACATCTGACCACAGACACATGGTCTAGCAAACACGGGCAGGGAAGGTAGATAACTTTTACTGCCCACTGGGTGAACCTTCTGACGGCCATCAAGCATGCAACCCGTGGCACCCGTGTAGATTTGGTGTTACCGCCACGGATTGCATGCAGGCCTGCCTCTTCTTCTCCTCCTCCTCCTACTCCATCCTCCCTCTCCTCCTAGGCTGACTCCTCCTTTTCCGCTGCTACCATCTCTTCCACTGCGCCCCCCAAGATCCCCAGAACCTATCCGACGTGCCAGGTGAGACATTGCCATGCTGTGCTGCGTCTGTTGTGCCTGGAAGCCAAGAGCCACACCAGTCCTGCACTCCTTTCAGCTTTGCGGTAACAGGCAGATCATAGGCTAACCCCGCTCAATTTGACAGTTGGTGAAGTGGTGTGCGAAAACGGTGCCAATCTGCTGAGCGTGCTGAAACAGGGCAAAATGACACACGTGCCGTACATGGCACACGTCCTGAACTTAGTTGTGCAGCGATTTGTTGCCAAATACCCCGGGGTCCAGGATGGCTTGCGGCAGGCCAGGAAAATCTCTGGCCATTTTAGAAGATCTTACATGGCCATGGCTCACCTTGCTGACATTCAGCGGCAGCACCACCGGCCCGTCAGACGTCTGATTTGTGACTGCCCGACGCGATGGAACTCCACCTTGTATATGCTTGATAGGCTGCTCCAGCAGAAACGTGCAGTTAATGACTACCTGTACGAACTCTGCGGCAGGACAGGTTCTGGGGAGCTTGTTTTTTTTTCACCACGCCAGTGGCTGCTCATGTGCGACGCATGCAGACTTCTGCGGCCATTTGATGAGATCACCAAACTGGTCAGTCGCAGCCAGTGCTCCTGGTGCCGGCTCCCTCACTGCGCCTGCACCGACTACGTCACAGTGACGAAGCAGACACCAGAAGCGCATCATTCAATCACTGTGCCTGCACCGAATACAGAAGTGGACGGCACAGGCGCAGGATTTCGGCAGCGATGCTGCGAACTCGGACGTCACTCAAAAGGAGCGGGGCGGGCTAGACGGAGGATCTGGGCGGGATAAATGGTTAGTAGACGGAGCCTCTAGGTGCTGAATCAATGCCCACATAGCACCTAGAGGCTCATTAGCATATTGTAAAAGTGTGTTTTTTAGGAGAACGGCCGCAGGGACAAATGTAAAAAGAACACTGTTATGTACTGCTGACATTAGCACATCGCTAATGTCAGTCAGCTACATAACAGAAATTCTGATGGTAGAAACCCTTTAAACATTTCTGGGATCCCTGGTGTTGTCCGTGGGTGGGGGGGAGGAGACCGAGGACGACATTATCCTGGATGATGAGCAGGAGCCAGGCCAATCCACCGCTTCCAGATTAGTGCAAATGTATAAAAAGCATAAAGGGCAAGGACCAGTACTGGGTGGCAACATACTTAGACCCCCGGTACAAACACAAAATGGCGGAAATGTTACCACCATTACAGAGGGCTGGCAGAATGCAGCACTTCCAGGCCTTTCTTCAAGAAATGCTGCATTCTGCTTTTAAGGGCGCTGGCAGAGGAATTTCCACTCACAGAGAAACAGTTGCGGGTACCAATCAAACAGCGCATGGAAGAAGAGGGCGGTTCGAAGATGTGTTGGTCACTTCGGATATGAGATCATTCTTGCAGCCAACCCATCGACAGCCGTCCTGCGGATCCAGCCTCAGGGAACGCCTAGACCGGCAGGTGTCCGACTACATCGGGTTAAAGGCCGATGTGGACGCTTTGAGAAGCGATGAACCCCTGGACTACTGGATGTGCAGGCTTAACCTGGGGCCAGAGCTGGCACAATTTGCCATGTGTCCGAAAGGACGTTCAGCGCAGCAGGGGGGATCGTGACCGATAAGCGCACTCGCCTAGCTCACGACAGTGTGGACTACCTCACATTTCTGAAAATGAATGAGGCATGGATCTCGGAGGAATTCAACACATGTGACGAGTTGACCACGATTGATTGAAATTCCTCATGACAGCCCACAAATAGTGATGGACGAACATCTGCCGGGACGGTTCGCGAACTGTGATCAAAAGTTCGCGAACTGCAAGTTCGCGGCGGGTCCAATTCATTTTAATGGCAGGCGAACCTGAAAAACCTTCAGCTTATATTTGCAGCCAAGAAATAATTACTAGAAGTGCACAAATAGTTCCACAACATGGACAGTGACATACCAGATGTATTATTCGAATTTGCTATCTCCATTCATTATTTTTTTCAATGCGAAATATCGGCAATATAATTTTTGCGTACGCGAATGCGCAAATGCACTATACAGTACCCAAATGCACTATAAAGAAAGTATATTGGTGTATATAACACCCCGCTTCAATCATTTTTTTGGGGCACGACTGGTATATCACACCAGTTATAATTATTTTTTCCAATACCGTTTGTCACTCTGTGTAGCAGAGGGAACACAGCAAAACCGCAAACAAATGCTGCAGTACCCAAATGCTCTATATAGAAAGTATATTACTGGTATATAACACCCCGCTTCAATCATTTTTTTGGGGGGGCGACTGGTATATCACACCAGTTATAATAATTTTTTCCAATACCGTTTGTCACTGTGTGCAGCAGAGGGAACGCAGCAAAACAGCAAACAAATGCTGCAGTACCCAAATGCACTATATAGAAAGTATATTATTGGTATATAACACCCCGCTTCTATCAGTTCTTTGGGGGGGCGACTGGTATATCACACCAGTTCGAATTATTTTTTCCAATACCGTTTGACACTGTGTGTAACAGAGGGAAAGCAGCAAAACCGCAAACAAATGCTGCAGTACCCAAATGCACTATATAGAAAGTATATTATTGGTATATAACATCCCGCTTCAATCAGTTTTTTGGGGGGCGACTGGTATATCACACCAGTTAGAATTATTTTTTATAATTGCGTTTGGCACTCTATGTAGCTGCAGTATCGCTGCAGAACCGCACACAACTGTTGCACAATACAAATCCACTATAATATGCTATGTTAGAAAGTATATTATAAGTGTATTACACCCCTCTGTACTGCTCACCTATCAATAGTACACCTATACCAGTCCTTAAAAGGTTTTTGTGAACCTATTTGATAGTGTTTTTGTCCCCAACAGTCTGTCCTTTCTCCACACAGCAACCTTTCCCTACACTGACAAAAGACTGAATGTAAAATGGCGGCCAGATCGGGTCTATTTATAAGGTAGGGGGTATGTCCATGGGCTGAAACATCTCAATTGGCTGTCCTGTATCACCTGATGGATGTGTCATGGGTCAAAGTTCTCCGCAATGTAAAAAAATTTGGCGGACGCGAATATATCTCCATATGTTCGCATGTTCGGCAAATCACGAACGCGCAAAGTTTGCCGCGAACCGCAAGGCCATCTCTACCCACAAATATCCACCACCACCCAGAACAAATCATGGTCCCTGTCTTAGGTAAACACAGCGGCATAAAAGGCCTTTTATGTCCGTTGAATGCCTAATTTTTGGGGCCTGTACTGGCCGACAGTTACATATTTATCCTGTGACCGCCTAATGTACCTCCAGCCACAGAATCCAAAGTTCTTTGCTGTCAGGTGAATGCCTATTGGCTAATTTTTGGGGCCTGTACTGGCCGACAGTTACATATTTATCCTGTGAACGCCTAATGTACCTACAGACACAGAATCCAAAGTTCTTTGCTGTCAAGTGAATGCCTATTGGCTAATTTTTGGGCCCTGTACTGGCCGTCAGTTACATATTCATCCTGTGACCGCCTAATGTACCTCCAGCCACAGAATCCAAAGTTCTTTGCTGTCAGGTGAATGCCTATTGGCTAATTTTTGGGGCCTGTACTGGCCGACAGTTACATATTTATCCGGTGATCACCTACTGTACCTCCAGCCACAGAATCCAAAGTTCTTTGCTGTCAGGTGAATGCCTATTGGCTAATTTTTGGGGCCTGTAATGGCCTACAGTTACATATTTATCCTGTGACAGCCTAATGTACCTCCAGCCACAGAATCCAAAGTTCTTTGCTGTCAGGTGAATGCCTATTGGCTAATTTTTGGGGCCTGTATTGGCCTACAGTTACATATTTATCCTGTGACCGCCTAATGTACCTCCAGCCACAGAAGCCAAAGTTCTTTGCTGTCAGGTGAATGCCTATTGGCTAATTTTTGGGGCCTGTACTGGCCGACAGTTACATTTTTATCCTGTGACCGCCTAATGTACCTCCAGCCACAGAATACTAGAAAGTTGTGTGCTGACTGGTGAATCCCTATTGGCTAATTTTTGGGGCCTGTACTGGCAAGTTCTCACAACAATACTTAGTGCACCAATCGCTAATATCTCATGAGAACAATGTGAAGTTGTGTGGACCGCATAAAAATAAATCGCATCATTAGGGATTTTCGCAATGGCGCTTTGTTTAAACACTCGATCTGCATATACAGTGATTGTTCTAACATGCATGTGAAATGTAAACAAATACACTGCTTTAATGTCAAATTACTTACAGTGATCAGAAATTCTTCCTCAACGTCGCAAAAATTGTTGCCAACCATCTTTTCTGACCGCATCCAACTTCGGTCTGGTGGAAACCCAGTTGCTGTAGTAGGCCGCGCATATTTTGCACATGCGCATAGGTGAAAATTACATTGCCGATATTTTGCATTGAAAAAAATAATGAATGGAGATAGCAAATTCCAATAATACATCTGGTATGTCACTGTCCATATTGTGGGACTATTTGTGCACTTCTAGTAAGTATTTGGTGGCTGCAAATATGACCTGAAGGTACAAGTTTGCCTGCCTTTAAAGTGAATGGGGCCCACTGCGAACTTGCGATTCGCGAACATTTGATCGCGATCGCGTTCGCAAACAGTCCCGGCCGATGTTCGTCCATCACTAATGTTTTACACTATTCTATACAAAGCTTGGCATTGTGCTTGGTGATGCAAGGCTTGCATACGGCTTCTTGGAAATTCATCACATGGAGCACCGCACGCAGTTTTTGTGTGGATGTTAATGCCAGTGGAAGTTTGGAACTCTGCAATAATTGAGACAGCAGAGCATTAGGGACTTTTATGTACTCGGTTATGTGGTCTTCTACTTAGCTTCTGAGTTGCTGTAGTGTCTACATGCTTCCAATTTGCAATAGTACCACTCACAGTTGATCATGGAGTATCTACAGTAGGTGGCAATAAATTGGATGAACTGATTTGATGCAACAGTAGCATCCTATTATATAGCACAGTGCTAGAATTGTGAACTATTTAGAATGACAAATTCTTTCAGAAATTGTTGTAAACTGTATGGCTAGGTGCTTGATTTTTTTATCCATCTACTGTAGATTCTTTATAATCATGGTAGAATATATTGTTATATGTGCTAATAATGAGGTAGTGAGGTCATAACAATTATATAGGTATATACACTCACCTAAAGAATTATTAGGAACACCTGTTCTATTTCTCATGAATGCAATTATCTAGTCAACCAATCACATGGCAGTTGCTTCAATGCATTTAGGGGTGTGGTCCTGGTCAAGACAATCTCCTGAACTCCAAACTGAATGTCAGAATGGGAAAGAAAGGTGATTTAAGCAATTTTGAGCTTGGCATGGTTGTTGGTGCCAGACGGGCCGGTCTGAGTATTTCACAATCTGCTCAGTTACTGGGATTTTCACGCACAACCATTTCTAGGGTTTACAAAGAATGGTGTGAAAAGGGAAAAACATCCAGTATGCGGCAGTCCTGTGGGCAAAAATGCCTTGTGGATGCTAGAGGTCAGAGGAGAATGGGCCGACTGATTCAAGCTGATAGAAGAGCAACGTTGACTGAAATAACCACTCGTTACAACCGAGGTATGCAGCAAAGCATTTGTGAAGCCACAACACGCACAACCTTGAGGCGGATGGGCTACAACAGCAGAAGACCCCACCGGGTACCACTCATCTCCACTACAAATAGAAAAAAGAGGCTACAATTTGCCCGAGCTCACCAAAATTGGACTGTTGAAGACTGGAAAAATGTTGCCTGGTCTGAGGAGTCTCGATTTCTGTTGAGACATTCAAATGGTAGAGTCCGAATTTGGCGTAAACAGAATGAGAACATGTATCCATCCTCTGATGGCTACTTCCAGCAGGATAATGCACCATGTCACAAAGCTTGAATCATTTCAAATTGGTTTCTTGAACATGACAATGAGTTCACTGTACTAAAATGGCCCCCACAGTCACCAGATCTCAACCCAATAGAGCATCTTTGGGATGTGGTGGAACGGGAGCTTCGTGCCCTGGATGTGCATCCCTCAAATCTCCATCAACTGCAAGATGCTATCCTATCAATATGGGCCAACATTTCTAAAGAATGCTATCAGCACCTTGTTGAATCAATGCCATGTAGAATTAAGGCAGTTCTGAAGGCAAAAGGGGGTCCAACACCGTATTAGTATGGTGTTCCTAATAATTCTTTAGGTGAGTGTAAGTGCTGGTATTGTCATATTAACTTTACTTTGAGAAAGGTCATGTGATAGGACTGAAACGTCACATGGATATGGGTGAATAAAGTTCCCTTTTCTTCACTTGATACTTCGGAGTGTAATGGATTTTCTTCATATACAGGGCTGCCCATAATTATTCATACCCCTGGCAAATTTTGACCTAAAGTTACTTTTATTCAACCAGCAAGTAATTTTTTTACCAAAAGAAAATAAGACGATGTACAAGAAGCATTATTGTGAAAAAAAAAATAACATTTCTCAGCTTTTATTTAGACTTGATCAAAAAGTGTCCAGTTCAAAATTATTCATACCCTTCTCAATAATCAATAGAAAAGCCTTTATTGGCTATTACAGCAATCAAACGCTTCCTTTAATTGCAGACCAGCTTTTTGCATGTCTCCACAGGTATTTTTGCCCATTCATTTTTAGCAATGAGCTCCAAATCTTTCAGGTTGGAGGGTCTTCTTGCCATCACCCTGATCTTTAGCTCCCTCCACAGATTCTCAATTGGATTCAAGTCTGGACTTTGGCAGGGCCACTCCAAAGTTGTTGTCTGCTAACCATTTCTTCACCACTTTTGCTTTTGTGTTTTGGGTCATTGTCATGCTGAAATGTCCACTGGTGCCCAAGGCCAAGTTTCTCTGCAGACTGCCCGATGTTGTCGTTGAGAATCCTCATGTATTGCTCTTTTTTCATGGGGATGTTCACTGTGATTAGGTTCCCTGGTCCATTGGCTGAAAAACACCCCCAAAGCATTAGGTTCCCACCACCCCAGTTGGGCAAGATGTTCTTTGGGTTGAAGGCTTCTCCTTTTTTACGCCAAATGAAGGAAACATCATTGTGACCAAACAATATTTTTTTTTTTTCATCTGACCATAAAACAGAAGACCAGAAGTCTTCTTCTTTGTCCAGATGAGCTTTTGCAAAGGCCAAGCGAGCTTTTGTGTGCCTGGTCTGCATCCGTGGAACCCAGCAGTGTGCAGTGTCTGTTGGATTGTTTGCCTTGAGACATTGCCACCAGCAGAGCCCACATTCAGCAGGATGGCCTTGGTGGTGATCCTTGGATTCTTTTTCACCTCTCTAACTATCCTCCTGGCCAGCACAGGTGTCACTTTTGGCTTCCGACCACGTCCTCTGAGATTTTCCACAGTGCGGAACATCTTGTATTTTTTGCTCAAATGTAAATAAAAACTGAGAAATGTTTTTTTTCCCACAATAATGCCTCTTGCACATCGTCCTACTATCTTTTGGGAGACACCTATGTCATTTCCCGTCAAAAAATTACTTGCTGGTTGAATAAAAGTAACATTAAGTCAGAATTTGCCAGGGGTATAAATAATTATGGGCAGTACTGTACTGAGGGATCTTGGATCAAAATCGTATACACTGGCACCCATTTTTTTGAACTTTTGTTGGAGTAATGCTGCTCATGTGTGTGTGTGTATATATTGTGGGGGGGTTAGCTCTTCTCCAGGGGTCATTCACACAAGTATCGTCGCCAGACACCAAGTTTCAGGTCCAAACATCGCTTTATTTGGCACCTCAGCAAACCAAACATAAATTATACAAAATAAACACCTGCCCGGCTGGGCTCTAACTAAACATATAATAACCTGACTCACCTAAAGGACCGTTCACACACAGTCATAACATGCGGCTTTCTCAGCCCAATAGTCCAGCAGCCTCCAGGCTGTAGCAAATGCAAGTCCCTTTGGGGGGTTGTGGTCCAGCATTCCTCCCGACTCTGACCTTGTGTACCTTGTGCCACAGGCGTCACTGCGGCCCCCAAATTCAAGGCTGTCACTTAGCCTCGTGGTCCCTCAGCCTAGCCCGGCTGAGACCACACACACAGAGCCTCATCAGGCCTCTGTTACAAACTCTCCTTCCCCAGACTGGGAGCCACACCCAAGTTCAGCAACAGGATTAAATACCATCCCTGGACATAAGCATATTCCAAAATCCCGGACTGGAGCAAGGGGAACAGGCACCCACCCAACACATTGGCTGTTCCCAGTAAAAACCCACCCCGGACTAGCTGGAGCCAGCTAAGCTAAGTAGCTTGGTGACCACCTATATCTAGGGCCTTTACTCCACCAAGGTCGGGACCCTTGGTGACACGCTCCTGGTGCAAACACCCCTTTTTCATGCTTCCCCTGGCCTTTACTGCACCTATCACTATTCACATTGCCACAATATATATATATATATATATATATATATATATACACTGCTCAAAAAAATAAAGGGAACACAAAAATAACACATCCTAGATCTGAATTAATTAAATATTCTTCTGAAATACTTTGTTCTTTACATAGTTGAATGTGCTGACAACAAAATCACACAAAAAAAAAAAAGGAAATCAAATTGTTTAACCCATGGAGGTCTGGATTTGGAGTCACACTCAAAATTAAAGTGGAAAAACACACTACAGGCTGATCCAACTTTGATGTAATGTCCTTAAAACAAGTCAAAATGAGGCTCAGTATTGTGTGTGGCCTCCACGTGCCTGTATGACCTCACTACAACGCCTGTGCATGCTCCTGATGAGGTGGCGGACGGTCTCCTGAGGGATCTCCTCCCAGACCTGGACTAAAGCATCTGCCAACTCCTGGACAGTCTGTGGTGCAACGTGACGTTGGTGGATAAAGCGAGACATGATGACCCAGATGTGCTCAATTGGATTCAGGTCTGGGGAACGGGCGGGCCAGTCCATAGTATCAATGCCTTTGTCTTGCATGAACTGCTGACACACTCCAGCCACATGAGGTCTAGCATTGTTTTGCATTAGGAGGAACCCAGGGCCAACCGCACCAGCATATGGTCTCACAAGGGGTCTGAGGATCTCATCTCGGTACCTAATGGCAGTCAGGCTACCTCTGGCGAGCACATGGAGGGCTGTGCGGCCCTCCAAAGAAATGCCACCCCACACCATTACTGACCCAATGCCAAACCGGTCATGCTGGAGGATGTTGCAGGCAGCAGAACGTTCTCCACGGCGTCTCAAGACTCTGTCACATCTGTCACGTGCTCAGTGTGAACCTGCTTTCATCTGTGAAGAGCACAGGGCGCCAGTGGCGAATTTGCCAATCTTGGTGTTCTCTGGCAAATGCCAAACGTCCTGCATGGTGTTGGGCTGTAAGCACAACCCCCACCTGTGGACGTCGGGCCCTCATATAACCCTCATGGAGTCTGTTTCTGACCGTTTGAGCAGACACATGCACATTTGTGGCCTGCTGGAGGTCATTTTGCAGGGCTATGGCAGTGCTCCTCCTGTTCCTCCTTGCACAAAGGCGGAGGTAGCGGTCCTGCTGCTGGGTTGTTGCCCTCCTACGGCCTCCTCCACATCTCCTGATGTACTGGCCTGTCTCCTGGTAGCGCCTCCATGCTCTGGACACTATGCTGACAGACACAGCAAACCTTCTTGCCACAGCTCGCATTGATGTGCCATCCTGGTTAAGCTGCACTACCTGAGCCACTTGTGTGGGTTGTAGACTCCATCTCATGCTACCACTAGAGTGAAAGCACCGCCAGCATTCAAAAGTGACCAAAACATCAGCCAGGAAGCATAGGAACTGAGAAGTGGTCTGTGGTTACCACCTGCAGAACCACTCCTTTATTGGGGGTGTCTTGCTAATTGCCTATAAGTTCCACCTATTGACTATTCCATTTGCACAACAGCATGTGAAATTGATTGTCACTCAGTGTTGCTTCCTAAGTGGACAGTTTGATTTCACAGAAGTGTGATTGACTTGGAGTTACATTGTGTTGTTTAAGTGTTCCCTTTATTTTTTTGAGCAGTGTACTTAATTTAAACTTCTGAGCACAACTATACATTCCTCAACAGTGAAACTACAGTAACAAGAAGGACAAGCCATAAGGCAATTCAAATTGAGGAAGTAGCATGTGTCACTAAGACCTGCAGATGATCAAACTTTCAAGCACCTAGCTCCAATCTGTGGCATCTGAGAGAAGCATAAAAGTTAGATTGCTAGCAAAGTTTTTTAGCTACCGTGTTTCCCCGAAAATAAGACATCCCCCGAAAATAAGACCTACCTCTAGTTTTGCCTATCGCTGTAATATAAGGCATCCCCCCGAAAATATGGCCTCCCCGATAATAAAGCATCCCCCGAAAATAAGGCCTCCCCGATTATAAAGCATCGGCCGAACATACCGTAATGCCTACCCGATTATAAAGCATCCGCCGAACATAATGACTCCCCGATTATAAAGCATCGGCCGGACATAATGCCTCCCCGATTATAAAGCAAGCCACCCCAGAATGTAAGGAGCTCACTGATTGGCCGCAGCCTCCGCCAGGACAAGCTGCCGCCTTCTTCCGCCCGCTGCTCGCTTTGCCCTGATGGAGTCTCACAACTTGGCTGGCACGGACACACAGGGGACGGGGTGACAGGTAGGGGGGGGGATATCTGATGGAAGGTGGGGGATGTCTGGTGAAGATGGGGGGGGGAGACTAAAAACGGTAATTAAAATGACACAGGGTGATCAGAGGGGGGAATCAAAATGACACAGGGTGATCAGGGTGGGGAGGGGGATCATTTATAATGACACAGGGGGATCAGAGGGGGGAATCAAAATGACACAGGAGGATCAGAAGGGGGTACTAAAATACTATAGTAATCCCACCCCTCTGATTCTCCTGTACCATTTTGATTCCCCCTTCTGATCCCCCTGTGTCATTTTAAGTGATCCCCCTCCCCACCCTGATACCCCTGTGTCATTTTGATTCCCTTCTCTGATCACCCTGTGCCATTTTAAGTGATCCCCCTCCCCACCCTGATTTCCTTTTTTTTTGTTCAACAATAAATGTGTACCGTATTTTCCTTCATGGAAAAATAAGACATCCCCTGAAAATAAGACCTAGCGCATCTTTTGGAGCAAAAATTAATATAAGACACTGTCTTATTTTCGGGGAAACAGGGTATATAAAACCTCAAAAATTTGATCAAGTCATGTGGGATGACTGAGTGATGCCTCCTGTTCGTTGACGTGCCATTTATAGCCACTGAGAGGGATACAATCCTTGACCTGAAAGACTTTGGTTTGTTACTCCGCCAGACAGGGGCGTAGCTTAAAGCTCATGGGCCCCGGTGCTAGAGTTCAGCTTGGGCCCCCGTCCCTCAGTGCTTGTTGGCAAGGGGCAGGGGAGCACATATCCTTCCTGCTGCCTGAGGCAAACATTGAAAGGGCACCCCCTCATGCCAAATTCTTAACCTAACCCCTTCCCTCCAGCCACAGGTGTAAATTGACCAGTATGGACTTTCTATAATGCCAGTTTCTTATGTGGCACAAGGGTCTTTGGGCCCCCTCAGGCTCCTGGGCCCGGTAGCAACTGCTACCTCTGCACCCCCTATAGCTACGCCCCTGCCGCCAGATTGCTACTCACCTAGGCACAGATGCCAGCACTCTTCAACACTGCGTGTCCCAGTAACATAGTAACATAGTTTATGGGGCCGTAAAAAGACATCTGTCTATCCAGTTTGGCCTGTTATCCTGCAAGTTGATCCAGAGGAAGGCAAAAAAAAAAAACTGTGAGGTAGAAGCCAATTTTCCCCACTTAAGGGGAAAAATATTCCATCCCTGGATCAACGACCCATCACTAGTAGCTATAGCCTATAATATTATTACACTCCAGAAATACATCCAGGCCCCTGGCAGAAAAACATCAAACTGGAATGACAGAAAAAGTTGCACAAAGGAGAACCTCTGCATGGACGGAGCATCTAATTAGAAGAATGGTACTTAGCGATCAATTTTGTACTACATCACATGCCAAGCCTAGGGCAGCAAACATTGTCTATATGTTAGGGGGTGAATATGTCATTAGTTTGTCTGTATGTGCATCTGTATATCTTTCTTGTATGCTTTCATTTTCTTCCTGACCAGCAAACCTATCTCTCTGTCCAGTATTACTTCTGCAGACAGACTAAATCATTGTTCACACTAACATCCAGCATTACAAACTGTGAAATGCATGCAGCTGATTAACCTAGGTGCGGCAGAGCTGCAGTTAAACAAAGTGTTTTAGTTTCTTTAGTATAACTTTTATTTTATGATATGTATATTAAGTAGACTGTAAGCTCCTCTGTGATGAGTTATGTTTCATTTTTAACATTTGTTTTTGGAAATGTAAAATGTGTGTGTATCCCTTTAAGGTTGTGATCCTGAGTATTGGTTACTTAAAGGCACCTGTGCAAGGTGCTAGGCATCCATCTTCAGTTCAGAGTGTTAGCTGGACACTAGGGGAGCTACTTGCTACCAAGGTAGTTGCAAATACTAATAATTTATTTTGCTGTTATTTTGCTTAGTTTTTGCTCAAAATAAAAATGAGCGTTGTTTGCCAAAAGCTGAGTTTAGACTGTTTTAACAGCATATGCACCCACATCTCAACATATGGTGTCAGAAGTGGGATTGCCATTTGTACTGGACTAAGTGCAATTGTCTACTCAGTATATGGCAGGAAGAGGACATGCCAGGAGATTTATATATGCTCCTTCTCCAAGACGATCTGAGCGTATTAAGGCGACTACACATCCCAGACGGGCAGAAAAAAAAAACTTTCACCAGTTCAAGCTATTCCTGTATCCAAGATGGAAGGTACCCAGTCTGAGGTGGGTGAACCTATAATGCCCGAGGAGGGTGCTGTAGCTGGGAATAAGACTGCTCCATCTGCAAGTGCAACTACTCCAAAAAGTATGGAGGAACTCCTTGTATGGTTGGTTCAACGCCAAGTGTTAAGTGACCAGCGTAGAGAAGAGGAGCAAAGACATTATCGTGAACAGGAGAGAAACAGAAAAGAAGAGGAAGAGGAGCAACATAAAGGTGAATTGCGACGACAAGAAGCTGAAAAAGCAAGGAGAGATGAACAGTTCTTTCAGGTACTACAAGCCATGCAAGCCATGCAATATGCCTAATGTTACCACTTTAAAGCTTACCAAGTTAACACAGACTGATGATATAGAGTCATATCTGAAAGTGTTGGAAAGAGTGGCTCAAGTTAATAAATGGCCTGAGGAACAATGGATACTTTATTTAGCACCATTTCTCACTAGCAAAGCTCAACAGGCTTAGAGCCAAATGAGAACTAAGGATGCTGAAAACTATGAAAAAGTCAAAACTACAATCCGAAGACACTATAATATACATGCAGAGTCATTTCGCCAGAGGTTTCGGACCTACAGATAGCAGGATAAGGAAGGACCTAGAGAAATATTTACCCAGCTGTCTGAATTGTGCTCTAAGTGGATTTCCCCAGAGGGCAAGACTGTTCAGTAGGTCCTGGAAAAGATTATCCCTGAACAATTCTTGGAAGTCCTTCCTGCACCAATGCAAATTTGGGTCAAGGAACATCAGCCTGACTGTGGTGAGCAAGCTGTGACACTGGCTGAAAATTACTTGCTTGCAAGAAAAGGAATGGCTTAGAAGCCAAGTGTGGTAAGACCTGTTTCTTTTACTACTCCTACTGGTAATCAAAGACCTGAGACTATAAAATACAAAAGTCATTATAAAGAACAGACTTGCTTTGCCTGCGGTAAAACTGGTCTTCTTGCCAAAGACTGTGCCAGTTCTGCTGGTAAAAAATCAAAGGCATCAGCAGCAAATTGTGTTGGTCTGGTTAAAGACTATTTGCAACCTGTGACTGTGAACTCCCAAACTGTGAATGCCCTGATTGATCCTGGGAGTTAACAGTCTCTGATAAGATCAGACTTGGTGGACTCTGCCAATATAACAGGTCATTTACTCTTGACATGTGTCCATGGTGACAAAAAGTTGTATCCTAAAACGGTGATACCTTTGCAAATAGCTGACACACAAATGTCATTAGAAATGGGAATAGTACCTAATCTGCCATGTACTGTGGTACTAGGCCAAGATTCACCTGTTTTCTTTTTGTAGTATGCTTAAAATACACAATGTGGTTTCTGAAGTTAAGACTAGATCTCAAATTAGAAAGGCATCTGATTCAGATATGCACCCACATCTCAACACTATACAAACCATCAGAAGGTGTTTGCATGTAATTAGGCTATGAGCCAGATCTCCAGCTACAAGTGTTCCATTGACTTCATGCCAATGTTCTCAAAGGCTATCATGACAAAACAGCAATGGAGACTGGAATGGAGGTCTGTCCTGTTCAACGACAAGTCCTGCTTTTGTCTCACATGTAGTAATGGCTGGAGATTGGTCTGGAGACAATGTGGACAACACCATGAAAAAGGGAACATCATGCCAGTCCTACTCCCAGGATTATGGCTTGGGTGGCATAATATACTGTAGCCAGACCTCTTTAGTCTTCATTTCAAGTTTACTAACTTAATTTTAGGTTCACTAACAACTCAGTATTACATTGATTTGGACACGGAACCAGTAGTACAGCCATTAATCAAAATTGTAACAGCAGCTGTTTTAAACAGGGCAATGCGAGCCGGAACATTCGGCGTGGCCTGAACGTGCTACCGTGTCTTGCAGCATCTTGAGTCTTGCCTCCCATCGAGCACATCTGAGACATCATTGTTGGGCAATTACACAGGGAGTTGCCAGCAGTGGATCTTGCATTTGTCGTTGCAGAATATTCCTCAGACAACAATTAATCACCTCATCGATAGGATGCCAAGGTGTGTAAATACCTGTATTCATCTCAGTGCATAGCACTCGTACTTGATACTGAATAAATCAAGTTGTTTTGATTTTTTTGTTTAGATTTCCATAACGCTAATATATATTTATATATAGAGAGAGAGAGAAAGAGGGTAAGGGATCGCTCTCTCAGGCAAGGCGGTAATGACAGACCACAGTGAATTTTTTAATCCAAAGAGTGCATTATTACGGGTCAGCAGCATATATAGATGAACCCTCCCCAGTTATATCAGCACTGGGAGAGGTGAGACTCCAGCACCAGCATAACAAAACAAAACAGACAACATAAATACCTGCCCAGCTAGGCACTGGCTAATACACAGCATTTCTAGCTCACCTTTACAGTTCACAATATAAGAGAGATATGGCTTCACACAGCCTCACCGTCTTTTATTACTCAAGCTCCAACCTTGCAGGTTAGCTCCTCCAGGCATAGCTTCTCAGACTGACAGCCTGGAATGTGCTTTATTTCCCACTAACGATCCCAGCCAGACTACACCTGGGGATCCCTCAAGCTATGGGAAAGCATGCCCTGAAAGGGGGTGGACTGGGAGGTCCCACTACCAAACCTACCTTCCCAGTCCAAATAAAATCCAGCCCTTGAACTTTAACAAAAATAGCTCCAGCAACTACGTTTGTTGAAGCCAGCCCATCTTTCTGGATTTTACTTACCTCACCCAGTTGAGGAACCTGGGTGGGACATACACCCTGGGTGGGACATACACCCCTTCCACAACTTTACATATATATATATATATATATATATATATATACTGTATATACAGTACAGACCAAAAGTTTGGACACACCTTTTCATTCAAAGAGTTTTCTTTATTTTCATGACTATGAAAATTGTAGTTTCACACTGAAGGCATCAAAACTATGAATTAACACATGTGGAATTATATACATAACAAACAAGTGTGAAACAATTGAAAATATGTAATATTCTAGGTTCTTCAAAGTAGCCACCTTTTGCTTTGATTACTGCTTTGCACACTCTTAGCATTCTCTTGATGAGCTTCAAGAGGTAGTCCCCTGAAATAGTTTGCACTTCACAGGTGTGCCCTGTCAGGTTTAATAAGTGGGATTTCTTGCCTTATAAATGGGGTTGGGACCATCAGTTGCGTTGAGGAGAAGTCCGGTGGATACACAGCTGATAGTCCTACTGAATAGACTGTTAGAATTTGTATTATGGCAAGAAAAAAGCAGCTAAGTAAAGAAAAACTAGTGGCCATCATTACTTTAAGAAATGAAGGTCAGTCAGTCAGCTGAAAAATTGGGAAAACTTTGAAAGTAAGAGCTATTTGACCATGAAGGAGAGTGATGGGGTGCTGCGCCAGATGACCTGGCCTCCACAGTCACCGGACCTGAACCCAATTGAGATGATTTGGGGTGAGTTGGACCGCAGAGTGAAGGCAAAAGGGCCAACAAGTGCTAAGCATCTCTGGGAACTCCTTCAAGACTGTTGGAAGAACATTTCAGGGGACTACCCCTTGAAGCTCATCAAGAGAATGCCAAGAGTGTGCAAAGCAGTAATCAAAGCAAAAGGTGGCTACTTTGAAGAACCTAGAATATGACATATTTTCAGTTGTTTCACACTTGTTTGTTATGTATATAATTCAACATGTGTTAATTCATAGTTTTGATGCCTTCATAGTCATGAAAATAAAGAAAACTCTTTGAATGAGAAGGTGTGTCCAAACTTTTGGTCTGTACTATATATATATATATATATATATATATATATATACACTGCTCAAAAAAATAAAGGGAACACAAAAATAACACATCCTAGATCTGAATTAATTAAATATTTTTCTGAAATACTTTCTTCTTTACATAGTTGAATGTGCTGACAACAAAATCACACAAAAATAAAAAAATGCAAATCTAATTTTATAACCCATGGAGGTCTGGATTTGGAGTCACACTCAAAATTAAAGTGGAAAAACACACTACAGGCTGATCCAACTTTGTCCTTAAAACAAGTCAAAATGAGGCTCTGTAGTGTGTGTGGCCTCCACGTGCCTGTATGACCTCCCTACAACGCCTGTGCATGCTCCTGATGAGGTGACGGACGGTCTCCTGAGGGATCTCCTCCCAGACCTGGACTAAAGCATCTGCCAACTCCTGGACAGTCTGTGGTGCAACGTGACGTTGGTGGATAGAGCGAGACATGATGTCCCAGATGTGCTCAATTGGATTCAGGTCTGGGGAACGGGTGGGCCAGTCCATAGCATCAATGCCTTCGTCTTGCAGGAACTGCTGACACACTCCAGCCACATGAGGTCTAGCATTGTCTTGCATTAGGAGGAACCCAGGGCCAACCGCACCAGCATGTGGTCTCACAAGGGGTCTGAGGATCTCATCTCGGTACCTAATGGCAGTCAGGCAACCTCTGGCGAGCACATAGAGGGCTGTGCGGCCCTCCAAAGAAATGCCACCCCACACCATTGCTGACCCAATGCCAAACCGGTCATGCTGGAGGATGTTGCAGGCAGCAGAACGTTCTCCACGGGATCTCCAGACTCTGTCACATCTGCCAATCTTGGTGTTTTCTGGCAAATGCCAAACGTCCTGCACAGTGTTGGGCTGTAAGCGCAACCCCCACCTGTGGACGTCGGTCCCTCATATCACCCTCATGGAGTCTGTTTCTGACCGTTTGAGCAGACACATGCACATTTGTGGCCTGCTGGAGGTCATTTTGCAGGGCTCTGGCAGTGCTCCTCCTGTTCCTCCTTGCACAAAGGCGGAGGTAGCTGTCCTGCTGCTGGGTTGTTGCCCTCCTACGGCCTCCTCCACGTCTCCTGATGTACTGGCCTGTCTCCTTGTAGCGCCTCCATGTTCTGGACACTACGCTGACAGACACAGCAAACCTTCTTGCCACAGCTCGCATTGATGTGCCATCCTGGATAAGCTGCACTACCTGAGCCACTTGTGTGGGTTCTAGACTCCGTCTCATGCTACCACTAGAGTGAAAGCACCGCCAGCATTCAAAAGTGACCAAAACATCAGCCAGGAAGCATAGGAACTGAGAAGTGGTCTGTGGTTACCACCTGCAGAACCACTTCTTTATTGGGGGTGTCTTGCTAATTGCCTATAATTTCCACCTGTTGTCTATCCCATTTGCACAACAGCATGTGAAATTGATTGTCACTCAGTGTTGCTTCCTAAGTGGACAGTTTGATTTCACAGAAGTGTGATTGACTTGGAGTTACATTGTGTTGTTTAAGTGTTCCCTTTATTTTTTTGAGCAGTGTATATACACACTCACCTAAAGAATTATTAGGAACACCTGTTCTATTTCTCATTAATGGAATTATCAATCACATGGCAGTTGCTTCAATGCATTTAGGGGGGTGGTCCTGGTCAAGACAATCTCCCGAACTCCAAACTGAATGTCAGAATGGGAAAGAAAGGTGATTTAAGCAATTTTGAGCGTGGCATGGTTGTTGGTGCCAGACGGGCCGGTCTGAGTATTTCACAATCTGCTCAGTTACTGGGATTTTCACGCACAACCATTTCTAGGGTTTACAAAGAATGGTGTGAAAAGGGAAAAACATCCAGTATGCGGCAGTCCTGTGGGCAAAAATGCCTTGTGGATGCTAGAGGTCAGAGGAGAATGGGCCGACTGATTCAAGCTGATAGAAGAGCAACGTTGACTGAAATAACCACTCGCTACAACCGAGGTATGCAGCAAAGCATTTGTGAAGGCACAACACGCACAACCTTGAGGCGGATGGGCTACAACATCTCCACTACAAATAGGAAAATGAGGCTACAATTTGCACGAGCTCACCAAAAATTGGACTGTTGAAGACTGGAAAAATGTTGCCTGGTCTGATGAGTCTCGATTTCTGTTGAGTCCGAATTTGGCGTAAACAGAATGAGAACATTTAACCATCCTCTGAGGATAATGCACCATGTCACAAAGCTCAAATCATTTCAAATTGGTTTCTTGAACATGACAATAAGTTCACTGTACTAAAATGGCCCCCACAGTCACCAGATCTCAACCCAATAGAGCATCTTTGGGATGTGGTGGAACGGGAGCTTCGTGCCCTGGATGTGCATCCCTCAAATCTCCATCAACTGCAAGATGCTATCCTATCAATATGGGCCAACATTTCTAAAGAATGCTATCAGCACCTTGTTGAATCAATGCCACGTAGAATTAAGGCAGTTCTGAAGGCAAAAGGGGGTCCAACACCGTATTAGTATGGTGTTCCTAATAATTCTTTAGGTGAGTGTATATATATTATAAGTTATTTGGTTGTCCATTATGAACTTATATTTAAGATATGGTGATGCAAACTCTTCTGCTTATGCCATTGAAGTGTCAACCTATGTTTAGATTGTCTTTTGGGAATATCCAAGTGTGTCTTTCGCATAGCTTTCTATCTAAATGCAAATTCTCTTCCAATCTTTTCTTGTACAGTAACATGCCGCATTCATCTAGCCAAACATTTTGCGTTATGTCCACCTACATTGTTCCCAGTAGGGATGGTTTGTTTTTCTTCATAGGCTTTTTTGTCTACTCTTCAAATATAGGGAGACATTTATCAATCCAGCTGGTTTTTATGTCACTTTTCTGACATAGTCTGGTGTTGCATTGTGTGGTTGCACCAAATTTATGAAATAGAGTACAGCTTTCATGTATTAAGTGCAACTGTATTGTGTTGTATTAGTCTTAAAAAATACACCATGTATTTTTTGTGACATTTTTACACCAAAAACTATATTTATCTGGTTTGATAAATATCCCCTATATTATTTATGGTTGGGAACATATGGGGACATTTATCAAATCAGATATGTCAGTTTTGTGGCTTAAAAAAGTCGCAAATCATGACGATTTGTACCAGTTTCTCTGACAGTCAAGTTTTAAGACATTTGGTGTTCATTGCCACTTTTCAAAGTGGTCTATATTTAAGAGCTAAAAGTGAGATTAGACCTGGTGTACTTTTATGCATACGTCAAAGTTACATGTCACTCCTGCTAAATATTTTATTAAGGTGCACTATTTAAAAAATTTGGAGCAGGCACACAAAGCAAAACATTAAAACTGACATAAAAACAACCCCAGATGATAAATGTCCTCCATAAACTCAATTTTGGCCAAAGGAATCAACATTATTTTGATTCAGAACTTTTGAGGTTTCTTTGGTGCTCTTTGGTGTATTGTTGTAAGTGTAGTGTTTTGTGGTATTTTTTCCTAGCAATTCTACCAAGCAGTCCAATTTAGTTTTATTATCTCCCTGATGTTCATTCTGCAGAAACAAATTTTCTTTCAGAGAAGCCTATATTTTTTTAATTTTACAAATTTTTTGGGTTGTGGATTTTTTTTTGCATTCAGACAATTTTCACTTGGTCTGCCTAACCATGACTTGCTATTAACAGAACTAATTATTTCTACTTCTTGACCAAAGTCCAAAGAGAACTGGCTTTCTACTCTTCCCACGGTTCAGTAATCAGTTGAGGAAACTGGAAAATACTGCATTACAGGCAGGGCCGTCTTTAATATTAATTGGACCCTGGGTAAGAGGGAGTGCTGCTGCCGCATTTATGGGTTCATACTTTATTAACTAAGTAGCAGGACATGTAGGGCATACATGGGGGATGTCCCTGCACTTACTAATATTTCTGGGTGACGCTCTGTTGTACCGCTGTGGCCCCCATTACATTTTCCCGTGCTATATGCTAAGTAACAGCATTGGAACACCAGGGAGAAGACATCAGCTTTTCTCCCTGGGCGTTGCTTCTCCCTGGCTGTAGCGCTGTCCAATCGCAGCGCAGAACGTCACAGCCAGGAAGAAGGTGGCACCCACACAGAAAAGCTGATGTCTCCTCCCTGGTGTTCCGATGCTGTTACTTAGCATACAGCGTGGGAGAATGTAACGGGGGCCACAGTGGCGCAATGGAGTTGCGCCCAGAAATAATAATAAGTGCAGGGAGATCCCCCATATTTGCCCTACATGTCCTGCTACTTAGTTAATAAAGTATGGACCCATTAAAGGTCCTCCAGTGGCCAGCAGGGCTCAAGAGGCAGTTACCTTGGGCCCCCAGGAGCAAGTGGGCCCAGGGCAGCTGCCCCTTTTGCCCCACATTAAAGACGTCCGACCCTCATTACAAGGACCCTCAGAGTCAACTGAACTTAGGGATTTTGAGTTAGAGGCTTCAAGATTAATCATAATTCATCAGGTTCTGCTATCCATAACTAGTAATCAATGTGGAAATAAGCTGAAGAGAAACTTAACGAGTAAGCTAATAGGGACTTAATAGGTAAATAATATTAGGCAGACATTTTCGCTTATGTCTTTCCAGTTGAGAATTCTGTGGTCATTTCCCATTAGGAATTTTGCAAAGGTCAAGGATATGTAATCTAATGAGCAGATTCAATTCTAGTACTCCCTAGTTCTCTCAGCTGCAAGTCTGTGCATTTCACAGCTAACACACATATCTTGTTTTGTAGATACATAGTCAGCATGTGGCTCTGGCGATCTTTCAGTTCCCAGCTTGTTTCCAACTGGGGCATGGACGGGAGGTGCTAATTGAGGAAACATGATCACTGAAGCCAGACATTGGCTGCAGCTCTACTCATGATCCCAGCCAGAGGGAAACAGGCTCGGAACCAGTAGATCGCCGAATGAAGCTTGGGTACAAGACCAGAGCAGCGATGAGTAAGTAAGTATGATTCTTTCATTAGATACCAGTAGGGGCATACGTTAAAGCAGCGGTCCCCAACTGCCGGCTACAGAGGAGCGGAGATGCCAGGCGCATGCGCGGCCAACGCGCACATTACACACAGCGTGCATGTTGTGACATTTTTACACCAAAAATTACATTTATCTGGTTTGATAAATGTCTCCTATAGTATTTATGGTTGGGAACATATGGGGACATTTATCAAATCAGATATGTCAGTTTTGTGGCTTAAAATTGTCGCAAATCATGGCGATTTGTACCAGTTTCTGTGAAATTTGGTAAATTTTTAAGACATTTGGTGTTCATTGCCAGTTTTCAAAGCTAAAAGTGAGATTAGACCTGGTGTACTTTTACGCATATAGGTCTAAGTTACATGTCACTCCTGCTAAATATTTTATTACGGTGCACTATTTCATAAATTTGGAACAGGCACACAAAGCAAAACATTAAAACTGACATGAAAACAACCCCAGATGATAAATGTCCTCCATAAAGTCAAGTTTGGGCAAAGCAATCAACATTATTTTGATTCAGAACTTTTGAGGTTTCTCTAGGTGCTGTTTGGTGTATTGTTGTAAGTGTGGTGTTTTGTGGCATTTTTTCCTAGCAATTCTACCAAGCAGCCCAATTTAGTTTTATTATCTCCCTGACGTTCATTCTGCAGAAACCAATTTTCTTTTAGAGAAGCCTATATTTTCAATTTTACAAATTTTTTGGGTTGTGGATTTTTTCTTTGCATTCAGACAATTTTCACTTGGTCTGCCTAACCATGACTTGCTATTAACAGAACTAATTATTTCTACTTCTTGATCAAAGTCCAAAGAGAACTGGCTTTTTGCCCTTCCCACGGTTCAGTAATCAGTTGAGAAAACTTAGTTAATAAAGTATGGACCCATTGAAGGTCCTCCAGTGGCCAGCAGGGCTCAAGAGGCAGTTGCCTTGGGCCCCCCAGGAGAAACTGGGCCCGGGGCAGCTGCCCCTTTTGCCCCACGTTAAAGACGTCCGACCCTCATTACAGGGACCCTCGGAGTCAACTGAACTTTCAAAGTGGCTTAGGGATTTTGAGTTAGAGGCTTCAAGATTAATCATAATTTATCAGGTTCTGCTATCCATAACTAGTAATCAATGTGGAAATAAGCTGAAGAGAAACTTAAAGAGTAAGCTAATAGGGACTTAATAGGTAAATAATATTAGGCAGACATTTTCGCCTATGTCTTTCCAGTTGAGAATTCTGTGGTCATTTCCCATTAGGAATTTTGCAAAGGTCAAGGATATGTAATCTAATGAGCAGATTCAATTCTAGTACTCCCTAGTTCTCTCAGCTGCAAGTCTGTGCATTTCACAGCTAACACACATATCTTGTTTTGTAGATACATAGTCAGCATGTGGCTCTGGCGATCTTTCAGTTCCCAGCTTGTTTCCAACTGGGGCATGGACGGGAGGTGCTAATTGAGGAAACATGATCACTGAAGCCAGACATTGGCTGCAGCTCTACTCATGATCCCAGCCAGAGGGAAACAGGCTCGGAACCAGTAAATCTCAGAATGAAGCTTGGGTACAAGACCAGAGCGGCGATGAGCAAGTGAATAAGATTCTTTCATTAGATACCAGTGGGGGCATACTTTAAAGCAGCGGTCCCCAACTGCCGGCTACAGAGGAGCGGAGATGCCAGGCGCATGGGCGGACAACGCGCATATCACACACAGTGCACGGCCGTACAGCGGGAAGGAAGGAAAGCGTTCCTTCCTTCCAACTGTGATGCTTGCCAGCCACTGACACCAATGAGGAGAGAGTGGGAGGAGGAGGGGAGGGACTGTGCCACCAATGATAGTTAACCAGAGGACCTTTCATGGGTCCAGACTTTATTAACTAAGTAGCAAGACATGGAGAGCGGCGCCCAGGGATCTCCCTGCACTTATTATTATTCCTGGGCGCCATTCCGTTCGCCCGCTGTGGCCCCAATTACATTCTCCCGTGCTGTATGCTAATTACTACTATCGGAACACCAGGGAGGAGACATCAGCTTTTCTTCCTGGGCGTTCCTTCTCCCTGGCTGCAGCGCTGTCCAATCACTGCGCAGAGCGTCACAGCCAGGGAGAAAAAAAAACTCACCTTCTCCCTGGCTGCGACGCTCTGCACTACAATTGGACAGCGCTACAGCCAGGGAGAAGGAACGCTCAGGGAGAGAAGCTAATGTCTCCTCCCTGGTGTTCCGATAGTAGTAATTAGCATAAAGCGCGGGAGATGGTAATGGGGGCCACAGCAGGCAAACGGAGCGGCGCCCAGATATAATAGTAAGTACAGGGAGATCCCTGAGTGCCGCTCTACTTGTCCTGCTACTAAGTTAATAAAGTATGGACCCATGAAAGGTCCTCTTACAGATACAGGGGGTGGGTGCGGCACCTGAGGGGTTAACTGCCACTGATCGCAGCTCCCTGTCAGAGGTATGGTGTCGGCTATGTGATTCTCCCGCACCCGCCTCCTGTATCTATATTAAAGGTTTATTATCATTGGTGGTGCAGTCCCCCCCCCCCCCCAAGTATTAAAAACATTGGTGGCGCAGTGCACCCCCCACCAGTATTAAAATTATTGGTGGCAGTGGCCACAGGGTCCCTTCCCCTCCTCCTCATTGGTGGCAGTGGCAGATTCTCATCGGAGCCCCAGCAGTGTAAGCCTGGGGCTCCGATCGGTTACCATGGCAGCCAAGACGCTACTGAACCCCTGGCTGCCATGGTATTCTCCCTGCTGCTGTGTGTATTATGCACAGGGCAGCAGGACAGCGTAAAGTCCTATTCACCCTAAAAAGAGCTCTATTAAGGTGAATAGGACAAGGGATCAAAAAGAATCCAAGTTTCTAGCCCCTAAGGGGGGAAATAGTTATTAAATAAAAAGTTAAAAAAAGTTAAAAAAAACACCAAAATATTAAGTATAAATTATCCTTTTTACATATAAAATATATAAATAATAAATAAACATATTACATATCTCCACGTCTGAAAAGTACAAACTATTAAAATATATTTTAAAAAATCCTATGTGGTGAGTGCCGTAACAGAAAAAATAAATAAAAACCCTAAGCCACGCCCACCCCATAAGCCCGATCCCTGGGAAAATTGCATGAAACTGGTCCTTGGTGCAAAAAAGGTTGGGGACCACTGCTTTAATGAGTCCAAACCCCTTTCAAATACAAGCATGTTGATTGTAAAATTATAATGCAGTAATTGGATAAAGTAAAGAAAAATTGGAGGGGTTAAATGGACTATTAGAGATTACTTTACATTGAATGTAAAATAACATTTATAATAAATTCTGTGTTAGATATGGTATCACAAGGTTTGGGATCTTTTTGTGAATGGGAATTTAAAGAGATTCAATACAATAATTAGAGAGTATAGTATCCCCTAGTATAAGATACTTGTGTATTTTTAAATACCAGAGGCACTGAGATCTATGAAAGATAAACATAAGACTTTAAGATTAAACCGAAAAATCACAAATATATGATTTCTTGTAAAAAAAACTAAAACAAAAAAAACTAACAAATTGGAAGGTTGCTCTGGCCGGGCTATATGGTAGAGATGAGTAAAGGTTTGAAAAACTTTGATTCGGCCGATTCGCCGAACTTCGACAAGAAATTTGTTTTGTTACAAATTAATTTGTCATGAATCACTATAAATACAGATATCCAGGCCTCTCGGGGTGACGGCTTGAAAGTTAACCCTTCCCAACCACTGACAGTATATTTACTTTGGTGGCCGAGCATTTAAAAATGGCAGTGGGTGACATGGCTGTTTTAAATAGCAGACACCCAGAACTAACGTCCGTGACCGGTTACCGACTTTTAACCCTTCAGATGCTGTTACCCGATACCAGAAACAGTCCCTGTTTGGTCACCATCTGATATGGCAGCTAGTTTTCTGACTCTTGTCCCTTATGGTGATAATCCAGCGGACATATTTGATCCATCCACCATGTTTGGCCCATCAGGGTTTTAACCCTTATACTTTTTAAAGCATTAGGTTCATAATATGGAGGGTTCCCAGACCTTATGGAGGGATCCACATGGGCTAAAATTTCGTTGCACTGCACAGTGAAGTAGAATTTGTTTAATATTTGTCATGGCTGTCAGAGTGACGCAGAATCAATTTTTCAGTAACAGAACGTGTTAGGAATTATGAATTTGGGTTCAGTTGGTGAAGCGATTTGTCTGGTAATACCGTCGTAGTTCTGACCATAAACGATTGCAATAATAAAGCAGATGAATTTTTTTGCTAACAGAACGTATTGGCTACGATGAATTTGGGTCGAGCTGGTTAATTCCTATAACGAAGGAGACTCCTCCATGCTAAGGCTACTTTAAGGCTACTTTCACACTTGCGGCAGAGTGATCCGGAACTGACTGCCGAATCCGGCAATCTGCATGCAAACAGACAGCATTTGTAGACGAATCCGGATGCGGATGCGTCTTACAAATGCATTGCAAGAACGGATCCGTCTCTTCGTATGTCATCCAGAGAAACGGACCTGTTATATATTTTTTTCACATTTTTACGGATCCGGCATTGCAGCATTGCAGTATTTTTAATGCCGGATCCGGCACTAATGCATTTCAATGTAAATTAATGCCAGCATTCCGGCAACTGATCCGGAATTTTGGACAGAGATAACACTGCAGCATGTTGCGGTATTTCTTCCGTCCAAAATGCCGTTCAGTGACTGGGGATAAAACTGATCAGTTCTTTTCCGGTATTGAGCCGTTATGACGCTAATGTGAAAGTACCCTAACACAAGCATTTTGGCTTTCCGTTTGAGAGATCTGTTCAGGGCTCTCAAAAGCGGTCCAAAACTGATCAGTCTTGCCCTAATGCATTCTGAATGGAAAAGGATCTGCTCAGAAGGCATCAGTTTGCCTCAGATCAGTCTCCATTCCGCTCTGGAGGCGGACACCAAAACGCTGGCTGCAGCGTTTTGCTGTCCGCCTGATGAAGCTGAGTCAAACGGATCTGTCCTGGCACACAATGTAAGTCAATGGGGACGGATCAGTTTTCTCTGACACAATCTGGCAGAATAGAAAATGGATCCGTCCCCCATTGACTTTCAATGGTCTTCAAGACGGATCCATCATGGCTATAGAAGACATAATACAACCGGATCCTTGCATGACGGATGCATGCTGTTGTATTATTGTAACCGAAGCATTTTTGCAGATCTTTGACAGATCCGCAAAAAACGCTAGTGTGAAAGTAGCCTTTAGTAGTGTTTTGACCCCAGGTAGTCCACGTCCAACATCTTTGAAGGACAAGTGGCATTCAGCCATAACACATCTGTGATGCCCTTAGATGTCTGGGGCTACTCGCTCTCTACACTAAAGGGATTGCTGTGTATCTCCCCTTCGCCAACAGGTGCGGGTAACCCGCTCAATGTCGTTCATCACAGGGATCGAGGATTGCAATACGGATGCAGAATAGTTTTTTCACTAACAGGTTGTATTAGCGATAATGAATAGGGGTCCACTGCACACTTGTACAGGGTGAAATATTTAACTAACTGTTAGCTAACTGTGTATCATTAAAATAATGGACAAACTCTAAATGTCGGTGCAGAAGAATGTGATTCACGCAGCAATATATTACATCTGCAGCCGCAGTAATTAAAGCTCCAGCATGTATTAAAGAATCATTAAGTTAAGAAGCTCGTAGTTGGATCTTTAACCGTGGCCTAATACTGATGCTATGTAACGCAACAGCTAACAGAAGGCATTTGTTATGATAAATTAGGCTCCACTGCACAGTTGAACAGGGCAAAATATTTAACCATGGCCTAATACTGACACTTTGTAACATAACAGATAACATGATGCATTCGCTATGAGCAGCTAAGCTGTTTTTCCTTTAGGCCCCTTTCATACAAGTATTCCGTGCGGGCACAATGTGTGATGCGAACGCATTGCGCCTGCACGGAATCCATTCATTTCAATGGGGCTGTGTACGTGAGCGTTGATTTTCACGCATCGCTTGTGTTTTTGTGTGAAAATCGCAGCATGCTCTACAGTCTGCGATTTTCACTCAACGCCGGCCCCATAGAAGTGAATGGGGCTGTTTGAAAATCACATTGCATCCGAAAGTAAGTGCGGATGCGATGCGCCATAAAAACTGAACAACTGAACAAAACTGAATGCCCTTGCTTGCGAAATCGCTAATTTTTCACTGAACGCATTCGCAACGCATCCAGACCTAATCCGCTCATGCTCGTCTGCAAGGGGCCTTACACTAGTTTAGATAAATCTCCCCCATTAACTGTATGAGTTAAATAACGGGTTAACTCTTAATGTGGGTGCAGTAGAATGTCATGTACACGGTGATACACTCAACCTGCAGTCTCCCTACAGTCACATAACAGTCTCCCTGCACTGTCTCTGCACTCGCCCACTCCAATATATTTTTTTAAACCAGTTTACAGCAACACTGTACCTAGTGCATGAGCGCTTGCTACGTCTCTCTCTATACTCGGCATGAGGCTTTTATAAGGCTGTGACATCACAGGGGAATGGCTTATAGAGGATTGACTGGCTGCACGGCATTATGAGTCATATTGTGTTCCTGGGCTTCTTACTTTAACTTTGTTACACATGCAGCTGCTATTTTAGGAAAAACTGATTAGTTACCATGAAGCACAAGGAAATTCAGATTTGTGGCAAATCAAATTTTTTCTAAACTTCGGATCCAATTCCACTTCGGATGCTTCGATTCACTCAACACTACTATGTGGTATAGTACAGTACTATGTGTAGGAGGGCGCAAGGGTCCGTCATTGACAGACAGTACGTGTCACCAAGGTTCCTGGCCTCAGTGAGATAAGAACCGACAATTTTGTGTGTCAGCGGCAGCTAGTGCTCGCTGACACTGTTTTACTTAGTGTGGCTGTAAAGCCAATCCAGGCCGGTTCTTATTGGGAGCAGCCAAAGAGCAGGGTGGGTGGCTGTTCCCAACGTCCAGGCCAGGTTTTGGGCTGGGGTTTAAAAACCCAGCCAGCAGGTCAGCTGGGTGTGGTATGTTCCTCCAAGTGATAGTGGAAGCTCTGTGTTTTTGGGAGCTGCATGAGAGCCGCCTGCTGGGAGTCAGGCGCCCTAAAGCCTGCTGTCGTCTGCCAGGTGATTTATCTTATTTTTGGAAGCTCTTGCTGTGTGAACTTACACCAGGACTCTGAAAAACATTGTTTTTTCTTTTCTGCGATCCCTAAGATGACACCCACAGATGATATCGAAACATACCTGGTGATGTATGACAAAGTGGCCACCAGGGAAAGGCTGCCCCCGGACCAGGGGGCTGAGGTCGTTGATCCTTTCCTGGCATCAGAGTCTCAATGCATGTATTTTGATTTGCCAGATGATCAAGCGGCCGACTACCCAAAGGTAAAGGGGGAGATTTGAGCAAGACTGGGGGTGAATGTGCTGGATCGGGCCCAGCGGGTGCATCAGTGGGAGTTCCCCACGTCCAGGCCAGGTTTTGGGCTGGGGTTTAAAAACCCAGCCAGCAGCTCAGCTGGGTGTGGTATGTTCCTCCAAGTGAGAGTGGAGCTGTTAAAGCATTAGGTTCATAATATGGAGGGTTCCCAGACCTTATGGAGGGATCCACATGGGCTAAAATTTCATTGCACTGCACAGTGAAGTAGAATTTGTTTAATATTTGTCATGGCTGTCAGAGTGACGCAGAATTAATTTTTCAGTAACCGAACGTGTTAGTTAGGAATTATGAATTTGGGTTCAGTTGGTGAAGCGATTTGTCTGGTAATACCGTTGTAGTTCTGACCATAAACGATTGCAATAACAAAGCAGATTAATTTTTTTGCTAAAAGAACGTATTGGCTACGATGAATTTGGGTCGAGCTGGTTAATTCCTATAACGAAGGAGACTCCTCCATGCTAAGGCTACTTTCACACTTGCGGCAGAGTGATCCGGAACTGCCTGCATGCAAACAGACAGCATTTGTAGACGAATCCGGATGCGGATGCATCTTACAAATGCATTGCAAGAACGGATCCATCTCTTCGTATGTCATCCGGAGAAACGGATCCGTTATATATTTTTTTTCATATTTTTACGGATCCAGCATAGCAGTATTTTTAATGCCGGATCCGGCACTAATGCATGATAATACTGCAGCATGTTGCGGTATTTCTTCCGTCCAAAATGCCGTTCAGTGACTGGGGATAAAACTGATCAGTTCTTTTCCGGTATTGAGCCCCTATGACGGAACTCGGTGCCGGAAAAGAAAAAAACGCTAGTGTGAAAGTACCCTAACACTAGCGTTTTGGCTTTCCGTTTGTGAGATCTGTTCAGGGCTCTCAAAAGCGGTCCAAAACTGATCAGTCTTGCATTCTGAATGGAAAAGGATCCGCTCAGAAGGCATCAGTTTGCCTCCGTTCAGTCACCATTCCGCTCTGGAGGCGGACACCAAAACGCTGGCTGCAGCGTTTTGCTGTCCGCCTGATGAAGCTGAGTCAAACGGATCTGTCCTGGCACACAATGTAAGTCAATGGGGACGGATCAGTTTTCTCTGACACAATCTGGCAGAATAGAAAACTGATCCGTCCCCCATTGCCTTTCAATGGTCTTCAAGACTGATCCATCATGGCTATAGAAGACCTAATACAACCGGATCCTTGCATGACGGATGCATGCTGTTGAATTATTGTAACGGAAGCGTTTTTGCAGATCTTTGACAGATCCGCAAAAAACGCTAGTGTGAAAGTTGCCTTAGTAGTGTTTTGACCCCAGGTAGTCCGCGTCCAACATCTTTGAAGGACAAGTGGCATTCAGCCATAACACATCTGTGATGCCCTTAGATGTCTGGGGCTACTCGCTCTCTACATTAAAGGGATTGCTGTGTATCTCCCCTTCGCCAACAAGTGCGGGTAACCCGCTCAATGTCGTTCATCACAGGGATCGAGGATTGCAATACTGATGCAGAATAGTTTTTTCACTAACAGATTGTATTAGCGATGATGAATAGGGGTTCACTGCACACTTGTACAGGGCGAAATATTTAACTAACTGTTAGCTAACTGTGTGTATCATTAAAATAATAGACTAACTCTGAATGTCGGTGCAGAAGAATGTGATTCACGCACCAATATATTACATCTGCAGCCGCAGTAATTAAAGCTCCAGCATGTATTAAAGAATCATTAAGTTAAAAAGCTCGTAGTTGGATCTTTAACCGTGGCCTAATACTGGCGCTATGTAACGCAACAACTAACAGAAGCCATTCGCTATGATAAATTTTGCTCTGCAAACAGCAGGAGCAACCCCAAGCGTACACGATGCCCGGAAAGCAGTTCGTGCAGCGATCCCTAAGATGACACCCACAGATGACATCGAAACATACCTGGCGATGTATGAGAAAGTGGCCACCAGGGAAAGGCTGCCCCCAGACCAGTGGGCTGAGGTCAGATCAGTGGGAGTTCAACCCGGCTGAACCTGTGAGACCCCAGTATTATAACCTGCTCAACCTGTTGCAAAAGTGGCTACAACCTGACGTGCTATGCTGGACCGGTTGCTAGCAGACAGGTTCTGGAGGGCTCTGCCACCCCCTCTCCAGCAATGGATTGGTCAGGTCTCTCCAGGTAATGCACTGGAGATGGTTGACATGGTGGAGCGCTATGAGGCTACCCGGAACTTACAGGGGGGTTCTTTTGGGAGGGGGGCACTCAAATCCCGTGTACCTCCGCCCCGGACCCGGCGACTGGTGCCCACCAAACCTGCCTGGGATGAGGCCCCTGTGGACCCCGATCTAATGGTCTGCTGGCGGTGTTGGGTGCCCGGCCATGTTTGAGTGGACTGTCCACAGCAGGAGGAACCCATGGACACGAACTATGGCTTCTGTCTATCATTGTATGCCAGGAAACTGTGTGCCGTGGGTGCTCCGGAGTCTCTGAACCACCTGTACCAGGTGGAGGTGGGAGACACTCCAGCAGAGGCTCTGTTGGACTCAGGGAGTCTGGTGACCCTGGTACGCTCCGATGAGTATACTGGCCATAAAGTAGGGGTCTTGTGTATACATAGGGACTTAAAAGACTACCCTACTGCTATGGTGTCTCTGTCCACGGTTTCCGACAGGCGGACCCACTAGGTGGCTGTCGCAACAAAACTTCACTATGAACTTATAATAGGGAGAGACTTCCTGGGTTTCCCGGCACTGTGACTGATACCCATGTGACAGGGGTAACCCTAGAAGAGTGGCCCGGCTCAGGGGGGAGACCAGAACCCTGGGAACCTGAGTCCGAAGGGCCAGCGGTAGAGGTGACTGCCACTTCGGTGGAAGAGAGGGAAACAACCCTGCTAAGTGTAATGGTGGAAGACATGGAGCACTTGCTGCCGGGGCCTGAGCTGGCGGACCTCAATGTCTCCGGAGATAATTTTTGTACTGCACAACACCGGAATCCAACCTTATCCCCGGCCTCGGAAAATGTACTAATAATAGATGGTGAACCACAACAACCAGGGGCAGAGTCTGTGTTTCCCCGTTTTGTGGTTCATCAGGATATGTTGTATCAGGTAAATCAGCTGCGAGGTGAATCCATTGAACAGTTGGTGGTGCCCCAAGCTTATCGCAAACTCATGTTAGAGTTAGCCCACCAGCATGTTCTCGGGGGTCACCTGGGAATGCAGAAAACACAGGACCGGATACTACAACAGTTTTTCTGGCCCAGTGTGTTTAAAGAGGTAGTCGAGTTCTGTAAGTCTTGCCTGACCTGTCAGGCAACTAACCCCCAGCACCTTTTTCGCAGTCCCTTGGTGCCTCTCCCGATCATTGAGGTGCCGTTTGAGTGAATCGCTATGGACCTAGTAGGCCCAGTACCGAAGTCCGCTAGGGGACATCAACACATCTTGGTTGTCCTTGATTACGCCACTCGGTACCCGGAGGCAGTGCCACTGCAACATACAACGGCGAGACTTATAGCTAAAGAGCTAATGGAAATGTTCTGCCGAGTGGGGTTACCTAAAGAGGTCCTGACTGAACAGGGGACCCCTTTTATGTCCAATGTCATGAGGGAACTCTGTGTAAGTTACTGCATATTAAACAGTTACGGACTTCCGTGTGACTGGTTGAAAGGTTTAACAAAACTCTAAAAACCATGTAAAAAAAGGGTGGTGTCCAAAGATGGAAAGGACTGGGACCTTCTTCTGCCCTATCTCATGTTCGCAGTGCGAGAGGTGCCCCAGGCCTCTGCTGGGTTCTTGCCCTTCGAATTGCTATATGGCTGACATCCTTGTGGTTTGTTGGACGTAGCCAAAGACGCATGGGAACAAAAACCCACTCCACATAAAAGCGTCCTTGAGTATGTTACCAAGATGAAACAGCGGATAGAGACCGTTTTGCCTCTTGTCAGGGAGCATATTGAGGCTGCTCAGCGAGCCCAGAGTCGGATCTATAATCAGCTGGCCTGGGTCCGGATCTTTAACCCGGGTGACCGGGTTTTAGTTTTTATGCCGATCGTGGACAATAAGTTCCTAGCCAGGTGGCAGGGGCCCTACGAGGTATGTGAAAAAATTGGAGACGTAAATTACAAGGTACACCAGCCGGGGAGGCGAAATCAGGAGCAGGTTTACCATGTTAATTTACTAAAACCTTGGAAGGATAGGGAAAACTGTACTCGGCTCGCGACCGAGTTTTATAGGAGAAGAGGTTCCAGCTCCTCTGTCTGATGCAAAGGCAGTGGTTGCCACAATAAAAATTGCTGACAGCCTCTCCTCTAAACAGGCTCAAGAGACCAGGGAGTTCGTTAGTCGGAACACGGATGTGTTCTCAGACCTCCCTGGACGCACTTTCGTAATCCAACATGACATTGTCACTCAGGCCAAAGTCCGGTTAAAGCCATATCTGGTGCCCGAGGCTCAGCGAAAAGCCATCTCGGAGGAAGTGCAGCTCATGCTGCGGCTAGACGTCATTGAGGAATCTAAAAGTGAGTGGGCCAGTCCTATAGTCTTGATTCCAAAGCCAGATGGGATGTTACGATTTTGTAACTATTTTAGAAAGTTGAACGAAATATCTACCCATGCCTCGGGTAGATGAACTAATTGAGAAGCTAGGCCAAGCCAGGTATTTTTTGGTTTTGGACCTCACCAAAGGGTACTGGCAGGTACCCTTGACAGAGGCTGCCAAAGAGAAAACTGCCTTCATTACACCAGAGGGGCTGTACCAATATAAGGTATTACCCTTTGGCCTGCATGGCGCCCCCGTCACTTTTCAGCGGCTAATGGATATTGTACTTCGTCTGCATCGGCGGTACGCCTCGGCTTAGCTGAACAATATTATCATTCACAGTACCGACTGGGAAAGTCACCTGCCCAAAGTACAGGCAGTAGTGGACTCCATTCGAAAGGCAGGACTAACATAACCCAAAGAAATGTGCGATGGGGTTAGAAGAGACTAAATACCTTGGGTATGTCATTGGGCGTGGAGTCATCAAACCCCAAGTAAACAAAATAGAGGCGATACGGAATTGGCCCCGACCTGCCACCTCTAGACAAGTAAAGTCGTTCCTAGGAATGGTGGGCTATTAGAGGTTTGTCCCCCATTTTGCCACTTTAGCAGCTCCGTTGATGGGTCTCTTAAAGGGACAGAAGTCTGTGATAGTCCGCTGGAATGACCAGGAGGAAGAGGCTTTCTCCGCTTTGAAGTCGGCCCTGTGTGGGTCCGCGGTTTTGGTGACTCCCGACTTCAAGAGGGAATTTGTGGTACAGACCGATGCCTCCAAAGTAGGTCTCGGTGCGGTACTGTCTCAGGAAGTCAATGGGGAGGAGCATCCCGTTGTCTTCCTCAGCCGTAAGCTCACTCCAGCGGAGACCCAATACAGTATAGTGGAGAGAGTACCTGGCCATCAAGTGGGAACTTGAGTCTCTTCGCTATTATCTGTTGGGGAGGAAGTTCCGTCTGGTGACCGACCATTCCCCTTTCAAGTGGATGAGCCAGGCCAAAGAGGAATGCTCGGTCACCAGGTGGTTCTTGTCTCTACAGAACTTTTTAATTCTCTGTGGAACATAGGGCAGGCAGGTTACAGGGAAATGCAGATGCCCTGTCCCAGGTACACTGTCTGGCGTGTGTTCACCCCCTCAGGGTTGAACAAAGGGGGTTGGTATGTAGGAGGGCGCAAGGGTCCGTCATTGACGGAAGGTACGTGTCACCGAGGTTCCTGGCCTCTGTGAGATAAGAACCAGTAATTTTGTGTGTCAGCGCAGCTAGTGCTCGCTGACACTGTTTTACTTAGTGTGGCTGTAAAGCCAATCTGGGCCGGTTCTTATTGGGAGCAGCCAAAGAGCAGGGTGGGTGGCTGTTCCCCACGTCCAGGCCAGGTTTTGGGCTGGGGTTTAAAAATCCAGCCAGCAGCTCAGCTGGGTGTGGTATGTTCCTCCAAGTAAGAGTGGAGCTGTGAAAGCTCTGTTTTTGGGAGCTGCATGGGAGTCAGGCGCCCTAAAGCCTGCTATGGTCTGCCAGGTGATTTATGTTATTTTTTTTTGTGCTCTTGCTGTGTGAACTAACACCAGGACTCTGTAAAGCATTGTTTTTTCTCTTCTGTGTAAATAAACACTGGACTTTTTGTTTTTTTTCAACCGTGGTCTTGCCTCTGTATTGCGTCCGCTTACCCTGCCTACCAGAGCATATCCCTTAATATGGAATTGAGTTGTTTTCCTATCGATATCCTACCATACAGTATGAGGGGTGTTCAATAAGTTATCTACCTGAATGTGAAACTAAATTTTGAGAAAATTGAACTTAATACTTTTCAATATAATCCCTCTTGACTTCAACACACCTATTCCACCTCGCCTCCAGTGATCGGATGCCCTCATAATAGAAAGAGACTTCTTGCTGCTGCAGGAACCCTGTCACCGCCTCTTTGACTGCATTATTGTAAGATCTTGCGGGCAGGGTCCTCTACCCCTCTGTACCAGTCTGTTATTAGTTTCTTGTTTACTGTGTTTTTTTTATGTCTTTGTAACCCCAGCTGGATGTACAGCGCCATGGAATTAATGGCGCTTTAAAATAAATAATAATAATCATCATCAGGAAATTGTTGCCTATGCAGACATTTCTTCAGGTTCCAAAATGTAAAGTAAATAGAAAGTAATTACTGGGAGCCAGGTTTAGACTGTAGTATGGATGGTTAAGCTCCATGAAGCTGCATTCCCTTATAGCAGTTTAGCAGACTTGCAAGCTATAGCATTGTCTTGAAGCAACAACACACCTACCGAGAACTATCCACAGCGCTTTTTTCTTTCGATTGCAGCATAACTTCGGCCTTTCCGCTCACTGCCTCATATGTGACGTGCCCACAAAGTGGAACTCCACCTTGCACATGCTGGCCAGACTGTGCGAGCAGCAGCAGGCGGGTGAGTCGCTCGGCAGAACAGCACCACTTCACCACCAATGACTGGGCCTCCATGCGAGACCTGTGTTCCTTGTTGTGCTGTTTCGAGTACTCCACCAACATGGCCAGTGCCGATTACGCCGTTCTCAGCGTTACTATCCCACTTCTATGCCTCCTTTAAAAAACGCTGCTGGCGATGATGGAAGAGGATGTGGCACAGGAGAAAGAGGGGGAAGAGGGATCATTTCGTAGGGTTTCCGGCCAGTCAATCACAAGCGTCTCCGAGGGTGGGTTCCTGCACCCACAAACTGGAGGAGGAGGAGATAGAGGAGGAGGAGGAGGAGGAACCTTGTTCACAGCAGGGTGGCACCCAGACCAGCTCATGGCCATCACTGGTGCATGGCTGGGGGGATACAGAGGACACAGACGATACACCTTCCACAGAGGATAGCTTTTCATTGCCTCTGGGCAGCCTGGCACACATGAGCGATTACATGCTGCAGTGTCTCCGCAACAACCGCCGAGTTGCCCACATTCTAACTTGTGCTGATTACTGGGTGGCCACGCTGTTGGATCCCCGTTACAAGGGCAACGTACTGTCCTTAATTCCCTCACTGGAGCATAATCGTAAGATGCGAGAGTACAAGCGCACGCTGGTAGACACACTGCTGGTGGCATTCCCACCTGGGGGCACAGTGGAAGCACAAGGCAAAGGCGGAGGACGAGGAAGAGGTCGCCAACGCAGCTGGGGCACCGCCACCACCTCAGAAGGCAGGGTTAGCATGTCCGAAATGTGGAAAACCTTTGTCAGCACGCCACAACAACCAGCACCACCAGCTGATAGGGAACGTCTTAGCAGGAGGCAGCATTTAACCAACATGGTGGAGCATTATGTGTGCACACGCCTACACGTACTGAATGACTGGTCTGCCCCGTTCAACTTCTGGGTCTCCAAATTGGGCACATGGCCTGAGCTTGCCCTTTACGCCTTGGAGGTGCTGGCCTGCCCTGCAGCAAGTGTATTATCTGAACGTGTGTTTAGCACGGCAGGGGGCGTCATCACAGACAAGAGCAGCCGCCTGTCCACAGCCAATGTGGACAAGCTCACGTTTATTAAAATGAACCAGGATCCCACAGGACTTGTCCATACCTTGTGCAGAATAGACATGTATACCTGCCTTAACCAGCCATTGTTATACTGCAGCGCAGTTGCTCATTCTTGTATTTTGTATATTTCACACTCTTTTGGAGTGTACCCTAATAAAAAAAATAAAAAAATAATTTAAACCAAAAACCAGTGTTGGCTACTTTGTCCTCCTCCCACCTACACCGCTACATCCACTGCCTCCTCAAACTCCTACTCCATATGGAACTCCACCTCATAAATATTTTTTTTTTATTTGGACGTATTTTATTTTGTTATTTCACTACTTTGTCAGTTACATTTTCTGGTGAAATTCACCAATTTTTGGGTGTGATGTACCACTGCTATACCTAGTAGACAGGTAAAAAATAAAAATAAATTTGTTACATTTTTGGGGGAAATTCACAACTTTTTGGGTGTAATATACCCTTCCTCTAGCTAGTTGACGGCTTAATAAATTTCAATAATTTTTCTTTTACATTTTTGGGTGACAATAAAAAAAAAATTCTGTCATAGACCCCTCTACCAAGTAGACAGGTTAATAAATTTCTGTCATTTTTCTGTTACATTCTTGGGTTGACATTTTACAATTTTAGACGTGAATAAACCCCTGCTCTGCATAGGTGACAGGGAATAAAAGAAATTCGTCTTTAATTGATGCGCGCCACCTCCTTTCATTCAATGCTTAAACTTTAACAAGTTGTACCACATTTGCGCTTCAATAATGTGGCCCACATTTCCGCTTTATTCTTTTGACCCACATTTTGCGCCTCAATAACTTTTTCCCATATTTCCGCTCGATTCCCCAAAAAAATTATAAATTTATCTCCTTTAAATTTGGTCTTTCTCACACTCCCTTTCCGGCGTGGAACCGTGATTCGCCGATACCCGTGATCAACATGGTAGGCTCAGAATAGAACATCGAAAGTTAATAGAGAAGATATCCAAATGGATGGTGAATGTCACTGGGGCACCTCTACATAGGTGACAGGAACATGAATTTAAAAAAATCGTTAATTACATTATTCAGGTGACATTTTTCAAATTTTGACAGATAGAAACCCCTGCTCTACATAGTTGACAGGGAATAAAATTTAAGAAATTCTTTATTAATTAATGCGCAAAACATCCTTTCATTCAATGCTTAAACTTTAAAAAGTTGTCCCACGTTTACGCTTTAATACTTTGTCCCATATTTCCACTCTATAATTTTAAATTCAAAAAAATGAATCCTCCCTTGGATGTGGTCTCTTTCTCACGCTCCCTCTCCGGCCTGGAACCCTGATTCCCCGCCACCCGTGATCACCATGGTAGGCACATAAAAGAACATCGCAAGTCGATATCAAATTGGATCGTGAACATCACGGGGACGTGCGAAATGGTGGGGCAGTAAGTATGCACACGCCTACACGAACTGACTGACAGGGGTCAGCCCCTGCAACTTCTGGGTCTCCAAACTGGGCACATGGCCTGAGCTTGCCCTTTACCCCTTGGAGGTGCTGGCCTACCCTGCAGCCACTGTATTGTCTGAAAGTGTGTTTAGCACGACTGGAGGGTGTTATCACAGGTTATATTTCCCAATGTTTTGGGGTGTACCCTAATTAAAAAAAAAATTTAAACCAAAAAGCAGTGTAGGCTACCTCCTCCTCCACCGTCGCTTCCACATCCACCGCCTCCTCAACCTCCTACTCCATATGGACCTTCTCCTAGATCAAGATTATTTATTTTTATATATTTTATGTTTTTTAAAGTAATTTCCCTATCCCTATTTTGTTTGCAGAGCACTTGCCATGCTCTTAACCACATTTTGATGCCATTTGCAGCCCTCTAGCCCTTTCCATTACATTTTTACAGGCATTTTAGTGCTCAAAAGTTCGGGTCCCCATTGACATCAATGGGGTTTGGGGTCAAGTTCGGGTCCCGAACTCGAACTTTTTTGTGAAGTTCGGCCGAACCCGTCAAACCCGAACATCCAGGTGTCCGCTCAACTCTACTAGCGACAAGTTCTTTGTTCAGGCTTTAACTTTCATGGTACCCCCTGGGAACTGACTTTTGACATCATCATAACATCATGAATGATATTGGAAACTGTGCCAACTGAAATGGCTAATTCATGAGCTATAACACTGACTCGATTTGCAGCATACTTCCTCTAAAGATGCTTCAACAGGATGCCTTGAATGGGGGTCATCTTCAATTAATTCTTTACCTATTTAAACTACTTGGCACAAACCTGTACTTGGTAGTAGGACGGTGCATCTTCACCACATACAGCAATCATCCTTTCATGGAATTCTTTATTCATGTAAGGAATTTAACCATGGAACAAAGATACAAATGCCTCACTCTTTGTAGACCCACAATGTACTGCACTTGGCATACTGTCACTTCCAGTGCTTTTATCAGACTGAACTGTTACTGTGTGTTGCATGTCCAGACATGTTTCAACCTGCACAGACAAGTTTAGCTCTCTAACACTGACGGAAAATCCTACGGTAGATAATTTATTGAACAACTCTCGTATATGATTGTAAAAGACAGGTGTATAGGGTTAGGCAGAATAAAAGAGGTTTTTCAAATTATATGAATTTTCCTGCACCTAGGAGGGTTTGTTGCTTTTGTGGTATTTTCTAATTGTAAGTTTGTTTTGTGTGTGTGTGTTTTTTTTTTTTTTTTTTTATGGGGTTAAAATAATCTTTAAATGATGATGGCTGGTAGGTTGATAGTTGATATGGTTGAAAAAAGACATAAGTTTATCAAGTTCAACCAAGGGATAGGTGGGGACGCGAATCCCAGAAGGAAATGAGGCTACACGTTTTCATAAGCATTAATGTTTACTTAAGAATTCATCTAAACCCTTTTTAAAACTGTTCACTGTTCCTGCTGTAACCACATCCTGAGGAAGTCTATTCAACAGATTCACAGTTCTTACAGTAAAGAAGCTTTGACGCTTCTCGAGACTGAACTTTTTCTTCTCCAGTCGGAGGCAGTGCCCCCTTGTCTTTTGAGGGCATTTTACATGGAACAGTTTTTCACCGTATTTTTTTGTATGGCCCGAGCACAAAGGAAGGCAATGGGAGAACCCGAGCATTAAACCAGACACCCCCTGCTCTGAAGAGTTGAGGGTGTTTGGTTCATAGGAAAAGGTCAGAAATTGATGGAAACACCACCAAAATGGTTTGGGAACAGCATGTGGAGGATTTCTGGATGCATCTTGGACTTTCAGGTCACTGCTGGGAACGATGTTGTCCAAGTAGTACGCCACTTTTACAGACTGACACTAATACGCACAAAATCAAAGATAAAATAGATTTTAGAGGAAAAATTGTTAGGATTTTTTTTTTCCTGTATATTTACTTCGATATAAAGTGCAAGTGCTGCCAAAAATTGCAAAGAGGTACTCCGATACAACCTGTATATCACATAAAGGAGGGCCTCATTCACATTGTGGTACAATTCAGGTAGTGGGACTCCTACATTCATAAAGTGAAAGGGCTGCCAAAAATTATAAGGAACCGGCACTACAATACAGTCTTTATTGCACATAAAGGAGGGCATGATACACCCTTGAAAATTATGATTAATGGCCTGCTGGTGACCCTAAAAACATTAGGAGAAAGGGCCTGCTGGTGACCCTCTAAAACATTACAGGCAAGGGACTGCTGCTGAGCTGACCATCTAAAACATTAGGGGTGAGGGTCTTCTGCAGAGCTGACTCTCTAAAACATTATGGGTGAGTGCCTGCTGCTGAGCTGACAATTGAAAAAATTTAGGGGCGAGGGCCTGCAGGTGACTTGACCCTCAAACATTATATGCGAGGGCCTGCAGGTGAGCTGACCATCTAAAAGATTGTAGGGGAGGACCTGCTGGTGAGCTGACCCTCTGACCCTCTAAATGATTGTAGGTAAGGGACTGCTGATAAGCTGATCCTCTAAATCATTATATACGAGGGCCTGCAGGTGAGCTGACCCTCAAAAATATTTTAGGTGAGTGCCTTTGGGTGATTTGACATTCTAAAATATTGTAGGTGAGGGCCTGCTGGTGATCTGACCCTCTAAAACATTATTTGCAAGGGCCTGTAGGTGAGCTGACCCTCTAAATGATTGTAGGTGAGGGCCTGCTTGTAAGCTGACCCTTTAAAAAATTATATGCGAAGGCCTGCAGGTGAGCTGACCCTCTAAAAGATTGTAGGTGAGGGACTGCTGATAAGCCGACCCTCAAACATTATATGTGAGCGCCTGCTGCTGAGCTGACCCTCTAAAACATTATTTGCGAGGGTCTGTAGGTGATCTGACCCTCTAAAAGATTGTAGGTGAGGGCCTGCTAGTGAGAAGACCCTCTAAAACATTATATGCGAAGGCCTTCAGGTGAGCTGAACATATAAAAGATTGTAGGTGAAGGCCTGCTGGTGAGCTGACCCTCTAAAACATATGCGAGGGCTGCAGGTTAGCTGGCCCTATAATAGACTGTAGGTGAGGGCCTTCTGGTGAGCTGACTCTCTAAAACATTATGTGAGGATAAGACCGTCACTCACTGGTAAGTTGCAATTTCTTTTGTCTTTATTTTATTGAGAGATGGAACAAAGGGATTTTCCGATATCTATTTTTATATTTGTATAACCAAAAAACAGCACAGCACCTCCAGAGATAAATCGCAGGTGCAAGCTACCCGGCAATAATACAGCAAACAAAGTAGCAGCACACTACTGAATGCACTAAGACTGAGTGAACAGGTGAATGTGTGAACAGGGTCAAATACATGACGCCAATACTTACTGATAAGCAGTGAAGAAGCTCTTAGCGCATATTATTGATCAAAAATATGTTGGGCCCACCTACCAGACGACAAGGTAGCTTCTTATCAGGTGGGACCTACTCTAACATGGAGGGTCCAGCTCCATTGTTACTCTGATTAAAAACACCAAGGGGTGGGGGATGGGCGGGGAGTGCTAAGTTCTAAAGAGGATGCCTAGTCCTCTATAATATACATATAACCAAAAAAAAACCTTGGTGTTTTTAATCAGAGTAACAATGAAGCTGGACCCTCCGTGTTAGAGTAGGTCCCACCTGATAAGAAGCTACCTTGTCGTCTGGTAGGTGGGCTTCTTCACTGCTTATCAGTAAGTATTGGCGTCATGTATTTGACCCTGTTCACACATTCACCTGTTCACTCAGTCTTAGTGCATTCAGTGGTGTACTGCTACTTTGTTTGCTGTATTTTTATATTTGGATATACACTGCTCAAAAAAATAAAGGGAACACAAAAATAACACATCCTAGATCTAAGTTAATTAAATATTCTTCTGAAATACTTTGTTCTTTACATAGTTGAATGTGCTGACAACTAAATCACACAAAAATAAAAAAATGGAAATCAAATTTTTCAACCCATGGAGGTCTGGATTTGGAGTCACACTCAAAATTAAAGTGGAAAAACACACTACAGGCTGATCCAACTTTGATGCAATGTCCTTTAAAACAAGTCAAAATGAGGCTCAGTAGTGTGTGTGGCCTCCACGTGCCTGTATGACCTCCCTACAACGCCTGTGCATGCTTCTGATGAGGTGGCGGACAGTCTCCTGAGGGATCTCCTCCCAGACCTGGACTAAAGCATCTGCCAACTCCTGGACAGTCTGTGGTGCAACGTGACGTTGGTGGATAGAGCGAGACATGATGTCCCAGATGTGCTCAATTGGATTCAGGTCTGGGGAACGGGAGGGCCAGTCCATAGCATCAATGCCTTTGTCTTGCAGGAACTGCTGACACACTCCAGCCACATGAGGTCTAGCATTGTCTTGCATTAGGAGGAACCCAGGGCCAACCGCACCAGCATATGGTCTCACAAGGGGTCATAGGATCTTATCTCGGTACCTAATGGCAGTCAGGCTACCTCTGGCGAGCACATGGAGGGCTGTGCGGCCCTCCAAAGAAATGCCACCCCACACCATGTCACGTCTGTCACATGTGCTCAGTGTGAACCTGCTTTCATCTGTGAAGAGCACAGAAACACCAAATTTGCCAATCTTGGAGTTCTCTGGCAAATGCCAAACTTCCTGCACGGTGTTGGGCTGTAAGCACAACCCCCACCTGTGGACGTCGGGCCCTCATGGAGTCTGTTTCTGACCATTTGAGCAGACACATGCACATTTGTGGCCTGCTGGAGGTCATTTTGCAGGGCTCTGGCAGTGCTCCTCCTGTTCCTCCTTGCACAAAGGCGGAGGTAGCGGCCCTGCTGCTGGGTTGTTGCCCTCCTACGGCCTCCTCCACGTCTCCTGATGTACTCGCCTGTCTCCTGGTAGCGCCTCCATGCTCTGGACACTACGCTGACAGACACAGCAAACTTTCTTGCCACAGCTCGCATTGATGTGCCATCCTGGATAAGCTGCACTACCTGAGCCACTTGTGTGGGTTGTAGACTCCGTCTCATGCTACCACTAGAGTGAAAGCACCGCCAGCATTCAAAAGTGACCAAAACATCAGCCAGGAAGCATAGGAACTGAGAAGTGGTCTGTGGTCCCCACCTGCAGAACCACTCCTTTATTGGGGGTGTCTTGCTAGTTGCCTATAATTTCCACCTGTTGTCTATCCCATTTGCACAACAGCATGTGAAATTGATTGTCACTCAGTGTTGCCTCCTAAGTGGACAGTTTGATTTCACCGAAGTGTGATTGACTTGGAGTTACATTGTGTTTAAGTGTTCCCTTTATTTTTTTGAGCAGTGTATTTATATTTTGTACTATTTACCACATATGTGGATTTATATATGTGACAAATTCAATGGCTTCTGTTCCCTTTTTGTTTTCCTGTTTTTTCAAACACTTCCCTTCTAGAGTTGAGCGGACACCTGGATGTTCGGGTTCGGCCGAACTTTACAAAAAAGTTTGCGTACGGGACCGAACTTGACCCCGAACCCAAACCCCATTGATGTCAATGGGGACCCGAACTTTTGAGCACTAAAATGGCTGTAAAAATTTCATTTAAAAAAAAAGGGCTAGAGGGCTGCTAATGCCAGCAAAATGTGGTTAAGAGCATGGCAAGTGCTCTGCAAACAAAAGTGGATAGGGAAATTACTTTAAATAACATAAAATACATAAAAAAAATAGAAATCTTGATCTAGGAGGACGAGGTCCATATGGAGTAGGAAGTTGAGGAGGCGGATGTGGCAGTGTAGGAGGAGGTAGCCTACACTGCTTTTTGGTTTTACATTTATTTTTATTTTTTTAAATTGGGGTACACCCCAAAACATTGGGAATTTAACCTGTGATAACCCCCTCCAGTCGTGCTAAACAAACGTTCAGACAATACACTGGCTGCAGGGCAGGCCAGCACCTCCAAGGCGTAAAGGGCAAGCTCAGGCCATGTGCCGAATTTGGAGACTGATAAGTTGCAGGGGGCAGAGCCATCAGTCAGTTCGTGTCGGCGTGTGCAAACATACTGCCCCACCATGTCGCACGTCCCCGTGATGTTCACAATCCAATTAGATATCTTCTCTATCAACTTTCGATGTTATTTTCTGCGCCTACCATGTTGATCACAGTTAGCGGCGAATCGGGGTTCCACCCTGGAGAGTGAGCGTGAGAAAGAGAGACCACATCCAAGGGAGATCAATGCATGAAATTTAATTGTGATCGAGCGGAAATGTGGGAGAAGCTATTAAAACTGAAGAATTGAAGGAAAGGAGTGGGCGCGCGGCAATAACCCACTCCGGACTCGGGAAGGTAGTAACGATAAATAACAATACAGGACTCTTAAGATGCCCTGTTATTGGAATGAATAATAAAAAATTATAGGTAATGTCACTGGGGTATTTTGGATTTGGAAAAGTTAGCCAGGAGAGGCCCTGCTGCCGCTTTGTTAACTCTAGATAACTTCTGCCTGATCGCACGTCCCTGTGACGTCCACCATCCATTTGGATATCTTCTCTATCAACTTTCGATGTTCTTTTCTGAGCCTACCATGTTGATCACGGTTATCGGCGAATCAGGGTTCCACGCCTGAGAGGGAGCGTGAGAAAGAGAGACCACATCCAAGGGAGGTTAATTGTTTCAAATTAAATATGATAGAGTGGAAATGTGGGAAAAATTATTAAAGCGCAAATGTGGGACAACTGGTTAAAGTTTAAGCATTGAATGAAAGGAAGTGGCGCGGATCAATTGAAGAATTTCAGAATTTTTATTCCCTGTCACCTATGCAGCGTAGGGGTTTTTAATCGCCAAAAATGGGTTAATGTCCCCTACCAATGGAACAGACTTTTTTTTTAAAAAAAATTGTCCTGTCACCTATGCAGAGCAGGGGTTTATTCATGTCCAAAATTTAAAAATGTCAACCCAAGAATGTAACAGAAAAATTTGTGAAATTTATTAAGCTGTCAACATTGGCTGTGGACAGGCGGCTGCACTTGTCTGTGATAACACCCCCTGCCGTGCTAAACACACGTTCAGATAATACACTGGCTGCAGGGCAGGCCAGCACCTCCAAGGCGTAAAGGGCAAGCTCAGGCCATGTGCCCAATTTGGAGACCCAGAAGTTGAAGGGGGCAGACCCGTCATTCAGTACGTGTAGGCGTGTGCACACATGCTGCCTCCTGCTAAGACGTTCCATATCAGCTGGTGGTGCTGTTTGTTGTGGCGTGCTGACAAAGCTTTTCCACATTTCGGACATGCTAACCCTGCCTTCTGAGGTGCTGGCGGTGCCCCAGCTGCGTTGGCGACCTCGTCCTCTGCCTTCGCCTTGTGCTTCCACTGTGCCCCCGCTGTCAGGTGGGAATGCCACCTGTACTCGCGCATCTTACGATCATGCTCCAGTGAGGGAATTAAGGACGGTACGTTGTCCTTGTAACGGGGATCCAGCAGCGTGTCCACCCAGTAATCAGCACAAGTTAGAATGTGGGCAACTCGGCGGTCGTTGCGGAGACACTGCAGCATGTAATCGCTCATGTGCGCCAGGCTGCCCAGAGGCAACAAAAAGCTGTCCTCTGTGTCACGGATGGTGTACAGGAAACAAGACAAAACCATATAAACAATGTCTCTCTGGATCCACAACTAAGGAACAAAGGGAGACCCCTGCAATAGACCTGCCGCTCTCCCTCACTGCTCAGCCTATGCGAACACCCCAAAGGTGGATGGGCGCATATCCACGTTCCTCGGCTATCTATTACCTGAAGACCCTACAATAGTGAGGGGACATGACCACCGGCTCCCTACACTGACACGGAGGGAGTCAGGGTCACCTGGATCCAGAAAAGAGATAATCATAAATACATAAACAGCACTTAACTTGCAGAAGACTGGGAACTGGGAACTGGGAACTGGGAACTGGGAACAGCATGCACACACACTCCAGGAAGTTGTATCAGCCGCACACTACTGCATTATGGGGAGGAATTTAAAGGGCAGCAATCAGTCCGACTGCATGACAGCTGAGATAGACTAACGAGATGAGAAACTAAACCAAAACAAAGAAATTCAAGGAGGAGGATCTGAAAAGCTCCTATGAGCGCTTCTCAGCTGTCTGGCTGTGACACTCTGTGGGAGGTGTATCGTCTGTGTCCTCTGTATCCCCCCAGCCACGCACCAGTGATGGCCATGAGCTGGTCTGGGTGCCACCCTGCTGTGAACATGGTTCCTCCTCCTCCTCCTCCTCATCCTCCACCTCGTCATTCTCCAGAACTGTGCCCTGGCTGGACAATTGTGTACCTGGCATTTGTGGGTGCAGGAACCCACCCTCGGAGCCACTTGTGAATGACTGGCCGGAAACCCTACGAAATGATCCCTCTTCCACCTCCTGGGCCACATCCTCTTCCATAATTGCCAGCAGCTTTTTTTCAAGGAGGCATAGAAGTGGGATAGTAACGCTGAGAACGGCGTTATCGGCACTGGCCATGTTGGTGGAGTACTCAAAACAGCGCAACAGGGATCACAGGTCTCGCATGGAAGCCCAGTCATTGGTGGTGAAGTGGTGCTGTTCCGCAGAGCCACTCACCCGTGCGTGCTGCAGCTGAAACTCCACTATCGCCTCCTGCTGCTCACACAGTCTGGCCAGCATGTGCAAGGTGGAGTTCCACCTCGTGGGCACGTCGCATATTAGGCTGTGAGCGGGAAGTTCGGAGTTACGCTGCAGCGCTGACAGGTGAGCAGCAGCAGGGTGAGAAGGCCGAAAGGGGTCGGGGTAATTTTTAAAGAATCTCTGCACCACCAAATTCAGCACATGTGCCAGGCATGGGATGTGCATCAAACATGCTAGTCCCAGAGCTGCTACGAGATTTCGCCCATTATCGCACACTACCAGGCCGGGCTTGAGGCTCACTGGCACCAACCACTCATCGGTCTGTTGTTCAAGGCCCGTCCACAGCTCCTGCGCGGTGTGGGGTTTGTCCCCCACACAGATACGTTTTAAAACTGCCTGCTGTCATTTACCCCTGGCTGTGCTGAAGTTGGTGGTGAAGGTGTTACGCTGACCGGATGAGGAGCCGGTAGAGGATGAGGAAGTGGAGTAGGAGGAGGAAGCAACAGGAGGTAAACTGAAGCGCCCTGCAATCCTCGGTGGTGGAAGGACATGCGCCAAACTGCTATCCGCCTCAGGCCCAGCCGTCACTGCATTTACCCAGTGTGCTGTTATGGAGATATAACGACCCTAACCGTGCTTACTGGTCAACGTATCCTTATTGAGGTGCACCTTGCCACAGATGGCGTTGCGCAGTGCACACCTGATTTTTGTCTCCCACTTGGTTGTGCAGGGAAGGGATGTCTCGGAAAAGTAGTGGCGGCTGGGCACGACGTACTGTGGGACAGCCACCGCCATAAGGCTTTTAAAACTCTCCGTCTCCACCAGACGGAATTACAGCATTTCAAAGGCCAGTAATTTAGAAATGATGGCATTCAGGGCCAGGGATCGCGGGTGGGTATGGGGGTACTTCCTCTTCCGCTCCAGTTTTTGGGAGATGGAGAGCTGAATGCTTCCGTGGGACATTGTGGAGATGCTTGGTGACCCATGTGGTGGTGTTGCTGGCAGATCCTCTGTTTGCGGGTGGCAGGTGCCATGGTCACTCCAGAGGTGGATGAAGAGGCTGAGACTGCAGCAGAAGAGGAAGCAAGAGGAGCCAGAGACCTTTCTTGGTTTTTGAGGTGTCTACTTCACTGTAGCTCGTGCTTTGCACTTAAATGCCTGGTCATGCAGGTTGTGCAAACCACTCGTGTCTTGTCGTCAGCACATTGTCTGAAGAACTGACACGCCAGGGAACTCCTTGGAGCTGGTGTTGGTGTGCTCGATCCCTTGCTGCGGTGGGCAGTAACAGGCGTACTGTCTAGGGGACGGCTGCTCTGCTTTTGCACCCTGCTCCCTCTTCTGCTGTGCTTGTGGCTCTGTGCGACCACTGCCTCTTCCTCTGAACTACAGAGGTCACTCGCATGACCTTGATTCCATGTGGGGTCGAGGACCTCATCGTCCTCCATCATCAGTTGGCACCTGTGTTTCGTCATCATCTGAGATGTGCTGCGATGGTCCTCCCCATGTACTCCTCTTGAAAAAGAAGTGGTTGGGCATCGGTGCACTCAATCTCTTCCACATCTGGGTCAGGGATAGATGGATGGCCCTGGGAAACCCTGCTAACAGTCATCAAAAAGCAGAAGAGACTACTGCATGACTTGGGGCTCAGACTGCTTGGCTGATCTGCAAGGGAATGAGGTGAAAGACTGGACATCGGCTGCAGGTGCCAACTCTGATCTTTCAGCAGGAGACTGGGTGGGAGAAAATGTGAAGGAACTGGAGGCACTGTCAGCAACCTGATCTACTATCCCCTGTACTTGTTCTGGCCTCACCATTCGTAGAGCCGCATTAGGCCCGACCAAATGCCGCTGCAGGTTCTGTCGCCTACTCGCACCTAAAGAAGGTGTTTCACTTGTGCGTGTAGCTGGCACAGATCGACCATGTCCTCTCCCTGCAACAGGAGCTCCACCACCAGCAGCACCACGACCTGGGCCACGTCCCTTATTTGACGCTCTCCTCATATCTCTCAAATTTAGGATCTTTCCCTAAATGGGTGTTTTTCAAATAACAGAATAGAACCACAGTATGTAAAGGGTGTATCTCACACGTACAGATGTAGACTAGGCCGCAATTATTTTTTGCCTAAAATGGTTGTTTCTTTAACCTCTTCCGGACATAGGGCGTACAGGTACGCCCTGATGTCCCGGTACTTAAGGACACAGGGCACAGGGCGTACCCGATAATCCAGAACAATCACCATCCTGAGAGGTGATGTGACATCACCTCTCAGGATTGCCTCTCATTGGTTGGCTGCAGGGGCGGGCAGTTCAAATTACTGCAGCGCTCCTCCCCTCCTCCTTTTCAGTCCGGAAGCCGAGGAGAGAGGAGCGCTGCCCCGGATCTTCCGCCAGCACCTCCATTTATAAAGAGCTCAGGATCCATGGAATGTCAGCCAGCACCCCCATCTGTGCACCCAGGTATTTAGGGAGAGGTTAGGTTAGGCAGGGATATTCAGGGAAAGTTAGTGGAAGAAAAAAAAAAAACTTTGTGATTGCATCACCCTAAATCGGGTGTCTTCTTTTTTTTTTTTTTTTTTTTTTTTAATTTGTTAGGTTTAGGGTAAGTTCGCAAACACCCGTGCCCCCACACACACTCACACCAAATAAAGTTTATCACACACACACACACACTCCCCTATGGCCCACCGGATGTTCTCGGCTGAGGAGGCATACGCCCAGCTTGCCTCCGACTCCGAGGGTCCCAGAGAGGACGAGGATGACCCCATTTTCCTTTTGTCATCCGCGTCCTCCTCATCTAGCAATGAAGATGAGCCCCCAAGGTGGAGAACAGGGAACGCAATGCTAGGAACCCTGTGGCCCATCATAGTACGAGCAGCTCTGGGGCGCCTACTAGCTTTCCGGCCCACCAGTTAAGTCCACCGGAGCCCCCTGCCGGTGAACTTGCATGGTATACCCCAGAGCATTTTGAGCCCGTGATTCCTGATTTTGTAGGCCAACCAGGAATCCAGATTTCCAGAGTGGGCTTCACTGAATACGACTACTTTAGTCTTTTTTTCAGTGACCACTTTGTAAATCTAATGGTGGAGCAAACAAACCTGTACGCCCAACAGTTTGTTGCTCAACACCCGGGCTCCTTTTTGGCTAGGCTCGGTGGCTGGACTCCGGTCAGTGCAGCCGAGATGAGGACATTTTGGGGCCTAGTGCTGCACATGGGCCTAGTGAAGAAACCTAGTGTCAGGCATTACTGGAGTGGGGACTTCCTCTACCAGGCCCCACTTTACAGTACGGCCATGACACGCTCCCGGTTTGAGGCCATCCGGAATGCCTGCATTATGCAGATAATGCAGCATGTCCCCCCCCCCAAGGTGATCCTGCCTATGACCGCATTTACAAAATCAGGCCGGTCTTCGATCACTTTGGGGCCAAATTTGTACAGGCCTATGTACCTGGAAGGGAGGTTGCAGTTGATGAGTCTCTCATTGCTTTCAAGGGGAGACTCATTTTCCGCCAGTATGTTCCCTCAAAGCAGGTGAGGTATGGCGTGAAGCTGTACAAACTTTGTGAGAATACCTCGGGGTACACTTGCAAGTTTCGTGTGTACGAGGGGCGAGATTCCCGTATTCAACCCCCAGAATGTCCCCCCACTCTGGGTGTTAGCGGGAAACTTGTGTGGGACCTTATGCACCCACTGCTAGATAAGGGATATTACCTGTACGTGGATAACTTTTATACTAGTATCCCCTTGTTCCAGTCCCTCGCCGCCAGATCCACGTCTGCTTGTGGGACAGTGTGAAAAAATCAACGCGGCCTCCCTACCCACCCAGGGGTGCAACCCGTGCCCTTACCAGTGGAAACCTGTTGCTGGTCAGATATAAGGACAAGAGGGATGTACTTATACTGTCCACAATTCACGGTAACGGGATCACCCCTGTCCCTGTGCAAGGTACCTCGGCAACGGTCCTCAAGCCCGATTGTATCGTCGACTACAATTGGTATATGGGAGAAGTGGATCTCTCTGATCAAGTCCTCAAGCCATATAATGCCATGCGCAAAACCCGGGCATGGTACAAAAAAGTTGCGGTCTACTTGGTACAGGTTGCCTTGTACAACTCTTTTGTGCTGTCCCGGAGAGCTGGCAACACAGGGACATTCCTTCAGTTCTGAGGCAGTCCTCAAGGCCCTGATCTTTTCTGACCGGGAAAGAGCAGGCCAGAGTACCTCGGGAACTGGAGGCGCCCGGATCGTCCCTGGCCAACACTTTCCAGGTGTGGTGCCCCATACTGGAAAGAAGGGACGGACCCAAAAAAAGTGCAGTGTGTCACAGGAGGGAGGTACGGAAGGACACCACTACTCAGTGTGACACGTGCCCCGATCATCCGGGCCTCTGCATTGACGGTTGCTTAAGGGAGTACCACACTTCCATGGAGTACTAAATTTATATCCCAATTTAGCCACTGACAATCGGATAAAAAAAAGACTATGGTTCTCAGACTTGAGACACTAAAAGAAAAAAAAAAAATTTCAAAAATATTATTTAGTAAAACTAAAATAAATAAAAAAATGTTGACATATTAGGAATCGCCACGCCCGCAAAAATCTGCTCTATAAAAATACCCCATGACTTAACCCCTCAGATAAACATGGTAAAAAAATAAAAATGGTGCAAAAAAAGGTTCTTTTTTGTCACCTTACATCACAAAAATTGTAATAGCAAGCGATCAAAAAGTCTCATGTCCCCCCAAAATAGTGCAAATAAAACTGTCTTCTCATCACGCAAAAAATTAGCCCATACCTAAGATAGGCTAAAAACCAAAAAAAATGACTCCTAGACTATGGAGATGCCCAAAAAATTTTTGGATTGTTTATAAAAAGATAATACAGTGTAAAACATAAATACATTTAAAAAAAACTAAACATATTAGGTATAGCCGCTGCTCTATAAAAATACCCCATGACATAACTTCTCAGATGAACACTGTCAAAAAAAAAAAAAAAAAAAAAACAGTGCCAAAACAGCATTTTTTTGGGCACATTTTTCATTTTAATCCGTTTTTTTTTCCAGTAACAAAGCAAGGGTTAACAGCTAAACAAAACTTAATATTTATTACCTTGATTCTGCAGTTTACAGAAACGCCCCATATCTGGTTGTAAACTGCTATATGACCAAACGGCAGGGCGCAGAAGGAAAGGAACGCCGTATGGTTTCTGGAAGGCAGATTTTGATGGCCTTTTGCACCATTTCCCATTTGAAGCCCCCCTGATGCACCCCTAGAGTAGAAACTCCATAAAAGCGACCCCATCTAAGAAACTACACCCCTCAAGGTATTCAAAACTGATTTTACAAACTTTATTAACCTTTTAGGTGTTCCTCAACAGTTTATGGCAAATGGAGATGAAATTTCAGAATTTCTATTTTTGGTTACCTTGCCTCGCATAAATGTAATATAGATAAATAGATAGATAATATAGATAAACCAAAAATCATATGTACCCTAAAAATAGTCCCAACAAAACTGCCACCTTATCCTGTAGTTTCCAAAATGCGGTCACTTTTATAGAGTTTCTACTCTAGGGGTGCATCAGGGGGGCTTCAAATGGGACATGGTGTAAATAAACCAGTCCAGCAAAACTTGCCTTCCAAAAACCACACGGCGCACCTTTCCCTCTACGCCCTACCGTGTGCCTGTACAGTAGTTTACGGCCACATATGGGGTGTTTCTGCAAACTACAGAATCGGGGCAATAAATATAGCATATCGTTTGGCTGTTAACCCTTGCTTTATTACTGGAAAAAATTTATAAAAATGGAAAATTTGCCATAAATTCTGAAATTTTATCTCCATTTGCCATTAACTCTTGTGGAACACCTAAAGGGTTAACGATGTTTGTAAAATCAGTTTTGAATACCTTGAGGTGTATAGTTTCTATAATGGGGTCATTTTTGGTGGTTTCTATTATGTAAGCCTCACAAAGTGACTTCAGACCTGAACTGGTCCCTAAAAATTGTTTTTTTAAAAAATTTTAAGATTTGCTTCTAAACTTCTAAGCCTTGTAACGTCCCCAAAAACTAAAATGATATTCCCAAAATGATCCAGACATGAAGTAGACATATGGGGAATGTAAAGTAATAACTATTTTTGGAGGTGTTACTATGTATTATAGAAGTAGAGAAATTGAAACTTGTAAATTTGCAATTTTTTAAAAAAAAATTGTAAATTTGGTATTTCTTTTATAAATAAAAATGTTTTTGTTTTTTTTTTACTTCATTTTACCAGTGTCATGAAGTACAATGTGACGAAAAAACATCTCAGAATGGCCTGGTCCTTAAGGTGAAATACGGCTGTGTCCTTAAGGAGTTAATAACAGAATAAGACAGCAGTATATAACCCTTGAATTTCACACGTGCTGATGCAGCAAGGGCTGTAAAATTGTGTATTTTGCCCAAAAAGGGTGTTTTATTAATAGAAGAATATAACCACAGTATCTAAAGTGTGTACAAGGGTGTATCTCACACGTACAGATCCAGACTAGGACGCAATTACATTTTTTTGCCCAAAATGGGTATTTGTTTAATAACAGAATATGACAGCAGGATATAACCCTTGAATTTCACATGTGCAGATGCAGCAAGGGCTGTAAAATGGTGTATTTTGCCCAAAAAGGGTGTTTTTAAAAACCAAGAAAATTATAGCTGTATTTCTAGCGTAAATTGCACACTGACTAATGCAGCAGAGGCCAAAAATGAAGGTTATTGCCAAAATTGGGTGTTTTTTTAAAGCCAGATTATTATTGCAGTATTTCATGCTTGGATTTGAATGTCACAAATGCACAGATGCAGTGCTGGTGCACGGAGATTGCATAAAATGGCCGCCGCCGCCCACCTAACAGACGGATAAATGTTCTTTTTCTCTGCCACTAGGCTCAGGCCAGGGTAAAAAGATTGTGCACTGCACCCACACAACTAAATCTATGTAGATCGCTGAGTTCAATTGGACTTCTGATAACAGAGTCTGTCCTATTCTCTCCCTCACAGCAGCAGCATCATCCTCTCCCTACACTAAGCACAGCAGAGTGACTTGCAGCGCCACGTGACTCCAGCTTATATAGAGGCTGGGTCACATGCTGCACTGGCCAATCACAGCCATGCCATTAGTAGGCATGGCTGTGATGGCTTCTAAGGTCACACAGTTAAAATCTTGTTGATTGGCTGCTCTGCAGCCTTTCAAAAAGCGCTAAGAAAATTGCTGAACACCGAACCCGAACTTTTACTGAAATGTCCGGGGTCCAAAAATCCTTTTTGGACTTTGTGAAGTGGAAGTGGTGCATGGGAATACAGTGTATTCAGTACATAAAAAAAAAACATTTAAAGTGCCTTTATGTTCAGCCGCTTTCCTCTAGTAAAGTAGAGTAGAGAAGTCAGGGGCAATCCAGGCCTTGTTTATTTTTATAAGAGTCAACCTGTCAGCATTTTCAATTGACAGGCGGATGCGCTTATCAGTTAATATGCCCCCAGCAGCACTAAATAGCCTCTCTGACACAACACTGGCGGCAGGGCAGGCCAGCGCCTCCAAGGCGTAGAGCGCCAGTTCATGCCTCGTGTCCACCTTGGACATCCAGTAGTTGTAATGCACAGACGGATCATTGAGGACGATGACACGGTCTGCTACGTACTCCTTTACCTTCTTCCAAAATCTTTCCCTCCACTAGGCCGCTCATCAGGGTTTGGGTGCTGGCGGGGTGTCATTAAACTGTCCCAGGCTTTGGAGAGTGTTGCTCTGCCTCTGATGGAACTGCTGTGTGTTCCCCTCGTCTCCCCTCCTCGGTTGCCCAAGGAACTATGTACTCTGCCGCCAATGTTGTCAGCTGGAAATTTTTGGAGCAATTTTTCAACAAGGACCTTCTGGTATAGCATCATTTTGCTCTTCCTCTCCACCACAGGAATAAGAGATGAAGTTCTCTAGGTAGTGGGAGTCGAGAAGGGTGAACAACCATTAATCGGTGTTGTCCAAAATGCGTAAAACACGTGTCATCATCCGAACTGAGGGTGGTCTTGCAATCACCCTGCGTAATGTCTTCCCCATTTTTCACCTCTTCCACATGCATAGCCTCGCCCTTAATTGTGAGCAGCGAGCATTTGAGTAGACACAGAAGTGGGATGGTGACACTAATAGCGTTATCACCACTCAACATCTGTGTTCATTCCTCAAAGTTTCTTAAAACTTCAGAGGTCAGACATCCATGCCCACTTCGTCACCTTTCCAGTCAGCTTACGCTCTTCACAAGTGAGACCATGTTGCAGCTGGTTTTCCACTACTGCGCTCTGTTGCTTACAAAGCTTGGCCAACATGTGGAATGTCTAGTTCCAGCGCGTGCTCACATCGCACAACAGTCGGTAAGCTGGCAATTGTATGTGCTGCTACAGCATTGACAGACTGGTGGTAGCCATTGATGACTTGTGGAAATGGGCACACACGCAGCGCACCTTCACCAGTAGCTCAGGCAAATTGGGGTAGGTTTTGAGAAACCGCTGAACCACTAAGTTGAACAGGTGGGCTAGGCATGGGATGTGTGTGAGCTTTCCGATCTCCAAAGCAGCCACCAAGTTATGGCCATTATCAGACACAATCATGCCTGGTTCTAGGTTGAGTGGCGAGAGCCACAGCTCAGTCTGGTCTCTTATCCCCTGCCACAGCTCTGTGGCGGTGTGCTGTTTGTCACCTAAGCAGATCAGCTAAAGCACGGCCTGTTGATGCTTCCCCTCTGTAGTGCTACACTGCTTCCAGCTACCCACTGATGGCTGACTGGTGCTTCAAGAGGATAATTCCGAGGTGGAAGTGGAAGAGGAGGCGGAGGAGGAGGAGGAGGAGGAGAAGTAGGTGGTGGCGGAAACCCTAATGGAATTAAGGCCAGCAATCCTTGGCGTCGGTAGCACCTGTGCCATCCCAGAGTAGGACTCGCTCTCAGCCTCCAACATTCCGCCAGTGTGCAGTCAGGGAAATGTAGCATCCTTCGCCGAAAACACTTGTCTATGTGTCAGTGGTTAAGTGGACCTTCCTAGTCACTGCGTTGGCCAGGGCACGTGTGATGTTACAGGACACATGCTGGTGTAAGGCGGGCATGGCACACCATGAAATATAGTGGTGGCTAGGGACTGCGTACCGAGGGACGACTGCCAACATCAGGCTGCGGAAGGCCTCAGTGTCCACGAACCTAAATGGCAACATTTCAAGGGCCAGTAATTTCAAAAGTTGAGCATTTAGTGCTATGGCCTGTGGGTATTTGCACTTGCGTTCAAATGACTCTGTTATAGACATTTAGATGCTGAGCTGGGACAAGGAAGTGGATGTTGTTGCTGATGGTTCATGCAAAGGTCCAGGTGCAGGGCGAGGGGCATCCGGGCCTGCGCCTTCAAAAGGGGATTGGCCAGCAGTGCGTAACACAGGGGAAGAGGAGGCAGTGGTGTGACTCGCAAACCCAGATTGTGGAACCAGGCATCTCTGTGCATTCAAAATGCCATCAATAAAATGCATCTTTGTCCGTTGTCCATAACATATGCCTGCCCATACCATGACCCCACCGCAACCATGGGCCACTCGATCCACAACGTTGACATCAGCAAACCGCTCACCCACACGACGCCACACACGCTGTCTGCCATCTGCCCTGAACAGTGAAAACCGGGACTCATCCGTGAACAGAATGCCTCTCCAACATGCCAGACGCCATCGACTGTGAGCATTTGCCCACTCAAATTGGTTACGACAACGAACTGAAATCACGTCCAGAGGACGATGAGCATGCAGATGAGCTTCCCTGAGACGGTTTCTGACCGTTTGTGCAGAAATTCTTTGGTTATGCAAACCGATTGTTGCTGCAGCTGTCCAGATGGCTGGTCTGACGATCATGGAGGTGAACATGCTGGATGTGGAGGTCCTGGGCTGGTGTGGTTACACGTGGTCTGCGGTTGTGAGGCCGGTTGGATGTACTGTCAAATTCTCTGAAACGACTTTGGAGATGGCTTATGGTAGAGAAATGAACATTCATTGCACGGGTAACAGCTCTGGTAGACATTTCTGCAGTCAGCATGCCAATTGCACGCTCGCTCAAACATTGCAACATCTGTGGCATTGTGCTGTGTGATCAAACTGCACATTTCAGAGTGGTCTTTTATTGTGGGATGCATATTTTAGGGCTAGAGGGCAGCGTTTTCAATTTCAGTGAAAACACCACAATAAATATTAGAGCATCTACAAAAAAGTGTTGGTGTGTGGGGGGATTAATCTCCTAGCAGGTTGACAACTTGTGTTTTTTGAAACAAAAAAGACATTAGGCCCAAATCTGTTAGTGGTGCCGATACTGAATTATTCTCAAAGTAAATCATTAGCAGTGTCTTCATTATGTATGTAGAAAGGGAAGGACACTTTATTGTGCCTGTCTATAAGCTCCAGAAAAAAGACTTGCAAACTGTTCCATACATTGTGTGACCATGTACATTAGGCCAAAAAATGTCAGGAATACTAAAGGGTTCTAAATGAAAGATCCAGTGCCAGGCCTTGCCTTCCCTGAGCCAGAATGTGAGTAGTAACATCAGCAGACGTAGTAGTAGCCAGAAGTAGTAGTGGTAGTGGGCCGCATATAGTATCTCCTAGGCTTTGGAAATGCAAAACATTATCATTGAGGAGAAAGAGGATGAGATTTTGGATTACATGGTTCACTCCTCCTCTTAGTCACAGCAGGATGACGTGGAGGTGACTTTTGAGTATGAAACCATGCTTTGGAGCAATGGTAATAGTGGCTCTCGTAGCCACAGTATTGGTGGTGGGGGCAGCGACAGTGGCACTCTGGGGAAAATAAAAAGCGGGGCATTTGGAGGGCCAAGGAGTCCACAATAATATATCACGGCCTAATAAAAGTGGAAGGGAAGGTGAGGACTTCGATGATTGTGTGTTGGACAGGACCTGGGAGCCGGATTGGGGTGCTGAGGAGGACATAACATCTGAGAAGGAGAGTGGTGGCAGTGGCAGAAATAAAGAGCATAGCCAACGTACAGCCAGGGCCATTTCTGCTTCAGGAACTGGTGATGTCACTGACACTGTGGGTACGTTACGTTGGGTCCAAAACATGCCAGAGCTAAGCCAAGAGCTGTAGCTCTGTGCAAGTATAGCCAGTCTGGCACTTTGTCACCACACTGCTGTAAGACAGAAACATTTCCCTGTGCAAGTTCTGCAAGTGTAAGATGGCAGCCAGCTACCACAACAAAAGTTTCCTCATCTCAGTCTACATTGCAGCAGCCAGGCCACTTCCACGGGCAGTACGGTTTCTTTCACATTGTCGTCATCACTTTCTGCTTTTCCTATATAGACTTCTCCTCCTCAGCTACATTGTCAGCAATCGATATTGGAATGCATAGCCAGGAATTCACATCCAGGAATCTGCTGGTGCGCAAGCTTAATTCCCACCTGGCCAAGTTGCTGGGAGTACAATCACTGCTGTAACATTTACTAGAGTCTGCTGCCTTTAGGGAGCTGATGGCACACGCTTTTTCTCCCAACAAGCCATCTTTGTCTTGTACTTTCACGTGACCGAAAACGTGGGCCACGCCTTGCAACTGTCGCTGTGTGGAAAGGTACATACCACGGTGGACTCTTGAAGCAACTGTTACAGGTAGGGACAGTACATATCTTTCATGGACCACTGGGTCAAACTTTTTTCAGCAGCAGAAAGGCAACTCCTCAGCAACATGGCTGGATCCCTTTGACCCATACAAGATTCTGTTGGTCAGGTTCCAACACCAAGCACTTATCTGCCTTCTCCACCTCCTCCTCAATTGACATCCTCCCATACCGAACAGTAGCATCACTCCCATTCCCCCTCTTTCCTATCACATGTGTCAAGTCAAACATCTCCATGCTGTGTTGCAGCTGATCAGCCTCAGCAAGAGTAGCCACACAGGTGAGCAGTTGTACATCATGCATCAAATATCCCGCTGGCTGTCACTCCATCAATTCCAATTGGGCAAGGTGGTCAGCGACAATGGCCTTAACATCCTGGCTGCACTGATTCTGGGGGAAATAACACATACTCCTTGCATGGTGCAAGTGATTGCTTTGGCTAGATTCTGGTTTCCATAGGAACCGGGCCAGTGCTTCAAGTTCAGCAGCGCCAGCCAATCAGATGCAGATGACGTCATGTAGGTCATGTGACTCATTGTGCATCATGTGACCTGCAGGGTGGGGTATTTAAACAGGTAACTGCTGGCCACAGTTGCCTGTGATTTTGGTCTGTTAAGCCTCAGATTTAAACAGAATTTCTGGACCTGCCTCTGACTGACAATTTTGCAATTGTGAATCCTGTTGCCTGACTCCTTTTGTCTATTGATTTGGCTCTGTTGTGCACTCCTGGTTTTTACCCAGTCCATCCATTTATTCCTCCTGGCTTGCGATTCTCACCTTTCATTTTAGGTGCCTGTCTGTCATTACATTTTTTTTTGCATAGTAGGACCCTGCACCTAGTCAGGAAGGGACTATTTTCCAGTTGTGGGCCATTGTTTAGGATGGATCTTAGAAGTATTTAGAGAAAGTGGCAGGCTTGGACTGGCTTAACAAGTGAATCCCCAGTGGGCCCCTAAGCAATGTGGGCCCCACCCCCTGCACAAGTAGCACATGACACAGTAGACTAATGGTAGCTGGCCAGCTAAGACCTGTCCTAGGTTGCTAATATAGCTTATATGTTTATACAGCTAGACCTGCCAATAACCTTAATACAGTTCCTATGTTTGTGTTTTAAGGACAATCAAAGTTATTTACAGTGACTTCATGTTTGGATGTCATATAACTGTTATATATTGTGCTCACAGAAGCAGAAAAGATAATATGCCTTTTAAGATTCATTATATAATGTAAGGTAAGCTCAATGACACAGCAGAAAAAGAAAGCAGAGTTAAACTGTTGTTGCTGGGCAGGAGTCTAGACCAATCCTAGCCAGCCTCACACAGCACAGGAGTTTTGATCAATTACAGCCAGCCTCAAACACAGCTTGTGTGGAAAATTCTCCTAGCAGGAGCTGCTGGAAACATTATTTACCAGAGAGAGAAGCTGAACAGACATTCACTCCATTAAGAGCTGTGTTTTATGGAAGCAGAGAGGCCAAAATAGGTATTTAAAACCATTATATAATGTAATAGTGATTAAAACTGTATACTAAACCAGTTATATGTGTATTTACTTACAGTTCCACCAAATTCAATTGCAAACTACAAATACAATACAAACAATTGCAAACTACAAAGTTCACAATCCAAATTCCATATTGCAATCCAAATTGCATACAACCATACCAGATCATACTCAACCAATCTGCAAGTATTTACTGCTAATTGTATAGAGCAAACTGCAAACCAAGTAGAGCAAGTGAACTATTGGTTAGCCTCAGATATACCTCTTAGAGAGATCATAAAGTGCTTAAATAACTTAGTGAGAGTACAGATACTCAAGAGAGAAATATATCCACCATTTTATGTTGAATGACAAGATTGAACAGTTGAAACACCATCTTATGCATACTGCCATTTTATGATACTGTATTCAACACGTGTCATGGACTATCTGCTGCGGAGGCGGCAGTGTTATACAGTTGCAAGAAAGTATGTGAACCCTTTTGGAATGATATGGATTTCTGCACAAATTGGTCATAAAATGTGATCTGATCTTCATCTAAGTCACAACAATAGACAATCACAGTCTGCTTAAACTAATAAAACACGAATTAAATGTTACCATGTTTTTATTGAACACACCACGTAAACATTCACAGTGCAGGTGTAAAAAGTATGTGTACCCCTAGACTAATGACATCTCCAAGAGCGAATTGGAGTGAGGTATCAGCCAACTGGAGTCCAATCAATGAGATGAGATTGGAGGTGTTGGTTACAGCTGCCTTGCCCTATAAAAAACACACACCAGTTCTGGGTTTGCCTTTCACAAGAAGCATTGCCTGATGTGAATGATGCCCCGCACAAAAGAGCTCTCAGAAGACCTACGATTAAGAACTGTTGACTTGCATAAAGCTGGAAAGGGTTATAAAAAGTATCTCCAAAAGGCTTGCTGTTCATCAGTCCATGGTAAGACAAATTGTCTATAGATGGAGAAAGTTCAGCACTGCTGCTACTCTCCCTAGGAGTGGCCGTACTGTAAAGATGACTGCAAGAGCACAGCACAGACTGCTCAATGAGGTGAAGAAGAATCCTAGAGTGTCAGCTAAAGACTTACAAAAGTCTCTGGCATATGCTAGCATTCCTGTTTGCAAATCTATAATACGTAAAACACTAAACAAGAATGGATTTCATGGGAGGATACCACAAAGGAAGCCACTGCTGTCCAAAAAATAATTGCTGCACGTTTACAGTTTGCACAAGAGCACCTGGATGTTCCACAGCAGTACTGGCAAAATATTCTGCGGCCAGATGAAACCAAAGTTGAGTTGTTTGGAAGAAACACAACACTATGTGTGGAGAAAAAGAGGCACAGCACACCAACATCAAAACCTCATCCCAACTGTGAAGTATGGTGGTGGGGGCATCATGGTTTGGGTCTGCTTTGCTGCATCAGGGCCTGGACGGATTGCTATCATCGAAGGAAAAAAGAACTCCCAAGTTTATCAAGACATTTTGCAGACTAACTTAACGCCATCTGTCCAACTGAAGCTCAACAGAAGATGGGTGTTGCAACAGGACAACGACCCAAAGCATAGAAGTAAATCAACAACAGAATGGCTTAAACAGAAGAAAATACGCCTTCTGGAGTGGCCCAGTCAGAGTCCTGACCTCAACCCGATTTGAGATGCTGTGGCATGACCTCAAGAAAGCGATTCACACCAGACATCCCAAGAATATTGCTGAACTGAAAGAGTTCTGTAAAGGGGAATGGTCAAGAATTACTCCTGACCGTTGTGCACGTCTGATCTGCAACTACAGGAAACGTTTGGTTGAAGTTATTGCTGCCAAAGGAGGTTCAACCAACTATTAAATCCAAGGGTTCACATACTTTTTCCACCTGCACTGTGAATGTTTACATGGTGTGTTCAATAAAAACATGGTGACATTTCATTCTTTGTGTGTTATTAGTTTAAGCAGACTGTGATTGTCTATTGTTGTGACTTAGATGAAGATCAGATCACATTTTATGACCAATTTGTGCAGAAATCCATATCATTCCAAAGGGTTCACATACTTTTTCTTGCAACTGTATATGAAGAAAAGTTGACGTTAATAAAGTTATTTCAAACATTTGGTGTGCTCTTTTTAAACATACTGCTTCCATAGAACGGCGCTAGAGGAATTACAGAGTAATAGTCTGGTTAGACTAAAAAGTCACTTATCAAAATACTTCTAATGCCACAGCGCCAGCCACACTAATTGCACTACATGTAGATGGGCAGCATACGGCACCTCAACCAGCTTTTGTATGTATAAAAAAAATGATGACTTCTAGGCACAGAGGTATGATAGTACCCTCTTTCCTCAGTGCCCTGTGTCATCTTATAGCGTTTTACAGCTGCTGCCGCTGTGTAGGCAGGTAATATTTGCATGTCGCTCTACAGTGGGCCCCCAGTTTACTAGTGGGCCCTAAGCAGCCCACTCAATTAGTTCAGGATTTAGCTGAAGGCGTTCAGCAACAAGAGAAAGTATAGCCTGTTAAACCGGTATCAGCACCCTGACAACCCCTCGAACCTCATGTGAAGCCTTCACATTGTTTCTCAGGAGATAGGAAGAAATTCATATTTCTCAAAGAGCACTGTAAATTATATATTCGCCTGAGGCCCCACTCATCAGGATCTGAACATCAGAAAGTGGGTATCATTATTTTATTGTTACAGGGAGATCTGCAGAAATTGTCCTTTTCTCTCCCCTCTGTTGCTATGGAATTGTCTTCAGTAGATCTTTTTTTTTTTTTTTTTTTTTTTTTTTCTCCCCTTGGCTGCTTGTATGATAAACCTGACAGGATGGTCTTTGCAAAATCCAAGTTATTTTCTCTCTGCCAGAGGTACAGGCCGGTAGAGAAATATTGCGCTGAATTCTGTAGATGGTGTGTGACTACTAAATGGAATGATCCAGCCCTGAGATCCAAATTTCATCAGGGTTTGTCGGACACAGTTAATTACCTTACTCCTGACTCTTTGGATCAAACTATGACCTTAGCTACCTGATTAGACCATGTTGTGAGGGAACACAATAGTGAATGTTCGTGTGCACTACCTCTTAAGCCCTGTACTTAGCAGTGGATCAGCCACAGTTATGAAGAGGCACCGGCAACAGGCGTAGAAAATGGTAAATGGGACAGGCCGGCCAAACCGTCCCCTTTCCCACCCATGCCACGTCCACCTGGCGGGAGCGGGGAGAAGTTACATATTGCAGTGCAAACTGAAGACTGCTGTGGTACTCAGCATGCCCAAACTTCAGTTGCATAATGCTGTTATTAATTGGTCCACAGGGGAATTAGATAAGTGGAGAGAAAGATGTGCTGATTGTTCTCTGAGGTCTATAGCATGTTTTGATGCAGAGTCTGAACAAATTCCTAAGTATGTAAAAGACTTTGAAGATGGTTTTTATCTAAATCTCAATCTGATGTTCCGCCTCCTCATAGCTCATACAGTTGTGCCATTGAGCTATTGCTTGGATCCAAATATCCCAAGGGATGTATTTATAAACTTTTTGGGCCAGAGCGTCAAGCTGTTTAAGGATTATATCAAGGAGAATCTGATGAAAGGACATATCTGGACTTCAGTATTCCCCATGGGAGTATGTTTGTTTCTTTTTTGTGGATAAAAAAGGATGGTGGTCTTAGACATTAGAAATTAAACAAGTAAGTAAAACAAAGTAAATAAAAAAAAACAAAAGAAAAAGTATCAGAGGGACTTATAATCTTATTTGTATTAAGGAGGGGATAAATTGAAAACGGCCTTTAATACCACTGAGGCGCATTTTGAATATCTTGTTATGCCATTTGGTTTAAGTAACGCTGCTGTGGTCTTTCAAAATTTGGTTAATGATATTTTCAGCGATTTTATGGTGGGAGATGTATGGTGGTTTATTAAGATGGCATTTTGGTGTATTCTTCAGATTGGGATTCTCCTGTGCACCATGTTAGATCTTGTACTGCAGATACTTCACAAGAACCAATTATTTGAGAAATTGGAAAAATGTGTTTTTGGGGAGTAGGAGATACCCTTTCTCGGGTATATTCTTACCCCAAGATCATTTCAGATGGATTCTGGCAAGATCCAAGCTATTAAGAATTGGGTCCAAACTTTGTCTCTTAATGCACTGCAACACTCTCTGGGTTTTTCTATTACCGCAATGTATTAAAAAATTTTCCATTATCGCCAAACTCCCTTACTGATATCACTAGAGATGAGCAAAGCATTAAAAAAATTTATTTACTTCATCACGAAGATGCCGCGTTCATAGCTGATTGTGGCATCTGACATTAATAATACAGTGTAAAAGAAAAATTAAATCCTACTTCATCTTTTTGCTTGCAATGGGCTGGCTGCCGCCATCTTGATTACAGATCAAGCATGAAATCTTGCAAGGTCTGTGATGACATCACGTCGGCCGGCGTTGTGACATCATATGTCACCACGCACTGGATTTCGTGCAAGATCTTTAATCAAGATGGATGGATTAATTTTTTATTTTTTTGCCATTCAGGGAAAATCGATTCGCTACCACGAAGCACAAGTAAATTGGTTTTGCTGCTAATCAAATTCCAATGTGAATAAAATTCTCACTGAAATTCAGATTTAGTGCATTATAAACCAGAAGCGATTTGTAGCCTTTGATACTGTAAAGAGGTGTTTCATGGAAGTATTGGTTTTGGTACAGCCATATTAAACCAAACCATTTGTGGTGGAGGTTGATGCTTCTGAGGTGGGGGCAGTGCTCTCAAGGTACATTCTCGCATACTCTCCTGAGGCCAAACACCAAGTGATGGTTCTTACTGATGATAAAAATTCAACTTTTTTGGCGTCCGCTAAGCGTATAAACCAGCGATGGCTAACCTCCAGCACTCCAGCTGTGGTGAAACTATGACTCTCAGCATGCTCCATTCATTTCTGTGGAGTTCTGAGAACAGCCAAGCAAGTGTGCATATTGGGAGTTGTAGCTTAACCACAGCTAGAGTTAAGGAGATTAGCCATCACAGATCTAAACCATAGAAAGGCTAGGCGGGCATTGTTTTATTTTTTTTACCCGTTTTAATTTTGTCTTCATCAAAGAATGTAAAGGCAGACGTCCTGTCCAGAAGCTTCTGTGACAGCTACTGGAGTCCAAACCTGAGCCTATATTTCCGGCAGGTGTTATTTCTGCATTTTCCTCAGATTTTTTTTTTTTCCTCTGAAATCAGTTCTAACTAGAGTTTATCTCCAGCAGAGTGTCCTATAGGCTCATTATTTGTTCCAGTTCAGCTTCAGTTATGCCTTCTTGATTAACCGTATCGAACTTTATGATTTTTGGTACCCGAACCCGTGTTCGGGCATTTAATAAAGCTTGTTGAAAGGCTGCAGGGCAGCCAATCAATGAGCTTTTAAGCTGTGTGCCCTTAGAAGCCATCACAGCCATGCCCACTAATGACATGGCTGTGATTAGACGGTGCATCATGTGACCCAGCCTCGATAAGCTGGATCACGTGTAGCACCGTCCATCAGCTCTCAATACTGAAAGGACATAAAGCAGGCAGCTGAAGTGAGGGACAGTGTTAGTGCGATTTTTATAAAAAAAAAAAATTATGGGTGCAATGCAACATCCCTGACACACAAATATAATAGTTAATCCGTCTGTTAGGTGCACGTCATATAACCACTTATTGTGTGAAGTACACCTGCACTGCATACATGACAGTGTTGATCGAGCACCGTAGTGCTCGGTTGCTCGGGGGGGTTCGGGCCGAACACATCGAGATGTTCCGGTGCTCTACCGAGCACCCAAGCACAATGGAAGTCAATGGGAGAACCCAAGCATTAATACCCCTTGAAGAGGTGAGGGTGCCTGGTTCATAGGAAAAGGTCAGAAATTGATGGAAACACCACCGAAATGGTTCAGGAACAGCATGGGATGTCTGGATGCATCTTGGACTCCCAGGTCGCTGCTGGGAACAATGTTGTCCAAGTAGTACGCCACTTTTACAGACTGACAATAATACACACAAAACCAAAGAAAAAAATCGATTTTTAGAGGAAAAATTTTTGGAAACATTCTTTCCTGTATATTTACTTGTATATAAAGTGCAAGTGCTGCCAAAAATTACAAGGAAGAGGCACTCCGATACAACCTGTATATCACATAAAGGAGGGCCTCATTAACATTGTGGCATAATTGTTCAGGTAGTGGGACTCCTACACTCATAAAGCCTATGCAAGTGAAAGGGCTGCCAAAAATTACAAGGAACCGGCACTACAATACAGCCTTTGTTACACATCAATGAGGGCGTCATACACAGCCGTGAAAAATTTGGATTGATGGCCTGCTGGTTACCCTCAAAAACTATTGGAGCAAGGGCCTGCTGATCTGACTATCTAAAACATTATGGGCGAGGGCCTGCTGCCGCTATGGCGACTCTAGATAACCTGGGCCCAATCGCACGTCCCCGTGACGGCGACTATCCATTCGGCTGTCTGCCCTATTAACATTTGATGTTATTTTCAGAGCGAACCATGGTGACCATGGGTAACAGGGAATCAGGGTTTGATTCCGGAGCGGCAGCCTGAGAAACGGCTACGGCTACCGCTTCCAAGCAAGGCAGCCATGCACACAAATTACCTATTAGGTATACAGTGGGGGAAATAATTATTTGACCCCTCACTGATTTTGTAAGTTTGTCCAATGACAAAGAAATGAAAAGTCTCAGAACAGTATCATTTCAATGGTAGGTTTATTGTAACAGTGGCAGATAGCACATCAAAAGGAAAATCGAAAAAATAACTTTAAATAAAAGATAGCAACTGATTTGCATTTCATTGAGTGAAATAAGTATTTGAACCCCTACCAACCATTAAGAGTTCTGGCTCCCACAGAGTGGTTAGACACTTCTACTCAATTAGTCACCCTCATTAAGGACACCTGTCTTAACTAGTCACCTGTATAAAAGACACCTGTCCACAGAATCAATCAATCAAGCAGACTCCAAACTCTCCAACATGGGAAAGACCAAAGAGCTGTCCAAGGATGTCAGAGACAAAATTGTAGACCTGCACAAGGCTGGAATGGGCTACAAAACCATTAGCAAGAAGCTGGGAGAGAAGGTGACAACTGTTGGTGCGATTGTTCGAAAATGGAAGGAGCACAAAATGACCATCAATCGACCTCGCTCTGGGGCTCCACGCAAGATCTCACCTCGTGGGGTGTCAATGGTTCTGAGAAAGGTGAAAAAGCATCCTAGAACTACACGGGAGGAGTTAGTTAATGACCTCAAATTAGCAGGGACCACAGTCACCAAGAAAACCATTGGAAACACATTACACCGCAATGGATTAAAATCCTGCAGGGCTCGCAAGGTCCCCCTGCTCAGGAAGGCACATGTGCAGGCCCGTCTGAAGTTTGCCAATGAACACCTGAATGATTCAGAGAGTGACTGGGAGAAGGTGCTGTGGTCTGATGAGACCAAAATAGAGCTCTTTGGCATTAACTCAACTCGCTGTGTTTGGAGGAAGAAAAATGCTGCCTATGACCCCCAAAACACCGTCCCCACCGTCAAGCATGGGGGTGGAAACATTTTGCTTTGGGGGTGTTTTTCTGCTAAGGGCACAGGACAACTTATTCGCATAAACGGGAAAATGGAGCCATGTATCGTGAAATCCTGAGCGACAACCTCCTTCCCTCTGCCAGGAAACTGAAAATGGGTCGTGGATGGGTGTTCCAGCACGACAATGACCCAAAACATACAGCAAAGGCAACAAAGGAGTGGCTCAAGAAGAAGCACATTAAGGTCATGGAGTGGCCTAGTCAGTCTCCGGACCTTAATCCAATCGAAAACCTATGGAGGGAGCTCAAGCTCAGAGTTGCACAGAGACAGCCTCGAAACCTTAGGGATTTAGAGATGATCTGCAAAGAGGAGTGGACCAACATTCCTCCTAAAATGTGCGCAAACTTGGTCATCAATTACAAGAAACGTTTGACCTCTGTGCTTGCAAACAAGGGTTTTTCCACCAAGTATTAAGTCTTTTTTTGTTAGAGGGTTCAAATACTTATTTCACTCAATGAAATGCAAATCAGTTGCTATCTTTTATTTAAAGTTATTTTTTCGATTTTCCTTTTGATGTGCTATCTGCCACTGTTACAATAAACCTACCATTGAAATGATACTGTTCTGAGACTTTTCATTTCTTTGTCATTGGAGAAACTTACAAAATCAGTGAGGGGTCAAATAATTATTTCCCCCACTGTAATTAGGTAAGGGCCTACAGGTGAGCTGACCCTGTAAAAGATTGTAGGTGAGGGCCTGCTGCTTAGCTGACCTTTTAAAAAAAAGAACAGTGTTCAAATCTGTCCGGGTCGCCTGAATACTTCAGCTAGGAATAATGGAATAGGACTTCGGTTCAATTTTGTTGGTTTTCGGAACTGGGGCCATATTTAAGAGGGACGACCGGGGGCATCCGTATTGCACCGCTAGAGGTGTAATTCTTGGACCGGCGCAAGACGAACCAAAGCGAAAGCATTTGCCAAGATTGTTTTCATTTATCAAAAATGAAAGCCTGCAGGTGAGCTGACCCTGTAAAACATATGCGTGGGCCTGCAGGTGCGCTGACCCTGTAAAATATTGTAGGTGAGGGCCTGCTGGTGAGCTGACCCTCTAAAAAAATTAAATGTGAGGGCCATCAGGTGAGCTGACCCTGTAAAATATGTAGGTGAAGGGCTGCTGGTGAGCTGACCCTGTAAAACATTATATGAGAGGGCCTGCTGGTGATCTGACCCTGTAAAGCACTATATGTGAGGGCCTGCTGGTGAGCTAACCCTCGAAAAAATTATATGCGAGGGCCTTCAGGTGAGCTGAGCCTGTAAAATATGTAGGTGAAGGCCTGCTGGTGAGCTGACCCTGTAAAACATTATATGAGAGGGCCTGCTGGTGATCTGACCCTGTAAAGCATTATATGTGAGGGCCTGCTGGTGAGCTAACCCTCGAAAAAATTATATGCGAGGGCCTTCAGGTGAGCTGAGCCTGTAAAAGATTGTAGGTGATGGCCTGCTAGTGAGCTGACCCTGTAAAACATTGTAGGTGAGGGCCTGCTGGTGAGCTGTTCATGTAAAACATTGTAGGTGAGGGCCTGCTGGTGAGCTGACCCTGTAAAACATTATATGCGAGGGCCTGCTGGTGAGCTGACCCTCTAAAAAATTATATGCGAGGGCCTGCTGGTGAGCTGACCCTGTAAAACACTGTAGATGAGGGCCTGCTGGTGAGCTGACCCTCTAAAAAAATTATATATACGAAGGCTTGCAGCTGAGCTCACCCTGTAAAACATATGCAAAGGGCTTATATGCGACGAATAAGCATAACGCGCGGGTTGCAGGAAAGGCAGCCTAACATGAAGTCAGCCATGTGTGCCAGTGTACCAACAGGCAAGACTTCGCAGTCGTCATCCTTAATTCCATCACTGGAGCGTGATTGGAAGGTGCGCGATCACGCTGATAGACACGCTGCTGATGGCATTCCCACCTGACACTGGGGGCTCAGTGGAAGCACAAGGCGAAGGCAGAGGAGGAGGAAGAGGTCGCCAATGCAGCTGGGGCACCTCCAGCACCTCAGAAGGGAGGGTTAGCATGGCCAAAATGTGTAAAAGCTTTGTCAGCACGCCACAACAGCCAGCACCACCAGTTGATATGGAACGTCTTAGCAGGAGGCAGCATTTCAGCAACATGGTGGAACAGTATGTGTGCACACGCCTACACATACTGATTGATGGGTCTGCCCCATTCAACTTCTGGGTCTCCAAATTGGGCACATTGCCTGAGCTTGCCCTTTATGCCTTTAGAGGTGCTGGCCTGTCCTGCGGCCAGTGTATTGTCCGAACGTGTGTTCAGCACGGTGGGGGGGGGGTGATCACAGACAAGTGCAGCCGCCTGTCCACAGCCAATGTGGACAAGCTCACATTCATTGAAATGAACTAGGCATGGATCCCACAGGTCTTGTCCGTACCTTGTGCAGAATAGACAAGTACACCGGCCGCGCCCAGCCATTGTTATACTCCAGCGCACTTTCTCTTTGTTTTCTTTTTTATATTTCCCAATGTTTTGGGGTCTTCCCAAATTTATAAAAAAAAACTACAAAAATAGTGTTGGCTACCTCCTCCTCCACCACCGCTTCCACCGCCTCCTCAACCTCCTACGCCACTTTGACCTCTGCCTCCTTGTTCAAGATCATTATTTTTTACTTTTTTTAAATTCTATGTTATTTTAATTCATTTCCCTATCCACATTAGTTTGCAGGGTAATTGCACTTCTCTTACCCCTATTTTGCTTCATTTTGCAGCCCTCTAGCCCTTTCTATGACTTTTTTAGAGCCATTTTAGTGCCCCAAAGTTCAGGTCCCCATTGACTTCAATGGGGTTTGGGTCCCGAACCCGAACTTTGCGGCGAAGTTCGGCCGAACCCAGCGAACCTGAACTTCCAGGTGTTCGCTCAACCCTATTCACCATTCTTTTATAATTATGGGTATCACCCTCGTAGGTCATTGCATTTTCGTTATCAGATAACACTGAAGTTGAAATGGTCACTGAGAAACTGTGCACTGTCTGGGCCCAGGTTCATTTAAACCTAAGGAATTCTCAGGAGGTACAAAAACATTTATGGTTGTGAATTTTGCATTTGGAGATAACGTGTGGCTCTCCAGTAAAAAGATTTCTTTGAAGGTGCCTTCGGAGCATCTGTCCCCACCCCAACTCCCGGATGTATTGGTCCATACAAGATTACAAAAATTATTAACCCAGTCTCTTTACATCTTAGACTTCCTGACTCATTGAGAATGTATGTTTGATAAATCATTGCTTAAGAAATATGTTACATCAATCCCTCCCTCCCAGAGACCTCCTTTTTCCAGTGGAGGTAGAAGGTGAGATGGAGTATGAGGTTGCTAAAATTTTTGACTCCAGAAGGGTCCAAGCAAGATATTGAGCATTATCTGGTTCACTGGAAGGGTTATGGACTGGAGGAGATGTTGTGGGTCTCTGCAAAAGATATGCATTCTGACAGATTAATCAAAAGGTTCCATCTTGAACACCCTAATAAACCTGCTCCTCTGGATAAGGGTCCAGTGGCCTCTCATAGGAGTACTGTTCGATCCTGGACTCTGGTGGCCATGACTGTCAGCTATTGGCAGTGCTGGCATCCATAGAGACCAGTTTAGAGCACCGAATTCAGGAGCGCCGGTTGATCAGATGCAGATGACATCATGCAGGTCACGTGACTCATGGTGCATCATATGACCTGCAGGGTGGGGTATTGTAAACAGGCAACTGCTGGCTGTTAAGCCTCACTAGCCTGTTTGTCTCATTAGTATTCTCTGGTTTTGGACAGCGTTTCTGGACCTGGACTGGCGATTTTGCTATTGTGATTCTTTTTGCCTGGGTCTTAATGCTTCCTTTATTTGCATTTCGACCTTGACGGGACCCTACAACTACTTCTATTACCCATAGACAGTCAATCTACCTTATACGGTCCATGCTATGCTGCTTCTGCTGCCGCTACTACTGTATTGTGGCCACGTGCCTCTAATACCCTAACCTTTCCATATCCACACTGTACTGCTGTCACGGACACTCCTGTGACAGAGAGACAGGCAACACGTGCGTTAATCTGAATGGTTCCTTGTGGATCATTTGTGTCTGTGTTGTTTTGGTAATGACTAGGGATGAGCGAACCCGAACTGTATAGTTCGGGTTCGTACCGAATTTTGGGGTGTCCGTGACACGGACCCGAACCCGAACATTTTCGTAAAAGTCCGGGTCCGGGTTCGGGTTCGGTGTTCGGCGCTTTCTTGGCGCTTTTTGAAAGGCTGCAAAGCAGCTAATCAACAAGCGTCATACTACTTGGCCCAAGAGGCCATCACAGCCATGCCTACTATTGGTGCACTGGCCAATCACAGCCATGCCATGTGACCCAGCCTCTATTTAAGCTGGAGTCACGTAGCGCCGCACGTCACTCTGCTATGATCAGTATAGGGAGAGGTTGCAGCTGCGACGTTAGGGCGAGATTAGGCAGATTAACTCCTCCAAAAGACTTCATTCTGTGATCGATCTGCAGCTGTGGATCATTGAAGTGCTATTATTGACTTGCTCACTTTTTTGAGGCTGCCCAGAGCGTTTTTAGATCACTTTTTTTCTGGGGTGATCGGCGGCCATTTTGTGACTTGTGGTGCGCCAGCACGAGCTATCACCAAGTGTATTTAACCATCGATAGTGTGGTTATTTTGTGCTATATCCTACATCAGCTGCAGGCTGAGCCTGTGTCACCCAAGTGCATTTAACCATCAACAGTCTGATTATTTTTTGGCCATATACTACATCAGCTGCAGGCTGAGCCTGTGCCACCCAAGTGCATTTAACCATCAACAGTGTGGTTATTTTTTGGCCATATATTACATCAGGGGCAAGTTGAGCCTGTCACCCAGCGCCTAAAAAATAGACCTGACATTTCTATTCAACCAAATCTGCACAGTTTTAGCTGGTCAAGTTATTTGTAGTGACCGTAAAAGCAGACTTTTTGTTCTGGGTTGAAAAAGCATTCCCAAATTTGCCATTCTGAAAATAACTAGTTTGTGGTATTTGAGGCCTACTTGAAATCTATCCCAAAAAGAAAATCTTACATTGAAGGTATTGATAGTGTCATTCAGAAAAACCTAAGACACACGCTAGCGTGCTGATAGAAGTGTCATTCTGTGATTAAACCTATAACTGTCACACAGCGCAAAAAAAAAACAGGTCTCACATCTCTATTCAACCAAATCTGCACAGTTTTAGCTGGTCAAGTTATTTGTAGTGACCGTAAAAGCAGACTTTTTGTTCTGGGTTGAAAAAGCATTCCCAAATTTGCCATTCTCAAAATTGTGGTGAACGGGAACAATGAGGAAAACATCTAATAAGGGACGCGGACGCGGACGTGGACATGGTCGTGGTGGTGTTAGTGGACCCTCTGGTGCTGGGAGAGGACGTGGCCGTTCTGCCACAGCCACACGTCCTAGTGAACCAACTACCTCAGGTCCCAGTAGCCAGCAGAATTTACAGCGATATTTGGTGGGGCCCAATGCCGTTCTAAGGATGGTAAGGCCTGAGCAGGTACAGGCATTAGTCAATTGGGTGGCCGACAGTGGATCCAGCACGTTCACATTATCTTCCACCCAGTCTTCTGCAGAAAGCGCACAGATGGCGCATGAAAACCAAGCCCATCGGTCTGTCACATCACCCCCATGCATATCAGGGAAACTGTCTGAGCCTCAAGTTATGCAGCAGTCTCTTATGCTGTTTGAAGACTCTGCTGCCAGGGTTTCCCAAGGGCATCCACCTAGCCCTTCCCCAGGGGTGGAAGAGATAGAATGCACTAACGCACAACCACTTATTTTTCCTGATGATGAGGACATGGGAATACCACCTCAGCACGTCTCTGATGATGACGAAACACAGGTGCCAACTGCTGCGTCTTTCTGCAGTGTGCAGACTGAACAGGAGGTCAGGGATCAAGACTGGGTGGAAGACGATGCAGGGGACGATGAAGTCCTAGACCCCACATGGAATGAAGGTCGTGCCACTGACTTTCACAGTTCGGAGAAAGAGGCAGTGGTGAGACCGAGCCAACAGCGTAGCAAAAGAGGGAGCAGTGGGCAAAATCAGAACACCCGCCGCCAAGAGACTCCGCCTGCTACTGACCGCCGCCATCTGGGACCGAGCACCCCAAAGGCAGCTTCAAGGAGTTCCCTGGCATGGCACTTCTTCAAACAATGTGCTGACGACAAGACCCGAGTGGTTTGCACGCTGTGCCATCAGAGCCTGAAGCGAGGCATTAACGTTCTGAACCTTAGCACAACCTGCATGACCAGGCACCTGCATGCAAAGCATGAACTGCAGTGGAGTAAACACCTTAAAAACAAGGAAGTCACTCAGGCTCCCCCTGCTACCTCTTCTGCTGCTGCCGCCTCGGCCTCTTCTGCTGCTGCTGCCGCCGCCTCGGCCTCTTCCTCCGCCTCTGGAGGAACGTTGGCACCTGCCGCCCAGCAAACATGGGATGTACCACCAACACCACCACCTGCGTCACCAAGCATCTCAACCATGTCACACGGCAGCGTTCAGCTCTCCATCTCACAAACATTTGAGAGAAAGCGTAAATTCTCACCTAGCCACCCTCGATCCCTGGCCCTGAATGCCAGCATTTCTAAACTACTGGCCTATGAAATGCTGTCATTTAGGCTGGTGGACACACACAGCTTCAAACAGCTCATGTCACTTGCTGTCCCACAGTATGTTGTTCCCAGCCGCCGCTACTTCTCCAAGAGAGCCGTGCCTTCCCTGCACAAACAAGTGTCCGATAAAATCAAGTGTGCACTGCGCAACGCCATCTGTGGCAAGGTCTACCTAACCACAGATACGTGGACCAGTAAGCACGGCCAGGGACGCTATATCTCCCTAACTGCACACTGGGTAAATGTAGTGGCGGCTGGGCCCCAGGCGGAGAGCTATTTGGCGCACGTCCTTCCGCCGCCAAGGATCGCAGGGCAACATTCTTTGCCTCCTGTCTCCTCCTCCTCCTACTCAGCTTCCTCCTCCTCTTCTTCCACCTGCTCATCCAGTCAGCCACACACCTTCACCACCAACTTCAGCACAGCACGGGGTAAACGTCAGCAGGCCATTCTGAAACTCATATGTTTGGGGGACAGGCCCCACACCGCACAGGAGTTGTGGCGGGGTATAGAACAACAGACCGACGAGTGGTTGCTGCCGGTGAGCCTCAAGCCCGGCCTGGTGGTGTGCGATAATGGGCGAAATCTCGTTGCAGCTCTGGGACTAGCCGGTTTGACGCACATCCCTTGCCTGGCGCATGTGCTGAATTTGGTGGTGCAGAAGTTCATTCGCAACTACCCCGACATGTCAGAGCTGCTGCATAAAGTGCGGGCCTTCTGTTCGCGCTTCCGGCATTCACACCCTGCCGCTGCTCGCCTGTCTGCGCTACAGCGTAACTTCGGCCTTCCCGCTCACCGCCTCATATGCGACGTGCCCACCAGGTGGAACTCCACCTTGCATATGCTGGACAGACTGTGCGAGCAGCAGCAGGCCATAGTGGAGTTTCAGCTGCAGCACGCACGGGTCAGTCGCACTGCGGATCAGACCCACTTCACCACCAATGACTGGGCCTCCATGCGAGACCTGTGTGCCCTGTTGCGCTGTTTCGAGTACTCCACCAACATGGCCAGTGGCGATGATGCCGTTATCAGCGTTACAATACCACTTCTATGTCTCCTTGAGAAAACACTTAGGGCGATGATGGAAGAGGAGGTGGCCCAGGAGGAAGAGGAGGAAGAGGGGTCATTTTTAGCACTTTCAGGCCAGTCTCTTCGAAGTGACTCAGAGGGAGGTTTTTTGCAACACCAGAGGCCAGGTACAAATGTGGCCAGACAGGGCCCACTACTGGAGGACGAGGACGAGGATGAGGAGGAGGTGGAGGAGGATGAGGATGAAGCATGTTCACAGCGGGGTGGCACCCAAAGCAGCTCGGGCCCATCACTGGTGCGTGGCTGGGGGGAAACACAGGACGATGACGATACGCCTCCCACAGAGGACATCTTGTCCTTACCTCTGGGCAGCCTGGCACACATGAGCGACTACATGCTGCAGTGCCTGCGCAACGACAGCAGAGTTGCCCACATTTTAACGTGTGCGGACTACTGGGTTGCCACCCTGCTGGATCCCCGGTACAAAGACAATGTGCCCTCCTTACTTCCTACACTGGAGCGTGATGGGAAGATGCGCGAGTACAAGCGCACTTTGGTAGACGCGCTACTGAGAGCATTCCCAAATGTCACAGGGGAACCAGTGGAAGCCCAAGGCGAAGGCAGAGGAGAAGCAAGAGGTCGCCAACGCAGCTGTGTCACGCCCAGCTCCTCTGAGGGCAGGGTTAGCATGGCAGAGATGTGGAAAAGTTTTGTCAACACGCCACAGCTAAGTGCACCACCACCTGATACGGAACGTGTTAGCAGGAGGCAACATTTCACTAACATGGTGGAACAGTACCTGTGCACACCCCTCCACGTACTGACTGATGGTTCGGCCCCATTCAACTTCTGGGTCTCCAAATTGTCCACGTGGCCAGAGCTAGCCTTTTATGCCTTGGAGGTGCTGGCCTGCCCGGCGGCCAGCGTTTTGTCTGAACGTGTATTCAGCACGGCAGGGGGCGTCATTACAGACAAACGCAGCCGCCTGTCTACAGCCAATGTGGACAAGCTGACGTTCATAAAAATGAACCAGGCATGGATCCCACAGGACCTGTCCATCCCTTGTGCAGATTAGATATTAACTACCTCCCCTTAACAATATATTATTCTACTCCAGGGCACTTCCTCATTCAATACTATTTTTAATTTCATTTTACCATTATATTGCGGGGCAACCCAAAGTTGAATGAACCTCTCCTCTGTCTGGGTGCCGGGGCCTAAATGTGTGACAGTGGCCTGTTCCAGTGGTGGGTGACGTGAAGCCTGATTCTCTGCTATGACATGAATACAGATTCTGCGCTGACATAAGGCCAGATTCTCTGTTACGGGACCGCTCTCCTCTGCCTGGGTGCCTGGGCCTAAATGTGTGACAGTGGCCTGTTCCAGTGGTGGGTGACGTGAAGCCTGATTCTCTGCTATGACATGAAGACAGATTCTGCGCTGACATAAGGCCAGATTCTCTGTTACGGGACCGCTCTCCTCTGTCTGGGTGCCGGGGCCTAAATGTGTGACAGTGGCCTGTTCCAGTGGTGGGTGACGTGAAGCCTGATTCTCTGCTATGACATGAATACAGATTCTGCGCTGACATAAGGCCAGATTCTCTGTTACGGGACCTCTCTCCTCTGCCTGGGTGCCTGGGCCTAAATGTGTGACAGTGGCCTGTTCCAGTGGTGGGTGACGTGAAGCCTGATTCTCTGCTATGACATGAAGACAGATTCTGCGCTGACATAAGGCCAGATTCTCTGTTACGAGACCGCTCTCCTCTGCCTGGGTGCCTGGGCCTAAATGTGTGACAGTGGCCTGTTCCAGTGGTGGCTGACGTGAAGCCTGATTCTCTGCTATGACATGAATACAGATTCTGCGCTGACATAAGGCCAGATTCTCTGTTACGGGACCTCTCTCCTCTGCCTGGGTGCCTGGGCCTAAATGTGTGACAGTGGCCTGTTCCAGTGGTGGGTGACGTGAAGCCTGATTCTCTGCTATGACATGAATACAGATTCTGCGCTGACATAAGGCCAGATTCTCTGTTACGGGACCTCTCTCCTCTGCCTGGGTGCCTGGGCCTAAATGTGTGACAGTGGCCTGTTCCAGTGGTGGGTGACGTGAAGCCTGATTCTCTGCTATGACATGAATACAGATTCTGCGCTGACATAAGGCCAGATTCTCTGTTACGGGACCGCTCTCCTCTGTCTGGGTGCCGGGGCCTAAATGTGTGACAGTGGCCTGTTCCAGTGGTGGGTGACGTGAAGCCTGATTCTCTGCTATGACATGAATACAGATTCTGCGCTGACATAAGGCCAGATTCTCTGTTACGGGACCTCTCTCCTCTGCCTGGGTGCCTGGGCCTAAATGTGTGACAGTGGCCTGTTCCAGTGGTGGGTGACGTGAAGCCTGATTCTCTGCTATGACATGAATACAGATTCTGCGCTCACATAAGGCCAGATTCTCTGTTACGGGACCTCTCTCCTCTGTCTGGGTGCCGGGGCCTAAATGTGTGACAGTGGCCTGTTCCAGTGGTGGGTGACGTGAAGCCTGATTCTCTGCTATGACATGAAGACAGATTCTGCGCTGACATAAGGCCAGATTCTCTGTTACGGGACCTCTCTCCTCTGCCTGGGTGTCTGGGCCTAAATGTGTGACAGTGGCCTGTTCCAGTGGTGGGTGACGTGAAGCCTGATTCTCTGCTATGACATGAAGACAGATTCTGCGCTGACATAAGGCCAGATTCTCTGTTACGGGACCTCTCTCCTCTGCCTGGGTGCCTGGGCCTAAATGTGTGACAGTGGCCTGTTCCAGTGGTGGGTGACGTGAAGCCTGATTCTCTGCTATGACATGAAGACAGATTCTGCGCTGACATAAGGCCAGATTCTCTGTTACGGGACCTCTCTCCTCTGCCTGGGTGCCTGGGCCTAAATGTGTGACAGTGGCCTGTTCCAGTGGTGGGTGACGTGAAGCCTGATTCTCTGCTATGACATGAAGACAGATTCTGCGCTGACATAAGGTCAGATTCTCTGTTACGGGACCGCTCTCCTCTGTCTGGGTGCCGGGGCCTAAATGTGTGACAGTGGCCTGTTCCAGTGGTGGGTGACGTGAAGCCTGATTCTCTGCTATGACATGAAGACAGATTCTGCGCTGACATAAGGCCAGATTCTCTGTTACGGGACCGCTCTCCTCTGTCTGGGTGCCGGGGCCTAAATGTGTGACAGTGGCCTGTTCCAGTGGTGGGTGACGTGAAGCCTGATTCTCTGCTATGACATGAAGACTGATTCTGCGCTGACATGAAGCCAGATTCTCTGCTATGGCATGAAGAGACTGATTCTCTGCTGACATGAAGCCAGATTCTTTGCTATGGCATGAAGAGACTGATTCTCTGCTGACGTGAAGCCAGATTCTCTGCTAGGGGACCTCTGTCCAATTGATATTGGTTCATTTTTTATTATTTTTTTATTTATTTTAATTCATTTCCCTATCCACATTTGTTTGCAGGGGATTTACCTACATGTTGCTGCCTTTTGCAGCCCTCTAGCTCTTTCCTGGGCTGTTTTACAGCCTTTTTAGTGCCCAAAAGTTCGGGTCCCCATTGACTTCAATGGGGTTCGGGTTCGGGACGAAGTTCGGTTCGGGTTCGGGACGAAGTTCGGTTCGGGTTCGGATCCTGAACCTAAACATTTACCGGAAGTTCGGCCGAACTTCTCGAACCCGAACATCCAGGTGTTCGCTCAACTCTAGTAATGACCACACCTCTGGCAGGTGTTGTTGGTTTGGTCATTTAACTTCCCCTATTTATTACTACTTTACCCCTCTTGTGGTTGTGGTTTATATCTTCAGTTTCTGGACTCTGGGCTAGCTGGTTGTTGGATCTTGGTTGAGCTCCTGGCGCTGCCTTTGCTCCATGTGAAGTTAAGTGTCGTCTTTCCTATTTGTATTTTATTTGTTGTATTTCCCTGTCTTTTGTGTCTAGGTCTGAGGGAGACCCCTGTTCATCCTTCTGGTGGAGGAATAGGTTGTCTCAAGTCCTGTCATTATATCAGAGCCCTACAGGATGTGTTAGGGCTCTAGGTTCCTGTGTATGAAAATTCCTACCATCGAGGTCAGTTCATACTGATAGTTAGTTAGGACTTGGATTAGGGTTGTTCTAGGAGGTGACCTTCTCCTTTACCCTAGTTTCCAGGCCTAGTTCCTATCCCCTTTCCGCCTGTGCTCGGTGAGGAATTTTCAACCCACACCGCATACGTGACATTATAAACCGCTGAATAACCGTCATTTTTGTTTGTCTGTATCAGTTCAGCCATGGATGCTATCTCTGCACTGGCCAGACATCTGCAGGGGCTGTCTCTGGAGGTAGCTGACCTCCGCACGACCTTCTCACAGATTCAGTGGTAGAAAATAGTTGTAGAGCAGCACAAAATGGACCATCTGGCCTATCTGGAATGCACCAGCCGTGGAGGAACGGCCAATCCAACGCCGTCCCATAGGTCACAGATTCAGAGACCACAGGCAACTGATCCTAGTGGTGGTTACCAGGCCTGTCCTGAACGTAAAGTTGCCCACCTGGATAGATTCTCGGGGGGAAATGATAATTTTATTTGGTTTGGGGAAGTGTGCAAATTGTACTTTAAGCGATGTCCACACTCATCTGGGGATGAAAGTCAGAGGGTGGGTGTGATTTATTTTGTTGCTTAAAGGGGACGCCCAGTCTTGGGCTTTTTCTCTGCCGACCGGATCACAGTCCCAGGGTGTGTTAGGGCTCTAGGTTCCTGTGTATGATCTTTCCTACCATCGAGGTAAGTTCATACTGATAGTCAGGACTTGGATTAGGGTTGTTCTAGGAGGTGGCCTTCTCCTTTACCCTAGGTTCCAGGCCTAGTTCCTATCCCTTTTCCTCCGGTGCTCGGTGTGGAGTTTCCCTCCCACAACACATCTGTGACAACTGCTGCTCCCAATTTAAAGAAATAATTTTTCTAGGCTTGTTCATAAAGAGCCACTTCTTCGTATTTCATATGAGTAGGCATTCTGACCCCATCAAAGCATAATTTTTGGACGCTTGGTCCCCCAACAATACACAATTTAGTTTTTGTTCTTTTTTTCCATAACACGTGTGTTTAAACACCATATGCCACCAATAAGGGACAATTTTTGGAACCTTTGGAATATGAAAAAGCATAACAAGGGCTACGGCGCTGTGTGTTTTTAAACTTGAATTACTTTTGCATGGCCATGCAGTATTAGCACGATGAACTTAGTGGAGGTCCTCAGGTATATGTCTCAGGCTCCTGAGACATATACCTGAGGACCTCCACTAAGTTCATCGTGCTAATACTGCATGGCCATGCAAAAGTAATTCAAGTTAAGATACCGGAACATCTGAACCTGGCTAAGGAGTACACGCCTCCGATAAGGTACAACACCTGACCGCGTAATCCCGCGATACGTTGATGCTGCTAGTCCGAGGTGTGCGACGCGAGACGCTCAATTGCTTTCCTGCACCGCTCGCCCCTCATGTGACAAGACCGCGAACATCTCAGCAGGAGGCAGGTAGGAACCTGAAAATTATTGCAGTTAACATTTCAACATCTAGTGACTAAGTCACCATTAAATATAGACATAAGAATACAATAACCTGTCCCAGATAACTGACTCTCTTAGTGGCTACGGCAGCTGAATAGAGGCTGCAGCTGATAAACTTTAGACGAGTTGTATATATCTATTACCGACTATTCACAACAGTCACTGGTGGAATAACTAAATGTGACCTGCCGAAGAAATATATAGAGTATTGCTTTTTGAGTATTACCTGGTACATTGAGACATTCACATACAAAGCCTGGCGAACTGAAGCACTATTGACCCATTGATACGAATCCTTTATCCCAGGGAGTAAGTTGCTCAAAGTGGCTTAAAGCGATACTTACAGCCATACCAGTGACTCTCGCCATACATTGTGGGGACAGAGTGTTCTACTACGCTTTATCAAGTGGATTTCTCGGGATCATTTGAATGTTCTTATAATTTTTAGTTATTTTTGTGTAATATATTGTATGTATTTTATGCTTTATATTTTATTCTATTTGTAACCTTCCATTAAATATTTCCATTATGGTACAAATGCTGTGAGTGCTCACTCACTCTCTATTTTTCCTCTATACTACGCTACTTTGGGGTAGGGCACCCCTGTTGTGAGTTAGTAGCACCTTACATAGTCATTAGGTGTGAGCCAACCCCTTGCATTACATTTATGTATGTCAATGTCACTCTTTCAATAGCTTTAGGTTGGAGGGGGTTAGAGAAAAAGGAAAAAAAAAAAATTTAAGATTAAGGAAAAGAGTCCTATGAGACTAGATGGTGTTGTTCACCAATTTCCAGGGCGATTCGAACCACTTTGATTTAGGCCGAATCGATTCGGGTCCAAAACTAAGTTGAGTACTTGAATAGTGTATATCACTAAAAGCCAATCTTTATTGAACACATCCTGATATCTAGTCCTTAGTAAGAGGACACCTATTACAAGAAAGATTTAGAAAAAGACATTGGGGCCTGAGGTCATTTATGTTTTATTAGCTATCTGTGACAGGCAATCATAGTGCTATAACATGAAATATGGGAATGAAAATGCTACCGTGAGTGGTAACATTGGTGTATGAGTTTAATGCACCTATAATAAGTATTGACTATTGGCAGAAATAGTGTTGAGTACTATCTGGTTTGAATGTATATTATAGGCACTCTTTGTTGATAGTAGATGTTCTATTCATATTGCAATAACTATTTATAACTACTAAAAGAAAATAACTTAGAGGAATTGGATATTTAAAATCACGTTTATTTATGGCAATTTGTTTTACAAGCTAGTGCTTTAATAAAAGTTGTGTTTTAGTAAATTGGTCAAAAACAGGGTTGTTATAGCCCTTATGCTCTGTGCCCCCCTGTACTGTTCACCCTTATTCTCTGTGCCACCATGATATGTGTCACCATGCTCTGTCCCTTATACTCTGTACCCTCAAGATCTATGTCCTCATTCTCTGTGCCCCATATGTCCTGTGACTCTTATGCTCTGTACCCCCATGTACTGTGCCATCATGCTACTTGCACATTGTGCTCCATACCCTATGCTCTGTGCCCCTTATGATCTATGCCCTAATGCTCTGTGCATCTTATGCTCTGTGCCACCATGCTTTGTGCCCTCATTCTGTGTGCCCCTATGTACACTGCCACCATGCTTTGTTCTCCTATGCCATGTGTCTCTTAAGCTCTTTGCCCCCATGTACTATTCCACCATACTCTATGCTCCTATGTACTGTGCTAACTTGCTCTGTGCTCATTATGCTCTCTGCCCCTATTCTTTGCATCCATGATCTGTGACAGAGGAGTACCACAATGTTCCCCATGTTCAACATATGCCTGTCATAGAAAAAATTGACTACATCTAACCTTATCCTTAAAGAGACCAGAGTACATCTGCCTGGACTGCTGCATTAGCCAAAACGGTGGTCATGGGTTTCTAATGTACTCCAGCTTAGCCTGTAGTAGGCTCTCCAGCTTCAACCCATTCACATTTAAAAATAAGATCATGAATGGCCTGGCACATGACACACCTCACAAATGCCTTAAGGGCATCCCAGGCAGCACTGTCCGAGAAAAAAGGTCCAATTCTAAAGTATTGTGGGGGGAAAAAAATTAGAGAGCCAAAATGGGTTCAGTTTCCCAGAGGAACATAGTTCGATATCAAGTGGGAGAGGTAATTCGACCCAGTGAAAAGAGGAAAAAAGTGTCCATCCACCAGGCAAAAGTCTATTTTAAACATAGAATCATGGGATGAGGAATAGAAAGAATAGGCTTTAGTGTCAGGGAGTAAGTGCTTGTAAACATCCTCCATGCCCAGGCCCTTACAGAAGAAGTGGAAGGTACTGCAGTGACTCAAGTACCTTCCACTTCTTTTGTAAGGCCCTGGGCATGGAGGATGTTTACAAGCAGTGCAGTGGGCAAGGAAAAGTCATAGACTTGAGAAGCAGAAGACATCCTATCCATACGTTTGTCCCAGACAACATTAAAGTCTTCCACCCCTGAGTGCCTTCACACAAAAAAATCGTCTGGAAGATAACACAATGTAAGGGTGGTGGAACATACACTCCCACCAGTATCAAGGGGTCACCATGAATGAAGGCATGTGAGATCACATATCAGTCTGCCTTGTCAGTGAGCACTTCGGGTAGTTCAAATGCTGCTGCTTTACAAATAAAGATGGAGATACCCCCCCCCCCCCCCCTCCAGGATGAGAAGTTAAAATGGAAGCTAAGATACTGAAAGTTACACCCCTCCGCTCTCTCAGGTAGGCCACAAAGTGCAGGTTACATTTGTGGAAATGAATCTCTGAATCGTCCATGCGCTAGTGAATTTTATCCAGTCGGGAACAAAGATCTGTTAGGGTAATCTGCATTGGATTTGTTTGATCTACCAAGTTGCTCTCTCTGCTCCACCTCTGTAACCCGTTCTTGAATTCACTGTGCATCCTGATGAATTAGGTAAATACCGATTTTTGATCTCCTCTATTTTAGTTGTAAGTGCTGTCTGGCATTGCTGAATGGCCACCAGGACTTTCTGGGTTGACATCCACAGGAGAAGCCGAGCATTCAGGGATTGAAGAGGCAGGAGGACCCAGTTGAGTTGGCTCACTGGTAGTGGCGTAGGCTTTAGAGCGCTGTAAGTACTTCAGTTTATTAGAGACATCCCTATTCTTACGTATAAGACCCATTATGCAATGATGTTGTATTTAAGTCACTCACATGCCGGAGGCTGCCAAGTAAAAGTACACACAGGAAGTCCACATTAGGTGTGGTGGAGTGAGGCGCCCCCCAAGCAGTCAATGGACATCAATAATTGGCCATCCAATAGGCTAGGTAAAAGGCGGCAGAGGGCATTAATACAGAGGTAGCCCAGGTAACCTGACTGGTACCCAACCAAACACATGTTAGAGAGCTGCTTGATGTAGCGGTTGCATGGGTTCATCATGATATAGGGAGGAATAAAGGCATGCAGTCTCTCCAAAACAGGAGTAACTGAATGGAAAAAGGCACTCCTGTACCCTCCAGAAAAATTAGGGCTCATATAATCCAATGAGGCTGCCAAGAGTTGGAAAATGTCTGTGAAAGTTATTATGTGTCTGCACTGCCACAGAAGTGCCACTAGATGGAGTTCTAAGCTCAAGAATAAATAGTAGTTAGAACACAGCTCCAATGGGAAAAAAGTGCAGACTAAACGGTGGTCTCAAGTTACAATATTAATTTGTCCCAGAACAACCATTGTATCTTAAACATTGTAACTTGAATCCAATACTCTATGGAAAACTAGGAATTGGTTCCAAAGTCCTAAAATGTCATCCCAAGATAAGAGAAAATGAAGATTTGAGAAAAAGCATAAACCTAAGAAGGATAAAGCAAGCCCTTGCATGTAAAATTCAGTAATAGATGCTGGAAGCTGTAAATCACTTTCTGTATTGACTAGGGATGAGCGAACCCGAACATTTTCGTAAAAGTCCGGGTTCGGGTTCGGTGTTCGGCGCTTTCTTGGCGCTTTTTGAAAGGCTGCAAAGCAGCCAATCAACAAGCGTCATACTACTTGCCCCAAGAGGCCATCACAGCCTTGCCTACTATTGGCATGGCTGTGATTGGCCAGTGCAGCATGTGACCCAGCCTCTATATAAGCTTGGGTCACGTAGCGCTGCACGTCACTCTGCTGATTCAAGCATGGGGAGAGGTTGCTGCTGCGACGTTAGGGCGAGATTAGGCAGATTAACTCCTCCAAAAGACTTCAATCTGTGATCGATCTCCAGCTGTGGATCATTGAAGTGCTAATATCAACTTGCTCACTTTTTTTAGGCTGCCCAGAGCGTTTTTATATCACTTTTTTCTGGGGTGATCGGCGGCCACTTTGTGGCTTGTGGTGCGCCAGCACAAGCTACCACCAAGTGCTTTTAACCATCAATAGTGTGGTTATTTTTTGCTATATCCTACATCAGGTGCAGGCTGAGCCTGTGTCACCCAAGTGCATTTAACCATCAACAGTGTGGTTAATTTTTGGCCATATACTACATCAGGTGCAGGCTGAGCCTGTGTCACCCAAGTGCATTTAACCATCAATAGTGTGGTTATTTTTTGGCCATATACTACATCAGGGGCAAGTTGAGCCTGTCACCCAGCGCCTAAAAAATAGACCTGACATTTCTATTCAACCAAATCTGTACTGTTTTAGCTGGTCAAGTTATTTGTAGTGACCGTAAAAGCACAGTTTTTGTTCTGGGTTGAAAAACTATTCCAAAATTTGCAATTCTCAAAATAAGTAGTTTATGCTATATATATCAGGCCTACTTGAAATCTATCCCAAAAAGGATATCTTAGATTCAAGGTGCTGATAGTGTCATTCAGAAAAACTTAACACACACGCTACCGTGCAGATACAAGTCTAATTATGTGATAAAACCTATAAATGTCACACAGCGCAAAAAAAAAAACAGGCCTCACATTTCTATTCAACCAAATCTGTACTGTTTTAGCTGGTCAAGTTATTTGTAGTGACCGTAAAAGCACAGTTTTTGTTCTGGGTTGAAAAACTATTCCAAAATTTGCAATTCTCAAAATAAGTAGTTTATGCTATATATATCAGGCCTACTTGAAATCTATCCCAAAAAGGATATCTTAGATTCAAGGTGCTGATAGTGTCATTCAGAAAAACTTAACACACACGCTACCGTGCAGATACAAGTCTAATTATGTGATAAAACCTATAAATGTCACACAGCGCAAAAAAAAAAACAGGCCTCACATTTCTATTCAACCAAATCTGTACTGTTTTAGCTGGTCAAGTTATTTGTAGTGACCGTAAAAGCACAGTTTTTGTTCTGGGTTGAAAAACTATTCCCAAATTTGCCATTCTCAAAATTGTGGTGAACGGGAACAATGAGGAAAACATCTAATAAGGGACGCGGACGCGGACGTGGACATGGTCGTGGTGGTGTTAGTGGACCCTCTGGTGCTGGCGAGGACGTGGCCGTTCTGCCACAGCCACACGTCCTAGTGAACCAACTACCTCAGGTCCCAGTAGCCAGCAGAATTTACAGCGATATTTGGTGGGGCCCAATGCCGTTCTAAGGATGGTAAGGCCTGAGCAGGTACAGGCATTAGTCAATTGGGTGGCCGACAGTGGATCCAGCACGTTCACATTATCTTCCACCCAGTCTTCTGCAGAAAGCGCACAGATGGCGCATGAAAACCAAGCCCATCGGTCTGTCACATCACCCCCATGCATATCAGGGAAACTGTCTGAGCCTCAAGTTATGCAGCAGTCTCTTATGCTGTTTGAAGACTCTGCTGCCAGGGTTTCCCAAGGGCATCCACCTAGCCCTTCCCCAGGGGTGGAAGAGATAGAATGCACTAACGCACAACCACTTATGTTTCCTGATGATGAGGACATGGGAATACCACCTCAGCACGTCTCTGATGATGACGAAACACAGGTGCCAACTGCTGCGTCTTTCTGCAGTGTGCAGACTGAACAGGAGGTCAGGGATCAAGACTGGGTGGAAGACGATGCAGGGGACGATGAGGTCCTAGACCCCACATGGAATGAAGGTCGTGCCACTGACTTTCACAGTTCGGAGGAAGAGGCAGTGGTGAGACCGATCCAACAGCGTAGCAAAAGAGGGAGCAGTGGGCAAAATCAGAACACCCGCCGCCAAGAGACTCCGCCTGCTACTGACCGCCGCCATCTGGGACCGAGCACCCCAAAGGCAGCTTCAAGGAGTTCCCTGGCATGGCACTTCTTCAAACAATGTGCTGATGACAAGACCCGAGTGGTTTGCACGCTGTGCCATCAGAGCCTGAAGCGAGGCATTAACGTTCTGAACCTTAGCACAACCTGCATGACCAGGCACCTGCATGCAAAGCATGAACTGCAGTGGAGTAAACACCTTAAAAACAAGGAAGTCACTCAGGCTCCCCCTGCCACCTCTTCTGCTGCTGCCGCCTCGGCCTCTTCTGCTGCTGCCGCCGCCTCGGCCTCTTCTGCTGCTGCTGCCTCGGCCTCTTCCTCCGCCTCTGGAGGAACGTTGGCACCTGCCGCCCAGCAAACATGGGATGTACCACCAACACCACCACCTGCGTCACCAAGCATCTCAACCATGTCACACGGCAGCGTTCAGCTCTCCATCTCACAAACATTTGAGAGAAAGCGTAAATTCCCACCTAGCCACCCTCGACCCCTGGCCCTGAATGCCAGCATTTCTAAACTACTGGCCTATGAAATGTTGTCATTTAGGCTGGTGGACACACACAGCTTCAAACAGCTCATGTCACTTGCTGTCCCACAGTATGTTGTTCCCAGCCGGCACTACTTCTCCAAGAGAGCCGTGCCTTCCCTGCACAAACAAGTGTCCGATAAAATCAAGTGTGCACTGCGCAACGCCATCTGTGGCAAGGTCCACCTAACCACAGATACATGGACCAGTAAGCACGGCAAGGGACACTATATCTCCCTAACTGCACACTGGGTAAATGTAGTGGCGGCTGGGCCCCAGGCGGAGAGCTGTTTGGTGCACGTCCTTCCGCCGCCAAGGATCGCAGGGCAACATTCTTTGCCTCCTGTCTCCTCCTCCTCCTACTCAGCTTCCTCCTCCTCTTCTTCCACCTGCTCATTCAGTCAGCCACACACCTTCACCACCAACTTCAGCACAGCCCGGGGTAAACGTCAGCAGGCCGTTCTGAAACTCATATGTTTGGGGGACAGGCCCCACACCGCACAGGAGTTGTGGGGGGGTATAGAACAACAGACCGACGAGTGGTTGCTGCCGGTGAGCCTCAAGCCCGGCCTGGTGGTGTGCGATAATGGGCGAAATCTCTTTGCAGCTCTGGGACTAGCCGGTTTGACGCACATCCCTTGCCTGGCGCATGTGCTGAATTTGGTGGTGCAGAAGTTCATTCGCAACTACCCCGACATGTCAGAGCTGCTGCATAAAGTGTGGGCCGTCTGTTCGCGCTTCCGGCGTTCACACCCTGCCGCTGCTCGCCTGTCTGCGCTACAGCGTAACTTCGGCCTTCCCGCTCACCGCCTCATATGCGACGTGCCCACCAGGTGGAACTCCACCTTGCACATGCTGGACAGACTGTGCGAGCAGCAGCAGGCCAAAGTGGAGTTTCAGCTGCAGCACGCACGGGTCAGTCGCACTGCGGATCAGACCCACTTCACCACCAATGACTGGGCCTCCATGCGAGACCTGTGTGCCCTGTTGCGCTGTTTCGAATACTCCACCAACATGGCCAGTGGCGATGACGCCGTTATCAGCGTTACAATACCACTTCTATGTCTCCTTGAGAAAACACTTAGGGCGATGATGGAAGAGGAGGTGGCCCAGGAGGAAGAGGGGTCATTTTTAGCACTTTCAGGCCAGTCTCTTCAAAGTGACTCAGAGGGAGGTTTTTTGCAACACCAGAGGCCAGGTACAAATGTGGCCAGACAGGGCCCACTACTGGAGGACGAGGAGGATGAGGAGGAGGAGGTGGAGGAGGATAAGGATGAAGCATGTTCACAGCGGGGTGGCACCCAAAGCAGCTCAGGCCCATCACTGGTGCGTGGCTGGGGGGAAACACAGGACGATGACGATACGCCTCCCACAGAGGACAGCTTGTCCTTACCTCTGGGCAGCCTGGCACACATGAGCGACTACATGCTGCAGTGCCTGCGCAACGACAGCAGAGTTGCCCACATTTTAACGTGTGCGGACTACTGGGTTGCCACCCTGCTGGATCCCCGGTACAAAGACAATGTGCCCACCTTACTTCCTACACTAGAGCGTGATAGGAAGATGCGCGAGTACAAGCGCACGTTGGTAGACGCGCTACTGAGAGCATTCCCAAATGTCACAGGGGAACCAGTGGAAGCCCAAGGCGAAGGCAGAGGAGGAGCAAGAGGTCGCCAATGCAGCTGTGTCACGGCCAGCTCCTCTGAGGGCAGGGTTAGCATGGCAGAGATGTGGAAAAGTTTTGTCACCACGCCACAGCTAACTGCACCACCACCTGATACGGAACGTGTTAGCAGGAGGCAACATTTCACTAACATGGTGGAACAGTACCTGTGCACACCCCTCCACGTACTGACTGATGGTTCGGCCCCATTCAACTTCTGGGTCTCCAAATTGTCCACGTGGCCAGAGCTAGCCTTTTATGCCTTGGAGGTGCTGGCCTGCCCGGCGGCCAGCGTTTTGTCTGAACGTGTATTCAGCACGGCAGGGGGCATCATTACAGACAAACGCAGCCGCCTGTCTACAGCCAATGTGGACAAGCTGATATTCCAAAAAATGAACCAGGCATGGATCCCACAGGACCTGTCCATCCCTTGTGCAGATTAGATATTAACTACCTCCCCTTAACAATATATTATTCTACTCCAGGGCACTTCCTCATTCAATCCTATTTTTATTTTCATTTTACTATTATATTGCGGGGCAACCCAAAGTTGAATGAACCTCTCCTCTGTCTGGGTGCCTGGGCCTAAATGTGTGACAGTGGCCTGTTCCAGTGGTGGGTGACGTGAAGCCTGATTCTCTGCTATGACATGAAGACTGATTCTGCGCTGACATAAGGCCAGATTCTCTGTTACGGGACCTCTCTCCTCTGCCTGGGTGCCTGGGCCTAAATATGTGACAGTGGCCTGTTCCAGTGGTGGGTGACGTGAAGCCTGATTCTCTGCTATGACATGAAGACAGATTCTGTGCTGACATAAGGCCAGATTCTCTGTTACGGGACCTCTCTCCTCTGCCTGGGTGCCTGGGCCTAAATATGTGACAGTGGCCTGTTCCAGTGGTGGGTGACGTGAAGCCTGATTCTCTGCTATGACATGAAGACAGATTCTGTGCTGACATAAGGCCAGATTCTCTGTTACGGGACCTCTCTCCTCTGTCTGGTTGCCGGGGCCTAAATATGTGACAGTGGCCCGTTCCAGTGGTGGGTGACGTGAAGCCTGATTCTCTGCTATGACATAAAGACAGATTCTGCGCTGACATGAAGCCAGATTCTCTGCTATGGCACGAAGAGACTGATTCTCTGCTGACATGAAGCCAGATTCTTTGCTATGGCATGAAGAGACTGATTCTCTGCTGACTTGAAGCCAGATTCTCTGCTATGGGACCTCTGTCCAATTGATATTGGTTAATTTTTTTTTATTTTTTTTTTTATTTTAATTCATTTCCCTATCCACATTTGTTTGCAGGGGATTTACCTACATGTTGCTGCCTTTTGCAGCCCTCTAGCTCTTTCCTGGGCTGTTTTACAGCCTTTTTAGTGCCCAAAAGTTCGGGTCCCCATTGACTTCAATGGGGTTCGGGACGAAGTTCGGGATCCGAACCCGAACATTTCCGGGAAGTTCGGCCGAACTTCTCGAACCCGAACATACAGGTGTTCGCTCAACTCTAGTATTGAGCATAAGAGGTCTTTCAGGGTCCTGTATAACACATTCATAGAACTTTTTATTTTTTGTCACAAGTTAGCGGAAAATGATGATTTTTTTTTTTTTTCTTACAAAGTCTCATATTCCACTAACTTGTGACAAAAAATAAATAATTTCCATGAACTCACTATGCCCATCAGCGAATACCTTGGGGTGTCTTCTTTCCAAAATGGGGTCACTTGTGGGGTAATTATACTGCCCTGGCATTCTAGGGGCCCAAATGTGTAGTAAGGAGTTTGAAATAAAATTCTGTAAAAAAATGGCCGGTGAAATCCGAAAGGTGCTCTTTGGAATGTGGGCCCCTTTGCCCACCTAGGCTGCAAAAAAGTGTCACACATGTGGTATCTCCGTACTCAGGAGAAGTTGGGGAATGTGTTTTGGGGTGTCATTTTACATATACCCATGCTGGGTGAGAGAAATATCTCGGCAAAAGACAACTTTTCCCATTTTTTTATACAAAGTTGGCATTTGACCAAGATATTTCTCTCACCCAGCATGGGTATATGTAAAATGACACCCCAAAACACATTCCCCAACTTCTCCTGAGTACGGTGATACCACATGTGTGACACTTTTTTGCAGCTTAGATGCGCAAAGGTGCCCAAATTCCTTTTAGGAGGGCATTTTTAGACATTTGGATACCAGACTTCTTCTCACGCTTTGGGGCCCCTAAAATGCCAGGGCAGTATAAATACCCCACATGTGACCCTATTTTGGAAAGAAGACACCCCAAGGTATTCAATGAGGGGCATGGCGAGTTCATAGAAAAAAAAAATTTGGCACAAGTTAGCGGAAATTGATTTTTTGGGTTTTTTTCTCACAAAGTCTCCCTTTCCACTAACTTGGGACAAAAATTTCAATCTTTCATGGACTCAATATGCCCCTCAGCGAATACCTTGGGGTGTCTTCTTTCAAAAATGGTGTTATTTGTGGGGTGTTTGTACTGCCCTGGCATTTGAGGGTCTCCGCAATCATTACATGTATGCCCAGCATTAGGAGTTTCTGCTATTCTCCTTATATTGAGCATACGGGTAATGAGATTTTTTTTTTTTCGTTCAGCCTCTGGGCTGAAAGAAAAAAATGAACGTCACAGATTTCTTCATTCGCATCGATCAATGTGGATGAAAAAATCTCTGCCAAAAAAAGAAAAAGGAGGGGAAAGGCGTCTGCCAGGACATAGGAGCTCCGCCCAACATCCATACCCACTTAGCTCGTATGCCCTGGCAAACCAGATTTCTCCATTCACATCAATCGATGTGGATGAATAAATCCTTGCCGGGATTTTTTTTTTTATATATACAAAGTGTTTGCCAAAGTATATGAACACCGCCACCTCCTCAGCTCATATGCCTCGGCAAACGTATCTTTTACTGCAGAGGAGAAATCTCGTCTTGCAGCGCCGCATACACCGACTTGCGTGTAATCTGACAGCAGCGCAATGCTTCTGTCAGAATGCACATCAGTGCTGCAGCTAGTCGATCGGTTGGTCCACCTGGAAGGTAAAAAAAACAAAACAAAAAAGAAAAAACCAGGCCGCAACGCAATAAATTTATTAACTTTTGAACAGAACATATAAACTTTTTTTTAACTTTTTTAACTTTTTTACTTACCGGTAATTTTTTTTTTGTTTAGTTTTTTTTACCTTTATAGAACAAACCTCTCCTTCCCCATGGGACAATGTGCAAAGCGCAAATCGCCCAAAGATGTGGCGAAGTACGTTATGCACTTTATCCCAGGTGAAAGGAGAGGTTTGCAGCAGCTGTGAGTAAAAGGGCCCTAATAGCCCTGTGTGCCTGTCCTGTGAGATGCAATCCCTATGCTAAGTGTACCTGGGTGTGGTACTTCCTGAAACACTCTCCAAAGCATAGGGCAGGGTGGTCAGGACAGTCAGGACAGAAATAGCGGGTGTCACGCCTTATTCCACTCCTGCTACAGACACAACATCTTTTTCGGGGTGACTGTTGGGTTGAGGTACCAGGAACGACACTGGGGAAATGTCGCTCGTGTAGACGGCTAACTACACTGGTGGATGGGGCCACGGAACCTTCTGGATACAGGAGTTTCTTGATGATCTCTTCCTGGAATTTGAGGAAGGATCCTGTTCTCCCAGCCTTACTGTAGAGAACAAAACTATTGTACAGAGCCAATTGAATCAAATATACAGACACCTTCTTATACCAGCGTCTGGTGCGTCGGGAAACTAAATACGGAGACAACATCTGGTCATTGAAGTCCACCCCTCCCATGAGCAAATTATAGTCGTGGACTGAGAGGGGCTTTTCAATGACACGGGTTGCTCGCTCAATTTGTATTGTCGTGTCTGCGTGAATGAAGGAGAGCATGTAAACGTCACGCTTGTCTCTCCATTTCACCGCGAGCAGTTCTTCGTTACACAAGGCAGCCCTCTCCCCCCTTGCAAGACGGGTGGTAACGAGCCGTTGGGGGAAGCCCACGCGACTAGTTCGCGTGGTGCCACAGGCGCAAATCTGTTCTAGAAACAAATGCCTAAAGAGGGCCACACTTGTGTAGAAATTGTCCACATAAAGATGGTACCCCTTGCCAAATAAGGGTGACACCAAGTCCCAGACTGTCTTCCCACTGCTCCCCAGGTAGTCAGGGCAACCGACCGGCTCCAGGGTCTGATCTTTTCCCTCATAGATCCGAAATTTGTCGGTATAGCCTGTGGCCCTTTCACAGAGCTTATACAATTTGACCCCATACCGGGCACGCTTGCTTGGGATGTATTGCTTGAAGCCAAGGCGCCCAGTAAAATGTATTAGGGACTCGTCTACGCAGATGTTTTGCTCAGGGGTATACAAATCTGCAAATTTCTGGTTGAAGTGGTCTATGAGGGGCCGAATTTTGTGGAGCCGGTCAAAAGCTGGGTGGCCTCTGGGACGGGAGGTGGTGTTGTCGCTAAAATGCAGGAAACGGAGGATGGCCTCAAATCGTGCCCTGGACATAGCAGCAGAGAACATGGGCATGTGATGAAACGGGTTCGTGGACCAATATGACAGCAATTCATGCTTTTTAGTTAGACCCATGTTGAGGAGAAGGCCCAGAAAAATTTTAATTTCGGAAACTTGGACTGGTTTCCACCGGAAAGGCTAGGCATAATAGCTTCCCGGGTTGGCGGATATAAATTGTGTGGCATACCGGTTTGTCTCTGCCACGACTAAGTCCAAGAGCTCCGCAGTCAAGAACAGCTCAAAAAATCCCAGGGCCGAACCGATCTGAGCCGTCTCAACCCGAACTCCAGACTGGGCGGTGAAAGGGGGAACTAATGGTGCGGCTGAAGTTGGTGACTGCCAATCAGGGTTTGCCAGCACCTCAGGGATTCTAGGGGCTCTACGGGCCTGTCTGTGCGGTGGCTGCGACGGGGTAACTACTGCACGTGCCACCGTACCAGCTTCAACTGCCCTTCTGGTGCTCGCCACTTCACCATGTTGTACGGCAGTGCTGGTACTAGGTCCAGGGAGGGCTGCGCTGCTGGTGTATGCCTCACCACGTGATCAGACAGCGCCAGCCCCACTCTGCTGCTCTTGAAGCGGATCCTGCGCAACCTGTGGTCTAGCGACACGGGGCCGGGTACGCCTGGTTCTATCAGGGACCTCCACCTCCTCGTCCGAACTTTGGGTCAGAGAGCCACTGCTTTCTACAGGTTTATATTCTGACCCGCTAGATTCGTCAGATGAGGGTTCCCATTCCTCATCCGACTGGGTCAGAATCCTGTAGGCCTCTTCAGAAGAATACTCCCTGTTTGACATTTTGGACTTCTAAATTTAGGGGTATTCCCTGAGACTACCCAAGAAAAAAAGCAAGCCTGTCTTACAAAGGGGAGGCTAGCGAAGTACCGGAGGCCGCTGCGGTTGATAAAAAATATCAAAACTGATTTTTTTATCGCCGCAGTGCTTGTAAAGTGAATGTGCAGTGATCAAAATTCAGGCCTGATCGGGCAAACACTACGTTTTGGGTGGAGGGCGAACTAAAGTGACACTAATACTATTATAGATCTGACCGTGATCAGTTTTGATCACTTACAGATACTATAAAAGTACAAATGCTGATTAGTGATACGCTAATCGGCGAATCAGTGACTGTGGTGCGGTGGGCTGGGCGCTAACCGATCGCTAACTATCTAACCAAGGGGCTTAAACTATCCTAAAACCTAACAGCCAATACTAGTGAAAAAAAAAACTGACAGTTTACACTGATCACTTTTTGTCTTTCACTAAGTGATTGACAGGGGCGATCAAAGGGGTGATCAAAGGGTTAATTGGGGTGCAGGGGGTGATCTGGGGCTAAAGTGTACTGTTGGTGCTACTCACTGTGAAGTCTGCTCCTCTGCTGGATCCAACCGACGAAAAGGACCAGCAGAGAAGCAGACAAGCCATATAACAGATCATATTTACTAATATGATCTGTTATATGGCTTGTGATTCTTTTTTTTAAAATCGCCAGCCTGCCAGCCAATGATCGTGGCTGGCAGGCTGGTGACGAAATTGTTCTTTAACTTTTGCCGGCCCGCGATGCGCATGCGCGGGCCGGCTTTGAGCGAAATCTCGCGTATATGCGTGACTCTGCGCAGCGCTGCCGCCTCCGGAACACGATCCTGCGTTAGGCGGTCCGGAGGCGGTTAAAATATACTACTCTTACCCCCATCTGTCTTGTCATTTAGGTTAAAATCGCTTTTATTGCAAATTACCTCTATAGGGGCCCTAAGGGGATGTTCCTCTGTCCGTTGGAGCCCAGCCGCGCCCATTATCTCGGAGACCAGCACCACCCCTCTGTTAATTATTCACTCCTCTCCTTGCTTATTTTTATTTTTTTCCAGCGCACTGTAATCTCTCGCATGCACCCTGGTTACACTGGTCCAGGCCCGCACGGTGTCCTGGCAGCAGCTTCACGGAAGCAGCCACGCATGCGTCGGCTGTCTGCGCATTTCTGCCTGCTCAGGATAGGTCATCAATATCAAATCTGCAGGGGTCTGACACCTGGCACCCCCGTCGATTTCTCTTCCTGCTCGCTGCTGCAGTCCCATAGACAAACAGCCCTGAGCAGGAAGAGAGAAGGGAGACGGCATGTGCACACTGCATACGCCTCCCCTTCATACAGATAATCGGCTGGGTGTTGGACCCCTCCCGACCTGATATTGATGACCAATCCTATGGATAGGTCATTGATGGCGTATAAGTAACTCCATTTTGTCTTATTCAGCCACATGTATTACGATTGCATCAGGCCAGTGCACTATTCTAAGATTTCCATTTGTGTCTTTCTCCCTCTGTAGTATTGAGACCAGATTAGAAAAGGCCCATACATTTGTTTAACCAGCCTTACTTCACAAGGTCATTCTCATGTTTATACCTGAATGATTAACTGTCGCTACTATGAAACATCTATTTCTGTAAGTGCAGAGCTCATGACAACAATAGTCGATAGGGGTCCAAAGAGTATAGAGAGACATTAAGATACGAATCAGCTGATCAGTTGACAGGTCTTGTCGGCGCTATTTCAGTGCAGTACAGCCAGTCCTGACAGTGATTGTCTCACTTATTCTTTGAACTATAAATACTAACATGGGAGGACAAGGGTCTAAAAATAAATTCCCTAAACCAGAACCAGGAGAAACTTGCAAAATCTATGTAGCCCGTGTTAGTCCAACAAACTATTACCTGATCAACCCGTGGGTAGATAATCTAGCAGGATGGACCGAGGTAATGGATGCTGCAGATCCATTCCCCAGGGACGGTGATAATAGTATTTATCATATGGATATGGTCAAAGGACTATGTCTAGGTGATAAAACAGCCTGGCCGCATTTCAATGCCGATCCTTCCTGGGACATGGAGTACATGTCCAGGAGTGCAGAACAATGGCTGGAAATAGCCCCCCACTGGTATGATGCAGGTAATAGCAAGAAGAATAAGAATCTAAAAAGTCCCAAAAATGATTGGTCTCTACATGAAATAGAACAGGAGGTAGGTACAAAGAAGAGAAGTCAGAAATCCCCTCCACCTTATAATAAATCCAGTTCTGACTCAGATTGAGGAAGATGCTGTAACAGCGGTTATACCATTAGAACTAGAAGAAAAATACCGACCCCCCATGCCAACATTTGGAAACATAATGGAGCACGGTCTAAATACTGGCACACCGCATACTAGTTATACTACACGCAGTACAAGTAGAATAAAATGTGAAACAGAATGTTATGCTAGGCTGGCAGGATTGAAAAGCTGCAAAAATCTGTTAGAAGCTTACAGACAGTGTACATCAGAGCTCCTGTGATTGTGAAGGGGGGCTATAGTGAGTGACAAGACACAGCAGAGTCAGGAAGTTAATTCATGGCAAGGGAAAAAGTGTCTCAGTGTTTGCAATTAGAAAGGGCTTGTGTTAAACGTTCAGAAATGAACTGGTTAAGTTTTGTTGCCCTAATGATCTGTGTGTGTTTAAATAGTGACGATTTATAGTCCTAGAATTAGAGATTACAGCACTAAAAGATGGACAGTTAATGCATAAGTGTATTGATAGTTGAAGAGAGAAGTTGTTGAAGGATAATAATAGCCTGGTGCAAGCTGAGTAATGGTGAAAAAGTGTATATGGAAGTGACTGAGAGAACTTGAAGTTAGAGAAATGAAATGAGCAGCATTTCTTATTTCAAGATGGAGGATTTTGAATCCTATAGAGAACAAAGGTTGCCATGAGGCATCCCTCCCCCCCACCACATTCCAAAATGTCACTTGTAGTACTACAAAAAAACTTCTTCCTGTCCTGTTTGAGATGTGTTTTCAGAGAGAACTCCCTCCCATCTCACCCCTCTCCTCTGCTCAGGAATTTCATATGGGGGTTGAGGGGGGAGGGGGGCTGCTAATTGGTAATGCATAAGCAGCAATGTGAAGATACTAACCTGTGTTATCTATAAGATATTCCAGACAGGGCTCCAGTATTGATTGTATCTTTCCAAATTGCATGTTCCGATGGTTTAAAATGTGCCTGCAGTGATGATGCTAATTAGAAGTGTCCACTCGTATCAATCTAAGGTTGCACCCAATAAGTTCTTATTCAGATGTGAGTAAAAGTTTGAGGAACATGTGGTACAGCTGAATGTCCTTGATGTATTGCTTTACTTCCCCTGTTTCAACACTCCTGAAATAGGAGACGCAAGGCAGAGGAAATGGGGGAAGTGTTAGTTATATACAATAAGTGGCGATTTGTGTAACACTAAAAAAAAAAAAAAAAAAAACGACATGGCATATAAGATGATTTGTTAATTTTAACAAAATGACTGTATGATTAACATGTATATTGTTTTACAGCGACAGACCATCAGCAATTGCTGTGTTTGTCTGTGCTGCAAGTTTTGGGATGTAACAAAGAGATTGTGTGATTGGGTGAAAGATACATGATTCAGTGGAATGTGAATGGGTGTGGCTCTGAGTTATATGTACGTAGCAGAGCTGTGTGTGTAATTCATATTTTATGTATAAGGGCGTGGTTATGAGCTGGTTTGTGAAGATGAGTACATGAAAATGTATATGAATGCGTATGGAATACGGTATTTGTTTTTAAATATGCGCATTAAGAATTTTATTTTATTGGAAGTTTTTTGGGTTTTTGGTACCAACAGCATTGATCAAGCTGTACATTTTTATTTCAATGAAAAGTTTTTATGGGCCCTTTGTGTGTTCATGTCTGTATTGTCAGATCTGTTTGTTTCAATGTTTGCAGTTACATGTTACATGTTCAGTGTTGTGCTTAACATCAGAGCTCTGCTCGTATGGACAGCTAAGATACTAATGGCAGAACAGAAGACAGACCAAAGCGTCCACCAAAAGGGGCGGACTTAGGTGACTCAGAGTGTCAGGAAGGAAATGTGAGCCCTCTATGGGAATAAATGGGGTACTGACAAGGACATACAGAACAGATTCCTTACCAGTAGAAACCATGGACAGGGAATACATCATGTCATGTATTTAGCATTATACTAGATTGCCCAGTCAGCCTATTAGGGAGAGATTTGTTCATTAGGCTTAACTTGCAGGTATCAGCAAAGAATCAGGACATAAGAGTACACTCAGGTCTCATTCCAGTCTCTACACCAGTGCCACTGATTCTTGCGAACATACAGGACCACCCAGAATAACATTAACCCTGCATTATGGTCCTCAAATGAATATGACACAGGATTCATAGATTGCACACATTACACAGCTACTGTGAAACCAGGTGTCATCTCAGTGTTCCAGAAACAATACCTGCTGTTAAAAGAGAAACTTGATGGGCTTAGGCCAATGATAGAAGAATTCCTACAAAAGGGAATCCTGGCAGAGGTGATTTCACCCTACAGCACGCCCGTGAATCCAGTGACAAAGGCAGATGGTGCTGCCCGCTTTGTACAGGATTTAAGGGCCATCAACAACATCATTGTGCCTATAGCCCCTGTTGTACCTGATGTCACTTAATTATTATCTGCCATTCCAGCAGACGCTGTTTGGTTCAGTGTGATAGATCTGAAAAATGCTTTCTTTTCTATCCCAGTTGATAAGATAACCAGACTACTTTTTGCTTTTTCCTTTGACAGACGCCAACTGACCTGGTGCAGAGATGCCCCAGGGATATGCTGATTCACCTGTAGTGTACAGCATAGTCCTCCGAGCGATGTTAGAGTCATGGTACATCCCCCCAAGGTTCTGTGCTGCTGCAATATGTCGATGATTTATTACTGTGTAGCATGTCAGCGGAGGCCAGCATTCAGGATGGTTTATCACTGTTATAATGGTTGTCAGGATGTGGTCACAAAGTGACACTTAAGCAAATGCAATGGTGTAAAATGCAGGTTGAATATTTGGGCTTTGTCCTCACAAAAGGTGAACGGAGAATCAGCACAGAAAGAGTCCAGTCTATTGCGGGTTTGGTCGCCCCGCGCACCAAGAAAGAAATGTTATCTTTCCTTGATATGATAAACGGTAGACAATGGATTACTGGTTGCTCCCACTATTGACAATGTTTTGAGGCAAGCCACTCTGGATGGAAATCCAGATTTGATTAAATGGTCTTCTGAAATGTACAATGCATTTGATTATCTGAAATGTTCGCTCATGTCGAGTCCAGGGCTGGGCCTCCCTGACTATAATATGCCCTTCCACATGTTTGCACGCCAAAATTGTAAAACCATGGCGGGTGTACTGACACAAGAAAACGGAGGCAAGTTGCGTCCTTGTGTGTTTTTCTCAAAGGTAATGCCCACCTCTGTCCAGGGGATGCCGGCATGTCTGCGTTCTCTTGCAGCCTGTGCTATGATGGTAGAGTCTGCAAATTCTTTCACAATGTGACATTACACCATTTTGCACACCACTCATGATGTTGTAGGCCTACTCAAGGACATCCGCACTCAACACAGCAGGCAGCTGAGCTTATTGCACTCACTAGGACATGTATTCTACATACTGATAGACCTGTCACCATTTATACTGAGCGTAGGTACGCACATGGGGTAGTGTGGGACCATGGTATGATCTGGCAGAGGAGAGGATTTACGGCAGCAGATGGTAAGGAACATGTCTCACAGGGCAATGCGCTGGCAGTTAAGATGGCGAAATGAGTTGCCAAAAGCAACCTCACAGGTTTGTATAACCATTGGGAGATGCCATGTTTGGCATCTCCAACCCCTGAGATGCTGCAAATACTTACTGATCTTCAGTGGTATGTCACTGAACAGGAACAGCAGGACCGGTGTTATCCAGTATTGCAGAAAAATCCTGAGATAGGATTAGTCTGCGAAGAGGGGAAGTTATGCATTCCCCAACACAGTGCTTCCATCTTAAGTAGCACATTTCCACAGAGTAGGACATTCCACAGAGTAGGACATAAACAGCATTGAGATACTCATGGGTAGGCCTTTCCCCACACCATGGGCAAGACGCCCCCTGGTGGTGCAGGAAGGGGACTTGGACCTGATCAGAGAGAAGTACTAATCTGATCAAAGTCCTCAGTAAAACTGAAGAAAAAGTGGCTTGTAAGTCTCCTTCTCTTTCACAGGAATCAACCCGTCCATTCCGGATAGGCAACCAGGTGATGATCAAGATCTTAAAGAAGGAACCAGGAAGTTTCACCTACGGACAACCCACCGAGGTAGTCGCGATCACCAGAACAGCGGTCCTCACTGAACAATCGCCCACGTGGATCCACGCCACAAGGATTAAGTTGGTGAAGAAAAGAGAGGTACTAACGGGGGCAGACAGCCCTGACCTCCAACGAGGCCCAGAGGTACTAACGGGGGCAGACAGCCTTGACCTCGAAGAAGATACAGAAGGGGTACTAACGGAGGCAGACAGCCTTAACCCTCAACGAGATGACGCAGTTGGGAAATTCCTCGAGATGGCTGAGATGCAGTGCCTTAATAATTGCAATTTTGTGTCTCCTACTTACTGTCCCATGGCTGTGGGACAGACAGATATACCTGAAAACAGAATGCAGAGGGGAAGACAATCTGTGGAAGACAAAGGAGAACTTATGGCTGTACCTGGCCAAAACTCTGAACTTAACTGACTTTTGTCTCCAAACCACTTTATCGGCATCTAACATTTTGGAGACATGTCTGGTAGCAGTCCCCACCCCACTAGACGTATGGACGGAGCTCCTACGTTCCCAATGGAATGACGCAGATATGGAGGATCATGATGTTAAATATGGATATGTAAATCCTTATCATGCTTGTTATGACTGTCCTACATATGAGACTCTGCAGAGTAATATGATAGAAATAATTACAGGTCTTGTCACAGCAGCAGAAATATGTTATAACTTCACCTGTGATGAGACACTATTGCCTCCCTGCATACAAGCAAAAATGCAGAATAAGATTAAGCCAAATATTTGTGATAGAGATTTAGGTAGTTGTAAAAAGATAATATCAGGAAAGAATATGCAATGTAATATTACAAAAACAGTACCATCCCTAGACAAACATGTACCTCTACCAACAGGATGGGTATTGGCCTGTGGAAATACTAGTTACACATACATACCGGCCAATATTACAGAGGGACCCTGTACAATAGCCAGGTTGACATTAGCAATGTTACCACTATTTCCAGCAGTGCAGACACGACACATGAGAGACACTTCCCTGCAGTTACCAGAAAATTGTGATTATAATGTGAATCTCCTCTCTAGATCAGAATATATGAGTTTAGGGATGTCTTTGGTAGGAGTACCAGGGTTGGCCGTATATAACCACAGGACAATATCAAAACTTGCCTGTTTTATGATAAAACAGATAAATGTCACTAGTGCAATTCTGCAAGATATGCTGCTGGATATACAATCGTATGAAAAGGCTATCCTGCAGAATAGGGCAACTATTGACTATTTATTGCTCCAGCATGGTACAGGATGCTCAGCGTTCGCAGGGATGTGTTGTTTCAATTTATTAGATCACTCCCGTGGAATAAAAGATAAAATAGGCCAATTAGAGGAGATGAGGAAACATATAAAACAGGATGTTGACCAAGGTTGGTGGGACTGGCTTTTTGGCTGAATACCTGACTTTGGTCAAATAAGATATGTTTTAGGAGTGGCACTCGCCGTGGTCGCTGCAATAGTGGGTCTCTGCTGTTGTCTGTAGTGTGTGCCCTCCCTTCTAGCCATATGTAAAAAAAAAATGTGGCCGAAAGAGGGGTACACTCAACATTCCTCTATACTCCGGTAGAGGTAGAAGAGGTAAACCCAACCTCAACCAAACCTGAGGATTATACTCCTGAAGGGTATATGGAATACCTAAAGGCTTACAAGCAAACAAAGGAAGAGCAGAGAAAGAACCATATAGTTTAAGATAAATATAAGGTTCTAAAGAGAGGATTGATGGCGTATAAGTAACTCCATTTTGTCTTATTCAGCCACATGTATTACGATTGCATCAGGCCAGTGCACTATTCTAAGATTTCCATTTGTGTCTTTCTCCCTCTGTAGTATTGAGACCAGATTAGAAAAGGCCCATACATTTGTTTAACCAGCCTTACTTCACAAGGTCATTCTCATGTTTATACCTGAATGATTAACTGTCGCTACTATGAAACATCTATTTCTGTAAGTGCAGAGCTCATGTGTATTCAGGCCATACGATAAGACTAATGCTAACATATGATTGGATGTAATGGGAGGCCAATCCTCCCCTATATTAAGTGTTGGCACGCAGTGAATAAACCAGAATGGATCAGAGAAAGACACGTGTTTTTGGTCTCCATCTAATTCATTCTCTCGGTACCGAATAGGGCTTAATTCAAGCTGATCACCGAAATCTTGTGGGACACATTTAGGCAAAGGGCCTAATTTAGCCTTACAGTCATCAATATTAAAAAGCCCAGAGAACCCCTTTAACCACCTAACTGTTTTGCCCAATCCAGCTCCAGCAGTCGGGAAAATAGCTAACTGGAGGGGGAAGGGCTGCTTTAGATGCTGCTATATCCTGAATGGCCTGAATGGTAGCATCTAGAAACATGCAACTTATTGCACTTGTTTGAAAGCTGATATTCCAAGTTTTCAGACAATACCAGAATGACAGCAATCTGTTCAGTACAGAGGAAGATATCACTGATAGAAATTGGGATGTAGTGAATGCAGCTGAAAATGAAAGTAAAAACAGGTTTTACCCACTATTATTCCCGACTCTCTATTTCTAACCGTGATTTCTCCTCTGTTGCTTGGACTTTAGCTGTCATTTTGGTCAGCTTTCAAACAAGACCAGTTGCATGTTTCTTGTTGCTACCATTCAGGAGATATCACCATGTAAAGCAGCCCTCGGTGGTTAGGTGGTTAATTTTCAGTTCACTTTGCACAGAGTTGATTAAAGCTTACACAAACTTGTCTTCTCTACAGAACTCCTCATCTCCTTCTCCTCTGTGTTGAACATTTCTTCTTCTATTTCTGAAGAGCGACCAGCAACCATAGCTATACAGACCCTTCTGCTGGTGAAGTCTGTATTTTCACCACATAGACACCCACAGCCATAAGTGCCAGCTTTCAGCTGTTAGCCAGAAGTTCAGAAGAAATAGTCAGCAAAATAGCATACCAGAGATGCTATTATCTGTCATTTTGCAAGCCACCATACCCCATCTGGGAAGAGAAATTGCACTGTATACAACACCTGCTGGATATACTACAACTTCTACTTTGCACCTAGTAACAAGAGACTTTCTTTTCTTTTACCTCTAGTCTGATTCCTTAAACCACCATTTCACTGCACTGATCCTCAGGGAGCAATGGCCTGAAGGAGTATACTGTGACATATCATCTCATCAGGGTTACTACCACTCCCATGCTCTGCACCGGCTCCTCAGAGGCTTGATGCACACTGTCTCTTCGTCACTGCATTTGTAGCTTTAGATCAAGACTGTTGTGTTGTACAGCTTGCTCCTGAGAAATCAGTGCAGAGGATGTCGCTCTATAACAACATGAGGGTCTGTGTGGCGGGTCTTGAAACATTGCTTAATCTGAAAACAATGGGTCCCAGTAACATAAATGGGAAGCACAAAGAGCTCAGGTGTATTTTATTTATTTATTTTATGCACTCATATAGCGCTACTATATTCCGCATATAGCGCTACTATATTTACAGACATTATCATCCAACTGTCCCCAATGGGGCTCACAATCTAAGGTCCCTATTAGTATGTCTTTGGAGTGTGGGAGAAAACCAGAGTACCCGGAGGAAACCCACATACAAACTCCATGCAGATGTTGTCCTTAGTCAGATTCGAACCCAGGACCCCAGCACTGCAAGGAAACAGTGCTAACCACTGAGCCACCGTGCTTCCTAATGTTTGAGACTTTTCCTTTGGTAACAGTCTTTAAACCTTGCAAAATCCTCTCGGGCAAGGTTATAACCTGAGAAGAAGGAAGGGGTGCAACAAGTGCAACTTGGGTTTTTGCCAAAAGGGGAGTCCCTCTTATGAAGAGGCAAGAGGATTGCTAAGATAGGGACCAGCACAAGACAAACAAACGTCTGTCGCTCCCTTTATTAACCTCTCAGGGCTCATGTATTTCTTCTTGATTGTCAGAAGAAGCTTCAGACCTCTAGCTTGTCATTTTCTAGATCCTTAGATCTGATCCAGAAAGCTGGGATGTCTTTGGCAACTGCATCTCTGGCAGGAAATCCATTGGTGGTTCTCAGGTGAACTCCTGTGGTGGAACTTTGAACTGAAGGATCAGCATTTTCTGGAAGAGCCTCTGTAGACATTTTGGCTTGCTTATAGGTAACAGATTCTATGGACAGTAGCAGAAGAATGCCTCTTAATTTATCCTAGCAAGTAGTGATAGACAAACATCGGCCGGGACGTTTCGCGAATGCACGTTCACGATCAAATGTTCGTGAACCGTGCGTTCACGGTGGGCCCCATTCATTTTAATAGCAGCCACCAAATACTTAGTAGAAGTGCAAAAATAGTCCCACAACATGGACAGTGACATACCAGAGGGGGATCAATGGCAAAAATTCCCACAAAAAAGATGTATTTTATTCGAGGGCCATTTTTATGCGTCTTAAAAGGAAACTCTCAAAATATGCCATGCTGGAGCCTAGAAATTTTTTATTTTAGGCCACGGGAGTACAGGCCCCAAAAATTAGGCATTCACCTGACAGAAAATAACAAAGAATTATGTTGCTGGAGGTATATTAGATGGTGTCGAATTCCTCCAAGATCCATGCCTCATTCATTTTTAGAGATATGACGTAGTCTACACTGTCGTGAGTTAGGCGAGTGCGCTTATCGGTCACGATCCAACCTGCTGCGCTGAACGTCCTTTCGGACAGGACACTCGACGAGGGGTAAGCCAAGAGTTCCATGACAAATTGTGCCAGCTCTGGCCACAGGTCAAGCCTGCACACCCAGTAGTCCAGGGGTTCCTCCCTTCTCAGAGCGTCCACATCGGCCATTAACCCGATGTAGTTAGACACCTGTCGGTCTAGGCATTTTCTGAGGCTGGATCCGGAGGGCGGCTGTGAATGGGTTGGCTGCAAGAATGATCCCATATCTGAAGCGACCAACACCTCTTCAAACCGCCCTCTTCTTGCAGGCGCTGTAGGATTGGTACCCGCACCTGTTTCGCTGTGGGTTGAAATTCCTCTACCAGTTCCCGCAACAGCATTCTGATAGCACTCTGTGATGCTGGTAACATGTCTGACATTTTGTGTTTATACCGGGGTTGCCACCCTGTACTGGTCCTTGCCCTCTTCAAACACTGGAGCATGAAGGCCCCCATTTGCACTAAATTGGAAGCAGTGGAGCGCCCTGGCTCCTGCTCATCGCCCAGGAGAATGTCATCCTCTGTCTCCTCCCCTCAGCCGCGGACAACACCAAGGATCCCCGAAAAGTTTAAAGTCCCCCTCAAAGCCTGCTCTTCTTACTCCTCCTCCTCCCCCAAGCCACCATCCTCCTATGACTCCTGCTGACTTGTCTCAGATGGAGTAGCCCCCCCTGGGAATTCATTCAGCATTGAGACTTTCCCATCTTCCAGCTCCTGCTCCTCGACGGCTTGATCAAAGACACAATGCAATGCACACTCCAGAAAGAAGGTGTAAGGTACGATGTCACTGACAGTGCCCTGACTGCGACTGACCAGTTTGGTGATCTCATCAAATATCCGTAGAAGTCTGCATGATTGCGCATGAGCAGCCACTGGTGCGGTGAAAAGAAACAAAGCTCCCCAGAACCTGTCCTGCTGCAGAGTTTGTATATGTAGTCGTTAATGGCACGTTGCTGCTGGAGCAGCCTATCAAGCATATACAAGGTGGAGTTCTAGCGCGTCAGGCAGTCACAAATCAGACGTCTGACGGGCAGTTGGTGTCACCGCTGATCGTCGGCAAGGCGAACCATGGCCGTGTAAGATCTTTTAAAATGGGCAGAGATTTTTCTGGCCTGCCGCAAGACATCCTGGACCCCGGGGTATTTGGCAACTAATCGCTGCACGACTAAGTTCAGGACATGTGCCATGCACGGCACGTGTGTAATTTTCCCCTGTTTCAACGCGCTCAGCAGATTGGCACCATTGTCGCACACCACTTTACCAACTGTCAAATTGAGCGGGGTTAGCCACTGATCGGCCTGTGACCGCAGAGCTGAAAGCCGTGCAGGACCGTTGTGGCTCTTGGCTTCAAGGCACAACAGCCGCAGCACAGCATGGCAACGTCTCACCTGGCACGTCGAATAGGTTCTGGGGAGCTTGGGGGTGCAGTGGAAGAGGCAGTAGCAATGCAAAAGTAGGAGTCAGCTGAGGAGGAGACGGAGGATGGAGTGAGAGGAGGAGAAGAGGAGGCAGGCCTGCATGCAATCCGTGGTGGTAACACCAAATCCACATGGGTGCCACGGGTTACATGCTTGACAGCCGTCAGAAGGTACACCCAGTGGGCAGTAAAAGTTATGTACCTTCCCTGCCCGTGTTTTCTAGACCACGTGTCTGTGGTCAGATGTATCTTGGCACCGACAGTGTGCCAGAGATATATTCATTTGCCGCTGAATGTGGTCATATAGCTCTGGGATAAATATTTCCTTCCGGGGACTTTCCATTGCGGTGTGCCAATGGCCACAAATTTTCTAAAGGCCTCCGAGTCCACCAGTTCATATGGCATTAGTTGGCGGGCTAGCAGTTCCGACAAGCCAGCGGTCAACCGTTTGGCATAAGGGTTATCCGGCGTCGACAACTTTTTACGCTCGAACATTTGGGCCACGGAAGCCTGCCTTCTGCCAGATGAACGCGATGATGGCACAGTGGAAAATGGAGTGGAGGACAAATGGGAGGAGAGAGGAAAAGGAGAAGAGGCAGGACGTGGAGCGCCAGGATTGTGGCTTTGTGGGTTCTGACGGCGTTGCTCCCACTGGGCTCGGTGACCAGGTGCCTTCTTAAGGTGGTTATCCCTAGGTGAGTGTTCGGCTTACCGCGACTTATGCGTTGACGGCACAGGCTGCAGATGGCAACACTATTGTCAGCAGCTGACACGTTAAAAAAAGCCCACACTGCGGAGCCATGTGCCAGCGTCCTGGGAGCTTAAGATGTGATCGTACATGGTGGATGGCTTGCTCCCATAGGTGTGCGCACGGGGTGGTGCGGGTGTCCCTGGGCACACCCTAATTAAGCCTGCTGGCCGGTGAATACTAATTAAGCACTTCCATTTTGGAAACCAAAACAACGGCCGTGTGCATGAGGCCTAAGTTGGTAAAGTGAAATGAGAGAAATTATATAAATAAAACCTATTGTTTAGAAATAGAAAACAGAAATATTGGCCTGTGCGTATGTATTTGTTAGGAAGCCCAAAAAAAGCTCTGGTGCAACTAATTACCTTTAGAAGTCACATAATTAGTGAAATGATGTCCACCTGTGTGCAATCTAAGTGTCACATGATCTGTCATTACATATGCACACCTTTTTTGAAAGGCCCCAGAGGCTGTAACACCTAAGCAAGAGGCATCTCTAACCAAACACTGCCATGAAGACCAAGGAACTCTCCAAACACATCACCCAAAGAACACCATTTTTCAGCAGCCGGGACTGGGAAACTGGTCAGAGTTGAGGGAGAGATGGATGGTGCTAAATACAGAGATATTCTTGAGCAAAACCTGTACCACTCTGTGCGTGATTTGAGGCTACGATGGAGGTTCACCGTCCAGCAGGACAATGACCCCTAACACAACTAAAGCAACACTTGAGTGGTTTAAGTGGTAACATGTAAATGTGTTGTAATGGCCTAGTCAAAGCCCAGATCTTAATCCAATAGAAAATCTGTGGTCAGACTAAAAGATTGCTGTTCACAAGCGCAAATCATCCAACTTGAAGGAGCTGGAGCAGTTTTACAAAGAGGAATGGGCAAAAATCCCAGTGGTAAGATGTGGCAAGCTCATAGAGACTTATCCAAAGCGACTTGGAGCTGTGATTGCCGCAAAAGGTGGCTCTGTAAAGTATTGACTTTAGGGGGGTGAATACAGGGTGGGCCATTTATATGGATACACCTTAATAAAATGGGAATGGTTGGTGATATTAACTTCCTGTTTGCGGCACATTAGTATATGTGAGGGGGGAAACTTTTCAAGATGGGTGGTGACCATGGCGGCCATTTTGAAGTCAGCCATTTTGAATCCAACTTTTGTTTAGGAAGAGGGTCATTTGACACATCAAACTTATTGGGAATTTCACAAGAAAAACAATGGTGTGCTTGGTTTTAACTTAACTTTATTCTTTCATGAGTTATTTACAAGTTTCTGACCACTTACAAAATGTGTTCAATGTGCTGCCCATTGTGTTGGATTGTCAATGCAACCCTTTTCTACCACTCTTCACACACTGATAGCAACACCGCAGGAGAAATGCTAGCACAGGCTTCCAGCATCCGTAGTTTCAGGTGCTGCACATCTCGTATCATCTGAAGGCAATCGTCTATGCTGTGAAGATACGAGATGTGCAGCACCTGAAACTACGGATACTGGAAGCCTGTGCTAGCATTTCTCCTGCGGTGTTGCTATCAGTGTGTGAAGAGTGGGAGAAGAGGGTTGCATTGACAATCCAACACAATGGGCAGCACATTGAACACATTTTATAAGTGGTCAGAAACTTGTAAATAACTCATGAAAGAATAAAGTTACATTAAAACCAAGCACACCATTGTTTTTCTTGTGAAATTCCCAATAAGTTTGTGTCACATGACCCTCTTCCTATTGAAAAAACAAAAGTTGGATTCAAAATGGCCGACTTCAAAATGGCCGCCATGGTCACCACCCATCTTGAAAAGTTTCCCCCCTCACATATACTAATGTGCCACAAACAGGAAGTTAATATCACCAACCATTCCAATGTTATTAAGGTGTATCCATATAAATGGCCCACCCTGTAGTTATGCACATTAACTTTTTTCTGTTATTTTGTTCTATTTGTTATTTGCTTCACAATAAATAAAAAAAATCTTCAAAGTTGTCGGCATGTTCTGTAAATTAAATGATGCAAATCCTCAAACAATCCATGTTAATTCCAGGTTGTGAGGCACCAAAATGCAATAGGCTGCGCACACCTATGCTTGATCCAGATACATTTGCAGTCTGCTTTTTGCCTCCTGTGTTCTGCCTGCTTCTCCTCCTCTTCCTCTCTTGTGGGCACCCCTGTGTCATCCATCGACAAGTCATCATCGTCACCTTCACCACCACTGACATTAGAGATCTCAGAGTAGGCAGCAACAGCGGGGACCACCCTCCTTGGGATCTGGGTACTGTCGTCAGACCGCTGGGTGGCAGCCGTTGCTACCCCCTCTTCCTCATCCGATGCCAAGAATGGCTGTGCATCGGTATGGTCTGGGAATGGATGGGAAAATAATTTCTCTGACTCAAGTGGAGGGGCTATGATGGTGGTGGTGGTGGTGTCTTTGGGGGTGCACAAAGCAAAGAATGAGGAGGGTGCAGAAGCGGAGGGCTGAGTGAGCCACTCAACCAACTCTGGTGCGTCCTTTTACATAATATCGCACGCACTTTCTCCAACTTTCCACTTAGGCTCCAGCCTGGTGCACCTGCCCGACCCCTACCATCCCCGCGGAATGGCCTGCCTCTTCCTCTGCCTGTCATTTTCAAAATGACCCTGTACCAAAGTCCCTAGAGAGAAGCAGTATTTGTGAAGCAGGTGTATCGCAGGCCTCAATCAATATTTGGTGGCAGCAGGTATATCACAACCCTCAATCTGTATTTTGTGGAAGCAGGTATATTAAACCCCCTATTCAGCATTTTGTGGAAGCGGGTATATTGCAGTGAATTTTATATATATATATATATTATCTCATCAAGTCATATGATTGGCTTATGCATTCCTTCACACTCTATATACCTCCCTTGGGACACCTGTAGCGGAAAAGTAGAGAGAATGAACGGCACTCAAACTAAAGATGCTGAAGATGGCCCAAGAGACTGGCAAACCATGGCCAGAAACCCTTCCAATTGCCCTGGCCAGTGTTCGACATACCCTCAGGGGAAAAGAGAAACTATCCACCTTTGAGATCCTATTTGGTAGTGCCCCTAAGCTAGGACAGTATTTTCCAGAACAGCTTGCATTACAGTATGACTGTCTAGCTGATTATGTGATTGCTCTATGTAAACATTTGACTGATCTACATTTTCGAGTTTTTTTCTTCACTTCCAGGTCCTGAACAGATTCCTGAAAGTCACAAGTTGCAGCCCGGAGACTGGGTCCTGGTAAAGAAACACGTCAGACACTGGAACCCAGATTTGAGGGGCCTTACCAAGTACTGCTCACTACAGCTAACTCAGTGAAACTAGAGGGAAAAAAGACTTGGATACACGCATCCCACTGTAAAAGAATCACGAATCCTGACCCACCTCCTGAACAATGATATCCTTTTTCATTCTATTCATCATATGGGGGGGTTATGTAAGCTCGGACAAATGTTTCTACAAAGATGTGTGCCCAAAACATCCGCTGAAATGTCATTATTGGGAATCACATTCAGACAGAAGTCCTTTGGTCTTCTGGGTCAACTTAACCAAAGAACTTCAAGTATATGACTTTGATTACTGTGATGTTGCTGATTGCAGATGTTATGATTTGCTGACAATACAGGAGTATAAACTGTTCCAATACTACATTTGTGTTACTGAAGCAGGTAACTCTTACGGTTCCTCCTGGTCTAATGTCATCACTAACACAGGGGTAGATTGGGGATATAGGCCCCAAAAGGCTTTAAAAAGTAAGGATAAACAGGGAAAGAACCTGATACATAGAATGCGTTTATTTGACAGAAATGTGGGGAAAACTCGGCCCAGTGGTTGTCGGCTATATCCAAATACTATAACTTGCAAGGGTCCCCAAAAATGTTACCCCCTGACCCTAATTTTGCAGAACCCACAAAGGACAGATCTGGGCATGTACGTACTCAGAAGATACCCGTCAAATTATAGAAACTATGCACCTTGGGGGCAGTTCTACCTAAAGGATTTGGCAAGTAGGTTCATTGGCCCCACTCCAACCCCTGGAAACCCCTTACTGCCCCTTGCTCGCAGTCAGGAGGGAAGTAAACCCTACACAGTGAAAGAAACCTTAGTCACAGAAACTGGCTTTGCAGATCGTAATGTGTGGCTTGATTGGGTGAGATATACTACAGCCCAGGCCAATAGGAGTGCGTGCATAGCTTGTGCTGCAGCCCGGCCCCACCTAGGTACCGTTCCTCTGCATCTCCCTCGAGATCACTTCACCTGTTTCCTTGGCCTATACACCAACTCCATATCTAAAGAGAGCCTATGAACGATGGAAAAACCAGTACCTTCTTCTTAATGAAGGCCCTAAGTGGTATTACTATATACAAGGGCAACTACACTTGTTTTGAGAGAGAGGGTAAGGAAGTAAAGGAGATGGGAAAATTCCCAGAAGGATATTGTGGTGAGATAGTAAATACCACTCTACAGGAGTATAAAATACATTTGGTAAATTAAACCCAGGCTCTAGGAGATATAATATGGATATGTGCAGACATGAAATTGAGAACAAAAATAGAGGTACAATGGCATGGTCAGTGTGCATTAGCCATGGTATTGATGCCCTTCCATATTTTCGATATCCCTGATAGGAAGAAGGTTGTAAGTCATATACAGCAGTCTTCAAGATCCCAGGGGCATATAGGGACAAGGGAAAAACGGGAGACTATTCCAGGTGGTAGTTTGGACAGTTTAGACGCCCATGTATATACAGATGCTATTGAATTTAAGGCACAGAAGCAAGTTGCAGCAGGATTTGAATCTATATTCCCAATAATTGTGGTAAACAAAAATGTGGATTGGATAAATTATATCTACTATAACCAGCAACGCTTTGTGAATTACACTCGGGATGCCCTAAAAGGTATAATAGAACAATTGGGTCCCACCAGTACTATGACATTCCAGAACAGAATGGCTTTGGACATGTTTGCTGGCAGAGAAAGGAGGAGTTTGCAAAATGATAGGAGAATCCTGCTGTACTGTCATACCCGATAATCTAGGGCCCAATGGGCAGGTCATGAGTGCTTTAAAGGGATTGACCTCCCTATCTGAAGAATTAAAAAGGAATTCGGGAATAGACAATTCATGGGCAGAAGGGCTAGAGAACTGGTTCAAAAATTGGAAGCAGATGTTGTTGGAAATTGGTATCATCATCATCATCGTTGTTTTGATTTTGCTTGTTCTAATTATCTGCTGTATTATTCCCTGTGTAAAAAAATTGTTCAAGGCAGTTGATGAGGCCACACCAGAGATGATGATGGGAGAATTGTATGAAGACTTCTATCCAGAAAATCAGGAGCACTGATGACCTCCAGTCCCCCCATATAATTTCAACACCTAGTAGAGGAGGAGATTTCAAACGTTTGGTGAGATTAAGAGAAGCCTTCTGGATTTTTAAATTGAACACCAGGCATCCAAATGGCCTGAATATGAAAAAAGAGCTCATGTATTTCTATTGATCAAGGATCTCTTTCCACCATATCTCCTTTTACACTGTAATTAAGAGTACTAGCGGGGAAAAAGGGCCTATGTCAGATATAGCAGTATAACACTATCACATATGGATCCATGCAAAAATGCTGTTCTATATAACTAAGGTGTTCTATTGTTATCATGACAGTTGATATTCTATCATAATTTTAATATGTATACTGTTTTTATTTATGTTACATTTCACGTTTGATTTAATTGATAAACTGATGACTATATGTGGATGCATAAATTATCTATGTATATTGTAAGACACATGAGCAGTGCTTCATCTGGAAAATAAAAGGGTTAAAGTGTGCTTTGCCTCCTCTGCTCCTCCGCCCTGCAGGTGGGGGGGAGAAAGTAATTACTCTACAAACCAGCATAAAACTACCAGAGGTAACACAGCTCATTGTTACGACTAAGAACTACTGTTCGAAACGCGTCAAAGATGCTACACTTGTGGGTGGATGTCCTGTCTAAATTGTCTACTGCCTGAATAAAAGACGAAGATTTTAGCTACCAAAATCGTGAGTGCTGGAATTTCATTGTGTTTTCATATTAGGGAAAGATCATCTGACTTCCTCGTGCTCAAATCCAGTATCACGGGAGGCTGTTCGCTAGGAATGGCTTTTCGTGGAAGCTGGTGAAGAGGATGTCGGAGCATTGGGACAGATGTTTAGGGAGAAAATGAAATTCAAGGGGGGACTGTTAAAGATGTGTGAATTTTATTCTATATTTTTGTATATCTAGGATTGTAATGAGTTAACTTTTTCTTCAAGTGCCTCCCACCCCATTTTGTCTCAAGACTGGAGAAGAGAGGAGGGGGCAAAGAGCTGTGCTGTGGGCAATGTCTGATTTCTCATCCTTGTACAGGTGTCCCAAGGGAGGTATATAGAGTGTGGAGGAATGCATAAGCCAATCATATGACTTGATGATATATATATATATATATATATATATATATAATTCACTGCCTATAGAGAAGCACCTCTTTGAAGTGTCACATATGACATATGCAGTATTATTGTTAGAATAGATGCCATTACAAAATGGCGGATATTTAGATGTTTACATTAGTTCACATTCCAAAGTGGTACACACTGCGCAGATGTTAAAGTGTTATCTCTGTTTCTCTTATCTCTTTTTCCTTTTTGACCAATGAAACAATGTTTAAGCCTCAGAGAGGACTGCCCTCTTCTGAAGATGTATATACCGCTTACCCCATGTAATAAAAGTTAGAGATTGCTTTGACCAGCTTCTGTGTCAGTGTCCAGTCTCTCAACCACGCATGGATATTAACCCCTTGGGGGTACATTCATTTGGAGCACCAGAGTGTATCTCAAATGCTCTAATTTAGGGCTACTATAACAATACGCTTTGCTAAGATGTGTATCTAATCCTGTTGTGTGTGTGTGTGTGTGATCATTTCTGCTGAGCTGTGTATCTGATTCTTTCATGTGTGATACTGTCTGCAAAGCTGCATATCTAATCCTATCATGTGTGATACTGTCTGCTAAGATATGTATGTAATCCTATAATTTGTGACACTTTCTGCTGAGCTGTGTATCTAATCTAATCATGTGTGATACTGTCTGCTAAAATACATATCTAATCCTATTATGCATGATACTGCCTGCTGAGCTGTGTATCTAATCCTATTCTGTGTGATACTGTCTGCAGAGTCGTGTATCTAAGCCTATTGTGTGTGTGATACTGCCTGCTGAGCTGTGTATCTAATCCTGTTGTGGTTTGATACTGCCTGCTGAGCTACGTATCTAATCCTATTATGTGTGATACAGTGGGTCATTTTACATTCCCAGGTTTTTTTGTCTCTATAATTCTTGCAATTCCCTCTAGAGAGGAAGGTTTTATGTTAAGGAAAAGATCTGAGCAGGAGGTCAGATGGAGGGAGAGATGAGAAGTTCCTTGTTGGGTGCAGGAGTTTTCGGCAGTGCAGGAAAATAGGGGTAATAGTTGTGGAAAGCAGAAACATTGTTTGCAGTGTATATTTAATCAGTTACAATTCTGGTATAATTTGATTTTGTGCACGACTCTGCAGACAGTATTACACATGGTAGGATTAAATACACAGTTCAGCAGATAGTATCACACATAGTACTATTAGATACCCAGATCAGCAGACAGTATCACACAAGGTAGGATTAGCTATGCAGCTTAGCAGGCAGTATCACACATGATAGGATTAGATAAGCAGTTCCTCAGACAGTATCAAACACAATAGGCTCAGACACACGACTCTGCAGACAGTATCAAACATGATAGGATTAGATACAAAGCTCAGCAGACAGTATCACACAGGATTAGATTAGATACACCACTCAACAGACAGTATCACACATGTTATGATTAGATACACAACTCGACAGGCAGTATCACACATAATAGGATTATATACGCAGTTTAGCAGGCAGTTTTACACATAATAGGATTAGATTCACAGCTCTGCAGACAGTATCACACATAATAGGATTAGATACACAACTCAGCAGACAGTATCAAACACAATAGGTTTAGACACACGACTCTGCAGACAGTATCACACATGATAGGATTAAATACACAACTCTGCAAACAATATCACACATGATAGGATTAGATACATTTGTAACATGTAATGTGACTGTTAAAAGTATATAATAATCTCTGTATATTACTGTGGTTGGTGTGTGTTATTTTGAATATAATAAATATAATACTAGACTAGCACTGTATACTGACACCAAGTGTATCTAAATCATAGTATACAGCATATAGAATTGTAGTGAACAATGGCACAGGTCAAAATATATGGTAATATTTGGCCAGTAAAAAAAATGAGCATCCGTTGGAGGGCTTTGTTTATTGTATACAATATATTTTTTTATATATGTTGAATGTAAGACAAAGACCTGATGTGAACCCGGCCAAATTTCACAATTGTAATTCCATTACCAGGTCTTTACCTTAAGTTCACGTATTTAACTAGTAACACAATGCACCACCTGCTGTCTGAACGTTGTATTGCAATTTATCCAATTTAGATATAACGTCATCTCGTGACACACATCTCAGGACATGTTGAGATAAGTGATCAGTTAAGTGTGGACACATCTGTATATCACACCTATCGATAGCACACCTATACCAGTACTTTAGGACTTTTATGGCCCTATGAGCTAGCGTTTGGTGTCCCTAACAGTCTGTACCTGCTCCACAAAGCAACCTCTCCCTACACTGGCAAAACAGAATGGAGCGAACCAAATTGATTTTCAATGTGGGGAGCCATGATGTCATGGCACCTAACATTGATGTTCAACAGTTTTATGAATATTATTACTTACCTACTTTAGGAATGGGTTAACCCAGATGCTGTGGGTGCTCGTGTAGTTTTAGATGATTTTGATTGGAGATCTCGGCAACTGTCTTTTTGAACCTATATAAGAACAGAAAATAACGACATTAGCGCATTCACGTAAGTATTTTGACAAGATACAGACCTGCAATCTTCATCGCTATGGAAGAACTTTTAAAAGAACTTATCTTCAAAGCGGAGAGTCAAGGAGGTGAGGCCTGGCTGAGGAAATGTTTACAAGAGGAACCGGATCGACAAGATCTTCTTTTATCCACTGATCCTGACTGCTGCGTAGGACCCGGCACAAGCTCAGAGCTAATCGATTCCGCTCCTGTTATTGGCGCGCGCATGCGCAATAACTCAGTATCAGTATCTCCGGTCCGAAAACGCCAGAGGAAGGATAAGAGGGCATATTCTCCCTCTCAATATGCGCCTCTCGCAATCAACAAGAAGCCACACTTAGCATCTAATCGAGGGAGCAGAAATTTACAGCGACGCCATATACAACCAACGGTCATACCGGATCCATCTCCTGAACCAACCGCCGATCTTCCCCCTTCAAGATCAGCTACTGGTGAGCCTAAATTATTAAAAAACTTAAGTGACTGCAACATGCAGGGCACTATTGAACAAGTTATTAATTGTTTTAACATCGATTCTTCTCATCCGAAGATTCGGTTGTTTAATGAATTTTTACAATACTTATCCAAACAGGAAGAATCTCCTGTGAATGTTTGGTCTGATGTAGTTAATGTCAGTCAAGTCAATTCTATTAATACTTCGACTGAAGTTAGTCCAATTATTCAATCTCCTCCTAATATAATTAATTTATCTAATATTAATACTAATGTTAATACGGAGCCTTCTTTTATTCCTGAGCTTGAACTTAGTTCAGGAATAAAAGAAACATCTGTTAAAGAAGTACTTGCATGTCAAATTTCTCCTTTGGGGTTTCACTTACCATTAAGTGTTAAAGAAAAAAAATGCAGAAAAGAATACATTGACATTTTTACTTTACTGCCTTCTTCTAATGAAAATTTTAAAAACGAAACAATAAAAGATAAAAAATCTGAAACTGATGATAAAAGAAAACTTCATCAAAAAACTTTTTTAAACTGGCTGCAGGCCTTTGGCATATATGCAGCAGTTTTAGGGGAAAAATACCCTAACCTTTGTACCGGTTTATTTTACCACGTTGATACTATTCTTGAAGCATATAAAAATTTTGGCAGAACTGGATGGTGTTTATACGACGAATCTTTTCGTCAAAAACTTGCTGTTTATCCAAATTTAAAATGGGGTAGCAAAGACGTTGTCTTTGGTTAAATCTGATGCTTCCTAACAAAAATCATCTTTTTCGTCAATCCAACTTCCAAAATATCAAAAGAGGCATCTGCTTCTCTTTCAATGAATCAATATGTAAATGGCAACACAATTGTAAGTACCGACATGAATGTTCATTCTGTGCTGGTACACATTCAGCCACACAATGTTTTAAAAAGCAGGGAATTTTTTTCCCAAACTCCAATAAAGATTCTCAATCATTTAAGCAATGTGACACCTCTGAATTTAATAAGAATAATTCAGTGGTTAGGTCTCTACCCAAACACTCTGATGGCTAAATTTTTAATTGACAGTTTTTCCAATTTTTTTTTCATACCTGAGTTTACGGGTCCAGGCTGTATTATAGTTGATAATGCGTTATCTGTAAAGCAGAATATTGATATTGTTAAGGAAAAAATTTTATCTGAAATTTCAGCAGGTAGAATAGCTGGTCCCTTTAATTCCCCCCCTTTCCTTAATTTTCGTACATCTCCTTTAGCACTAGTACCAAAAAAAGAACCAAATTCTTTTCGTCTCATTCACAATTTATCATATCCAAAAAATAGATCTTTAAATGATCAGATAGAAAAAAACATAGCGAGTGTAAATTATTCTTCTTTTGACCAAGCCTTATTATTTTTACAGAAGGCAGGCCGGCATGCTCTTCTTGCCAAAGCTGATATTAAGTCGGCATTTAGATTATTACCTATAAATCCCATAGGTTATAATTCTTTAGGTTTCAAATTCCTTAATAGTTTCTTTTTTGATATGGCTCTTCCTATGGGATTCACTTTATCTTGCTACTATTTTGAGGCATTTTCCACTTTTTTACACTGGGTAGTAGATATTCATTCAGGTAGTGGTTTTATTTTACATTATCTGGATGACTTCTTATTTATAGGTCGCAAAGATTCAGATGAATGTTTGAATCTTTTAAATAAATTCATTGATATAGCTAATTATTTCAGCATTCCGTTAGCCTTAGATAAGACTGTTTACCCAACTACAAGTCTAAAATTTCTGGGCATTTATATAAACACCGTAACTATGGAATTTAGCATACCAATGGAATAAATTTATAAAACAATTTTTCAATTAAATTACTTATTCAAAAAAGAGAAAACAACTCTTAAACAACTCCAGTCACTCTTAGGCTCTTTGAATTTTATCTCCCGTGTGATTCCCATGCGTAGGGTCTTTTCAAAAAGACTATATGCCGCCACATCAGGTAAGTCTACACCTAATTCTCATATTTGAATATCAAAACAATTAAAGATAGACATTTCAATTTGGTTACATTTTTTGAATGAATTTAATGGTCACACTATTTGGCAGGAAGAATTTGTAGGTTCAGATACGTTGTCTCTTTTTACCGACGCGTCTGGTGCCATAGGTTATGGTGCATATTTTAATAATTTTTGGTCTGCTGAACGTTGGCCGTTACTTTGGTCTAATAATCGCAAATATTCAAAAAATGTAGTTTTTCTCGAATTATTCCCGGTTCTGGTTTCTTTAACTATATGGTCCAGAGAATTCCAGAATAAGAGAATTCTTTTAAGATCAGACAATATGGGAGTGTTTTTTTTTCCATAAACTGTTTATCTTCCAAATCTCCATTAGTTTCTTCATTACGTAAGATAGTATTTCAATGCCTTAAATTTAATATTTGGATAAAGGCAAAAAAAAATTCTGGAAAAGTTAATTATCTTGCTGATTATTTGTCCTGACAGCGCTTCAAAGAATTCTTCTCGATGGCACCTCAAGCTTCCCGTATGGGAATTCCATGTCCAACTCAACTTTGGGAGATAACAGACGACTAACTAATGAACTTATTTTAAGTTCATTAGCTAAAAATACATGGGCAGCTTATTCTGCCGCATGGCTCGAATGGAAGCTATTCTGTGTATCTCAAAAAATTTCCCATTCTGAATTCAATTTTGAACATTTTATTGAATTTTCTCTTAATATGTATAAAAAAGGTTTACAGGCTGAAACTATATCTAAAAAATTATCTGGTATTTCTTTTTTCTTTAAATTGAGAGGTTACAATTCTATTTTAGCTAATTTTATTATTAAACAAATTATTAAAGGAATAAAAAGAAAATCTGTTATTAAGGAAAAAATTAGACCTTTATCTGTTGAATTATTACAAAACATTTTAAGTAAGTTAGTATCAGTATGTTCTTCTGAATATGAAGTACTATTATTTTCAGCAGCATTCACTTTAGCATTCTTTGCCGCGTTAAGAATAAGTGAGATCGCAGCCGACAATAAACATTCTAACCCTCCTATATTAAAGGCCGACATTTCGTTAGGGAGCAGTTTAATTAATTTGCATATTAAAAAATCCAAAACAGATCAATCCAGTAGAGGAATCTGGCTTTGCTTGAAAAGTTTTCCAGTAAAGTCAATTTGTCCAGTCAACAATATGTTAAAATGGCTTCAGTTAAGAAAGCATAATTCTGAAGCTTTATTTAACCACCTTGATAGTTCTCATTTATCTAAATACCAATTTAATTATATTTTTCAGAAATGTCTTCATGAATTAGGATATGCAAATTTTAAACTTTCTGCTCATTCTTTTAGAATAGGTGCAGCAACATATGCTGCCCAAATAGGTTTAGATAGTTCTGTTATAAAACGTATAGGTAGATGGAGGTCCAATTGTTATAATCTCTATATTCGGCCTAACCTTATTATTCATTAATTTTAGGATCTTCGAAAATTATTTGGATTTTTGGGGACGAACTGATTGAATTGACAAAGAGAAGATCTTCAATTAGACTTTCTACGTTAAACTTAGGTTTTTCCAATGACTATTCAATTAATTGGTTTTCGTTCCCAGGCCTAAAAACTTCCAAAATTTACGAAAAAATCTATGAAATGTATTCTAAAATGTCGATTTGGGTAGAATAAAAACACATTTGTTAATTTATGAATTAAAAGAGTTAATTTATAAAATATGTCATTTATTTCATGATTCTGTAATCGTATTTTCAGATATCATCCCCAAGTTTTCTTGGTCAAACATGGAATTTTCTTTTTTAGAATCAATAAGAAAAAGAATTAATAAAAAAATGGAGATGTATTTGAAAGAAATTGGACATAGTTCTTACAGACATGTTGAACTTGAGGGATTTGTTAGAGGTCTTTATCAAGAAAAACATGATCAACTATCTGATATTGGCTGTGATATTTTCATTTCGGATTTGCAGAATATGATAGATAATGGTATTAAATAAAGGTCGCGATGTTTATTGGGCCACTTCGCGTGCGATTTGGCGATGTGGGGTTAAGTCACTCTCACGAGTGGACTTTGTGGTTTACTGTTGTTGGTTTAATAATTTATAGAATTGTATTTGTTATGGAAGTTTAATTAATTAATCAGTATTATTTGATAAATGGTTAAGTAATAAGCATTGCGGCCTTTATATATCCAACTAATCAATAAAGATATTTGGTTAATTCTAAATGTGTATTGATTTTATTTATGAGTTTATTAAGGGGGCATATGACATCATGGAGCGAACCAAATTGATTTTCAATGTGGGGAGCCATTATGTCATGGCACCTAACATTGATGTTCAACAGTTTTTTGAATATTATTACTTACCTACTTTAGGAATGGGTTAACCCAGATGCTGTGGGTGCTCGTGTAGTTTTAGATGATTTTGATTGGAGATCTCGGCAACTGTCTTTTTGAACCTATATAAGAACAGAAAATAACGCCATTAGCGCATTCACGTAAGTATTTTGACAAGATCCCTCCCTCCCCTTTTTATGTTATCTAGTCGCTTTGCTTATTGACGGGGGTTAAGTCACTCTCACGAGTGGACTTTGTGGTTTACTGTTGTTGGTTTAATAATTTATATAATTATATTTGTTATGGAAGTTTAATTAATAAATCAGTATTATTTGATTAATGGTTAAGTAATAAGCATCGCGGCGTTTATATATCCAACTAATCAATAAAGATATTTGGTTAATTCTAAATGTGTATTGATTTTATTTATGAGTTTATTAATGGGGCATATGACATCATGTAAAATGACAGCCAGATCAGGTTCTGTTATACTGTGGGGGTGTGTCCATGTGCTGAAATGTCTCAATTAGCTGTCCTGTCCCACTTGATGTGTGTGTCATGGGTCAAACTTCAGCGCAGTGCAAAAGAATATGGCACCAGCAGACATCGCCATATGTTCGCATGTTCGGTGAATCGCAAAGTTCGCGGAGAACCGCAAGGCCATCTCTACTAGCAAGGAGCTCATCACTTTGCAGTGGCTCCGAAGTGCATGGAGCAATATCTGTTGAATCCTCACTAGTCAATAGGTCACTTTTAGTGGTTGGAAGTTCCAGTAGTGTCACTTCAAGTACACTGGGTTCAAAAAGCAGCCGTGAGGATGTCACGACAATGGTCAAATAAAATGGTCAAATAATGCTAGATTTCACTGCGAACTTGTGCAGACTCCTCTTGGACTCTTGATGATGCTCTGTGCAGTTCCTTTACTAGATGTACAGGACCTGTGATGCTGAAGATGTCATCACAGATCTTGGCAGATGCTCCTATCTAAGCTGGGAACTACACTATTCTTTTTGCAGTTTCTTTACTAGATGTACAGGACCTGTGGACCTATGATGAAATCATCACAGGTCCTTTAGCTTTCTCCACTGATAAGGATACTATACTGGAGCTGGACAGTAATGAGTGTAATTAGGGGTGGGTTCTATGGTTCACTGTGGGCCCCTTTTCAATTTGTTACCCATTTTATCCTGAATATCGCAACACCCCATATGTGGTCATAAACTAATGTATGGGCACACGGCAGGACTCAGAAGAGAAGAAGCACAATATGGCTTTTGGAGAACAGATTTGACTGGAATCGTTTTCAGTCTCCATGTCACATTTAAAGAACAAAGCCCGAGTTGCGAGTATCCCTGCAGTCAAACCCCAAAAATATGACCACTATTTTGGGAATTACACCCCCCCCAAGGAATTTTAAAGGCTTGAGTGTGAAAATGTTGCTTTAGGCCCATGTTTTTCATTTTTACAACAGGAGAAAATCACCCCACAATTTGTTACTCATTGTCTCCTGAATAAATCAACAACCATTATAATGTATGGTTGTAAACTGCTGCTTGAGTGCACCACATGGATCAGAAGAGAAAGAGCACTATGTGCTTTTGAGGCCTAGTTTGGGGATTTACATAGCACTAGTCGACAACTGCAGAGACTCCAAGGTAAAATAAAAAAGTAATTAGAAGTAAATAGAAGAAATTTTAGAAACGACACCCCTCACAGAATTTACCAAGTGGTGTAATGAGCATTTTGACCCAACAGGTGTTTTGCTAAAATCCATTCACAGTAGATGGTGCAAAGTGATTTATTTTTTTTTTTTTTCTCTTTTTTACACAGATATGCCATTTCAGTGCCCACTATGTTGTGTCCAGTGTATGCCAGTGTAAAAAGTCAGCCCTCTTTCTGGTATTATAAGCAATCTACATGTGGCTCTAATCTTTGGTCTGAGCATACAACAGGGCTCAGGAGTAAAAGAGCACCATGTTTATTTGATCCCCATGTGGTGGTTTATGCATCTTGTCCTGACAACTGTAGTGGCTCTGGGGTGAAATAATAAATGTAACCCCTGAGAAGTGGCACAATATCTGAAACTACACCCCTCAAGGTATTTATTAAGTGGTGGATTGAGTAAGTTGACCCCACAGGTGTTTTGCAGAAATTAATGAGCATGTGACTGTGCAAAATTAAAATGGCAAGTTTTCCAGATTTTGATGGATTGGTTTACGGGAGCTATGTTGCTATTGAACAGCCTCTGGGTACCGGTACCACTATTTTATAAGAATCATGCGTTTAATTGGAGCTGTGTGAGGGCTTATTTTCTGCAGGATGAGTTGCCATCATCATTGGTTCTATTTTGGGGTATATACGATTTTTTTTTTTTTTTTTTTGCTTTTTGGGAAGCAGGAAAAAGTAAAGGCAGCAACTCTGCCATTGCTTTTTGGGTTTTGTTATTGTGACCTACATTGTGCAGGAAAAACAACAACTTTATTCTGCTGGTCAGTACGATTACAGAGATACTGATTTTATATACAGGGTGGGCCATTTATATGGATACACCTTAATAAAATGGGAATAGTTGGTGATATTAACTTCCTGTTTGTGGCACATTAGTATATGTGAGGGGGGAAACTTTTCAAGATGGGTGGTGACCATGGCGGCCATTTTGAAGTCGGCCATTTTGAATCCAACTTTTGTTTTTTCAATAGGAAGAGGGTCATGTGACACATCAAACTTATTGGGAATTTTACACGAAAAACAATGGTGTGCTTGGTTTTAACGTAACTTTATTCTTTCATGAGTTATTTACAAGTTTCTGACCACTTACAAAATGTGTTCAATGTGCTGCCCATTGTGTTGGATTGTCAATGCAACCCTCTTCTCCCACTCTTCACACACTGATAGCAACACCGCAGGAGAAATGCTAGCACAGGTTTCCAGTATCCGTAGTTTCAGGTGCTGCACATCTCGTATCTTCACAGCATAGACGATTGCCTTCAGATTATACGAGATGTGCAGCACCTGAAACTATGGATACTGGAAGCCTGTGCTAGCATTTCTCCTGCGGTGTTGCTATCAGTGTGTGAAGAGTGGGAGAAGAGGGTTGCATTGCTCTTTATTGCTGTTGCAGTCACTACTACTCTGATGTCATCTCCTCCTCAGCACCCCGATCCAGCTACCAGATCCTAACCAACATACAATCATTGTCATAATCTTAACCACCCTCGCCACTCTTATGAGACTGAGGGCATCATGGACTCCTTGGCCACCCAACCAATTCTCTCCCCTGCATTTGTCCCAAGTGCCACTGTCTCTACTACTTTTCATACTACCACCACCCAAACAGCAATACATACTGTAAGTTTGGTACACAGATTTTTTTTAAAGAAAAAATGCCCGTTATAACTCCTATTTACTCCCTATAATCTTCTTAAACTGTCCCACCTGAAAGGCTGATTCAGGCTGTATGTTAGCCTCTGAGCCAATCAGTGCCCTCTGCCCCACTTCCTCCCAGTGTCCTGTGACCATCCTTAGTGGTTTTGTCGCCAACATGAACAGTAAAATGGCACTGTGCACCATTTTATGCAATTCATCGCAAGAAATTCATAAAAGCTTGAGATTTTGTTGATTTTTTTTGTGAAATTTAGAATGAATCCAGTTTGTTTTAGAATGGATTCACTCATCCTTAGTATGTTTGTATGTTCATAATATACAGTTGTGTTCAAAATTATTCAACCCCCACTGAAATTGAGTGTTTTGGCCAGTTTGACATTGATTTTGATAATTTCAGTCATCTTGTTTACAATTAAATCAAAGAGGCATTTGTAAGTCAGACAAATATAACATAACATTTATAATGAAATAACCACAAATGTCTTTTCTGTGCTCACATCATTATCAGTTTTATTCAACCCCCAAGTGACATTCAATCTTAGTACTTAGTACAACATCCTTTTCCAGTTATAACAGCTTTTAAACGTGAAGCATAGCTTGACACAAGTGTCTTGCATCGATCTACGGGTATCTTCACCCATTCTTCATGGGCAAAAGCCTCCAGTTCAGTCACATTCTTAGGCTTGCGCGCTGCAACTGCTTTCTTTAAGTCCCACCAGAGGTTCTCAATCGGATTTAAGTCTGGTGACTGCGATGGCCACTTCAAAATGTTCCAGCCTTTAATCTGCAACCATGCTCTATTGGACTTGGAGGTATGCTTGGGATCATTGTCCTGTTGAAAGGTCCAACGTCTCCCAAGCCTCAGGTTTGTGACGGACTGCATCACATTTTCATCCAATATCTCCTGGTACTGAAGAGAATTCATGGTACCTTGCACACGCTGAAGCTTCCCTGTACCTGCAGAAGCAAAACAGCCTCTTGACTTCACCATGTTTGTAAACACACCAGTAAATGTCTAGAAGGAGAAGAGTATCACAGTCCTTTTAAATCTGCCTAATTGGTGCTTATTATGCTTGATTGCTGCTCCTTGACATCCACAGGTGTTTTCAATACCTGATCGAAAACACTTGAATGAACCTCTGTTCTTAAGAGTGGTAGTCTTTAAGGGGTTGAAAAATTGTGTCAATGAAGAAATCACAAAAAAAACATTTAATACTGTATTACAAAAACAATTGATGTCATTTTAGTTGCATTTGGTTCTTTAAAAAGTCCTTGTAAGATTTCATTCTGAACACAATTACAAATGTACACTAAATTCCCTAAAACCCTTTACAGCATTGGGGGTTGAATAAATTTTAACACAACTGTATATATATTTGCTCAATGTGTGTGTAATGTGTTCACGCTTGTATAAAAAGTATGTGAAATTAGTACATACTGATTATACAGATGACACATAACTATAGTATGTACATAATGTGATTAATATGTAATGTGTATTGTATCCATGTGTATATGTGTAATGTGTATATGCATATTTTACGAAGGCAGGTACAGTATATGGGTGTGTATGGGCGGCACATTGTCTCAGTGGTTAGCACTGGTTAACACTGGTGCCTTGCAGCGATGGGGTCCTAGGTTCGAAGCAGAACAAAAACATCTGCACAGAGTTTGTATGTTCTCCCCGTGTTTGCGTGGGTTTCCACCCACACTTCAAAGACATACTGATAGGGAAGTTAGATTGTGAGCCCCATTGGGGACAGTTGGGTTCTAATGTCTGTAACGTGCTGCGGAATATAGTAGCGCTATATAAGTGCATAAAATAAATAAATACTGTGTATACAGTATGTATGTGTAATATGCATATAAATTAAGAACAAACTGTAGATGCCTGTGTAATGTATATATATGTGTATAAATGTGATATATTGAATGCATGTACAGTATGTGTAGTGTACAGTATATGGGAGTCTAGACACATATCTTGCACAGAAGCCTTTCCCTCTCTTTCCGTGTACTGGCGGGATACTGTTAGCAGACAAGTACTGTATGGGAAAATTGAAAAGAACTTTAAACAGAGTAGCTCTACTTGTTCATCTTAACTGCTTTATTAGTTTTTTCATTGTTTTTCTGGCATTTTTCAACTCCAATAGAGATGCCTCTAAAGGATTAGTTTAGTCGTATATTTATTATGTAGCTCTGAACAAGTCTAGTGACTTCACAACTCTGTAAATATCAACGGTATCACATTTTATATCCAATCAAAGCTTATTTTGTATATATTAGATTTTCATACATTTTCTTTAGCGTTGTACCTACTGGCCATTAACTAATTCTTTAGTGTTCTTATTTCTGGCCATATGAATTCTGGTAACATAAGCAAGGTACTCTTATGCTTTTGGTTGCATTAGAACATCATAGTGTATCTATGTGTTTTTATTGAATAGCTGATTTTCAGTAGGGCTATAACCATTTGCCTGTACATTCTTTTTCTCCCGCAGGAGCCCTAAAAGGGTGCTTTGACCACCAGTTGTTTTATTATAATCAGAATGTGTTGGGAGCTTACCCACCGAAAATTTTGTAAAGGGCTGTGCAAGAAGGGTTGCCTTCCGACCAGTCAAGATCCGACTGGTCGTCTTATCAATGAAACCAAGCCAATCAGGTTCCTGCCTCAGTGTTCAATCCCAAAGCTAGGTGGGGTATTTAACTCGGCTTCTCAGTCATGGTGGCTGCTGGTGATTGCCTGTGTATCCTAGCTCAGTTTGCATCTATGTGCTTTGTACCTTAGCTCTACAGCTGCTCCATAACCCTCTATGTACCGACCTTGGCGTGTTTTCTGGAATTGTCTTTTTCTGTTTCTCCTGGTAATCTGACTTTCCATCTCTCCTGGTTCTACCCCTACTTGTCTACTAATTTTCACTCCAATCATTCTACAGGTCTGCATCTAGCGACCTTGTACCAGGTTTCTGCTACCATATTTTTCAGATGTTACCTAGCAGCCAAGTACATCCTCCTTTGCAGCAGGATCTGGTGAATAACCTAGGTGTAGCCTTAGCTTCCTACAAATCTGAGTGGTTAAGGAAAACTGGCAGCTGTTTCTGAGTTTGCTGGATGTGATTCTGGATTTTTTTTAATTCTGCACATGGCTGTGGTGCCGGCCTTGTGGAGAAAAAAACGCCGGTTGATTCTCGGACAGAGCTAGCAGCAGTAAAACTCGGCATATGTCTGGAATGTTTTGAGCCTGCACCCACAGTGTCAGTGGCATTACCAGTTCAAGAGCTGACCACGATGTAAGCCGATCTCTCCCAGGCAGTGCTTTTGGAGGTTTTGGTTGTATATTGCCTCTATTGCCACTGCGGCCACCACTTTTCTCCTCTGATGTCCCCTCCTCCTCAGCACCCCTAGCTGGCTCCCAGAACCTGTCTGACAAACAATCATCGTCAGAGTCCACATCCCCGCCACTTTAAGCAGACCGTGATATGTCATCATGGGCTCCTTGGCCCCCCTCCCGATTTCCTGCTCTGTATTTGCCCCTACTATGACTGTCGCTGCCACTGTCCCTACCACCACCACTGTGGCTACAAGTGCCACTACCACTACTACTGGTCTTATGGCAGGTACTGCTAATAAACACATTCTGACTCTTGAATTATGAGGCATGGGCCTTTAATTTTTCACTGTTCCATGTTCCAGACAATTTTTTTCCAGACAATTCCATTTTCCAGACAATTTATTAACTCATGATTTTCCTAAATAAAAAGTCATGGGTTTGATTGAAACACAGTCACACAAATTATGGAACAGTTACAGCAAATTTGCATGTCCTTTGCCTTTTACTAACATATTGCTATCGACAAGTCACTTTGGGAAAAATGTTGAATCAGTCCTAGTAAAAATTCTGTCTACTGCGTAATTTGCATTTGATAACAATAGGTCAATAGATGTCTTTACTATAATAGACATATTGCAAACTTGTAATGTGATAATGTGCCCTCTTACCACCAATATAACGATGCAGGAAAAGGAGTAATATTTCTGTCTATGTGCAAAGTATGTTTAATTTCACCGGTATAAAAAATATCGCAATTGCCGTAAAATGCTTTTGTTATAATCCAACGAGATTAATAACTTAAATATTATGCACAGAAAAAACTGTGTGCAATTGCTTAGCATATGTCACAAAATGCTATTGGGGTGCTGTGCTGGCAATAAGCCTAAGGCCTTATGCACTGAGTGCCTGCCGGGCCTGGGCCCAATAAACTTGAATGGGGTCCATGATCCGCATCCGACTGTTCGCACTGCAAAAAACTAGTGCATACACTCCTTTTTTGCGGTGCGGAGGGACACACATAAAACTCACGGGAGCACTCTGTAGTGCTACCGTGGGCTTCCAATCCATGCCTCCATTCCGCACGGCATCTGCTGGATTGTGGATCCATTCAAGTGAATGGGTCCGCATCCGTGATGTAGGGTGCACATGTCCAGCGCCCGTGTATTGCGGACCCGCTGTTTGTGGGCCGCAATACGACCACGGCCGGGCAACGGCATGAACCCTAACTGCTAGAATGTATTTCTGCAGCAGCTGTATTTTTAAGCACCTTGCCCCAGCCCCTCCCTCCTTTTTTCCTGATCAAAATACCTAGTATGCTACACTATTAATATAGTGCTTGAAAATCACTATACTGAAATTCCTCATATTCTTATATTTTATTATAGTGCTTGATAATCGCTATATTGAAATTCCTCAAATTCTTATATTTTATTTATTCTTCACAAGTTTTCTGCAATTAATACAGCCTACACCGATTAAAGGGGTTGTCCCACAAAAAATATTCTACAATTTTCAAACCATCACATGGAGGATCTGAGTACTTTTGTAATTGCATGTAATAAAAAATGTTGCATAGCCACTGAGTTATTCAATAGAAAGTATCTGTATAGCGCCACCTGCTGTTTTTTTCTCTTATTTCTTTGACCTGCTCACTGGAAAGGCCGCACATGCTCAGTTTTATCCTTCAACTGCCTCCTGAGCTGTGATAGGGGGAGCTGAGACACGCCCCTTAGCTGCAGAAAAGACACTCCCTTGAGCTTTCACCTTGATATAAATCTAGCAGAGCAATGAATTGGGAGATCTCTGGATCCAAGTGAGGTAAAGGGCTGGTTCTAGCTTTGTTAGAAAGAGGTTGTCATGTACTATATGATATCTGATTTTAATTTTTTACATTAGTCATGGGATAACCCCTTTAATGTATGTTATGCAACTGGGTGTGGACCCACTGCACTACTGACTGGCTATACCCTGGAGGGACATGACTAAGTAACTACCTGGTCTTCGTTAGAGCCACTGATGGTGAGGAAAGGCTTAGTTACCAGGTGCTACTCCAGAGCCGTCCAAGTCAGTGGAGGCTGAGCAGGGGGTCAGAGATACCCGTACAAACACGGAGGGGAAGGACGTGGTGGTCAGGAAGTCATAAGTCAGGGCAGCGATCAAGCAAACTCTGTAAATGAAGTCCAGACTCCAGGCAGGCGGCAAACAAGCAAAATGTGTTAAAACAAGAATCAGGGTCTGGTACACAGAAAAGCAGAAACTTCCAACATACCTTCACACTAGGAACTAGACAGGCTAGTGACCAAGATTGCTCAGGCGCCTTCCTGGGGCAGGAAGTGCCTTTAAATACTTCCTGAAATCTAGCCATAGGCTGGGGAGATAAAGGGCGTGTACATGCTGCCTCACAAGGGAGGAGAGACACGTCCATGGAAGCCCTACAAACAGTACAGGATTCATGCAGGAAGTAAACTCTGGCATGGAGTGCAAATACAACAGTTAAGCACGGCGCATGACAGCAGGAGGGAAAGAGGGAGCCTAGCGCCCATGGATAGGGGCAGCAGTGCCGGCATGGACCGCTGGGCTAACGGTGTACGGACTCTGTGTTTCGTAGCTGTCTTACATTTAAACCATTTTCTATGCCTAAAACAGGAGTAGAAAATAATGAATGAGACGGGCCTGCCGACCCACCCCCTTCCATGCCACGCCCATTTTTCTGGACCTGGTGTGAGAAGTCGCAGATTGCGTCGCAAAGGCGTATTTCTCTTTCATAAATGACCCCCTATGTATTTCATTTAGGAAATGCAAATCTAGTTATTCTAGTTTTCTGCAATTAATACAACCCAAACCGCTCACTGTACAAACTCAATTCAAACTGTATTTCAAAGCTCTTGGGGCTGGGTGGTGTGCTATGTACTTTTTAAATAAATTTACATTTAAAAATAAAAAATCCCCCATAGAAATAAATGGGGGAATTCTGCAGTAAATACAGCCAAAACTACATAACGTACAAACTCTGTTCAAGCTGCATTTTTAAAGCTCTCAGTGCTGAGACATGTGCAATGTATTTTTGGAATTGATCAATTTTTGTTTTTAATAAATTTACTTTTAAAAATATAAAGTCCCCCATAGAAATTAATGGCAGAAACTTCCCAGATTCTAATTTTAACTGGCATGGATGATGTCACAGTCTTACTTCAACCCAGTCTCACAGACACAGTAGTCACACATGGCCCGTCTTCTCTCACACAAACACATACAAACTTTCAACCACTATGTATTTCCTTCACAAAATGCAAATCTAGTTTCTTTCTATTCTTTCCCGACTGTCCCTGTTTCACTGGAATAGATACTTGTGCCTCTACACTGTGTAAAATCTGCCTGCTGTTACCCCTGATTGCTGATGAGACTGTCTTTCAGCCTCTGAGCCAATGAGGGCAAGCCCTCCCCTCCACTTCCCCTAGGGCATGTGACCATTCTTCTTCTTCCTGCCTTGTGGTTTTCAAGTGCAGAAAAATGGCACTGTGTGCTGGTTTACTTGATTCTTCCAAAACGAACCTGAAAAGCTACATTACGAATCTATTCACTCATCTCTACTACAATTCTCTTAGGCTAGGTTCACACCTGAGCGTTTTACAACGAGTTCCTACACGCTGTAAAACGCTCAACAGGCAAAAACCAATGTTTCCCTATGGGCATGGTTCTCACCTGAGCGTTTTACAGCACGTTCGTACGCGCTGTAAAACGCCCTACGCCCCAAGAAGTACAGGAGCTTCTTTGGGGCGTATTGTGGCAGTTTTTCATTGGATGCCTCTGTGGTTAATCACACAAACACGCGTACTACGCGCGTTTCCAAAATACAAAAATGCACCAAAATACGCCTCAAAACGCCCGATAAAAATGCCTGTAAAAAGCGCTTATCGAATACGCTCAGGTGTGAACCCAGCCTTAATGCTTTTACTATAAAGAACCATGTCTATCCTGAAAAAGGAAACACCTCCACTAACAAATGATACCCCTAGTCAATTGTATAATTCTTTCACTGCTCACTGTTTTAGGACCTCTCCCATATTGCTTGAAGAATAAACTCAAATAATGCCCTCTAGTAATGTGACAGGTTATAAACTGATTTCATATATATTTATACATTTTAAAAAATTGCAACTTTTCCAACCATTCATAAGGAAAACCTTCACCCAGTTGGAAGTCATTAATCCCTCTCTAGCTTCTGGTTATCCTATTTAACCCCTTAAGGACACGGCCATATTTCACCTTAAGGAGTAGGCCATTTTTTGCAAATCTGACCAGTGTCACTTTATGTGTGAATAACTTTAAAATGCTTTTACTTATCCAGACCATTCTGAGATTATTTTTTCGTCACATACTGTACTTCATGCCCCTTGTTAAATTGGAGTAAAAAAAAATCATTTTTATTTATAAAAAAATCACAAATTTACCAACAATTTTGGAAAAATTTCCAAATTTCAATTTCTATACTTTTTATAATAGATAGTAATACCTCCAAAAAAAAATATTATTTTACATTCCCCATATGTCTACTTCATGTTTGGATCATTTTCGGAATGTCATTTTATTTTTGGGGGGCTTAGAAGTTTAAAAGAAAATCTTGAAATTTTTCAGAAAATTTCTAAAACCCACTTTTCAAGGACCATTTCAGGTCTGAAGTCACTCTGTAAGGCTTACATAATAGAAACCACCCAAAAATGACCCAATTTTACAAACTACACCCCTCAAGGTATTCAAAACTGATTTTACAAACTTTGTTAACCCTTTAGGTGTTCCACAAGAATTAATGGAAAATAGAGAAAATTTCAAAATTTCACTTTTTTGGCAGATTTTCTATTTAAATCCATTTTTTTCCAGTTACAAAGCAAGGGTTAACAGCCAAACAAAACTCAATATTTAAGGCCCTGATTCTGTAGTTTACAGAAACACACGGCAAAGCGCAGAAGGAAAGGAATGCCATACGGTTTTTGGAAGGCAGATTTTGCTGGACTGGTTTTTTGAAGCCCCCTGATGCACACCTAGAGTAGAAACTCCCAAAAAATTACCCCATTTTAGAAACTACACCCCTCAGGGTATTCAAAACTGATTTTACTAACCTTGTTAACCCTTCAGGTGTTCCACAAAAATTTTATGGAAAATAGAGATGAAAATTCTGAATTTCACTCTTTTGGCAGATTTTCCATTTTTATAATTTTTTTTTTTCCAGTTACAAAGCAAGGGTTAACAGCCAAACAAAACTCAATATTTATGGCTCTGATTCTGTAGTTTACAGAAACACCCCATATGTTGTTGTAAAATTATTTTTATTGTTTTATTGTCTATGACAAAAGTTAGGTCACAGACGTTGGTACATTTTGCTTTGTAACACAAGTGTATAACGTAACTATTTGGTAATAATACAGTGATATGTCAGAGTGCAGATACAAGGTATAGTATCACAAGACTGTATATAGCTGTATAACAGTACAATAGGCAAATACAACCATTCAAACCAGTTATGAACAAGGTGGGGTGAATTACAGGGATGGGGGGGCATAAAGGTCTTTCGGAAGAAGGTCTTTCGGAGTTATGGGTGGTCAAAAGGCAAGTTTTGGTTGTAAGTAGAGTACTACAACAGGTATGGCACTACACGAGTCAGTTCACATGGAAGAGAGGCATTGTATAAATGTAATTTAGTTAGTATAATGTGACTTGTATAATGTTGTAATTGTAATCGAGGGGGAGAACTATTTCACATAAATATCAAGCAGCATACTGGAAACCATCGTCACTTGATAATCCCTGCCCTTTTAGGTGTTAGAGAATTTCCTGTATTTTCTCCAGGGTCCCTAAATTTCTTCAAATCTATGAGTGGTTCGAGAGTCCCAGTGTGCTATCTGTTGAAGGCGATCTAACTGATCACACTTCTGTATCCAATGTGGCTTTGTGGGGGGGTCCATAGACTTCCAATTTACCGCAATTAATAACCTAGCTGCCGCTAAAAGAATATTGCAGAGGGAACGAGTGTGTCTTCAGCACTGGATATCATTGAATATCCTGAAGAGGCACAATTTCGGGGATACCGTAATTGAAACCCTACTTAGGTCTTTTTTTTTTTTTGTAACTTTTAAGTAGGGTTTTATTTTAGAGCAGGACCACCAAATGTGACCATGTGTGCCCACTTCACCTCGGCATCTCCAACACTCTGAGGCGCAATCTGGGAACATGCGGCTGAGGCAGTATGGTGTGTAGTACCACTGCGATAATATCTTGTAGCTGTTTTCCTGTAATTTGGAACATCTGAAAACTCTGGATGGGTTTAATAATGTATTTTTGACTTCATTGGGGGTAAATGTGATCTTTAGGTCTTTTTCCCATCGAGTAATACAAGGTTGGGTATCAAAACCTGTTAGAGATAATAGGAGGTTATATATCTTTGATATTTTGCCTTTTGGGTCCTTGACTTGTAAAGCAAATTTTTCAAAAAGAGAATGTTCTGGGGAGTCGGATAGCCCTATTAGCTGTTTCATATATTGAGTGAAATGTATCAAATGAAGGGTAGACAAGTTAACCAATAAAGGATGTTCCCTCAGGGTCTCGAGTGATGGGACATCATTGTCTGGGCATAGGTCAAGAGCTGGGGATGAAATCATTTTCGCTCTCTCTGGAAGGGTTTCCTGAAAGTGTATAGAGAAACTGAAAAACACATTTCTTACTTGCAATAGTACTTGATAATTTGGAGCTAATTGTGTCAACCAATCAGACTCTTTCCACATACGTAGTGTGTATTCTGTGATGGGGCTGTGAGAGCGTATTGCTTTATTTATGTGGAGGCGGTCTAGAAAGAGCAGGGAGTGGATCGGCAGAGGAGATATGCTATTCTCAACTACTATGTCTAATCGTTTCTCGAATGGTCTCAACCAGTCCAGGCATCTAGAGCACATTATTGCTTTGTGGTACATGTATAGATCTGGGACTCCCAGGCCCCCTTTTGCGGGGTGTTGAATTATTTGTTTGTATGGTAGTCTAGCTTTTTTCCCCCCCCCCCCCCCCAAAAAGGAATCTCGAGATAATTTTTTGAAGTTTTGTGAAATTAATCTTTAGGAATTGGTATAGGTAGAGCATGGAGGTAATAAAGGATAGTGGGCATAAGAATGGACTTAATTAACACTTTACTGCCAAACCATGAGATAAAGGGATTATCCCATGAGCCTATCATGTCCTCAAGTCGTTTGGGAAGTGAAAGGAAGTTTTCTTTAAACAGATGTGAAAATTCAGGTGTGAGTTTAACTCCTAAGAATGTTACTGAGTGTGAAGTCCACTGAAAGGAGGTAAGATGGACACATTTAGAACCGTAGATTTTGAAATATTCACAGAGAAATTGGAGAGTGCATGGAATGTCTGAAGGGTTGACACAATCGCTGGAAACGCAGTCTTGGAGTTTGTGATCAGCAGCAGAACATCATCTGCAAAAGCAGCAGTTTTATGAGTTGTCACCCACCGACATACCCACAATGTCTATGCTTTGTCTAAATGACTGCAGGAGAGTTTCAATTACTAGTACAAATGGCAACGGTGAAAGAGGGCAACCTTGTCTCGTGCCGTTTGTTATGGGGAACCTTGGGGAGAGGGTGCCATTTACTAGGATGCGTGCTGTGAAGGTGTCCGAAATGCCGATTTTGACCATAGCCTAAGACATAAATATCCAGTCTACCCTGTCGAAAGCCTTTTCAGCGTCCATACTGAGAATGGCCAACGGTATTCTTTTTATTTGCGAGTTGCATGAGTTGTATAATTCTGATTATGTTTTTCCCTTCTCTACCAGGTATGAATCCCACTTGCTCTGCTGATATAAGATCCGGTAAGTACACTTTTAACCTATTAGCCAGCAGTTTAGCGTATAATTTTAGGTCATTGTTTAAAAGTGAGATTGACCTATAATTCGAGCAAAGTGTATGGTCCTTGTTAGGTTTAGGGATTACGGTAATCTGTGCTGATAACATATCACTGGAGAAGGCTGCACCATCCCTTGCCTTATTGCAGACATGTAATAATCTGGGTAGTAGTACTTCTTTGAAGGTGGAATAATAAATGATCGGCAGTCCATTAGGACCTGGGCTCTTATTGAGAGGGGAGTTTTTTAAAGCTGTTTGCAGTTCTGACAACGTGAAAGGAGATTTTAGCTTGGCTACTTGGGCTGTAGACAGGGAAGGCATATTCAACGTACTCAGCCATGATTGTATGTGTTGTTTCCTCACGGCTATCTGGTCGGGAGTACCATCACTTCGAAGATTATATAGCTGTTTAAAGTAATTGCAAAATTGTTCTGCTATAAGGTCTGTTTTATGAACTAGCTGCGAGTCCTGAGATTTAATACAGGATATGTAGGATGCAGCTTTTCTTTTTTTAAGTTGAGAAAACATTAGCTTTGAGGCTTTATTGCCATGGGCATAGTATTTATATTGGGTTGAGAGGAAGAGTTTGGCTGTATTAGCATTTAATGTTTAATTCGGATCTCAGGGTTTCCAGACATGCCAAAGCAGCAGTATTCAGTGATCTTTTATGTTGTTTTTCCAGCCTGGAAATTTCTAATGTAAGCTCTGTAATTTTTTTTCTGTTTGTTTTTTTACATAAGCACCTGAAGCTGTCAAGTGACCCCTAATGACTGTTTTATGAGTGTCCCAAAGCTTCATTGGGGATATAACTGTAGACTCGTTTAATCTGAAGTATTCTTCTATCAGGTCAGCCAATTTTGCTATGTGAGGGTTACACAAAAGAGTCTCATTGAGTCTCCATCTAAATTCTGCTTGAGACATGTTTGGCATAATGAAGGAGATGATAACTGGAGCATGGTCCGACAAGAGAACACTCCCGATTTTTGAGGAAACACAATTGCTAAGATATTGCGTGGGGAGGAATATATAATCTAATCTGTGGTATGACTGGTGGGCTGCTGAGTAAAAGGTATAATCCTTTTCAGTAGAGTGCATGGCTCTCCAGGTATCCACTAGCCCAAATTGGGACAAGGCGGTATTTATTCTATTCAGAGCTATCTTTGACAATGCTGATGCACCTGATGAGGAGTCTAAATGGGGCACCAAAGTAATATTAAGATCACCACCAAGAAAGACTAGGCCTTCTGCAAAATCTCCAAATTTATTGATGGCATCCAAGAGCCATGTAGCTTGCCCAGTGTTGGGTGCATATACATTGCCAAAAGTAAACAGTTGTGGGCCTACTGTACCTTTCACAAAAATGAATCTACCATTGTCGTCTCTTAGCTTATCATGATGTGAAAATAAGGTATTCTTATGAAAGGCAATACTAACCCCTTTAGAGGCAGTCGTGGGGAAAGGGTTGTGGAACCATTGATTATAAAGTAAATGAGACAACCTAGGAGTGTGGTTTGCATGAAAATGGGTCTCCTGCAATAGAGCTACTTGAACTTTTAACTTATGTAAATGCTGACAGATTTGACTTCTTTTGATAGGAGCATTCATCCCCTTAACATTAAACGTGCAGACATTTAGATTAGCCATATTCAATCATATACTCGAGTAGTGCAGATTGCCATACCGGTTCCAGCAGTATATGGAGTAAACCAACCTGAGATTGTGGGAGGGAAGGAAGTAGGGGAGGGAAGGACCCTACAACAAAGTGTTTTCCATACCCTCCAAACGTAACAAATAATCATATTACAATTCTTAACAATAAAGAATAAACCCTTAGTGGGCATATGTGGATGGGGGAGGTGTCCATCTTGGATGACCACAAACCCTCATGAGCTCGCTATCGTGGGAAAATAAGCATTGCTTTAAGGAACTCTGTGTTAAGAGTCTAAAGGACAGCTAAAGTACAGATGAATCAGGGAGAGAGAAGTACAATCAGGAGAAGATATAGTCGCAGGAGATTAAGAGAAAGGAGCAGACCGCCTTCTCTGTCACTGACACTAGATGGTGGTCTTTGACCACATAACTCTGTCTTAGCAATGTATACATTTGAATATTGCACACTACTATCCTGATCTTTAGTGGCTTAATATCTGCATTGGCAGAGAAGAAAAATACAATAAGAGAATGGCGAATGTTGGGAAAAGGTACGAAATAGCTAGTAGAGATGTAGAAATAGTGTAAACCTAAGAAGAAATAGGAGAAGAAAGAGAAAAAGAAAAAGGAATAAAACAGAGTACTAATTCGCCTATGCTTGTCTCACATGGATGACGGGGTCCCATAGTGAAGCATCAAAAATGCTCGGCAGCCTTGCATATCAGATGAGAAACAGCACCCATGAGTTCACTTTTCATGTGGCAGTTTGGCGAGGGATCCTCCTGGATCTACGTTGTTTAGTAGTAACGACCTGCCAGGAGTCCTTGTCAGGTAACAGTGTTAAGTCGGAAACATTTTGCGCCGGGCACCAGTCCAGAATGTCCAGCTCTTGTATATCCAAAACTTTGCAAATGCTCAATAAGTCCGCGTGGCTTCTGAGAACTTGTTTGCGAAGTGGCGTATTTATCAGAAGTCCGAACGGGTGCAGCCAGCGGTATGTTATCTTCTTCTGATGTAGTACATCTAGGAGCGGTTTGAGGTGTCTTCTTTTCTTCAGGGTCATGGGTGATAAATCCTGAAACAACGCTACTGTAGATACCTCAATTTCTGCTGTCTTACTCACTCTTGCGGCGGACATGATCCTCTCCTTCACCGCAAAGTTGGTCATGCGGCATATGACGCCCCTGGGGGGAACTTATGGTCTTGGTAATGGTCGGTGGGCTCTGTGGATCCTGTCCATTTCAAAGCGGTCTGTTTGGCTATCCGGTATAAGGCGGATGAATAACTGAACGACCTCATGTTGCAGGGATTTCTGTGGTACCGATTCCAGTATACCTTTCAGCCATATGTTGTTGCGGCGTCCCCTGGTGTCCTGGTCTTCTACCAGGGAATACAAATAGTTGATATGGGCTTGCGCATTGTCCAGGTTGTGGGACACTTGACCGCTGAACTCTGTAATGGTGTTCTGCGTGGCTTCTATATCGTCCACTCTGGAGTTTAATTGTCGCATGTCTTTCTTTATTTCAGAGAGATCCTGCCGTATTGTACCCAGCGCATCGTGTAGAAGATCTTTCATAAACGCCCTGGAGAGAGGTAAGTCATCAGCCGGGTTAGGTCGTCCCTGCTCACTGTCTCCCTCACCCTCTAAGTCGGCGTCCTTGTCTTCCGCGGGGTTCGCGAGGCGCGCCGGAGCCATCTTGGATTCAGACCTCATGTCTGTCCTTCGGACAAATCCGTCCAAATCGCTCTGATTTGTGGCGGTTTTTGGTTTCCCCGGTGTTTCTTTAGGCTTCTCCTTGCTGAGCTTTCCCATTTTGTAGCTATGATAATGGCTTAGAGCGCTCAGGAGGACTCGGTCAGCGACGGAGCTCTTCACCCAGCCTGCATCCAGCTCGGCCGCTAGACTCCGCCCCAGAAACACCCCATATGTGGTCGTAAACTGCTGTACGGGCACATGGCAGGGCGCAGAAGGAATGTAATTCCATACGGTTTTTAGAAGGCAAATTTTGGTGGACTGGTTTTTTGACACCATGTCCCATTTGAAGCCCCCCTGATGCACGCCTAGAGTAGAAACTCTATAAAAAAGTGACCCCATTTTGGAAACTATGGGATAGGGTGGCAGTTCTGTTGGTACTATTTTAGGGTACATATGATTTTTTGTTGCTCTATATTACACTTTTTGTGGGGCAAGGTAACAAGAAATAGCTGTTTTGGCACCGTTTTAATTTTTTGTTATTTACAACATTGATCTGACAGGTTAGATCATGTGGTATTTTAATAGAGCAGGTTGTCACGGACGTGACAATACCAAATATTACTACTTTTTTTATTATTTGTTTCAGTTTTACATAATAAAGCATTAAAAAAAAAAAAAAAAATGATTCTTTAGTGTCTCCACATTCTGAAAGCCATAGTTTTATTTATTTTTTGGGCGACTATCTTGTGTAGGGGCTCATTTTTTTCGGGATGAGATGATGGTTTGATTGGCACTATTTTGGTGTGCGTATGGCTTTTTGATCGCTTGCTATTACACTTTTTGTGATGAAAGGTGACAAAAAATGGCTTTTTTCACACCGTTTTTATTTTTATTTTTTGCGGTATTCACCTGAGAGGTTAGGTCAAGTGATATTTTTATAGAGCAGGTTATTACGGACGTTGCAATACCTAATATGTCTACTTTTTTTTTATTTATGTAAGTTTTACACAATGATTTCATTTTTTAAACAAAAAATATCATGTTTTAGTGTCTCCATAGTCTGAGAGCCACATTTATTTTCAGTTTTTGGGCGATTATCTTGGGTAGGGTATGATTTTTGCGGGATGAGATGACTGTTTGGCACTATTTTGGGGTGCTTATGACTTTTTATGGCTTGCTATTACACTTTTTGTGATGTATGGTGCCAAAAAATTGCTTTTTTTATACCTTTTTTATTTTACGGTATTCATCTGAGGGGTTAGGTCATGTGATATTTTTATAGAACAGGTTATTACAGACGCAGCAATACCTAAAATGTCTACTTATTTTTATTTATGTAAGTTTTACACAATGATTTCATTTTTGAAACAAAAAAAATCATGTTTTAGTGTCTCCATAGTCTGAGAGCCATAGTTGTTTCTGTTTTTGGGCGATTATCTTAGGTAGGGTATGATTGGCACTATTTTGGGGGGCATATGCCTTTTTGATCGCTTGGTGTTGCACTTTTAGTGATGTAAGGAGACATCGAGTCCCCGCCACAGCAGCGCGGAGACTCAATGGGCTCACTTAAACACAAACCCCTTCTATGCCGTGGTTAATCCGCAGCGATCGCCGATATGCAGGGGTCACAGGACCCCCCTCGGCATTGACCCAGGGTGCCTGCTGATTGATTTCAGCAGGCAACCAGTTCCAATCACCGCCTGCAGTGGGTGTGGCTGGGCTCCAGAAACATTAGTAACAGCCCTTTGGGCTCCTTACTTACCTAATTTACATATAAATAAAATCTAGCAGGACATGTCCGCAGCTCTATAGGTAAATCCAGATGACAGAATCCCTTTAAGTGTTCCATACATTTTTTTGAGCAGTGTACATTTTTACTGGTGTTTTTCTATTTTATACATCACTTCCTCCTATTTCTGTTGTAATAGTGACACCATGACTATGTTTAGGGTTTCTTTTGCCAGTATACACATAGTTGCAATCATTGTGTACTTAACCAGTTTCAATGATCCATGAAAAAGAATAAACAAATAAGTTGTTAAGGGAATAAGCATTTTGTATGTAGCAACACAATGTTTTATCAGGACATTATTCAGGACAATGTTTTACCAGGACAACTTTTATTATATATGAAACCTTAACTTAGCTGAAAGTCATTAATCTTATATTTGCGGTCCATGCCAACCGCAGTCCTGCTGGTGCCCATCTTCCCGGGGCTCATCCTTCTGCTGCCACTGATGTCCTGGTGGTTTAGACCCGCTGGGGGGCACACGCAAATAAAGCTTATTCTTTGTATAATGAAAAGTTATACAGTTTAGCAAAATACTGTCTATATCACTTTCTCATGGTTTTCAGGATCTCTATCTGCAGTCATGCTGCCTCATTGTTTACCTTCACAGGGGAATAAAATAGTCCTAGTTATGTAGTTACAAATTAGTTCTGATAGCTACAGGAGCTTTACACCAATGTGTCTATAAGGGAATCAGTTTTGTGTGTGGTCCTTGATTCCATTACATTACCCCAACTGAGGACAGTGCAGTAACAAGCAGACATAAAGCTGTAAGAGTGGATCAATCACAACTCTTGGTGGTTACAAACATAATAGGTAGAAGGTTTGGAAGTTACAAAGCCTATAAAAGATACAGAGCTTGTCAGTTAGAGTCTCTCAAAGGCGCTTAACTTAGTGGTTACTGTTTTTTAGTGGTTACTGTTAACAACAGAACAGTCTCTTTGACAGCATGTTGCTCACACTCTTTCTGAGGTCATGCAGTGTAACAGTTGCAGTCTAACAGGTTGCAAGAGAAACTCACATTTCGAACTTGGTGGGCTCTTGGGAGTCTCTAGTCACAACAGAAGTACAGTATTAATCATTGTCTTTCTCAGTCCATAATGCAGGCTTGTTTCAGGAAGTGGCCTGGAACCACTTGATAATGCTTCCAGGCATGCCTCCAGTTAAGGGTTCAACTCAGGATCAACATTCCTAAGCAGGGGCTGGCAGTAGTTAACCACTAGTGTTGGCCAAATACCGCGTGTGCTCAAGCGCAATGCTTGAGTCTCCTCCCCGCACGTTTGTTGACTGCTATGCAGCCAATAAACGTGCAGGTAAGTACTGCCCTTCACTGTAATGCCGTAGCCATGTTGGCTGCTGGCATTACAGTGATTGGCTGGCCGCAACACGTCATCGGGTGCTATATAGCACCCGATGACGTGTTCGGCTCAGTATTAGTCAGGGAGAGCTGGAGAGATAGTGTAGGGATTGAAATAGCAATATTTTAGTTTGTATACTTGTTATAGACCCAAAAGTCCTTTTAAGGACTATAGTTGTTTCTGGCAGCAATATATATTTTTAGCGCAACCTGCACTAAATAGCTTGCAATTGTTTTGCTGCTGCAGACAGCAACATTATCTGCGCTACATATCTTGTGTAACATGTGCGCAGCCTTAAAATATCTCTATCCAGTATACTTTTTCCGTAGACGGTGTCCGCTGCGGACAGTTACATTACCTGTGCTACATCTCCTGTATAACGTTTGCGTATCAGAAATATCAGTGACATTCAGTCTAATTTTTTTGCTGCTGGTGGCAGTGACATTACCTGCGCTACATCTCCAGTATAACGTTAGTGCATCCGAAATATCAGTGACACTCAGTGTAATTGTTTTCGCCGCTGGTGACAGCGAGATTATCTGCGCTACATCTCCTGTATAACATGTGCGCACCCTAAATATCAGTGACATTCATTCAGCGTAATTTTTTATTAGGCGGTGGTGACAGCGACATTACTTGCGCTATATCTCCTGTTTAACTGGTGCGCATCCTAAATATCAGTGAAATTCATTCAGTGTAATTTTTTATTAGGCGGTGGTGACAGCGACATTACTTGCGCTATACCTCCTGTTTAACTGGTGCGCATCCTATAAATATCTGACATTCGGTGTACTTTATTTGCACAAACACTTACAAAACCTGCGCTACTGTACGTGTGACATACTTGCAAGCATATATACCATTTAATATGCGCAAGGCGAGCAGTAAGGGACGGGGAAGTGGCTATGCTGCTGATGGTGCACGCAGAGGCCATGGCCCTGGCCGCGGTGAAACTGTGCCTCCTGCCAGAGCACAAGAAACACACTCATCCACGATACCTAGCTTCATGTCCCAGTTTGCAGGGCGGCGCAGGACACCACTCTCGAAGTCAGACCAGTACGACCAGATGGTCGGTTGGATTGCAACAAATAATGCTTCCAGTTGGTTAAGCACCACCCTGTCTTCCACAAAGTCCAGTCTCGGTAGCCAAGAGTCTGGTCAACAGAATCCTCACTCTGATACTCCTTCCACCCACCATGGAGAGTCTTGGCAAACAAGTAATCCCACACTCGGATATTCCGAGGAGCTGTTTTTATCGCTATTCCTTAATTTGGGCCTCTCGCCAAGCCCGCTTGAAGAGGGACATGAGGAGATATTGTGCCCTGATTCCGAAACTCTGGAGCATGCACAGTCAGAAGAAGATGACGGTGGGGAACGACAATTAGTGTTCTACAAGGTGGATAAAGTTGATGAGACACAGTTGCGAATGGCCTGTGGCCACAAGTAACTGGTTACAAAATCCGCTAAAAGGCACGTTTAGATGTGGGAAGTGCATTGCCTGCAGTTCTATCAAAAAAGGTAGCATATTTACTTGTACATCCACAGGCTGGTCCTATGACATCAGAAGTTTTATTAACTGTAAGACCATGGGACTGGTGTACCTTGCAACCTGTACATGTGGTATGCAATATGTAGGCAAGATGCTCAGAGTTCAGGCAACGTATAGGGGAGCATCTTGGAGATATTCGCAAAAAAGCAGATACCCCTATTGCGCGCCATATGTCTGAATGCCATCGTGATGGCACAGCCTCAATAAGCTTCCAGGGCGTTGAAGTCGTCAGAGCATAACCCAGAGGGGGTGATATGGACAAACGTCTGCTCCAGAAAGAGGCTCAATGGACCTTCCGTCTTGGTACAGTACGCCCAGACGGTCTGAATGATTATATCTCGTATAGCTGCTTTTAGTGAAGTGTCACCTTGTTCTGGTGACAGCTGGATGACAGCCCATGAATGCTTTAGGGCAGGGAGGTGAATTTTTGTTGTGCTTTGCCTTAAACTTAACTTCTATGGTTGATTATTTCTTAGACAACAAATACATTATCTCTATAACCAGCTGGTATCGATATGGTCGACTTATTAGAGGTCATGGAGAATAGTGTATTAATTTCCCCCTCTGTTTCACATGCCTGGGTTCATAGTGCCCCCACTGTTTGGGACCACCTTACAGATATGACAATTCGCTGTATAATTCCTGTAATAAATAGGTATGATACCTACACACATACGACCGGCCTCCATGACGTGCAGCTGACGTCTGCCCGGGGGAGAGTCTCTACGAGCGCTCCTGTCTCCTGAGCAGCGATCAGCTGATTGGATGGGCCGGCCTTTAGGGGGAGGAGTTACCTTGTTATAGGATTCCAAGTTCAGCAGCCGCTTCACCAGTGTCATGGGCGCTGTCACATGTGAGAGGTGGCACTCTCACTATATGTGTTTGTCTGTTCTAATAATACTGGCATGAGTAGTAATGAGACTCCTGAGGAGTTCAGGACACTAGAAACGCGTAAAGCCAGTGTGGAGCTACAGCCAGTGTCAGCAGATGTAATTGAGCTACACTAGACAGCGTCAGTCAGTTTTTTAATATAAGCTAGCAATGAGGTCAGTGGTATAAGTGTGAGATTGTGGAACAGCTCTTCCTGTATGATGTTTGTGCCTAATTGTATTGAAACTGTCATTTGGCATTTCAGGGCACTACAGGCCACTGTTTTGCAGCTACAACCAGCACACTCTGGGATTTGCATATGTAAAGCAGGTGATGACTCATGCAGGCTGCTTCTGAGTGAACCAGGAAGTATGAGCTGATCTGACATGGTGGAAGCAATGTTCTGTGAGAGACTGAATCCGATTCCATCTTGGCTTCCGGGTGTCCAGGAGTGAACGGGCACGCAGAGGAAGGAGACTAGTTGTTGTCCCTTACTTGGATCCGGCTCTTTGAAAGAGAGATTATTCCAGAAAGACAGTGTACAGCGTGTGGGCAGAAGTCTGATTACCAAGCAAGGCTGCACGGTTGCTGAGAGTTTGGTGGCCATCCCGAGTAAGTGGCATCCTCTGGCTCAGAATGGACACAGGTCAGTACACCTGGTTGCTCATTGTCTTATACTGAGTGGCGCCTAAAGTAACAGAGACTAAGTCTAGGACTGAACATGGTTAGATAGTTAGGGTTATATGTTTTGCTAGGCCGGACAGAACTGTTCTGCCGCGCAGTATTTTGACTTGCAGTATTTTGACTTGCAGGCTCTGCTGCGCTTGCCACCGGCTAGGTGTGTCCTCTTCAGCGGCACAGCACGACTTGCAGTCTCTGCTGTGTATGCCACCGGGTTAAGCCTGTCCCTTGGACAGGGACAGTGACTGGGAGCCAGGGGCATAGCTTAGTCTGTGTATATTCATATTGTTGTGTTATTACTATTGATAAAGTAAAGTTTCTGTTCTTGCATATAAAGCTGGTGTCAGTGTCGCTTTTCTTGTCTGTAACTTTGCTGTATCCTGGGGAGCCCACCCCGGTACACGGCTTACATAAGAGAGCAGGGGAGCTGGTGTATTAGGGACCTACTGAATGATGTGCTAAATACCACTAGGTATACCCTACCCCACTACCATTGATCCTTATTAGTGATACTATACCGGAGCTACACATTGCTGATACATAGTGTGGTCTGAGCTGTTGTTAGGGGTTACGCCCAGCAACAGTTATAGGAGTGTAGGCAGCCTGCACAGACACATGTATTCAGCTTAACAGTGAGATTGCACTGTGATAGCTCCGAGGTATAGTATTGGTATCAGAATTATACTTGTGTAGGTTTTCCCCCATTTTAAGCAAATAATATAATAAAGTTTGTTATTTTATTTTAGTGTCCCTTGAAATACTGTGATCTACGGTTGCCAATAAGTCAACACAATTAGCATCTCAAGAGGTTCATGATGAGGATAAGACACAGTTGTCAATAACTGAGGTTGTTGTTAGGTCAACAAGTCAGGAGGATGACCAGAGTGAGGAAGTAGAAGAGGAGGTGCTGGACTATGAAGTCACTGACCCAACCTGGGAAGGTGGCAAGCCGAGCGAGGACAGCAGTACAGAGGGGGAGGGATCCTCAGCACTGCAACAGGCTGGAAGAGGCAGTGGGGTGGCAAAAGGGAGAAGGCGGGACACACCAAACAGGCCCACAACTGTTCCCTGGAGCACCCCATTGCGGAAATCTTCCTTGCCAAAGGGGTAGGTGTTCCGCAGTCTTTGAGGAAAGTGTGGACCATAAAATAATTGTCATTTGCAACCTGTGCCGTACCAAAATGAGCAGGGGCGTAAACACTAGCAACCTTACCACAACCAGCATGATCCACCACATGGCATCAAAGCACCGTAAAAGGTGGGGCGAACGCCTGGGTCCACAACCAGTGTCTACGGGTCACACCACTGCATCCTCTTCCCCTTTGTTACATGCTGGCCAATCCCCTGTCCAAGACACAGGCCCGGATGCCTCCCGCCATGCACCTGGACCTTCGCAAGCACCATCAGCTAGCACATCCACTTCTGTGTCCCAGCGCAGCATACAGACGTCTATACCCCAGGCCTTTGAACGAAATCAAAAATACCCAGCCACCCACCCACCCACAAACCATAGCAGTAAATGCGCATCTTTCCAAATTTCTGGACCTGTAAATGTTGCCATTTAGGCTTGCGGACACAGGCTGTCTGCAGCCTGATGACGGCGGCTGTCCCGCGGTACTCTGTCCCCAGCCGCCAATATTTTTCACAATGTGCAGTCCCAGCCTTACATCAGCATGTGTCCCATAACATCAACTGTGCCCTGACCAACGCAGTTACTGGGAAGGTCCACTTAACGACTGACACATGGACAAGTGCTTTTGGCCAGGGACGCTACATTTCCCTGACGGCACACTGGGTGAACGTTCTGGAGGCTGGGATCAAGTCATACCCTGGGATGGCACAGCTGTTACCGACGCCAAGGATTGCGGGCTCTACTTTCATCAGGGTTTCCGCCGCCACTTATGTTAGGGGCTGCAACCCCACCTTCTGCTCCTTTACCTCCTCCTCCACTTTCACCTCTAAATTATCATCTTGCAGCACCAGTCAGCCATCAGTAGCTGGAAGCAGTTTAGCATTGCAGTGGGGAAGCGGCAACAGACCGTGCTTAAACTGGTCTGCTTAGGGGACCAACAGCACACCACCGCAGAGCTGTGGCAGGGAATAAGGGACTAGACTGAGCTGTTGCTCTCGCCACTCAACCTATAACCAGGAATGGCTGTTTCTGATAATGGCTGTAACTTGGTGGCTGCTTTGGAGCTCGGCAAGCTCACAGACATAACATGCCTAGCCCACGTGTAAAACCTAGTGGTTCAGCGGTTTCTCAAAACCTACCCCAATTTGCCTGAGCTACTGGTGAAGGTTCACCGCGTGTGTGCCCATTTCTGCAAGTCATAGACAGCTTCCGCTGGTCTGTTGTGCGATGTGAGCACGTGCTGGAACTCCACGTTCCACATGTTGGCCAGGCTTTGTGAGCAGCAGAGGGTAGTAGTGGAATACCAGCTGCAACATGGTTGTCGCCTTTCCAGTCCGCTACCGCTCTTCATAAGCGGCGAGTGGGCATGGATGTCTGACCTCCTATGATTTTTTTATGCAACTTTGATGAATCAACACAGATGGTGAGCGGCGATAATCCTGTTATCAGCGTGACCATCCCACTTCTGTGTCTACTCAAACGCTCACTGCTCACAATTAAGGCGGACGCTTTGCATGTGGAAGAGGTAGAAATGGGGGAAGAAAGTACACAGGGTGATAGCGAGACCACCCTCAGTTCGTCTTCTCAGCACGAATTGGATGAGGAGGAGCAGGACACTGTTGCCTCTGCTACAGAGGGTAGTACCCATGGAAGTTTTATTCCATCTGTTCAGCGAGGATGGGTAGAAGAGGAGAAAGAGGCTAAGGAGATTGAGAGTCATCCTCCTGATGAGGACAGCGAAGTCTTGTTTGTTGGGACTCTGGCTCACATGGCTGACTTTGTTAGGCTGCCTTTCCAGTGACCCTCTCGTTGTATGCATTTTGACCAACACCGATTACTGATTGATCACCCTTCTTGACCTCTGCTACATTTCTGTGGTGGAGAGGACGAGCAAAATGGTGCAATACCAGAAGGTCCTTGTGGAAAAATTGCTCCAAAAATTTCCAGCTGACAACGCTGGCTGCAGAGTATGTAGTTCCTTGTCCAACAGATGAGGGTAACACACAGCAGTTCCAACAGAGGCAGGGCAACACTCTACAAGGCCTGGGACAGTTTGACACCCTGCCAGCACCATCAACCTGATGCGCTGCCTAGTGTCACAAGGAGGGAAAAATTTAGCAAGATGGTGAAGGAGTATGTAACAGACCGTGTCAGCGTCCTCAGTGATCCCTGTGTAACTTACAACTATTGGGTGTCCTAGCTGGACATGTGGCACGAACTGGCACTCTACGCCTTGAAGGTTCTGGCCTGCCCTGCCGCCAGCGTTTTGTCAGAACGTGTATTTAGTGTTGCTGTGGGCATAATAACTGATAAGTGCATCTGCCTGTCAACTGAAAATGCTGACCGGTTGACTCCTATTAAAATGAACAAGGCCTGGATTGCCCCTGACTTCTCTACCCCACCAGAGGAAATTGGCTGAACATAAAGGCACTCTAAATGTGGCTTTTATGGTGTATTGAATACACTGTATTCCCATGCACCCCCTTCCACCACTAAAAAGGGTATATGGTTCAATCTCCCTTTTCTCGTCCTCCTTCTCCATCATATCAACATGCTTATTAGGCTGCCCTCACTCCTAATGTTTTAGAGGGTCAGCTCAGCAGCGGGCCCTCACCCATAATGTTTTTGAGGGTCACCAGCAGGTCCTCAACGATAATGTTTTAGAGGGTCAGCTCAGCAGCAGGCCCTCAACCATAATGTATTAGATGGTCAGCTCGGCAGCAGGCACTCGCCCACAAAATTTTTGAAATGGTCAGCTCGGCAGCAGGCCCTTGCCCACAGAGTATTTTGGATGGTCAGCTCGGCAGCAGGCCCTTGCCCACAATTTTTTTTTTAGATGGTCAGCTCAGCAGCAGACACTCGCCAACAAAATTTATTATATGGTCAGCTCAGCAGCAGGCCCTTGCTCCAAATGGATTTTGAGTGTCACCAGCAGGTTCCTTGTAATTTTTGGGAACCCTTTCCCTTAGTGCATAGGCTTTATGAGTGTAGGAGTCCCACTAACTGAACAATTGTACCACAATGTGAAGGAGGCCCTCCTTTATGTGATATACAGGTTGTATCGGAGTGCCTCTCCTTGTAATTTTTGGCAGCACTTGCCCTTTTTATACAAGTACATATACAGGAAAGAATGTTTCCTAACAATTTTTCCTCTAAAATCGATTTTATCTTCAGTTTGGTGCGTATTATTGTCAGTCTGTAAAAGTGGCATACTACTCTGAGAACATCTTTCCCAGCAGCGACCTGGGAGTCCAAGATGCATCCAGACATCCTCCAAATGCTGTTCCCGAACCATTTCAGTGGTGTTTCCATAAATTTCTGACCTTTTCCTATGAACTAGACACCCTCTTCAGAGCAGGGGGTGCCTGGCTTAATGCTCGGATTCTCCCATTGACTTCCATTGTGTTTGGGTGCTCGGTAGAGCACCCGAGCATCCCTAGGTGTTCTACTTGAGCACCCGAGCACTTTGGTGCTCGACCAACTCTATTCACCACTCAATATGTTCTCAGGATCAACTACTGTAGCATGTCTCGCTGTTCAGACACCAATTGCATTCACACAAACCAGGCTGGACTGCTGTTGCAGCACTCAATCAGTTTCATGCTGTCACACACCGCAGAATACTACTCCACATGTGCCACTCGTAAGGAAGCATGCATGGTTGTCCAATATACAGTCATTGACAAAAAAAAAAAAGAATGTATCCAGATAGAAATGCTGCGAAACTCAGCATGCAGTTATGTCTCAAGCAGATATGTAAATGATTAGAGGTGTGGTCTGATTAGACACTGGGTCTAATCAGGTGTAAAACTGCTTCTCCTGCCCTCTTTTGGATAATAGGTACATTGGTGACTTGCTTCTACAATCCACTCAGACATCTTGCCCACTGAACCGACTTTGAGAGAGAGTGCATCATTGGACTGAGATAAGTAGGATGGTCATTTTGACAAATTGTCTGCCATCTAGGCTATTCTGACCCAGCTGTTAGAAGATGAATAGGCTCTAGCTAGCCAAGATAGATCACCAGCAGAGAGGATTGTTTGATCCACTGACAATCACAAGTTGCTCCCACAGTTTTGTGGTCCACCATACAGACACAGGTAGCACCTTTATTCCACACCAGTTTCTCTTCCTGGTCCATTTTGAGGAGCTTAGCAGGGCCATTAACAGACAGCCACCATCACCTTTGTTTGCAGAGGTGCTGTGAACTAGAAACCAGGATTGCTACAGACTGGATCATCCTCTTTAAAGATGAATCCAGACTCTGTATGGAATTGAATGACGGTATGAATTAAGTATAACAGGCCTCGTAGTGAGTACTTCAATCCTGCCTTTGCTGTGCAGATATTCCTGATAAGCACTTGCTCTTTGTGGGTAAGCATTACTCTGCTGAAAAATGCCCTGCCATGGGAGACAACAAATGTGGCCACAGGATGTCCTACACATATCGCTGAGCTCTTAATATATTTCTTATCACTATTAGCGGTGACATACTGCCACAACTGATGGTGTTATGATCTGGGAAGCCATCAGATACGACAGTCTATCACTGCTAGTAGTGATATGAGAGATATTAAAAGCTCAGCGGTATGTGTAGGACATCATGTGGCCACATTTCTTGTCTCCCATGGCAGGGCATTTTTCAGCAGGGTAATGCTCACCCACAAAGAGCAAGTGCTTATCAAGAATATCTCTGTCACATTGCAACACTTCATTGGCCTGCCCAGTCATCACCAAGCATTTATGGGACAAATTGGGACACAAGTGTGCAGGATCTACAGGCCAGACTGCAATATCTCTGGTCAAATACTGTATGTCATGGGATACCAGAGAGAACCTGTGTTCCTTATTTCCCAGCCACGTCTCATCATGTATCTAGCCTAGGGGCAGCCAAAGAGGGCATTGGCGCCCCCAATCAATTGTACAGTTTCCCCAAAAGGCTTATCCATTGACTATAATATTATAAAAACTTACATATATCATTACATTCACACATATAAAGTTGTCTTTGATTCCAACAACTCTTTCTTGGTGATTTTTTAATTTTTTTTTGGTCAATGAGTGCCACCCTGAACAGAACCTGTATGGCGCCACATTCCAGTGTTTTCACCCATGACCAATTCTGCCTAGTTGCCCACCTGCAATATCTCATGTAACACAACCAATGGTTAAAGGTAAAGTACCTGTAAATGAAGAGTGATTTGGTTATTCCTTACTAACCCATGACCGATCTATCCATTATGAGCAGATGGCTAGTTCCTGCATCATGATGGATATATCCATCATGATGTTCCCATGTGCACTGCTTAATGCTGTCACAAGATTGTGTCATAACCATGGTTATAATGCACAGCGACACACCTGTATCATCTGCTGGGATTGGAGCCAGCTCTAATCTAGACTGTTTTTGTCACCCCTTAGATGCAGGGTTCAGTAGTGACCACTTCTTCTATGGTGTTTGACACAGTATATTCCAAAGCAATCACAATTTCAAGTCTCCTAGAGGGGAAAAAATGTAAATGTTATGTTTGTATAAATTATGTGTTTGTGATTTGTTTGGAGTCGGAACTTACATCTGTAATTTGAGTGCTGCCAGCATTGCTGCAGAGGTTAAAGGGGTAGGGGGTCAGCCTGTCAGTGCTCAGACCATACGCTGCACACTGTATCAAATTGGTCTGCATGGCCGTCATCCCAGAAGGAAGCCTCTTCTAAAGATGATGCACAAGAAAGCTAGCAAACAGTTTGATGAAGACAAGCAGACTAAGGACATGGATTACTAGAACCATGTTCTGTGGTCTGATGAGACCAAGATAAACTTATTTGATTGAGATGGTGTCAAGTGTGTGTGGCGGCAACCAGGTGAGAAGTACAAATACAAGTGTGCCTTGCCTACAGTCAAGCAAGGTGGTGGGAGTGTCATGGTTTGGGGCTGCATGAGTGCTGTCGTCTGTGGGGAGCTACAGTTTATTGAGGGAACCATGAATGCCAACATGTACTGTGACATACTGAAACAGAGCATGATCCCCCTCCCTTCGGAAACTGGGCCGCAGGGCAGTATTACAAAATGATAATGACCCTAAAAACACCTCAGAGATGACCACTGCCTTGTAAAGAAACTGAGGGTAAAGTTACTGGACTAGCCAAGCATGTCTCCAAACCTAAACCCTATTGAGCATCTGTGAGGCATCCTCAAACGGATGGTGGAGGATCACAATATCTCTAACATCCACCAGCTCTGTGATGTCATCATGGAGGAGTGGAAGAGGATTCCAGTGGCAACCTGAGAAGCTCTAGTGAACTCCATGCACAAGAGAGATAAGGCAGGGCTGGAAAATAATGGTGGCCATACAAAATATTGACACTTTGGGCACAATTTGGCCATTTTCACTTAGGGGTGTACTCACTTGTTGCCAGCGGTTTAGACATTATTGGCTGTGTGTTGAGTTATTTTGAGGGCACAGCAAATTTACAGTTATATAAGCTGTACACTGACTACTTTACATTGTATCAAAATGTCATATCTTCAGTGTTGCCCCATGAAAATATATAATAAAATATTTACAAAAATGTGAGAGGTGGACTCACTTTTGTGAGATACTGTATGATGTACAAATTATACAAGCCACTTACTAATGTGATGTTATTTGTCCCCTGGAAATGAGCAGTGTATCATGAGATTGAAAAATGAATCAAGCCAGCAAAGGAGGCAATAAGGACAATCACAATACATTAGTAAGTGCCTTGTATTAATTTAGCCTACATGATAAATGTAATTTCTTGACATGAGAAAACTCCTTCAAGGCTGGGCTTTCATTGGGCAGCTGCAATGCAGCAACTACAATCCGGCCATCTGAAGTGGTCAATTGCTTCACAAATTTGCTGGTTATCAGATGTATTGCCTTCAAATTCCCAGGCTTATCTTGATGTAGGGCATGCCTCCCCCTGCAAATAATGTCCCTAATCCATTGTACAATTCTTTCACTGGTCTTTTTAAGACCTGCCCTATCCTGCTCAAAGAATATAAACTCTAACTTAATAATGTCCTCAAGACTATAAACTCCAACAATGATGCCCTCTAGAACACTGCACAATTCTGGAATGTGGCAGGTAATGAACTGATTTTAAATTTATTTATACATGTTAAAATTAAACTTTCATCATATGAGAAAACTTAACTCAGTTGGAAGTCATTAATACCTCTCAAGCTTCTGCTATCATATTTAAAGCATGCTGCACAAAATTGTATCCCATAAAATAAATTAAAAGTACCTATAAAAACTGGGAAAGTTTGTAACCATTAAAAGAAAACATACTTACTAGGTAAACTGTGATTGGCGAGTCATGGGTAAGTATTCTAGTATGCTATAACTCAGTCTATTGTATTACCAGTTCAGCATTCACTGTACTTCATAGAATCTTTAGAGAGCTGTGAAGACTGAGATATACATTTATACAGTTGTTTTTCTATTTTATACATCACTTCCTCCTGTCGGTTGTAAAAGTGACACCATGACTTTGTTTAAGGTTGCTTTTGCCAGTATACACATAGCTGCAATCATTGTGTACTCAACCAGTTTCAATGACCCATTAAAAATAATAAACAAATCAGTTGATAAGTACATTAGCATTTTGTATGTAGCAACACAATGTTATCAGGACACCTTCTATAATATAATAAACTTTAACCTAGTTGGGAGTAACTAACCCCTTCCTGATACAACAATTGTCCATTTTTGGGTTTTTCGTTTTTCACACACTGCCTTCCCGGAGACATAACTTTTATATTTTTCCATTCGCATATCAGTATAGGTTACTGTTTTGCGGGATATGTTGTACCTTCTAATGGCAAAATTTTACATTACATACGTTGTACTGAAAAACTGCAAACACATTCCAAATAGAATGTGGAATTGGAAAAAAACAACACAATTCTGTCAAAGTTTTATAGGTTTTGTTATTACGGTGTTCTTTTGGTGAGATACATTGGTGATATGTTTTTACAATGCACTTGAAAACATTTTTGCCACTGGAGAAACTTTGATATGGGGTGCATCATTGGACTGGGAGAAGTTGGATGGCCATTGAGACAAATTGTCTGCCATCTAGGTTGTTCTGACCTAGCTGTTAGGAGGTGTTGGGAGCAGCCGTTACATGAGGGCATGCAACACAGAGAGAACAAGCACCGGACAGCCAAGACAGACCACCAACAGAGAGGATCTTTTGATCCACCGACAAGCACCTCTCACAGTTTTGTTGTCCACTATTCAGACACAGCACTTCTGTCTCTGCCTGGACCATTTAGAAGTGCTTGAAAGGCAGTAGGTTGGCTGTCAATGGGTAGTAGTAGTGGTGGTAGTGGTAGAAGGGGCAGATGCGTAGTGTTATAGTGGTGGCAGTAGGGGTTTAGCAGTGAGGAGCAGCAGCTTAGTCGGCGGCAGCAGCAGAAACCATATGGTACATGTTAGCAGGCAGGCAGCAGAAGCCTTACAGAGGATAATGGTAGGCAGCAGCAGTGGCATGGAGACAGCAGTTATATGAAACATTATGGTAGGTAGGCAGCAGCTGTAGCATGATGGAGGCAGAAGCAGCATCCACACGGAACCTGATGGTAGGCATATATAGTGGGATGCGAAAGTTTGGGCAACCTTGTTAATCGTCATGATTTTTCTGTATAAATCGTTGGTTGTTACGATAAAAAATGTCAGTTAAATATATCATATAGGAGACACACACAGTGATATTTGAGAAGTGAAATTAAGTTTATTGGATTTACAGAAAGTGTGCTATAATTGTTTAAACAAAATTAGGCAGGTGCATAAATTTGGGCACTGTTGTCATTTTATTGATTCCAAAACCTTTAGAACTAATTATTGGAACTCAAATTGGCTTGGTAAGCTCAGTGACCCCTGACCTACATACACAGGTGAATCCAATTATGAGAAAGAGTATTTAAAGGGGTCAATTGAAAGTTTCCCTCATCTTTTAATTTTCTCTGAAGAGTAGCAACATGGGGGTCTCAAAACAACTCTCAAATGACCTGAAGACAAAGATTGTTCACCATCATAGTTTAGGGGAAGGATACAGAAAGCTGTCTCATAGATTTCAGCTGTCTGTTTCCACAGTTAGGAACATATTTAGGAAATAGAAGACCACAGGCTCAGTTCAAGTTAAGGCTCGAAGTGGCAGACCAAGAAAAATCTCGGATAGACAGAAGCGACGAATGGTGAGAACAGTCAGAGTCAACCCACAGACCAGCACCAAAGACCTACAACATCATCTTGCTGCAGATGGAGTCACTGTGCATCGTTCAACCATTCGGCGCACTTTACACAAGGAGATGCTGTATGCGAGAGTGATGCAGAGGAAGCCTTTTCTCTGCCCACAGCACAAAAAGTGCCGCTTGAGGTGGGCTAAAACACATTTGGACAAGCCAGCTTCATTTTGGAATAAGGTACTGTGGACTGATGAAACTAAAATTGAGTTATTTGGCGATAACAAGGGGCGTTATGCATGGAGGAAAAAGAACACAGCATTCCAAGAAAAACACCTGCTACCTACAGTAAAATATGGTGGTGGTTCCATCATGCTGTGGGGCTGTGTGGCCAGTGCAGGGACTGGGAATCTTGTCAAAGTTGAGGGACGCATGGATTCCACTCAGTATCAGCAGATTCTGGAGACCAATGTCCAGGAATCAGTGACAAAGCTGAAGCTGCGCCGGGCTGGATCTTTCAACAAGACAACGACCCTAAACACTGCTCAGAATACACTAAGGCATTTATGCAGAGGAACAAGTACAACGTTCTGGAATGGCCAGAGTCCCCAGACCTGAATATAATTGAAAATCTGTGGTGTGACTTAAAGAGAGCTGTCCATGCTCGGAAGCCATCAAACCTGAATGAACCAAAGATGTTTTGTAAAGAGGAATGGTCCAAAATACCTTCAACCAGAATCCAGACTCTCATTGGAACCTACAGGAAGCGTTTAGAGGCTGTAATTTCTGCAGGATGGATCTACTAAATATTGATTTCATTTCTTTTTTGTGGTGCCCAAATTTATGCACCTGCCTAATTTTGTTTAAACAATTATAGCACACTTTCTGTAAATCCAATAAACTTAATTTCACTTCTCAAATATCACTGTGTGTGTCTCCTATATGATATATTTAACTGACATTTCTTATCGTAACAACCAACAATTTATACAGGAAAATCATGACAATTAACAAGGTTGCCCAAACTTTCGCATCCCACTGTATAGTAGAGCAACATACAGGACACAGCCTGATGAGCAAACCAGTTTGTAGCAAACCAGGTTCTTTACGAACTTTGCAAATATTTTCAGCCGGCAGACGAACCTGAACTTTTTCAGGTTAGTTTAATATGAATCCAGTAAAACGGTGCTATTTTACTACACAGGTCAGAGGTAAAAAGTACTAGGAAAGAGGAAGAGGGTGCTCATATGACCCTGAGAGGAAGTGGGGGGAGGGCTTGCCCTGATTATCTACAAGGCTGACAGACAGCCTGGATGAGCAAATCAGTGCTGCAGCAGGCAGGGAGGTGCCCTAGCAGAGACATTGAAGGGAAAGGCTAGAATTCCAAAGAAGAAGAATTGCATGTGTGGACGAGGGACAGGCAGGGAAAGCTGTCAGTCAGGGATTTGGACCTGTACAGGGATTTGGACTTCACCGCAAGGAACCAACCAGGCCACTATGTCCTGGAGTAGTCCTGGTGTAGTTGGCTGCTGACCCACAGGAGTCAGAGACACCGGTGCTCAGCACCAAGAACACGGTATGGTCTGAATACAGTCCAATAGTCAGGGCAGGCTGAGTACTTCCGTATTCCAAATAGCTATTCCAAGGTCGGGGCAGGCAAAGTTTGTGCTGTTAATGCAAATATTTTCAATATTCTAGAGTTAGGATAACATCATTGTCTGTAGGTGCCAAATTAAGGTTGAAATCTCCTTCAAGGGGAAACTTAGGGAGAAGACAAAATGTACACACACGTGAATGGTGTTCAATAGAGTCTCCTGACTCCTGACTCCTGTGTCTCAGGATGGTTTCTTTATACCAACAAAGCCTGGGTTTAACCCCTTACAGTCTAAATTTACTATTCAACACTTTACATACTGTATGTGTCATAAGAATGCAATGTCTCAGAGTCCAAGCTGTATACAGAGAATGACCTAAAGAGGTCTATATTTGAAATAAGGTCACTTGTCCAAAAGTGCTGACCTAACAGCTGACGGCAGAAAAACTTGTGTTCATACATCTTCAAAATTGATCAAAATAAATTAACTTTCACAGTGTGTAATCCAGGTCACAGTTCCAAGGTCGGGGCAGACAGCAAGGAGCATGGTGGCCCAAGTCACAAAGTCATTAACCAACCCTAATAAATAAATACACAGACACCTACTAAGTGGAATAAATGGCCACAATGTTTATTAATGATAACCTTAAAATAAATAAATACATTAGCATAACAAATTAGCATAACAAATAATCATTAGCATAGGTTAATTAAAATTCAATCCAAATAAATCATCCATTAAACTCCAGAAAACCAAAACCAAACTCCCACTAATAAACATCGCGACAGATAAAATTAAGGGAGGGCAGGTGGGGTGCTGATCCAGGTCTTCTTTTCTTCTTACAGGCACGGACACCCAGCGGAGCACTCCAATATAAAGGAGAATTTTCCTGCCGTTTACCTCCTGGACCAATCAAGATCCTAGAATTTTCCCGCCTCAGAACTGGACAGAACCAGAAATGACCACTTGTGCCAAGCACAGTTGACCGCCAGATGACCAGTCCGGTAAGCACCACTGAAACACAGGAGGGGGGAAACACACAAAAAGGGGGGAGACACCACATATAGAAAAACATAGCCACATGGACCGAACCATTAAAATTACACTTAAAATGACAGTGACTAGGCCACTGTGTCCCGCAAGTTATTTGCTATGAGGGGGCCCTTGGCACGGTGGCCCAAGTCACATAGTCATTAACCAACCCCAATGAATAAATAAATACACAGACACCTACAGTGGAAATAAATGGCCACGATGTTTATTAAGGATAACCTTAAAATAAATTAGCATAAAAAATTTGCATTATAAATTGTCATTAGCATAAATTACTTAAAATTAAATCCAAATAAATCATCCATTAAACTCCAGAAAACCAATAGCCACCAGTCCACCCATTAGCTGGGCGACAAACTCCCACACACCACTACTCAAAGAGAAATGCCCCCCTCAAAACACCGCAGACATTGCTTAATCATGTTCACAAGACCGTTGTTAAAGATGTCAAGACCTACATCTTATAAATGCACATTATCAATTCTGTATAAACCAGCTGTAAAACCTTCTAGATCAGTATGACGATAAGAGGATCCACCAATCAACGGCATGAATCCATAACAAAAAACATTAACATTTTTACAATTAAAACCTAAATTCTCAGAATAACATCTGATGCCAGCTCGCTTCTGAGCCCAATAACAGAAGGAGTCCATATAACAATAGGATCTAAAGAGAAAAAATAATTTGTAATTAGCAAATCAGGTTTAACATAATTAAAATCTATTAGACTCCGACCATCGAATCTTTTTAAACAGTGCATCATTTAATCCCAACCTAGCTGCTTCTGTTGCAGCTCTGATTCAGAAAGAATGAGACAAAAAACAAAAGCTCCCTAAACCCAATTCCAACAAACTCTTCTTAAAAATTGAATTGGTACTTAGTAACTGGAAATAAATTTTCATGCAAAAATAAAATGCCCTTGATCCTTGGCCTAATGCCCAACCAATGAATAATGTTCTCAACTGGACAAATAGATGAACCAGGAAAACTAAACAGTCTCAATGAACAGCCTCTACCAAGTTGGTCTGTCTTCGACCTCCTTATTCTCACCACCACAGAACCATCATCAACTTTCACGTCGTCAATAAATAAACCTGACTGGGAGAAACGACGACTGGAGACCAACTCACTTATACGTAGGGCCCCAAAAAATGCCAAACAAAAACTGTTCTGAAAAGACACGTGTCAAATTGATTGAAACATATCTTATCCAAAACAACCCACAGACATTGCAATATGTCAATGCAAATAGGTCTTCTCACATCTCCACTAACAGAATTCTTACTGTAACCCTTTAACATTTGCTCGACAACAAACTGGTTGCTTTCCCAATGGTTTAAAAAAGGAGATACCGGCCAATTTTTTGTGAATAGAAGAGACTGCTAAACCTTTTTGAATCAAATCACAGACAAAAAGAAGGATTAAACTAAAATCATCATCTTGCAGACCCGCTCCGACTGAACCACAGAAAATCTGCCACTCTTTCCATGCGGCCGTATAACTGGTCCATGTTCTTACAGCAACTGAATTCCTAATATTATATCAGTCCCAAATGACATTCCATAGATCCAAAACGAGATGAAAGTAGCAAAATCAGCGGCACTCACCAGTAGCAGTATGTCTTTATTTCTCCTTTTGGTGACATTCCATAGATGTTCCAGATATGGCATCCCTTCCGACTCTGCATTGGGTGCCAAAATCCGAAATCTCTCCCACTGCAAACGTGATAAAGAATTGGCAATGTCATTAGATTATCCAGGTACATATCTCGCCTTAACCCATATATTTAATATCAGACAGCACAAAACTATATGCCTGAGTACTTTTACCACAAAGTCAATTTTTGAAGACCGGGAGTTGACCGCAAATACCACACCCTTATTATCTGACAGTAACAGAATTCTCCTGTTCATAAAGCAAGAACCCCAAATAACCAAAGCAACTAATAACGGGAATAGTTCTAAGAGCACAATGTTTTTTAGTGACACCCATTCTGCACCCAAGCTACAGGCCACTTCTCTGCTGACCATTTATTATTGTAAAATGCTCCATACCCAAAAACACCTGCAGCGTCCGTAAATAGGCTATCACTTTCACAAAACTCATACTGCCAACACGTATGACCATTGTACATACTCAAAAATTCAAGCCAAACACTTAACTCTTCTTTCAATTCCTTTGTCAAACGGATGTGAGAAAAAGGTGATTTTAAACCCCTTGTTGCAAAATACAGTCTTTTAGAAAAAACTCTACCAACCGGAATCACCCTGCAAGCGAAATTTAACTGCCCAAGCAGTGACTGCATCTCCCTCAAAGCTGATTTGTTCCTAGCCAACATAACCACTAACAATGTACATAACTTATTCAATTTATCCACCGTCAGTCGTTTAGCCATCTTATCAGAATCAATCACTATGCCTAAAAAATCCAAACACAAGGTAAGACTGGTCTTCTCTAAAGCTATTGGGATACCAAACAAATTGGAAAACTCTTCAAACTTAACTAACAATTTAATACACATATCTGACGCTAAACTACCTACAAACAAGAAACCATCCAAATAATGCAAAATCCCTCCATCCGATGACTCATAATCAATAACCCAATGCAAGAAACTAGCAAATGATTCAAAATAACTGCAAGATTTTGTGAAACCCATAGGTAAACAACGGTCAAAAAAAAACTTACCATCAAATTGAAAACCACTAGGATTAACTGGCAACAATCTGAAAGCTGATTTAATATCAGCTTTGGCAAGTAATGCACCCTGTCTGAATTGACGTAATAAAACCAATGCCTGATCAAACTAAGCATATTAAACCGAATGTTCAGATTTGTCCACCTCGTCATTAAATGATAACTGTCACACTTAGACCCTAATTTCAATTTTCATATATGTAGTTACTAATAACATAATATTTCAGAATCAGTTACTATTAGACTGAGATAACCTTTTGCGAATACAAAAGGGGGGACATGGTGTCAGGGAACACCCACCCCCTTTTGTTATGTGCAAAGGTATGTGTAAGTGAAAGGGTTAAGTTTAATTACTTACCTGTTATGAGTGCTGGACTTAACTTGACCTCGTGGATACTGGATGATTGTGATTGGTCTGCTGGTAACGGTCAGCACGAGTCACCTGTAAGAAAAGAAGATTTCAGTTACTTACAGCGCATTCAGCAGTTGACAGCGAAGAATCCCCCATCCCACCCTCCCTTTTCTTTTATCGTCACAGTGTTTATACGGGGTAATAGTCACTCTTTGAGCGGACTAGTTTGGTTCTTAGACAAGGTATTGGATTTAATTGGTTATTATGATTTAAATAATTTGGATTGTCTAAGAATATGAAACGTAAAAACACTGTGGCCTTTATATACCAAAACAATTTAATTTGTTAAAAATAAAATATATTATTATTTAATTTGACAATGTCTAAGTCTCTTTGTGTGCTTCAATTTTGGTTAGTGGTGGAATATGACACCATGACTTACCCCATATTTAATAAGATTCAACCCTTAGCAACCAGTCTGCATAAAACTGCAATTTCACTATTCAGTTAAGATGGCTGCCACTGCCCTCACCCTGAGGCTAATCCCGCCTGCCCTCACTAGCCAGTAACAATAGCCCCCCAAAAGTGTCAGTAACCAGAGCCCTCCCCCCTAAAGGGTTAATCTCCTGCAGCACAAAGGGGTCCTCTTACCACATGTTGCTTTTATTTATACACTGAGCAGATGGCAGATCTCCCTTCTCTGGTCTGCGCTGATTCAACTCTGCATTCTCCAGCTGTGCTGAGTGAGGGAGCGTCTGCCAAGCGCAGGGACAGGGAGAAGTGCACACAGCCCAGGCACTGTTATCAGCTGCTGGGGAGGACCTGGCTTTAATCATTTACTTACAGTCCCTGGCTGTCAGTAATGTGACCTTGCACGCAGCCTGCTTCTGCATCCTCCGTCCTTCAACAGAGAGACGGACCATGCCTAGCAACCCTATTTTAAGCACAGGTAAAAGTAGGCACTACAGGGAACAAAACTGTGGAATTAAGGGGTAATTGAATACACAGTGAAAAGTTGAAATAGGGCCACCAAGGAGATATTAATCACCACAATCCAATACTCCAAAAAAAAATAATATGACAGTTATACTTTAAGGGAACCCTTATCAGTGAATGACAGATCAACCTGATATCTCCAGAATACTTTTGGGTAACCATGCAAAGCAGAAAAAGGCCAAAATAGGTATTTAAAACAGTTATATAATGTTCCTGTTGTTAGTATTGTGATTGGAATGATATTTTGAACCAGTTATATGTGTGTTTACTTACAGTTCCACCAATTACAAAGTACAAATACAAATTGCAAGCTACAGTTGCAAACTGTGAACTACTACAAATACCATACAAACATATTGCAATCCAAATTACTGCTAACTGCATACCGCCATTTTGTGATATCTTTTCAACACATGTTTTGTACATGGACTATCTGCCACAGAAGCAGCAGTGTTATATATGAAGAAAAGTTGAAGTTAATAAAGAAGTTTATTTCAAGCCTTTGTTATGCTCTTAAACCTATGGTTTCCATAGAACAGCACTAGAGGAATTACTAGGAGTAAGTCAGAGATATCAAAATTCTTCTAATGCCACAGCGCAAAAGGCACTTGATAGTGCTGCGCCTGCCACAGTGGAACTATTGCCCTCAGAGGGCGAAGCAATAGCGCTCCTCAACTTGCACAGTAAAGAGCGCATTAGAGCAGCGGAGTGCCAGCAATTGTTCCCTGAGTGAGCAAGCAAAGACACCTCAGCAGAGCTACCGTAAAGGCCATAGAACGTGTGCATTAGTCAAACTGCAGCCGACTCTTAAAGTGGCAGAACGGCAAAGGCAAGATAGTCAGAGAAAGAGCGCCAACCCTCCTGCGACCTCTGGAGATAGAAATAGACGCATGGTGGGAGGCCAAAGTCCAGAGCTAGAGTGCCTGCACCGCTATCCATGGAGAGACCATGTACTGCAGTCAGCTAGTTTCCTGCCCCTAGGCCCAAAGCCTGCAGCATCGTATCCAAGCCAGCGCATCTCAAGTCATCACAAAGCATCGCAAGTCTGCACAGAGCATCGCAAGTCTGAAAAGAGCATCGTAACTCAGCGCAGAGCATTGCAAGTCTGCATAGAGCATCGCAAATCAGCGCAGATCATCACATCAAGAAAAGACAAGTCTCCTTTAAGACAGACATTTGTTCCAGCAACCTTCAGATCACAGTATCCTGCTCTTCAGAATAAGGTCAGAGTTTTCCTTTTATTACTTATTATTGCATATAGGCTTTGGCATAAAGAGACATTTTTGTGTTCAGATAAAGACTTTAAAGTAAAACAAAGGACAGTTTGTATTACACGGACTCTATTGCATTTAAAGTGAAAGTCATTTATTGCCTGCATTTATCGCTGTTACATTTAAAAGTGAAAGTCATTTATTTCTCAATTTGTCAATATTGCATTTAAAGTGAAAAGACTCTTAATATTTTTATTGATTGTTATAGTATTTAAAGTAAAATGTCTGAGCCTAGTATTACCATGCCACTGTTAAAGGATGCAAAGATAGAGTAGAAGTTGAAGAGCAAGGGAACCTGTCTGAGGTAGAAGAGTCTGATGCAGCATTAGTCTTGCCTCAAACAGATATAGCCCAAACAGATGAACTAAGACGTTCATCACGAGCCAGAAATCCGACCTCAAAGATGCTGGAAAATTTGGAGCAAGAAGCAGCACTGAAAGAGAAAAAGTTTGCCTGGATGTATGATAGGTGGAAATCATACATTAAAAAGACATTCGTAGAAAGATAAAGCAAGAAAGTATAAAAAAGGAACTTGAGTGATGAGGTAGAGATGGTAGAAGAATCTGAATCCTAGCTTATGGCAGCATATGTCAACCTGAGGTCGCTTACGACACCTTCCCAGGACATTGTAAAGAACATGGACACATGTACTGCAGTCACTAAAGATGTAGTAAAGCTCATGAGAGAACTATCTGTCATGGCCTATGGTGTATGCCGTGACACCGTAGCCACGCTTGCTGTTGCCGGTGGCAACGTGTTGCTATTTTGGCATGTTGTGGCAGTGTCACGGGTTTTGCTGTGTGTGCTGTGACTTGCTTGCCACGCATGCTGTTGCCTGCGGCAACCTGTTGACTTTTGCCTGTGTGTGCAATTCCCCTTTAGTTGCTACTTCCTTGTGTTTGGTTCACTTGGGGTTAATGTGTGTTCTTGGTGTGGGTGTGGTCGCTTTGGGCTATTTGGCATCTGCTGGATACCTGTAGCTCTGTGTTCCTCCAGGCTTGGTGTGTGCTGGTGGTTCACTGCTCCTGGCTTTAGCATCTGTCCAGTGAGGGCCACCCTTGTGGTCATCAAGGTCTTCCCAGTTTCTCCTTCCCATCCTACCCTTTGTTGATTGGTGTGGGTTTTGTCCAGGATGTATTTATGTCTAGTGTGTTGTGACTGTCTAGTCTGTTTATGTTGTTTCCAGCATGTCTGCTAGATATTCCACTGTTGTATGTTGTACCTCCGTGAGGAGGCTTGTTTCCCGGAGGGGTAAACCATAAGCCTGTATGCACAGCTGCCTGGGGCTGCCATGCACCTTGCTGCATGGGGGTCCAGGCAGTAACTGGTATGCTGGTTTCCTGTATGCGTTGTTTGTGTTGTGCCCTGTTTGGTGTGTGGGCTCCGGTTCGTATGCACGGATTCCAGTCGTGGTGGCAATGGCAGGTGAGTTTTCTGATGTTCTTACCTGCTGATCCAGTTGCTGCATATGGTCTTTTCCCTTCCACCTGTTACTAGGCAGCTGGAGACTCTGGTTCATCCGAGTCCCCGAGGAACCGGTTGTCTCCTGTTCCTGACCCGAAAGCCAGGGACCGACAGGGTCAGCAGGATCCATGTTCCAGTGTATGAGCCCTCCCACCTTCAGGGTTCACTCATGCGGTCAGGAGATCAGGGTCAGGATTAGGGTGGCTGTAGGTTGTGGCCTGCTCCCTTCATTGTAGTTCCCATTATACGGTGGGGAGTTTCACCCCACTGCCCACCATAACACTATCATCTGCAGAAAACTATGATGAAGTTAAAGCAAGAAGTAGAATGAATGAGCTTTTTATGAGAGACTATGCTAGGGCCTTAGGTGGTAACACAATCTCTAGTGTGACTTCCTTCGCTAGTATAAGTGCCACCCACATATCAGAGTCCTCAAATACTTCATCCAAAAGAAAGGAATTAGCTGAACAACTTGTTGTCAAGAGAGCAGAAATTTAAATGGAAACTGCAATCGAGGCGCAGTGCCAACTGATGGCTGAAAAGGAAGCTAAAAAGGATGTACAGTCGTGGCCAAAAGTTTTGAGAATGACACAAATATTAGTTTTCACAAAGTTTGCTGCTAAACTGCTTTTAGATCTTTGTTTCAGTTGTTTCTGTGATGTAGTGAAATATAATTACACGCACTTCATACGTTTCAAAGGCTTTTATCGACAATTACATGACATTTATGCAAAGAGTCAGTATTTGCAGTGTTGGCCCTTCTTTTTCAGGACCTCTGCAATTCGACTGGGCATGCTCTCAATGAACTTCTGGGCCAATTCCTGACTGATAGCAACCCATTCTTTCATAATCACTTCTTGGAGTTTGTCAGAATTAGTGGGTTTTTGTTTGTCCACCCGCCTCTTGAGGATTGACCACAAGTTCTCAATGGGATTAAGATCTGGGGAGTTTCCAGGCCATGGACCTAAAATGTCAATGTTTTGGTCCCCGAGCCACTTAGTTATCACTTTTGCCTTATGGCACGGTGCTCCATCGTGCTGGAAAATGCATTGTTCTTCACCAAACTGTTGTTGGATTGTTGGAAGAAGTTGCTGTTGGAGGGTGTTTTGGTACCATTCTTTATTCATGGCTGTGTTTTTGGGCAAAATTGTGAGTGAGCCCACTCCCTTGGATGAGAAGCAACCCCACACATGAATGGTCTCAGGATGCTTTACTGTTGGCATGACACAGGACTGATGGTAGCGCTCACCTTTTCTTCTCTGGACAAGCCTTTTTCCATATGCCCCAAACAATCGGAAAGAGGCTTCATCGGAGAATATGACTTTGCCCCAGTCCTCAGCAGTCCATTCACCAAACTTTCTGCAGAAGATCAATCTGTCCCTGATGGTTTTTTTGGAGAGAAGTGGCTTCTTTGCTGCCCTTCTTGACACCAGGCCATCTTCCAAAAGTCTTCGCCTCACTGTGCATGCAGATGCGCTCACTCCTGCCTGCTGCCATTCCTGAGCAAGCTCTGCACTGGTGGCACTCCGATCCCGCAGCTGAATCCTCTTTAGGAGACTATCCTGGCGCTTGCTAGACTTTCTTGGACGCCCTGAAGCCTTCTTAACAAGAATTGAACCTATTTCCTTGAAGTTCTTGATGATCCTATAAATTGTTGATTGAGGTGCAATCTTAGTAGCCACAATATCCTTGCCTGTGAAGCCATTTTTATGCAACGCAATGATGGCTGCACGCGTTTTTTTGCAGGTCACCATGGTTAACAATAAAAGAACAATGATTTCAAGCATCACCCTCCTTTTAACATGTCAAGTCTGCCATTTTAACCCAATCAGCCTGACATAATGATCTCCAGCCTTGTGCTCATCAACATTCTCACCTGAGTTAACAAGACGATTACTGAAATGATCTCAGCAGGTCCTTTAATGACAGCAATGAAATGCAGTGGAACGTTTGTTTTGGGATTAAGTTAATTTTCATGGCAAAGAAGGACTATGCAATTCACCTGATCACTCTTCATAACATTCTGGAGTATATGCAAATTGCTATTATAAAAACTTAAGCAGCAACTTTTCCAATTTCCAATATTTATGTAATTCTCAAAACTTTTGGCCACGACTGTACAACGCCATCAAATGGAAACTGAATTGAAAAGTCTGGAAAGGCAAAAAGAAGTTAAGATCATAGAAGCCAGACTCAGAGTACACGAGGAGGATATGAATCAAAGTGGTCATAGGTTCAAATCTGTTCTTAGTGAAGAAGCAGACTCCTACTTTCCTACTTACGCCCAGGAGAATGGAAGGGAATCTCCAGCATTTAGTGCGAGAATAAGTCATTTTCCTTCCATCCCTGCTCAGAAAGGCAAAGAGAGGCCAAGTCCAGTGTTAGGAAAAAGGTGTGTGGATTTACCCTCTATCTCTACCGGAAAAGAAGAAGAATGGAACTCGCCTAATTCAGAAATAAGTGAGAAAATAGAAACAGATGATTCTATTCCTAGATGCCACAGCAATTCTCAGGAGAATGTTACAACTATTGTCCCAACAGGACAACAGAGAACAGTCCTTGCTAGACTTCCCGTGCCAAAACCCACTGTATTTTCAGGAGACGTACTGAAGTTCATAGAGTGGAAGGCAAGTTTTGAAATGATCATTGAGCATCATTGCTTCAGTCCAATCGACAAGTTATTCTACCTTCAGAGATATGTTGGTGGGGAAGCAAAGAAAGTTCTTAAAGGTAACTTCTATAGAAAAGACAAAGAAGCCTACAAGCAAGCTTGGGAAAATCTAAATGCAAGATTTGGTCATCCTTTCTAAGTACAAAGAGCTTTTAGAGAGAAATTGAATAACTGGCCTAAAATAGGTCCTAAAGAACACTTCAGCCTCCAAGAGTACGGTGACTTCTTGCAAGCATGCAGCAATGCCATCCCACATGTTTAAAGACTGGAAGTACTAAACGACTATCTAGAAAATCACAGGATGCTAACTAAGCTACCTGAAGAAGTGGCTTCTAGATGGAATCGCTATTTGACTGAACAGTTAGATCTAGGCAAGAACTTCCCAAGTTTTAAAGAGTTCTCTGAGTATGTCAATAAGGAAGCACGGGTAGCATGTAATTCAGTAACATCATCTTACGTCTTAAAATCCTTAGAAGAAAGGCCTGCAAGAGAGATAAGACATGCAAGAGCAACTAGCTTTGCAACCAACACAGCAGCTAAAGGTCCAGATACCTACGAGAGTTCAAAGTCACTACTGAGATCAGTAGAGAGACAGAACCGACAAATCTTCAGACTACCTGTGGAGAGAATCACTCCATACATAAGTGCCAACAATTGAAGGAGAAGTCCCCAGATGAAAAGAAAAAATTGTGCTGGATAACCAACTGTGTTTTGGATGCCTAAGAAAAGGCCATGTTACTAAGGAGTGTAAGAAAAAGGCCACATACAGCATTTGCAAAGAACGCCATCCTACATTACTACATGAAGAATGTCCAAAGAAAGATAAATCCTCAATACCTAAAGATACTGAGGAAGGAAAGAAAGTATCGGTATTCTCTTGCAGAGTGAGGGAAGGAGAAAGCAACGGCACATCAATGGTTGTACCAGTGTGCATTTCAAATCCTAAAAGGAGGAACAAGAAGGTATATGCCTATGCGCTACTGGATGCCCAGAGTGACGTCACCTTCATTGATCAAGAAATCTGCAAGAAATTACAAGTGGCTACAGAACCAGTGAAGCTCAAACTCGCCACAATGACGAGGAGAGACACATTAGTGAACAGTCAAAGGGTCAAAGGACTGAGAGTTAGAGGACTTCATTGAAACTGCACATTAGATCTACCTCCAGCTTATACAAAAGACTGTGAAACAGCCAATGAATGGGAGCACCTATCTGTCATATCTCATGAAATGTCCCCGCTGACGGAGTTTGGTGTTGGACTGTTGATAGGCTACAATTGTCCCGAAGCCTTGGTACCACGAAAGGTAATCACAAGAGGAAGGGTGAACCCGAACGCTGTTCAAATTGATCTAGGATGGGGTGTTGGAGGAAAACAGCAGATTGCAAACTCAAGACAGGTGGCAGGATTGTGTCATTGAAGATCTGTTCAAGAGTTACCAACTGTAAGTCCAGCAAAAGTAATCAATATCCTTGAATCCAACTTTGCAGACATAAGTTCTAAAGAAAAAAGTGTATCTCAAGAAGACATAAAGTTCATACACACTCTAGAAGAAAGTATTCAGCAGAATCAACAAGGTCATCTTGAAATGCTCTTACCTTTTAGAGAACAACCTCGTCTGCCAAAGAACAGAAATCTCGCCCTAGCAAGATTGAAATGTTTGAAGAAAAAGATGGGAAGAGATTCCAAATTCAAGCAGGATTATTTGAAATTCATGGAAGGCATCCTCGAAGAAGGACATGCAGAGAAAGTTAATAACAAACCTAAAGAAGGAGAGGTGTGGTACATCCCACATCAAGGTGTTTACCACTCAAAGAAACCAGATGAGTTTAGAGTAGTATTTGATTGCTCAGCAAAGTAAAATGGAGTTGCATTGAATGATCATCTACTAAAAGGACCAGATCTTACAAATACGCTGCCTGGAGTACTCTGTAGATTCAAAAAATATTCCGTAGCGGTCATGTGTGACGTTGAAAAGATGTTCCACCAGTTTCATGTGAAGAATGAAGATAGAGACTTCCTGAGGTTTTCATGGTGGGAGGATGGATATACAGATACAGAGCCAGCAGAATACAGAATGAAAGTACACTTGTTTGGAGCAGCATCATCTCCAGGTTGCACCAATTATGGTATGAAGTACCTGGCTAATCAGAATAAAAAGGATTGCCCATCAGCAGCAAATTTTCTGAAGAAAAACTTGTATGTAGATGATGGTCTTATAAGTCTATAGTCAACAGAATCTGCAATCAAACTAGTGAAAGAAAGCCAAGAGTTATGCGCAAGAGGAAACCTGCGCCTTCACAAATTAATCTCAAACAACAGAGAGGTACTTGAATCCATCAGTGACACTGAACGTGCAGCAACAATGAAGAATATAGATCTTAATTATGATCATCTTCCAGTTCAGAATGTACTTGTATTGGGATGGAACGACAAGTTCTTCTTTGAAGTATCTATTGAAGAGAAAGTTGCAACTAGACGAACCATTCATTCAGCAGTGGCTTCTATATTTGATCCATTGAGATACTTGGCCCCTGTAATACTCAGAGCAAAAGAAATACTACAAGAATTATGCAGACAGAAGTTGGGATAGGACAAGCCCATACCTTAAAATTTGGGGCCAAGGTGGGAGAGTTGGATAAGAGACTTGCAAAACTTGAGAGAAGTTCGTATAGCCAGATGTTTTGTACCTCATGATTTTGGAAAATGCAAGAAAATAGAACTTCATCATTTTTAAGATACCAGTAGTTATGGTTATGGTCAGTGCTCCTACATCAGATTAATAGGAGAAGAAAGGATACACTGTGCCCTGGTTATGGGGAAGGCCAGAATTGCACCTACCAGTATTCAGACAATACCAAGACTTGAACTGACCATAGCCGTAGTTTCAGCATCAGTAATCAAGTTTCTGAGAGAACAATTGGAATTAAAAATAGATGTAGAATATTTTTGGACAGACTCGCAAGTTGTCCTAGGATACATAAACAATGAAGCTCGTAGATTCCATAACTTTGTCGCAGAGTTGATAAAATTCGGGAAATAACAAATCCAGAACATTAACATCACATTGACACAAAGCATAACCCAGCAGATCATGCTTCAAGAGGCCTGAATGTAACTGAATTGAAAAATTCTAATTGGTTCACAGGTCCAGACTTCCTTTGGGAAAAGAAAATCACGCCCAGTAAAGGTTACACAGAATTGTCTATGGGTGATCCAGAAGTAAAAGTTGTACAAACATTGAGCACTGCTGCCAAGTGTCAAGATGACATACTTGAAAGACTAGCCAGATGTTCAAAATGAAATACAGTCATAAACGTAGTAGCTCGAATTAAATGTTTGGCAAAGGGAATCAGAAAGAAGGAATCATTGAATGTAGAAGAAAGACAAAGCTGAAGGAACAGTCATAAGACTCATTCAACAGATTATACAGTGAAGAGTTGAAGAGACTTAGTCAAGAACCTAAAAGGCTTCCAAACAACCACCCATTGTACAAGCTTAATCTTGTTCTGCAGGATGGTATACTGAAGATGGGAGGGACTGGAAAATGCATCCAGCAATTCTAGCCAAAAACTCTACCTTCACAACATTGATTATTGATCACTACCACAACATATCCTTGCATCAAGGAAGAAGCTTTACCAAAAGCTGTTTGAGAGAAGGTGATTACTGGATTGTGAAAGGAAGCAAAGTTATAGCAAAGTATATAAGTAAATGTGTAGTCTGCAGAAAGGCACGTAGACCTACAAAAGAACAAAGAATGTCAGATTTACCGGCAGATCGTGTAAACCCATCACCACCATTTCTTTATAGCGGAATGGATTGTTTTGGCCCATTCATCACCATACAGAACCAAAAGGAGTACAAGAGATATGGACTAATATTTATATGTCTAAGCTCCAGAGCAATTCACCTGGAAATGTTAGAAGATATGTCAACTGACGCATTTATCAACGCCTTAAGATATTTCATAGCTATTAGAGGTACCGTCAGAGAGCTTAAATCTCTGACAAAGGATCTAATTTTGTCGGAGCAAAGAATGAATTGAAGAAAGCTCTAAACGAGATCGAAAAAGAAAAAGTAACTGAGTATTTGTTAGAGAAACAGTGTGATTTTCATATGAATGCCCCACATGCAAGCCATACAGGAGGAGTTTGGGAAAGACAAATCAGAACTGTGAGAAATGTGTTAGGTTCAGTGTTGAAAAAGAACGGCAGAAGAATAGATGATGCTTCACTTAGGACCCTATTCTATGAAGTAATGTCTATTGTTAACAGTTGTCCACTTACAGTTGATAACATCAACGACCCAACAAGTTTGGACCCTTTAACTCCCAACCATCTACTTCACCTTAAGTCTGATTACATACAGCCACCCCTTGGCAAGTTCACCAAAGAGGATTTATATGCCAGAAGGAGATGGCGAAGAGTTCAATATCTATCAGAACAGTTTTGGAATAGATGGAGGAAAGAGTACTTAGCCAATCTTAAAGGGTTTCTATCACTTTGTTTCACCTATTTAGCTTTCAGACACTAGCGATCCGCTAGTGTCTGCTTTATCTAACCATCCTAATATAAGAGCTTATTGTCCTGCCGTTTAGCTAAAAAAATAACTTATATAGATATGCAAATGAGCCTCTAGGTGCTATGGGGGCGTGATTAGCACCTAGAGGCTCCGTCTACCTTAACAAACTGCCGCCGCCCAGCGCGTCCCTCCAGCCCGCCCATCTCCAGCTGAAGCGATCCTCTCCGTGCGCGTCTCTGTTCTGCGCATGCGCAGTGAATGTCTGATGCTTCCCTGCTCAGACATCTCCACTGCGCCTGTTCCTCAGAGCACTATGACGTCATCGGCGCAGGCGCAGTGGAGATGTCTGAGCAGGGAAGCGATCAGACATTCACTGCGCATGCGCCGAATACGAGGAGCATCGCATTCCGGAGGAGATGGGCGGGCTGGAGGGACGCGCTGGGCGGCGGCAGTTTGTTAAGGTAGACGGAGCCTCTAGGTGCTAATCACGCCCCCATAGCACCTAGAGGCTCATTTGCATATCTATATAAGTTATTTTTTTAGCTAAACGGCAGGACAATAAGCTCTTATATTAGGATGGTTAGATAAAGCAGACACTAGCGGATCGCTAGTGTCTGAAAGCTAAATAGGTGAAACGAAGTGATAGAAACCCTTTAAGCTAAGAAGTAAATAGCAAACACCCAGAAGAAATGTCCAAGCTGGTGACATAGTGTTAGTGAAATAAGATTTACCTAGAAGACAATGTAAATTGGCCAAAGTTCTAGAAGTTCAAAAGGATGAAGACAAATTAGTAAGAAGAGTGTTGTTACAAATAGGAGACTCAAAACTTGACAAAAAAATAAAACGTCTCACTACTCCACGCAAGTTGGAACATCCTATACAGAAGTTAGTTGTTCTACTTGAGTGATAAAAGACACTTGAGAGGTGAGAACCTGATGGAAAATTCCTCATTCATGTTCAAGTGCTACCACTAAGAATATAGAATTATAGGTAATTTGGTGGGAGTGTAGCTGGCCTGTCCTAAGTTGCTAATATAGCTTATATGTGTATATAGCCAAACCTGCCAATAACCTAAATACAGTTCCTATGTTTATGTGTTAGAGACAAAAGCAGAGTTATTTACTGTGACATCATGTTTTGGATGTCATATAACTGTTATATTTTGTGTTCACAGAAGCAGAAAAAGATAATATGCCTTTAAGATTCATTTTGTAATGTAAGGTAAGCTCAGTTAGACAGCAGAAACAAAAGAAAGCATAGTGTTAATCTGTTGTTGCTGGGCAGAAGTCTAGACCAATCACAGCCAGCTTCTCACACAGCAAGAGTTTTCACCAATCACAGGCAGCCTCACAAACAGCCTGTTTGGGAATTCCCCCAGCTCCTGCTGCTAGAATCATTATTCACCAGAGACAGGAGCTGAAGAGACATTCACTCCACTGAGAGCTGTGCTTTTATGGAAGCAGGAGAGGCCAAAATAGGTATTTAAAACTGTTATATAATGTTCCTGTTATTAGTATTGTGATTGGAACTGTATATTAAACCAGTTATATGTGTGTTTACTTACAGTTCCACCAATTGCAAAGTACAAATACAAATTGCAAATTGCAAGCTACAGTTGCAAACTGTGAACTACTACAAATACCATACAAACATATTGCAATCCAAATTGCATACAACCATACCAGATCATACTCAACCAATCTGCAAATAGTTACTGCTAACTACATACCGCCATTTTGTGATATCTTTTCAACACGTGTTTTGTACATGGACTATCTGCTGCAGAGGCGGCAGTGTTATATATGAAGAAAGGTTGAAGTTAATAAAGAAGTTATTTTCAAGAATTTGGTGTGTTCTTTAAACCTACTGTTTCCATAGAACAGCGCTAGAGGAATTACAGAGTAACAGGCAGTCTGGTTAGACTAAAAGTCAGAGATATCAAAATTCTTCTAATGCCACAGCGCAAAAGGCACTTGAGAGTGCTGCACCTGCCACACTAACCAAGGGAGCATTTTTTCCAGCTTCACTGGACTCAGGGCTTTTTGAAAGCTGCTCCCGCATACTGAGCTGCTACTGTGGGTTTTGGCTGTTCCTTTTGAAGCAACGTGACATTGAATGTTATCCCCCACAAAAGGAGCACTCATGCTTATACCTACAGCTTGCCTGCCATTTGCAGACCGATTCATTAAAAGCGAAGCAAACTCCTTTTCTTAACTGACCTTGAGAATTAGCTGGTTTAGCATGAGTGATCCTCTGTGGGGTTATTAAATTTATCCAAAGACCTACGTCCTTAACTCCAAAACTTAAAGATGGATGGACCGCCAACTTTTGGTGAAAAATGTTGTCATAATTGTACCACGCCATACCGCCAAAGTTGCGGTATGCCTCCAGTACAATGTCTAGGTATTGAAATAAACTACTACATTTTTCAGGGAACCTCTCACCTAAAACTGACGCATAGATGCAATAACCCTGTAACCACTTATTAATAGATCTAGGCACACTGCGCTTCCTATCTTCATCCTTCTCGTCCTTCTTATCTACTTTTAAACATCTTTGGCGAATGGTAATACTGACAAAATGTCAATAAATTCCAAGAGCCAAATGCTATCTTTAATTCCAGAAGGCAAGTGATAACCTAACTGGGAAACCTCACAAGGAATCGCTTCCCTAACACATGTTTCAACTACACCTAAACCTTTATCCAATCTAGGTAACCCACCAACTAACTGTTGTCTAGAACTAGCCACAGCGGCGGGCATTGGCGCATCACTACCGCCAGGACCAGCCCAAACCCCAGCAGCCTAAGGGTTAACAGATTTTAACATGAACTTGGAGAACATTTTCATAAAATTTAAGACTGAATGAGGAACAGAATGTACATTTATGTTCTCACCACTAGGGGTCGCCTCCTGGCTTCTTCCAGAGGAACAGTGTACTGGCTCTTCACCTACCACACCCGCAGGGCTGGGGATCGCAGAAGAAGAGGACTTCTGGCTGAAAGAGAGAGATAAATCTTCAGCCAGTTCTCTGGGCAGCTGCGGGGGGGCGCACATCTTTGAAGAGGGGGGGGGCTGGCTGCCGCAAACTCTCCCTCAGCTGAAGATCCTTTTACCTGCTACTGTTGCTCCTCCGTGACACCTCACCTCTAGTAACAGGATGCCGCTCCACACTGCCAGCAGCGCTGTGTTCCACAGCAGATACAAGACGGGGAAGCACCTCCCGGGAACGGCCTCTAACTCCAGACAACGGGGCACGTCCATCGCTATTCTTCCTCCTGCTGCCTGCAACTTCTCTGGCCCTCCTGGAGCGCTTTGCCGGCGTTGCGCTGCGTTTCTCTTCAGCCAACATCTCCATGGCTCCGCTGACAGGACCGGACATCTGCACTTCTTCCTCTTCTCCTGACTCCCGCACTGCTGTGTTAGGGCGCTCCAGACACGACCGCAGCCACTGCTCACCGCCTTCGGATTCAGTTCATAGAATCAGCTCCCTAAGCAGGTCCTCCATGGTAAATCACTCCAGCGCTGATCCAGCTCTTCTTTTCTTCTTACAGGCATGAACCCCCTGCAAAGCACTCCAATATAAAGGAGAATTTTCCTGCCGTTTACCTCCTGGACCAATCAAGATCCTAGAATTTTCCTGCCTCAGTACTGGACAGAACCAGAAATGACCACTTGTGCCAAGCACAGTTGACCTCCAGATGACCAGTCCGGTAAGCACCACTGAAACACAAGAGGGGGGAAACACACAAAAAGGGGGGAGACACCACACCAGCCATATAGAAAAACATAGCCACATGGACTGAAACATTAAAATTACACTTAAAATGACAGTGACTAGGCCACCATGTGTCCCCCAAGCGATTTGCTATTGGCAGAATCAGAAGACAGACAGTGTTCAGTACACCGAAATTCAGATGAGATCACCTTCACTGGGTACTAACTAGTAGAAAACCTCAAAGCTCATGCTGGAAAGTGGATCCAGAGCCCAGCTAAATAGAAAGAAATGAACTCCCCTAGTGCTGAAAGGAGTTTATTGTGCACTCAACCCAGTACACACAGGGAGAATGGAGCGATGCCTCCGCTTGCCCAGGACAGCGGGACAACAGCGGACATGAGCCACCAGCCTAACACACCAGTGGCCATTTGCGCCCCCCCCCCAAGCTGACGGCAGCGGGGCACAGGGAGATGAACGCTGTGGAAGCGCTCATCTCCATAGTCATCTGTATCGCTGTCCCCAGGACAGCGATACAGATGGCTGTGCTGAGGCAGGGGAGGGAGAGGCGTGTCCCTTTCCCTTCCTCTGATAGGCTGCTGGCACTAGGCCGGCAGCCTATCAGAGGCCGGCGCAGGCAGAGCGATGTCATCACGCCGCCTGAGCCGTACAGCGCGGGACACAGGCCGGAAGAGGCCTGCATTGCATCGCTGACATGGAGGTAAGTATGTGTTGTTGTTTTTTGTTGTTTTTTTTATATATATATATATACAATACTTTTACTGGCACGGGGGGGGGGCTGTTATTGCTGGCACATGGGGGGCTGTTATTGCTAGCACATGGGGGGCTGTTATTACTGGCACAGAGGGGCTATTACTGGCACGGGGGGGATATTACTGGCACAGGGGGGGCTATTACTGGCACAGGGGGGGGTGTTATTACTGGCACAGGGGGGGCTGTTATTACTGGCACATGGGAGGGCTGTTATTAATACTGGCACATGGGGGGCTGTTATTAATACTGGCACTGATTGGGGGCACTATAGGTGCATCTACTGAGGCCACAAAGAAGGGGTATTTTATATGGGACGCTCTGTACAGTACAATTTTATACTGGGACACATTATGGTGGGTACTATGGGGAAGGGGGGAGAGGAGTACTATGGGGTCATCTACGGGGGGCACTAAGAAGGGGTATTTTATACTTGCAAATTATGGGGGACACTGAGGGCATCTACTGGAGCATTTTATACTGGTACATTATGGGGGGTACTAGGAGGAAGGAGGGTGTGGAGCACTATGGGGGCATTTACTGGGGGCACTATATAGGGGTATTTTATACTGGCACATTATGGGGGCACTATGGGGACATTAGCTCACCTGGGGGCATTACAAGGGGGTATTTTTTGCACTGTCACATTATAAGGAGAATTATTTCTACTGGGGGGGCATTATGGTGGGCTTTATTACTCCCCCATGGTATGACCCCCTAGTAGCAGCACCATCCTCTCCATGCTCTGCTATTCCTCTGCCCCTTCTCCAAATCCTTATTATGAAATCTTTCTCATTAGGATAAAACACATCAGCTCCACCGAGCCCCCCAGCCAAAGTGTTGAAGTGGTGTCCGAGATCCCCAAGGGCCAAGTCAAGTAATTGTAAGTTTTCCTGTGAAATATGTTTGTTATACACATGTAGCCTACACTGTGTAGTCTGTTCTATAAGCACCATTGTTTTATGGCGGCGGACAGAAAATAATCTGGAAGTGCCCCTCCCGAGACCAGGCTCTGGATCCGCCACTGTAACACACGTGTTTTACCATCGATGCAGCGTTTGAAATCTCAGTGAAGATACCTGAAGTGCTAGTCTGAACTCCATGTCAGGCCATCTCCACATAGTTAATTACATGTTTTTTAAGTTTTAAAAACCATAAAAAATCCGCAGGGTAGCGGACAAAAACATCAATGAGTGATAATGTAATATTAGGGCTACATCCATATGTTTCAAACTGTTGATTACATGTCTTACAATATGCAGGGTGCCACACAAAACTATCTGTGAATGATGGTGTAATATTAGGCATCAATCTGTTTCCACTAGGTTCCAATTTTTGGGGGCGTTGTAGAATTTATTAAAACCAGCATATACTGTAGGGGATTAGGTGTATTACAATACGTAGGGTAGCTTACTAAATTATCTGTGACTAATAATGTCATATTAGGCCTCAATCTATTTCTGTTTATCTCCACGTTTCCTTTTTTTTTTTTTTTTTCAAACGTGATTACTACACTAATACGCAGGGTAGCACAGAACATTAGCTGTAAGTGATAATGTGGTATTAGCCCTAAATCTGTGTATTTCCACCTCCAGTTTTGGTGGAGGGGGGAGGGGGGTGGGGGAATAATTGCATAGTAGTTTGTCAACTTGTGGCAGCGATACTGCAGTATTTACAACTGTCAGTAGTAGTGTCTTTAGTGTGTTTGTGGAAAGGGAAGGCTATTTTATTGCCCTATTATACTTTTTCTGTAGACTGTGTCCGCTGCGGACAGTTACATTACCTGTGCTATATCTCCTGTATAACGTTTGCGTATCGGAAATATCAGTGACATTCAGTTTAATTTTATTGCTGATGGTGGCAGCGACATTACCTGCGCTACATCTCCAGGATAATGTTAGCCCATCCGAAATATCAGTGACATTCAGTGTAATTTTTTTGCCGCTGGTGACAGCGACATTATCTGCGCTACATCTCTTGTGTAACGTGTGCACAGCCTAAAAATATCTGACATCCAGTGTACTTTTACTGTAGACTGTGTCTGCTGCGCAGAGTTAGATTACCTGCACTACATCTCCTGTATAACGTTTGCCCACCCTAAATATCAGTGACATTAATTCAGTGTAATTTTTTATTAGCCGCTGGTGACAGCGACATTACTTGCGCTATACCTCCTGTATAACGTTTGTGCATCCTAAATATCAGTGACATTAATTGAGTGTAATTTTTTATTAGCTGCTGGTGACAGCAGCGACATTACCTGCACTATACCTCCTGTATAACGTTTGCGCATCCTAAATATCAGTGACATTAATTGAGTGTAATTTTTTATTAGCCACTGGTGACGGCAACATTACTAGCGCTATATCTCCTGTATAATGTTTGCTCATCCTAAATATCAGTGACATTAATTCAGTGTAATTTTGTATTAGTCGCTGGTGACCGCGACATTGCTTGCGCTATACCTCCTGTATAACGTTGAAATAGGAGAGGAAAAAAAAAAGAGAGAGAGGACAGCGCCTCATGTGTGGTACTGCTGACTAGAGATGTCGCGAACATAAATTTTTCCGTTCGCGAACAGCGAACGCGAATTTCCGCAAATGTTCGCGAACCGCCATAGACTTCAATAGACAGGCGAATTTTAAAACCCACAGGGACTCTTTCTGGCCACAATAGTGATGGAAAAGTTGTTTCAAGGGGACTAACACCTGGACTGTGGCATGCCGGAGGGGGATCCATGGCAAAACTCCCAAGGAAAATTATGTAGTTGACGCAGAGTGTGGTAAGTTAAATTCGCAATGCGATTAATATAACCTGTATTAATCGCATTGCGATTACAACTTAGATCTGAGTTCCTAATGGTTGCATTGCTAGAATATAACAAAGATTGAGAATATAGTGCTATATTCGTAAATTCTAGCAATACAACCATTATTAACTCCGATCTAAGTTGTAATCGCAATGCGATTAATACAGGTTATATTAATCGCATTGCGATTACAACTTAGATCTGAGTTCCTAATGGTTGTATTGCTAGAATTGACGAATATAGCACTATATTCTCAATCTTCGTTATATTCTAGCAATACAACCATTAGGAACTCAGATCTAAGTTGTAATCGCAATGCGATTAATATAACCTGTATTAATCGCATTGCGATTACAACTTAGATCCAGTGGCGTTGCAAGGGGGGTGTGGTGGGTACAGGCCGCACCGGGTGACACCAGTCTGATGGGGTGTCACCAGCGGCCCGCCGGCGCAGGAGTTCTCACTCACAAGTTCAACTCCATTTTCTACTGCACCGGGTGACACCAGCCATAGCAACGCCAACCATTAGGAACTCAGCTCTAAGTTGAATTCGCAATGCGATTAATATAACCTGTATTAATCGCATTGCGATTACAACTTATTTAAATTTGTGACACTGCAGCTTCCGAATGAATCTAAAATGGATGCTGTCCAGGAGGTGGGAGGGTCTGGGAGGGAGGGTATGCTGCTGATTGGCTGGAATATGTCTGCTGACTGTGAGGTACAGGGTCAAAGTTTACACAATGATGACAAATAGGAGGCGGACTGAACATCGCATCGCGAACGCGAACAAGCCGGCGAATAGTTCGGGACATCTCTACTGCTGACAATATTGATGTATATGCGTATAAAATTCGCTTACCAGAGGTTGTTGTGAGATAGTCACAACAGCTGTATAGGCTCTTGCTGGTGTATATCCCGACCAGCGAACGGGTGCTTGGCTGCAGCCTGGGTTTCTGCCAGCGCCCAAAAACGTACGGGTGCTGGAGTGGAAGTAAAACTTGTACCAGATAAAAACAGATGAACCTCTTCTGCGGGCGCTGCCAAGGATACCATATAGATGAAGCGTGTAGTTAACCACCTCAGCCCCCAGTGCTTAAACACCCTGAAAGACCAGGCCACTTTTTACACTTCTGACCTACACTACTTTCACCATTTATTGCTCGGTCATGCAACTTACCACCCAAATGAATTTTACCTCCTTTTCTTCTCACTGATAGAGCTTTCATTTGGTGGTATTTCATTGCTGCTGACATTTTTACTTTTTTTGTTATTAATCGAAATTTAACGATTTTTTTGCAAAAAAATGACATTTTTCACTTTCAGTTGTAAAATTTTGCAAAAAAAACGACATCCATATAGAAATTTTGCTCTAAATTTATAGTTCTACATGTCTTTGATAAAAAAAAAATGTTTGGGTAAAAAAAAAATGGTTTGGGTAAAAGTTATAGCGTTTACAAACTATGGTACAAAAATGTGAATTTCCGCTTTTTGAAGCAGCTCTGACTTTCTGAGCACCTGTCATGTTTCCTGAGGTTCTACAATGCCCAGACAGTACAAACACCCCACAAATGACCCCATTTCTGAAAGTACACACCCTAAGGTATTCGCTGATGGGCATAGTGAGTTCATAGAACTTTTTATTTTTTGTCACAAGTTAGCGGAAAATGATGATTTTTTTTTTTTTCTTACAAAGTCTCATATTCCACTAACTTGTGACAAAAAATAAAAAGTTCTATGAACTCACTATGCCCATCAGCGAATACCTTGGGGTCTCTTCTTTCCAAAATGGGGTCACTTGTGGGGTAGTTATACTGCCCTGGCATTCTAGGGGCCCAAATGTGTGGTAAAGAGTTTGAAATCAAATTCAGTAAAAAATGACGAGTGAAATCCGAAAGGTGCTCTTTGGAATATGGGCCCCTTTGCCCACCTAGGCTGCAAAAAAGTGTCACACATCTGGTATCCCCGTACTCAGGAGAAGTTGAGGAATGTGTTTTGGGGTGTCTTTTTACATATACCCATGCTGGGTGAGATAAATATCTTGGTCAAATGACAACTTTGTATAAAAAAATGGGAAAAGTTGTCTTTTGCCAAGATATTTCTCTCACCCAGCATGGGTATATATAAAATGACACCCCAAAACACATTCCCCACCTTCTCCTGAGTACGTAGATACCAGATGTGTGACACTTTTTTGCAGCCTAGGTGGGCAAAGGGGCCCATATTCCAAAGAGCACCTTTCGGATTTCACTCATCATTTTTTACAGAATTTGATTTCTAACTCCTTACCACACATTTGGGCCCCTAGAATGCCAGGGCAGTATAACTACCCCACAAGTGACCCCATTTTGGAAAGAAGACACCCCAAGCTATTCCGTGAGGGGCATGGCGAGTTCCTAGAATTTTTTATTTTTTGTCACAAGTTAGTGGAAAATGATGATTTTTTTTTTTTTTTTTTTTTTCATACAAAGTCTCATATTCCACTAACTTGTGACAAAAAATAAAAACTTCCATGAACTCACTATGCCCATCAGCGAATACCTTGGGGTCTCTTCTTTCCAAAATGGGGTCACTTGTGGGGTAGTTATACTGCCCTGGCATTCTAGGGGCCCAAATGTGTGGTAAAGAGTTTGAAATCAAATTCAGTAAAAAATGACGAGTGAAATCCGAAAGGTGCTCTTTGGAATATGGGCCCCTTTGCCCACCTAGGCTGCAAAAAAGTGTCACACATCTGGTATCCCCGTACTCAGGAGAAGTTGAGGAATGTGTTTTGGGGTGTCTTTTTACATATACCCATGCTGGGTGAGATAAATATCTTGGTCAAATGACAACTTTGTATAAAAAAATGGGAAAAGTTGTCTTTTGCCAAGATATTTCTCTCACCCAGCATGGGTATATATAAAATGACACCCCAAAACACATTCCCCACCTTCTCCTGAGTACGTAGATACCAGATGTGTGACACTTTTTTGCAGCCTAGGTGGGCAAAGGGGCCCATATTCCAAAGAGCACCTTTCGGATTTCACTCATCATTTTTTACAGAATTTGATTTCTAACTCCTTACCACACATTTGGGCCCCTAGAATGCCAGGGCAGTATAACTACCCCACAAGTGACCCCATTTTGGAAAGAAGACACCCCAAGCTATTCCGTGAGGGGCATGGCGAGTTCCTAGAATTTTTTATTTTTTGTCACAAGTTAGTGGAAAATGATGATTTTTTTTTTTTTTTTTTTTTTCATACAAAGTCTCATATTCCACTAACTTGTGACAAAAAATAAAAACTTCCATGAACTCACTATGCCCATCAGCGAATACCTTGGGGTCTCTTCTTTCCAAAATGGGGTCACTTGTGGGGTAGTTATACTGCCCTGGCATTCTAGGGGCCCAAATGTGTGGTAAGGAGTTTGAAATCAAATTCAGTAAAAAATGACGAGTGAAATCCGAAAGGTGCTCTTTGGAATATGGGCCCCTTTGCCCACCTAGGCTGCAAAAAAGTGTCACACATGTGGTATTGCCGTACTCAAGAGAAGTTGAGGAATGTGTTTTGGGGTGTCTTTTTACATATACCCATGCTGGGTGAGATAAATATCTTGGTCAAATGTCAACTTTGTATAAAAAAATGGGAAAAGTTGTCTTTTGCCAAGATATTTCTCTCACCCAGCATGGGTATATATAAAATGACACCCCAAAACACATTCCCCACCTTCTCCTGAGTACGGAGATACCAGATGTGTGACACTTTTTTGCAGCCTAGGTGGGCAAAGGGGCCCATATTCCAAAGAGCACCTTTTGGATTTCACAGGTCATTTTTTACTGAATTTGATTTCAAACTCCTTACCACACATTTGGGCCCCTAGAATGCCAGGGCAGTATAACTACCCCACAAGTGACCCCATTTTGGAAAGAAGAGACCCCAAGGTATTCGCTGATGGGCATAGTGAGTTCATGGAAAAAAAAATTTTTTGTCACAAGTTAGTGGAATAGGAGACTTTGTATGAAAAAAAAAAAAAAAAAAAAAAATCATCATTTTCCACTAACTTGTGACAAAAAATAAAAAATTCTAGGAACTTGCCATGCCCCTCACGGAATACCTTGGGGTGTCTTCTTTCCAAAATGGGGTCACTTGTGGGGCAGTTATACTGCCCTGGCATTTTCCAGGGGCCCTAATGTCTGGTAAGTAGGTAAATGACCTGTGAAATCTGAAAGGTGCTCTTTGGAATGTGGGCCCCTTTGCTCAGCTAGGCTGCAAAAAAGTGTCACACATCTGGTATCTCCGTACTCAGGAGAAGGTAAGGAATGTGTTTTGGGGTGTCATTTTACATATACCCATGCTGGGTGAGAGAAATATCTTGGCAAAAGACAACTTTTCCCATTTTTTTTATACAAAGTTGGCATTTGACCAAGATATTTATCTCACCCAGCATGGGTATATGTAAAATGACACCCCAAAACATATTCCCCAACTTCTGCTGAATACGGAGATACCACATGTGTGACACTTTTTTGCAGCCTAGGTGGGCAAAGGGGCCCAAATTCCTTTTAGGAGGGCATTTTTAGACATTTGGATACCAGACTTCTTCTCACGCTTTGGGGCCCCTAAAATGCCAGGGCAGTATAAATACCCCACATGTGACCCCATTTTGGAAAGAAGACACCCCAAGGTATTCAATGAGGGGCATGGCGAGTTCATTGAAAAAAAAAAATTTTGGCACAAGTTAGCGGAAATTGATTTTTTGGATTTTGTTCTCACAAAGTCTCCCTTTCCGCTAACTTGGGACAAAAATTTCAATCTTTCATGGACTCAATATGCCCCTCAGCAAATACCTTGGGGTGTCTTCTTTCCAAAATGGTGTTATTTGTGGGGTGTTTGTACTGCCCTGGCATTTGAGGGTCTCCGCAATCATTACATGTATGCCCAGCATTAGGAGTTTCTGCTATTCTCCTTATATTGAGCATACGGGTAATGAGATTTTTTTTTTCCGTTCAGCCTCTGGGCTGAAAGAAAAAAATGAACGGCACAGATTTCTTCATTCGCATCGATCAATGTGGATGAAAAAATCTCTGCCAAAAAAAGAAAAAGGAGGGGAAAGGCGTCTGCCAGGACATAGGAGCTCCGCCCAACATCCATACCCACTTCAGCTCGTATGCCCTGGCAAACCAGATTTCTCCATTCACATCAATCGATGTGGATGAATAAATCATTGCCGGGATTTTTTTTTTTATATATAAAATGTGTTTGCCAAAGTATATGAACACCGCCACCTCCTCAGCTCATATGCCTCGGCAAACATATCTTTTACTGCAGAGGAGAAATCTCGTCTTGCAGCGCCGCATACACCGACTTGCGTGTAATCTGACAGCAGCACAATGCTTCTGTCCGAATGCACATCAGTGCTGCAGCTGGTCGATCGGTTGGTCCACCTGGAAGGTAAAAAAAACAAAACAAAAAAGAAAAAACCAGGCCGCAAAGCAATAACTTTATTAACTTTAGAACAGAACATATTAACTTTTTTAAACTTTTTTAACTTTTTTACTTACCGGTAATTTTTTTTTTGTTTAGTTTTTTTTACCTTTATAGAACAAACCTCTCCTTCCCCATGGGACAATGTGCAAAGCGCAAATCGCCCAAAGATGTGGCGAAGTACGTTATGCACTTTATCCCAGGTGAAAGGAGAGGTTTGCAGCAGCTGAGAGTAAAAGGGCCCTAATAGCCCTGTGTGCCTGTCCTGTGAGATGCAATCCCTATGCTAGGTGTACCTGTGTGTGGTACTTCCGGAAACACTCTCCATAGCATAGGGCAGGGTGGTCAGCACAGTCAGGACAGAAATAGCGGGTGTCACGCCTTATTCCACTCCTGCTACAGACACGACATCTTTTTCGGGGTGACGGTTGGGTTGAGGTACCAGGAACGACACTGGGGAAATGTCGCTCGTGTAGACGGCTAACTACACTGGGGGATGGGGCCACGGAACCTCCTGGGTAAAGGAGGTTCTCGATGATCTCTTCCTGGAATTTGAGGGAAGATCGTGTTCTCCCAGCCTTACTGTAGAGAACAAAACTATTGTACAGCGCCAATTGAATTAAATATACAGACACCTTCTTATACCAGCGTCTGGTTCTGCGGGAAACTAAATACGGAGACAACATCTGGTCATTGAAGTCCACCCCTCCCATGAGCGCATTATAGTCGTGGACACAGAGGGGCTTTTCAATGACACGGGTTGCTCGCTCAATTTGGATTGTCGTGTCTGCGTGAATGGAGGAGAGCATGTAAACGTCACGCTTGTCTCTCCATTTCACCGCGAGCAGTTCTTCGTTACACAAGGCAGCCCTCTGCCCCCTTGCAAGACGGGTGGTTACAAGCCGTTGGGGGAAGCCCACGCGACTAGTTCGCGCGGTGCCACAGGCGCAAATCCGTTCTAGAAACAAATGCCTAAAGAGGGCCACACTTGTGTAAAAATTGTCCACATAAAGATGGTACCCCTTGCCGAATAAGGGTGACACCAAGTCCCAGACTGTCTTCCCACTGCTCCCCAGGTAGTCAGGGCAACCGACCGGCTCCAGGGTCTGATCTTTTCCCTCATAGACACGAAATTTGTGGGTATAGCCTGTGGCCCTTTCACAGAGCTTATACAATTTGACCCCATACCGGGCACGCTTGCTTGGGATGTACTGTTTGAAGCCAAGGCGCCCGGTAAAATGTATTAGGGACTCGTCTACGCAGATGTTTTGCTCGGGGGTATACAAATCTGCAAATTTCTGGTTGAAATGGTCTATGAGGGGCCGAATTTTGTGGAGCCGGTCAAAAGCTGGGTGGCCTCTGGGACGGGAGGTGGTGTTGTCGCTAAAATGCAGGAAACGGAGGATGGCCTCAAATCGTGCCCTGGACATAGCAGCAGAGAACATGGGCATGTGATGAATCGGGTGCGTTGACCAATATGACCGCAATTCATGCTTTTTTGTCAGGCCCATGTTGAGGAGAAGGCCCAAAAAAATTTTAATTTCGGAAACTTGGACTGGTTTCCACCGGAAAGGCTGGGCATAAAAGCTTCCCGGGTTGGCGGATATAAATTGTGTGGCATACTGGTTGGTCTCTGCCACGACTAAGTCCAAGAGCTCCGCAGTCAAGAACAGCTCAAAAAATCCCAGGGCCGAACCGATTTGAGCCGTCTCAACCCGAACTCCAGACTGGGCGGTGAAAGGGGGAACTACAGGTGCGGCTGAAGTTGGTGACTGCCAATCAGGGTTTGCCAGCACCTCAGGGATTCTAGGGGCTCTACGGGCCTGTCTTTGCGGTGGCTGCGACGGGGTAACTAGTGCACGTGCCACCGTACCAGCTTCAACTGCCCTTCTGGTGCTCGCCACGTCACCATGTTGTACGGCAGTGCTGGTACTAGGTCCAGGGAGGGCTGCGCTGCTGGTGTATGCCTCACCACGTGATCCGGCAGCGACAGCCCCACTCTGCTGCTCTTGAAGCGGATCCTGCATAACCTGTGGTCTAGCGACATGGGGCCGGGTACGCCTGGTGCTGCCAGGGACCTCCACCTCCTCGTCCGAACTTTGGGTCAGAGAGCCACTGCTTTCCACAGGTTCATATTCTGACCCGCTAGATTCATCAGATGAGGGTTCCCACTCCTCATCCGACTGGGTCAGAATCCTGTAGGCCTCTTCAGAAGAATACCCCCTGTTTGACATTTTGGACTACTAAATTTAGGGGTATTCCCTGAGACTACCCAAGAAAAAAAGCAAACCTGTCTTACAAAGGGGAGGCTAGCGAAGTACCGGAGGCCGCTGCGGTTGATAAAAAATATCAAAACTGATTTTTTTATCGCCGCAGTGCGTGTAAAATGAATGTGCAGTGATCAAAAAATATATTTTTTTTGTCACTGCGGTGGGGCGGGCGTGGGTGAACGCACGTGTGGGCGACCGATCAGGCCTGATCGGGCAAACACTGCGTTTTGGGTGGAGGGCGAACTAAAGTGACACTAATACTATTATAGATCTGACCGTGATCAGTTTTGATCACTTACAGATACTATAAAAGTACAAATGCTGATTAGCGATACGCTATTCAGCGAATATAAGTGACTGCGGTGCGGTGGGGTGGGCGCTAACTGACGCTAACTACCTAACCAAGGGGCCTAAACTATCCCTAAAACCTAACAGCCAATACTAGTGAAAAAAAAAAAGTGACAGTTTACACTGATCACTTTTTTTCCTTTCACTGGTGATTGACAGGGGCGATCAAAGGGGTGATCAAAGGGTTAATTGGGGTGCAGGGGGGTGATCTGGGGCTAAGGTGTAGTGTTGGTGCTACTCACAGTTCAGTCTGCTCCTGTGCTGGATCCAACCGACGAAAAGGACCAGCACAGGAGCAGAGAAGCCATATAACAGATCATATTTACTAATATGATCTGTTATATGGCTTGTGATTGGATTTTTTAAAAATCGCCAGCCTGCCAGCCAATGATCGTTGCTGGCAGGCTGGTGACTAACTTGTTCTTTAACTTTTGCCGGCCCGCGATGCGCATGCGCGGGCCGGCTTGGAGCGAAATCTCGCGTCTCGCGAGATGACGCGTATATGCGTGACTGTGCGCAGCGCTGCCACCTCCGGAACGCGAATCTGCGTTAGGCGGTCCGGAGGTGGTTAAAATGGCTTTAATACGTCTACGCTTTTCAGGGGTGAATTACCCCCTTCCTCAGGACAGTAAAACAAGTTTAAAACAAACAGAACATATATATATGCTTTCCTGGTTGTGTTTTTGGCGCCAAAAACAACTGTGGGGGGCGGGGGGAGTACAGAGAGGGGGGGATTTTGGATAAGGTGTGTCCACAAGTGGGGCGTTTCCATTGTGAAACTACTAATAGACAAGTCCTAGATGCAGATCCCATCAGGGCTATGTTGATGGTTTTATTTCTTTATTTTATATAGGTGGAAAAACTCCCCGGCGCCCGGAGTGTGTGGGGGGGGGGGGGGCCCCGTGGTGCAGAGCCGGCCTTTCCTATATTGGGCTGGTGCGCTCGGCAAGTGAGGGGGGCGTGGTTAAGGTTCCAGCCTTTCTTCTGGGAGAGCGCTATTGGTGAAGGTTCTTTCAAGGGGTGACGTCATGGACACGCCTCCCATTAGTGTCCGGAGGCTGCGATGTGTCTGCTGTGCTGCGCTGCGCCGCCTTTATCTGACCCATACTCACAGCACAAGCGGGCGTTATATGCAGTGGCGTGGTACATGATTAGCTTGTGCCAGGATCGGCTGGCTGTGAACTATGTACCTGTACCTACCTGAGGCAGTAGAGTTATGCCGGAACTGCTGTATTGAGGGTAGCCTGAAGGGGGCTACCCCAGAGTGGATTATGTGTTGAAAAAGGGGAGGGTTGGGTGGGCAGACGTTCCGGTGAACGTGCAGCAGCAGGTATCTTCGGCTGCCTTTTAACCCTGTGTGGCCCCGCCTCCCCTGGCACAAACCCAGCAATGCCTTCATTGCTTAACACTTGTGCCAGGATCGGCTGGCTGTGAACTATGTACCTGTACCTACCTGAAGCAGTAGAGTTATGCCGGAACTGCTGTATTGAGGGTAGCCTGAAGGGGCCAAAAACCACACGGATGCAGGAAAGGTTAGGATCTGTGTATTATAAGTGAAATTACAGCAACAAATAATTGAAAGCAAGTGCCATTTCCTGTTGAGGATCAGGAACATAACGAGCATAGCATGCAGATTTCCACCTGCCCAATTTCTGAATGACGTGTGCCGGTACATTATTTTTGGAGGCCGCGGAGGCGGCACCTATACGAAATGAATGCCCGGTGATGGCTAACGGGTTGCCCCCTGACGAGGAGACCAACAAGCGAATGTATCTGAGGAAGGTCTGAATGTTCAAGGGAAACCCATCCAGCAGGAACAGGGGGGCCTCCGCGGGCATGTTCCCGGTAAACCGCAACCATTCGCGTAGTACAGTCACTGGGCACCACTTGTTGTTAGTGACAAAGTACCTGACCTGCACAGATTCCCCAGGTCGGCCCGTCTTGCTGGAGTCCAAACTGAGGATGAGGTGCATACCATCCCAAACCAGTTGGTTCCTCCGCAAGAATTTGGTTGATGATCGTACACAGGTGAACTCACCTGGCCTGAGGAACCCGTAGAAGGCCAGATATAATGCCGCCCTGATGAGTAAGCTAATATAACGGCCGAAAGGTTCATTGGCCAGAGCGTCCGAAACTGTCCTAACCATGTTGCCGGTGAAAGGTTGCCTGGCCGGCTTTTTCCTGATAGCCTGCTTCTGGATGCCCCTCAGCAAGGATTTGATTGGATGGGCCATGAACAGTGATGGTTGATCCGGGAACTGTACATACCAATGATGCTGTATGCCAGCGAGGTACAGCTTAATAGTGCTATAGGATAGATTTAGCTGTGAGTGGCAAAAAGCTATAAATGCCAGCAGGTAAGTGATAGGACCTTCCCCGGCCGGAGGGTAAGAGAATTTGAACCTGTTAAACAAACGCCAGGCCGTTCTGTACGCCTTTCGTGTGTTGCTAGACAGAGAATCGGACATGAGGTTCTTAGCGATCTGGAGGAAAGGTGCTACTCCAACAATAGCTGGCCATGAGGCGGGGTTGGTGTTTGGGAGAGATCTGCCTCTGGAAAGACCTGAAAGAAGAGGGGAAAGTTAAACCGAGATAGAGCATCGGCTGCAACATTGCGTTGGCCACTTATGTGTGTGCATATAAAATTGAAATTGTTTTGCAGAGCCAGCCACACCAGCTTCCGTACAAACGCCATGACGTGCCTGGAGGCTGACCTGCCCTTCATTAGGATGTCAGCGAGAGCCTCATTGTCGGTTAAGAACAGGACTGTTTGGTTGCTCCACTGTGCCCCCCAGGTGACGGCCGCTGCTACTATGGGATAAATCTCAAAGAGTGAGGAACTCCTTGAAAACCCTGGGATGCTGGAGACCTCTACCGGCAATGATTGGGCGAACCAGTGAGTGCCATGAATGGCTGCAAAGCCGGCAGCAGGCGAGGCGTCTGTATGGATCACTGGGGAATTACTGGAAGCCACCGGGATAAAGAGGGAAACCCCATTCCATTGGGAGAGGAAGTTGTCCCACATTACCAAGTCAGCAATGGCGTCTTGGTCCAGCTGGACTGGACTGTCTTGGCAGGGCGCAAGCGGGAGGAGTGCCAGGAGCCTTGAAATGAAGGACCTGCCCTGCGGCATAATGCGCATTGCAAAATTCAACATTCCAAGAAGTGACTGCAGATCTGCCCTGGTGGTTACCCTCACTTGTGTTAGTCTATGAACGACAGTCTTGATCCTGTCCAGCTTATCCAGAGGAAGACTGGCTTTCATGTCCACTGTGTTCAAGCGGATGCCTAGAAAAGTGATCTCAGTGCTGGGTCCCTCCACCTTATGTGGGGCTAATGGAATACTCAGGTCTGAAAACGCTGTGCGCAGGACTTGCAAATCTTGTGGTACTTGATCTGGGGATTCTATCAGGAGAAAATTATCTAAGTAGTGGATGACGTGGTTTGCCCTAAAGGTGTTGGTCAACACCCAATGCAGCGCGCTGGCCAGCTGGTCGAATAACCAGGGGCTGGACTTTGACCCGAAGGTCAGTTTACTGGCGAAATAATAAGCACCCTGCCATTTCATGCCATGCCACTGCCATAACTCAGGATGGATGGGAAGTAACTTGAAGGCATCGGTGATGTCTGCTTTTGACAGCCAGGTGCCCCTGCCTAAACTGATTATGACCTGTATGGCTTCGTCAATAGATGCGTATCTCATAGTGAATTCCTCGGATGGAATCAGAGAGTTCAAGCTTGGTATGTGTAAAGAATGTGGGGCGGACAAGTCATAGATTAGGCGTTTTTTATTATTGAATTTGCCGGTCACGATGCCTACTGGATTGACTCTCCAGCATGCGAAGGGAGGATGGTTGAACGGCCCTATCAAGTACCCCCGGTCTAGCTCAGTGTGGATCAACTGAGTGACCGCTTCTGGGTCTCTGGCTGCGGACTGCAAATTGTCACATTCGAACGTGGTTTGAGGAAGCGCCAGAAGCCCTGTATGAAACCCGTGTGTCAAGCCGTGGATGACGAAGTGGACCCAAGCTGGGTGAGGATGTTCAGCCAAGAACACCGCCAGCAGAGCCACGTTGACCACGCTTAGTCACGATGGGCCTTGATTCCTTTGAGGGCACGCTGCGCGTGGATGGGCCCTAAAACAAATTGCACACAGGTGCAGCAACCTGCACTGGTTGTAGTGACAAATGGCGTAGTTATAATTATTACATATCTGGCTCCTGCCAAGGTATTTAATAGGACAACCTAACTTATCAACCCCGAAAGCTGACTTGGTGTTTGATGAACCTGGGGCAGAATAAGGTAGTGCTGGATCTGCTATGTGGCCTGACTGAGAACACCGGTGGTATTCGAAGAATGCCGAGCCGCCATATTTGTAAGCTAATTCCACCACTTTATACATATACAGATCTAGCTCGGCCCTCCTATGCGGGTTGACTGAGCAAATCACGTCCCGATATATACTGAACGCCATAACGAATTCCATGGCGTTCAACTTCCTGTTAAGTCTAGCGTCCTTAGACTTCAGGATTACCGAAACTTCCCCACAGGCAATGGTTCTATTGTCCGGGGCCTCATGTGTCGCAATGAGCAGGGACGCCAGGTTGACGTCTTTGCCCTCCAAAATGTCCTGCCTGATACTGGCCGGAATGAAGTGGGATGGAGCGATGGAGGGAAAGTTGAATGACCCACCCGAAGTGCCGGATGGCCCTGCCACAGGTTCCGCCGGTGTTGGTGTCGGTGATGCTGCCGCCGCAGACCTGGCTTCCACCGAATCCATTCGGGCCTGAAGGTCTGACATGGATGACGCCATACTGTTGATCATGGCGTGTATTTGGGTGAGCGACGTCTGAATGGTACCCATGGAAACCTCATCCTGACTCACTGGAGGTACATCAGACATCAGAAGTCGATACAACTCGGCTTTCCTTGCTGACGCTGGAAAGGGGATGCCCCTTCTGCGCAGCTCGGCGGCCAATTTCGGTATGGTCCAGGAACGTAAAGAGGGTCCCACGCTTCGCTCCGACTGGGTGTCCCCACCATCCCGTGATGCTGAGGATCCTCCAGGTGTGAGTTCTTGCGACATCTTCCTATTGGTTATTAATTTGAGAGCTTATTAGAACCCCCCCTTTATTGCCAGGCTGCGAAGTATGAGCTGGTGTCTGTGTGCCTGGCCACTGAGGGGCCTGTCCGTCCCGCGGGTGCCGTGGCTGACAAGCGTGCTACTGCCACCTGTGTTGTAGCCCCCAGTGGTCTCCGGGCTGTGATGCCCGAAGACGGGACAGGCCCTGACCAGTGTCGGAATACCCCAGGTGGCACCTGTGGAGTGATCATGACTGAGAAGACGTCCTGGTACGTGTGCCTGAGGTCGTGACAGGACTTAGTGCTGATGTCTGAATGAGCCGTGGTGTGCCTGTAGGCGTGACAGGACTACGACCAGCCTGTGGACGTGCGCGTAGTGTATGACAAAGCTGCCTGTGGACGTGACAGGACTTTATAGCGAGTCTGTGGACGTGACAGACGTAGTGACACGAAGACCTGTAGTCGTGACAGGGTTTTTTTTTTTCTTTCTTTATCGAATGCCTGTAGTCGTGACAGGGTTTTTTTTAATTTTTTTTCTTTATCGAATGCCTGTAGTCGTGACAGGATTGTATCGCAAGTCTGAAGATGTGACAGACGCGTTTGGCTGCCCGTGGTCGTGACAGGACTTATGTGAGTCTGAGGTCGTGACAGACTTTTATTTTTTTTTGTGGGTAAACCCTCCACCGTGGACCTAACGCCATGGATGACTGACTGTTTGTGCTACGTCGGAACATGATACATACCTTGTCTTCTGTAAATGCCAATGGTGGCACACAAAGTTAACCCGAACTGTGAAAACATGAACATGGGTTGTTTTATTTATGTTTATCTTTATCAAATATATTTTCCCTTTTTTTTTTTTGTATGTGCGCTGATTGTGCAGTCGCCTGAAGACCTGGTGCGTGGATGCGACGGCCTGGGATTTATGAGGCTGCTGGATTTAACGGATGAACCTTTTCGTCTTCAAGAACCACCTACTGAAGACCCCTCCTAAATGCCACAGGTGCCGACAAAGTGCAGGAAAACCAATGAACCGGGCGCAGCGCCTAACCTTTGTTATGGCCATATCTCTGATGTACCATTTTTATACATTTATATATATATTATATATATATATTTTTTTTTTATATGGCCCACCCACGTAACTGATACCGCTGAGATGAGGGTGGGTAACCCAGTGTCGTTTTATTGTGGTGCGGTCATGTGCTGATGCCAAAATACCAACGTAAGACTGAATATGCCGCAATAGGCTATGAACATCTTTGTACGTAGTACTTCGGTTTATACTGAACATACCGCCCCACAGACCCAGCTGTGCTTGCGGCGACATTCACAAGCCACAGAGGGGGGTCGACTTGCAGCCGCCTGACCCAGATGCCATAACTCCGGCTGCCGCTGAACCCCCCCCCCCACCATAGCCGCCAGTGGCCACCAGGCGGCGCCGAGCAAACCATGACCAGCCGCTGAGCCGTGCGGCCAAGGAATGCATCTGCGCCGTCCACCGGCCAGGAGACCGGAGCGCGCCTCTGCCGGCGTGTGCCGGCGCCCGCCGGTCTCTGCCGCCCCCCCCCCCCTACTGCGTCCCACCAGAGTGCCGCCGCCCTAGTCTTACTTGGAGTCGCGATGACGAGACCTGCACGCGCTGCCCGACCCGAACCTGAACGACCCGGAAGTGCTCTGCCTCAGACTGCCTCAGACGTGCCGGTGAACGTGCAGCAGCAGGTATCTTCGGCTGCCTTTTAACCCTGTGTGGCCCCTCCTCCCCTGGCACAAACCCAGCAATGCCTTCATTGCTTAACACTTGTCGCTGGGGCATAGCAGGTTAATAGGATATATGTATTAAAGTATTATTGTGCGGTCATTTTAACATTCCTGCACTTGGATAAGTATGACCATAACTAATGGGGTTATATAAATAATAAATAATAATTTAAGGATTTTTGAGCTTCTTGATATATATTAAATAAGTTAATCAGGTGATTGTCTGGTTTTTACTTTATAGTACACCTATATTATGAATTGATATACTGTACATAAAACTTCTTTGATTATAAGTTTTGATTAATTTGCATATATAAATTAATTTAATAAGTATTTTGATTAATTTGCATATATGAAATAATTTAATAAATATTAGCTTTATTAGACCTCTCTCTTTTGAAGATTATCAAACCTATTAAAGGGGTTTTCTGGTATTTGTTCGATGGGTGTAACTCGGATTGGGTGTTTTTCCTTCTCTAAGGTGGACGTACAGTGTCTGGACAGACCATGTTTTGCGTAGTGTCTCTGGATATTGTACCGGTGCTGATTCATCCGGCAATGTAAAGGTTGTGTGGTGCGGCCAACGTATTGTAGACTGCAACCACATTCTATCAGATAGATAACATAGTTCGCTTGACAGGTCATTCGTTGTTTGATGGGGAATATTGTACAATTATGTTTAGATGTGAAAGTGCTTTGGTTGTGTGTAATAATTTTGCAACACAGGCATCTATTTGTTCCACATCTGAAAGTACCTACTTTTAAGGGTTTGCATGTTTGTATCTTCCCCTCATTTTGTCTCTTTTAATGTTGTATTGGTTTGCTGAGGGCGATAACGCTCTTAATGGTGGGTGCCCGCCTATAGGTGATCCTAGGTGTCTTTAGTAGGTGCTTTGCTAAATAAGGATCGTGAAGTAGTATATGCCAGTGTTTTTTGAGGGTTGCCTGGATGTATTTGTTTGAAGTGCTGTATTGGGTGATTGAATTAATATGATCCAATCCATCTTGTTTTTTCGGGGGTGTGCTTAGATGTTTTATCTGTGTTTTTAACATCTTTCTTAAGCATTTTTGATTCGTATCTTTGGATATCCTTTTTCTGTAAACCTCTTTTTTAGTATTTTGGCCTGTGTTAGGAATTCCTCATAGTTAGTGTAGTTACGCCGGATTCTCTTATATTGGCTATACGGGATGTTTTTTAGCCACTTTTTATCATGAAAACTGGTGAAGTGAATGTAGCTGTTTGTGTCGACTGTTTTGAAATAAGTTCTGGTGGATAGAGAATTGTTGGTATTGGTGACAATGATGTCTAAAAACTCAATTTCTGTTTTATTGAAAATAGGGGTAAAAGTAATTCCCCAGTTTGTACAGTTGAGGGACTCACTGAAGGATTTGGCCGATATTTCGTCCCCATCACAGATGATAAAGATATCATCTATGTATCTTTTGAAGTAAATGATTTGGTCATTCACCCATAAATAGGTTAGCGACAGACGGCGCTACCCGCATCCCCGTCGCGGTACCCTTGCATTGATGATATATGGTATTATTATATATAAAATAGTTGTTTTCTAAGATGAACCATAAGCTGTCAAGTAGAAAATGTGTTTGTGGGGGTTTTAATGTGCGATCTCGTTCTAATACAGTCTTAACACAGTTAATCCCTAGTTCATGCTGGATGTTCGAGTATAGTGCAGTGACATCTCGTGTAAGAAAAGCATATGTGCCTTGCCAGTCAATTGTATATAGTTCTCTAATTAATTGGCTGGAATTGGCAGTTATTTTACGCACGGTTGAAGATATAAATCAACAAAATTAGATAGATTACATCTAGTGTTGGACACAATTGGTCTGCCAGGGGGGTTGATAACGCTCTTATGTATTTTAGGGAGGTGGTAGAAATAAGGGTTGCAGGGGGTACGTGGTAATAGAAAGTTCTTTTCTTTTTTGTTTATATATTGTATTTCATAGGCGGACTTATTTAGATCATTTAGTTTTTCGTTTACCTCAGGGAATGGGTTATGTGTGACTCTGGTGTAATACGATTTGTCACTGAGGATTCTTTGGGCCTCCAATTCATAGTCATTGTAATTCTGAATTACAATGTGTCCCCCCTCCCCTTCATCTGCTGGGCGAATAAGTTTTTCATTGTTCCTTAGATTTTTGAGTGCTTTTTGTTCATGTATTGTGAGGTTTCCTTTATATTGGAACGCATTGGGCTCCTTTGGGGCCTTTTTTAAATCTGTAGTGATGAGGTCAAAGTGGGGATGCAGTGACCCTGGCTTTGCACTGGGAAGAAATTTGATTTGGGACGGACGTCTTGATGTTAAAACTCATCCTTGTCTGTGAGTGATACATTTTTACTGTTGGTGGAATCAAGGTCAAAGTGTCTCCTTATAGTGAGGTTGCGTCTACATTTTTGAATGTCAATAAACAGCTCGAAGGGGTTGACCTTATTGTATGGGCAAAAAGATAGTCCTTTCTGTAGTAGACTATTTTCCGATGAGGTCAATATGTGACTGGATAGATTAAATATTTTTACAGTTTCCGTGGGATTATTAATTGTTGGTTGTGACACTTTATTTAGGTGCTTAATGGGAGCTTTTTTCTAGCTTTCCTCTTTTGTTGTCCTCCTCTTGTCCCACGGGTTCTAATTTTCTTTTTTGTGACGTGGATTTGAAGTATTGTGTTATGCGTGAGTACCCCTTTATCGGTGGAGGTTCTTTTGCTTTGTCTAATGGCAATAGTAAAGTAAGAGGACAACTGATAAGGGCCCCCCTCCACCTAAAAGAGCAACGGCGCATAGACCGCGCATGCACGGTCGAGTATTCCGCATAACTATGAGGCAAAGCACTGGGCGGACGCCGGTGAGTGGAATGACGTCACCGCGTCCGATCTAGTCAGTTCCCGCGAGATCCAAATGACTTGGTTGCCGGGTGACCAGGAAGCTGCTCCCGGCTCCTGTCATATCTGCAGCCACTGATATGCAGTCGCAGCAACTATACAGTGGCATTTATGGCAAAATACATAATGGAGGTGAATTGAATATGTTGGCCTGATACAGTCACATGGGGGAAGGTACGGGGCATGGATAAAAACAGAAAACCACCAGAAGAGCCATATCAATGAAGGGTATGCATGTTGCGTCAACATGTGCATACCAAGCAGGGGGTGGCGCCGGGGGGGGGGGGGGGGGGGGTAAGGGAGAAAGAGGTTCAGAGAACAATAAGGTCTACCTAAATAAAGAATCTGAAATTGAGCTGCTTGTTCAGGGCCATGGGTGAGACTGTGCGTAGTGTAAATATCCAGCAAGCTTCATGCTGGAGTAGAGTACGGTCCCAGTCCCCGCCGCGAAATGGGTGTACAACTTTTTCGATTTCCATGGCCTTTAAACATCTTTGATTACCCTGGTGACAGTCGTGGACATGTCTGGACACCACTGTGTCCCTTCTGTTCTCGATGTCACCAAGGTTCTCACCCAGTCGTCTACGAAGTTCCCGTCTGGTCTTTCCTATGTATTCCATACCGCACTCACAGGTGATTTTATAAATTACCCCCTGAGTCCTGCAGCTGATAAAGTCCCCAATAGGGAACGTGCATTGTAGGTTAGAACTGTAGAATGTTTTATCTGTTTGTACCATGTTGCAGGCTATGCAGCCACTGCATTTAAAACAACCGATGGGTCTATGGTCCAGCCATGTTCCCTGCTGGGGAGCAGGGTTAAAATGGCTGTGGACAAGAAGGTCTCTCAAGCTGTTGCCCTCCTAAATGTAATCTGCGGATACTCATGTATCACCTCCCTGAGGTCTGGGTCCATTAGGAGGATGGGCCAATGCTTCATAAGGATCCCTCTTGTACGGTCAGCACAACCGTCAAATGTAGCAATCATCCAGAATTTTTGGTCATCTACTGTTTTCTCTTTTGGTACCAATAGGTCTGAGCGAGCTGTCGTGGCGGCCCTATGGTTGCCTCTGCTACAGAGGGTAGTACCTATGGAAGTTTTATTCCATCTGCTCAGTGTGGATGGGTAGAAGATTAGGAATAGGATGAGGAGATTGAGAGTCACTCCTGATGAGAAAAGCAAAGTCTTGTCTGTTCACCCTTCTCGACCCCTGGTACAAAAAGAACTTCTCATCTCTCATTCCTGTGGTGAAGAGGATGAGCAAAATGGTGCAATACCAGAAGGTCCTTGTGGAAAAATTGCTCCAAAAATTTCCAGCTCACAATGCTGGCTGCAGAGTACTTAGTTCCTTGACCAACCGAGGAGGAAAGACGAGGGGAACACACAGCAGTTCCAACAGAGGCAGGGCAACACTCTCCAAGGCCTGGGACAGTTTTATGACACCACGCCAGCACCCTCAACCTGATGGGCTGCCTAGTGTCACAAGGAGGGAATCATTTGGCAAGATGGTGAAGGAGTACGTAGCAGACCGTGCCAGCGTCCTCAGTGATCCCTCTGTGCCTTACAACTATTTGGTGTCCAAGCTGGACGCGTGGCACAAACTGGCGCTCTACGCCTTGGAGGTGTGAAGCATTTTGTCAGAGCGTGTATTTAGTGCTGCTGGGGGCATAATAACTGATAAGCGCATCCGCCTGTCAACTGAAAATACTGACCGGAGGGGCGTGGCCTAGCACTGCATCTTGAAGCGCTTCTGCCGATATCCTTAACCATCGTGGTGATAGCAGCTGTCAGGTGGACGAGACGCATCTATCAGGGTGCCTGGGAGAGAGGAGATTCTCGTGCACTGAATATTTGCGCAACAACATGCCAAAATGGGGGAAAAGCACTGCGAAAATGGACAAAGTGGAGCTCTGCCAACATGGCGCCATCACAGAGGAGGAGGAGGCATGACAAGAAGCGGTGATCAGGAGCGTGGCAGCGAGACTCAGCAAATTCGCAAGGGTGGTGGAGGGGGTGAGGGACTGGTCCCAAAGTAAAGGGACGGAGATAATGTTCTCTTTGGACCAAGAGGAAGGATCCTTAGATGAAGATGGAGAAAATGGCCACCGGGTCCCTGCTTTTAAAGTTTCCTCACAGGGGATAGAAACATAACCCACCTGAACAAGAACCCACCCTCAAGGAAATTATGATGGCTGTTGCAAGCTGTAATAGTACCCTCAAACCCTTAATATACAAGTGGGCAGTCTTAGAGCATATATATCTCTGATAAGACATGATATGCATAAAGTTAATGCCCTAGTTACAGTATACTTTTTATAAGTTTTACATATGGGATTAAATCCTCTAGTTATGGTAAGGGAGTTGGGAAGGGTGGGAGGGCAGCTACTTTTTCTGGTCTGGTTAAGGGGTTGATGAGATGCATAGGATTAATGCAACAGATATCATTAAGGAGTGTGGGTCAATTTTCAGTTTAAATTTTTAAAATATGACACGTATGACTAGAATACTCAGCTGGAATGTGAGGGCCTGGTTGACACGAATAAGCATCACAGTATTTTTAGTTATTTATTGCGATTTCAACCACCTATCTGCTGTTTGCAAGAGACGCATTTAACTAGAGATTCAACACATTGGTTGAAAAAGTAATGGATGGGTTATGAGGCTCATACGGTTATGTCTTCACATTCCAGGGGAGTAAGTATAATAGTACATAAAAATATAATATTTGCAGGTATTAGGGAACTTCTGGATGAGGAGGGGAGATTAGTCTGTATATTCTGCAACATAGAAGGTATACAAATTATATTGGTGGCGGTAAACATCCCTCCGCCGTTTGCGTCGACCTCTTTGAGATTGATTTTAGATTTTATAGCAGAGTACCCTGGGGTCCTGTGGCTGCTCATATGACATTACAACTGTACACCGTAAGACCACTTGGATAGATGTAGAATGGATGGAGCTGGGAGTTCTGCATTGAGAAACTTTACGAAAGAGGTACAGCTAATAGATGTGTGGTGGTTCGAGACACCCGACCGAAAGTAGATATTTCTGTAGTTCTTCTACATACCATTCCCTATCCTGAATATATCTGGCTCTGGTAAATGACATAATGTTTCCGCTTATCCATTCTTCTGGATATAAGCCTAGATTGCTGTCTGAATACTCCATGCTTAAGGTGGAATTGGATCTCGGAGGGGCTAGTCGGGGGCCGAAATTGTGGAAATGTAATGCGCACTGGTTACAGATCCTGGGTGACATAACAGACATGACTGATGCCATTAAAGAATTCTTTAACATTAATGTGAGTACGGCGTTCCCACATGCCGTGTGGGATGCTATGAAAGCTTACCTGAGAGGACTTTTGATTAAGTCTATTAGTAGACATAAAACCAGGTCCAAGGAGGCAGACGTCAGGGCTTATAAAACAGTGATGGAGGCATGGACGTCCGCGGGGGGGGGGGCAAGTGTACCCCCCTGGGGCCCTGGAAATCTGTGAACTGAGTTCTGCCTCTGCTCTGCAGCACTGGCGGATCCAGGGGGGGCAACAGGCCCCCCCCCCCCCGAGCTGCTCAGAAGTGGGGGGGGGGGGCAGCAGCGGGGCACAGGGAGATGAACGCTTCTATTGTGGAAGCGTTCATCTCCATAGTCATCTGTATCGCCGTCCTCAGGACAGCGATACAGATGACTGTGCTGAGGCAGGGGAGGGAGAGGCGTGTCCCTTTCCCTTCCTCTGATAGGCTGCCGACATAGTGCCTGCAGCCTATCAGAGGCCGGTGCAGGCGGCGCGATGACGTCATCGCGGCGCCTGAGCCGTACAGCGCGGGACACAGGCCGGAAAAGGCCTGCATCGCATCGCTGCCAAGGAGGTAAGTATAAGTGTTTTATTTTGTGTACAATACTGGTGGCTACTGGCACATAATGGGGGTCTCTGGCTACTGGCACATAATGGGGGTCTCTGGCTACTGGCACATAATGGGGGTCTCTGGCTACTGGCACATAATGGGGGTCTCTGGCTACTGGCACATAATGGGGGGCTCTGGCTACTGGCACATAATGGTGGGCTCTGGCTACTGGCACATAATGGGGGCTGTCATTACTGGCACATATTGGGGGGCTGTCATTACTGGCACATAATGGGGGTCTGTCATTACTGGCATATAATGGGGGGCTGTCATTACTGGCACATAATGGGGGTCTCTGGCTACTGGCACATAATGGGGGTCTCTGGCTACTGGCACATGATGGGGGGCTGTTATTACTGGCACATGATGGGGGCATGTTATTACTGGCACATTATTGGGGGCACTATAGGGGCATCTACTGAGGCCACAAAGAAGGGGTGTTTTATATGGGCGGCTCTATACAGTAGAATTTTATACTGGGACACATGGTGAGTACTATGAGGAAGGGGGAGAGGAGTACTATGGGGTAATCTATGGGGGCACTAAGAAGGGGTATTTTATACTTGCAAATTATGGGGGACACTGAGGGCATCTACTGGGGAATTTTATACTGGTACATTATGGGGGCACTAGAAGGAAGGGGGGAGAGGAGCACTATGGAGGCATTTACTGGGGGCACTATATAGGGGTATTTTATACTGGCACATTTTGGGGGCACTATGGGGACATTAGCTCAACTGGGGGCATTACAAGGGAGAATTTTTTGCACTGTCACATAAGGAGAATTATTTCTACTGGGGGGGGCATTATGGTGGGCTTTATTACTCCCACATGGTATGACCCCCTAGTAGCAGCACCATCCTCTCCCTGCTCTGCTATACCTCTGCCCCTTCTCCAAATCCTTATTATGAAATCTTTCTCATTCGGATAAAACACAACATCAACTCCGCCGAGCCCCCCAGCCAAAGTGTTAAAGTGGTGTCAGAGATCCCCAAGGGCCAAGCCAAGCAATTGTAAGTTTTCATGTGAAATATGTTTGTGTTATACACATATAGCATACACCGTGTCCCACAATATATAGTATACTGCTACACTGTGTAGTCTGTTCTATAAGCACCATTGTTTTGTGGCGGCGGACAGAAAATAATCTGGAAGTGCTCCTCCCGAGACCAGGCTCTGGATCTGCCACTGCACAGCTCATGCGTTATACTTTGTGATAATGAATATGCCCCTCCCCTTCATTACATTCTCAGAAACAAGCAGAGCATGGATTTCAATAAAATTATGCCCCCCCTGGAAAAATTTCTGCGGACGCCCATGGATGGAGGCGGAGGAGGCTTTCGGGGTGACTAGTAGAGTATTGAAAGAAGCACAGAAACAGGTCGCTGATAGGAAGCGCAATTTCTATAAAGAGCGGTTGTTTGCAGAGGGAGAAAGCGTAGGCCACATGTTATCTGTTATCTCCAAGGCCCAACGGGGGATGACATGTATAACGGAGTTGGTTGACTCCCAACGGAAATCCTGTGTGGATACAGAAGATATTTTGGGCGCTCTCAGAGACTTCTTTTCCTCCTTGTATACATCTAAATTCTCTAACTCAGAAGAGGAGCTATTAAAGGGCTTCTGTCACCCCATTAAACCGTTTTTTTTTTTCTTTACTAATAATCCCTACACTGCGATCTCAGTAGAATTTGCTAAAAATCGATTTTTATAATATGTAAATTACCTTGCTACCAGCAAGTAGGGCGGCTACTTGCTGGTAGCAGCCGCATCCTCCGATCGGAATGACGCCCCCTCCGCTTGTTGATTGACAGGGCCAGCGGACGGGATCTTTCTCTGCTGGCCCTGCCTGTTTTCATTCAATATCTGGCGCCTGCGCAGCAGCCGTACCTATCTTCAATCTGCGCAGGCGCACTGAGAGGCGGCCACTCACTCGGCCGCTCCATCCTCAATGCGCCGGGTGTAGATGTGATGTCATCGGCGCAGGCGCATTGAGGAGCGAGTGGCCGAGTGAGTGGCCGCCTCTCAGTGCGCCTGCGCAGATTGAAGATAGGTACGGCCGCGGCGCAGGCGCCAGATATTGAATGAAAACAGGCAGGGCCAGCAGAGAAAGATCCCGTCCGCTGGCCCTGTCAATCAACAAGCGGAGGGGGCGTCATTACAATCGGAGGATGCGGCTGCTACCAGCAAGTAGCCGCCCTACTTGCTGGTAGCAAGGTAATTTACATATTATAAAAATCGATTTTTAGCAAATTCTACTGAACGAAAATCATTAATTAGCTTATGTATGCTGAGATCGCAGTGTAGGGATTATTAGTAAAGAAAAAAAAAAACGGTTTAATGGGGTGACAGAAGCCCTTTAACGTTCCTAGGGGAGGCAGAAATACCTAAACTGTCGGCTGAGGACAGGGAACAATTAGAAGAGCCTATTAATTTAGAGGAGCTGGAGGAGGCACTAAGAGATATGGCAAACAATAAGGCCCTGGGTTCGGACGGCATCCCAACGGAAGTATACAAGAAATTTCAGGGTATACTATTGCCGGAATTGTTGACAGTCTTTAATTATTCCTTTGACACAGGCTCGCTCCCGACTTCTATGCAGGAGGCCCTTATTGCAGTGATACGAAAGCCAGAGAAAGACCCGAGATTCCCTGACTCGTACATGCCGATATCCCTTCTAACATCAGACATTAAACTTCTAGCAAAAGTATTGGCAAAGCATCTGTCCAGTGTAATATGGCCCTCGCCCATAATATTTTTAAGGGTCACCAGCAGGCCCTCACCCATAATGTTTTTGAGGGTCAACAGCAGGCCCTCACCCATAATGTTTTTGAGGGTCACCAGCAGGCCCTCGCCCCTAATGTTTTAGATGGTCAGATAAGCAGCAGGCACTCGCCGCTAATGTTTTAGAAGGTCAGATCAGCAGCAGGCCCTCGCCCCTAATGTTTTAGATGGTCATATCAGCAGGCCCTTGCTCCAATAGTTTTTGAAGGGTCACCAGCAGGCCATCAATCATAATTTTTCAAGGGTGTGTATGATGCCCTCCTTTATGTGTGATAAAGGGTGTATTGTAGTGTCGGTTCCTTGTAATTTTTGGCAGCCCTTTCACTTAGTGCATAGGCTTTACCTGAATAATTGTACCACAATGTTAATGAGGCCCCATAATTTTTCAAGGGTGTGTATGATGCCCTCCTTTATGTGTGATATACAGGTTGTATTGGAGTGCCTCTTCCTTGTAATTTTTGGCAGCACTTGCACTTTATATACAAGTACATATACAGGAAAGAATGTTTCCTAACAATTTTTCCTCTAAAATCGATTTTATCTTCGGTTTGGTGTGTATTATTGTCAGTCTGTAAAAGTGGCATACTACTCGGACAACATCGTTCCCAGCAGCGACCTGGGAGTCCAAGATGCATGCAGACATCCTCCCCATGCTGTTCCCGAACCATTTCAGTGGTGTTTCCATCAATTTCTGACCTTTTCCTGTGAACCAGACACCCTCCCCTCTTCAGAGCAGGGGGTGCCTGGTTTAATGCTCAGGATCTCCCATTGACCTCCATTGTGCTCGGGTGCTCTACTCGAGCACCCGAGCACTTTGGTGCTCGACAAACATTACTGGATAGCTATGCTTTTAGACCCTCGCTATCAAAGCAAAATGGCAGAATGTTTTTCTACTACAGAAAAGTAGGCCAAATTACATTATTACCAGGAAACACTGTGTATGCAGCTTGCCGCAGCTTTTGTCAAGCAGACAACTTCAGAGAGCGTCAGAAAGGGAGGCCCCTTTCCACCCCCCACAGTCACCCCCCACCCGCCGCCACAAGCAGCAGAAGCCGCAGCAGTAGTCATTTCAGTTTCCTAAACATCATGGAGCAGTTTTTCCACATGCCAGGCTGAGGCCGGTCAGCAAGTCGACAACTCCTGCCTAGGGTCAAACATACCTAAACTCTGACCAGTCTCTGGTGCTTACCCTTTTCCTCACCCCATGGATTTCTGGAACAGTTGCCTGAACTAGCACAGCATGCTTTCTTTCTTGCCCAGCCTCAATTGTCATATTTGAGAGGTTTTTCAGCTCCACAGGGGGCGTGGTGAGACCCAAACAGGCCAAGTTGTCCACCGCCAGTGTCCAAAACATAACTAAACCTGGATTTGGGAGGATTTTCACACTCCTCCAGCTGAGGCAAATTAATTTATCTGGCTTTGCAGACGATGCCCCATTTTGACACTGTTGCTACATGCCTGCCTGCCTGCTGTCCTGTCTCCATCATGCCGCTGCCACCTTCATGCCACTGCTGTTCCATGTCTACCATCATCTTTCATATGGTTGCTGCTGCCCCTGTCTCAGCTGCTGCTCTTCACTACTAATCCCCTACTGCAACCATTATTAACGCAAAGCCTCTCACTAATACCACTACCACCACTACTATTACTACTACTACCCAATAGACAGACGATCTACTGCCTTGTATGTTCCGTACTATGCTGCTTTTGCTGCAGCTACTATTGTGGCCATGTGCCTCTTTATTACCCTACCTTTTCCACTTCCACACTGCACTGCTGCTGCTTCCAATTAAAAGGGAAACATTTTCTAGGCTTGATCACAATGAGACACTTTTTCTTCTAACAATCAATACTTGTGCGTATCGTATGGACATGCATTCTGACCCTGCCAATGCATAATTTTTTGATGCTCTGCCCCGATAATGGACAAATTTGGAAGCTTTGGAATATGAAAAACTATAACACATCATGGCGCCCTGTGTTTTTAAACATGCTGTTTGCTAACGCCCTCAAACGTGTGTTTATCCATAGCTATGTATGTCAGTTTCACTCAGACATGATTTACTCTTGCTGTCATTGCCTTGGGGAAAGGGCAGGGGAAAAAAATTCATAAAAAATTGATGAAAACATGTAACAAGTTTTAGGAGACCAGATGTTGTTATATACCAATTTTCAGGACAATTGGAGCCACTTTGGTTCGGTCCAAATAAAACCTTTTGAAACCCAAACTTTTTTTTGCAAACCTGAACCGAATCTTAAGTGGTTCGCTTATCCCTATTTGTATTAAATGAATCGAAAGCAGAAGCAACTAAATATGTTAAAACCTAATTTCATCTGCGTCCTAATAGTATCTGAATCAGTCAGTACTAGCCTCACTGTATATTATTCAGTAGGTTAGAGGCTCCTACTTGTTCACCTTACTACCTACATCTCTATCTCACATATTTATTCTTTTTAACAACTAGGCTCCGGAGTGCAACAGTAGGACGTGGTGCTATTAAAATAACAGTTGATAAGCTATCATATAATAATAATAATAATACGCATAAAACCGATTTTAGATGAAACATTGTTAGGAAACATTCTTTCCTGTATATGTACTTGTATATAAAGTGCAAGTGCTGCCAAAAATTATAAGGAAGAGGCACTCCGATACAACCTGTATATCACATAAAGGAGGGCCTCATTCACATAGTGGTACAATTGTTCAGGTAGTGGGATTCCTACACTCATAAAGCCTATGCAGTAAGTGAAAGGGCTGCCAAAAATTACAAGGAACCGGCACTACAATACACCCTTTGTTACACATAAAGGAGGGCATCATACTCAGCCTTGAAAAATTATGATTGATGGCCTGCTGGTGACCCTCAAAAACATTTGGAGCAAGGGTCTGCAGATCTGAACATCTAAAACATTAGGGCCGAGGGCCTGCTCCCGCTATGGTGACTCTAGATAACATGGGCCCGACCGCACGTCCCCATGATGGCGGCGATCCATTCGGATGTCTGCCCTATCAACTTTCGATGTTATTTTCAGCACGAACCACAGTGACCATGGGTAACGGGGAATCAGGGTTTGATTCCAGAGAGGGAGCCTGAGAAACAGCTACGGCTACCACTTCCAAGCAAGGCAGTATGCACGCAAATTACATATTAGGTATAATTAGTTGAGGGCCTGCAGGTGATTTGACCCTCTAAAAAATTATATGCGAGGGCCTGCAGGTGATCTGACCCTCTAAAACATTATGGTTGAGGACCTGCTGCTGAGCTGACCATTAAAAAAATTATGGGAGAGTGTCTGCTTCTTAGCTGACCATTTAAAAAATTTACTTCAGCTAGGATTATTCTAATAGGACTCCAGTACTATTTTGTTGGTTTTCAGAACTGGGGCCATGATTAAGAGGGACGGCCGGGGGCATCCGTATTGCGCCACTAGAGGTGAAATTCTTGGACCGGTGCAAGACGAACCAAAGAGAAGGCATTTGCCAAGAATGTTCGTGCCATGCATCCAGCTTGGACACCCAGTATTTGTAAGGCACTGAGGGATCATTGAGGATGCTGACACGGTCTGCTATGTACTCCTTCACCATCTTCCAAAATGATTCCCTCCTTGTGACACTAGGCGGTGCATCAGGGTGAGGGTGATGGCGGGGTGTCATGAAACTGTCCCAGGCTTTAGAGAGTGTTGCCCTGCCTCTGTTGAAACTGCTGTGTGTTCCCCTTGTTCCCCCTCCTCTGTTGGCCAAGGAACTATGGACTCTGCCACCAGCGTTGTGAGCTGGAAATTGTTGGAGCAATTTTTCAACAAGAAACTTCTGGTATTGCACCGTTTTGCTCGATCTCTCCACCAGAGGAATGAGAGATGAGAAGTTCTCTTTGTAGCGGGTGTTGAGAAAGGAGAACAACCAGTAATCAGTGTTGTCTAAAATGCGTATAACGCGCGGGTCGCGGGAAAGCCAGCCTAACATGCCATGTGTGCCAGAGTACCAACAGCCAAGACTTTGCTGTCGTCATCAGGAGGATCACTCTCAATCTCCTCATCCTCTTCCTCCTCTTCTGCCCACTCACACTGAACAGATGGAATTAAACTTCCATAGGAACTACCCTCTGTAGCAGGGGCAACCGTCTCCTGCTCCTCCTGCTTCTCCTCTTCATCGTCCATTTCGCACTGAGAAGACGAACTGAGGGTGGTATGGCTATCACCCTGTGTAATGTCTTCCCCTATTTCCATCTCTTCCACATGCAAAGTGTCATCCTTAATTGCGAGCAGCGAGCGTTTGAGTAGACACAGAAGTGGGATGGTTACGCTGATAATAGCATTATCGCCGCTCACCATCTGTGTTGATTCCTCAAAGTTTCTAAAAACCTCACAGACGTCAGACATCCATGCCCACTCTTCGCTTGAGAATAGCGGAAGCGGACTGGAAAGGAGACGACCATGTTGCAGCTGGTATTCCACTACTGCCCTCTGCTGCTCACAAAGCCTGGCCAACATGAGGAACGTCGAGTTCCAGCGCGTGCTCACGTTGCACAACAGCCGGTTTGCTGGCAATTTCAAGCACTGCTGCAGCGTTGACAGACCGGCGGAAGCTGTCGATGACTTGCGTAAATGTGTACACACGCTGCGCAACTTCACCAGTAGCTCAGGCAAATTGGGGTAGGTTTTGAAAAACCACTGAACCACTAAGTTAAATACGTGGGCTAGGCATGGGATGTGTGTGAGCTTGCCGAGCTCCAAACCGCCACCAAGTTACAGCCATTATCAGACACAACCATGCCTGGTTCTAGGTTGAGTGGCGAGAGCCACAGCTCAGTCTGGTCTCTTATCCCCTGCCACAGCTCTGCAGCGGTGTGTGGTTTGTCCCCTAAGAATATCAGCTTCAGCACGGCCTGATGCCGATTCCCCACTGCAGTGCTACACTGCTTCCAGCTACCGACTGATGACTGATGCTGGACGCGGATAATTTAAAGCTGGAAGTGGAGGAGGAGAAGTGGGTGTTGGAGCCACTAAAGTAGGTGCTGGCGGAAACGCTGATCCTTGGCGTTGGTAGCACCTGTGCCATCCTAGGGTACGACTCGCTCCTGGCCTCCACAACATTAACCCAGTGTGTGTCAGGGAAATGTAGTGTCCCTGGCCGAATGCAGTTGTCCATGTGTCTGTGGTTAGGTGGAACTTCCCAGTAAATATGTTGGTAAAGGTATGTGTGATGTTACAGGACACATATTGGTGTAAGGCAGGCACGGCACACCTTTAAAAATAGTGGCGGCTGGGGATTGCATAACGCGGGACGGCCGCCGACATGAGACTGCGAAAGGCCTCAGCGTCCACAAGCCTAAATGGCAACATTTCCAGGGCCATTAATTTGGAAAGCTGCGCATTTAGTGCTATGGCCTGTGGGTGGGTGGTTGGGTATTTGCGCTTGCATTCAAATGCCTGGGGTAAGGAAATTTGTATGCTGCGCTGGGACACAGACAGTAGATGTGGTTGCTGATGGTGCTTGCGAAGGTCCAGGTGCAAGGCGGGAGGCATCCTGGCCTGTGCCTTCGACAGCGGATTGGCCAGCACGTAACACAGGGGATAAGGAGGCAGTTGTGTGACCCACAGAGACAGATTGTGGACCCAGGCGTTCGGCCCACCTATTATGGTGCTTTGATGCCATGTGGCGGATCATGCTGGTGGTGGTGAGGTTGCTAGTAATCACGCGCCTGCTCATTTTTGTATGGGACAGGTTGCAAATTACAATTCTTTTGTCGTCCGCACTTTCCTCAAAAAAGCGCCAGACTGTGGAACACCTACCCCTTGGCAAGGGAGATCTCCGCAAGAGGGTGCTCCGGGGAACAGTTGCGGGCCTGTTTGGTGTGGCCTGCCTTCTCCCTTTTGCCACCCCACTGCCTCTTCCAGCCTGTTGCGGTGCAGCAGATCTCTCCCCCTTTGTACTGCTGTCCTCGCTCGGCTTTCCACCTTCCCAGGTTGGGTCAGTGACTTCATCATCCACCACCTCCTCTTCCACTTCCTCACTCTGCTCATTCTCCTGACTTGTTGACCTAACCACTACTTCAGTGATTGACAACTTTGTCTCATCCTCTTCCTCAACCTCTTGAGGCATTAATTGCCGTTGAGTTATTGGCAACAGCAATTGTCGTTCCCCACCGTCATCATCTTGTGATTGTGGATGCTCAAGAGTTTGGGAATCGGGGCACAAGATCTGTCCCTCTTCAATCGTGCTTGGCGAGAGGGCCAAATCAAGGAATGGCGCTGAAAAGAGCTCCTTTTGAATATCAGAGTGTGGGATCAATTGTTTGCACAGACTCTCCATGGTGGGAGGATGGAGGATCAGGGTGAGGATTGGGTTGAACAGACTCTTGGCTACTGAGACTGGACTTGGTGGAAGACAGGGTGGTGCTTAACCGAATGGAAACATTATCTGCTGCAATCCAACCGACCACCTGGTCGCACTGGTCTGACTTCAAGAGTGGTGTCCTGCGCCGCCCTGCAAACTGGGACATAAAGCTAGGTATCGTGGATGATTGTTTTTCTTGTACTCTAGCAGCAGACACAGTTTCACCGCGCCCAGGGCCACGGCCTCTGCGTGCACCATCAGCATCACGGCCACTGCCCAGTCCCTTACTGCTCGCCTTCTTCATATTAAATGCTACAAGTACAGTAGTGTAGGATTTGGAAGTGTATGGGCAAACAAATGTAAAAAGGTATTTGGGATGTGGAAACGTCACACAGGAGATATCCTGCAGATAATGTCAATGCTGTCACCAGCAGCTAATGAAAAATTACAGAGAATGTCACAGGTATTTGGGATGACGAAACGTTATATAGGAGAGTGCAAGAAAAAAGGAAATCCAGCTCCCAGACGACCATATGAATGCTTTAATGAACATGTACACCAGGTCTACGCGTTTCAGATCAACAAGTTCAGATCCTTACTCATGACAACATGATAGTGTGAGACACTGGGGCAGGTCAAGCATATCAGGTGGACACAATCAACACATAGCTCCACCTCTAACACATAAAAACATATGCTAAAATAGAAAGAAAAAGAGGAAAAACAAGAGATACAAAGAAAGTATACCATAATCAATAATGCAATATAAGATCATGCCTGCAATTAAGGCCTGTTGGTACTCAGGTACCCATAGTAAAGATCCAATAAGATTCTCTGTTTAAGAGAACTCTCCTATGGTCACCTCCACGTTTAGGAAATTTAACTCTTTCCACTTCCTGCACCACAAGGCTACAGGTATCACCTGCATGACAAGCCGCATAGTGTGAACTGACCGCAGAAACATTTCGGGTCAGCGCATGTGGAATGTCAGAAATATGTCGGCGAATTCTAGTTTTGAGGCTGTTAGAGGTACAGCCTATATACTGTAGGCAGCATGCCATGCATGTGATACAGTAGACCACAAAACTCGTATTGCAGTTGATATATTGTTTCAAAGTAAAAGTTTTTTTTATTAGATACAGAGACAACAGTTTGGCCAATTGAAAGGTGCTTGCAACAAGTGCAGATACGATGTCCGCACTTATAGTTGCCTTTAAAACGTAGCCAGCTCTGCTGTGTCTGCAAATCATCCATGAACAAGCTAGGGCTAATGCGGTGGCCCAGAGTTGGAGCTCGGCGAGCAATGCATTTAATATTTGAGCTGAGAACATCAGACCACTGCTCGTCCTTACGAAGTAGGGACAGGTTTTTTCTAATAATATAGCGGATCTTATTAAATTCTGCACTATAAACAGAGAATCTTATTGGATCTTTACTATGGGTACCTGCGTACCAACAGACCTTAATCGCAGGCATGATCTTATATTGCATTATTGATTATGGTATACTTTCTTTGTATCCCTTGTTTTTCCTCTTTTTCTTTCTATTTTAGCATATGTTTTTATGTGTTAGAGGTGGAGCTATGTGTTGATTGTGTCCACCTGATATGCTTGACCTGCCCCTTATTTAAGGCCAGTGTCTCACACTATCATGTTGTCACGAGTAAGGATCTGAATTTGTTGATCTGAAACACGTAGACTTGGTGTACATGTCCGGATTTTAGCACGTTTTTTCATTAAAGCATTCATATGGTCGTCTGGGAGCTGGATTTCCTTTTTTCTTGCATTTTCCATTATCGCTGAATTCCTGGCGATTATCCATGCCTCCATCTCAGACCGTGACCAGGTGAGCCTCGAATGCTGCCTCTTTTTTGGTTATATAGGAGAGGTACCACCAATAATGTCACTGTACGCAGCGTCTACGCAAAAAAGTACACTGTATGTCACAGATAAATTTTAGAAGCGTACACGTTACACTGCAGATGTGGCGCTGGTAATGTCACTGTCAGCAGCAGACACGGTCTACGGAAAAAGTACACTGTATGTCACAGATACATTTTAGAAACGCACATGTTACACTGCAGATGTGGCGCTGGTAATTTTTACCCAGTGGGCCGTAAAGGACATACAGTGGATATAACAAGTCTACACATCCCTGTTAAAATGTCAGGTTTCTGTGATGTAAAAAAAGAAAAATCATTTCAGAACTTTTTCCACCTTTAATGTGACCTGTAAACTGTACAACTCAATTGAAAAACAAACTGAAATCTTTTAGGTAGAGAGAAGAAAAAATATAAAAATAAAATAATATGGTTGCATAAGTGTGCACACCCTTAAACTCATACTTTGTTGAAGCACCTTTTGATTTTATTACAGCACTTTTTGGGTATGAGTCTATCAGCAAAAACACTCCAAATCTGTCAGATTGCGAGGGCATCTCCTGAGCACAGCCCTCTTCAGATCCCCCCACAGATTTTCAATCGGATTCAGGTCTGGGCTCTGGCTGGGCCATTCCAAAACTTTAATCTTCTTCTGGTGAAGCCATTCCTTTGTTGATTTGGATGTATGCTTTGGGTTGTTGTCATGCTGAAAGATGAAGTTCCTCTTAATGTTCAGCTTTCTAGCAGAAGCCTGAAGGTTTTGTGCCAATATTGACTGGTATTTGGAACTGTTCATAATTCCTTCTAGCTTAACTAAAGCCCTAGTTCCAGCTGAAGAAAAACAGCCCCAAAGCATGATGCTTCCACCACCATGCTTCACTGTGTGTATGGTGTTCTTTTGGTGATGTGCAGTGTTGTTTTTGCGCCAAACATATCTTTTGGAATTATGGCCAAAAAGTTCAACCTTGGTTTCATCAGACCATAACACCTTTTTCCACATGCTTTTGGGAGACTTCAGATGTGTTTTTTCAAAATGTAGCCTGGCTTGGATGTTTTTCTTCGTAAGAAAAGGCTTTCGTCTTGCCACTCTACCCCATAGCCCAGACATATGAAGAATACGGGAGATTGTTGTCACATGTACCACACAGCCAGTACTTGCCAGATATTCCTGCAGCTCCTTTAATGTTGCTGTAGGCCTCTTGGTAGCCTCCCAGACAGGTTTTCTTCTTGTCTTTTCATCAATTTTGGAGGGACATCCAGTTCTTGGTAATGTCACCGTTGTGCCATATTTTCTCCACTTGATGATGACTGTCTTCACTGTGTTCCATGGTATATCTAATTCTTTTGTACCCTTCTCCTGACTGATACCTTTTAACAATGAGATCCCTCTGATGCTTTGGAAGCTCTTTGTGGACTATGGCTGTGGGATGCGACTAAGGAAATTTTAGGAAAGACCAACTAGAGCAGCTGAAATTTATTATGGGTTAATCATAGGCAGGTGTATGCTGACTCCTATTTAACATGATTTTGAATGTGATTGCTTAATTATGAACACAGCTACATCCCCAGTTATAAGAGGGTGTGCACCCTTATGCAACCACAATATTTTTTTTATTTTTTTATTCCCTCCACCTAAAAGATTTCAGTTTGTTTTTCAATTGAGTGGTACAGTTTATAGGTCACAGTAAAGGTGGAAAAAGTTTTGAAATTATTTATCTTTGTCTCATTTCTTTTACATCACAGAAACCTGACATTTTAAAAGGGGTGTGTAGACTTTTTAAATCCACTGTACTTCTCTATAAACAGCTGGTCAGCCGACCTTAAGGAACCTGGTTCTCCAATGAACCTTGATGAAGCTTGACTTGTTCAGCTGATTGAGGATTCTGATGAATTTCTTAACTTACATTCATGTCAGATGAGATAGGATATAGGGCATCAATCTTAAAATCAAGTCTTCTTGATGTACTTTCAGATATGGCCATTTACGTGATAGAGCTTTCAGAGTCTTACACCTTCTTGGCTGATGCAATTGCCAACAGAAATAAAACCTTTCAAGATACAAAAACGTAAAAAAATACATGAATGGGCGAAGGCTCCATCTATGCAAGCAGTGGTAGCCATGAAATGTACTCTTAAAGTGTTAGGTTTTAACCCAAACTGGAAACCTTCCTGTAAAAAAAAAATTATATGTAAGACTTCAGACAAAACAGAATTCTGCAAAGTTTCCACCACCACATCTTACAAGTGTTTCTTCAGTCCTGAACTGTCAGATTCCAGGCTGTAAGCTGAAACATCCCCAGTATGAATGCTGTAGGCCTGCTTGAACCAGAAGATCTGGCTAGACTGTATGCTCAATAATTTTCTTCTGGAAAGTTGTAGCCAGTGAGGGATCATGCCCTCCTGGCCAGATGAGCGCTATGGCTGAGACTCTCGTCTCATTTTCCTGAGCACTCAGTATATGAGAGTATATGAGGGGAAATGGAGGAAAATTTGGATGAAAAATTCCTTCCCAACTGAGAGACAGGCCATCTATTCTTTATGGTGGATCCACTGGATTCAGGGAGTAGAACGTCTTTATCTTTGTATTGGAGGTTGACTCCATTGCATCTAAATGGGGGTACCCCATCTGCACACAATCTGTTAAAAATACAGTCGCTGAGACTTTAACTGTGACCTACTTAACAGATCCGTCTGAACATTCAGAATACCTGGAATGTGAATGCTGTCTACAGTTTGACATTTCTACTGCCAAAATCATAATTTGACTGTATTGACTATTCCGTGGATCAGAGCGAGTCCTGTGCCAATTGTTGACATACTGTAGCACATGGCAGAGATATTATCTGTTTGCCCCTCCACTGACTTATTCTTGAGTCTGCCCTAAATGAAGAGCTAGATATATTTCTCCCAGGTCTCTGATATTGGATCACAGATACATCTCTTGAGGAGACCACCTCCCTTGAACTCAAAGAATGTGGAAGGGTACTTCCTGACCAGCATTATTGGAATGGCCAGAAAAAAAACTACAGGCAATCAGAATAAATCCCTGGATCAACGACCCATCTCTAGTAGCTATAGGGTGTAATATTATTACACTCCAGAAATAGATCCAGGCCCCTCTTGAAGTATTTTGGTGAACTCTCCATCACCACCTCCTCACTGCTCTTACCGTAAAGAATCCTCTTCTTTGTTTGTGTATAAACCTTCTTTCCTCCAGACGCAGAGTATGTCCCCTCGTCGCAGTCACAAACCTTGGGATAAATAGATTATGGGAGAGATCTCTGTACTGACCCCTGATATATTTATACATAGTTATTAGATCTTCCCTCAGTAGTCTTTTTTCTAAAGTGAATAACCCTAATTTTGATAATCTTTCAGGGTACTGTAGTCCAACCATTCCAGTTATTACTTTAGTTGCTCTCCTTTGAACCCTCTGCAGCTCTGCTATGTCTGCCTTGTTCACTGGAGCCCAGGACTGTACACAGTACTCCATGTGTGGTCTGACTAGTGATTTGTAAAGTGGTAGGAATATGTTCTCATCACGTGCATCTATGCCCCTTTTGATGCACCCCATTATTTTATTGGCCTTGGCAGCAGCTGCCTGACACTGGTTTCTACAGCTTAGTTTGCTGTTCACTAAAATTCCTAGGTCCTTTTCCATGTCAGTGTTACCGAGTGTTTCACCATTAAGTATGTACGGGTGACTTGCATTATTCCTTCCCATGTGCATAACTTTACATTAGTGAGTGTTAAACCTCATCTGCCTCTTCTCTGCCCAAGCCTCTAATCTATACAGATCCCTCTGTATCAGTATACTGTCCTCTTCCATGTTAATTACTTTACACAGTTTAGTGTCATCTGCAAAAAAAAATATTTTACTGTGCAAGCCTTCTATAAGATCATTAATAAATATATTGAAGAGAATAGGGCCCAATACTGACCCCTGAGGTACTCCACTAGTGACAGTGACCCAATCTAATTGTGTACCATTAATAACCACCCTCTGTTTTCTATCACTGAGCCATTTACTTACCCACATACAGACATTTTCTTCCAGTCCAAGCATTATCATTTTATATACTAACCTTTTATGCGGTACAGTGTCAAATGCTTTGGAGAAGTGCAGATATACGACATCCATTGATTCGCCGCTGTCAAGTCTTGAACTTCCCTCCTTATAAAAACTGATTAAATTTGTTTGACATGACTGATCCCTCATTAGCCATGCTGATATGGCGTTATTTGCTTATTTTCATTGATGTACTCTAAGATGGCATCTCTTAGAAAACCTTCAAGCAGTTTACCAACAACAGATGTTAAACTTCCCTGCCTATAGTTCCCGGGCTCTGTTTTTGGACCCTTTTTAAATATTGGCACCACATTTGCCATGCGCCAATCCTGTGGAACACTCCCTGTCAGTAAAGAGTCCTTAAATATCAGAAATAAGGGTCTGGCTATGACATTACTTAATTCTCTTAGGATACGGCGGTGTATGCCATCTGGTCCTGGCGATTTGTCTATTTTAATCTTTTTAAGACGACGCTGTACTTCTTCCTGGGTCAGACAGGGCACTTTTAATTTACTTTTACATTCTGCATTTCATCTGACAGTTTATTTTCCTCAGTGAATACAGTGGAGAAAAAAATATTTAATAGCTTTGCTTTCTTCTCTTCACTCTCTGCAACACTCCCCTCATTATTCTGTAGAGGGCCGACACCTTCAGATTTATACTTTTTACCATTTATATAATTGAAGAACATTTTAGGGTTAGTTTTTCTCTCTTTGGCAATTAATCTCTTTGTCTCTAGTTTGGCTGCTTCTATTTGTTTTTTCTTTATAGTTTATCAGTGCTTCCTCGCTACCCTCCTGTTTTAGTGATTCAAATGCTTTTGTTTTGTCATTTATTGCTTTATTTACAGTTCTATTTATCCACATAGTTTTGTTTTCTTGTTCCTTAACCTTTTATTCCCATAAGGTATGTTCCTCTCACAATTAGATTTTAGGATGATTTAAAAAATATCCCATTTTGTGGCTGCATTTTTATTTTTGAGGAATTTGTACCAGTTAGTTAGGCCTATGGCCTCTCTTAGTTGGCTAAATTTAGCTTTTTTGAAGTTTGGTATTTTTGTTCCTCCCTGAAGAAACACTCTTTTGAATGACAATTGGAAAGTTATTACTTTATGGTCACTATTTCCCAGGTGTCCCCCAACCTGCACATTTGTTGTTCTGTCAGGTCTATTGGTTAAGCCAACAAAAGAACCAAACCAATAACCCCAAAAAAGGGAGATGAGAGACACACATATAAAATATATGTAATTTATTGAGACATGATCAAATAACAGACAATATATAAGACAAAAGGCACAAGGGTACAAGAGGGGGGGGGGGGGAGACCCCATGTAAAGAGGTCATGTACAACCTCCCTCCCCAACCCCCAGCTGGCAGGGAAAAAGGGGTCACAGCCCTGGGTGTGAACCAGCATAAAATGTATTAGAACTCCTGACGAAGCCTCTCCAGGTGAAACGTACGTCGAGGTGCAGCTTTTGGTCGCTTGCTCTGGGTCCAGCATATCATGGGTAATATATGTTTTGTTGCTATGCTCAGTTAGTTGTTACATTATTACTGTCTGCACTTGGCACACTTGCCCTGTCTGTATTTACAGCCTAGTGGCTTTCTGCATATTTAATGCGGCCATCCCAGGTTCCTGGGTGTGCTAATTTGCCATGTTACGTTGAGTGAACTTACAGTTCTTATACATTTTATGCTGGTTCACACCCAGGGCTGTGACCCCTTTTTCCCTGCCAGCTGGGGGTTGGGGAGGGAGGTTGTACATGACCTCTTTACATGAGGTCTCCCCCCCTCTTGTACCCTTGTGCCTTTTGTCTTATATATTGTCTGTTATTTGATCATGTCTCAATAAATTACATATATTTTATATGTGTGTCTCTCATCTCCCTTTTTTGGGGTTATTGGTTTGGTTCTTTTGTTGGCTCAGTATATTATACTTGACCCCAGTGTTATTTACACATTATATGTGAGTTTTTTCTTATAGGTTGGTCTAACAGGTCTATTGGTTAATACTAAGTCCAGTATGGCTGTCCCTCTAGTCGGGTCCTGAACCAGCTGGGAAAGTTAATTGTTTTTGGCTATTGCCAAGAACCTGTTTCCTTTGAGATATCCAGGTTTCAGTTTCCCAGTCTATATCTGGGTAGTTGAAGTCCCCCATAATAATGACCTCATTATGATCTGCTGCCTCGTCTATCTCATTTAGTAGCAGATTTTCTGTCGACTCTGGTATATTAGGTGGTTTATAATAAACTACTTTTAGTATTTTATTATTGTTTTTGCCTCCATGTATTTCTACCCACAGTGACTCCACATGTTCATGTCCCTCACTTATATCTTCTTGGACTGTGGGCTTTAGACAGGAATTTACATAAAGGCAGACCCCTCCCCCTTTCCGGTTCTGGTGTTCCTTTCTATACAGACTGTAACGCTGTACATTAACTGCCCAGTCATAGCTATCATCCAGCTATGTCTCAGTTATTTCCAATTTGTCATAGTCCTCCTCACAGATCACTAATTCCAATTCACCAGTTTTATTAGTCAGGCTTCTGGCATTAGTATACATACAATTAAGAGGTTTATGTATTTTTTTTTACCCTACACCTTTTTTCTGAACTGTTTTAGTCCCCCCTTCCATTCCTCCCCAGTCCCATTACCTTGTCCCTGGTCTCTATCTGCACATCTTCCCATCCTATAACGCAGGCATCCTCAAACTGCGGCCCTCCAGCTGTTGTAAAACTACAACTCCCACAATGCCCTGCTGTAGGCTAGTACCTGTAGGCTGTTCGGGAATGCTGGGAGTTGTAGTTTTGCAACAGCTGGAGGGCCACAGTTTGAGGATGCCTGCTATAACGCAATTACCCTCCCCCACAGTCCCTAGTTTAAACACTCCTCCAACCTTGTAGCCATCTTCTCCCCCAACACAGCTGCGCCTTCCCCATTGAGGTGCAGCCCATCCCTACGATAGAGCCTATAGCCGACAGAGAATTCGGCCCAGTTCTCCAGGAACCCAAACCCCTCCTTCCTACACCAGTTCTTGAGCCACTTGTTAACCTTCCTAATCTCCCGCTGCCTTTCTTGTGTAGCTCGTGGTACAGGTAATATTTTGGAAAACACTACCTTTGAGGTCCTTGCTCTAAGCTTGTGACCTAAATCCCTAAATCATTTTTAAAGATGCTTCACCTACCTCTAACTTTGTCATTGGTTCTGATATGGACCATGACTGCTGGATTTTCTCCAGCCCCTCCCAGTAATCTGTCAACCTGATCCACGATGTGTCAAACTCGAGCGCCAGGAAGACAACACACTGCTCGACGATCCCGGTCTTTGTGACAGATCACCCTATCTGTACCTCTAATAATACCAGCACCTGTCTGGCCTGCCCTGCTCTCCTATTCCCGTGCATACTGCAGGAGACATTCCCATGAATGGCAGAGGAAGGGTCCGGATGCAGCAGTGCTCTCCTTGAACTGACATCCCCCTCATCTGCCAACCTTGCAAACTTGTTGGGGTGTGTCAGATCAGGGCTAGCCTCCCTGGCACTCTTCCCTCTACCCAGCTTTCTAACTGTTATCCAGCTAGCTACCTCACTTTCCTGAGCCTCCTCGCTACCACCCTCCCCCACATCTACCCCATAGAGTGCTTGCTCAGTGAGCAGCAAGCTCTTTTCCAAATTGTCAAAGCTTCTCAGTGTTGAAACTCACCCGGTTAGATACACTATGTGCTATTCCAAACGGGCAATTTGCTCACATTTTGAACAAAGATCCCTCAAACTGCTGTTCCAGTACTGCATACATTAGACAAGATGTGCACTGGACTGCGCTGTCAATAATGGAACACATACTAAATGGGGATTACGCAAGAAAAGAGAAAAAATACAATATGGTGCAGCGATAAGAATCTAACTTACTGTAGTCCCCTCCTAAAGTCCCTGAATCTCAAGTCAAGTAATCTAAAGTCACACACTTAATACAAGCACACACTTGAACTCAAACACACAAGCGCTCACAAACTCGCATTGTTTGTCTGCTTGTATAAGTGCAGCTCTCAAACCAGACTGCTTTTTTTCCTCTGGATTCAAAGGACTGAGCTGCCCTCAAGACTGGCTATTTAACTTCCCCTAATTAGATATCCACACCCCAATTACTCACCTGTGCAACACCCTGAAGAAGGAAGAGAAAATAAATAAATAAATAAAAATGTAATTACAGTATACTCTCAGCTGCTATGAAATAAACCTGGCAGGAAAAGCAAGTCACAGTTTATAAACTAGACTACACTGCTCTGACTTGGTATAGAGTACAATAAAGTCAGGCACAGCCACTCAGCAATGCACACAGATACTCCCTCATGTAATCTAAAGTCACACACTTAATACAAACACACACTTGAAATCAAACACGCGAACGCTCACAAACTCGCGTTGTTTGTCTGCTTGTATAAGTGCAGCTCTCAAACTAGACAGCTTTTTTTCATGATATTAATGTGAAGCCATTTTGAGGATGTCATAATATTAATGTGAAGCCATTACGATATGGAGCTGGCACCTATATGTTTACATAGTTTACATACCAAAGTTTGTAAAATAATGCACAATGCGCTGATCCCAAGTGGGGTAAGGGCAAGACTTTCAAGTAGAACAGCGGCAGAAATCATCCACACGCGGGTTGTATGTACATGGGGGAGGAGACTGTAGCTCCGAAACAGGTAAGAAAATTATTTACCTTACCTGATACCGTCCTGTGCCTCCGCTCTGCGTAGTGGCTGTGACAGCTGTCCACTTTGACACCTGACCCACATAAGCCCTTGTCCCGAAAATCTGGTCAATCTTGCTATTGACTGTAGTTAGACAGGGACTTCAGAGGAGAAATGGTATATGGTCACACGTGTTCCAACCTTAGACGGTTGATGACTTAAAATGATACTCGCCCTGCCAGCAATAGAATCTTGTCACGTTGGTAGGCGTGTTCTATTGGTGCTACGTATCTGTAACACTGATAGACGTCTTCCAGTTAATATGAAAAAGAGAATCATATTAGTGGATGGAGTATAGGTTGTTATAACAAAGCCTCGGAAAAGGAGGAAGGACTCATGACATACAGTACAGACCAAAAGTTTGGACACACCTTCTCATTCAAAGAGTTTTCTTTATTTTCATGACTATGAAAATTGTAGATTCACACTGAAGGCATCAAAACTATGAATTAACACATGTGTAATTATATACACTGCTCAAAAAAATAAAGGGAACACTTAAACAACACAATGTAACTCCAAGTCAATCACACTTCTCTGAAATCAAACTGTCCACTTAGGAAGCAACACTGAGTGACAATCAATTGCACATGCTGTTGTGCAAATGGGAAAGACAACAGGTGGAAATTATAGGCAATTAGCAAGACACCCCCAATAAAGGAGTGGTTCTGCAGGTGGTAACCACAGACCACTTCTCAGTTCCTATGCTTCCTGGCTGATGTTTTGGTCACTTTTGAATGCTGCCGGTGCTTTCACTCTAGTGGTAGCATGAGACGGAGTCTACAACCCACACAAGTGGCTCAGGTAGTGCAGCTTATCCAGGATGGCACATCAATGCGAGCTGTGGCAAGAAGGTTTGCTGTGTCTGTCAGCGTAGTGTCCAGAGCATGGAGGCGCTACCAGGAGACAGGCCAGTACATCAGGAGATGTGGAGGAGGCCGTAAAAGGGCAACAACCCAGCAGCAGGACCGCTACCTCCACCTTTGTGCAAGGAGGAACAGGAGGAGCACTGCCAGAGCCCTGCAAAATGACCTACAGCAGGCCACAAATGTGCATGTGTCTGCTCAAACGGTCAGAAACAGACTCCATGAGGGTGATATGAGGGCCCGACGTCAACAGGTGGGGGTTGTGCTTACAGCCCAACACCGTGCAGGACGTTTGGCATTTGACAGAAAACACCAAGATAGGCAAATTCGCTACTGGCGCCCTGTGCTCCTCACAAATGAAAGCAGGTTCACACTGAGCACATGTGACAGACGTGACAGAGTCTGGAGACGCCGTGGAAAACGTTCTGCTGCCTGCAACATCCTCCAGCATGACCGGTTTGGCATTGGGTCAGTAATGGTGTGGGGTGGCATTTCTTTGCAGGGCCGCACAGCCCTCCATGTGCTCGCCAGAGGTAGCCTGACTGCCATTAGGTACCGAGATGAGATCCTCAGACCCCTTGTGAGACCATATGCTGGTGCGGTTGGCCCTGGGTTCCTCCTAATGCAAGACAATGCTAGACCTCATGTGGCTGGAGTGTGTCAGCAGTTCCTGCAAGACGAAGGCATTGATGTTATGGACTGGCCCGCCCGTTCCCCAGACCTGAATCCAATTGAGCACATCTGGGACATAATGTCTCGCTCTATCCACCAACGTCACGTTGCACCACAGACTGTCCAGGAGTTGGCAGATGCTTTAGTCCAGGTCTGGGAGGAGATCCCTCAGGAGACCGTCCGCCACCTCATCAGGAGCATGCACAGGCGTTGTACGGAGGTCATACAGGCACGTGGAGGCCACACACACTACTGAGCCTCATTTTGACTTGTTTTAAGGACACTACATCAACGTTGGATCAGCCGGTAGTGTGTTTTTCCACTTTAATTTTGAGTGTGACTCCAAATCCAGACCTCCATGGGTTGAAAAATTTGATTTCCATTTTTTAATTTTTGTGTGATTTTGTTGTCAGCACATTCAACTATGTAAAGAACAAAGTATTTCAGAAGAATATTTAATAAATTCAGATCTAGGATGTGTTATTTTTGTGTTCCCTTTATTTTTTTGAGCAGTGTACATAACAAACAAGTGTGAAACAACTGAAAATATGTCATATTCTAGGTTCTTCAAAGTAGCCACCTCTTGCTTTGATTACTGCTTTGCACACTCTTGGCATTTTACTTGATGAGCTTCAAGAGGTAGTCCCCTGAAATGGTTTTCACTTCACAGGTGTGCCCTGTCAGGTTTAATAAGTGGGATTTCTTGCCTTATAAATGGGGGTTGGGACCATCAGTTGCGTTGAGGAGAAGTCAGGTGGATACACAGCTGATAGTCCTACTAAATAGACTGTTAGCTGCTTTTTTCTTGCATAAAACAAATTCTAAGTAAAGAAAAACGAGTGGCCATCATTACTTTAAGAAATGAAGGTCAGTCAGTCAGCTGAAAAATTGGGAAAACTTTGAAAGTAAGGGCTATTTGACTATGAAGGAGAGTGATGGGGTGCTGCGCCAGATGACCTGGCCTCCACAGTCACCGGACCTGAACCCAATTGAGATGGTTTGGGGTGAGCTGGACCGCAGAGTGAAGGCAAAAGGGCCAACAAGTGCTAAGCATCTCTGGGAACTCCTTCAAGACTGTTGGAAGACCATTTCAGGTGACTACCTCTTGAAGCTTATCAAGAGAATGCCAAGAGTGTGCAAAGCAGTAATCAAAGCAAAAGGTGGCTACTTTGAAGAACCTAGAATATGACATATTTTCAGTAGTTTCACACTTGTTTGTTATGTATATAATTCCACATGTGTTAATTCACAGTTTTGATCCCTTCATAGTCATGAAAATAAAGAAAACTCTTTGAATGAGAAGTTGTGTCCAAACTTTTGGTCTGTACTGTATGTGCCAGAATTATAAAACAAGGACTAACGTTAGCCATTGCAGAGGCTGGCTGGCATGTCAGAGTATAACTGAAGTCCCTTCTCCAGAAGAAGAGAACAGTTTATCAGTAGATAGCTGCTGTCCTCTAACTTCAGGGAGTTTAAGGTGTTTGGGTTAAATGTACATGCAAGAATTACTGTTGCAGAACTCTGTTTGCTGAGATAGAGAACATAATATGGAAATGGAAGGCTGGTCCCGTGACAGGTGCCAGGAGATCAGAGAGACTGGCAACACGTGGGTTAATCTGAATGGTTCCTTGTGGATCATTTGTGTCTGTGTTTTGGTAATGACCACACCTCTGGCAGGTGTTGTTGGTTTGGTCATTTAACTTCCACTATTTATTACTGCTTACCCCTTTTGGGGGTGCGGTTTATAGCTTCAGTTTCTGGACTCTAGGATAGCTGGTTTTTGGATCTCAATTGAGCTCCTGGCGCTGCCTTTGCTCCACGTGAAGTTAATTGCCATTTTCCCTATTTCTATTTTGTTTGTTGTATTTCCCTGTCTTTTGTATCTAGGCCTTAGGGAGACTCCTGTTCATCCTTCTGGTGGAGTAATAGGTTGTCTCAAGTCCTGTCACTATACCAGGGCCCTACAGGGTGTTTTAGAACTCTAAGTTCCTGTGTATAAACTTTCCTACCATCAAGGTCAGTTCATACTGATAGTTAGTAAGGACTTGGATTAGGGTTGTTCTAGTGTTCTAGGAGGTGACCTTCTCCTTTACCCTAGTTTCCAGGCCTAGTTCCTATCCCCTTTCCTCCTGTGCTTGGTGTGGAGTTTCCCACACACACCGCATCCGTGACAGCTGGGTACTTGTATGAAGAGGGAGCAGCAGGGGAGTGACGTCACGATATTGGAATGTGTGATAGCGATATTGGAATGTGTGATAGCGAGTACAAGTCTGCAATACTAAAAGAAAATAACAAGGCATATTAACATTGAGGTGCTGAGTGTGTGTGTGTATGAAGCTCCATAATAAGTTCAAAGACTTGTGTGTGTGTTAATGTATAGGAAATGTTTCTTTATGTCTGTTCTACATTGAATGTTATGTCTGTTACTTGTTATGTCTGTGTGGACCACAAATCTGACCTTGTGTGTTGCCAAATAGAAAACTGACTAGTAGAGGAAGGTCACATAGCCAAGTTTACTGTGAGCAAAATCAGCTCTACTGATGTGATGATGAGGCCAAAAAGGAGTGAAATTAAAATATTATTTTCTCACAGGAGTGAACACAGGACATTCGGCCTTGAATTTAGAACATTCTATTCTAGATATTATGAAAAACAATGCAAGCATCAGCATGAAAATAAGTATAAGAAATTAGGCTGGACAGAAATGTATGATGAACAGACATGTAATTATTTTTACATACCACTGATGCTACCCTCCAAGATGGCATTGAGACCCTACTGCTTCCCCAGCAGCCATCTTAACTGAGGTAACTTTCTCACGAGCGAACATCTTAACTAATCCAACTTCTGGCCTGGCTGCCATCTTAACTTCTGCAACTTCTGGCCGGCCTGGCGGCCATATTAACTGAAGGGAACTAAACTGAAGGGAACTTCACTCCCTGCCCAGCGGCCATCTTAGTTACTGGTATTTTTCCTAAAACGGTTACAAGCACGAAACAATACACATATACCTATAATTAGTTATTACTTGTAGTATTGTTTTTAATTAGATCAAATACCTTAACTTCTATATTTTTGCCTTTACTAGGATTAAGTCAGCACTTGGAGGCAACTTCATCTCGATTCATAACAGGTTGTTATGGTTGGTGCAGATGTTCAGGACTCCAGGTCAAGGGGAATCAGGTGAAGATGTTAGGTTAAGTCCTGCATTTGATACAAGGTCAAGTGAAGTACTCGGTCCTGGGTGTTCTGCCCTTCTGCTAAAATCACAAAAGGAGGGGATTGTGATGGAAATGGTCTCAACTGTGGTAAACTGTAGCTTTAAGGCCAGACAGATTCTGTTCTTTCTGTCTTTAATTTGATGCTGCTGAAAAATGCGAACCTTGAAATAAGATGCTGCAGAAGTAGTAAGGAAGAAAGAATGTAAACAGGCAGCGAGCTAATGAAAGGTGTACACATGCCCCACCCCCCCCCCCCCCTCCCCGGATGGTAAACTGAATCCAGAGTAGTGAGAAAAAACATGTAGGGAAAATAAAGGGTAGCTGATAGATAACAAGATCACAGAACAGGCAGAAGTCTGGATGTGAGTGGTGAGGAAAGTGTATAGAGGAAGTGTAGAGAGACAGAGAAAGTGGGAAGTAGTATTATGAATGTTATCATGATAATGTTAAATCACCCCCCCAACAGAGAAAGGAAAAAATGAGTCTCCCACCCTACAATGGTCTTGGGGGATGGACCTGCAGAGTCTGCGGGACCCAGAACCCAGATTGGAGAGAATGTTGTGCTGTGTGTGGTAGTCCTCGTCCACACCACACAAGAGGATTGTATACTGTGTTGACCATGCCCGGATCACTGTCCGTCCTGTGGGGATTCGCTCTGGTAGACAGGGTGTGCGGACACAGTACAGAGGCAAATTACCAGTTCTTAATTTAAACTTCCGTGTTTATTCACACATAAAGCAAAACCAAAACGTCTCTTTGCAGTCTTGGTGTTAGTTCACACACACTGGAGTCCACATAGCAAAAAAATCATCTTGTTGGCAGTTCTGCCTCCTGTAGTCCATAGCAGGCTTTTTGGGGGCCCGTTTCCCTTACAGACGGATCTCAGCCCTCCAGCACGGCACAAGTCTCAGATCCCAGCACACACACCTCCTGAGCTCCACTATCAGACTGAGGTAATCCTCATCACCTGGCACTGCTGGCTAGTTTTTAGACCTGGCCAAACCCGGCCTGGAACATGGGGAGTAGTCACCCACCCAGCACTTTGACTACTCCCAGTAAGAGCCGTCCCGGAACAGCTATACAGCCATACTAAGTATTAAGGTGTCAAACAGCAACTGCTACTGACACATAAAAACCGTCTCTTACTCAACCGAGGCCAGGAACCCCACAGACACCCATGTTTTTAGGGATGGCTGGGGAGGCAGTGATGACAACGCAAAGACAGGTGAGGAGGAGAAAGTTAGACCAAGATTAGGAAACAGGCAATCCAGTATCGGCTGTGCCCTTAAACATTTTAGCAGATTCAAGTCCGGCCCCAATGATATCCCTCACTCTTGAGCAGCCAAGACAGTTGTGTACAACAAACATGTCCCCCTGACTTAATATCCACGGACAACCGTCCTTGTGTAGGAGTGGATGGGAAAGTAGTACATTCCTCTTTTAACAGAACCCATCCGTGTTAGATTTGCCCTTAACCAAGAAGTGGTTGCCCGGTTGCTGGTCAGTGACACCGCCCCCTGTTGCCTCCTGGGTGCAGACTTGCTTACAAAAGAACATGCCAGCATCTCATACCAGGAGGATGGTACTGTGCCCTAAATGACCACAAACTTTGCTTGTTGGCCATTAGTGATAAAACATCCTGGTCCATGTTTGTGTCAGTACTCCCAGAAGATGAGAAGGAAGCCCTGCTTGCGGGAATGACGGGCCATCTGTGGGCTACTGGACCCACTGATGTTGGCATGCTCCCAGTCCCTCCTGTGGAAGTGGATATAAAAACTGGCACCCCACTTCCCAGGAAGATTCAGTATCTCTTGAGTATGGCACAGTTAGATGCCATATCTCAAACAGTCTTAGATTTTTTGAAAAGGGAAGGGGGGTTATCCAGAAGATTGTATCCTCTTCTAACACTCTTTTGTACCATGTGAAAAATAAAAATGAGAAGGGCAAACCCACCCAGTACCGGATGTTACATGACCTACATGCTGTCCATGAAGCCACAGTTTTTAACACCCCCCATTGTGCCCAATCCACACACCTTGTTGGCTCAGGTTCCCACTACCTCTACCCACTCCACTGTGATTGATTTAGCAAATGTTTTTTTTTCAGTACCACTACTCCAGACAGTTGGTATTTGTTTGCCTTCACACATGAAGGTAAAAAGTATACCTGGGTGGTGCTGCTGCAGGGAGCCCAGAACTTGCCCATTATGTACACTGCAGCCTGGAACTTACTACACCCGGAGGTTGTGCTCCTGCAATATGTTGATGACTAATTCCTCTGATGTCCCTCCAGCAGGTTCCTGGCCTCCGTAGAGTAAGAAACGTTTTTTATGTGTCAGCAGCAGTTGCTGTTTGACACCTTAATACTTAGTATGGCTGATCATATCTGCAAGGTCTCAAAAACAAAACTTCAGTTTTGCTGCATTACTGTTACCTTCCTGGGGTGAAATATCTTACCCCTGAATGTAAGAGAATATCCCTTTGCCCAGAAACATGAATGTACTGAGGTCATTTTTGGGCCTTGTTTATTATTGCAGACCTTGGATACGCAAGTTTGATGCAGCCTCTTTATGATTGTTTGTCTTTTAGTCCCTTCCACTTTACAGATGAGGTGGTAGATGCCTTTTATGTCCTAAAGCTAGCAATTTTGTCCTCCCCTGCACTAGGCCTATAAGATTATTACATTTAGATTGTATTGTGCAGAAGTGAATGGCCTGCCTGAGCTGTCCTCACCTAACTGCATGACCAGCAACAACGCCCTGTGGCATATTATTCAGCCCGACTTGATCCCGTGGACAGAGGTGCCCCTTTCTGCATCAGAGCTGTAGCAGTTGTACAAGCCGTGCTTGATAAAAGCTCTGAGATAGTCCTGAACCACAGAGTGACAGTGCTTGCTTCTCATGATATTACATCGATCCTCATGCAAGTACAACCCAAAAATCTTTTTGTTGCCCACCATTTGAGAATGCAGTGTTCCATTTTGTTGCCTGACAATGTTACTTTCCAAAGGTGTAATACTTTGAGTCCTGTCACCCTGTTGTCTCTGCAGCAAGGGGGGAGGAAGTTAGGACACTTAAAAAAACTTTTTTCTTCCAGATCCAGAGGAAGAGGCTCATGTCACAAGAGACAGCGGGATTTGACCATGTGGTAGATCAGCCATTAGATAATCCAGATCATTTGCTCTTTGTGGATGTATCAAGGTATGGCCAGGATGGCAGGTACTACACACGTTGAGCAGTGGTGACTCCACATGAGTCTTACCACCTAATATGTCTGCCCAAGAGGTGGAGCTAAAGACTCTGAAGATGGCATGCAGATATGCAGAGGGAAAAACAGTCAACATTTACACTGATTCCAGGTATTCCATTGGTATAGCCCATGTCTATGGGCCCATTTGGAAAGCCAGAGACTTCTTTATCGCTTCAGGTAAACCCATCAAAAATGGGGAAGCGATGAGGTCTCTGATGGGAGCCCTCATGTTGCCAACTGGAGCGGCGGTGATAACAACAAAAGGCCACTGTAAAACAGACTCAGAGTAGGCAAAGGGAAAAGCCAGGGCAGATCAGGCAGCAAAAATGGCTGCCAATTTGCCTAGGCAGACCCCTGCCTTGGTGGCCACAGTTAAGGTCCCTGAAATAACTCCTCCTGTCTCCCTGGAAGTTCTTAAGACCTTCAGAACCAGGCGGGGAAGGAGGAAAGGGACTAGTGGATATCAAAAGGAGGGACTGCAAATGAGGAAGGCCCAATACAGTTCCAAGGAAAACTCTGCCTTGCCAGGTCCCTCTAACCTATGACGGCACAGGCATCCCATGGAGTGACGCACTAGTCAAAAAAACTGCTATGTGTGATTTAGTACATAGCGCATGGTACGCCCCAGGGTTCAGCACTGTAGCAGCCACATATACTCAAGGATGTATGATTTATGCCCAGAACAACGTGGGCAAGGTGGTTAAGGTACCCCAGAAACACCCTCCTCGCCCCTTGTATCCGTTTCAATGCTTGCAGACTACATTCAACTACACAAGGTGGGCATGTATGAATATGTATTGGTGCGTGATGACTTGTTTTCCGGATGGCCAGAAGCATACTCGGTAGCTAAGGCCACAGCCTAGACCACAGCAAAGAAGATTATAGCCGAAGTTGTATGCAGGTATGGGGTACCTGAGACTATTGAAAGTGATACAGGTGTTCACTTTGCAGGTGAAGTGATGCAGGAGATCATAAAGGCTTTGGGTGTAGAACACGCCTTACAGGCTTCGTACCATCCACAAGCAGCGGTAGGGTAGGAAAAAGAAAAAACTGAATGGGACACTAAAGTTAAAGATTTAAAAAGCCATGGACAGAGTGCCTGTTGGTAGTCCTCTTTTCAGTAAGGTATACCCCTAACCGTAAGACAGGCCTTAGTCCCTATAAGGTCATTTTTGGGTCAGTCCCTGGGACAGTATTGTATTTCCCAGTGCAGCTCCAGATGCAACAGGGTTGTCTGACAGATTATGTGATCAGTTTACACAAGCATTTGACTAAAATATATTCTCGAGTTTGCGTCACTTCCAGATCCTGATAAAGTACCAGGAACCAAACCACACATGTCTGGAGATTGGGTGGTGGTAAAAAGACACATTAGAAAAGTCCTCAAACCCCGGATTGATGTTCCATTCCAAGTGTTGTTGACCACAAGCACATCAGTAAAGCTTAAATGAAAGCCTAATTTGATCTACGCCAGTCATTGCAAGAAAGTGCTGAGTCTGGAGACTTGAAACGATGTTGTTGGAGACTTGAAAGGATGGTGTTTCTTGTTCCCCCTTGTGTGGCTGCTGACTGACTCAAAGAATATGGATTCTAAATGAGATAGTAAAAATAGGTTTCTGGGCCATGAAAAAGTTATGTAAAAGGCTTCATGCACACGACCGTTGTGTGTTTTGCGGTCCGCAAATTGCGGATCCACAAAACACGGATGGCGTCCGTGTGCGTTCCGCAAACGGTCGTGTGCATGAGGCCAAACAACGGTCGTGTGCATGAGGCCAAACAACGGTCGTGTGCATGAGGCCAAAGGAAGAACAAAGCTGTTACAGTCCGATACTTCCAGCCCAGTGACCCATGAATAGTATTGCCCAAAGAGTCTCAGAATTAATAGTTTTTATGTTTGCAATAATCGACAAGTTGAAGACTGAAACCCAACTAAGCTTCCATCACTCAACATCGCCCCCATATATTCTGTATTAGGGATAGGTGAGAATCTGACTTCCCATTGTATAAGTCCATTATGAGGGAGCCTATCCAATAGGGATAGATGTCTCCAAATTGGTGAAACAACCAACAGGTACAGTGGAACAGATTGTAAAACCTACTTAGATTAGGGACAGTGTCTGGCCAATTAAAATGGCTTCAAAAGGGGGGACTGTTGAGGATGTCATGATATTAATGTGAAGCCATTTTGAGGATGTCATGATATTAATGTGAAGCAATTACAATATGGCACTGGCACCTAGATGTTTACATAGTTTACATACCAAAGTTTGTAAAAAATAATGCACAATGCGCAGATGCCAAGTGTTATCTCTTTTCTTTTTTTTGTCTTTTAGCCAATGAAACAATAGCATGAGCCTCAGTAGAGGAACACCCTCTCTGATGATATAAAAACTGCTTAACTTCCTGTAATAAATGAGTTCTGCTTTGATACTTAGTATCAGGTTCTTCCGTGCGCGATAAACTAACAGCTTGTAATTTGGAGCGGACAGTCAATAAGACAGCACAGTTTGTGTGCATCCAAAACACCTTGACGCAGCGCTGACACAATGTTCTTCCCGATGACCATGGTTTCCGATCTTCAGTTGATGAGCAGGATTAGATTTTTTTTCTTGAAGAATGTAGAGCAGTTCCTCCGTCCACCCAGACAAATGAGGTGCATAACAGCATGACACCACCCTGCTCTGCACAGGTGGTATTCTGGAGAACCACTCAGAACTGTGACTACATTGGAGGCTGAAGACCAGGTGGAGGATGAGGAGGCAGAGGAGGACATTGACACCAGAATCACAGCATGAGAACCCGGAGACGGCATTGCCATCACCTGAACAAGTTGCTGGCGTGCCTGGGCAAGAACCAGATTTACCCAGTGACCATAAAAGATATATATATTGTCCTTGACCATAGCTACAGCATCACATGTCAGCGCTGCCATGAACTGTACCAGACAGCGACAGGCTCAAGGACTGCCCACCTTCTGCTCAACATACATGTGCAGGGCTGGTACAGTTTTTTTGGAGAAGTAATGACGGCTTGGGACTCTCCACCTTGGCTCAGCACAAGCAACCTGTTCTCTGAACTGTGCAGAGTCAACTACATGGAAAGGGAGGGACTGTATCACCAGCAACTTGGCCAGGAGCACATTTAACATCTACGCCATTGGATGAGTGCATACATTTGCAATTGCCTTGGTGATTGACTGCTGGAAAAATGCGTGATGAGGAGTAGGAGCATCAGGACCAGTAGATGATGGGAAGGAAACACAGCTTTTCAAACATGCAGACTTGTGTGTTCTTTTTACCAATATTGTATGTGAGTGAGCAATAGAAGTCATACTCACAACTTACTGGTACAAAGCCTTTTGTTTCTTTAATTCAAAGAAAAAACTAGGCAAAACTACTGTTGCCCAACATTTTTATGATCGGGCTAATCAGGTGTCAGATCTTAGGTGGCAGGTCCTGGAAGTAGTGAAAAGTGGAGACAATGAGGAGGATAACAGTTGGAGTTTGTTACAAAGGGAGACCTTTTGGAAAGTGAAACTGCAGTCTTTAAAACCTAAAGAGTTAAATTCAATTTGTAGCTTTAGTGCATTTATATGATTGATCACTTTCATGTTTTAGAGTTATTTATGGCTATGTATTTTGTATAAAGGATATGGTTTGTATGTATCAGCTCATCAATCATCATTATATATGTATCAGCTGTTGGTGCTATAAATACCCCACCTCCTCCTCTACCTGCATTCATGAGTAAGGGGGCGTGTTCTCCTAAAACGTTGTGTGGAGGGGAGGAGGTGTGAACGATGTCTGTCTCAGTGTCCTTCATGATGTACCATTTTATAATGGAATAAATTAAAGAAATAAAAAGAAACAAAAGGTTTTGTACCATTAACTTGTGAGTATGACTTCTATTGCTCACTCACATACAATACTGGCACAATGTGGTAAAAAGAACACACAAGTCTGCATGTTTGAAAGACTGTCAGTGCTGGGTTAAGCAAAGATCCTGGTGTGGACTTGCATTTGCTACAGGTGGGTGGCTGAAGTGCCAATTTCCCCAGGCTGAGGGCAGCATTTCAGGGCATAGAGTGGGAGCAGCTATCATAATATTGAGAATAAATTGGAGGGCTTTAAATTCTTTTTGAGTAATTGCACAAAAATGTATTCCTTTAGGTAAGTATAAATGACCAACAGAGACCCAGGGGCGTCCAAAGAGGCCAGAGGTTGGCACAGCAGCCAACCCAATCCATATTATCAATTACCCCGCGCTCCCAGGTATTTCCTACTGACTCTCAACCTGAATCTCTAGTTATTAATATCTAGTCTATCTCTTTGGGTCCAGCAGAATTAGACCTTTTACAGAAAGGTCTATCTTTCTGTCCCTCTTATCGTCTGAATACATTCCAGTTAGATGTAGATCTCCAACGTTTCTATAGGAGTATTAGTCTCAGAACACATTTTTCTGAGATGACTACATCCAACAATACCACCACTAGAGACAGGCCCCTGATTTCTTCCATTGACTTGGGATTACGTACGAAAAGTACCTACATGCCACCTAGAAATCAACATGCAGTAAAAACTTTTATTAGTTTGGTCCAGAGAGACATTAACACATTTCAGCTTCAGATTGCACACGGGAAGTATAGATATCTAAATAACCTAACCAATACCGAGAGACAGGCACTTCATTCTTTGAAACAATCTAAGGAAGTGGTCTTTAAACCGGCGGACAAAGGTGGGGCACTAGTGATCATGGACAAAACACAATACACGACGGAAATATTACGTCAACTGAATGACACCACGGTTTACCAAAAACTCACCAAGAATCCGTCATCCGACATTATCACTCAGATTGAAGACATTCTACGACACTACCTCTCTAAAAAGGTTATAGACAGTTCCACATTCGAATTTCTAACGCAGTCATATCCGATAACACCGGTATTCTACATTCTGCCAAAAATTCATAAAGATTTACAGAACCCACCCGGCCGTCCCATAGTGGCATCTACGGATTCCATTTTATCACCATTGTCCAAATTCCTTGAAAAAATCCTTACACCTTTGGTCAAGGAAACTAAGTCCTTTTTTCTTGACACAACATCATTTCTTGGATTAATAAGACAATTAGAACCCTTACCACCAGAAGCCATCCTGGTAACCTGGGATGTAACTAGCTTGTATACTTCTATACACCATGACAAGGGTATAAAAGCGGTCAATAGAATGCTACTTAGAACAGACTTACATAAAGGGGTAATTGCCCTATGTCTTGATCTCCTCAGAACAGTTTTGCATAGCAACTTTTTTATGTTTCAGGACACGTTTTATTTACAGAGACAAGGCACCGCAATGGGGTGTAATGTGGCACGCTAATTGCTACATGGCGGACCTGGAAGAGACATACATATACCCTAACGAGTTATTTACGACTCACAGTATAGTATGGAAGAGATATATCGATGATATATTTTGCATTTGGGCAGGATCAGAGGAGAGACTACTCTCGTTTCACAACTTTTTGAATTAAATTTATCCTGAGCTACAATTCACCATTCATCACAATAACCTTTCTATTGAACTTTTGGACACATTAGTTACAAAACACCCTTCAGGTAGATTAACAACAGACTTGTACCGCAAACTAACCGATAAAAACAACTTACTACATTTTAGTAGTTTTCATCCTCTAGCAACGAAGAAATCCCTCCCTAATTCTGAGTTCAAAAGGGTACTAACTATAGTTGAGGATACACCAACCTGCAATAAGAGATTAGAGGAAATGAAACAACGATTTAAAGATAGGGGATATCCAACACACATTTTAGAGACCCCACAGAAGAAACTGAGACAGTGCGATGTTTCAAAACGTATTCCATTTGTGCATACCTTTCACCCTAACTCAGTGAAGGCCCTTAACATCATTCATAGTCACTGGCCCCTCTTGAAGAAAGCGTACCCAAAAATAGAAGAATTTGGTAATCCTATACTACCATGTAATCGTAGACCTAAGAACCTACGAGACACTTTGGTAAGAGCAGACATAGGCCCAGGCATACACCTCCCACAACAAAAATTCTTACAAACCCCGAAGAGAGGCACCTTCCCATGTCTACATTGTTTTCAGTGTTCCAACATTCAAAAAGGTTCAACCATATCTCACCCACACACAGGGAAAGCGATAGACATAAGGGGCTTCTTTACCTGTGATTTCAGATTTTGTGGTGTATCTCATAAAATGCCCGTGTGGCTTGGCATATGTAGGGGAAACTTCCCAGAAAGTACAAGATAGGATTTGCCAACATAGGTCCACCATCCGACGTCAAAATCTACTCTTGCCAGTCCCGGCACACTTCCATGAGGCAAGACATACTATAGCCCAACTAAGATTCCAAGTGATAGAACAGGTGCCGCCACCCAGGAGGGGAGGCAATAGGATCAAGACACTCAAGAATAGGGAGGCATATTGGATTCACACATTACAAACCTTGACTCCCAAGGGCATGAATAGAGACTATGAGGTACAGAGCTTACTGTAGACATGAAATGACTAATGTATCTGACCATTTGCTGTGATGATTGTAATATTGATGATAATATAGCAATCCTCCCTTTTTTTCCCCTTCATCTTTATATTATTTGGCTAAATATCCAAATTAACCTTATAATGTTTTCTACGTGCCGCACATCAGTATCCTTTTCCAGCCCTTGAATACATAGCTTTCCACTAGACCTACAAATTCTAACTTTGGGTCTCTTTCCCATTATTCTCATTTTCTTTCCTTTCTTCTTTTTTCCTTCTGGGTATCCCATATATTTCTTCTAATCTCCCCCCCCCCTTCACAATATTCTGGCGTAATTATCTTTACTCTTATAGATGGTATTAGATTTCTCCGGATTCTAATTCTATGCTAGATATAGTGATAGATTGATTGTCTCACCTAATATCTCTTCCTGAACTTTCTATCGATCATTCTACAATATACCTGCCGCAAAAACCTTTGATGCGTTCCACGGGCGGTTCACTTCCGGCCGATGGAACGCACTTCCTATTTGTATGAAACACAATTCTGGTTTGATGCATTCCACCGCCCGATTCACTTCCGGCGGGTAGAACGCATCGTGTTTTCAGCGTGCAACAAGCACGCGGGCTGCCATCTGGGCGCGAACAATTATCGCCTGTATATAAAATAGATAGAATGCGGACCTCAGGTACACCTCTTATACTAAAGTGCTATATGCACCATCTCACTAGGTGTGAACACCTTTTCTATCTTGGCTACCAACTGCGGCATAGGTAAGTCTTGTAATGGGGATCATGACCGATACATAGAGTCTCAATATACAAGCAGGGACAACAGCACACATCGTATTCAAGTGGGTAGTGACCTCTATTTTTAAATTACTCCACCACATTTGCTGACTGTGTTGATACTAATGTGTACTGTTCGCCTCTGGTTTTTAAATATAAACCAGAAGTGGGAATGTGTCATCTTCCTTAATTTTTTTCCCCTCATACATGGATTCAGCTATTACCACTACAGCAGTCAGAATACCCTGAGAATAGATGGGACAACTATCGTATTGTACTTAATACTCTACTTACCTTATAGTGTATGAATTAACTCTTTGTAGCCTGTATCATGAACTCAGCACTTTATTGGAATCATGTATCGTAATATTCAGTGTTTTTCCGCATATCATGTATTGTACATCAAAACATGTAATTGAGTTAGATCATCTCTATAACCCCCCCCCCCCCCCCCCGTTGTTTATCTGACAGATACTGTATTAATCTGTGATTATTTTGTGATGATTACCTGCTAAAGGATATGTGATCATTCTATAAGCTTGTTGATGTGGTTGTTGACTAGATGAATAACACCTGCTCCAGAATAGATGGCCATTTTTTTATTTTGATTTCGAGTATTGCATCAGTCGTGTATAAGATGTATAAACTATTTCCTTTTTTCTACATTTTTATGAATTTTGTTCTATTATACTCGTAGTGTCTGACGAAGGCCTACGTGCCGAAAACGCTAACACGAAACTGCCACATGTCTATCTAATGCATTCAAGTTAATAAAAACATTCCAATTGAAGCTCATTTTGCTGTGATCTTTAATCAATTTAAAAAATACAAATCAGAGGGGTCTGCTGTAGCCTTTGAAGTTTACAAAGGGCTTAATAAAATCTGTAAGAAGGAGATAAAATCAGCAAAAATGCAAAATAAACAGCAGGTGGCAAAAGAGAGAAAAACAAATAAAAGTCAATTCTTTAACACATTCCCAACCAGCGCCGTAATAGTACGGCGCAGCGGGACGTGACTTGCCGACCAGCGCCGTACTTTTACGGCGGGCTGATCGGGCGGGTGCAGGAGCTGCACCCATCCAATGAGCTGCAGGGGTCCAGCAGTCACTGATAGCCGGACCCCTGCAGTATGCTCCAACGCATTAACCCTTAATGTGCCGCCGTCAGCGCTGACCGCGGCACGTGCAATGTGTGGAAGGAGGGAGAGAGCTTCCATCGGGTCCCCGTGCTGCTGTGACGGAGACCCGATGGCAGGGAAGGCAGCCCAATGCCTTCCTATAAGCCTGTGAGATCCAGCCCCCTGGATCTCACAGGCAAGCAGGCTGTAAATGTATTACAATCTGTAATACACTTACAGCCAATGCATAACAATACAGAAGTATTGTCATGCATTGTAAAGGGGATCTGATCGTCAGAGTGGGACAAAAAAAAGTGTAAAAAAAAGTTTGGCAAAAAAAATTAAAATTTTCAAGTAAAAAGAAAGTGTCCTTTTCCCAAAATAAAGTAAATAAAAATAAAAAAATAGGGAAAAAAAGAAAGTAGACAGATTAGGTATCGCCACGTCCGTATAGACCTGCTCTATAAAAATATCACATGAACTAACCCCTCAGATGAACACCATTAAAAAAATAAAATAAAAACTGTGATAAAAAAAACTTTTACCTTACATCACTAAAAGTGCAACACCAAGCTATCAAAAAGGCGTATGCCCCCCAAAATAGAGCCAATCTAACAGTCACCCTAACTAAGACAATCGCCCAAAAAAAAAAAAAAAAACTATGGCTCTCAGACTATGGAGACACTAAAACATGATTTTTTTGGTTTCTAAACTGCTTTTATTGTGTTAAATGAAAAAAAATTAAAAAGTAGACATTAGGTATCGCCGCATCTGTAACAACCTGCTCTATAAAAATACCACATGACCTAACCCTTCAGATGAACACCGTAAAAAATATCAAATAAAAAACGGTGTAAAAAAAAAGGCATTTTTTGTCACAAAAAGTGAAATAGCAAGCGATCAAAAAGTCATATGCACCCCAAAATAGTGCAAATCAAAACCGTCATCTCATCCTGCAAAAATGATATCCAACCTGAGACAATCGCCAAAAAAAAAAAAAAAAAAGCTATGGCTCTCAGACTATAGAGACAATAAAACATGATTATTTTTAAAGTTTTTTGTGGTTTCAATTATGAAACCAATTATGAAACCTCGGAAAGTGATTTCAGACCTGAAATCTCCTTAAAAAGTGGGTTTTGGAAATTTTCTGAAAAATTTCAAGATTTGCTTCTATACTTCTAAGCCTTCTAATGTCCCTAAAAAATAAAATGTCATTCACAAAATGATCCAACCATGAAGTAGACATATGGGGAATGTAAAGTAATAACTATTTTTGGAGTTATTACTATTATAAAAGTAGATAAATTGAAATTTGAAAAATTGCAAATTTTTCAAAATTTTGGGTACATTTGGTATTTAGAAAAAATAAATAGACTCAATTTTACCACTGTCATGAAGTACAATATGTGATGAAAAAACAAACTCAAAATGGCCTGGATAAGTAAAAGCGTTTTAAAGTTATTACCACATAAAGTGACACATGTCAGATTTGAAAAAAATGGCCTGGGCAAGATGGTGAAAACTGTCCTGGGGTTGAAAGGGTTAGGCTACTTTCACACTTGCGGCAGAGTGATCCGGCAAGCAGCACCTGAACAGAATGATCTCTATTCAGAATGCATGGGGATATAAATGATCAGTTCTTTTCTGACATTGAGCCCTTTTGACGGAACTCAGTGCCGGAAAAGAAAAACGCTAGTGTGAAAGTACCCTTAACCCCTAGGATACAGGATCACAAATCCCAGTGGATCGGGAGGGCCAGGAGAATTCACCCTTGCACTGCCACGGTCAGCGCTGACACATGCGGTATCCTGCCGGGTGCAGGGTGTCCATCAGGTCCCCGTGCTGCTGTGACGGAGACCCGATGGCTTGGACGGCAGCCCGAGGCCCTCCTTAGGCATCGTGGCTGCCATCCATGTCAGCCTGTGAGATCCAGCCCTCTGGATCTCATGGGAAGCAGACTAAGTGTATTATACACTTACAGCCAATGCATTACAATACAGAAGTTTTGTAAAGGGGATCAGACCCCCAAAAGTTGAATTCTCAGATTGGGACAAAAGATAAATTTTAAAAAGAAGTAATAAAAATACAGTTTTACAAAAAAATATTAAAATTTAAAAGTAAAAAAAAAAGTGTAATACCCAAGCGATCAAATAGTCTTATGTACCTCACAATGGTACCAATTGAAACATCACCTCATCCCACAAAAAATGAGCTCCCACATAAGACAATGATATAAAAAATAAAAACCAATGGCACCCGTAAACCAATCCATCAAAATCTGCGCTGCAAAAGCCATATGGCGCTCCTTCCCTTCTGAGTCTTGCCATCTGCCCCAACAGCAGTTTACCACCACATATTGGGTGTTGCCGTATTCAGAAGAAAATGGGTAACATATTATGGGGTGATTTTTCTCCTGTTACCCCTTGTGAAAATAAAAAATTGGGGCTAAAGCAACATTTTCTTGGAAGAAATTAAACTTTTCATTTTCACAGCCAAGTGTTTCCAAATTCTGCAAAACACGGGGTCAAAGTGCTCAGTACCCCCTTTAATATATTCTTTAAGGGGTGTAGTTTCCAAAATGGGGTCCGTTTTTGAGGGTTTCCGCTGTAGGGGTAAATCAGGGTCTCTTCAAATACAAAATGGTGCCTAAAAAACATTCTAGCAAAATCTGATTCCGAAATCCATATGGCACTTATGACCACTGCCACATGCCCATAGGGAAGTTTACCGGCACATATGGGGTATTTCTGTAAACTTCAGAATCAGAGTAATGTATATTAAGGATAATTTTCTGTTAACCCTTGCTGTGTTGCAAGAAAAAAATCTACCAAAAAAGTGAAATTTTGAAATTTCACCTCCAATTTCCTTTTATTCTTGTGAAACACCTCAAGGGTTAACAAAGTTTGCAAAATCATTTTTGAATAATTTTAGGTGTGTAGTTTCTAAAATGGGGTAATATATGGGTGGTTTCCATTACGTAAGCCCCTCAAAATTACTTTATAACTGAATTGGTGCTTAAAAAAATGGTTTTGGAAATTTTGTTTAAAATTTAAAAAATGGCTTCTAAAGTTCTAAGGCTTCTAACGTTCCAAAAAAACAAAATTACATTTACAAAATGATGCCAACATAAAGAAGACATATGGGGAATGTTAATTGATAACTAATTTATGAGGAATTATCTGTTTTAAAAGTAGAAAAATTCTAATTAAGAAAATTGTGAATTTTTTCACATTTTTGGTAAATTTTGCATTATTTTATAAATAAAAGTAAAATATATCGACTCAAATTTACCACTGTCATGAAGTACATTGTGCCACAAGAGAACACAATCTCAGAATGGCTTAGATAAGTAAAAGCGTTCCAAAGTTATTACCACAAAAATTGACACGTCAGATTTGAAAAAATCGGCCTGGGATTTAAGGTGAAAGGGGCTTGGTACTGAAGGGGTTAAATATATAAATGCTAAAAAAAAACAAAGTCTGAGCAGGTAGGGCCCTAAATAACGATAAAGGGGGTTAATGACTGAAGATTAAGAAGCTAAAGGCAGAGTTACTAAATGGGTTTTTAAGCTCTGTATATATAAAAAGAAGAGAAAGGAGCTGATGTCTGTGGTGCCAGGGCTGTTAGTACATCCAGTGATATACTCAATTGGCTAACTGTAGATATGGTCCAAGAGAAGTTAAATAAGGTAAATGTGAACCAAACTCCGGGTGCAGATGGATTACACTCAATAGTTCTTAAAGAGCTCAGTTCAGTCATTGCTGTATGCTTGTTTATCATTGTTTATGATTCTCTATGTACTGGTACAGTGCCAAGTGATTGGCGCAAGGCAAATGTGGTGCCCATATTCAAAAATGGATCTAGGTCCTCTACATGTCATTATAAACCAGTTAGTTTAACTTCTGTTTGGGAAAAATGTTTGCATGACTCTTAAGGGACTATATACAGGAGTATATGACTGTCAATAATATAAGTGATAACCAACATGGGTTTACCAAGGACAGAAGTTGTCAGACTAACCTGATTTGTTGTGGTGAATAGAAGCCTGGACAGAGGGGCGGCTGTGGATGTAGTGTTTCTGGATTTTGCAGAGACTTTTGATACTGTCCCTTATAGAAGTTTAATAAGTAAAATAAGGTCTATAGACTTGGAAAGTATAGTTTGTAATTGGATTGAAAACTGGCTGAAGGACCATGTCCAGAGAGTTGTGGTCAATGATTCCTATTCAGAATGGTCCCTGGTTATAAGTGGTGTACCCCAAGGTTCAGTGCTGTGTCCTCTATTATTTATTTATTAATGATATTGAGGATGGTATTAATAGCACCATTTCTATTTTTGCAGATGACACCAAGCTATGTAGTACTGTGCAGTCTATGGAAAATGTCCATAAAATACAAGCTGACTTGGACACTCTGAGTGATTGGGCATCAACTCGAAAAATGAGGTTCAATGTGGATAAATGTAAAGTTCTGTATCTTGGTAGTAATAATCTCTGTGCATCATATGTCCTAGGGCATGTAACACTGGGAAAGTCACTTATATAGATGGATTTGGGTGTCCTTGTAGATCATAGATGAAATTACAGCATACAATGTCAATCAGCTGCTTCTAAGGCTACCAGGATATTGTCATGCATTAAACGAGACATGTACTCATAGGACAGGGATGTAATACTACCACTTTACAAAGCATTGGTGCGGCCTCATCTTGAATAGTTCAGTTCTGGGAAACAGTCCATAGAAAAGATGCTTTGGAACTGGACAAAGTACAAAGGAGAGCGACTAAACTGATAAGGGGCATGGAGGATCTTAGTTATGAAGAAAGATTGAAAGAATGAATTGTATTTAGTCTTGTAAAGAGATGTCTAAGGAAGGGGGCATGATTAACCTATACAAATATATAAATGGGCCATACAAAAAATACGGTGATAAACTGTTCCATGTAAAATGCCCTCAAAAGACAAGGGGTCACTGCCTCCGACTGGAGAAGAAAAAGTTCAGTCTCTTGAAGTGTCAAAGTTTCTTTACTGTAAGAATAGACTTCCTCAGGATGTGGTCACAGCAGGAACAGTGCACAGTTTTAAAAAGGGCTCACATTAATTCTTAAAAGTAAATGACATTAATGTGGGGGATTGGGTCAGCACAACCTGTATGTAGGTGCACATCACTATGGCGAAATACATATACAAACGAAAAATACAAATGTGATAGCACTCTACATCCAGCATTCTGCCCTGCCTCTATGCTGGATGAGGCATTGGTGTACATTTTGGCCAAAGCGTAATAAGCCACTCACCACGTCAAGGTCGCCTCTAATGAGTGGTCCCTAACACTAGTTCCTACCTGTTCATGGGCCATGACAGCCACACAAAGTCCAGGGAATGCAGGTCAGCATACACGTCAAGCACACTCTGCTTTTAACCCCGTCCGGTGCCATTACAGCTTTCATTGGATCCAGGGATGCAAGTACCAACATGCACGCTGAGCCCACCATATACTTCTCCTGGAGCCAAATGGCTACTGGTAGGTTCTATATAAGCAGACTCAGTTTTATACTGACTTTAAAACCAGCCTCCAGGACAGATTGACTGGTCAGGTGTGCATGACTCCAAGGTGCATTCCCTGGACTTTGTGTGGCTGTCATGGCCCATGAACAGGTAGGAACTAGTGTTAGGGACCACTCATTAGAGGCGACCTTGACGTGATGAGTGGCTTATTATGCTTTGGCCAAAATGTACACCAATGCCTCATCCAGCATAGAGGAATGCTGGATGTAGAGTGCTATCACATTTGTATTTTTCGTTTGTAAATGACATTAATGTTTAGAAAAACGTGTAAAAATCTGAGTCTCTCTTCCTTCTGGGATTCGTGTCCCCACCTATCCTTTGGTTAAACTTGATGGACTTATGTCTTTTTTCAACTGTTTTAATTATGTAACTATAGTGAAACTGCTTATCTATTTGAAAAGACGGGCACACCAATAACAGTTATATTACACAGGTTATTCTCCACAATTTGAGAATCAAAGCCTAATGGAATTATTTATCTATGAAACAAGGGGGACATCCCAATGACTGTTAAATTACACTGCTTATTCACCTGAATTTGAAATTCAAGGCTTAATGGAATTACTTATGTATAAAACAAGGGGACACCCCAATGACAGTTAAATTACACTACATATTCACCCTAATCTGAGAATCAAGGCATAATAGAATTGCTTATCTATTTAACAAGGTGGACACCCCAATAACAGTTGAATTACACTACTTATTAACCCCAATTTGAGAATCAAGGTGTCATAGATGTGCTTATCTATTTAACAAGGGGACACCCCAATAACTGTTAGATTACACTACTTATTCGCCTGAATTTGAGATTCAAGGCTTAATGGAATCACTTATCTATAAAACAAGGGGGGCACCCCAATGACTCCAATTAATTAAATTACACTACTTATTCACCCTAAATTTAGAATCAATTGCTTATCTATTTAATAAGGTGGACACCCCAATAACAGTTAAATTACACAGCTTATTCATCCCAATTTGAGAATAAAGGGATAGATCTGCGCATCTGTTAAACAATCAGATATTTCTCGCCTGACACACCAATGTTCATCCGTTCAGTGAAGCAGAAAACATGACTCATCGGAGAAGGCAACTGTTTGCCAATCAGTGGAGGTCCAATTCCAATACAGCCATGAAAAATAAAGCCATTTCATGCCGATGCATCTTCTTTAACAGAGATGCAATGACTATCCCTTTACTTCTAAGTCCCATACGCAGTACGGTTCACTGAGCCAACTTTTTCATTTTGGTGGTGATCTTATCCAGTGTAGAATGTCGGTCCGGACTCTCACATCAATGGCATGTGATGAACCACAGTTTCCATGTTCCTATTGCACACCTTATATATCCACCAAGCCAGCTCACGACACTTGACTTCCTACATGAGCTATGATCTATTGACATCGAAAGTAGGAACTGGTCATAATAATGTGACTCAACTGTCTTTGTGTGTGTGTAGATAGATTGATAGATAGAATAGAATAAAAAGAAAAGAAACAGCAGCACAGTCTATTAGGTAATGGCCGGGTGAAATGCCTCCAGGACAATAGGCAGTAGTCCACTAGAAGATCCAAAAAACTAAAATGAAGCAGCATTCCAAGTATAGTGAATCGGTGGTAGACCCGTGGAAGCCTTGGGAATAAACAAGTCCATCTCCTATTCACTGTACTTGGAGTGCTGCCTCACTTTTAATAGATAGATAGACAGATTACCAACCTTGTGATATTTGGTTTGGTTCAAGGTTGTCGAATTATTTAAAATGTTTGGTTTGGACCTAAATTGATTCTGTCCGAACCAAAGTGGCTCCAATTGCCCTGGAAATTGGTATATAACACCCTCTATTTTCCTAGGAATTTTTGGGAAGATGTTAACGCTTTTCATTAATTTATTATGAATTTTTGCCTTTTCTCTCCTCCCTCCCTAAGCTCTTGAAAGCAATGATAGCAATAGCAAATCATGTCAGAATGACATAGCTATGGGTAAACACATGTTTGATGGCATTAAAAAGAAAACAATAGGGCGGTGGCTCACTCTAGACGGAAATATGGAACAGGTGCTGCTAGCCCAAATTAGAGGGACACCCACCCTCAGAGGGGTAAATATGTAAAACTAAAATAATGGGCGAGCACACTTCATTTGGATCATAAAGTGTATAAAATGTAATAAAATTTAATTAAATCCAATAGATCAACACGTGTATAAACATAAAATCAAGTCATTCAATAAAATAAAATAAAATAAAATAAATACAATAAAATGCCATAAAACCTATGTACTTAATAGTACACTTGGATTAATACCACAGATTCGCAATAAATGGGATACTTTTCCACAATGTATTACAGTCCAATTGATGGTATTGCGACCAAAATATTGATATCATATGCAAGTCCACTAGTTGAGTGAGGTATCTTGGGTTCTCCTGTCCAGGAGATCTCTAATCACAGGTCTCTTTGGAATGTGGGCCCCTTTGCCCACCTAGGCTGCAAAAAAGTGTCACACATGTGGTATCGCCGTATTCAGGAGAAGTTGGGCAATGTGTTTTGGGGTGTCTTTTTACATATACTCATGCTGGGTGAGATAAATATCTCGGCAAAAGACAACTTTTCCCATTTTTTTTATACAAAGTTGGCATTTGACCAAGATATTTATCTCACCCAGCATGGGTATATGTAAAATGACACCCCAAAACACATTGCCCAACTTCTCCTGAGTACGGCGATACCACATGTGTGACACTTTTTTGCAGCCTAGATGTGCAAAGGGGCCCACATTCATTTTATGAGGGCATTTTTAGATATTTGGATCCCAGACTTCTTCTCACGCTTTAGGACCCCTAGAATGCCAGGGCAGTATAAATACCCCACATGTGACCCCATTTTGGAAAGAAGACACCCCAAGGTATTCAATGAGGGGCATGGCGAGTTCATAGAAATTTATTTTTTTTGGCACAAGTTAGCAGAAATTGATATTTTTTTTTTCTCACAAAGTCTCCCTTTCCGCTAACTTGGGACAAAAATTTCAATCTTTCATGGATTCAATATGCCCCTCACGGAATACCTTGGGGTGTCTTCTTTCCGAAATGGGGTCACATGTGGGGTATTTATACTGCCCTGGCATTCTAGGGGCCCTAAAGCGTGAGAAGAAGTCTGGAATATAAATGTCTAAAAAATTTTACGCATTTGGATTCCGTGAGGGGTAGTTCATGTGAGATTTTATTTTTTGATACAAGTTAGTGGAATATGAGACTTTTTAAGAAAAAAAAAATAAAATTCCGCTAACTTGGGCCAAAAAAATGTCTGAATGGAGCCTTACAGGGGGGTGATCAATGACAGGGGGGTGATCAGAGAGTCTATATGGGGTGATCACCCCCCTGTCATTGATCACCCCCCTGTAAGGCTCCATTCAGATGTCCGTATGTGTTTTGCGGATCCGATCCATGTATCCGTGGATCCGTAAAAATCATACGGACATCTGAATGCAGCCTGACAGGGGGGGTGATCAATGACAGGGGGGGTGATCAATGACAGGGGGGTGATCAATGACAGGGGGGTGATCAATGACAGGGGGGTGATCAGGGAGTCTATATGGGGTGATCACCCCCCCTGGAAGGCTCCAGGGAGATGCCTGTATGTGTTTTGCGGATCCGATCCATCTATCAGTGGATCCGTAAAAATCATGCGGACGTCTGAATGGAGCTTTACAGGGGGGTGATCAATGACAGGGGGGTGATCAGGGAGTCTATATGGGGTGATCACCACAGTCATTGATCATGCCCCTGTAAGGCTCCATTCAGACGTCCGTATGCGTTTTGCGGATCCGATCCATCTATCAGTGGATCCGTAAAAATCATGCGGACATCTGAATGGAGCTTTACAGGGGGTTATCAATGACAGGGGGGTAATCAATGACAGGGGGGTGATCAGTGAGTCTATATGGGGTGATCACCACAGTCATTGATCACGCCCCTGTAAGGCTCCATTCAGACGTCCGTATGCGTTTTGCGGATCCGATCCATCTATCAGTGGATCCGTAAAAATCATGCGGACATCTGAATGGAGCTTTACAGGGGGGTGATCAATGACAGGGGGGTAATCAATGACAGGGGGTGATGAGGGAGTCTATATGGGGTGATCACCACAGTCATTGATCACGCCCCTGTAAGGCTCCATTCAGACGTCCGTATGCGTTTTGCGGATCCGATCCATCTATCAGTGGATCCGTAAAAATCATGCGGACATCTGAATGGAGCTTTACAGGGGGGTGATCAATGACAGGGGGGTAATCAATGACGGGGGGTGATCAGGGAGTCTATATGGGGTGATCACCACAGTCATTGATCACGCCCCTGTAAGGCTCCATTCAGACATCCGTATGCGTTTTGCGGATCCGATCCATCTATCAGTGGATCCGTAAAAATCATGCGGACATCTGAATGGAGCTTTACAGGGGGGTGATCAATGACAGGGGGGTAATTAATGACAGGGGGGTGATCAGGGAGTCTATATGGGGTGATCAGGGGTGATGAAGGGGTTAATAAGTGACAGGGGGGGGTGTAGTGTAGTGGTGCTTGGTGCAACATATTACTGAGCTACCTGTGTCCTCTGGTGGTCGATCCAAACAAAGGGGACCACCAGAGGACCAGGTAGCAGGTATATTAGACGCTGTTATCAAAACAGCGTCTAATATACCTGTTAGGGGTTAAAAAAATCACATCTCCAGCCTGCCAGCGAACGATCGCCGCTGGCAGGCTGGAGATCCACTCGCTTACCTTCCGATCCTGTGAACGCGCGCGCCTGTGTGCGCGCGTTCACAGGAAATCTCGCGTCTCGCGAGAGGACGCGCCGGCGCGTCCACCCAGAAGAGCAGGGCCGCCGCAAAGACGCAATCCTGCGTACGGCGGTCCTGAGAAGGTTAAGGTATAACCTTCTAATATTCACTGCTGTCGACATATTGGGCATAAATCCAGCCTGATCAGTATGTATCAATGAAGTAATTACTGAGTTGAGGCGTTTGGCCAGGACTTTTGCCAAAATTTTTACGTCAACCTGCAATAGGGAAATAGGACGGTAAGACTCTGCTTCTAAGACATCTTTTCCCGGTTTTGGGATCACCGCTATGATCGCTTCGTTCATAGTTGCTGGGAGTTCGCCTAATTGTTGGGCTTCTTTCAGCACCTCTAATAACTGAGGTAATAGCACAGATGAGAAAGTTCTATAAACCTCAACAGGTAGACCATCGCCCCCTGGTGATTTGTTATTAGTCATATCACCTACAGCCATTTCTAATTCCCGCAGGGAAACAGGAGCATCCAATATGGCTTGTTGCTCAGCTGTGAGAGTGGGAAGGCCCAGTGGGTGCAGGAAACTTTCTATCTCCGACTCAATGGCTGTAGATTTAGATGTATACAGGGAGGCATCGAACGTATACATGATCTGTGCTACCTGCTCAGGTGAGGTATGTAACACTCCATTAGAATCTCGCAATGCTGCTATGTAGTTAGTCTGGTGTTGAGCCTTGCTCAGCAGGGCAAGTAATCTCCCTGCTCTTTCTCCTTCCTCATAATATTATAATATTTCTGTTTCTGAAAGAATCTCCTGTTCTGTGCATTTAGTAATAGACTTTCATTTAACTTTTGCTGAGCCTCTTTCCATTGGCCTTCATGTTCTACAGAGGGGGTCATTATGTAATTAGTCTCAGCATTTTTAACCCTCAGAAGCAATTCCTGTACTTTAGCCCTACTTTCACTTCTCCTCCCATTAACTTTGGCAATCAATATGCCCCTTAAAAAGCCCTTCATGGCATCCCATACAACAAGTCGGGAGGAAGTATGTGTGTTGAATTGGAAGAACTCAACCAACTCCTCCTTAACCTGAGATGTGTCAGCCAGGACAGTTAACCAGTATGGGTTAAATTTCCAGCACCTTTCTCCCCGAATTAAAGGGGACACTAAACAAACAGTAAGTAGGATAGGGGAATGATCAGATAGTCGCCTAGGGAGATATACGATATCTTGGAGTAGCTGGCCCATTTCCTCATTACCAAGGATCATATCTATCCTAGACAATGATTTATATGTACTTGAGTAACACGAATATACTCTAGCTTCCGGGTTTCTAAGTCTCCAAAAGTCAAGCAAGGAAGCTTCCTGTAAAATTCGCCCAAAGGGGGTTACTTCCCTATTAACCGTTAGTGTGTTATCATTAAATTTATCTAGTACAGGGTTAATCATATTGTTGAAATCTCCCAATAAGACCACAGGAATACTCGGGAGGTCTATAATAAGTGATATCAACTTTTTAAGGACTATTGGTGAATAGGGTGGGGGTATATACACACCAATAATAATGCATTCAGTGTTATATAATTTACCATGTAAAAATATAAAGCGCCCTTCTGTATCCACACGTTTTGTCTTGCATTCAAATGGGATGGCTCTGTGCATCAGAATGCTCACACCCCTGGCATACGTAGAATACGTGGCATGAAAACATTGCCCGGCCCACTGAGGAGTAAGCAAACGTGTTTGATCTGACGTTAAGTGAGTTTCCTGAAGGCAACATATTAATGGCTGGTATTGCTTCAGACTATCAATGACCGCCCTTCTTTTAATTGCGTCTTTAATGCCCCTAACATTCCAACTTAGGAATTTAACTGAGTTAGCCATACTCAATATTTACATATGGTGAATATTTCGCCAGCTCAGTCAAGGACCTCTCCCTAACAGTGTTAGTTTTAGAAGACAATATAAAATTTCTAATAGGATACCTCTTAAATAGCATTCTCATGGCTGCAAAGATTAAACAAATTCCCCAAAACCTTTCAAGCTTAACATAAACCCTCGTAGGCGGGTTACTGAGTTCGCCAACTAGTTCCCTCCTGGCATTCCCATACCGGGACTGGAGGCGTAAAGAACAACAGAACCCATCGGCGTCATCAGGCCCATGGGTAACAAATATTACCCAGTGGAGGGGTGACAAGCACATAGTTAACTGCACTACCGTGCTCAATAAAACTGTATATAACCAAGCTTAAACAGTTAAACCATTAGTATCCGAGCTCCCGCCCAATTCCCGGACAGTATGCATTCAGAACAATCTTGTCATGGACATCAAAGACTGGATTAGATCATAGCAGAGAAATAAACTAATATCACTTATGATTACATTGCAATAAGACTCTCTGAGGTATATCACAAACACACATTCAGTCATACACCCTGCCCAGAAATACTTATACAGCCGGGGACTTTAAGAATCACAGCAGCTCAGACTCCATCCACATTCTGTCTTGCTTCTCTTAACTGGCGTTCATGACGGTCCAACCACCGCAGAGCTTCCTTGGGGTCTTCAAAAAAGGATGTATTTCCCAACGCCGCAATTCTCAGCTTTGCTGGATAGATCATGGAGTAGGAGACGTCCAGTCCTCTCAGCCGTCTTTTAATATCAAGGAATCTCGCCCTTTTCTTTTGGACCTCCATAAAAATAATCAGGAAAGAAGGATATCTTGTGCCCATCAATAGATATTTCCGGAAGTTCTCTAGCTTTTCTGAGGATGATGTCACGATCCCTGTAGTGGAGAACTTTCATGAGTACAGGCCTTGGCGGAGCACCTGGGGGTAAAGGGCGGGTAGGGACCCTGTGGGCTCTCTCTATCGCAAATAAAGGAGTCAAAGTTTCGGGTCCAAACTGATCCTTCACCCATTTTTCAAAGAACTCCGTAGGCCTTGCCCCTTCCACTTTTTCCGGAACACCCACCAGTCTGACATTATTTCTGCGCAGGCGATTTTCCAAGTCGTCTTGCTTAGCCATGAGGGAATCCAACTGGCGTGCTTGGTTAGCTGACTCTCTCTTAATGGGTGTTATGGCATCTTCCACATCCCCCATACGATCTTCCAGGGCAGTGGTACGTTCTGCCAATCGTTTCAGATCGTGCCGCACAATGGAGATATCCTCTTTTATAGTTCCCACCTGCATATTGAGAGCAGTTAATGATTTACCACATTTTGCAATGGCTCTCATAACATCTTTAAGTGTGGGCTCTTCAGTGTCTGAATCAGGAGCATCTGCCCCGGTGTCCGCATCGCAGGCCAGCAGAGGATCATATCTATTTGGGCTGCAGACTTCTCTTATGTCTGCTCCAGCCTCTTCCTCCTCGATAAATTGCCTATTGGCAGATGAAGCCCGCTTATTTCTGTCCCTTGTAGCCTGCGAGAGAGCGGCGTCGCGTGCATACTTGCCGAGTCTCACTGCAGCCTCTTTCTATATTGTGCCTGCACGCTCCCGGCGGCTCGGCGTGTCGGGCCCGGCGCCATCTTGGATCTCCCTGGCTGCGCCCCGTCCTTCTCTCTTTCTGGACATGGCGGCAGGATCGGTGGTTCTATGCAGCAGGACTTCACTCCTCAACTGACTGGCGATATCGGCGGCTCAGGAGGGTGTAGTTTGTGCAGGTAAAGATGTGTCCACAGGATAAATTGCCGGGTTCAGTGCGGGAGCTCAGCGAACTTGCTGCCGCTCACATGCCTGGCTAGCCACGCCCCCCCATCGAATGACTTGATTTTATGTTTATACACGTGTTGATCTATTGGATTTAATTACATTTTATACACTTTATGATCCAAATGAAGTGTGCTCGCCCATTATTTTAGTATTAAAAAGAAAACAGTGGCTTTTTGGGGGGGCAAGGATCCGAAAATTATGCATAACAGGGTCAGAATGTCTGTCCAAACGACACGCACAAGTGGTACTTGTCAGAGGAGAGAGTGCCTTGTTGTGACCAAGCCTCCAAAACTTAGGCCTACAGAAGAAAAAGTGTCTTTTTCTGAAAGAGCCTAGGAAATTCTCCCATCTAATTGAGAGCAGCAGGAGTACAGTACAGAAAGGGTAAGGTAATAGCGGCATGTGGCAGCAACAGCAGTAGCAGCATAGGATGTAACATACAAGGCAGTAGCTCGATTAATAGGTAATAGAAGTAGTAGTGGCAGATGCATAACATTAATAGTGGTGCCAGTAGGGGGTTGATAGTTAAGAGCAGCAGCTGCAGCAGCAGCAGCAGCCCATATGGTACATGTTGGCAGGCAGACAGCAGCAGTGGCATGATAGTAGGCAGGCAGGCAGCAACAGTGACCAGATCTATTCATTGGCCTCAGTCGAAGGAATGTGAAAATTCGAACAAATCCAGGCTTGGTTCATTTAGAGTGAACGTGATGTTTTAGACACTGGCAATGGGCAATTTAGTCCGTTTGGGTGTCACCGCATGGGATGCGCACAGAAAACACTCTCCAAGATGACACGTATTGGAGAGAGTATTGGGCCAAATCCAATTTCTTAGGAACATTCAGGATGAATTCTCAATTGATATAATTTATTTTCTCATCTGTAGTATCTATAGTTACACATAAAATACCTCCTTATGCTTCATAGATCATTTTCCCCACTAAGTTTTTGTTGGTAGCCTTAAAATGTTCAATCAGCGCTTTTTCATAATAAGATTTTCCTCTAGTGGTAGCCTTAAACTTTTTAAGCAGTTGTTTTTCACAATAAGATCTTTTATTTATTGCCGTGCTTGTGTCCCCACATAATGCTTCTCTGGAAAAGAGACATGCAAGCTAGTCTACTTTCAAAAAGGAAAGGGAAACTGACTAACAGAAGAAATCCAGCTCTTTCTGGGTAACTACCCTTTTAGCAGACCTGAGCAAAAAAAACTTTGCTTGGCTGCCTGAGAGGCCTTAGTTGGTGTACTACTGATTTTTATGGAGGGCACCGATTATGCATGCAGATTTGATCCACTGGGATATGTGCTGTTTCAGCCCTGGATAATGAGGCTGACCTCGTGGAATGTGATCTAATCCCAATAGGGCACTGTTGACCAGCTTCTTGCTAACATCAACTATATATGCCACCAAACCTATCTAGCCAGAGTGGCTTTAATGGCTTTGTTGCCCTTATTAGGACTTTGAAATTCAATGAATAATGAATGAGTTCCAAACATTTTTTACTCTCTCCAGATAACATAGAACCCATCTTCAGACATCTAAAGTGTTTAGCTTCTGCTTCATCTGAACTTGAATGGAGAACGGAGAGGACAACTGCTTAGTTTAGGGCCAAATGATAGGTGACCTTCGGAAGCAATCCAGGCAATACAGTATTTCTTAAGGTCAAACAGTTCGATAGGTCTCTAAAATACATGATAATGCTTGGATTTCACTAATGCAACATGCAGGGGCGTAACTACCATAGCGTCAGACCATCCGACTGCTATGGGGCCCAGGGCAAGAGGGGGCCTAGTCTTAGTTGGGATTATCTCCTCTTCTACTGGGAGGTGAAAACATGGTCAGGACTCTACCTTTTAAAGGAACAACTTTTAGTAAATGAGGCAGGGTTGTTGAAAAGGGTGTCCTGGTTTGATCCTTGCTATGGGGCCCTTACTTCTCTATGTACGCCACTGGCAACATACGTAAGCAATAGCTAAAAAAGGAAACTTTCCATGACGAGAAACACTGGCTAATTTCTTCTATAGGTTCAAATGGTGACACTGCTTTAGAAGATTTCAAAGAAAAAGCATCAGTGATATATGCTCTTTTAACTAGGGAGTAGTGATGAGCGAGCATGCTCGGCCGAACTGCTGTTTGGCTTGAGCATTGCTATACTCGGCAGATCAGAGTGCTCGGCCGAATACGTCAGGTGCTCGAGTACAATTTAATACAATTAAAGTCAATGGGAGACCTGAGCATCCAACCAGGCACCCCCTGCTCAGGTGTCTGGTTAACAAAATTTTTTAGAAATTGATGGAAAGCACATCAAAATGGTTTGGAAACAGCATTAAGAGGATGGCTGGATGCGTCTTGGACTCCTATTATCTACGACATACAATAAACAACCACACAAAGGCTATATGCCAAAAGCCAGGTATATACAAGCCATCAATGTATCCATGAAATAAAATAAAATCTGACACTGGGAAAGCTGGGTAATAACTCAGTGATAAAATCTGACACTGGGAAAGTTGGGTAATAACTCAGTGAAGATATCTGACACTGGGAAAGGTAGGTAATAAATCAGTGATGATATCTGACACTGGGAAATCAGGGTAATAACTCAGTGATAAGATCTGACACTGGGAAAGTTGGGTAATAACTCAGTGTAGATCGCAAATATTCTAATTGCAAATTTTTGGTGTGCGAATTTTCCATGAAAAAGGCTACACTAATAGGCTTGTCATAAGACTCATAGTCTCATTTTGTCGCCCTAATATTGATCTAGGTGTGCAGGTCCACCCAAGCCATCCAACAGATGCAAAGTAACTTTGAGGTTTACTGGTTCTCAGTCAGATAAGAGCTGGTTTGGAATTTCTCATAGTGCACAAGGCTGCCATTGTAAGGTATGCTGGCTGTTATCTGTCTCATGGATAGATTGATGGCTTGCACATACCTGGCTTTTGGCATATAGCCTTTGTGTGGTTGTCTATTGTATGTCGTACATAATAGGAGTCTAAAACGCATCCAGCTATCCTCTTAATGCTGTTTCCAAACCATTTTGATGGGGTTTCCATCAATTTCTAACCTTTTTTTATGAACCAGACGCCCTCTTCTCTTACAAGCAGGTGGTGCCTGGGGTTCTCCCATTGACTTCCATTGTGCTCGGGTGCTTGGTAGAAGACACAAGCACACTTTGGTGCTCGCTCAACACTACTAGGGAGTCCATTTTGGATAACACAGCAAGAAGCAATCTTCTGCAGGGAACAGTGAATTTCTAGAGTGTTTAACCACTGCCAAATTAACTTTAGGAGGTAATTCCCATCTATCAGTAGACTTGGAATGTAGGCGATAGACCTATTTAAATCTAGACTCTGGATCGCTTCTTTTCTTAGGTTTCTTCCAGTCTGTCTGTAGTAAACTTCCTAGCACAGGGTGATCAGGATACACTTTTTTTTGTACAGGAAAATAATATAAGGATTTTTTTGGGACATTTTATTAACAGCTTTCAGAAGTTTATCCTCTTTACTTAATAAATAGCAATCATATGCGCCACTGTCAGAAATCTGAGACACCTAGTCCACCTCAAACAATAACTTTACAGAGAATAAGGATAACTGTTCCACATGCTCCTTGTCCACCTTCCTTCTCTTAGCTCTCTGCATTTGCAATATCTCTTTAAATACCGCTGAAAGCTTAGACTTAAACCAAGTAAAAAAACTGGTCAGCCTGATTACTGATGATCTTTTAAGGGAGCATTTTCAAAGCACACATCACCATCACGTTCATCAGGACGTGGCTGAGAGCAAGCTAAATACATCCTATGTCTGATTTTCCAGCATTAGACATCTAGGATGAAAAACACAACACATGCACCAGTGACTGTAAGAGCAGAACAATCAATAGAATCCTGCACTCAGTACACTTACTGTGACCAAAACAGACCCGGCTACCTCAGCACTAGCACGGCATCAAAGCGCGTACAAACTGAAGGGACATTATAATACAGGGAGCACTACAGTAAAGTTTAAACTGCAGGGGGGCATTAGAATTAAAGAAGGCACTGCAGGGGAGACATTATAAATAATGTGACACTATGGTTATATTATTACTTCTGGGGGTACTGTAGGGGCATTATTATTGGACACATTATGGAGGGCATTGCTATTAATGGAGGCACTCTTGGGGGGTATTATTACTAATGAGGGCACAATTACTGATGAAAGCAGTCCGGGAGCACTATTACTATAGAGCACTGTTATTTCTAATAGTGTAATGTTTGTGGGCATCGGGGAGCACAGCAGGCACATTATTGGGAGTAGCAGCATGATGACAGTGGCCTGTATAAATTTGGGACTGATCTAGGGTCTGTATAAATTTGGGGGCTGATTTGAAAAATCTGTAACAGTCTCCCATATACCATATGCCATATAGTAATACTAGTGTCTTCTTATGTGGTAGAGGGGGCTGCACACCCCTGACCAAAGATCCAAAGATGCCTGTGATGGTCTGGACCAAATGGAGAAGAAAAGGGAAGCGAAGAACTCAAATCCATAGAGATGTCACCTGTAAGTCACTGAATCTGTCCTACTTCTTTTCGAATGTGTGGTCAATTTAAGTTGATTTTTTTTGGGAGAGGTGGCACAATTTGCCGGCTCCGCCTAGAGCACCAAAATACCTCATCCCGGTCCTGCGCATCTGCCAATACTACTACTACCCATAGAAAACCAATCTAATGCCTTGTATGTTCCATGCTATGCTGCCTCTGCTGCCGCTACTATTGCAGCCACGTGTCTCTAATACCCTACCTTTTCCATATTCACACTGTACCGCTGCTTTTTCAAGTTTTATTCAGAATGAGCCACTTTTTCTTTGAACAGTTAACACTTGTGCGCTTCGCATGGAAGGCATTCTGTTCCCGTGAAGGCATCATTTTTGGATGCCCCCCCCCCCCCCCCAACAAGCCACTGTGTTTATTTTTGCTTAGTTTTTTTCCTCACATAACACTGTGTGTGTTTAAACACCATCTGTCCCCGGTAAGGCATTATTTTTGGAAGCTTTGGAAAATGAAAAAGCATAACACATGAGACAGGTCGGTGTGTACTTAAACACACTGTTCGTTAATGCCGTCAAACCTACATTTACCCATAGCTATATACTGTATGTCAGTGTTACTCTGACATGATTTACTATTGCTGTCATTGCTTTCAAAACCTTAAGGAGGGGGAGGGGAAAAAGAAAAGGCAAAAATTCATAAAAAAATTTATGAAAAGAGATAACATCTTCTCCGAAAATTTCTGTGCCCTAGGAGACAAGATTGTGACACATACCAATTCGAGCCACTTTGCTTCAGGTACAATCAATTTGAGTCTGAAATGAACTTTTTCAAACTTCGGTAAACCAAAAGGTTTGCTAGTCTCTAGTCGGTCTGAATTGTTAATGGTCACATAGTATTGAAGGTGCTGACAGAATATCTAGACAATGTGATCTTCATTAGCTCAATTAGAGCTTGCTGTGGAACTTATAGATATGTGGTACTCGGAGAAAAAAAAAAAAAGGGTTGATTTGTATCTATTACTAGATGCACATTCGCTGGGAACAGGACAGGTGTACAGCTAGTAATAAGCATTATTAAACTATCTGCCTCAATGTCCACATGTTTTAATGTGAATAATTCATATTTGCACACCAGCTTGCCAGCATGTACTATGAAAATGTCTGCTGATCCTTTTCTATTCATTAGCGACCTCCATTCATTTACACTGGAGCAGTCTTCCTGTCTGTCCCCAGTGAAAGTGAATGGAGGCCGCTGATGGACAGTGCCCTCCATCAGCAGCCATTTTTAGAGTACAGCTCCGGTAAGCAGGTGAAATGACCTTCATGTAAACACGAAATATTCATATTAAACTATTGGACATCGCTGCTGATAGTTTAATAGCGCTTATTAGTAGTTGCTTGTATGTGCTTTGCTGTTCCCAGCACACGTTCAGCTAGTAGCCAGCCCCTTTAAGAATCCATGCATAATATTTCTGAAACTGATACAAATGATGAAATGTTTTTCTGTTATTTTTTGGCGTTTGGTCTTATTGTGCTGTATTTTATGGATCCAAGAAAAGGACATATACACTAATATCCATATTGTTTGTCTGTATATGTTTGTATCCATTAGAAATTAATTCAATCCTTAAAATGTCTTTTCCATTATATTTGTTTGGAACTCGACATTTTCAAATGTCCCACAGCTCAATGTACTGTACTTCATCTTCTATTTTAAGCATATTTACTGATCCAGATACTCTAATTGGATCAAACAATGAGAGAACACAAGAAGGTTTGATGGCTTCAGAAAAGGATTTCATCACATCTCTTTCTGAACAAAGCTGATCTGGCATTCATAATAGCATGACAAAAATGAAGAGCTCACTTTTTCTGGCAGCCCTACTACACATGTCTACTTATGTGGTGCATGTCCTAGGGTTCCGACTGACCAGGCCCAATAACAATGCACAGCACACACGGAAGATAATGCAGTGCAGGGGACTTTATTGAATCTCCAAATTAGACATGTGGAAACATTTTGGACTTATGCCCTTTTGTAATCCATGTGGTCACTATCGTCACCAACCGATCCTTGGATGGCTTACATCCCCACACTGACCTGCATGGCTTGATAAGGAGAGTATGTCTGAAAGGTTGCCACATGTCTTGAAGCCTCAATAAAGTTCTCTGCCATGTATTTTCTACAGTGTGTGCTGTAAAAATGTAAACAGCTTGTCTCATCTTGACAATTCCTTTTTCACAATCCCGATTGCAGCATATAAACTTCAGAAATGTGGTCCCATGCTGTGAGCCAGAGCAGAGAGCTGCTAACAGTGAATGGCCACATGCAATATTACATTTTCCCTGGTGAAATCAGTAGCAGCTCTAAGAATTAAGAGGTTGTGAACACTGCAACATGGGATCGAATGATTGTCGATGGTGTCACAGTATAACATGTGATAAACATTGATGCGACAGTTTAACAAAATCCAGACCTGATCGATTTTGTGTTGCAAGATGCAAAAGACTTTTACTCCATGGACTTTAAAGTAAGTCACTTGTGACATGTGACTCGCCTGCGACTTTTCTGTGACTTGGCTGTGTTTTTACAGCCAACCCTCAGCTCTAAAGAAATAACGTGACGCTACAAATCACTTTTTGCTGAGGTTTGACACGTCGCTGTGTTGCTCCAGCCTAATAGAGAGAACATACAAGACTGAAATAGTAAAGTGATCACTCTGAAACATAAAAGCTATCCATTGTGAGAAAATGAGAGCAACACATACAGTAATTGTATTGCAAAACGTTCTAATTGTATATTACAGTAATAGATATGATTTACACTTATACATGAACATGTGACAATAACATTATTGTTGTAAATGTGACCAGAAAACAGCACCAAAAGGATCTGTAAACTCTTGAAGATCACTGTAGGTTTGTTATTATCATAAAAAGCTGTCCAGACTCAATTTTTTGCAGGTCGAATTTGGGGCAGATTTCTCGACAAAAAGCAGCCAAGTGGCAACCGCTTCCCATTATTTTTAGTGTTCTTTCTTGGCACGGCAATAAACCGCTGCATTGCAGCCTCCCATTGAAAACAAAGGGAGGTAGTTTCTAGGAGGCTACCCAGCGTTTTTTTGGTGCTGAATCAGCGCCAAATTCAGCCTAGAAAAAACATTGTCTGAGCAGCCCCTAACAGAGAAAATGCCAATTTATGTCCTGAAAATATTACCAGCAACATTCACTGTATAATGCTGGACAGTCTGGGGGTCTCATGTAGTATATTCCTCCATTTTCGTAGAAAATGTTCTTGGTGTTAATGCACCTTCTTTTTAGCCTCTTCTAATTTTTCTGCAATCAGTTGTTGAATCCTTTTGTTTTTTGTCTTTTCATACCTTCTACGTGGTAGGAGATTAGGACGGGGGACTTCATTGTCAAGCCGATTGGTTTTGTAGAGCACATCTACTCTGTTGGTGTCTTTGTCACTTACATTTCTAGTAGACATCTTTGTACTGTAAACAGGAGTATGTGATATGGTATATGGGATGCTTGGAAGAGTTGGATTTGCTGCTGAAAGCATTTCAATGCTGTTATTTCTTACATTATTGTCACTAAAATTTTGAGATGAATTGCACAAGTTACAGCACAGGTTGCTATATCCACGTTTCGAGCAATAACGAGATAGCACCTCCAAACGACAGAAAACAGATTTATCCCCAAGACAGTTTGCTTCTGAAAGACAGAAAATAATAACTATTATTTAAGTAACTAAAAAACTCGTTATTATAGTACTTATCTTGCAAAATCTGTATACATACAATAGTCTGCTCAAATGTATATCCAGAGGTGACCGGGTAGAATACATTCTAGAACTTACCTGTCACTAAAATGTCATTTTCTATGTTTTTGGACCAGTCATTAAAGGGCTTCTGTCAGCCCACTAAACCGTTTTTTGTTTTTTTTTGCTTAATAATAACCCCTACACTGCGATCTCTCCATACATAAGTAAAATAATAATTTTGGTTCAGTAGAATTTGCTAAAACCCTATTTTTATAATATGTAAATTACCTTGCTACCAGCAAGTAGGGCGGCTACTTGCTGGTAGCAGCCGCATCCTCCGATGGTAATGACGCCCCCTCTGCTTGTTGATTGACAGGGCCAGCGGACGGGATTTTTCTCCGCTGGCCCTGCCTGTTTTCATTCAATATCTGGCGCCTGCGCCGCGGCCGTACCTCTCTTCAATCTGCGCAGGCGCACTGAGAGGCGGCCACTCACTCGGCCGCTTCATCCTCAATGCGCCTGCGCCGGGTGTAGATGTGATGTCATCGGCGCAAGCGCATTCAGGATGAAGCGGCCGAGTGAGTGGCCGCCTCTCAGTGCGCCTGCGCAGATTGAAGAGAGGTACGGCCGCGGCGCAGGCGCCAGATATTGAATGAAAACAGGCAGGGCCAGCGGAGAAAAATCCCGTCCGCTGGCCCTGTCAATCAACAAGCAGAGGGGGGTCATTACCATCGGAGAATGCGGCTGCTACCAGCAAGTAGCCGCCCTACTTGCTGGTAGCAAGGTAATTTACATATTTTAAAAATAGGGTTTTGGCAAATTCTACTGAACCAAAATTATTATTTTACTTATGTATGGATAAATCGCAGTGTAGGGGTTAATATTAAGCAAAAAAAAAAAAACGGTTTAGTGGGCTGGCAGAAGCCCTTTAAAGAATTATGATAAACATATTCTGTTGTATATGATTTTCTTAAAGTAGATTATACCACAGCTATCCTGAATCTTTGTATCAATAAATAGCTTCTGATGGATATTCGACTGAAAATTCTGCAACAAATTTGTGACAAAATCTGCAAGAATTACAATAAGTATTTGCTTTGGATTTGACACAAATTTCACCCTATGCATTACAAAGGATGAAATCCGTTTTTAATGCAAAACGTGGATGACTTATTTAAATATCTCTTTTTTTGCTGATACTGTAAAATATTATATCCACAAGTCTGTGATGGATAATCTGCACTGTATATGCGCTGTGTGGACATACCCTTAGGGTAATTCCAGCAAGGTGTGGTTTTGCATGCAGCAAATCTGCACTGCTTTCCAGTGCCAGAAAAGTGGATGCTATTTAACGAAATCTCATTCACACACTGTGAAAAAATCCACAGCGTAAACTGACCTGTTTTGTACATTTTTTACCATGGTGCATAGGGTTAAATCAGTGGAAAATCCACTATTAGATCCATGACAAATGCACATTATTAGGCCTCATGCATTATTAGGCCTCATGCGGTCCGTGGTTTCCCGGCCTGGCATCCTGCTGAGAGTGTTCCACGGCCTTGTGCATGAGGCCTTATTATTATTTATTCCAAGGAGCTGTACAACTAAAAGGGAGTGTATGTACATAATATAAAACAACACAAGTGGAAAAACCAACAGTACTGTCACATTTGCCAGGTCTGCTGCAGATTTTCCTTTTTCTATGAAGCTGAGAAACCCTTTAACCACAAAATAAATAGTGTTGATCGCGAATATTGTAATCGCGAAATTTTTATCGCAAATATTGGCACTTCAAGAATTCGAGAATATCTAGAATATAGTGCTATAGCTTCGTAATTTGTGAATATTCTAGATTTATTTTTCATCAGTACCAATGATGCCTCCCTGGTTCTTGCTTGTGGGCCAATGAGAAGGCTGCAATATATTTGACTTTAGGAGTAGTGTTGATCGCGAATTTTCGTATTGCGAACTTTTATAGTGAATTTTCCGATTGCCGATTTTTGCAATCAAGAAAATAATGACTGGAGATCACAAATTCTCGAATATATGACAAATATTCGCGAAATATTGCGAATTCGAATATTGCCCCTGCCGCTCATCACTGAAAATAAATATGCAATTCTTTAAAGGGAACCTGTCACCGGGATTTGATGTATAGAGCTGAGGACATGGGTTGCTAGATGGCTGCTAGCACATCTGCAATACCCAGTCCCCATACATATGTGTGCTTTTATTGTGTAAAAAAATGATTTGATCCATATGCAAATTAACCTGAGATGTGTCCTGTACGTGAGAGGAGTCCAGCGTGAAGGAGCCCAGCACCGCCCAGCATCCTCAGAATCTCCTTCTTGCTCCCCGACGTCAGAAAGCCAGAGCGCCTTAATCTCGCGATGCATCATGGTTTGATTTTACATTGAATAAGTGTCTCTTGAGGTGAATAGGTGCAGTTCTGCAGTAACCAGCTCTGTCCGCTACACAACGGACAGAGCTCTATAGTTCTGGCACCTATTTTTACTGTCGGAGCTACTCTCGAACAGTGGATCAGCAAGTGTGCAGGACGTCAAACTTCCACTGATCAGATATTGATGACCTGTCCTGGGGATATATCATCAATATAAAAGAAGTGGACAGCTACTTTAACCCCTTAAGGACTTAGGGCGTACCGGTACGCCCTATTTCCCGAGTCCTTAAGGACTCAGGGCGTACCGGTACGTCCTAAGTTTAAATCGCGATCACGGCGCCGCGGGGGTTAATCCGAACAAGATGTCCGCTGAAATCATTCAGTGGGCATCCTGTCACAACGCCCGGGGGGTCATGTGACCCCCCCGTGTCGGCGATCGCCTCAAACCGCAGGTCAATTCAGACCTGCGGTTTGCGGCTTTTACCTGCATATGCGGCGGGTGTCGGCGGTGCCATCGGGTTTCCATGCGGCTGTGGGGGGTACCCGGTGACGAGCCTGTGAGATCCAGCCCCCTGGATCTCACAGGCAGGAAGCTGTATGAGTAATGCACACAGTATTACTCATACAGCCAATGCATTCCAATACAGAAGTATTGGAATGCATTGTAAAGGAATATATCCCCCAAAGTTCAAGTCCCAAAGTGAAAAAAAAGTTGAAAAAATAAAGTTTTCCCCCCCAAAAAATTAAAGTTTCAAGTAAAAATAAACAAAAACGTAATTTTCCCCAAATAAAGTAAAAAAAAATTGGTAGAAAATAGGGGGAAAAAATAGTATACATATTAGGTATCGCCGCGTCCAAACAATTTTTTTGTCACCTTACATCACAAAAAGTTCAACAGCAAGCGATCAAACAGGCGTTTGCCCACCAAAATAGTACCAATCTAACCGTCACCTCATCCCGCAAAAAATGAGCCCCTACCTGAGACAATCGCCCAAAAAATAAAAAAAACTATGGCTCAGAATATGGAGACACTAAAACATCATTTTTTTTGTTTGAAAAAAGCTGTTATAGTGTAAAACTTACATAAATAAAAAAAGTATACATATTTAGTATCGCCGCGTTCGTATCGACCGGCTCTATAAAAATATCACATGACCTAACCCCTCCGATGAACAACGTAAAAAATAAAAAATAAAAACTGTGCTAAATAAACCATTTTTTGTCATCTTACATCACAAAAAGTGTAATAGCAAGCGATCAAAAAGTCATATGCAACCCAAAATAGTGCCAATCAAACCGTCATCTCATCCCGCAAAAAATGAAAGCCTACCTAAGATAAAATCCCAAAAACTGAAAAAGCTATGGCTCTCAGAATATGGAGACAGTAAAACATGATTTTTTTTTTTGTTTCAAAAATTATATTATTGTGTAAAACTTACATAAATAAAATAAAAGTATACATATTAGGTATCGCCGCGTCCGTATCGACTGTCTCTATAAACATATCACATGACCTAACCCCTCAGATGAACACCGTAAAAAATGTAAAATAAAAACTGTGCTAAATAAACAATTTTTTGTCAACTTACATCACAAAAAGTGTAATAGCAAGCGATCAAAAAGTCACACGCACCCCAAAATAGTGCCAATAAAACCATAATCTCATCCCAAAAAAATCATACCCTACCCAAGGTAATCGCCCAAAAACTGAAAAGATTATGGCTCTCAGACTATGGAAACACTAAAACATTATTTTTTTGCTTCAAAAATGAAATCATTGTGTAAAACTTACATAAATAAAAAAAAAGTATACATATTGGGTATCGCCGCGTCCGTATCGACCGGCTCTATAAAAATATCACATGACCTAACCCCTCAGATGAATGTTGTAAATAACAAAAAATAAAAACGGTGCCAAAACAGCTATTTCTTGTTATCTTGCCTCACAAAAAGTGTAATATAGAGCAACCAAAAATCATATGTACCCTAAACTAGTACCAACAATACTGCCACCCTATCCCGTAGTTTATAAAATGGGGCTACTTTTTTGAAGTTTCTACTCTAGGGGTGCATCAGGGGGGCTTCAAATGGGACATGGTGTCAAAAAAAACAGTCCAGCAAAATCTGCCTTCCAAAAACCGTATGGCATTCCTTTCCTTCTGCGCCCTGCGTTGTGCCCGTACAGCTGTTTACGACCACATATGGGGTGTTTCTGTAAACTACAGAATCAGGGCCATAAATATTAAGTTTTGTTTGGCTGTTAACCCTTGCTTTGTTACTGGGAAAAATGGATTAAAATGGAAAATTTGCCAAAAAATAGAAATTCAGAAATTTCATCTCCATTTGCCAATAACTCTTGTGGAACACCTAAAGGGTTAACAAAGTTTGTAAAATCAGTTTTGAATACCTTGAGGGGTGTAGTTTATAGAATGGGGTCATTTTTGGGTGGTTTCTATTATGTAAGCCTCGCAAAGTGACTTCAGACCTGAACTGGTCCCTAAAAATTGGGTTTTTGAAAATATCTGAAAAATTTCAAGATTTGCTTCTATACTTCTAAGCCTTGTAACATCCCCAAAAAATAAAATATCATTTCCAAAAGGATCCAAACATGAAGTAGAAATATGGGGAATGTAAAGTAATAACTATTTTTGGAGGTATTACTATGTATTATAGAAGTAGAGAAATTGAAACTTGGAAATTTGGTATTTTTTTTACAAATTTTTGGTAAATTTGGTATTTTTTTTATAAATAAAGATGATTTTTTTTTTACTTCATTTTACCAGTGTCATGAAGTACAATATGTGACGAAAAAACAATCTTAGAATGGCCTGGATAAGTCAAAGCGTTTTAAAGTTATCAGCACTTAAAGTGACACATGTCAGATTTGAAAAAAATGGCCTGGGCAAGATGGTGAAAACTGTCCTTAAGGGGTTAAAGGGGTTCTCCGGGCATTTTAGTAATCCATCCTTTGTACTATCCTATGGAAAGAAGATAATTTAGTTAGTACTTACCTGTCCCTCCGTCTTTTAATAATGCAATCTGTGTTGCACTCTTACAGGTTGCAAGCTGGTCCACTAGATATATGCCCTTTTCTTCCAGTTCAACTGCCTAATAGTAGATGCAGCTGAACAGGAAAAATAAGACACACATATATAGTTGGGACCTCATTTGCCCACAAGCAAGAAGCAGGGAGGAATCATGTGTTCTGTTCAGATGGAAAAAAAAGTACAATACTTTTGCTACTATTGTGGCCATGTGCCTCTTATTACATTAGACTTTCCACATTCACACTGCACTGATACTGCTCCTAATTAAAATGAGCAACTTTTTCTTCTGACTATCAACACATGTGTGCGTCACATGGGCAGGCATTCTGACCCTGTCAAGGCACAATTTTTGGGTTATTCACTTTAGAAAAAAGACGACTGAGGGGAGATCTAATTACTATGCATAAATATATCAGGGGACAGTACAGAGATCTCTCCTATCATCTGTTTATCCCCAGGACTGTGACAGTGACGAGGGGACATCCTCTGCGTCTGGAGGAAAGAAGGTTTGTACACAAACATAGAAGAGGATTCTTCACGATAAGAGCAGCTGGATACCCTGTGAACGCCATAGAGGGAGTAGTTCCAGAAGCTGTAACCGGGTAATATAATAGGGAAAAGGGTCCATGATCACTGGAATGTGCGCCAATGGGTGATAGTGGTACCTTAATCTAAGAAATGCTAAGCCAGTTGATAAGGAGGGCTCTGAGATGTCTGGCAGGGACCGGAGCAGTTTCAATATGAACCCAGGGAATTGAGGTGTCTACTAACCACCATCTCCTAAGCGATTGGGTTGTCAAAAAATAGTCTGGGAGGCCAAGTCCTCCCCATATTTAAGCCCTGGAAAGAGTAGTTGCAGCAATACAGGGTTTGTTACCGGACCAAACAAAATTATTAAGTAAGCCTTGTACTCCAAAAAAGAAATGGTTGGGGGCTTTAATGGGGACAGTCCTAAAAATAAACAAAAGTTTAGGTAATATCAGCATTTGGAAAGTCGCAGTATGGCCTACCCGGGAGATTTCGTATTTATTATACTTGAAAGTCTCATTGACGATAAATGACCAAATTGTTTAATGAGTGAGAGGGCAACTAGCAAAGTGGTTTGGGGAGAGGACAAAGTCAGGAGCACATCTTCTGCATATAGAGATATGCGATGTTGTCTAAATCCAATCAGAATGCTGGGAATATCCGGGTGGAGTCTAATCGCTTGAGCAAGGGGTTCAATGGCTAAAATTAAAATCAAGGGTGATAGGAGACAACCCTGATGGGTGCCATTTGTTAAAGGTAATAAGGACGATACTTCCCCATTGACAAATACTTTTGCCGAGGATTTAGAGTAGAGGGCTTGTATGGCTGTGATGAAGGTCTCCCTTAGTACCTTAACCCCTAACACCAGGAAGGCAAACGACCAGTTCAGGTGAACAAATGCCTTCTCGACGTCCAACTTAACCAGCAAGGCCTGGCTGCCACTTCAGTTAATATAATCTACTAAGTTTATGGCCCAACGAGTGTTCTCTGTAATTTGGCTGCCCTTAACAAATCCGTCTGATCAATCCCTATTAATGAGGGTAGTATAGTAGACAATCTGGTGGCGAGGGCCTTGGCATAGATCTTTAAATGTGAGTTTAGGAGGGAGATGGGTCTGAAGTTCTGGTGTTTGTAAGAAGCTTTACCGGGCTTCGGTAGGACTACAACAGTGGCCGCAAGCATCTCCTCTGGGAGTAAGCCCTCTTGGAGTGCCTCAGTCTAAACCGGTAGCATATGGGGGAGAAGTTGATCCTAAAGGTTTTATAGTATATGTTAGATAGGCCATCAGGGCCAGGGGATTTATGTAGAGGCAGGGAGGTAAGAATCTTAGAAAGTGAGTAAGGGGGAGAGATAATAGGTCTCATTGCAGAGGAGAGAGGGCTGGGAGATGTAACTTTGAGAGTTAAGTGCTGATATCTGAGAGGGGAGCTATATATGTCTCAGTGGAATTTCAAAGGTTATATAATGAGGAGTAATAGTCCACAAATTGATCTGCAATTGCTTTCAGGTCATAAATCTTACTTCTGTCGACTGAATGTAATAAATAGGGTATTCTAGATTTGGCTGTGAGCATCTTGAGACGACGGGCTAATAACTTCCCAGCTTTACTATCCTGAGAATAATAATTTGCTTTTACAGATCTCAAGTTCTTTTTATAAGTAAAAAGAAGACATTCCCTGATTTGCTTCCTAAGGGAGCGAATCTGAGTAGCCCTCTTTAAAGAGAAGGAGGTTTTATTAATAGATTCCAGGGAAGTCAATTGGGAAAGTATGGTTTGTAATTTCTGTTCTCTGTATTTCTTAGCCTGGTGGCCTAGCTTAATAAATATACCCCTAATAAACGAGTATAGACTGAGTATTAAGCAAATTTGCTGACTAGTCAGCAAAAAGCATTCAGATAGGGCTTTTTCTAGTTCAGCCTTGTAAACCGTGTTAGAAATAATGTAGGGATTGTAACGCCATAGAGTTTCCATAATGTTATAGGTCTCAGTTACAGAAAAGGAAATGTTCGCATGGTGAGACCACTTAATCAACTCAATAGTGGATTGTGTGGCTAGCTGGAGGAGCAATCTACCCAAGAGGAATAAGTCTATACGGAAGTAAGTATTATATACTGGCGAGAAGGAGGAGTAATCCCGCTCAGACGATGGTGAATTCTCCAAATGTCGTACAGTTCCTCACAAGTCAGCAGAGGGTTGAGGGCAGGGTATAGCCCCCTAGTGGTAGCTGTAGAGTCCACCCCAGCATCTGGCACGATATTAAAAATCACCACAAATAATGAGTTGGCCCTTCTGCACTCTGGCGACTTTGGCTAGTAATCTATTGAGAATACACAATTGATGTTTGTTAAAAGCATATAGAACAACTATGGTGTAAATAATGGTTTTAAACGCACACACCTGATTGATGAATCTACTATTAGTATCCAGTATTGTGGTAATAGGTGAGAAGGCAACAGAGTTACTGAAGGCCAATACAACACCCCTCTGCTTCTTGTGAGAGTGGGACTGCACGACATGGGGATATAAATTATGTTGAATCCTATGCACATCTTTGCTAATAATGTGGGAGCCGGCGACGCGCTCTCTCTCTGCAGTGCCGCTGGCATCCCGCTTGTGAGGAGGAGCGAGGACGCGGCCGGCATCCTCGTCTCCATGGTAAAAAGGGGGAACTGAGCGCTGGTGCTAGTGAGTCGGCGCTCAGGTGTACAGAGATGCTGGACATGGGTCATGTGACGCTGGCCACGTCACGTGACCCATCAAGAGGTTGCCTGTGATTGGTCTTATCACCTCACTAGCGTATTTTGCATGTGTGACTTCGGTTTGTTTGACCTCGGCTTGTATTACCCCTTTTGTGCCTGCGTTATCTCCTGGCTCTTGATCTCAGCTCCATTGATTCTTTTGCTATTTTGGGGCTGGCCTGGGAAGCTCTCGCTTCCGTGTTGTCTGTCTTTGTGTATAGTTTCCTCCCTGTGTAGTGTCTCCCCTTCCTTAGGCCCCTGCACGTACGTAAGCTAGGGACTGCCGCCCAGTTATGCCCCGTTGGTTAGGATGGACCGTGCATGTAGGTAGTGATAGAGGTGTGGGTGGAGTTAGGGCCACACTTATCCCTACCTGTTTGTGACATAATGTGAGACTTTTGCACGCAAAGTATGTCAGTTTTAAGTTGTAGTGCTTCAGAGCACATGAAGGATAGTTTTTTTGGGCTGTTGAGCCCTTTAACATTTAAAGATATATATTTAAAGAGGACCTTTCACTACAATAAAAAATCTAAACTAAGCATACAGACATGGAGAGCAGTGCCCAGGGATCTCCCTGCACTTACTATTATCCCTGGGCACCGCTCCGTTCTCCCGATATAGGTTCCGGTATCTTCAGATCTTTGGCTCAACTGGGAGGAACCTGCCGGTGTCTCCTTCTCCCAGGCTGGAGTGCTGGCCAATCGCAGTGCTCAGCTCATAGCCTGAGAGTTTTTTTTTTTGTCTCAGGCTATGAGCTGAGCTCAGGCTGCAAAAAAAATCACACCCCAAACACTGTCCATATGCCCCAAATACACAGTTCCACCAGCTGTAATTACAGCCAAAGAGTTGCTCCTCCACTAATATGCAAGCACACACAGGTGCACCGATCTCAGGTATCAAACAGGTAAAACATTCTATAAAGGCTTTGGGTTCTTAGAGCATACCAAGACTAAACATTAAAGGTTAAAGCTTACCTAAAAAGGTGTATGTGCAGTACCCCAGTAGAGGGGTTATCTGCAAATGGTTTGTGATCTAATGTAATGTTATGATATATAATGTAATGCACACCCAGTATGGCCTGGTATGATTTTCAGGGACAGTGTTAATAACCCTGTTCTACCCCTCTTAGAAGGGGTAGGACTGGGCTGGCCCTACTTCCTGACTACGGAGAGAGTATAGACCAGTGTGTGAGGAGGGAGGAACCAAGTCCATGTGTTCCTTCTTCTTAGTCCTCAGGTTCCAAAGACTAACTGATCTCTGTGAAAGTTACTGCTTCTGCTACAGCAAGAGAGAAAGAAAGAACATTGAATCTGCAAGGCTAAGCTAAGGAGTCAGCAAGTTAATCTGTGACTACACCTAACCAGACTTTGCTGCTCGTGAGGGATTACCGTTAAAGGTGTTGTCCGGGTTCAGATCTTCACCCCTCTAGTCCCCCTGATATGAGCTTTTTATGCTCCGATGCTCTCTTTTGATCTGCGCTGAATTGGGCAGGGCAAGAGCTTTTTCTGGAGATCCGGGGACCCACTGGGCTCTCCATGGGTAAGTTAGGCAGAGGCTTCCGCCCAGCAGTGAGGCTGGTGACATCACTGCCACTAATGGGTGGGCTTTAGTGCTGCTCTAGCCTGTAAAATGGCTAGGGCAGTGCTAAAGCCTGCCCATCAGAGATGGCGATGTAACCGGCAACACTTCTGGGTGGAAGTCTCCGACTAGCAGTGTGCTAATGTAAAGAAAAAAAGCCCTTGCCCTTGTATCGAAATGCTCTAATGCTCATATCAGGGGGGGCGGAGGGGTGAAGATAAGGATATGTCCGGGTTCAGCTCTGAACCCAGACAACCCCTTTAAGACACCTGTAAGACTTAACCACATCCTGGCCAGACATGTATCAAAAGACCTGTATACCGTTGTGGACACTAAAGCCATAATTGCTAGATTACAGTTACCATATGCAATTATTTTGCATATTACTGTTTCCCAGGGAGCTTTGCACTTTGGATTGCTGTGTCGAGACTCTTAAATGAGGCTCCACAGTGTTTTCTGTAGCTGGTCTCCCTAAGCTCAGCCATTGTTTTGTTTGAGTAGTCTCCAAGGCATTGCTCCCGGTTAGCCAGAATCCTTCTCCACACTGATAAGTGGCAACAGCCCGAAACAGCTGTCTGTGGATGGATAACTGGCTTAGGTCTTCCCCGTCACAGCCTTAAAGCTTGTAAAAGAGCGGGATCTTGACATAGGGGTCACTTAATATGGTGGATTTGGTGATCTCTGTAATGGGGACACCCCTTTGCTCGGTTTTCCTTCCTTTGAGGGATATCTGGCTTTCACTGTGTTGAAGACCCATAACTGGGGCTCCACAATTATTTTGCATATTACTGTTTCCCAGGGAGCTTTGTACAAACCGGATTCCAAAAAAGTTGGGACACTATACAAATCGTGAATAAAAACTGAATGCAATGATGTGGAGGTTCCAACTTCTAATATTTTATTCAGAATAGAACATAAATCACGGAACAAAAGTTTAAACTGAAAAAATGTACCATTTTAAGGGAAAAATATGTTGAATCAGAATTTCATGGTGTCAACAAATCCCAAAAAAGTTGGGACAAGGCAATTTTCACCACTGTGTGGCATCTCCCCTTCTTCTTACAACACTCAACAGATGTCTGGGGACCGAGGAGACCAGTTTCTCAAGTTTAGAAATAGGAATGCTCTCCCATTCTTGTCTAATACAGGCCTCTAACTGTTCAATCGTCTTGGGCCTTCTTTGTTGCACCTTCCTCTTTATGATGCGCCAAATGTTCTCTATAGGTGAAAGATCTGGACTGCAGACTGGCCATTTCAGTACCCGGATCCTTCTCCTACGCAGTCATGATGTTGTGATTGATGCAGAATGTGGTCTGGCATTATTTTGTTGAAAAATGCAGGGTCTTCCCTGTAAGAGATGACATCTGGATGGGAGCATATGTTGTTCTAGAACCTGAATATATTTTTCTGCATTGATGGTGCCTTTCCAGACATGCAAGCTGCCCATGCCAAACGCACTCATGCAACCCCATACCATCAGAGATGCAGGCTTCTGAACTGAGCGTTAATAACAACTTGGGTTGTCCTTGTCCTCTTTGGTCCGGATGACATGGCGTCCCAGATTTCCAAAAAGAACTTTGAATCGTGACTCGTCTGACCACAGAACAGTCTTCCATTTTGCCACACTCCATTTTAAATGATCCCTGGCCCAGTGAAAACGCCTGAGCTTGTGGATCTTGCTTAGAAATGGCTTCTTCTTTGCACTGTAGAGTTTCAGCTGGCAACGGCGGATGGCACGGTGGATTGTGTTCACTGACAATGGTTTCTGGAAGTATTCCTGAGCCCATTCTGTGATTTCCTTTCCAGTAGCATTCAAGTTTGTGGTGCAGTGTCGTTTAAGGGCCCGGAGATCACGGGCATCCAGTATGGTTTTACTGCCTTGACCCTTACGCACAGAGATTGTTCCAGATTCTCTGAATCTTCGGATGATGTTATGCACAGTTGATGATGATAGATGCAAAGTCTTTGCAATTTTTCGCTGGGTAACACCTTTCTGATATTGCTCCACTATCTTTCTGTGCAACATTGTGGGAATTGGTGATCCTCTACCCATCTTGGCTTCTGGGAGACACTGCCACTCTGAGAAGCTCTTTTTATACCCAATCATGTTGCCAATTTACCTAATTAGTGTTAATTGGTCTTCCAGCTCTTCGTTATGCTCAAATTTACTTTTTCCAGCCTCTTATTGCTACTTGTCCCAACTTTTTTGGGATTTGTTGACACCGTGAAAATTGGAATCAACGTATTTTTCCTTTAAAATTATACATTTACTCGGAATAAACGTTTGATCTGTCATCTACGTTCTATTACAAATAAAATATTGCATTCAGTTTTTATTCACAATTTGTTTAGTGTCCCAAATTTTTTGGAATACGGTTTGTACTTTGGATTGCTGTGTCGAGACTCTTAAATGAGGCTCCACAGTGTTTTCTGTAGCTGGTCTCCCTAAGATCAGCCATTGTTTTGTTTGAGTAGTCTCCAAGGCATTGCTCCCGGTTAGCCAGAATCCTACTCCACACTGATGAGGGGCAACACCCCGAAACAGCTGTCTGTGGATGGATAACTGGCTTAGGTCTTCCCCGTCACATCCTTAAAGCTTGTAAAAGAGCGGGATCTTGACACAGGGGCCACTTAATAAGGTGGATTTGGTGATCTCTGTAATGGGGACAACCCTTTGCTCGGTTTTCCTTCCTTTGAGGGATATCTGGCTTTCACTGTGTTGAAGACCCATAACTGGGGCTCCACAATTATTTTGCATATTAGAGATTCTAGTGAGAGAGAGTACCATTATCTGCCACTTTGGCAGCTTCCATACCTTGCTATCTAAGGAAAGAATTTGCTCGTACTCCTACCACACCATATGCTGGCCATTGTATTACAATTCATAAATAGAGCCCAGAAACTATAGGCTGGTAAATCTAACATTTGTTGTGGGTAAACTGAAGATTTTCTAAGAGATTATATTCTGGAGTATCTCAATAAAAATAAGAATATAATTCCATTTCAGCATGGGTTTATGAGGGATCGGTTCTGTTAAACTAATCTAATCAGTTTCTATGAGCAGTTAAGTTCTAAACTGGACCTGGTTGAGTCAGTGGATGTCATATATCTTGATTTCTCCAAAGCATTTGACACTATACCACATAAAAGGTTAGTACATAAAATGAGAATGCTTGGACTGTGTGAAAATGTCTGTATGTGGGTAAGTAACTTGCTCAGTAACAAAAAGCAAAGTGTGGTTATAAAAGGTACACACTCAGATTGGGTCACTGTCACTAGTGGGGTCTTTATTAGGCCCTATTCTCTTCAATATATTTATTAATAATCTTGTAGGGTAAAATAAAAATTTTTGCAGATGATACTAAACTGTGTAAAGTAATTAACACAAAAGAGGGCAGTACACTGCTACAGATAACAACAACAAACATTTGTAATGTACTTTTCTTGCCAGGGATTCAAAGCACCATATAACAACACATCTATGATTTTCTACATACAGTAGATGATAGCAGGGATCACTATTCAACTCAGATGTACTGGGTACAAGTACTGGGTCTATGACTTATATGGACTAAACATAGTACTCTTTTGTTCATCTGCAGTTATCGTATAGGCAACCCCTGGAGACAACAGCACTAGAAGTATATCTGACCCCCAATCATGTTGGGCTAATATTGAGCCCATCACTGTTGTTTTTTCTAATTATCATACACTAGCCTCTTACACTTGTGCTAATCAGAAGTGTTTGTATTTAGATTACTACAACAGGGCGATCGTGATGTTGCATCTATCTATAACTGATTAACTCAAAGTATGACAGTCAGGCTGTGGATAGAATCACTCCATGTCTATGCATGTTGATTATGGGACTATCATGATAAAATCTTTGGGACATGCTCCAACAGTGAGTGTCCTTGTTTGTTGCACAGCAGTGAAATTATTACAGTCATAAAGTGGAGGATTTATTGAGTTCATCTCAGAATACTATGACTCAGTTTTATCATCAGCATACATTTAGGGGAATGGTGAATGGCTATTTATGTCCTCTCCATTGTGTTTTGGATACCTTTGGGTTGAATATTAATCTGGGACATTGTCTCCCTCTCTAAAGTCCCCTGAAAAACTGTGACTAAACTGCCACAGAGAAACACGCTGGGACAAAGTATATGGATTATATATATACTGCTCAAAAAAATAAAGGGAACACAAAAATAACACATCCTAGATCTGAATTAATTACCGTATTTATCGGCGTATAACACGCACTTTTTCCCCCTGAAAATAGGGGGCAAATCATGTATGCGTGTTATACGCCGATATTCATTGCGCTGTATGAGCCGGGAGAGAGGAGGGGCTGGAGTCCGTAACTAGGGGCGGGGCCCGGTGCAGTCACTGTACTCTTACACCGGGCCCCGCTGCTCACCAAAGTATTTATAAACGTGAATCCTTATCCTGTTATTAAGCTGCCCTCTCCCATGTTCCCATGTCCCCCCTGTATCCCCATAGCACTTACTTAAGCTTCAATAGCAGGCAGAGCGGGCGGCAGCAGTAACGTCACTCACTGACGTTGAGCGCCTGCTCCGCCCCCTATATGAATGAAGCAGGCGGAGCAGACGCGCGACGTCAGTGAGTGACGTTACTGCTGCCGTCCGCCCTGCCTGCTATGGAAGCGTGTGAATCGTAAGTGCTGTGGGGATACAGGGGAACATGGGAAAATGGGAGAGGGCAGCTTAATAACAGGATAAGGATTCACGTTTATAAATACTTCGGTGAGCAGAGGCCCGGTGTATTGGGGGACACTGTTATGAGGGGGATCTGTGGATGACATATAGCAGTGTCATCCACAGATCCCCCCCATAACAGTTCCATCCACAGATCCCCCCACCCCATAGCAGTACAATTTGAAATGGACACTGTTATGAGGGGGATCTGTGGATGACACATAGCAGTGTCATCCACAGATCCCCCCCATAACAGTTCCATCCACAGATCCCCCCACCCCATAGCAGTACAATTTGAAATTTAATTTTTTTCCCTGAAATTTCCCTTAAAATGAAGGGTGCGTGTTATACGCCAGTGCGTGTTATACGCCGATAAATACGGTAAATATTCTTCTGAAATACTTTGTTCTTTACATAGTTGAATGTGCTGACAACAAAATCACAAAAAAATAAAAAAATGGAAATCAAATTTTTCAACCTATGGAGGTCTGGATTTGGAGTCACACCCAAAATTAGAGTGGAAAAACACACTACAGGCTGATCCAACTTTGATGTAATGTCCTTAAAACAAGTCAAAATGAGGCTCAGTAGTGTGTGTGGCCTCCACGTGCCTGTATGACCTCCCTACAACGCCTGTGCATGCTCCTGATGAGGTGGCGGACGGTCTCCTAGGGATCTCCTCCCAGACCTGGACTAAAGCATCTGCCAACTCCTGGACAGTCTGTGGTGCAACGTGACGTTGGTGGATAGAGCGAGACATGATGTCCCAGATGTGCTCAATTGGATTCAGGTCTGGGGAACGGGCGGGCCAGTCCATAGCATCAATGCCTTTGTCTTGCAGGAACTGCTGACACACTCCAGCCACATGAGGTCTAGCATTGTCTTGCATTAGGAGGAACCCAGGGCCAACCGCACCAGCATATGGTCTCACAAGGGGTCTGAGGATCTCATCTCGGTACCTAATGGCAGTCAGGCTTCCTCTGGCGAGCACATGGAGGGCTGTGCGGCCCTCCAAAGAAATGCCACCCCACACCATTACTGACCCAATGCCAAACCGGTCATGCTGGAGGATGTTGCGGGCAGCAGAACGTTCTCCACGGCGTCTCAAGACTCTGTCACGTCTGTCACATGTGCTCAGTGTGAACCTGCTTTCATCTGTGAAGAGCACAGGGCGCCAGTGGCGAATTTTCCAATCTTGGTGTTCTCTGGCAAATGCCAAACGTCCTGCACGGTGTTGGGCTGTAAGCACACCCCCCACCTGTGGACGTCGGGCCCTCATATCACCCTCATGGAGTATGTTTCTGACCGTTTGAGCAAACACATGCACATTTGTGGCCTGCTGGAGGTCATTTTGCAGGGGTCTGGCAGTGCTCTTCCTGTTCCTCTTTGCACAAAGGCAGAGGTAGCGGTCCTGCTGCTGGGTTGTTGCCCTCCTACGGCCTCCTCCACGTCTCCTGATGTACTGGCCTGTCTCCTGGTAGCGCCTCCATGCTTGGACACTACACTGACAGACACAGCAAACCTTCTTGCCACAGCTCGCATTGATGTGCCATCCTGGATAAGCTGCACTACCTAAGCCACTTGTGTGGGTTGTAGACTCTGTCTCATGCTACCACTAGAGTGAAAGCACCGCCAGCATTCAAAAGTGACCAAAACATCAGCCAGGAAGCATAGGAACTGAGAAGTGGTCCTTTATTGGGGGTGTCTTACTAATTGCCTATAATTTCCACCTGTTGTCTATCCCATTTGCACAACAGCATGTGAAATTGATTGTCACTCAGTGTTGCTTCCTAAGTGGACAGTTTGATTTCACAGAAGTGTGATTGACTTGGAGTTACATTGTGTTGTTTAAGTGTTCCCTTTATTTTTTTGAGCAGTGTATATATATATATATATATATATATATATATATATATATATATATGAGGGTACCCTGAGCCTGATGTCCCTAGAAGATCACCATTACTAATCTTCAGGTGAGAATTGAGGTGGAGACTTGTATCTTTGCTAAGGAAATTTCTTAATCTGAGCTGAGTCTGTAGAAGAGCAGCCCTGGACTTCTGCCAAATCTGGGAGTTTTCAGAAGAGTCAGCTGCTGGTACTTCAAAGGAAACAGCAAAACAGCAATACCTGTAGTTTGTGACCATACACAATAAGGAACAAATACTTGCAGCTAGAATAGTTAGCATATGAAAACTCTTCCCACAGAAGCGAAGCAGCACAATCATTTTTGTGTGCGTTGGTAAAGTGGCGCAAATAGTTGGTCAAGACACGATTAATGCTCTCCACTTGTCCATTGGTCTGTAGATGATATGCAGATGTATGCAAAAGCCTTTCACTTAAATCCGAACTGCCATTTACACTGTCACATGTCCCTTATTAGCTAATAGAAGCTCGCAGGTCCTACTCCAGGTTTCCATAACAACTGATCACAGATTTTAGCAGTTCGCAGGTCCTTAAATATTCAGTCATATGACGTATGACGGCACAACTACATTGCTACATGCATGGGGGGAAGGGGCCACTATTCAACAGACGTGCGCTGTGGAGTTTACTGTTAAAAGGGAGGGCACTGTGGAAGTCGCTGTTTAAGGGGCGGGTACTGTGGAGGTCACTGTTAAAGGAGCGGCCACTATGAAGGTCACTGTTAAAGGGGCAGGTACTGTGGAAGTCAATGTTAAAGGGGCAGGTACTGTGAAGATCACTGTTAAAGAGCGGCCACTATTAAAGGGACGGGCAATGTGTAGGTTACTGTTAAAGGGGCGGTCACTGTTAAAGAGAGGGGGCATTGTGGAGGTCACTATTAAAGGGGCGGACACTGTCAATGTCACTGTTAAAGGGGCGGGCACTGTGGAGGTCTCTGTTAAAGGGGCAGGCACTGTGAAGGTCACTGTTAAAAGGGGCGGCTACTATGAAGGTCACTGTTAAAGGGGTGGTCAATGTTAAAGGGGCGGGCACTGTGGAGGTCATTGTTAAAGGGGCGGGCACTGTGGACATCACTGTTAAAGGGACAGGTACTGTGGAGATCAATGTTAAATGGACGGGCAATGTGGAGGTCACTGTTAAAGGGGCAGGCACTGTGGAGGTCACTGTAAAAGGGGCAGGCAGTGGGGAGGTCACTGTTAAAGGGGCAGGCACTGTGGAGGTCAATGTTAAAGGGGTGGCCACTATGAAGGTCACTGGTAAAGGGGTGGTCAATGTTAAAGGGGGTGGGCCCTGTGGAAGTCACTGTTAAAGGGGCGGGCACTGTGGAGGTCACTGTTGAAGGGGCAGGCACTGTGCAGGTCACTGTTAAAGTTGCGGCGGGCACTGTGGAGATTACTGTAAAGGGGCGGGCACTGTGAATGTCACTGTTAAAGGGACAGCCACTATGAAGGTCACTGTATCAAGGGTGGTCAATGTTAGAGGGGCGGGAACTGTGGAGGTCACTGTTAAAGGGGCGGGCACTGTTAAAGAGGCAGGCACTGTGGAGGTCACTCTTAAAAGGGTGGGCACTGTGGAGGTCACTGTTAAAGGGGCAAGCACTGTGCAGGTCAATGTTAAAGATCCGGTCACTGTTAAAGGGGCGGGCACTGTGAAGGTCACTGTTAAAGGGGCGGGCACTGTGGAGGTCATTGTTAATGAGCGGGTACTGTAGAGGTCACTGTTATGGGGGAAACTGTTGATATCTTTTTACGACACATGGAAACATAAAATGAAATAGATGAAATATACCCGCCGGGTCCTTCTGCTAATATATATATATATATATATATATATATATATATATTTATATTGCAAACAATTGGCAGTTATTTGTTAGGCCAAGTAATAGTGACTAGAAATGAGTGAATCAATTCTAAATGTATCTAATTCATTCAGAATTTCCCCAAAAATTCTGATTCTAACGAATCCAAAACTTTTGCAATTTGCTTCAAATAAGTAGCTCAAAAAAGGAATTTTACAGGTCAAAAGACAGCAGAGCAAAGAAGATAAAGAAGTATCACATGACCCCGGGCAGCGCTCTAGCTAGCAGGTTTACCCATAATGCCTTGCAGATACTGACACGTGTCATAGCCACTATATAAGATCCCAACCAAGAAATGAATGTGTTTCCTGGGCTTATACATTGGCGTGAGAGGACATCTAACAAGGAGAAAAAAAATGTTATCTTTAAACACAGAATGCATCCAGTTTAATGTCCGGCAGACTTTAGTGAGACAATAGTTTGTTAGTTATATGTAACTGACATACAGAGAGAGGTTTTAGCTAGGGATAGGAAAGGAGTCAGAGTAGTGCATCATGGTGTCACTCATTTAAGGCCATAACGCTGTTTTTAAAAAAAAATTATATGTAATTCACAATCACTGACACAAAGATTTAACAATATTAATGCTGGTGCTGATATAACCAGTAGCCATGTATTGTACTGGACTCTGTTCAATAGATTATTTTAAAAAATTATATTGCAAATTTTCTTAAATCCATTTGACCAGACCAGTGTACCTTTTCAATTTTTCGGCATCACAATTACACAGTTTCCATAGGCATCCATCCGTTTATCCACAGGTATATATGTTGCTGTCAGTTTCACATTATGAATAGAGATGTCGCGAACATAATATTTTCCGTTCATGAACGGCGAACGCGAATTTACGCAAATGTTCGCGAACGGGCGAACCGGGCCAATCACCATAGACTTCAAAAGACAGGCGAATTTTAAATCCCACAGGGACTCTTTCTGGCCACAATAGTGATGGAAAAGTTGTTTCAAGGGGACTAACACCAGGACTGTGGCATGCCGGAGGGGGATCCATGGCAAAACTCCCATGGAAAATAACGTAGTTGATGCTGAGTGTGGTAAGTTGAATTCGCAATGCGATTAATATAACCTGCATTAATCGCATTGCGAATTCAACTTAGAGCTAAGTTCCTAATGGTTGGATTCAGTGGCGTATCTATCACGAGGCAAACAAGGCATTTGCCTAGGGCGGCACTTGCCAATGGGGCGGCAAAATGCCTTGTTTGCCCCTTGTCCCATCCGTCTTATTTGCCGGTATACTCAGAAGATCCGATGGTATATTCTAACCCCCAGGCGTTCCCATGGTGACGCTTGCCTGGGGGTTAGAATATACCATCGGATCTGAGTTTTCACGATCTCAGTGAGATCGTGAAAACTCAAATCCGATGGTATATTGTAACCCCCAGGCGTTCCCATGGTGACAGGGACGGTTGCCTGGGGGTTAGAATATACAGGGCCACGCCGCTCACAGGAGTACATTTATAAACTAATCAGTAACTTTAACTTTAATCATTGCTGATCTCTTTACTTGGATACCTTACTCTGTCTTAGCTCCGGTAACAGCATGCAGTGCGGGCGGGCGGCACTCACTCACCGACGTCACCCGCCTGCTCCTCCCACTCCTGTGAGTGTCAGGGAGGGGGATCTGTGGATGGCACTGTTTAGGGGAGGGGGATCTGTGGATGTCACTGTTTAGGGGGGATCTGTGGATGTCACTGTTTAGGAGAGGGGGATCTGTGGATGGCACTGTTTAGGGGAGGGGGATCTGTTGATGGCACTATTTAGGGGAGGGGGATCTGTGGATGGCACTGTTTAGGGGAGGGGGATCTGTTGATGGCACTATTTAGGGGAGGGGGATCTGTGGATGGCACTGTTTAGGGGAGGGGGATCTGTGGATGGCACTGTTTAGGGGAGGAGGATCTGTGGATGGCACTGTTTAGGGGAGGGGGATCTGTGGATGGCACTGTTTAGGGGAGGAGGATCTGTGGATGGCACTGTTTAGGGGAGGGGGATCTGTGGATGGCACTGTTTAGGGGAGGGGGATCTGTGGATGGCACTGTTTAGGCGAGGAGGATCTGTGGATGGCACTGTTTAGGGGGGGATCTGTGGATTGCACATAGGAAGGGGTGGGGTTTAGAGAGAAAGGGGTTTGGCATTGACAGGAAGGGGTGGGTCAAATTTATATTAGGGGTGCCCGAGTTTAGTCTCACCTAGGGCAGCACAAAACCAAGATACACCACTGGTTGTATTGCTAGAATTGACGAATATAATGAATATATCACTATATTCTCAATCTTCGTTATATTCTAGCAATACAACCATTAGGAACCCAGCTCTAAGTTGAATTCGCAATGCGATTAATATAACCTGTATTAGGCTGAGTTCACACGAGCATGTCCGGATAAGGTCCGGATGCGTTGCGGCAAACCCGCGCGAGTAGGTACCCAATTGCAGTCAGTTTTGACTGCGATTGCGTTCCATTGTTCCACGGTGATGGATCATGTGATTGGACCATGTGATCTGACGTCACCACCGGTCCTTTAGCCGGCAGCTCATGATTAAAGAAGTAAGAAGAGACCGGCAGCTACGCGATCAAGAGGAGAAGGTGAGTTAATTATTTTTTAACCCTTAATTGACCACCTACTAAGCATTCTGTATTAAAGAATGCTATTATTTTCCCTTATAACCATGTTATAAGGGAAAATAATGCAACCATGCGTGAAAATCGCACCGCATCCGCACTTGATTGCGGATGCTTGCAATTTTCACTCAGCCCCATTCACTTCTATGGGGCCTGCGTTGCGTGATAAATGCACAATATAGAGCATGCTGCGATTTTCACGCAACGCATAAGTGATGCGTGAAAATCACAGCTCATGTGCACAGCCCCATAGAAATGAATGGGTCCAGATTCAGTGCGGGTGCAATGCGATTACCTCACGCATTGCACCCGCGCGGAAATCTCGCCCATGTGAACTCAGCCTTAATCGCATTGCGATTACAACTTAGATCTGAGTTCCTAATGGTTGTATTGCTAGAATTGATGAATATAACGAATATAGCACTATATTCTCAATCTTCGTTATATTCTAGCAATACAACCATTAGGAACCCAGCTCTAAGTTGAATTCGCAATGCGATTAATATATCCTGTATTAATCGCATTGCGATTACAACTTAGATATGAGTTCCTAATGGTTGTATTGCTAGAATTGAAGAATATAACGAATATAGCACTATATTCTCAATCTTCGTTATATTCTAGCAATACAACCATTAGGAACCCAGCTCTAAGTTGAATTCGCAATGCGATTAATATAACCTGTATTAATCGCATTGCGATTACAACTTAGATCTGAGTTCCTAATGGTTGTATTGCTAGAATTGATAAATATAACGAATATAGCACTATATTCTCAATCTTCGTTATATTCTAGCAATACAACCATTAGGAACCCTGCTCTAAGTTGAATTCGCAATGCGATTAATATAACCTGTATTAATCGCATTGCGATTACAACTTAGTCAAATTTGTGACACTGCAGTTTCAGAATGAATCTAAGATGGATGCTGTCCTTGCTTTTTGATAGGAGGTGGGAGGGTCTGGGAGGGAGGGTATGCTGATTGGCTGGAATGTGTCTGCTGACTGGGAGGTACAGGGTCAAAGTTTGCTCAATGATGATGTATAGGGGGCGGACCGAACATCACATATGTTCGCCCACCGCGGCGAACGCGAACAAGCTATGTTCGCCGGGAACTGTTCGCCGGCGAATAGTTCGGGACATCTCTAATTATGAATGATCTCTTGGCATTACAGAGCTTGAAAGGGGTTGGATTCAGTACTGAGACCTTAGAGTTTCATATATGACTTCGGGGCTCTTTCAAATAGGGTCAAATTTATTTGGACCCAAATTATATTGGACAACTGATTCATATGAAATTGAGCTGAAATACATTTCAAGAAATTGGCTCATCTCTTGTGGTGACCACTAACTTTAAAAGATTGGCAGAATTATGATCTTACAATCCATATTAATTTGATGATCATTCCACTGAGCTTGCCCTAAATAATTTCTTTCATATGCATCCCCATCATAAACATACTAGTGCACTAGTGCCACCTTCACATAAATTTGCAAGTTGTGGTGAACAGATGATACTGTTTTTCAGATGCTTTACCACATCAACCCATCCATTCTTCTAGTACGGTACATCCTTTTGATAAATGTAACTTGATATATTGTTTCACTGATGTAGAACCTTTTTTTTCTTGATAAAAAATTACTTAAAGCAGTTGTCCAATCTGGGAAGTTTATGGCAAATTGATAGGATATGCCATAAATGTCCAGTTGGTGGGAAACCAACCTCTGGGGCACACTCCTATCGCAAGAACAGGCCAAACTTTGAACAGAGAGCACACCAAGTCTGCACAGTGTCCCCTCCATTCACTGTTTAGGTACTTTCTAAAATAGCCAAGTCAGCAGTGAATGGAGAGTGGCCTTGCATGGGCAGCTTGCTCTCTGTTCATTTCTGGGCTCCATTCTTAAAGAAGCTAGTTCAAAACATTCACAGATGCTCTAGGTCTGCTGAGTGCTAGTGGAGGAGATCTCACTCACAAACTGACTTTCTTTCTAACAAATTCCATCTGCAGTCCTACCATATTGCCGTCAACCATGCTAAACAAATATATTTTAGTTCCTTAACCCTTTCATTGAGAAGCCATGTTAGACCAAATGGCAGTTTTTAAAAATTGACGTGTTACTTTTTGTGGTAGGATTTTATAGTATTTATACAAGTATGTCAACTTTTACATTGGCATCATTCTTTAAATGTACTTTTATTTTTTGTGATTTTAATAGACATTTTTTTTTAATTTTCCCGAAAATTTCCAAAACCCACAAATTTAGGGACCACTTAAGTTCTGAAGTGGCTTTGAGTGACCTATATAATAAAAGGCCCTCATAAATCACCCCATTTTAAAATCTGAACAAATCAACTTATTCACAGGAATTCATGCCTAATGAAGGTGATATTGAAACCTTTGCTGATTTTTATTTTAATAATTTTTTTATTCATCCAGGAGTGTAGTAAGCATTTTGACTCCATTCGGCAATGAAAATTAAAAACTATGTGTTTGCAAATAATATATAATTTTAGCTTAGATTTTATTTTCACAAAGGTTGACAGCAAAAAAAGCACTGTACAAACTGTTGCACAATTTCCCCCAAAAACTATATGGGATTTGGATTTTGGAACATGCATTTTACTGAAGAGCCATAACTTATAATTTATAATATTTTTTGTCAACAAGCTGGAGTATTTTTTAGTACCATTTTGGGGTAATTACATTTTATACTACATCAATATTAACCCCTTAAGGACTCGACCCTATTTCACCTTACGGACTTGGCCATTTTTTGCAAATATGACCAGTGTCACTTTAAGTGCTGATAACTTTAAAACCCTTTGACTTATCCAGGCCATTCTGAGATAGTTTTTTCGTCACATATTGTACTTCAGGACACTGGTAAAATTTATTTATAAAAAAAATACCAAATTTACCAAAAGTTTGTAAAAAATTGCAAATTTCCAAGTTTCAATTTCTCTACTTCTATAATACATAGTAATACCTCCAAAAATAGTTATTACTTTACATTCCCCATATGTCTACTTAATGTTTGGATCATTTTGGGAATGATATTTTATTTTTTGGGGATGTTACAAGGCTTAGAAGTTTAGAAGCAAATCTTGAAATTTTTCTGAGATTTTCAAAAACCAAATTTTTAGAGGCCAGTTCAGGTTAGAAGTCACTTTGCGAGGCTTACATAAGAGAAACCACTCAAAAATGATCCCATTCTATAAATTACACCCTTCAAGGTATTCAAAACTGATTTTACAAACTTTGTTAACCCTTTAGGTGTTCCACAAGAATTAATGGAAAATAGAGATACAATTTCAAAAGTTCACTTTTTTGGCAGATTTTCCATTTTAATAATTTTTTCCCAGTTACAAAGCAAGGGTTAACAGCCAAACCAAACTCAATATTTATGGCCGTGATTCTGTTGTTTACAGAAACACCCCATATGTGGTCGTAAACCGCTGTACGGGCACATGGCAGGGCGCAGAAGGAAAGGAATGCCATACAATTTTTGGAAGGCAGGTTTTACTGGACAGTTTTTTTTGACACCATGTCCCATTTGAAGCCCTACTGAAGCACCCCTAGAGTAGAAACTCCATAAAAGTGACCCCATCTAAGAAACTACACCCCTCAAGGTATTCAAAACTGATTTTACAAACGTCGTTAACCCTTTAGGTGTTCCACAAGAGTTATTGGCAAATGGAGATGAAATTTCAGAATTTCTATTTTTTGGCAAATTTTCCATTTTAATCCATTTTTTCCAGTAACAAAGCAAGGGTTAACAGCCAAACAAAACTCAATATTTATTGCCCGGACTCTGTAGTTTACAGAAACACCTCATATGTGGTCGTAAACTCCTGTACGGGCACACGGTAGGGCACAGAAGGAAAGAAATGCCATATGGTTTTTGGAAGGCAGATTTTGCTGGACTGTTTTTTTTGACACCATGTCCCATTTGAAGCCCCCCTGATGCAACCCTAGAGTAAAAACTCCATAAAAGTGACCCCATCTAAAAAACTACACCCCTCAAGTTATTCAAAACTGATTTTACAAATGTCATTAACCCTTTAGGTGTTCCACAAGAGTTATTGGCAAATGGAGATGAAATTTCAGAATTTAAATTTTTGGGCACATTTTAACTTTTAATCCATTTTTTCCAGTAACAAAGCAAGGGTTAACAGCCAAACAAAACTCAATATTTATGGCCCTGATTCTGTAGTTTACAGAAACACCCCATATGTGGTTGGAAACTGCTGTACAGGCACACGGCGGGGCGCAGAAGGAAAGGGCGATTATCTTAGGTAGGGTCTCATTTTTTGCGGGATGAGATGACGGTTTGATTGGCACTATTTTGGGGTGCATATGACATTTTGATCGCTTGCTATTACATTTTTTGTGATGTAAGGTGACAAAAAATGGTTTATTTAGCACAGTTTTTATTTTTTACGGTGTTCATCTGAGGTGTTAGGTCATGTGATATGTTTAGAGAGCCGGTCGATACGGACGTGGCGATACCTAATATGTATACTTCCCTCCCCCCCTATTTATTACCAATTTTTTCTTACTTTATTTGGGTAAAATGGCGTTTTTGTTTATTTTTACTTGAAACTTTTGATTTTTTGGGGGGGAAACTTTATTTTTTAAACTTTTTTTTCACTTTATTTTTTAAACTTTTTTTTCACTTTATTTTTTGTCCCACTTTGGGACTTGAACTTTTGGGGGTCTAATCCTTTACAATGCATTCCAATACTTCTGTATTGGAATGCATTGGCTGTATGAGTAATACTGTGTGTATTACTCATACTGCTTCCGGCCTCTGAGATCCAGGGGGCTGGATCTCACAGGCTCGTCACCGGAAGGCAGCGCGCTGCCTTCCATGCCATTGCGTCCCCCCCATAGCCACATGGGGACCCGATAGCACCGCCACACGCCGCCACCTCAATAGGTAAAAGCCGCAAACCGCAGCTGCGGTTTGCGGCGATCGCCGACATGGGGGGGCATTTAGCCGAGGTGCCTGCTCAATGATTTGAGCAGGTACCGGCTTCCGATCACCGCCCGCCACGCGGCGGTGATCAGAAATACACAGGGCGTACAGGTACGCCCTGTGTACTTAAGTACCAGGACATAAGGGCGTACCTGTACGCCCTGTGTCCTGAAGAGGTTAAGAAGGCCACTCGTAACTGCCCCATCCCTCCAGGTTTGGACCATTGCTTTGATTCCAAACTCGTAGAATGTGTGTTACTGTATATACTCATCTGATCAATCATGTTTACTAACCCTCTGTTGGACCTCTTACATTGTTACTTTCATACTTTACATTCTACTAAATCGGCATTAACCAGAGTATCTGATGAATGAATCTTTTGTCAACCAAATCAATTTTAATCTATCCAGGGATGCCGCGAAAGGCTCATAGGCCCTGGTGCAAGAGTTCAGCTTGGCCCCCCCATCCCCTAGTGCTTTATGGCCAGGAAGCACATAGCCTTTGTGCTGCCTGAGGCAAAACTTTCTGGCAGCTTGATTTCCCTTTTTTTTTCCCAATGCAACTTTTGGTTAAAGTATCTGCTGGTATGGTTTGCAGTACATAATTGACTGTCTCTGCTGTCATGTTCTTTTTATATCTCAAACTTAACCCCCACTGATCAGCTCAAACACCATTCTTTCAATAAGAAAAGTACAATACTGTTTTAAAATAACTGTGTTTAGGCTATGTGGCTGCAGGGGATGGAATCTTTTTAAGGGTTTTATTTTAAATCTGATAATATAAGCTTTAAAAAAAATCCTTGCTATTGGTGCTAGCTGCCACATTGGTGAAAGGTCTATAAACCTGCAGCTCTCACTCCCAACCTCTTTTGTAAAGGCAATATCTCTGGGTTTATGGCAGCTAGAAGAACATTCCTTGTCAGCTTTAAGTTTGTCAGTCCCGCTTCAGCCAGGAGAAGGAAGGAGGAGGCTACTGGAGGACATGCTGATAGGCTGCAGGGAGGAGAGAATTAAATGCTCTTCTCTACAGTTGTTTGTACATGTTATCAATCACTTCCATCATGTATGCTTTTTTTCTCAATAAAAAGTGTGAGAAGATGGGTTCCTTTTGCTCATCTAATAAATCCATTGTGCCTTATTAGGCCATGTTTACTAGCATCCGGATCACAGGGTGATATAAGTTGCACAGAATACTTTCATCCCACACACAAACATAAATAACATTTCTATTTTACACTGTCCCTGTCCATACCTGATCTTTATGGTGAGAAAATGCATACCAATTCTCTAACAATACCTATTACAAGCTACAGCAATAGCGATAATGATTATCACTAGAGAGGAATAGCTAATAATTTTCTTTTTATTTATCTATTGTAACAGGGTGTGTTGAAAAGTGCTGGAAGGTGTGTATATTTCACTCAGAGTCCTCAGCTAGGTGAGATAAAAGGAATCCAGAGAGCAGTTTTTGTTTCTGCAAAGTGTAGTTTGCTGAAGCTGTTTCTGTAATGCTTGTAAATAGGGACAGCCACGTACAGTGAGGCCTGACCTGGAACCCAGGCCACTTTCCCTACCTACTTAAAGTTAAATCCCTAGGTAGCAAAACTGCAAATGATCAGCGGTCCTTATGTTACTAAAGTGCAGAGACAGAACCAGGTGGACAATGCAGTACAAAAGAGAGAGAGACAGAGATTAGTCAAAAGACAAGCCGAGATCAAATACCAGACGGGATGCACAGTACAAATCATGTGAGACAGAGAGTGGTTAAAAGACAAGCCCAGGTCAAAAGCACAAACAAATCCAAATGAATCCAAGAACCTAGATAGTGCGCCCAAACAAGACTATCACTAGCACTGGTATATGGCCAGGAAGAGGTTTAAATAGAGCAAAGAGTCCCAAGATCAGAACCTGATAGGTCCTGACTTGGCTCTCCATTAGTCCAAACACTAGCACACAGGAATACAGCAGTTGAACAATCAGCCCACTGCTAATCTCCTCCAGCACACGCCTGCTGTGGGGAGAAACAGAGCATTGCATCCTGTTGCTGGAGATCTCGCCAACAGGAAAGTTTGTGACATTACCTCCCCCCCCCATTTAAGAGGGGCAACTGGACTCTCAACATGGGGAGCAGGCTTCGATGGCAATTTGAGGTGAAACTTGCTTATTAAACGAGGAGGCACCCATGTTCTCTCCTCCTCACTATATCCCTTCCAGTGAATTAGGTACTGCAGAAAGCCCTGAACTATCCAAGAGTCAAGAAATGTCTCCACCTTATAGTCAACCTCGCCTAGAATTACCACTGGATCAGGAGGTTTAGGTGGAGAAATCACAGAAGGAATGTACTTCTTAAGCAATGTTTTATGAAAAACGTCATGCATCTTGAACAAGGATGGTAATTGAAGGTGAAAAGATACTGGGTTTATAACAGACGTGCTCTTATATAGTCCAATTAACTTAGGAGCAAGTTTACCAGACAGTACTCCGAGACGCAAATTTTTGGTAGAAAGCCAGACGAATTCTTCCAAGACAAAGTCAGACTCATGGAATGCTTTTTATTAGCTTGTTTAAATTGGATGCTTTGAGCTTTTTACAGGCTATTGCGAGCCTGGGCACAAACTGTACACAGTTTATGATAGTATCCACCGCAAGATTCACAGAGTTTGACCCAGAAACTGAAGAAAAGTGTGGATTAAGGCCGTAATTACAATTAAAATGTGAAATACCACTAGAGGAGCTAATTCTCTGACAGTCAGATACAAAGCATCTTAAAAACTGCTCCAAAAGCTGGTTGACTCTTTCAGTTTGTCCATTTGTCTCAGGATGGAAAGCAGATGAGAAGGAGAGTTTGACCCCTAACCTGTTGCTTAATTCTCCCCAGAATCTCCAGACAAGCTGGAACTGTAACTGAAACAATGGACTCAGGTATCCCCTGTTATTTGAGAATACTGACAACAAACAAAGAAGCCAATTCTTTGGAGTTAGGAAGTTCCCTCAATGGAATCAGATGACACATCTTAGAGAACCTATCAATGACCTCCCAGACAACCGCCTTTCCCGGGAATGTGGAAGGTCCGTAATGAAATCCATTGAGATGTAGGTCCAAGGTCTCTGTGGAATGGGCAAGGGGCAATGTAAACCCTCAGCATGTCTCCTGGGTACCTAACACACACATCACATGCCGAGACAAAGGCAACCCCATCTTGTGACCAAGTAGGCCACCAGTAGGCTCTGGAGACCAGGTGACCTGCCAGAACAGAGCAATGAGATTCCTCCAAAACAATTTACCAGAAGGAGGTTTACTAGGAGCCAGATTCTGACAACATTGCATTTCGTCAGCAAGATCAGGACTAAGGGCAGCAATGACAACACCAGGGGAAACAATATTACTAGGTTCAATCTCAATAGAATCAAAACTACGTTGTAAGTTAAGCTGGTTAGAGAACAAGGCCCATCCTGCTTGCCTAGGATTCAAGTGTTTAGTAGTATCCAGATTAATCAGGTTCTTCAAAGAAGTGCCACTACTCCTCAAAAACATGTTTGCTGGCCCTTGGCACATGTAATGGCTCTACTTTACTCTGTATAATTACAAATGATCCATAAGACCAATAACGCCTTTTTATTTCATGTGCCAATTATTAAAACGTAACATTTATTAGATCCCTTATTAAAATATAATAAACAACAAGATGGTATATAAAAACAGTTCACTAAACCAGTGGACAATAAGAAGTATCAAATTAAGGAGTACATTAACTGTAAATCCACAGGAGTGATCTATGCTATTGAATGTGGATGCCCCAAGTTATATATAGGAAAAACCATACAACAATTAATACAGACTCAGATACAGCCCTTGCAAGACACATTCAGGATGAACATAGGGGAGATACTAAAAACCTCACATTTTGGGGTATAAAAAAAAATTAAGATAAGCCCAAGACAAGGAGACATTGATAAAAAGTTAAAACAAGAAGAAACAAAATGGATATATTGCCTGAAAAGCCTAACCCCATTGGGACTCAAAGAAGGATTTACATATGTGTCATTTTTATGACTCTAGTGGCTCAAAAAAAGGTATCAAAAGACAGAAATATTATCAAATATGAATAAAGAGGATGACTATAATGTGGCAGGAAGATGGTTCTAATTAATATTTATCTTTTTTGTTTGAAAAATTCCCTCCCCCTCAGAAGTACTTAATAATGTCATAATATTTCTATTCATTTGATTATGAATAGCTAGTATGAAATTGCAGTATATGATAAACCCAAATACTAATAAAAATCATAAAAGTGTACAAAAATCACATAAAATGGGGATTAAATAATAATAATAAAAATTTAAAAATTTATACTGGAAGTCATTAAAATTAGGAATATTTATTATATTGTAAAGTGTCTATTTGATTGATTTGAGATAGGAATCATGATTAACAGCATATTTATTATTAAAATTAAACAATAGAGAATTCATGATGAAGGAAAGTAAACAAGATTATCTCTATAATAATTTACAAACATGATGAAATAATGAGAAATAAGATCAAGTATGATGGAATTGGAGTTAAATGACAAATATTACTAACATGATTGAATCATGGTGAATATAAAAATAGAAATAATTAATAACGAAATCATGATCTTTTGAACATTTTATTCCCTAATTTTTGTTTAGTTGATTGTTGGTATACTGCAAGGTTAGTTATGAAAACTAAATCAATGAAAATAAGTATTTGGGCATGCGCAAATGAACAAGGCTAATTGATGAAGAAGAGACTAAGTCCCGAGACATGTGTGAGATCGGTGATCTGTAGGGAAGAGAGACAAAGTCCTGTGACATGTGCAGTGTTGTGAATTGTGAGGCGTAGAGCCTAAGTCTTCTGACATGTGCAGTAGACATGGGCTTGAGGTGCGAGGACCAAGTCCATGTTCATGTGTAGGAATCTATAGAGGGAAGAAAGGGGCCATACACAGTGCGTCCTGGCTGCCATGGTAACCGATCGGAGCCCCAGCATTACACTGCTGGGACTCTGATCGGAACTGCCCACTACCACCAATGATGGGGGGGGGAGGGGGACCCTGTGGCCACTGCCACCAATGATTAATACTGGGGAGGGAGGGGGGGAGCACTGCCCACTGCCACCAATGCAAAGACTGAAAAACATTACCGGCACCTGACCTCTGACAGGACACTTCCCCCACACCGAACTGCTGAGAGCGCCGCCGCAAGCCTCGCCTGTCATCTGATTCCGACGTCAGTAGCATTATGGGAGCCTGCATGGAGGAGCCAGGGTAGCCGCTGAGGGCAGAAATTGGTATAGAATCATGCTGGGGCGGGCGGCCGCGAACGCAGATTTTGAAGCAGCGCACATGACCGCTTCTATGGCGTCACAAAATACAGCGGTAATTAGGAAACAGCGATATCGCAATTTTTTTTATTACCGCGGGATATCGTGATAATGGTATATCGCCCAACCCTAGTAGAAGCACAGGCAATGTTTCTTCCACTGGTGAGAGGACATAGTATTCACTTGCATGGGGTCCTCCGACTCTACTGGAACCTTGGACACAGAGGCTTGAGGGACTGATTAAAGAGAAGACGGATGGACTAGGATAGATCTTTCCCGCTTATGTTCTCTAAGACGTCTGTCAATTTGAATAGCTAGGGACACAACCTCATCTAGGGAACTTGGGGTGAGATAACCAACTAGAAGGTCTTTCAGAGTATCAGAAAGGCCTAGTCTAAACTGTGACCTAAGAGTTGGGTCATTCCAGACAGAGGCAGTACACCACTTACGAAATTGAGAGCAGTAATCTTCCATAGGTGGTCTGTTGTGACATAAAAAAAGAAGTTGGCTTTCCACGTAGGCAGAAATACGCCAAGAGACAAAAACAACACAAAAAGATAGTAGTACAAAAACGGCTCAGAACCAGGTGGACAACGCAGTACAAAAGCGAGAGACAGAGAGTAGTCAAAAGACAAGCCAAGATCAAATACCAGATGGGATGCACAGTACAAATCATGTGAGACAGAGAGTGGTCAAAAGACAAGCCCAGGTCAAAAGCACAAACATATCCAAATAAGCCCAAGAACCAGAAACCTAGCTAGTGAGCACAAACAAGAATATCACTGGCACTGGTATATGGCTAGGAAACAGAGCCCAAAGTCCCAGTCAGAAGTCAGAACTCTAGCACACAGGAGTAGAGCAGCTGATATCCTCCAGCACCACCACCCCCCTTCCCCCGCTGTGTGGAGAAACAGAGCATTGCATTTCACATCACCAGGGGGCACGGCTTAGCAGCGAGTCTTTCCCGAAGCTGGAAATCTCACTGCTGGTGTCCGGACAGGTAAGTTTGTGACAGTTTTGGTCAGATTTTCTGTGGGCTGGATTTTTTTAAAACTGGTAGGTAGGTTTGGCAGTGGGACCTACAAATCCACATCCCTATTCCAGTAAAGCTATTACTTCTAGCCTGAGGAGATCCCAGCTGTGGCTACTGCGATTGTTACTGTGAAATAAATAGAGGCCATAGTGCCTCAGTCAGAGTATGCTGGCTATTTGACCATGTGGCTGAGCAAAGAATGATCCTCCTGACATGCTGGAGGCATAGGTTAGAGAGAAACCATCTTTGTTTAGTTAGACGGGCAGTTGTTTTCTTTGTTGTTTTTATGATTTATGTGCTGTGGCTTAAACCCAAGTGACAGTTAATTTGGATACCCTAGTTTCTGCTGAATGCCTATCATGTTTATGAGGAAAATAAACACTGTTTGGACTTTTAACCCCTAAAGTCTGAGACTCCGTTATTGCCGACCCCACCGCAAGTACACAAACTCGCAAAACACTATGTAGAAAATTTCTGTCAGAAAAATAATTTTCATTCATTAACTGTCACTATAAACTATCATCTTCAATAAGTTTTATAAAACAAACCAGTATGACAAACCAGGGCAAACTTGACTCCTGCAAAGTGCTGAACGGTTCAGGGGCAGTACTGAAATACGTGCAGGGGATGTATTTTTCCTGGAATTGTTCTATTTGCTTCTGCATAAGGGCTCATTAATTTACAGTTGCTCAAACATGATGCCGTTGCGTAATTTCTGCTGTAAATGTTGCTGGTATTTCTTGTAGGGAAGATGGCAACCTTATATATGCTGCATCTATAATGACCCATATTGACAAAGTCAGTGGGGGATGGAAGGTCCTTAAAAATTATTTTAGGGAGCTAGGTGAGAAGCTCAAGTCCAGGACCTATAAGGTAGTGTTTTCAGAAATACTAGCGTCACTCGAGAGACAACGGGAGCTTAGGGAGTTAAATAAGTGGCTCAGAAGCTGGTGCAGGAAGGAAGGGTTTGGGTTCATGGAGAACTGGGCCGACTTTGTGGTCGGTTACAGGCTCTACAGTAGGGACAGGCTGCACTTCAATGGGGAGGTAAAAAATGGTTAGATGGCTGGAGGAGCTTTTAAACTAGGATCGGGGGGGTCATACTAATAAGGGGGTAGATAGTAAGTGGGTTATAGGGTATAGAAGGGGACAGTGGGGATTTAGTGGGGGCTGGGGTTAGCAAGGAAAATAGGGAGAAGACTGGGCATAAATATACATTAATAAAAAAAAATAGAACTGCTGGTAACAAGAATCTGTTACATGCAAACATCAACCAAGGTAACCAAAAAATCCTGGTTAATCACTTTACAGGTAATAGTAATTTAATATGTACTTACACAAATGCCAGAAGTCTAGCAAAATGGGGGAGCTGGAGGCTATGGTACTAGAAGGACTCATAGATGTAGTTGGTGTGGCTGAGACATGGCTGGACTCTTCGCATGACTGGGCTGTAAATATTGAGGGTTTTACACTATTTAGGAAAGACCGGGTCAATAGAAAAGGTGGTGATGTGTGCCTGAATGTGAGGAGTGATCTGAAGACAAGTGTGAAAGAGGCAATTGTTGGTGAGGATGGTGAGGATGTGGAAACCTTATGGGTGGAAGTTCAAAGGGATATAAACACTGAAAAAATAATACTTGGTGTAATCTATAGACCCCCTAACATCACAGAAGAGATAGAAACGCAACTGTAAAATAGAGCGGGCGGCACAGGCTGGTACAGTAGTCATAATTGACATTGACTGGGGTCATGGTTCTGCCTCAACTGCAAAGGGGAGAAAATTCCTCAACTTGCTGCAGGACCACTTGATTTGTAGAAGCTCCCACTAGGGGCGATGGTCTGTTGGATCTGGTAATTTCTAATGATGCAGAGCTTGTTGGTAATGTTACTGTTCGAGAAACACTATGTAATAGTGACCACAATATAATTATATTCCCCCTAAAATATAAAAAGCAAACTCTGTCAGGCAGAGCAAAGACACAGAATTTCAAAAAGGCTAATTTTAGGCAATAGACTGGGAGCAGCTACTGTGACATAATAATACAGAGGATAAATGGGAGAGCTTCAAATCCACATTGAGTAATTGCACTAAAAAATTTACCCCTTTAGGTAACAAGTATAAGTGGCTTAAATTAAATCCCCCATGGCTTACAGCTACTGTAAAAAGAGCAATAAAAGACAAAAAGTTTTTTAAGTATATAAATTCTAAAAAACCTAGGTCTGAGCAGGTAGGTCTCCTAAATAATGGTAAGGGGGGGGTCGTCACTAAAGATAAGAAAAAGGCAGAGTTCCTAAATATTTTTTTTAGCTCTGTATATACAATAGAAGAGAAAGGAGCTGATATCTGTGGCGCCGGGGTTGTTAGTACATCCAGTGATATACTCAATTGGCTAACTGTAAATATGGTCCAAGAGAAGTTAGATAGGGTAAATGTGAACAAAACTCTGGGTCCAGATGGATTACACCCAAGAGTGCTTAAAGAGCTCTGTTCAGTCATTGCTGTGCCCCTGTTTATAATTCTTAAGGATTCTCTAGGGACTGGTACAGTGCTAAGTGATTGGCGCAAGGCAAACGTGGTGCCCATATTCAAAAAAGAATCAAGGTCCTCAACAGGTAATTATAGACCAGTTAGTTTAACTTCTGTTGTGGGAAAAATGTTTGAAGGAATCTTAAGGGACTATATACAGGAGTATGTGACTATAAATAATATTATAAGTGATAACCAGCATCGGTTTACCAAGGACAGAAGTTGTCAGACTAACCTGATTTGTTTTTATGAGGAGGTGAGTAGTAGCCTGTACAGAGGGGCAGCTGTTGATGTAGTGTTTCTGGATTTTGCAAAGGCTTTTGATACTGTCCCTCATAGACACTTAATAAGTAAAGTAAGGTCTATTGGCTTGGAAAGTATAGTTTGTAATTGGATTGAAAACTGGCTGAAGGACCGTGTCCAGAGAGTTGTGGTCAATGATTCCTGTTCAGAATGGTCCCAGGTTAGAAGTGGTGTACCCCAAGGTTCAGTGCTGGGCCCTTAATTATTTAATTAATTTATTAATGATATTGAAGGCGTGATTAATAGCACCATATCTATTTTTGCAGATGACACTAAGCTGTGTAGAACTGTACGGTCTATGGAAGATGTCCACAAACTACAAGCTGACTTGAACACTCTGAATGATTCAACTTGGCAAATGAGGTTCAATGTGGACAAATGTAAAGTTATGCATCTTGGTAGTAATAATCTCTGTGCTTCATATGTCCTAGGTGATGTAGTACTGGGAGAGTCGCTTATAGAGAAGGATTTGGATGTCCTTGTGGATGGTAGATTAAATTACAACACACAAAATCAATCAGCTGCTTCTAAGGCCACCATGATATTGTCATGCATTAAACGAGGCATGGACTCGCGGGGCAGGGATGTAATACTACCACTTTACAAAGCGCTGGTGCAGCCTCATCTGGAATATGCAGTCCAGTTCGGGGCAACAGGACATAGAAAGGATGCACTGCAGCTGGAAAAAATACAGAGGAGAGCGACTAAAATGATAAGGGGCATGGAGGGTCTATTAAAATAATAGAATTTATTTAGTCTTGATAAGAGACGTCTAAGTGGGGACATGATTAAACTATACAAATATATAAATGGGCCATACAAAAAATACGGCGAAAAGCTGCTCCATGTAAAATGTGCTCAAAAGACAAGGGGGCACTGCCTCTGACTGAAGAATAAAAGTTCAGTCTCCAGAAGTGTCAAAGCTTCTTTACTGTAAGAACTGTGAATCTGTGGAATAGACTTCCTCAAGATGTGGTCACAGCAGGAACAGTGGACACACCAAATATCTGGTTCCACACGGACAATTAGTATAATAATATTTATTTTAGCAATATACACTATTAAATACACAAAAAATATCACACTATAAAATAGTAAAATACATAAAATACATGCAGTAAAAACCATATATCTATATAAATATATAAATATTTCTATTAATTTCTATAGGTTTTCTGCATTTTTAGTGCAGTAGTGTCCTTCCAACTGATTGCCACACTCAATGTCCCAAAAATATAATTATAGAGATGGGAATGACTGTTTAAGTTTTTGAATGCGGTTTTTGAAGTAGTCACTTGTATTGTTGCGACTTAATAGTCGTTGCGTATATATTGTCGCTCCAATCTCGCTGTCTGTTAATAAAGATAAGCCGAAGCTGTTTTACTCACAGTTTGAAGTAGTATCGGCTTTTAGTAAATCACTGGTGGCGTCCCACGTGTGATGAACTTTTTACAGGCTGCGGTTTGTGGAGATGGTGTAATTTCGGGATCCTCGGTGATCATAGGCGGCGGTGCTGTCTTGGAGATCAGTCGGTAGTATACTCCTTCTGCGTTTTGGATGTGTATCGCAGGAGCGGACTTTGCCAAAAAAACGACTCTCCAGGAAAACAGATGTCCGGCTTGACTTTACTTTTAAAGATAAAGGTTCACCGATCCCTCACTTTTTTCTTTTCTTTCAGCGCTTTCGATCCTCCGGTAATAAGCTGTGTTCCATGCGGTAGTTACCAAACGCGTTTCGGAGTGGGCTACGACTCCTTCTTCAGTGGCTCACTGAAGAAGGAGTCGTAGCCCACTCCGAAACGCGTTTGGTAACTACCGCATGGAACACAGCTTATTACCGGAGGATCGAAAGCGCTGAAAGAAAAGAAAAAAGTGAGGGATCGGTGAACCTTTATCTTTAAAAGTAAAGTCAAGCCGGACATCTGTTTTCCTGGAGAGTCGTTTTTTTGGCAAAGTCCGCTCCTGCGATACACATCCAAAACGCAGAAGGAGTATACTACTGACTGATCTCCAAGACAGCACCGCCGCCTATGATCACCGAGGATCCCGAAATTACACCATCTCCACAAACCGCAGCCTGTAAAAAGTTCATCACACGTGGGACGCCACCAGTGATTTACTAAAAGCCGATACTACTTCAAACTGTGAGTAAAACAGCTTCGGCTTATCTTTATTAACAGACAGCGAGATTGGAGCGACAATATATACGCAACGACTATTAAGTCGCAACAATACAAGTGACTACTTCAAAAACCGCATTCAAAAACTTAAACAGTCATTCCCATCTCTATAATTATATTTTTGGGACATTGAGTGTGGCAATCAGTTGGAAGGACACTACTGCACTAAAAATGCAGAAAACCTATAGAAATTAATAGAAATATTTATATATTTATATAGATATATGGTTTTTACTGCATGTATTTTATGTATTTTACTATTTTATAGTGTGATATTTTTTGTGTATTTAATAGTGTATATTGCTAAAATAAATATTATTATACTAATTGTCCGTGTGGAACCAGATATTTGGTGTGCCCTACTATACTCCTTTTTGATTCCAATTTTTTTAGAGGATTGGGTGAATCCTCTTTGTAGGAGCACCCATTTCCATTTTTGAGTATCCAGGTGAGCCCTCTCTAAACACTTGCAAGGAACAGTGGACAGTTTCAAAAAGGGTTTAGACGAATTCTTAAAAGTAAAAAACATAAATGCTTATAAAAACGTGTAGAAATCTGAGTCTCACTTCCTTCTGGGATTCGCGTCCCCACCTATCCCTTGGTTGAACTTGATGGACATTTGTCTTTTTACAACCGTGTTAACTATGTAACTATGTAACTATATACGTAATACATTATTTTCAGGTCAAAGAAAATGCTATAAAAAGGCATGGCATGGACACGCAGAACAGCTTACATGTTTTACCTTGCGCCAGGAGCCAAATCCCCAGGAATCCGTTTTCTGAGCTTAGAGGTGACCTCCTCACTGTGAGCTGTCCCCAAGAAAGCTTAATCAGGAAGCCCTAACAACTTTTGAGGCACCAGATGATATGTGGCTTATAACCCCTACTCTGCTAACATACTGCTCCACGGTTAAAAGACCCAAAGCCGGAGGTTGTATCACTCCATCAAGTGGCATTTATCATGTAGAGAAAGTTAATACAAGACATTGTTATTATCCATATGGTCTCCTTTGCTGGCTTGATTAATTTTTCCATCACATTATACATTGCTCGTTTCCATGGGAATGACCGACCTGCAATCCATCAGCGGTAGCCGTGCTTGCACATTATAGGAAAAAGTGCTGGCCCCTCTGGTGGTCGGGAAAGTGGGAGCTCACATAGGCTGGTGCTTTTTTCTATAGTGTGCAAGCACGGCCAACACTGATGGATTGCAGGGTGGTTGTAACCATGGAAACAAGCAGTGTATAATATGATGCAAAAATTAATCCAGCCAGCAAAGGAATAAATATAGATAATAACAATACATTAATAAGTGCCTTCTATTACCTTTCTGTACATTATAAATGCTATTTGCTAAAGTGACACAACCCCTTTAATTTCAGTCTACCTATCGCACTGCTGGCAATCGGACAGGTGGAGGCCTCGTCAGAAACTCTTGGAACCCGGAACAGAGCCAGTGTATTAGTAGTGGTGGTCTGCCATCGCTAGCACACCAGACCACATGACTTTACTTTCCTTCCCCACCTTGCTTACTCAGCATGCTGTTGATTTGATACCATTCCACTAAAGCTGGTTGTTTTATACAGCATACACTTGGAGGCAGTGTCTGCAATCTGCGATAATGTGACCAAGGCATAAAGAGGAACATATGGTTTTACCAGAAAACCCCTTTAAGAATATCCCTACTGACTCCAGAGCTACACCTAGTGTACAGTGTTCATTTTAGGACATGGTCAGATATCAGTCAATTATCAGAATAATGCCAGTGGGACACCTGACCCTGACCTTGATATTCTGACTAGTCAGCAGTGTCGCAATGACTTTTAGGTTCATTGTACTTTAATATGCTTCATCACATAGATGAAGAAAATTCCTCAGATTGCTGTCTGAAGTTATAGCTCAGTGGTTTAGATGCTTGCCTCACATGCAGTGTTCTTGGGTTCAAAACCCCTATCAGTCTTTAAATTTTTTTTACATTTTATTGATCCCTAGAAATGATGTGTGACCCTGATGTCTGACTCTTCTCTTCGTCAGGTGTCGCTCTTAGAATCATTGCATACTTCACTTATTTGGGCAGTCACGGGGCCAAAACTGACCAAATAACTCAAGTATCAACTCAGCCTTACAGGTAGATGTTAGCGTCAAGAAGAAGCGCTCTCCTTTTACACCATCGTCAGCTGATTCCACATAGATGTCTACAGAACCTGTTCTATTAAACACTTATATAAGTAGAGCCCCCCAGGGCAGAGTACAGAGGGTGTCAGCAGTAAGTTTGTGTTGACGTCACTGATTATTTTGCCCTTCCTCTGATCCGTCACATCAATAACCCCTCAAAAAACTGATCCTGTCATGTTGAGCATTTGCCTTCACTCGGTCAGCATTTGGTCAGTAATCCATCAGTATTGCTAATGTAAAAAAAAACTGGAGTGGATGCAAAACAGAGATGACATGTGAACCGAATATTTGCATGTCTTCTGTGTTTTCTACCCACTCCTGCTTTTGGCTATCAATTCATAAGCCAATTCTGATGGGACCATACAGGCCTTAAAGCTGTCACACAGACAGGATCTGTTGTGCGTCTCATATCAGAAGAAGTGTCAAATAAATGATGATGTCAGCCTGGCCAAAAGCCAAAATAGTGGACCAGTCATGAAGTGAGGAAGGGTGGGAACAGCATGAGAAGTCCACAGAGTGGACCTATGACATAGTGGTGAGGTGGAAGCAGCATGAGGGGACCACAGAGTGGTCCAATGACAGGGTCTAAAGGTGGAAGCAGTATGAGGAGGCCACCGAGTGGCACAATGACAGAGTCTGTAGGTGGCGGCAGCAGCAGCAAAATTAGGAGAAGGCCACAGAGTGGCACAATGACAGAGTCTGGAGGTGGCGGCAGTATGAGGAGGCCACCGAGTGGCACAATGACCAAGTCTGGAGGTGGCAGCAGCATGAGTAGGCCACAGAGTGGCACAACGACAGAGTCTGAAGGTGGCAGCAGCGTGAGTAGACCACAGAATGGCACAATGACAGAGTCTGGAGGTGGCAGTAGCAGCATCAGGTGGAGGCCACAGAGTGGCACAATGACCGAGTTTGGAGGTGGCAGCAGCATGAGTAGGCAAAAGAGTGTTGATCGACCAAGATACTTCTGGGGAACCTGCCTGGCATAAAATAAATGTAATAATAAATAAATAAAAATTCCCTCAGAAATAAGTCACAAAAGATATTACCGCATATTACTACAGCACTGAATGCTGAAAAAGATTTGTTTTTCCACCGAAATACGTCACTAAAGATTTTACTGCATATAACCGCAGCGCTGACCGCTGAATACATTTTGTTTTTCAACCGAAATACTTCAATAAAGATTTTACCACATATAACCGCCACACTAACTGACTGCTACCACCGCTACTTCTGTGAACCCCTGTACCACTACTTCAGCGGGTAGGTAGGCTGCTGAAAAACAGGCCCGTTTAGCTCCCGACCTCCCACTGCTGCCACTCTGCTGACTCCCAGCCATGCATTCAACACATATAACCACCGACGTGAACTGATAATATATTTTATTTTTGTACTGAAATAGGCCACTAAACGCTTTCAAGACCTATAACCGCCGCCGCCGTGAATGGAGAATGCATTTTTCTGTTTGTACTGAAATAGCCCACTAAACGCTTTCAACACATATAACTGCCGCTGACGTGAACTGAGAATGCATTTTTCTTTTTGTACTGAAATACAAAACACATAAACCCGCCGCACTGACTGACAGCTACCGACGCTACTTCCGTGAACCCCTGTACCACTATTTCCCAGGTAGGTAGGATGCTGCAAAGCAGGTGCTCTACCTCAGGCACGTTTGGCTCCCGACCTCCCGCTGCTGCCACCCTGCTGACTCCCAGCCATCCTTTCAACACATATAACCGTCGAAGTGAACTGAGAATATATTTTTCTGTTTGTACTGAAATAGGCCACTAAACGGTTTCAACACATATAACCGCCGCCGACGTGAACTGAGAATGTATTTTTCTGCTTGTACTGAAATAGGCCACTAAACGATTTCAATACATATAAACGCTGCCGCCGTGAACTGAGAATGTATTTTTCTTTTTGTACTGAAATATGCCATGTGGGGTTTTGCTCTGGTAGACAGGCTAGCGGACGCAGTATAGAGGCAATCACAAAGTTTTTAACTTAAACAGTTCAGTGTTTATTCACACATAAGGAAAAACAAAATGACCATTCACAGTCTTGGTGTTTGTTCACACCATACAATGTCCATAGAACAAAGTCTTCACCTGGTTAGCAGTTTTCCACCCGCAGTCCACAGCAGGCTTTAGGGACCTGTTTCCCGGCATGCTGCTCTCAGCCCTTTAGCACGGCACAAATTCATAGGTAACAAAATACAGAGACTCCCCAGCTTCTCTGTCAGATGGAGGATAAACCACACCCAGCTGAGTCTGCTGGCTGAGTTTTATATAGGCCAAAAAAAAAAAACGGCCTGGAGCGTGGGGAGAAGCCACCCACCCAGCACTTAGGCTACTCCCAGTAAGAGCCAGCCCAGATCGGCTTTACAGCCATACTAACAACAAACATTGTCAGTCAGCACTAGCTGCCGCTGACACTTAAAACTACCAGCTCTTACCTCACCGAGGCCAGGAATCTCGGTGACACATACCTTCCATCAATGACTGCCCCTTGCGCCTTCCTACATACCTTCCCCCATTTGTTCAACCCTAAGGGGGTGAAGACCCGCCAGACAGTATACCCGGGACAGGGCATCTGCATTTCCCTGTAACCTGCCTGTCCTATGTTCCATGGAAAATTGAAAGTTTTGTAACGACAAGAACCACCTGGTGACCCGAGCATTCCTCTATTCCACTTGAGAGTGGAGTGGTCGGTCACCAGACTGAACTTTCTTCCCAACAAGTAATATCGGAGAGACTCGAGTGCCCATTTGATGGCCAGGCACTCTCTCTCCACTATACTGTACCTAGTCTTGGCTGGGGTAAGCTTTTGGCTCAGGAAAACAACAGGATGTTCCTCCCCATTTATGTCCTGAGAGAGTACAGCAACGAGGACTACTTCAGAGGCATCGGTCTGTACCACAAACTCCCTCTTGAAGTCAGGCGTCGCCAATACAGGGGACCCACACAGGGCAGACTTCAAAGTGGAGAAAGCCTTTTCTGCCTGCTCATTCCACAGAACTGTTACTGACTTGCGTCCCTTCAAAAGGCCCGTCAATGGTGCGGCGACTGTAGCAAAATTGGGAACAAACCTCATAGTACCCCACCATACCCAGGAACGAATTTACTTGCCAAGTAGTGACAGGTTGGGGCCAGGTTTGTTCACACCATACAATGTCCATTGAACAAAATCTTTACCTGGTTAGCAGTTTTCCACCCGCATTCCACAGCAGGCTTTAGGGACCTGTTTCCCAGCATGCGGCACAAATTCACAGGTCCCAAAACACAGAGACTCCCCAGCTTCTCTGTCAGATGGAGGATAAACCACACCCAGCTGAGACTGCTGGCTGGGTTTTATATAGGGAATCTATATGTAGCCCAAAGTAAAGTCCAGGGTCCACCACTAGCTATATCATGAAAACCAACCAAAAGGAGTAGGTCAATTAAGTACAAAACACTTATAATACTGAGGTAATCAAAAGGTAACATAATTTTATTTGAAAATGAATAAAATTATGTTACCTTTTGATTACCTCAGTATTATAAGTGTTTTGTACTTAATTGACCCACTCCTTTTGGTGGGTTTTATATAGACCAAAAAATACCCGGTCTGGAGCATGGGGAGCAGCCACTAACCCAGCACTTTAGCTACTCCCAGTAAGAGCCGGTGTTCCGTTACATTTCCCTACCTCATGAGATTTCCCTACCCTCGTCACTTCCGGCTGCACCGGACGTGACGTGAGGAGGTGTGCCGTGACGCGCAGGTGCAAAACGACGGGGTAGGGAAATTTCACAGCAGAGTGCGCATACGCCAGGAGCCTCACCAGCGGTTAGGGTAGGGAAAAATTACATGTCGGCGCGATGATCGGATGGATGTTCTCAGCTGGACACCGACCGACACTGCGCATGCGCTGGGAGCCTCACCAGCGGTTAGGGTAGGGAAAAAGCATTGGCCCATAATTTTTACCTTCCCTAACCGCTGGTGAGGCTCCCAGCACATGCGCAGTATCGGCCGGTGTCCAGCTGAGATCATCCATCTGATCACCGCGCCTGCACACTGGGCCGTAATTTTTCCCTACCTTAACCGCTGGTGAGGCTCCCGATGCATGCGCAGTGTCGGCCGGTGTCCAGCTAACTCTGCTGTGAAATTTCCCTACCTCGTCGTTATGCACCTGGGCGGCGCGGCACACCTGACACACACCTCCTCACATCATGTCCGGTGCGACCGGAAGTGACGAGGGCAGGGAAATCTCACGAGGTAGGGAAATGTAACGTAACACCGGCCCGGATCGGCTTTACACCCATACTAACAACAAACATTGTCAGTCAGCACTAGCTGCCGCTGACACTTAAAACTACCAGCTCTTACCTCACCGAGGCCAGGAATCTCGGTGACACATACCTTCCATCAATGACGGCCCCTTGCACCTTCCTACAGCCACTAAACGCTTTCAACACATATAACCGCCGACGGTGTGAATTGAGAATGCATTTTTCTGTTTGTACTGAAATAGGCCACTAAACACTTTCAACAGATATAACCGCCACCGAATTGAACTGAGAATGTATTTTTATTTTTGTGCTGAAATAGGCCACTAAACGCTTTGAAGACATATAACCGCCACCGACGTGAACTGAGAATGTATTTTTCTTTTTGTACTGAAATACAAAACACATATAACCGCCGCACTGAATGACTGCTACCGCCGCTACTTCCGTAAACCCCTGCACCAATACTTCCCGGGTAGGTAGGCTGCTGCGAAGCAGGTGCTCTACCCCAGGCACGTTTGGCTCCCAACCTCCCACTGCTGCCAGCCTGCTGATTCCCAGCCATGCTTTCAACATATTAAACCGTTGATGTGAACTGAGAATATATTTTTCTTTTTGCACTGAAATAAACCAGTAAACGCTTTCAGCAGAAATAAATGCACCAGTGAAGTGCATATATATTTTTCTTTCTGTACTGAAATAGGCCACTGAACGCTTTTGCCACAAATAAGTGCAACTGTGCAGTGCGTATATATTTTTCACTGTAATATACCCCTATACGCTTTCACCAGAAATAACGGCAAATTACTGAAATACGCTGCTATACGCTTTTGACAGAAATAACTGCAACAGTGCAGTGCGTATATATTTCTTTTTTTACTGTAATACGCCCCTATACGCTTTTAACAGAAATAACTGCAACAGTGCAGTGCGTATATATTTATTCTTTTACTGTAATATGCCCCTATACGCTTTCACCAGAAATAACTGTAGAAGTGAAATGCGTATATATTTTTCTTTTTTTACTGTAATACGCCCCTATACGAAGTGAACTGAGAATATATTTTTCTTATTGGACGGAAATAGGCCACTATACGAGTTTACCAGAATTAACTGCAGAAATGCACTGGGAATATATTTTTCTTGTTGTACTGAAATACGCCCCTATACGCTTTCACCAGAAATAACTGCAACAGTGCAGTACATATATATATATATATATATATATTTATTTTTAATGAAATACTCCCCTATATGCTTTCACCAGAAATAACTGCAGAAGTGAAATGCGTATATATTATTCTTGTAGTACTGATATAAGATACTAAAGATACTAAGATATAAGCCACTAAAGGCTTTTCAACATAGCACTTGCAGCCCAATAACAAATAACTAGAATAACAGAGTTGTCTAATGGCTATTTGGATCCCCAAATAATCTTTCCCTACACTTGTAAATCGCTTTCCTATCAATGTTCCAATCATCTTCTGACATCTCTCCCTGCACTAAGATGCTGTGAAATTATTCCTCCCTATCCTTTCCCTGCACCTATAAATAGTTTTTTCTTTTTTTTCCCACAATGAGGTTTTTCCAATTGCTGTCCCTAGCACCTTCACACGTCTGTCCCTAGAACCTTCACACGTCTGTCCCTGTACTCTGAATGCTGGAAAATGGCAGAATCTAAAATGGCTGCCATATTTTTAGGGCTGTGACATCACAAGGCTGGCTAGATGCTGATTGGCTGCATGCAGGCATGTCAATCTGGGTGATCCCGCCTTCCCAGAGTTCCTTGCCCCATGTCCTTAGTCCTCACACGTGTAGCTACCATTTTAGATAAATTTTGATTCGTTACCACGAAGCGCGAGGAATTCGCATTTGTTGCAAATCTAATTTTTCCTTAAATTTGGATCGAATTCCACTTTATCAGCTTCGATTCGCTCATCTGTAGTGTCAGAGTCAGGGTCAGGTGTCAAATTCAGGTGTCACACTGGCATTATTCTCATACTTGACTATAATATCTGACCATTTCGTAAAATTAACACTGTAATTCTGTGTCCTTCAGGGCCATGATGTTTAAATATGGTTCACTTCTAACATCTCTAGAGACACTAGCTCTTCCAAATCTCAAGTACTTAATGGAGATCTTGACAATTTCATTTGGAAACTGCCTTTATCTAACTTAACTGCTGTGAACAAAACCCCTTAACACAATAAACATCCTCTCTCATGCTCAAGAGAGGAGTCAGAAGCTGACCAAACCGATGGAGTTGATGCTTGAACCAGCAAGGACCCTCCTATTTCTTCCTCATTTTTACAAAAAGCTTAAGTCACTGCTTTGGCCCCATTAACTAAAAGCATTCATGATATCAAACTGGAATTCAGGCAAGTGTGGTTTAGAGTGGAGTCTTTAGAAAACACACAGAATGTGCTTTGTGGACACGCTGCTACTATGATCTCTGCTTTCCATACCTGCCAGACCCACCTAAACTTCATCATGGACTAATTAGAAGATGAAGATAATAAAGAAAGGTGAAATAATGTTCATTTGATGGGAATCCCAGAAACAGTCAATCCAGTATCCCTGCGTTCTCTTATTAAACAAATAACTATTGATCTCCTGGGAGACTCATACTTAAACTGTATACAAATTGAGAGGGCACTCCGGTCTCTGAGAGCTAAACCCAAATCAACAGATCCCCATAGGGTTGTGATTTTCGCTTCTTAAACTTCAGAGTAAAGGAGGATCTGATGAAGAGAGCCAAAGAATATGGCCCGTACTCTCTTGAAGGGAACCCATTCTCTATCTCTCAAGATCTGTCCCCCTTCATTTTATATAGGATAAGGCTTCTCAAACCTCTTACAGATGTTCTCTGCAATAAGAAAATAGTATATAGATGGCGGAATCCATTCCATCCATGGTGGAGGGGAGGTGTTATGTCATATGTACTTATTCTGACCTTAGTAAACTTTTGGAGAAAATCGACCAACTTACTATCTTTGTTCAGGACTGATTTACGGTTTGGCAACATTTCCAACGGCTTCAACATTTATTCCTTGGGAAAAGTTGCTTCAGACAGAGGATCAAAAATGAAAAAGGAATTGGGAAAATGTACTCCGAAAAGGATCCTACTAGATGGCACCTGATGAATCTACCAGTATATACTTTCTATATAGTCTCTAGTTTTATTACATTAATGTTTATATGGTTCTTATTCCCATGTGTCGTTTAATGGACATTATTTGTGTAAATTTCATGATAATAAAGTATATCAGTGGGATTCTATGACGCATGTCACACATACTGTATTGTTTAATTAGCCATGATGGCTCGACTTTTTTTTGTCTATTAACAGACATATGGTTTAGTTTGTCCTTTGTTACTATATTGTTTCATTCCTCTTCCGTTTCAGGCAAGGTGATATAAAAGAGAGACTCCTGTACTCCACTTTGCTGCTTAATTTGTATAGCTTCATTAAGGTGGGATTCCAGTACAATAAATATGAACATTTTTGGCTCTTTGGCCTTCTTCAGAAATACTGTCTGAGCTGCACCGAGGGTTTGGAGAGAGTTGACAGGGCACATATGGCCCATAGGGAATATATGGCGCTTTGGAAAGTAAGGCAAATGCCTCTGTTGTGTGGCGCCACACAACAAAGGCACTTGCCTCACTTTCCAAAGCTCCATATATTCCCTATGGGCCATATGTGCCCTGTCAACTCTCTCTAGACCCTCAGTGCGGCTCAGCCACGACTTCTGAAGAAGGCCATAGAGCCGAAAATGTTCGTATTTATTGGACTGGAATCCCACCTTAATAAACCTATACAAATTAAGCAGCAAAGTGGAGTACAGGAGTCTCTCTTTTATATTGTGTCTGGTTTGGGAACCATCTACTGATAGCCACAAACTCTTCAATCAAAGTGACGTCTAACTATTTACAATTGAATCAGACAAGATGATGTCCTCACTCCTTCCCTGGTAAGGCTTGCTCTTTGAATCTCTCTTCACAATAGAAAAATCAATATTTTCTTAAAAAGAGGGAATTTGATATCTCCCCATTATAGGAAACTCATTTAAAAAAAAGGGCACATTCCTTCCTTTCATAATTCTCCACCAGTAAGACATAGACTGGGAGCAGCTACTGTCACATAACCCTTTAGGTAACAAGTATAAACAGCTAAAATTAAACCCCCCATGGCTTACAGCTATTGTAAAAAGAGCAATAAAAGACAAAAAAAGGGCAGCTATAGCGTTTGAAGATTACAAAGGGCTTAATAAAATCTGCAAAAAGGAGATAAAATTAGCAAAGATACAAAACGAACAGCAGGTAGCAAAAGAAAGCATTTAAATATATAAATGCTATAAAAAACCTATCTGAGCCGGTAGGTCCACTAAATAATGGTAAAGGGGGTAGTCACTGAAGATAAAGAAAAGGCAGAGTTCCTAAATAGTTTTTTTAGCTCTGTATATACAAAAGAAGAGAAAGGAGCCGTTATCTGTGGCGCCGGGGATGTTAGTACATCCAGTGATATACTCAATTGGCTAACTTTAGATATGGTCCAAGAGAAGTTAAATAGGGTAAATGTGAACAAAACTCCGGGTCCATATGGAGTACACCCAAGAGTGATTAAAGAGCTCAGTTCAGTCATTGCTGTGTCCCTGTTTATAATTCTTAAGGATTCTCTAGGGACTGGTACAGTGCCAAGTGATTGGCGCAAGGCAAACGTGATGCCCATTATCAAAAAAGGATCAAGGTCTTCCACAGGTAATTATAGACCAGTTAGTTTAACTTCTGTTGTGGGAAAAATGTTTGAAGGAATCTTAAGGGACTATATACAGGGGTATGTGACTATAAATAATAATATAAGTGATAACCAGCATGGGTTTACCAAGGACAGAAGTTGTTAGACTAACCTGATTTGTTTTTATGAGGAGGTGAGTAGTAGCCTGGACAGAGGCACGGCTGTGGATGTAGTGTTTCTGGATTTTGCGAAGGCTTTTGATACTGTCCCTCATAGACACTTAATAAGTAAAGTAAGGTCTATTGGCTTAGAAAGTATAGTTTGTAATTGGATTGAAAACTGGCTGAAGGACCGTGTCCAGAGAGTTGTGGTCAATGATTCCTATTCAGAATGGTCCCAGGTTATAAGTGGTGTACCCCAAGGTTCAGTGCTGGGCCCTTTATTATTTTATTTATTTATTAATGATATAGAGGACGGGATTAATAGCACCATATCTGTTTTTGCAGATGAGACTAAGCTATGTAGTACTGTGCAGTCTATGAAAGATGTCCAGAAACTACAAGCTGGCTTGAACACTCTGAGTGATTGGGCATCAACTTAGCAAATGAGGTTCAATGTGGACAAATGTAAAGTTATGCATCTTGGTAGTAATAATCTCTGTGCTTCATATGTCCTAGGTGATGTAGCACTGGGAGAGTCACTTATAGAGAAGGATTTGGGTGTCCTTGTGGATGGTAGATTAAATTACAGCATACAATGTCAATCAGCTGCTTCTAAGGCTACCAGGATATTGTCATACATTAAACGAGGCATGGACTCGTGGGGCAGGGATGTAATACTACCACTTTACAAAGCATTGGTGCAGCCTCATCTGGAATATGCAGTCCAGTTCTGGGCACCAGTACATAGAAAGGATGCACTGCAGCTGGAAAAAGTACAGAGGAGAGCGACTAAAATGATAAGGGGCATGGAGGGTCTTAGTTATGAAGAAAGATTAAAATAATTGAATTTATTTAGTCTTGAGAACAGACGTCTAAGGGGGACATGATTAAATTATACAAGTATATAAATGGGCCATACAAAAAATACAGCGAAAAGCTGTTCCATGTAAAATGTGCTCAAAAGACAAGGGGGCACTGCCTCTGACTGAAGAATAAAGGTTCAGTCTCCAAAAGCGTCAAAGCTTCATTACTGTAAGTACTGTGAATCTGTGGAATAGACTTCCTCAAGATGTTGTCACAGCAGGAACAGTGGACAGTTTCAAAAAGGGTTTAGACGAATTCTTAAAAGTAAAAAACATTAATGCTTATGAAAACGTGTAGAAATCTGAGTCTCACTTCCTTCTGGGATTCGTGTCTTCACCTATCCCTTGGTTGAACTTGATGGACGTTTGTATTTTTTCAACCGTATTAACTATGTAAGACCTCAAAAGGTGTACGTGTGGACATTTACACTCTTTGGGGGCACTTACTAAGACCAGCGATTTAGACGACGGTGTTAGTCCCTGTCCGCTGCAGCCTGATGTGCCTAAGTTATGTAAAGGCGCAGGCCTCTACATAACTTAGGCCCATGATCAGGCAGACGTTCAACAAGATTAAAACTTTGCCGGCTCCCTTGCTGGAGTAGATTTAAGTCATATTCAACACCAAAAACGTAGAAAATGCCTACTGTTCCGACCTCCGACCCATGTTTTTATTAATGGCCCCAATGTCAATCAAGCTCCCTGGATAATTTCGCCTCAAACTTATTTCACAGTTTCTCAGACAGATCCTCGGTGGCGATTTTAGCATTGCATTGGCCTCCCAACTAAATTCCTCTACACAGCATTCTGCAGTTTTGTATAGAGCCTTGGAAAAAATGCAACGCTCTCTTCAAGAGAGGTCGTTAATAGTTGTTTGGAGGAGTTTCTTCCACCCACACTAAAGACTACTGTCACTTTTCTGCCACTCATAAATTGATAACTTCTTTCTGCGCAGTGCCTTCTTGCAATATTGTAACAACCCTGGCATAGAAACCCACATTTTCTCACCTATTAGTTTCTCATTTAAATTCTCTAGTTTACTACAACGGAATCTTGCTAGCGCCTGAATAAGTCGATACTCAAATCTAACTCAGATCTAATGTACAGTATATGTACAATCCCTCACCACTAAACTTGGTGAATTTTTTACACTCAATGATATAGGCTTCCAGAACATGTGGAGGCAAATAAGAGGCAAATTAATCTCCTTATGTACATATCTTAAGAAAGAGAGAGGGAAACGGGTGAATGATATTCTTATGACAATTAGGAGGCTCGAATGTCAAAATAAAAAATTCACACAGGACAATATACTTGATTTGGCTAAGCTCTGTTTGTTTTTGCAATATAAACATTATGCACATGGTGACAAGCTAAATAAATCTGAATGGCAAATCAAACAAAGAAAAGCCAAGGCACAATATTAATAAGATACAAGAAACTGATGGTACTTTGGTATTTGACTAAGTCAATTACAGAAAAGTTCTACAATTTCTATCACTCTGTATTCAGTATAACCTTTGGTCTGGGGTCACAGTACAGGTCAGTTAACATAAGGCAGCTCTTGCAAAGGAATCTTTGGCATCTGTTTTCCTCCCTCAAATATCAAACTTCCAAGACTCTCAATTAATGTACCCTGTTTACAGAAACAGAAATTATAAAAACATTATAAATAACTCTGAAAAACAAATGCCCTGACCCTGATGGCCTCTCTCCCTTTTATTACCATTAATATTGCAATCTGTTCTCCTAATATACCTAACCAGACGAGGAATAACCTTCGCTCCTGCCAATAATAAAATTTTACCGAAGTAGGGTAAAGACCCCATTCTCTGCAGCAGCTACAGGCCAATTTCGCTATTAAATTCTGATCTGAAACTATTTGCTGAATTATTAGCACTTAGACTAAAACCCTTACTTCTTGATCTTATGAGTCCAGATAAAGTAGGTTTCATCTGCAAAAGAGAAGGTAAAGATAATACCTATGAGGTTTTGCATTTATGGTAATTCAACTAGCCAAACAGTCTGTAGCCAAGGCGTTCCTTGTACACTGATGCTGAAAAGGCTTTCGATCAGGTATCCTGGGAATGTACGCGACTCAGTGCTATTTTTTATATGTATCAGAATCCCTTGGCTGGACTAGCAGTTAACAACACTTTCTCCTGATATTTAAAATCGCCAAAGGAACATGCCCCCTTTCTTCACTACTATTTTTTCTTACAACTGTATCAGAAAATCTGACAATCCGCACAGGTAGAAGGCTCTACATGTAATGGCAGAATGCATAAAACTGCCAATTTTGTGGACCATATTTTGTTTATTCTTCTTTTTTTAAATTCTTTACCATAACTACAAAACCTTTTTTTTCCGATTAGGCTATATTTGCAACTTTAAATAAATCCCAGGTTCTTAATATTTCTCTCACCCATGTTGAAAAGCTAAATACTCACCTTTTGATGGTTGGTCCCAAAAATTTGGTACCTTGGTATTAAAAGGGTTGTGCTATTGATGACCTAACCTCAGAATAGCAATCAAACAGCAGGCAGAGGCAGCATCTCCAGATAATTCCTTTATTCTTCGTACTCACAGAATAGTGTACAAAAAGAGAAGCAAATGCAACGTTTCAGCTATCAAATAGACTTTATAAATGCTAGATAAAGGCTATTTCATAGCCGAAACGTTGCATTTGCTGCTCTTTGTTTACACTATTCTGTGAGTACGAAGAATAAAGTAATCATCTGGAGATGCTGCCATTGCCTGCTGTTTGATAAAATACACAAAAATACAAAGAGTTAACCCACCATACTCAAACACTTGCTGGAAATGTGGTAAAGAAATGGGTACCTACAGATGTAGCAGGGTTAACACACAAACTCTTATCTCAAATTTCTTAACTCGTCGCATTATCTTGAAACAAAAGCCATTGAAAAGCAATAGAAGGTGTTTGCTTAACGCATTTAGTTTAGATAATACGTCTCATAAAGCATATGTGTTAACTCTACTACATCTGTATTTTAATGTGGTAGTCCTGTATCTGTTTCCTTCTGAGAAAAACATTCACAACTCCTTAAAAGCAAAACAAATTGACCCTAGTCAGACATCCCCTAGTGGCTCCCTGTCTTCTTATATCCAAAACCTAGTAGCCTCACCACTCACCAACCATCTCTGAAAACACAGTAAAAAATACCAGAATTGCTATTTTCTATTCATCTCACCAAAGAAGGCGTGACTAGCGTGAGGGTAGGGGGTGGGGTCAGTAAGGGCAGCTGCCCTAGGGGAGCTCACCAAGTGAAGAGGTCTGGCTTTAGGCCGGACAGTCCAACTTCTCGGCTGCCAGTCCCCCATCCAGCATAAGGCCTGGATGGATGCCTGGGAGTGATCCTTTTCTGTGGCTCAGCACACTCAGATAAATGCACAGCCACAGCCCTGTGTGAATATAGCCTGATAACATATAATAACAGCCTGGGCTTGCTGGGAGTTGTAGTTCTTTCCTCTTATACCTCCTCCCTGTAATGTCCTCTGATATCACTTAATATCAGCCTGAACATGCTGGGAGTTATAGTTCAGTCCTCTTATACCTTGTCTCTGTAATGTCCGCTGCTATCACATAATAATGTCTTGGACATGCTGGGAGATGTACTCTCCTTTTTATACCTACTCCTTACTCCTATACTACTGATGCTGTTATATAGATTATGGTCTCCATTCTGTGTGTTGTAGCATGCACCACTGTCCTAGCTATGATATCCTCATTTTGGGGGTTATGAAAGTAGTAGCCAGGCCACAGATGTTGACTGTGTACGGGGGCGCCAGGAGGGCACTATCAAGAAATCAGAGCTTCCATTATGGAAGCTCTCATTACAGCCTTAGAGGACAGAAGGCCCAGGGAATGATGAGTATGCGCTTTACTCACCGCTCCCTGGTACTCTTCAACTGACGCTGCCTAGGTCCCAAAAGGACGTAGTACATGTAGGCGCGCATGGGATATCAGGACATAGTGCAACGCTGGCACCAGAACACAAGGCTGCCCTTGGATGCAGGATGAGCCAGAGTGGTGGATGCAGCACCTGGTGAAGGAGAGGAGAGGCAAATTAATTTTCCACTGGTCTGAGGTCTGCAACTCTGCATTTAGGAAAAAAAAGGGTTTGGTGGGGGTTACAGGCAGCCAGGGGTCTGCATGAATTGGGTGCATGATCTGAGTTCGGCATGGATTTGTATGAATTAGGAGTCTATATAGATGTGGGGTCTGATCTGGGGTCTGAATAAATTTGGGTGTCTGATCTGGATTTTGATGCACGGTGAACTAGTTGCAGCAGGCTGCAGAACCACCCATGCATCCAAAATTAATATTAGCACAAGTTAGAATGATGTTCTGAAAAATGAAGATCTGCATGATGTTCTACAAAATCAAGGGCTGCAGCGGCAGAACTTAGAACACACAGTCCATTTATCTGTGTACATGTAGTCTGTATCTCATTGCAGGCCTCTGCTGCAAGTTTCTGGAATACAGTTACAGCTTCCAGTAGCCTAGGAAGGACAGGAAGGACAGCATTCCCCTCAGTCAGGAAACATTATTTGACGAAGGGGGGGACTTTTTTAAATGTTTTTGAAGCCAAAACCAGGAGTGCATTAAATAAAAGTAGCACCTGTCCTATATACAGTACTTTCTCCCCTTTATGATCCACACCTGGTTTTGGTTTAAAAGACGTCAACAAAAATCCTGCACAAAAGTGAGTAAACCCAACCTTAGTATGCACCCTTGCAGTTGTAAGCACACATTGGGTGACCCCTTGGGTTGGAGGCCTACTCATATTGGTTTTGGAATTCTGCAACACAAAAACATATTATTTTGCACCAAAAAAAGTGTTTTTATTGCACATTGTGTATTGTGTGACCCTCTTGGCTGGCTCCTGGCCAATCTCACCCTGGTAACTGCGAGATGGCACCACCCCTTTAAGTCAACTGAGTTGTAAGCCACCTATATTTACTTAAGACAAAAATTTTAAACTTACAAAATAAAGTGACTTTTTGGAGGGTTTTTCCGATTTTAATGTGACTGTTAGATGGTTAAAGACATTGCCCCATGACTTATTTTGCTCCAAAAACCACCTAAAATGAATCCAAGTGCGGAATATGTCAGCGCTATAGAAGTGCATCAAATAAATAAAAGGCATCAAATAATAAATACCCTAAACTGTTTACAGAAGTACAGTTTTCTGCATTTTTTTCCCCCTCCTAGATTCACCAAACAGAATTATAATGGGTGGGATTTGGAGGCACATGAGATCACACAGTAAAGGCTGTTTACTAACAACTCCTATGAGTCCTTAATGTGCATGTCATCAGTCTCTACAATCTTCTTCTGGCACCTTAAATATAGTACACGGACAACAAACCCTGTATGGCATAGCAGGGACCTGTTTTTTCAAAGAAATGGTATGTGTGCTTGTTCTCACTCGCAATGGAGAGATGTTTTTATACGTTGTCTTTCACTATTCTGTGCTGAGAAACAGGTTAAAGCTACTATACTAGCTGGATAGGTATCTACATATCTAGAGTATCTACTTACTAGAACTCCACCACCCGATGAAGCCACTGCTGATGTCTGCTTGTCCATCATGTTCTATATTACACTGCCACAGCCACTGTTCCCTCCACATATCTACTAAATTTCCATGTTCCTTACTGTGTCAGCTACTACTGCTGCTACTAGTACCCCTACACAGCTTAATACCTCTGGCCATGTCTATCAGGTTCCATACTGTACTGCTGCTGCTCCTCAAACAGGGAGAATTTTTGGACCGCTTGTTTATAAGACATTACTTCTGATACTACTACATTGTCAGTTATTGATTTAATCTTTTTCTTTACTATAACTTTTATACTTTTCAATTGATATAACCATATGAGGACTTTTTGGGGGGCGCCTATGGGGGGGTGCAAGTCCCAATCCCGCCTTATTTTTTTTGCATGTTAACTTTACATTGTTCACTGTGTGGCATAGCTGGCATGTTTTTATTCTATGATTCAGTACAATCATGGTGATAACAAATAGGTATAGTTTTATTTGTTTCTACTACTTTTTCAAAATAACAGCATAACCCATGCAAAAAAAAGTTATTGTCACAGAGCCATAGCACTATTTTGTGGGATGAGATAGGAGGAATTAGTCTTACCAGTATTTGGATTTCCAGGAGTCTGACATGACAGAACCACAGTTGATTGTCCTTTCTAATCCTCCATGGGGATAGGAACATAGAGAGGTTAAAAGTCTCCTTCCACCACTACCCACCAGTGTTTTTCCAATTACCATACCAGGATGGATGCAACACCCTTGTTAATTCTTAGCATTGTTAATTTCATAAGCCAAAGAAATACAAACTATGGGAGGGTGCTGTTATGTCGGAATCCTGGAATACCAATTACCGTTAGGACTAATTCTTACTTTCCTGTACGACCTCCATGACAGCACCACAGGAGCAATAACAAATTGAAAATAAGGGGAAGACCACTGCCTGAAGGAATTTATGTCCAAAGGCCAAGTCCTAAATGAAAAGAACATTCTGACTGTAATGTTTTTAAAAACATATTAAAACTGGACCAAATTGATGCTTTTCATATCTGTTCAACGGAAGCTTCTATATTTTTTTTTATATGAAGCTGCCATAGCTCTGGTGGAATGACCCTTAATTTTAACAGGACTAGGGATCCTGTAAGTCACAAATGATTCCTGAATTGTGGTCTTAAGTCATCTTGCAATGGAGACTTAGAGATCTTCCTTGAAAACTGGAAAAACAGATATGGATCTTTGCCTTCAGCTTTTTCTAATGCTTAGGTATCTTATCACCATCTTTCTGACATCAAAAGATAAGGAACCATTGGTCTTGACCATTTTTGGAGTTGAACAAAGGTAGGGCAGAATAATTTCCTGACTCCTGTGAAACACAGAAGAAATTATGGGAAGAGAGGCCGGATCAACTTTGAGGATGATTTTGTCATCCAGAATTTTAAGTTAAGCCTCTTTGATGGAAAGGGTCAGCAATTCTCCTACACCGTGGGCTGAAGTGATTGCTACTAAGAAGGCTGTTTTGGGGGCCATGATTTTTAAAACCAATTTATCCAGTGGTTAAAAGGGGGATTACAAAGTCCATTGACTACCATCGTTAGATAAACAATAGGAATGGAACGTCTCAGAGTTGGCCTGATATGAGAAGGCTTTCACAAAACTGTTAATCCATTTTCGGTCTGCAAGAGGTAGGTCTAAAAAACAACTGAGAGCTTATCTATACACCTTTAATGTACTTGGTTTAAGGCACTTATCGAAACACTCTTGAAGAAAGTACAATATATCGAGAACCTTAGGAGAAAGCTGAGCTTGATGTCTGGAGTGATACCCAAGCAAAATTTCTTTCATATTTTTCCATAAATTGGTGAAGTACCTTTTTTTTATGACTGTGTTATGATGTAGGAATAACAATGTCGGAAAGCCCTTGAACCCTCAGGATTTCCCTTTCAAGATACATGCTGTTAGTCCTAGTTTCCCAACTTCCAGATATAAAAGGAGTCCCTGTAAAGGAAGATACTGCCTTGCTGGAAGTGGCATTGGGTGTCCCTGAGATAGAGATTTCAGGATCGGAAAACAGCTTAGCTTTGGCCAGTATGGGGTAATTAGTATGACTCTGGCTGACTCCCTGGAAATGTTTCTTATGACTGAAGGTGGTCTGTGCAGACTGCCTTGTGGCAAAGGAGTCTATCTGCAGCAGAAGGTGCTGAAAAACCTCCTTGTTTATTGCCGAGATTGAAAGAACAGAGTTTTCTGCCCATAAAAATATTTTTTTTCTGCCAAGGACTGAAAGGGGAACCTTGATCCCTCCTGATTTATGAGGAAAGCCACTGTTGTTGCACAAGGAGTTTTCTTCAATCTGTCACAGCATTTGCCCCTTGAGGTATCAATCCTGCACCTTGTTTGCAAGCATCTGTAGATATCAGAATGTAGGGACTCAGATTCCAAGGAATCCTTTAAACAAAGCTTGGTGGACAAGTCCACCATGCTAGAAGTCTGTTTTACCACTGCTGGCAGAAGAATCTTTCGATTTAGGGATCAGTGGTCTCAATTCCAGGAGGACAATGCTAGTTTTTTAAGGGGTGGAGAGTGATATTGGCTCCAAGGATGCACAAGGTCATTAGACTTAAAACACTCATGGTCTCTCTTAAAGGGCTTCTGTCACCCCACTAAACTGTTTTTTTTTTGGTTACTTATAATCCCTATACTGCGATTTATGCATACATACTGTAATTAATCATTTTGGTTCAGCAGACTCTGTTAAAAACGTACTTTTAAAATATGCAAATTACCTTGCTACCAGCAAGTAGGGCGGCTACTTGCTGGTAGCAGCCGCATCCTCCTATCCTAAAGACGCCCCCTCCGCATGTTGATTGACAGGGCCAGCGGACGGGATCTTTCTCTGCTGGCCCTGTTTGCATTCAAATTCTGGCGCCTGCGCCGTACCTGTCTTCAGTCGGCGCAGGCGCACTGAGAGGAGGACGCTCGCTTGGCCGCTCCTTCCTCAATGCGCCTGTGTCGGGTGTAGATGTGATGTCATTGGCGCATTGAGGATGGAGCAGCCGAGCGAGCGTCCGCCTCTCAGTGCGCCTGCGCCGACTGAAGACAGGTACGGCGCAGGCGCGAGATCTTGATAGCAGACAGGGCCAGCAGGGGAAGATCCCGTCAATCAACATGCGGAGGGGGCGTCTTTTGGATAGGAGGATGCGGCTGCTACCAGCAAGTAGCCGCCCTACTTGCTGGTAGCAAGGTAATTTGCATATTTTAAAAGTACGTTTTTAACAGAATCTGCTGAACCAAAATGATTAATTACAGTATGTATGCATAAATCGCAGTATAGGGATTATAAGTAACCAAAAAAAAAAAAAAAAGTATTCTTTTTATAAATATTTTTTCTCAGATTTTTTTCTCTGATCAATTGATACTTGAAGCCATGAGGGGGACTCTATACTATCAGAATTAAATCACCCCAGTATGGTACAATGACTCTTTTTGTCTGAGAAAAATACTTCCACTACCAGTTTTGTAAACAGACAGGGAGATCCTGAATGGGATGGGTGATATATATATTATATACACTGAACAAAAATATAAATGCAACACTTTAGATTTTGCTCCCATTTTGCATGAGCTGAATTCAAAGATCTGAAACATTTTCTACATACACAAAAGACCCATTACTCTCAAATATTGTTCACAAATCTGACTAAATCTGTGTTAGTGAGCACTTCTCCTTTGCCGAGATAATCCATCCCACCTCACAGGTGTGGCATATCAAGGTGCTGATTAGACAGCATGAATATTGCACAGGTGTGCCTTAGACTGCCCACAATAAAAGTCCACTCTGAATTGTGCACAGTTTTTCCTTACTGCGGGAAGGGGGGGGGGGGGGGGGGGGGGGGCAGAAAACAAGGCAGTATCTGGTGTGGCCACCATTTGCCTAACGCAGTGCAACACATCTCCGTTGCATAGAGTTGATCAGGTTGCTGATTATGGCCTGTGGAATGTGGTTAAAAAATAATGAAGAAGCAGCACCACCCATCCCAATTTGGGAATGAACGTACCAATAAGTACATAGCTTGTGGTGCACGCGGATAGAGATCCATCCTGGGGGTCCTATTCAGATTTCGACAGTAAAAGAATCCGCAGCACCGCAGCACCTCGCCAATTAGGTGAAAAAAATCTGGGTGTTTTATTCAAACAGCAGCATAATCACAGAGATGTTTCGACCATGACTGGTCTTTCTCAAGCTGCTTGAGAAAGACCAGTCATGGTCGAAACGTTGCTGTGATTATGCTGCTGTTTGAATAAAACAACCGTATTTTTTTTTTCACCTAATTGGTGACTGCTGCGGATTCTTTTACGGTCGGCTGTGGAATGTTGGTCCACACCTCTTCAATAGCTGTGCGAAGTTGCAGAATATTGGCAGGAACTGGAACACGATGTTGTATATGCCAATTCAGAGCATCCCAAACATGATCAATGGGTGACATGTCCGGAGAGTATGCTGGCCATGCAAGAAATGGGATGTTTTCAGATTCCAGGAATTGTGTACAGATCCTTGCAATATGGGGCCGTGAATTATCATGCTGCAACATGAGGTGATGGTCGTGGATAAATGGCATAACAATGGGCCTCAGGATCTCCTCACGGTATCTCTGTGCATTCAAAATGCCATCAATAAAATGCACCTGTGTTCATTGTCCATAACATACGCCTGCCCATACCATAACCCCACAGCCACCATGGGCCACTCTCGATCCAAAACGTTGACGTCAGCAAACCACTCGCCCACACGCACACATGCTGTCTGCCATCTGCCGTGAACAGTGAAAACTCACCCCGTGAACAGAATGCCTCTCCAACGTGCCAGACGCATGCAGATGAGCTTCCCTGAGACGGCTTCTGACAGTTTGTGTAGAAATTCTTTGGTTATGCAAACAGATTCTTGCTGCAGCTGTCCGGTGGCTGGTCTCAGATGATCATGAAGGTGAACATGCTGGATGTGGAGGTCCTGGGCTGGTGTGGTTACACATGGTCTGCGGTTGTGAGGCCGGTTGGATGTACTGCCAAATTCTCTGAAACACCTATGGAGACGGCTTATGGTAGAGAAATGGACATTCATTGCACGGGCAACAGCTCTGGTAGACATTCCTGCAGTCAGCATGCCAATTGCACTCTCCCTCAAACGTTGCGACATCTGTGGCATTGTGCTGTGTGATCAAACTGCACATTTCAGAGTGGCCTTTTATTGTGGGCAGTCTAAGGCACACCTGTGCAATATACATGCTGTCTAATCAGCACCATGATATCCCACACCTGTGAGGTGGGATGGATTATCTCGGCAAAGGAGAAGTGCTCACTAAAACAGATTTAGACAGATTTGTGAACAATATTTGAGAGTCATGGGTCTTTTGTGTATGTAGAAAATGTTTCAGATCTTTGAGTTCACCTCATGCAAAATGGGAGAAAAACCTAAAGTGTTGCGTTTATATTTTTGTTCAGTGTATATATATATATATATATATATATACACAGTTGCAAGAAAAAGTATGTGAACCCTTTGGAGTGATATGGATTTCTGCACAAATTGGTCATAAAATGTGATCTGATCTTCATCTAAGTCACAACAATAGACAATCACAGTCTGCTTAAACTAATAACACACACAGAATTAAATGTTACCATGTTTTTATTGAACACACCATGTAAACATTCACAGTGCAGGTGGAAAAAGTATGTGAACCCCTAGACTAATGACATCTCCAAGAGCTAATTGGAGTGAGGTGTCAGCCAACTGGAGTCCAATCAATGAGATGAGATTGGAGGTGTTGGTTACAGCTGCCCTGCCCTATAAAAAACACACACAATTTCTGGGTTTGGTTTTCACAAGAAGCATTGCCTGATGTGAATGATGCCTCGCACAAAAGAGCTCTCAGAAGACCTACGATTAAGAATTGTTGACTTGCATAAAGCTGGAAAGGGTTATAAAAGTATCTCCAAAAGCCTTGCTGTTCATCAGTCCACGGTAAGACAAATTGTCTATAAATGGAGAAAGTTCAGCACTGCTGCTACTCTCCCTAGGAGTGGCCGACCTGTAAAGATGACTGCAAGAGCACAGCGCAGACTGCTCAATGAGGTGAAGAAGAATCCTAGAGTGTCAGCTAAAGACTTACAAAAGTCTCTGGCATATGCTAACATCCCTGTTAGCGAATCTACGATATGTAAAACACTAAACAAGAATGGATTTCATGGGAGGATACCACAGAGGAAGCCACTGCTGCCAAAAAAAAAAATTGCTGCACGTTTACAGTTTGCACAAGAGCACCTGGATGTTCCACAGCAGTACTGGCAAAATATTCTGTGGATAGATGAAACCAAAGTTGAGTTGTTTGGAAGAAACACACAACACTATGTGTGGAGAAAAAGAGGCACAGCACAACAACATCAAAACCTCATCCCAACTGTGAAGTATGGTGGTGGGGGCATCATGGTTTGGGGCTGCTTTTCTGCGTCAGGGCCTGGACGGATTGCTATCATCGAAGGAAAAATGAATTCCCAAGTTTATCAAGACGTTTGGCAGGAGAACTTAAGGCCATCTGTCCACAAGCTGAAGCTCAACAGAAGATGGGTGTTGCAACAGGACAACGATCCAAAGCATAGAAGTAAATCAACAACAGAATGGCTTAAACAGAAGAAAGTACGCCTTCTGGAGTGGCCCAGTCAGAGTCCTGACCTCAACCCGATTGAGATGCTGTGGCATGACCTCAAGAAAGCGATTCACACCAGACATCCCAAGAATATTGCTGAACTGAAACAGTTCTGTAAAGAGGAATGGGTCAAGGATTACTCCTGACGTTGAGCACGTCTGATCTGCAACTACAGGAAACGTTAGGTTGAAGTTATTGCTGCCAAAGGAGGTTCAACCAGTTATTAAATCCAAGGGTTCACTTACTTTTTCCACCTGCACTGTGAATGTTTACATGGTGTGATCAATAAAAACATGGTAACATTTAATTCTTTGTGTGTTATTAGTTTAAGCAGACTGTGATTGTCTATTGTTGTGACTTAGATGAGGATCAGATCATATTTTATGACCAATTTGTGCAGAAATCCATATCATTCCAAAGGGTTCACATACTTTTTCTTGCAACTGTATATATATATATATATATATATATATATATATATACACAATAAACAAGATATTGAGCAGCACTGCAGACAAAGTGGAATAATGGAGTGCCAGTGGCCACGGAAGTGATCCAACCTCCAGAGCAATTATAAATAAAAATTTCCACGGCACTTCCAAAGAACAGTTGATGTGTTTATTACACCAGGTGCGACGTTTCGGTCCTATCAATGGAACCTTTTTTAAGCAATAACAATACAATGGTACACTCATGAATTATAAATACTGCCAACATACATAATTGAATAATAAGATAATTAACATTCAATGTGTAAATGTGTACAAAATATGCTATAAAAATACAAGAAAATCCATAATACAATACAATCAGTTGTGTAAAAAAATCGATACATAATCATGTGCATAATGTAAATCCATAAAAAGTGCATATAATCATGAAAAAGACCTAATGTTACATAATTAATAAATAACATCCATATGTGCCAAATTGTCTGTGTTAATTAAAAACAATCCTGTATTGGTGGAAGGAAATCAGAACTGTACCTGCCCAGCATGGAGTTGCACATGTGGCTTGGCGTCCCGGCAAATTGACTGCGCATGTCAGGAAACCAAACAAGGAGAGAGTGATCACGTTATACACCCCTGGTCACATGCCGCTGATTCCTTAGCGACGCCACAAACAACACTACCTGGTAAGTGAGGTGAGCGGTCATGTGATCAAAAAAGACACATGGTCGCCATCACCACAGAGACGATAAAAAACAAAAGAGCAGCATGAAGAAACTCAATGTTGAAGCGCCGCCTGCAACGCTATAATCACCCCGTTGGTAACAGCTGGGACCCTACTAAGTGCACGGGAGGAAAGGTCTCACACCATATGAAATGGATGCCCAGCCCGACCCAAGCACATTATGAAGAGATCCCCATTAAACCAAACAGGCAAACCGCAGCAGCGATATGCTATAAATGCAAATAAACAATGGTGCAGTTGAACTACATACAAACTCCCATCTAAAAAAATGGTAAATCTACCCAGTAAAGAATACGGGATAGGAAACTGTCGTGACATTACTCTTAACTACTCTGTGGAACAGATTAATTTCCTTGATACGCTCATTACCTTAAAGGATGGCCAGATCTCTATTGATCTTTATGTTATGTCGATAGACAAAAATACTCTATTGATTTACGATAGCGCCCATCCTAGAGCAATGATAAAATCACTTCCACTAAGTCAGTTTTTACATGCCAAACGGATTGTGAGTGACGGTCAACAACTAACTTTGACGCTTGATAAGATGACTTTGTCTTTTCGTGAGAAGGGCTATCCAAAAGCATTACTTAAACCACACTTGGCAGCGATACATACATTAAATCGAGCAGACTTACTTGAGCACAAGCGGAAGAATAGATCACAACAGAGAATTCCATTAGTGACTACTTATACTGAAGATAGCCATTCTATTAGAGAGATTGTGAATAAGCATTGGTCGTCTTTAGCTAGTGGACACAACAATATCGCCGCTTACAAGTTGCCCCCATTATTATCATACAGGAGACCGAAGAAATTTGAAGGATCACTGGTTCATACTGATATTGGTCCACAGAAAAAAAAAAGGCCAAAGTTTTCTACGTACCCAGAAGCAGGGTTGTTATTCTTGCCTGAATTGCATTAACTGTCGTTATATGCAAAAAGGCAATAGGTTCATACATCCTGTAACTTCCAAACCAATATTTTATTAAGCACTACATGACCTGTGAGACGACCTTTGTGGTCTATGTGCTTTGGTGCCCTTGTAATTTGCTTTATATAGGGGAGACTTCGCTTTATTTTAAAACCCGTTTCAACCAGCACCGGTACACTATGTGCAAAAAACGGATGGATCTTCTGGTATCTAAACATTTTTTGGAATTCAATCACAAGAGAGTGATCCAAAAAGTATGTTGATTGATCATTTTCGTATAATCATCGCAGGGTGGCAAAAGGATTCTATACTTAAAAAAAAAGGTAAATTGTATTGGATTGCCACTCTGAATTCTTTGAGACCTAACGGGTTAAATGTGGATTTCAGTCCTTCTTTGAGGTACATTGTTGCCTATATTTTGCCTCTTCTTGTATATGGTGCTATATATACTAATTACCTTTTTTATTGTTTCTTGTTTTTTGTGTAACTGGATGGTTGTGCTGGGTTGTGAGCTGCCTGACCAGCATGGACAAACTTCATACTGGAAGGATTCTGTATATGACAATTTATAGATATTTTTGGAGCAGTTGAATATATTCTGCAGTTGATGTCATACAAAGTTGCTTCACCAATTCATATAAATAAAAAATATATTTGAGGGATTGGAGATTGTCTGGGGCCTCATCAATATTTTTTTCTTTAATTTCCTTTATTACTTTCCACGTGTTATGGTGGCTCTTTTGCTGTACACACAGCATGAACACCTATTTGTGGTCTACAGGTTGTTGCTGAAATTTTTTCCCCATTACGGTGACGGGAAATTGTCGGTTAACTTCATTAAGATATTAATATTTTATTTATTTATCGGGCTTTATGGATTTACTCTCAGCCTATATATCCTTTGGTGGGGATGTTGACCGGGGGGGCATCCCTTTACATGGTGGTATGGTGTTGCTGAGCTGCATTTGTCACCGCCAGGTAAGCTTGTTGTTTGTTGGGGCCACAACAGTTTCCTATCCCGTATTCTTTAGTGGGTAGATTTACCATTTTTTAGAGTGGGAGTTTTGTTTGTATGTTGATCAACTGCACCATTGTTTATTTGCAATTTTAGCATATCGCTGCTGCGGTTTGCCTGTTTGGTTTAATGGGGATCTCTTCCTAATGTGTGGGGGGCGGGGCATCAATTTCATATGGTGTGAGTCCTTTCCTCCTGTGCACTTAGTAGGGTCCCAGCTGTTACCAACGGGGTGATCATAGCGTTGCAGGCGGCGATTCACATTGAGTTTCTTCATGCTGCTCTTTTGTTTTTATGGTCTCTTTGGTGATGGCGATCATGTGTCTTTTTTGATCACATGACAGTTCACCTCACTTACCAGGTAGTGTTGTTTGTGACGTCACTAAGGAATCAGCAGCATTTGACCAGGGGTGTATCACGTGATCACTCTCCTCCTTGTTCGGTTTCCTGACATGCGCAGTCAATTTGCCGGGACACCAAGCCACATGTGCAACTCCATGCTGGGCAGGTACAGTTCTGATTTCCTTCCACCAATACAGGATTGTTTTTAATTAACACAGACAATTTGGCACATATGGAGTTATTTTATTAATTATGTAACATTAGGTCTTTATTCATGATTATATGCACTTTTTATGGATTTACATGATTATGTATTGATTTTTTACACCACTGATTGTATGTATTATGGATTTTCTTGTATTTTTATAGGCATATTTTGTACACATTTACACATTGAATGTTAATTATCTTATTATTCAATTATGTATGTTGGCAGTATTTATACTTCATGAGTGCACCATTGTATTGTTATTGCTTGAAAAAGGTTCCATTGAGAGGATCGAAACATTGCACCTGGTGTAATAAACACATCAACTGTTCCTTGGAAGTGCCGTGGAATTTTTATTTTTATATTTATATATATATATATATATATATATATATATATGTATATATCTGCCTTACTTGTCCACTCCCTCATCAGTAAGCTCCTCCTCATCTTCAACCGGGAAATCAATCATCCCAGAAAATTGCTCAGAGGGGAACTGTAAAAACCCCGCACTGTGGGACTCCAGCATTCCCCATGACGTGCTGCCACTAGAATCTGCTTCTGGTTCCAGTGTTGGAACTGGAAGTGACGACAGACACCCTGGAGCATTGCTATCCCAGAAGCTTCGCCATCGTTGGAGTACACCATGGCACACAATGACGAGGGAGGAGATGACCGGAGCCCAAAAACCCAGCTTAGGGATGAGGCTCTCGCTATCCAGACTTTGCAACATGGTTCCCCTGCAGCAAAGTATGAACTTACATGTGGCTGCAACTAAAGGTAGCAGCAAAGGTGTGGAGAAGGCAAAGGGCCCTCTCCCCAAGAGGTATTACACTGGGTAGCAATGTTGTCAAGAGATTCTCCCCTTTTTTAATAAACCTGTAGCCCCCCCAATCCTAGATCGCTAAATTATTTAATGATACAAGCAGTCCTCTCTGCATCTGTCCTCCATAGGGACAGGAAGAGCACTGGTGGGTGGTGGTGGTGGTGGTGAGAGGGGTCTTTTAACCTGTGTTCCTGTCCCTACAGAGGTTTAGAAAGACAACCTCCTGTGATGCTGTTGTGGAAAACATCCTAAAAATACGATTATTGAGTATTTACTATATATTTTTTTATGTTCACAGGGTGGTTTAAATAACATGTTCTCTTTATAATACACATTTTGAGCGAACATTATGATACCATATACACGTATGTGTGCATGTTTGTTTCTAGTCTAACAGCACTTAGTCACGTCAAGACTGAGGGCCTTTGTTAAGTCCCTGGCTGCCATTGCAAAGTATCAGCACCCTACAATTGCATGTCCAGGAAAGAAGGGGGAGGGGGGAGATAAGGTGGGAGCCCAGGTTCAGAGTCACTGCCAGGTCTCATGGTTTTCATGCAATCTAATAATATCCCCATCTGTAGGAAAGGAGTTAATATCAATGGCATACTTTTGCTAAAATCAAAATAGTTATCAGCTGAAATAGCAATTAAATCAATTTGATTAATCACCTAGCCCTACAGGACAAATAAACAAAATAATAACTTAAAATCTATTTTACCAGGTTTCTTTAAAGATGAAAAAAAATCTTTTTCAAATACAGTTTTAGCAAAGTTTATTTTATGTACTCTCATTTGTAACAAACATATTGTATATATGTATATACTTTAATGAGGAAAACCATGTTATACAATATGTATCATAAAGGAGGTTAAATTGTAAAAATAACATTGCTTTTAACACCTAAAAAAAAAAATAATAATAATAATAATAATAATAATATCCCTGATAAGTTAGAGTGCATATAGGCTAAAATTAAAAAAGGGCAACTCTATGAATTGTAATTTCCCTTAAATATGCACATCTCATACAAGATTAAGATTTTTTTTTTCCCAACAGTGCAGATAGATAATGGATATTGGCTAATGTGCATATGGACAGAAATGCTAGATGCATAAATGCACTTATTATGAATTTAATGTGGTATAATACACTCTTTAGTAAGTGCCCTTTAGTAATTTTAGCAAAACAAATGTTAATTGTAAATCTTTTAAAGCCCACATTTACTTTCATTGTTTCACAAAATATTAACAGTCAAACATATAATACTTTATATATGGTATGTGTATATTTAACAGTATTTAGAGCTAGTGCAAAACAGTGCACATTTGATTTCACATTGTCAGGAAAATGCACAGAAGCTAAATGACTACACACTATAGTAAGAACATGTCCAATTGTTAAATTGCTAACAATATTTCTTAGAACAGTTTAAAATATCAAATATATTTCACTTCACATACAAAACTTTTCTTAAATTACAGCATCAGTGCTTTTACACTATATACATGACAAATCTATAGTTATTGGTACACAATATATGTAGCATCCATGGTATACATATTTGGTCCATAGGCATACAACAGCGTGCACTTTATGAACGTTTTGAAAACAATTTGGATAATGTATTACATGGGTTGTTTCAGAAGAGGTTTCCCACTCAGGATACTCCCTTTCTGAGCCAGAACAGAAAGCCGTTAGAGTAATTCTTGTTCTAGGGGCCCAGTGTGTCCAGGATTGTCTAGCTGACCATTACTTTGAATGGTCGGCATGAAATGCTACAGTCCATACATTGGAATGGTCTGCCTAGATCTTCTAATCACTGGGCTGGTTTCATTTACAAGGCGGTTGTCTATTTGAGAGAACCACTTTAAATTGTTTAAGGGGTTATCATTGATCTATTGTAACAATTAAAAAAGTAGGATTATTTATGTACAGATGAAACAGAATAGCTGCAGTACTCTATGAAGGTCTCCTGATCTTTATTAAGTAAAGGAAACCTGAGTAGATACATAAGGCCAGTCTCAGACGAGCGAGTTGACATGTGGGGCATGATTTCCCAGCCTGAACTCTGATTTTTTTTAACGAGGCCTCATGACTTTATAATGATATATAATGCTGAGTGTCTCTGCCCGACATCAACAGTAATTAATTGTACTGACAGCATTATGTAAGTACAATTCATTACAATCGAGGTCAGACAGGACACACAGCATTATAAATCATTATAATGCCATGAGGGCCCATTACAAGAGCAGAGTTCAGGCTGGGAATCACCCCCCCCCCCCCCCCCCCACACACACAGAATGTGTTTTCCGCAGTCAACTCATTTTGTCTGAGACTGAGCTTACTTAACATTTTTTTTTATTACTGCATTTATTTATCTTAAAGCAGTTGTCCCACGAAAAATATTCTAACCAGCACCTGGATCTAAATACTTATGTATTTGCATGTAATTATAAATTTAGCATAGCTACTGAGTTATTCAATAAAATGTATCTGTATAGCGCCATCTGCTATTTGTTCTTTTTCTTTGTCCTGCTCATTTTCATCCTTCAACTGCTTTCTTAGCTGTGATAGGGAGAGAATAGACACCCCCCTTTAGCTGCAGCAGAAAATACACTCCCCTATAGCTGTCAGCTAGATATAAATCTAGCAGAGAAATGAAGGAGTATGTCTCTGAATCCATGTGAGGTACAGAGCCGGTTCTAGCTTTGTTAGAAAGAATTGTCATGTACTATATAATGTCTGGTTTTCAATTTTTTTAATTAATCATGGGGTAACCCTTTAAGAAGAATTCCAAACACAATACACATGGTAGTCTAGGTCCTAACTATGCCCAGTTAGGCATTTCATGCTTCTTAGCTTTTGGTCTTCTGTGTGGAACACTGAATGAAATGGTCATGTTCTATAGTACAGCTTGTACGGACGGTCGTTGAGTCCAATCTTTAATACAAAAGTTTAAGATTTATTTTATGTCTAATCAGTAAATGGAGCTCTGCTTGGATACAGAAATATGAAAAGCTGCAGTTTCTGTAATATGGACTTAGTGGGGTCATTTACTACCCAGAAACATGCCTATATTACACCAATGGCTGTTTGCATTACAATCTGTGACTTTTCCCTGCTAATGCCAGGTCTAATAAAGTGGGTGTAGCAGGGAAGGGGACAGGCTTGTCCTATTCATCATTTTCTATGCCTGTTTTAGGCATAGAAAATGGTCTTAATGGATCCGCGAGCCAAAGGAGCTATTAAGACCAGCGTCTAAAACGCTAATACTGCTGTCAAATGCAATAAGACGTAAAAGAAAGTATGTAGGAAACTGTAAAGATTTTTACATGAGGTACTTGGGACACAAAAAGATAGGACATGATGAGTAAAGTAGAAAGAGTGATGTGGAAATGACATCCAAGGGAAGAGTTATCGAAATCAATGCAAAGAAAAAGTGGAGTAGGCGCTAACCCAATCAGGTTACTGCTTTGTTTTACAAAGTTTGGTTGCTATGGTAAATTAATCCACTTTTCTCTTGTCACTAGTTTTCATTAATATCTTGCACAAAAGAGGTCTATACACTGTAGGTCACTACTACAAGCTTGGCCTACTAGGGAAAAATTAAACTAGTGCAACTGTCAGAAATAAGATGAGGAGGTTACGTAGAATTAATGACTAACTTGATATGTCTTTTACATTCTTTTTAAATCTAAATCTGTCTAAACTATCTAATTCTTAGTGACCTTTTCAGTGGAATTTTTATCATCTATTCCATGATCTAAGGAAAGAGATGACAAAAAATGCCTGTGATTAAAGTTACAAATTGATTATGAAGGGTCATTTACACAGAGCTTTTCAAATCTATGAATGATGTGTTGATAAATTGTACAGAGAACTTTGTGGACATTGTCTCTCTCCACAATGTCATAGTTTTAAAGTGATGGCTCTTCCACAAGCATTGTAATTGTAACAGATGTACAGTATATTGCTACATGGAGTGGTCATTCCAAAATTGACAGTACATCCTGTCCTGGTTAGTATCCAAAGAACCGTTAGCCTCTAGTTGTCTTATTCACAATAAGCAAGGATTCATGGGACAATAGCAAGCCATAAAACAATGAGAAAGAAAACATGAATTGTACCATAAGTTAATATTCTTGGTAATGGTTCAGTCAACTATTGTAAACTGAAACATAACTTGGTTATGTGGAAAATAAAACAAACGCACATCCATATCTTAGGAAGGATTACATTAAAGTTTATCATAATTCCAACCATTCTGCACACACAAAAAAACAAGGATAATAAAGGGTTGAGTTTAAATTTATGAGGGCTTTCGTTAACATTAGTTAATAACATTTTATAAACCTAAAGGGACAGGTTTAGAGATAAGAGGAATCAATTCTATGCTTATTGTAATTGTCATGAATTTCACATAAATTCTTCTGCCAAACAAATCCAAAATTTTGGCAATTCACTTTGGACAAAACAGGCAAGATGGTGTCTGCCATTTTACAGTTAAAATGTGAGAAAGAGGGCAGGAAGGATAAAGACAGAGCATTACATGACTCTGGGAGGGGCTCTGGCTGGTTGGCTTGCCCACAATGCTTTGCAGGTAGTCGGCCACCTAATGAGGGGGCAGGACAACATTGGCTGTTCCATCTAGCTATGTGCTAGCTCAGAAGCACAGATACCACTGTGAACTCAGCCAGTGAAGTGAGAGGACATGTTTGCCAAATACAGACACAAGCTAGCCATATTATGGTGTTGCAGGCATAGTGTTGTAAGTGTGTAAAGAAGATATATCAGATTGAATTATAGGTAGAAAAGTCAGGTTTTATCAGTAGAGGACAGAGAGCACAGGGCTAGTGTACTGTGTATGTGTTGTGTTTCATAGTGAGGGTTGCTGCTGGAAAGTGTAAAGCTGTTCATGTAATGCACTGCAGGAACAAAAACTTAAGCTCCCACAGTTCAGAAGTATTGTTATAGGAATATTCCCAGCCCCTCCAGCAACCATATATTTTACTGGATATGCTGCACAATTGCAAATTTTTCTTTCTTAAAAAAATAAATAAAAATTTCATAAAATGTTTCTACCATTGGAAAGTTGCATAGTTCAGCACATTTCAGTGTCAATACCAGTGTGTTCATAGAAAGGAATATTTAATTGTGCCAATTTGATTACCGAGAATTTTTTTAAAATTTTTCTACAATTTTAAATTGTACAGGTCTACACATTTTAGTGCATCAATGTCCTAGTTTAATTCAATGCATTTTATGCAGTGCAATTTTTCAATACCACTGTGTTCATAGAAAGCTGTAGATTGCTATCGCTATCATTGAAAAAAGTACCAGAAACATCAGCACAGATATCAAGGACAACACCAACATTCTCTTGATACCACCCCTAGTTGTTCACAGACTTAAATACACCACCAGCCATAACTACAGGTTTGATACCACCAGCTGATCATCTCTGGAATTTCATCACTAATATGCAACTTATTACATTATATAGATCTTTTACTTCAAAAGTACATAACAATAATCTCAAACTGTTTAATCAGTTCTTCTTTTTAATAATTCTTTCCCCTGGTGGTAGCCTCAAAGTGAAGAAAAATGGGACGTCCTCAAAGCCAAATTTTTAAGTGTCATAACAAAAGTTCTGAATACTTATCTCAATGTGAAATTAAAATGTTTCCTTTTTAATAAATTTGCAAGCTTTTTTAAAATTTGTAAACTTTTCACTTGCTCATTGATTTTTTTATTTATTTTAGCACAAGGTCACAACATAATTTTTTTTTAAAAAAAGTGAAAAGAACTGAAGACTTTCCAAATGCACTGTATTGAGCAATTCTGCTATTTGCTGTCTATCTAGGTTTCTGTCATAGGAGCTAAACTTGATATAGTATTAACATTATGTTGCAACCTAACTTAAAAAATTTTTTGCAAGCGCCTGACCCTAATGTATACTAATGATTTTATGGTTTAATCCTATTGTAAGACACTAGTTTTGTGGTCTAAGGCTACTTTTACAGATAATACAACCGTCTGCATCCGTTCAGAAAGGATCCGTTTGTATTATCTTTAACATAGCCAAGACGGATCCGTCTTGAACACCATTGAAAGTCAATGGAGGACGGATCCGTTTTCTATTGTGCCAGATTGTGTCAGTGAAAACTGATTCGTCCCCAGTTTCATCAGACTGACATCAAAACGCTGCAAGCAGCGTTTTGGTGTCCACCTCCAAAGCGGAATGGTGACTGAACTGATGCATTCTGAGCGGATCCTTTTCTATTCAGAATGCATTGGAATGCAAACTGATCAGTTTTGGACCGCTTGTGAGAGCCCTAAACGGATCTCACAAACGGAAAGCCAAAATGCGAGTGTGTAAGTAGACTAACTCATGCCAAGCTGTTTACCCTATGGCAAACTCTTACAGCAAGGTATACCCTATGGCAAACTCTTACAGCAAGAGTACCCATTTAAAAATTGTCAGCTCAGTGTGCATTTGGTTGTAGACTTATTTAGGCACAAATCACAGTATTGGTGGAAATATGGCAAAAAAAATTAAAAATAATAAGAGAGTGATGAGATCAAGACTTTCAGATGCAGCATTAGGAGAAAAATAAAATGATGGACAAACATTTGGGCTCATCTCAGATAAAGTAAAAAAAAAAAAAAGGGAGGAAAATCAAATTGGAAATATCCTTCTCTGAGAAAGATTTCACAGCAAATTGCACAATGTTTAACAGAGGAATGAATCTTTTGAAAGAATTGGGCAATATAAAATCTGAATCAACCAGAGAAGAGAATTAGCATAGTATGAGATCTTTTCAATAATCTATTGAAAGATAATAAACAATAAACAAATAAAAAATAAAATGTTGCTGACCTTGAGAATAGGTTTGTTGGATTGCCAAAGGGGAAGGACCGAAGGAGAGGGCCATATTGCTGAAGGAGAGTACCATACAAAATGTATGCATGAATGGTTTATCTAAGAAGCTTGGGCAATGTTAGCAGGATTCTTGTTTACTAGAGACAGGTAGAGATGGGGGGATCATTTATCAAAGACCAGTGTTGTATGCCACTCTTTGATTTATCCTGATCCACTACCATGGTTGGCCCCATCCACACAATGCCCGCACCTTGCCACTCCCCAATGGTGAAGCCAGTGTAGACACGCCACATATGCCAAAATTGAGATGCATGAGCATTCAAAAAGTCACATAATGAGGACATGTGACTTTTTTTTTAAACCATTTGCTGGCACAGGGGGTCATAATAAATGAACCCCATTATATTGAAAAATGAGGGAGAGAAAACCTCTCTGACATACAACAATTCTGCAGTGATGATTTTCCTACCCAGCAGAAATTCAAAAGAGGAGAACAAGTTTTGTTGAGATAAAGAGAAAATTGAAACATAAAGGGGTGAAATACTCTCAAATACCCAGCAAGATGGTGTGTAATTGATCAGGAGACAGTTTGGGTTTTGGCTATCTTGAACAAAAACTGAAACTGCTTAGTTTAGAATCTGCACAAAATGATACAGATGTTTGAGGGGGTGGTAGGACTTCAGTAGGGGTTGGTATTTTTTTCTTTCTTTTTTTATTTGGTAATATGATTTTTTTTTAAAGGAATACAGAAAATCTTATCAAGGAATGCTAATAGCTGAACACTAGTTCGGCTCGAGCATCACGATACTCGGCACATCGCGGTATGCTTGAGTCTCCTCCGCTTACGCAGCCAATAAACGTGCAGGTAAGTACTGCCATTCACTTTAATGCCATAGCCATGTTAGCTTCTGGCATTACAGTGATTGGCTGGCCAGAACGCGTCAACGGGTGCTATATAGCACCCGATGACACGTGTTCAGCTCAGTATTAGTCAGGGAGAGCTGGAGAGCAGAAGGGAGAGATAGTGTAGGGATTGAAATAGCAATATTTTAGTTTTTATACTTGTTATAGACCCAAAAGTCCTTTTAAGGACTATAGTTGTATCTGGCAGCAATATATATTTTTAGCGCAACCTGCGCTAAATAGCTAGCAATTGTTTAGCCGCTGCAGACAGCGACATTAACTGCGCTACATCTCCTGTCTAACGTGTGCGCAGCCTAAAAATATCTGCGACATTCAATGTACTTTTTCCGTAGACGGTGTCCGCTGCGGACAATTACATTACCTGCGCTACATCTCCTGTATAGCGTTTGCGTATCAGAAATATCAGTGACATTCAGTCTATTTCTTTTTGCTGCTGGTGGCAGCGACATTACTTGCGCTACATCTCCAGTATAACATTAGCGCATCCGAAATATAAGTGACACACAGTGTAATTTTTTTCGCCGCTGGTGACGACATTATGTGCACTACATCTCCTGTGTACCGCGTGCACAGCCTAAAAATATCTGTGACATCCAGTGTACTTTTTCTGTAGACGGTGTCTACTGCGGACAGTTAAATTACCTGCGCTACATCTCCTGCATAACATTTGCGTATCCGAAATATCAGTGACATTCAGTCCAATTTTTTTGCTGCTGGTGGCAGCGACATTACCTGCGCTACATCTCCAGTATAACGTTAGCGCATCCAAAATATCAGTGACATTCAGTGTCATTTTTTTCGGAGTTGGTGACAGAGACATTATCTTCGCAGCCTAAAAATATCTGTGACATACAGTGTACTTTTTCTGTAGACAGTGTCTGCTGCAGACAGTTACATTACCTGCGCTACATGTCCTGTATTATGTTTGCGTATCCGAAATATCAGTGACATTCAGTCTATTTTTTTGGCTGCTGGTGACAGCGACATTACCTGCGCTACATCTCCTGTATAACGTTTGCCCATCCTAAATATCAGTAACATTCATTCGGTGTAATTTATTATTAGGCGGTGGTGACAGTGACATTACTTGTGCTATACCTCCAGTTTAACGTGTGCGCATCCAAAATATCAGTGATATTCATTCAGTGTAATCTTTTATTAGGCTGTGGTGACAGCGACATTACTTGCGCTATACCTCCTGTTTAAGGTGTGCGCATCTTAAATATCAGTGACATTCATTCAGTGTAATGTTTTATTAGGCGGTGTGACAGTGACATTACTTGCGCTATACCTCCTATTTAACGTGTGCGCTTCCTAAAAATATCTGTGACATTCTGTGTACTTTATTTGCGCATACACTTACAAAACCTGCGCTACTGTACGTGTGTCATACTTGCAAACATATATACCATTTAATATGCGCAAGGTGAACAGTAAGGGACGGGGAAGTGGACGTGCTGCTGATGGTGCACGCAGAGGCCGTGGCCCTGGGTGCGGTGAAACTGTGCCTCCTGCCAGAGCACAAGAAACAAACACATGTCCCAGTTTGCAGGGCGGCGCAGGACACCACTCTCGAAGTCAGACCAGTGCGACCAGGTGGTCGGTTGGATTGCAGCAGACAATGCTATCAGTCGGTTAAGCACCACCCTGTCTTCCACAAAGTCAAGTCTCAGTAGCCAAGAGTCTGGTCAACAGAATCCTCACCCTGATACTCCTTCCACCCACCATGGAGAGTCTTGGCAAGCAAGTGATCCCACACTCCGAGGAGCTGTTTTCATCGCCATTCCTTAAATTGGGCCTCTCGCCAACCCCGCTTGAAGAGGGACATGAGGAGATCTTGTGCCCTAATTGCCAAACTCTGGAGCGTCCACAGTCAGAAGAAGATGACAGTGGGGAACAGCAATTAGTGTGTCACGAGGTGGATGATGATGATGAGACACAGTTGCCAATTAGTATCTCAAGAGGTTCATGATGAGGATGACACACAGTTGTTGTTAGGTCAACAAGTCAGTAGGACGACCAGGAGTGAGGAAGTGGAAGAGGAGGTGTTGGACGATGAAGTCACTGACCCAACCTGGGAAGGTGGCAAGCCGAGGGAGGACAACAGTACAGAGGGGGAGGGATCCGAAACACCGCAACATACTGGAAGAGGCAGTGCGGCGGCAAAAAGGAGAAGGTGGGCAACACCAAACAGGCCCACAACTGTTTCCCGGAGCAGCCCCTGCCAAGGGGTAGGTGTTCCGCAGTCTGGCGCTTTTTTGAGGAAAGTGCGGACGATAAAAGAATTTTCATTTGCAACCTGTGCCGTACCAAAATGAGCAGGGGCGTGAACACTAGCGACCTCACCACCACCAGCATGATCCGCCACATGGCATCAAAGAACCGTGATAGGTAAGCCAAACTCCTGGGTCCACAACCAGTGTCTGCGAGTCACACTTCTGCCTCCTCTTCCCCTGTGTTACGTGCTGGCCAATCCCCTGTCCAAGACGCAGGCCCGGATGCCTCCCGCCATGCACATGGACCTTCACAAGCACCATCAGCTAGCACATCCACTTCTGTGTCCAAGCGCAGTGCAGTCCCAGAATTACACCAGCATATGTCCCATAGCATCATTCGTGCCCTGAACAACGCAGTTATTGGGAAGGTCCACTTAACGACTGACACATGGACAAGTGCTTTTGGGAGCGAGTCGTACCCTGGGATGGCACAGATGCTACCGACGTCAAGGATTGCGGGCCCTATTTCCATCAGGGTTTCCGCTGCCACCTACGTTAGTGGCTGCAAACCATCCCCCCCTTCTCCTACTCCACCTCCTCCTCCACTTCCACCTCTGAATTATCATCTTGCAGCACCAGTCAGCCATCAGTCAGTAGCTTGAAGCAGTGTAGCACTGCAGCAGGGAAGCGGCAACAGGCCGTGCTTAAACTGATCTGCTTAGGTGACAAACAGTACACCGCCGCAGAGCTGTGGCAGGGATAAGGGAACAGACTGACTCTCACCACTCAACCTACAACCAGGCATGGTTTGTCTGATAATGGCCGTAACTTGGTGGCAGCTTTGGAGATCGGCAAGCTCACACACATACCATGCCTAGCCCACGTGTTCAACCTAGTGGTTCAGTGGTTTCTCAAAACCTACCCCAATTTGCCTGAGCTACTGGTGAAGGTGCGCCGCCTTAGTGCCCATTTCCGCAAGTCATAGACAGCTTCCGCCGGTCTGGCAACGCTTGCAATTGCCAGCTCACCGACTGTTGTGCGACGTGAGCACGTGCTGGAACTCGACGTTCCACATGTTGGCCAGGCTTTGTAAGCAGAAGAGGGCAGTAGTGGAATACCAGCTGCAACATGGTCATCGCCTTTCCAGTCAGCTTCCGCTTTTCACAAGCGACAAGTGGGCATTGATGTCTGACCTCTGTGAGGTTTTAAGCAACTTTCAGGAATCAGCACAGATGGTGAGCGGCGATAACGCTATCAGAGTAACCTCCCACTTCTGTGTCTGCTCAAACGCTCGCTACTCACAATTAAGGTGGACGCTTTGCATGTGGAAGAGGTGGAAATGGGGGAAGAAAGTACACAGGGTGATAGCCAGACCACCCTCAGTTAGTCTTCTCAGAGCGAATTGGATGATGATGAGGAGGAGGAGCAGGAGACGGTTGCCTCCGCTACAGAGGGTAGTACTCATGGAAGTTTTATTCCATATGCTCAGCGTGGAAGAGGAGGAAGAGGATGAGGAGATTGAGTCATCCTCCTGTTGAGGACAGCAAAGTCTTGTCTGTTGGGACTCTGGCACACATGGCTGACTTTAAGTTAGGCTGCCTTTCCCGTGACCCTCGCGTCGTATGCATTTTGGCCAACACAGATTACTGGTTGTTCACCCTTCTCGACCCCCGCTACAAAGAGAACTTCTCATCTCTCATTCCTGTGGTGGAGAGGATGAGCAAAATGGTGCAATACCAGAAGGTTCTTGTGGCAAAATTGCTCCAAAAATTTCCAGCTGACAACGCTAGCTGCAGAGTACGTAGTCCCTTGGCCAACTGAAGAGGGGAGACGAGGGGAACACACAGCAGTTCCAACAGAGGCAGGGCAACACTCCCCAAGGCCTGGGACAGTTTTATGACACCCCACCAGCACCCTCAACCTGATGCGCGGCCTAGTGTCACAAGGAGGGAAAATTTTGGAAGATGGTGAAGGAGTACATACCAGACCGTGTCAGCATCCTCAGTGATCCCTGTGTGCCTTACAACTATTGGGTGTCCAAGCTGGACACGTGGCACGAACTGACGCTCTACGTCTTGGAGGTGCTGGCCTGCCCCGCCACCAGCGTTTTGTTAGAGCCTGTATTTAGTGCTGCTGGGGGCATAATAACTGATAAGCGCATCTGCCTGTCAACTGAAAATGCTGACCGGTTGACTCTTATAAGAATGAACAAGGCCTGGATTGCCCCTGACTTCTCTACTCCACCAGAGGAAACTCTACTCCACCAGAGGCACTCTAAATGTGGCTTTTATGGTGTATTGAATACACTGTATTCCCATGTACCCCTTTCGCCACTAAAAAGGGTATATGGTACAATCTCCCTTTTCTCATCCTCCTCCTCCATCATATCAACATGCTTATTAGGCTGCCCTCGCTCCTTATGTTTTAGAGGGTCACCAGCAGGCCCTCACCTATAATGTTTTTGAGGGTCACCAGCAGGCCCTCAACCATAATGTTTTAGAGGGTCAGCTCAGCAGCAGGCCCTCAACCATAATGTTTTAGATGGTCAGCTCAGCAGCAGGTCCTCGCCCACCAAATTTTTTAGATGGTCAGCTCGGCAGCAGGCCCTCACCCACAAAATTTTTTAGATGGTCAGCTCGGCAGCAGGCCCTCGCCCACAAAATGTTTTAGATGGTCAGCTCGGCAGCAGGCCCTCGCCAACCAATTTTTTTACATGGTCAGCTCGGCAGCAGGCCCTCGCTTAGAAAATGTTTTAGATGGTCAGCTCGGCAGCAGGCCCTTGCCCACAAAATGTTTTAGATGGTCAGCTCGGCAGCAGGCCCTCGCCAACAACATTTTTTAGATGGTCAGCTCAGCAGCAGGCCCTTGCTCCTAATGTTTTTGAGGGTCACCAGCAGGCCCTCAGCCACAACATTTTTTAGATGGTCAGCTTGGCAGCAGACACTCGCCCACAAAATGTATTAGATGGTCAGCTCGGCAACAGGCCCTCGCCCACAACATTTTTTAGATGGTCAGCTCAGCAGCAGGCCCTTGCTCCTAATGTTTTTGAGGGTCACCAGTAGGCCATCAATCATAATTTTTCAAGGGTGTGTATGATGCCCTCCTTTATGTGCTATAAAGGTTGTATCGGAGTGCCTCTTCCTTGTAATTTTTGGCAGCTCTTGCACTTTATATACAAGTAAATATACAGGACAGAATGTTTCCTAATAATTTTTCCTCTAAAATAGATTTTATCTTCGGTTTGGTGCATATTATTGTCAGTCTGTAAAAGTGGCGTACTACTCGGACAACATTGTTCCCAGTAGCGACCTGGGAGTCCAAGATGCATTCAGACATCCTCCCCATGCTGTTCCCGAACCATTTCAGTGGTATTTCCATAATTTTCTGACTTTTTTTTCTATGAACCAGACACCCTCCCCTCTTCAGAGCAGGGGGTGCCTGATTTAATGCCCGAGGTGTTCTACTCGAGCACCCGAGCACTTTGGTGCTCGACCAACACTAAATGCTAGAGGTGTCCTTACTGAACTAAGTTGATATGGTGACACTGGTCCTCTTATCAGAATGTATTAGGCTTATGCTAGGGGCTTTAGTGTGTTGGTTAACAAAATTGTGATATTTCAGAAAATTGCTTCTGTATTGGGTTCCTGGGTCAATACATGATATTGCACTGTTGGTTGGGTGGGATAAGGATGACAATAGTGTGACTTTACATGCCAACTGGTGCATCATTGGAAATACTGGTTAAAATTCAGATATAAGAAAATAAGGTTGTTAATGTTGAAAATGTTTGTATGCTAAAGAATAAGGATGCAAAGCTGGGTCTGCATAAGTCTGTGTTTGATAAGTTTACTGAAGAAATGGAATGGTTAGATAAATGGAGGTAAAGATTCTCAAAGAAGAAGGCATACACTTGCTATTCTGCGACACACTACCTTATGTCACGTATTATGCATTACAAATTAATTTAGCTTTAATATGATTACCAAAGTTAACAATGGTCCAATGGGTTTGTTGAACCATTCTTCTCTCTTAGTGGGATTTAAACAATTAGTGGACATAGGAATGATGTACATTAAAATGTACCCTTTCTCAATAAAGTCAGTTGGTGATTATATTGATATTAAACGAGAAGTTCTGGATTTTGTAGAGAGTAACTATCTTCATGGGGATCTAAAAATATACATGGTGTCAAAAAGAGACAAATATGAAATAGTGTTAGTTAGGGGGCAAATTATAAGGCAGTTGATACAAAATGCCCCTTTGAAGAAAATAAGCAATATGGTACAATAGACAGAAGCAGCTTAGAAATATTTATCATATGACAGCAATGAAGAAGTGGCAGCTTAATAAACATGTTTGTTTTAGGTGAATACTCTACAATGAAGGGCTTGACAAGAATATTAAAGGCAGAGAGACAGAGGAACTTCAATAAATGGTTAGGAGGTAAAATATTAAAGATATGACAGATACTGGGGAGGTGTTTTGTTTTATTATAGCTCATTTTATACATCTGAATTGTGACAATGAAGAATTGAGAGAAGAGTTAAACAATATATCCCTTCCAATTTTGTCGGATTCTTAAGCTCAGCAACTGGAAGCACCATTAAGGTTGGAAGAAATACTGAATATGATAACATCATTCCCTAGAGCAAAAGCACCAGTGTCTGATGGAAAAGCAGTGAATATATATATAATGGTTTTGTTGCTGTTATCGCTGAAGATTTTTAATGTCTCCTTGGTAAAGGTCGCATTGCCAGCCTCAATGAGGGCAGCAATTATTATTCTTTCACTGAAAGAAGGTACCGTAAGTAGCCTTTACATATGGCTTTTTACAGACCAGTGTTTTTACTAAACGTACTATAGATGATAAAGTTCTGACTAAGACCTTTGCTGGGAGATTATAAAGGGTAATTATGTCTTTGGTGCATGAAGACGAAGCTGGATTTATACCAGGAAAATTTGTGGCAAATAATGTCCATAAGATTTTTTTATATATTCAAATACCAAGTGATCGGGAAAGTGAACAAGTTGTGGTCTAACTTGTCACAATTAAGGTGTTCAACTGTGTTGTGGGACTTTATTTGGGCTGTTTTAGAGAAGATGGGATTTGACAGGGTTTTTATTGGGTAAAACTGTTATATAAAGGAGCAAGAGTGTGTAATAGTATAAATAGAAAGGCATACAGTACATTTGAGTTATATTGGAAAATGAGACAGGGTTGCCCCTTCTCTACTATATCATTTGCTTTGATTTCTGAACTTTCGGCCAATTTAATTAGGGATAATGAGGAGATAAGGGATTTTGTACATGGCCCAATGGAAGATCGGTTGCTAATGTATGTTGATGGTATGTATATGATAGTTCTTTTGAGGGATGTGTTGACTTCAATTCCAAAATTAATGTAATCATCACTGTTCCGATGCCTGACCCTAAAATCTAGCATATGTGCTGACAAGAGTGCAATTGCCACATATGCAGTTCATAGGAGTGGGGACAGCCAAATTAGATCTACTACCCATATGCCAATTGAACACATCGGTGCATGCATGAGATGTCAGGGTCAGGCATCAGAAAAGTGTTTGATCCTTTCCATCAATGGGACAGAGGCAGTGGCTAAGTTAGAAAGGCAGAGGTGAAGCAATGCTCTGAGGGCCTACACCCCTCCGCTCAGTGCTTCAAATGCTAAATTTGCATAAACATAAAAGAACCAATTTATCTAAAGCGACACAATGGATTGCTGCAGGGTTTTTGCACTCATGAACAGAACAACCCTACCAGGCAGTATGTCAGGTTTTACTAGGGTTGATCTTGCTGACAGATGTTATTTAAGTTTGTTTTCCAAAAAATCCAATTTATTCATGAAGAGATGTTGATCAGGTTTCTTATCTGTACGATAAGGTGGTGGTTGTAGTGGCAGGGATGTTAAACATTCAATAGATGCTGCAGAGATGGTGGGGTAGAATGGGGAATAGAAAAAAAGAAAAAAAGAAAATAAAAAGTTAGGCCAAGCCAAGGTTTTCTAATATACCAGCATATCTTGAAAACCACATGGTTTCCATAAAATCCAATTCACTGCAACATAAGCTGTGAGAAGTGAGCTCTCCTAAGCAGGGTTGCTTAATTATTGTTTGGTTACTGAAAAGTCATCACATGACATGACATGAGAACTCCAAATACAATTCAATAAAGTCTTTGAGGCTCAGATCTTTCCTAGGAATCAATTTCTAAAGTGTAAAGAGGTAACAAGCAGCACTGTTTACCTGAACTATGCATCCCACTATGTTTGTTAGGGAAAAGTATGGTGAACTGTTCTCTTTAAAAGGGGTTGGCCCATTACAATATCGACAGGGTTTGACCACTGAGGCCTCTGCCAATCATGCTCTGCTCCCTGTTTGAATGGTGCGGCAGACATGCATGTATGTCCACCACACCATTCAACTCTATGGAACTGCAGGAAATAGCAGAGTACAAGCACTCGGCTAGCTCCGGCAGCCACATAGAGCTGAATGGAGCAGCATCCCGCCTATGTGATGGCTGCTTCATTCACATGGGGGAGCAAAGGCCCCCCCTTCTCGTGATTGGCAGGGGCCACAGCAGTCGACTCCCCACTGATTCGAAAATTACGATACGATACATTATCATCAGAGATTCTGCAGCTTCGCTGAAGTTCCCCAAGAAATACGATTCGTTATGAATTAATTTGCAACAAATTGCTATAAATCAGGTATACCCAGACAACTCTGCCTTAGGGTACGGCCACACGGAGCGGACATTTAATAATGAAGATACTGTATAGTCGGTCTTCATTGCTAATGGCCATGTGGCACCTTTAATGCATCTTAAAACAGGGGCTGTTGCTGGTATGGTGTTTGGCTGGTTAGGTGGGGGTAAAATATGCTGGCATACCCACTTCTCCAATGCCAGCGCTCTCCTGCCCTACAGGTGAGTACCCTTCTTCTGCCATCTGCTTTTCCTCCTTTTCCACATCATTTAATATATATGAGAATATGTCATTAAGAACATCCAGCTCCTTTTTTCTCTGCATCTTGCTGACTTTCTTAGGAAGTAAAGCAGGCAAAAGATGAGGATGGTCATCATTAAGACCTGGCCCCCCTAAGGAGTGCAACCGGTATGGTTATGGTTAGCACACTGGGCACTGGAATAATAAAGGCTTCCATCTTATTAGTATTGAATTCTACTATTAATCTTTTTCAGAAACATTGTTCCTAGCGGATGAGCACTTGCCATATCTCTCCCTATGCTCTGCTCACAGGACAATGGCGGAGCAGAATGGGATGAGGGCTTTATAGGGCTGTAACATCACAGGGAATGGCTATCTGCAGACTGGCTGGCTGCACGGCATAATGGGTGATATTGCGTTCCCCGGCTTGTCTCCTCTACACTAAGTTTTGCTTTTTAACACATGCAGCAGCTATTTTATGAATACCTGATTCGTTACCACAAAGCGCAAGGAAATTCAGATTTGTTGTGCATCAACGTTTTCCACAAGTTCGGACCAAATTTTGCTTCAAATGCTTCACTTCACTCAACACTAGTTATTATAATGGGAAAACACCTTTAAGATGTAAAGCATAATTTAAACTTACATAATCACACATAACCAGCCTTGTAGAAAGGCACAGTAGAATGCAGCATATATAAAAACAGAGGCACACTGGAATAACGTAAACAGGCAGCTTGGTAGTACAGAAGATAACTTTGAATTACCATGAATAAGGCTCATACTACATCTTTGTTGATAATAGTCACTATTGTACAGTAGAATGCATACCAGTGTCCGTAATCTCAGCCAGTCTCAAAGAACCCATAGTAAAGCTTCACTCAAAAGTTACTGTATAGAATATATCAGGGATGTTCAACCTGCGGCTCTCCAGCTGTTGCAAAACTACAACTTCCAGCATTTCCAGACAGCCTACAGCTATCACCCTACAGCAGGGCATGGTGGGAATTGTAGTTTTACAGCTGGAGAGCCACAGGTTGGCCAGCCCAGAGATAATTAGAAAATGTTCCTTTTCTAGCAGTTCCTTTTGCAGCACTTTTTTTGGGCAAAACCTGTTTTACAGCAGCATGTAATCTTACATTGGTCATACATACTGTAAATGGATCAGCATTTGAAACCATTAAGCATTCCTATTTTAAGAAGCGTTCTTATAGAATGTGTCTTATCTGCCGACACATTATATAAGAACGCTGCAAAAAAAGTGTTTAAAGTGGCAACAAGGTAAAAGATTAAGGGGGTCATTTATCAAACTGGTGTAAAGTTGAACTGGCTTAGTTGCCTATATCAACCAGTTAGATTCCACCTTTCATTTTGGACAGCTCCTTTAGAAAATGAAAGGAGGAATCTGATTGGTTGCTATGGGTAACTAAGCCAGTTCTACTTTGCACCAGTTTGATAAATGACCCCCTAAATGTGTTTTTTATTGGGAGGAAAATATTGATGACCTAGGTCATCAATATCTGATTGGTGGGGGTTTCAACAACTGGTATAATCACCAGTCAGTTGTTTGAAGAGGCTGCACCTCTCCAGTCAGTGCTGTGGCCCCTTCACTGCATACAAAGCACAGCACCATCCATTTTATTGCACCTGTTCTCAGTATATAAATTAGATTGAGCTGCACCAAAGCCATGCACCTGATAAAAGTGACATCACTGGCACTACAAAAAGGCCACAGTTTCATCACAAATTGCTCATAAAATGTGATCTGATCTTTATCTAAGTCACAACAATAGACAGTCACAGTCTGCTTAAACTAATAATACACAAAGAATTAAATGTTACCATGTTTTTATTGAACACACCATGCAAACATTCACAGTGCAGGTGGAAAAAGTTTGTGAACCCTTGGATTTAATAACTGGTTGAACCTCCTTTGGCAGCAATAACTTCAACCAAACGTTTCCTGTAGTTGCAGATCAGACGTGCACAATGGTCAGGAGTAATTCTTGACCATTCCTCTTTACAGAACTGTTTCAGTTCAGCAATATTCTTGAGATGTCTGGTGTGAATCGCTTTCTTGAGGTCATGCCATAGCATCTCAATCGGGTTGAGGTCAGGACTCTGACTGGGCCACTCCAGAAGGCATATTTTCTTCTGTTTAAGCCATTCTGTTGTTGATTTACTTCTATGCTTTGGGTCGTTGTCCTGTTGCAACACCCATCTTCTGTTGAGCTTCAGCTGGTGGCCAGATGCCTTAAGTTCTCCTACAAAATGTCTTGATAAACTTGGGAATTCATTTTTCCTACGATGATAGCAATCCTTTTAGGTCCTGACGCAGCAAAGCAGCCCCAAACCATGATGCCCCCACCACCGTACTTCATAGTTGGGATGAGGTTTTGATGTTGGTGTGCTGTGCCTCTTTTTCTCCACACATAGTGTTGTGTGTTTCTTCCAAACAACTCAACTTTGGTTTCATCTGTCCACAGAATATTTTGCCAGTACTGCTGTGGAACATAGAGGTGCTCTTGTACAAACTGTAAATGTGCAGCAATATTTTTTTGGACAGCAGTGGCTTCCTCTGTGGTATCCTCCCATGAAATCCATTCTTGTTTAGTGTTTTACATATCGTAGATTCGCTAACAGGGATGTTAGCATATGCCAGAGACTTTTGTAAGTCTTGAGCTGACACTCTAGGATTCTTCTTCACCTCATTGAGCAGTCTGCGCTGTGCTCTTGCAGTCATCTTTACAGGATGGCCACTCCTAGGGACAGTAGCAGCAGTGCTGAACTTTCTCCATTTATAGACAATTTGTCTTACCGTAGACTGATGAACAGCAAGGCTTTTGGAGATACTTTTATAACCCTTTCCAGCTTTATGCAAGTCAACATTTCTTAATCGTAGGTCTTCTGATAGCTCTTTTGCACGAGGCATCATTCACATCAGGCAATGCTTCTTGTGAAAAGCAAACCCAGAACTGGTGTATGTTTTTTATAGGGCAGGGCAGCTGTAACCAACACCTCCAATCTCATATCATTGATTGGACTCCAGTTGGCTGGCACCTCACTCCAATTAGCTCTTGGAGATGTCATTAGTCTAGGGGTTCTCATACTTTTTCCACCTGCACTGTAAATGTTTACATGGTGTGTTCAATAAAAATATGGTAACATTTAATTCTTTGTGTGTTATTAGTTTAAGCAGACTGTGATTGTCTATTGTTGTGACTTAGATTAAGATCAGATCACATTTTATGTGCATAAATCCATATCATTCCAAAGGGTTCACATACTTTTTCTTGCAACTGTATACTGTATATACTATTCAAGAAAGATAAGAATGATTGATTTTGTTACTGAAGTGTTTATTTCTTTGGAGCCACACAAGGCTTCCATGACAGACCTAAGAAAAGATGTGATCAGAATATCGGAGTTGTGCAGCTGAAGGCATTGCCAATGTAAGTGAAAGCAATCAAACCTAGACACTAAAGATAGTAAAACCACTCTGATCTTCTTAATGAACACTTAAGACCATTTTAATTTTCTTTCATTAATTGAATTAATTTATAAAAAGGACTTTTCCTGATTAACAATATTAGTACCTGGCAGTGTAGGGCATGATCAGCAGATGTCCATACGTAATTTTTTTTTTCAGACTAGATGCTCCATTTGGGCGCTTGCCTCTTGTTTTCTTTTGCCGCCCTGTATGCTAATTAGTAGCATCGGTACAGGGAGGAGGAGAGAGACGTGTTTTTTAATGGCCAGGTACAGGGAGAAAAAAAAAAGCTCACCTTCTCCCTGGCTATGACACGCTCTACTGCGATTGGGCAGCTCACAGCGAGGGAGAAGGAGATGCCCCTTGAGTAACATGACCGTCTCCCCCTCCCTGTACCAATGCTACTAATTAGCATACAGGGCGGCAAAAGAGAACGACGGGAACAGCGCCCCAAAGGAGCAGCCGATCTGAAAATAAATTTGCACATGGACTTTTACTGATCATGCCCAACACTGCCAGGTACTAATATTGTTATGTCAGGACCATTGAAAGGTCCTCTTTAAATGTTATACTGTGCAGATAGTTAAATTGTTGCATGTAACCTGTTGATTATAGAGTTGGTGCCTGACAATTGTTAGATGGGTTTTTGGGCATCTGCAGCTCATGAGAAGGGCGCTCTGTTAGCTGTGGCCAACAGTTGCCCCTGGGTGACTGAAGTCATGCGGCAGACATAAAAATCTAATTTCAAAGTCACTCTGTAATACTTTAGAACAGCAGCAGATTAAAAAGTACACACAGGTTACCCTGATGATAACACATGATCACTGGGTAAGACCCAGACCCAGGACCCACTACAGTGTAGTGAGCTACTTGGCATAAACCACCGATATGAAAAGGGGTTTTACAGCTAGACAACCCCTTTAATGTAAAAACAGTCATATTTTAAGCCACAGAAATAAAGGAAAAGGGATCTATGACAAAACAAGATAATGTCCCAATTTCTCTATATTTCAAGTATGTGTTGACACTGAATTTGTGTCATTATTAAGGCATTATGATATTTGGGATTAAATAAATTAATGCTGTATGAGGTATTCTTGTTTCATAGCCTTGCAGAGTAGTTTGCTGTATATTATTTGTCCTTGAGTATGATATTCCCCATATACCACATGTTAGTAGAAGCAATATAACAGAATATACCCCCCCACCAACAAAAACAAGCAAGCATTAGTAATTAAATGGGAAAGACTACCCAAACATTATTACACCATCAAAATATAAAAAGTACTTTGAAAAAGTACACTCATGATTTCCTAAAGTAAGTGAAATGTATTAGAATTATAAAAATTTGACCTATAACAACAGAGTTTGCATGAATTTTTGCAGAGTAACCAGTTTGGGAGGTTCTTCCCATTTAGAGAGTATAAAAGGTTTGGTAGTAGCATAGGTTAGAAGACAGAATTTAGTGTGCAGTATAATCAAAGTATTTTTTGCCCAAAATGCAGAAAATTTTCATCATCCTAAAGTCTACAAACGCAAATCACACAAGGTGGCAGTTTTTCCCTTTGAAATATAACGGTTGCTAAATGTATGCTTTGATGATACAAAAATAATGTGGGTTATAATGCAGCATAGTACCTTTTAACATACACCTGTGGGTAATACATATAAATTGTATAATACAGAAAATGGATGCAGGAACTTTTTGCAAGTTCATTTTCCTAAATGCTTACATTTCACCGGGGATCTGCTCACACATGTCCTGAACCATGTGTCAAGTTCATTATGGCCTGTTTTCTTCCCTTTTTAACTTATAATGTGAGAAGGTCAACAAAGCGTGGCAAAAGGGGTCATGGTGTGGGGCTGTTTTGTTGGTAATGATTTCAAATACTTGTAAGAGAATTAAAGAGGACCTTTCATTGATTATTTTTTTTTTGTTTAATTAAATACCTTTCTTTGCCGGGTAGCCCCCGCTGATGCTGCCACCCTGCCTGTTTTTTTTTTAAATATTGCTTGTACGTCCCACTGTGCCCCCCTGCTGTTTTTCCCACCCACTATGTTAATTCTGAGCACCGGTAAAGGGATGAGGAGATGCCATGGTTTCTCAATGGGCGTCTCCTTCTCCCTGGCTGTGCCGTGAACCAATCACAGCGGAGACCGTCACAGCCAGGGAGAAAAAAAAGCTCACCTTCTCCCTGGTTGTGACGCTCTCCACTGTTATTGGATCGTGGCACAGCCAGGGAGAAGGAGATGCCCATTGAGAAACCCTGGCGTCTCCTCCTCCCTGTACTGATGTTCAGTATTAACATACTGGGTGGGAAAACAGCAGGGGGGCACAGTGGGTGTATAAGCGATATCTAAAAATAAACCAGGCAGGGTGGCAGTACCCAGCAAAGAAAGGTATTTAATTAAACTAAAAAAAAAAAAAAAATCAAGGAAAGGTCCTCTTTAAAGGCAAACTTAACCAGCATGGCTACGACAGCATTCTGCTGCATTGCACCATTCCATCTGGTTTGCACTTAGCTGGGCCAGAAGCTTATTTTCAAAGAGAAGGGTGATGGAGGGAGGTACAGCCCATTACCTGTTAGACAAGTGCTAGGCATACATGGGAAATACTTCAGCACTGTTGGAAAGGCATCGCTGGTGGGTATCTAATAAAATTTGTTTGAGAGAATGCCTAGAGTGTGCCAAGCTATAATCAAGGCAAATGGTAGCTACGTTGAAGAACATGTTGTAAACTATAATACAAATTAGAACTGTATTATCTATATTGTGGTCAATTCAAAGTTTCAGCTGCAATATTATTTAGTTCAAATGACTATTACTATATACTATAATACATACCTGACTGTTAATTTCTTAAAACTAACGTCATGAACAAGTTATGATTATAGCTAAATGGTATATGGTTGCAGACAGGGCAGTTATCTCAATGCTGTGCCGGGGTTCGAGACCACTTTGATACAACTTTTTTGCTTCATTAGGTTCAATTGGAGACATTGAACCAGTGGGGTTTGTTTTGTTTTTCTCTATATAAGTTGGTCTAAGAAAGGTTAAACTTCAAGGACATGTCTTTTGTTCAGCCTAAGTAACCAATGGGTCAAAACTAGTTTTTAAATAAGCCACCTGTTTTCACACTTTAAACAAATGACAACAAGTTGGATCCTTTTTCCAATTGATAAAAACTGAAAGACACAATAATTGTATTGCTCCCGAGGAAATAACATGATCCTCAGTTAGCCTTATTGAAAGAAGGCATGATTTTATGTAGCTTTTAGTATGTTTTTGTATGCTCTTTTGTTCAGTGTCCTTGATTTTAAATTTAAAGTTTTAACAATGGTTATAAGCACTGCTAGAAAAAGCAGTATAATGGTTAAAACTTTATCTCAACTGTATTCAGATATTCAATGATTCCAAGACGATATGCTATTTATTTAGTTCAGTAATTTATATTGCCCACAGGTGTTTACAGCTACTTTAGTTCAAGTAAAGAAATTTTCACATGATTCCACAAAAATATATAGCCATATGAAAACTTTTTTTCTATAGTTACCACAATTTGTTATACTGCTACATTGTGTACTTTGCTGCTAAACATAATGAAAAGTACTAAAAGAAAACCCTTTTGTCAGTGCTACAGAATCTAAAGACAGACAGTGCAAGAATAAAATTAAAGACGTGTAACTGTTCCATGGAGAATAAGAAATAGAATCAGAGTCCAGAGCAGCAACTGCATTAAATGCATGCATTTTATGCCACAGGCAAAATTAAAAATAGGTCTTTTACTTGTTGATATTTTTCGATTTGGATAATCTGTGTCTGGTCTAGAGAGCCACTGGACAATGTAATTCTTCTTTAAAGGATCAGAAGAGTTTCCTAAAACAAAGAGCAATTCCTTTGTTAAACACTTTTCTCAAATAAGGTTTACTTTTAAATTACAGAGATAAACAGACACTGGTTAACAGAAATTCAATCATTTAGTTAAAGGGGTTGTCTCACATCAGCAAATTACATTTATTATGTAGAGAAAGTTAATACAAGGCACTTACTAATGTATTGTGATTGTCCATATTGCTTCCTTTACTGGCTTGATTCACTTTTTCATCACATTATACACTGCTCATATCCAGGGGTTACAATCACCCGGCAATCCAGCAGCAGTGGCCATGCTTTCACATCAGCCTCTCTGTTGGCCAGAACCATGGGAGCACGTATAGGCACGCACGTGCAGCAGATTCCATCCCGGCCACCTTGTATCTGTGCTGCAGGGTGGTCGTAACCCCTGGATACAAGCAGTGTATAAAGCGATGGAAAAATGAATCCAGCCAGTAAAGGAGGCAATATGGACAATCACAGCACATTAGTAAGTGCCTTGTATTAACTTTCTCTACATGATAAATGCCATTTGCTGAAGTGAGACAGACCTTTAAATGAACATAGGAACAAGGGACCCATTAAAAGTCAGTGGTGAAATGAATCATGATACATGACGAGTAGAACAGATCCTTCATAATTCATTCATTTTTCATTTTTGTTTCCCCTTCGACTTTTAATGGGTCCATCAGGTTCCTGTTAAGGCATTTGATGTCATGGTTTTGGTCTATTGCTTTCTGATATTTTCTGGCAAGCCAGCTGTCCTATTCTGCCAGATGAATAAAATGTAAACCTGATGGACTCCTCATACAGTAAATTAGTGAGATGTGATAGGATGCATTACAAAACAAAATCACATCATTATACTGTATTTGTCATGGATCCTGAAAAAAACAGAACCTACGATATACTTAGCTTTTTGCTTGGTTCAGTTCATGCTGACATTATTTCTGTTATGAATAATGATGATTTATTACGGTCTGTTGAACAGCCCTATCATGATTCCATAATCTGGGATTTAGCCTCCAGCTCTAGACTCCTGCACAAATCAGTGCCTCCATAGATTACTGTAAGAGGTTTTGTTGTAGTTTTTGTGGTGAAACAGAACAAAACATAAATACACAATGATCTCTTGGCATAGATGTATGCAGGCGTTGCTAAAATACCCTTACAATATGGTAGCAGCTCTTGTTCTACTGTATGTGCTGCCTGTAATCATTATTCTGTGTATATGGATACTGCATAGTACAGTTTTTCTTGTTCTGTATCTAATTCTCAGCATCTGATCCTATTCCGTATATATGGGCACTGCATACTACAACTTCTCTTGTTCTGTATACTGTGTGTATAATTAACAATATCTGATCTTCTTCTGTACATATGGAGACTGAACTATATATGTGGACACTGCACAGTACCCCATCTCATGTCCTGTATACTGGGTGTAATCCTCAGTATCTGCTCTTATTATGTATATGTGGACACTGCACAGTACCCCATCTCATGTCCTGTATACTGGGTGTAATCCTCAGTATCTGCTCTTATTATGTATATATGGACACAGCACAGTACCGCTTCTCATGTCCTGTATACTGGGTGTAATTCTCAGTATCTGCTCTTATTATGTATATATGGACACAGCACAGTACCGCTTCTCATGTCCTGTATACTGGGTGTAATCCTCAGTATCTGCTCTTATTATGTATATATGGACACTGCACAGTACCGCTTCTCATGTCCTGTATACTGGGTGTAATCCTCAGTATCTGCTCTTATTATGTATATATGGACACTGCACAGTACCGCTTCTCATGTCCTGTATACTGGGTGTAATTCTCAGTATCTGCTCTTATTATGTATATATGGACACTGCACAGTACCGCTTCTCATGTCCTGTATACTGGGTGTAATCCTCAGTATCTGCTCTTATTATGTATATATGGACACTGCACAGTACCGCTTCTCCTGTCCTGTATACTGGGTGTAATCCTCAGTATCTGCTCTTATTATGTATATATGGACACAGCACAGTACCGCTTCTCATGTCCTGTATACTGGGTGTAATTCTCAGTATCTGCTCTTATTATGTATATATGGACACAGCACAGTACCGCTTCTCATGTCCTGTATACTGGGTGTAATCCTCAGTATCTGCTCTTATTATGTATATATGGACACTGCACAGTACCGCTTCTCATGTCCTGTATACTGGGTGTAATCCTCAGTATCTGCTCTTATTATGTATATATGGACACTGCACAGTACCGCTTCTCATGTCCTGTATACTGGGTGTAATTCTCAGTATCTGCTCTTATTATGTATATATGGACACTGCACAGTACCGCTTCTCATGTCCTGTATACTGGGTGTAATCCTCAGTATCTGCTCTTATTATGTATATATGGACACTGCACAGTACCGCTTCTCCTGTCCTGTATACTGGGTTTAATCCTCAGTATCTGCTCTTATTATGTATATATGGACACAGCACAGTACCGCTTCTCATGTCCTGTATACTGGGTGTAATCCTCAGTATCTGCTCTTATTATGTATATATGGACACAGCACAGTACCGCTTCTCCTGTCCTGTATACTGGGTGTAATTCTCAGTATCTGCTCTTATTCTGTATATATGGACACTGCACAGTACTGCTTCTCCTGTCCTGTATACTGGGTGTAATCCTCAGTATCTGCTCTTATTATGTATATATGGACACAGCACAGTACCGCTTCTCCTGTCCTGTATACTGGGTGTAATCCTCAGTATCTGCTCTTATTATGTATATATGGACACTGCACAGTACCGCTTCTCATGTCCTGTATACTGGGTGTAATCCTCAGTATCTGCTCTTATTATGTATATATGGACACAGCACAGTACCGCTTCTCATGTCCTGTATACTGGGTGTAATTCTCAGTATCTGCTCTTATTATGTATATATGGACACAGCACAGTACCGCTTCTCATGTCCTGTATACTGGGTGTAATCCTCGGTATCTGCTCTTATTATGTATATATGGACACAGCACAGTACCGCTTCTCATGTCCTGTATACTGGGTGTAATCCTCGGTATCTGCTCTTATTATGTATATATGGACACTGCACAGTACCGCTTCTCCTGTCCTGTATACTGGGTGTAATCCTCAGTATCTGCTCTTATTATGTATATATGGACACTGCACAGTACCGCTTCTCATGTCCTGTATACTGGGTGTAATCCTCAGTATCTGCTCTTATTATGTATATATGGACACTGCACAGTACCGCTTCTCATGTCCTGTATACTGGGTGTAATTCTCAGTATCTGCTCTTATTCTGTATATATGGACACAGCACAGTACCGCTTCTCATGTCCTGTATACTGGGTGTAATCCTCAGTATCTGCTCTTATTATGTATATATGGACACAGCACAGTACCGCTTCTCATGTCCTGTATACTGGGTGTAATCCTCAGTATCTGCTCTTATTATGTATATATGGACACTGCACAGTACCGCTTCTCCTGTCCTGTATACTGGGTGTAATTCTCAGTATCTGCTCTTATTCTGTATATATGGACACTGCACAGTACCGCTTCTCATGTCCTGTATACTGGGTGTAATCCTCAGTATCTGCTCTTATTATGTATATATGGACACAGCACAGTACCGCTTCTCATGTCCTGTATACTGGGTGTAATCCTCAGTATCTGCTCTTATTATGTATATATGGACACTGCACAGTACCGCTTCTCATGTCCTGTATACTGGGTGTAATCCTCAGTATCTGCTCTTATTATGTATATATGGACACAGCACAGTACCGCTTCTCATGTCCTGTATACTGGGTGTAATCCTCAGTATCTGCTCTTATTATGTATATATGGACACAGCACAGTACCGCTTCTCATGTCCTGTATACTGGGTGTAATCCTCAGTATCTGCTCTTATTATGTATATATGGACACTGCACAGTACCGCTTCTCCTGTCCTGTATACTGGGTGTAATCCTCAGTATCTGCTCTTATTATGTATATATGGACACTGCACAGTACCGCTTCTCCTGTCCTGTATACTGGGTTTAATCCTCAGTATCTGCTCTTATTATGTATATGTGGACACAGCACAGTACCGCTTCTCATGTCCTGTATACTGGGTGTAATCCTCAGTATCTGCTCTTATTATGTATATATGGACACAGCACAGTACCGCTTCTCATGTCCTGTATACTGGGTGTAATCCTCAGTATCTGCTCTTATTATGTATATATGGACACTGCACAGTACCGCTTCTCATGTCCTGTGTACTGGGTGTAATCCTCAGTATCTGCTCTTATTATGTATATATGGACACAGCACAGTACCGCTTCTCATGTCCTGTATACTGGGTGTAATTCTCAGTATCTGCTCTTATTATGTATATATGGACACAGCACAGTACCGCTTCTCATGTCCTGTATACTGGGTGTAATCCTCGGTATCTGCTCTTATTATGTATATATGGACACTGCACAGTACCGCTTCTCCTGTCCTGTATACTGGGTGTAATCCTCAGTATCTGCTCTTATTATGTATATATGGACACTGCACAGTACCGCTTCTCATGTCCTGTATACTGGGTGTAATTCTCAGTATCTGCTCTTATTATGTATATATGGACACAGCACAGTACCGCTTCTCCTGTCCTGTATACTGGGTGTAATCCTCAGTATCTGCTCTTATTATGTATATATGGACACTGCACAGTACCGCTTCTCATGTCCTGTATACTGGGTGTAATCCTCAGTATCTGCTCTTATTATGTATATATGGACACTGCACAGTACCGCTTCTCCTGTCCTGTATACTGGGTGTAATCCTCAGTATCTGCTCTTATTATGTATATATGGACACTGCACAGTACCGCTTCTCATGTCCTGTATACTGGGTGTAATTCTCAGTATCTGCTCTTATTATGTATATATGGACACAGCACAGTACTGCTTCTCATGTCCTGTATACTGGATGTAATCCTCAGTATCTGCTCTTATTATGTATATATGGACACAGCACAGTACCGCTTCTCCTGTCCTGTATACTGGGTGTAATCCTCAGTATCTGCTTTTATTATGTATATATGGACACAGCACAGTACCGCTTCTCATGTCCTGTATACTGGGTGTAATTCTCAGTATCTGCTCTTATTATGTATATATGGACACAGCACAGTACCGCTTCTCATGTCCTGTATACTGGGTGTAATCCTCAGTATCTGCTCTTATTATGTATATATGGACACTGCACAGTACCGCTTCTCCTGTCCTGTATACTGGGTGTAATCCTCAGTATCTGCTCTTATTATGTATATATGGACACTGCACAGTACCGCTTCTCATGTCCTGTATACTGGGTGTAATTCTCAGTATCTGCTCTTATTATGTATATATGGACACAGCACAGTACCGCTTCTCCTGTCCTGTATACTGGGTGTAATCCTCAGTATCTGCTCTTATTATGTATATATGGACACTGCACAGTACCGCTTCTCATGTCCTGTATACTGGGTGTAATCCTCAGTATCTGCTCTTATTATGTATATATGGACACAGCACAGTACCCCATCTCCTGTCCTGTATACTGGGTGTAATTATCAGTATCTGCTCTTATTATGTATATATGGACCCTGCACAGTACCACTTCTTTTGAACTGTATACTGGGTGTAATCCTCAGTATCTGCTCTTATTCTGTACATATGGAAACTGTACAGTACTTCTTATCTTGTCCTGTATACTGGGGGTAATTCTCAGTATCTGCTCTTATTCTGTATATGTGGACACTGCACAGTACTACTTCTCCTATCCTGTATACTGGGTGTAAATCTCAGGATCTGCTCTTATTCTGTATATATGGACCCTGCACAGTACCACTTCTCTTGTTATATATACTAGGTGTAATTCTCAGTATCTGCTCTTATTCTGTATATGTGGAGACTGCACAGTACTACTTCTCCTATCCTCTATTCTGGGTGTAATTATCAGTATCTGCTCTTATTCTGTATATATGGACACTGTACAGTACCACTTCTCTTGTCCTGTATACTGGGGGTAATTCTCAGTCAGTGATGGCCAGTTCGCAGTGTTCACCAGCGAACACATGCGATCTGCCATCTTAACTGACAAGTCCGGCGAGGCACAGAGGTCCTTACTTGTGCCTGTGCGCGAGCCGGTCTGAAATGAAATGCGGTCTCCGGGAGCAGGCTGTTCCGAGTTCTATTCTCAGTATCTGTTCTTATTTAGTATATATGGACACTGTACAATACCACTTCTCCTGTCCTGTATACTGGGTATAATTCTCAGTATCTGATCTTATTCTGTATATATATATATATATATATATATATATATATATATATATATAGACACTGTACAGAACTACTTCACTTGTCATGTATACTGGGTGTAATTATCAGTATCTGATCCTATTCTGTATATATGGACACTGCACAGCACCACTTCTCTTGTTATGTATGCTGGGTGTGTAATTACAGTACAGAAAACATTTAAAAAAATTAGATTCCTTAGCAGTTGATACTTTCAATGGTTGAATGAAAATATTATGACAACATTGCAAACTTTTGAGACTTACACAGTAACTGAAGATTCACTTATTTACATAGAAAAAGTGAGGTAAATGAGACAAGTAATGTATGGCATCTGAAAGGTTAAAAGCCCCAGGGGTATGCATGAAACAGCAGGTACCCAGCGGCTATGGCTCCAGCTGCACCCGTGAGTGGATTTAACGGAGCTGATCGGGGAGGCGTTAATACAGTCCTGATCAAAAGTTTAAGACCACTTGAAAAATGGCAAAAAATCTTATTTTACATTGTTGGATCTTAACAAGGTTCCAAGTAGAGCTTTAACATGCAACAAGAAGAAATGAGAGTGAGAAAAAAATTTTTTTGAGCATTCAATTAATTGAAAATAACGATTAAACTGAATCCGATTCAGCTGATCCAAATTTTAGGACCACATGCCTTTAAAAGGCCAAATCTGTGCAAAGATGTGGATTCATTGTCACTTTCTGTCAGGTAGTCACACGTTGTGATGGCAAAGGCAAAAAACTCTCCCTTTTTGAATGTGGTCGGGTTGTTGAACTGCATAAGCAGGGTCTCTCACAGCACGCCATCGCTGCTGAGGTGGGACGCAGTAAGACAGTCATTTGGAATTTCTTAAATGATCCTGAGGGTTATGGAACAAAAAAGTCAAGTGGAAGACCCAAAAATCTTTAATCAGCACTGAGCCGGAGGATCCAATTGGCTGTCCGTCAAGACACTGGACAATCCTCGACCCAAATTAAGGCCCTTACTGGTGCTGACTGCAGCCCCATAACCATCAGATGGCATTTGAGACTGAAGGGCTTCAAAAACAAAAAACGTCTTCAAAGACCTCGTCTCCTTGAACGCCACAGAACTGCTCGTTTGGACTTTGCAAGAGAGCTCCAAACATGGGACATTCAAAGGTGGAAGAAAGTTTTATTCTCTGATGAAAAAAATTTAACCTTGATGGTCCTGATGGTTTCCAACGTTACTGGCATGATAAGCAGATCCCACCTGAGATGTTTTCTACGTGCCACAGTGGAGGGGGCGCCATAATAGTCTGTGGTGCTTTTTCCTTCAGTGGAACAATGGAGCTTCAGGAAGTGCAGGGGCGTCAAATGGCCACTGGCTATGTCCAGATGTTGCAGAGAGCATTCCTCATGACTGAGGGCCCTCGTCTGTGTGGTAACGACTGGGTTTTTCAACAGGACAACGCTACAGTACACAATGCCCGCAGGACAAGGGACTTCTTCCAGGAGAATAACATCACTCTTTTGGCCCATCCTGCATGTTCCCCTGATCTAAATCCAATTGAGAACCTTTGGGGATGGATGGCAAAGGAAGTTTACAAAAATGGACAACAGTTCCAGACAGTAGATGGCCTTCGTGCAGCCGTCTTCACCACTTGGAGAAATGTTCCCACTCACCTCATGGAAACGCTTGCATCAAGCATGCCGAAACGAATTTTGGAAGTGATAAACAATAACGGCAGAGCTACTCATTACTGAGTTCATGTTTGGAAGTTGGATTTCTGTTTTGGGGGGTTTAGTTTTTTTTTTTGGAGGTGTGGTCCTAAACTTTTGATCAGCTGAAAAACAGCCTGTTTCAGTTTATTTGTCGTTTTCATTAAATTGAATGCTCAAAAAAATGTTTTGTCTCACTCCCATTTCTTCTTGTTGCATGTTGAAGCTCTACATGCTAAATATGATTTTTTGCCATTTTTCAAGTGGTCTTAAACTTTTGATCAGGACTGTATCAAAACTTTAGTTGTAGTCATGGCTACAACTAAACAGCTAGATATTTCCTTTTTTTCTTATATTGTGTGACGATGAGAGTTTTGGCCAGTTTCATCTACATAGACACCACCAGTAAGATATTTGTTACATTCTTTATAATCTGGTAGACCTCATTTGGCGTGGCACAATATGTAGTCTCCAAGCAACCCTCCAGAAAAACTAACTGCTAGAGCAACTAGATTACCAAGAAGTAAGCTCCTATGATAAAAAAGAAAATCAATAGTTACTTCTAGTGGTCACCTACAACCCACATTTGGGGATTCTGAGGAGAGATGGTCAGAGACTACAGAGGTCATTTATCAAACTGGTGTAAAGTAGAACTGTCTTAGTTGCCCATAGCAACCAATCAGATTCCAACTTTCATTTTGACAGCTCCTTTGGAAAATGAAAGGAGGAATCTGATTGGGCAACCAAGCCAGTTCTACTTTAGACCAGTTTGATAAAGGACTCCCTACATCCAAAAAAAAAAATGAAATCATTATTTCCAGGCCCTCTCCCACTCCTGTTATAGGCAGCCCCCCATTCTCAGAAACATCTTTGTCAAAAGCTCACTGTCCTCTCCAACAACCACAGCGATATTCCCCTGCAACCAGGCAAAAAGTAAGACCTGTCCATATGTAATGATCATAAATTAATGTGTGCCCATGGATTTATATTCTTCTACATCTCTTATGAATTTAGCTCCTCAGACCTCTTAGGTTCATCATATTTGTAGACTAGTTCTCTATTGGGGACAATATAACCTTCACACTCCCTCACTATTCCTATGTATGTCTATGTATAAAAAAGGTAATCTTTAGACATTGTGTTATAACATGCCTGATAAAGAGACCTGAGTCTTGAAAACTTGTAATTTTTTCATTATCTTATCAGTTAGCCGTTAAAAGGTATCAATCGGTAAGGACTTTAATTAATTATTTAGGTTTACTATTTACTGGCTAACTTGGTACAAACATACTTTTTACTTTAACCCTTTAAGGATGAGTGCCATACATGTATGGCGCAGCTAACAAAGTAATGCCATATCAGTGGAAAACATGCAATTTGCATTTTGCAAGGTCACCTGCTCATTAATTTCTGTAAAATCCCTGTTGTAAAATGCAAATTTCAGCCCTTGATAAAAAAAAAAACTTGAGGGGTGTAATTTTTAAAATTAGGTCACTTATTGGGGGGGTTTACTGTATGGGTACCTCAGGATCTAAGCAAATTTAACCTGAAAACCATTACAGCATAATCTGCAGTCAAAAACCAAATGTTGCTCCTTCACTTATGGGCCCATACAGGAGCTTATGTCCACTCTTATGGCATTTCCGTTCTCATAACCCGCCTATAAATTAAAGTATTATGGTTTAAGTCTCAGAGTTGGGCACTAAAATGTCATATATGTTGCAATTTTCATTTTGCACGGTCCGCTGTAAATTCATTTCTGCTAAATAACTGTGGCGTCAAAATGCTCACTCCACCCCATAATAACTTAGGGGCGAAGTTTCCAAAAACTTTACAGTTGTCAGCACAAGCGGTGTATATCGCCACATTGGGCCTCAAACTCTAACACACTGGCACAAGGTGGACACAACATATTGGGCAATGAGATGGCATATCTGTGGAAAAATTGCAATTTTCACTTTGCACCATCTTCTGTGCATTACTTTGGGGTCAAAAAGCTCACAATACCGCTTGGTTAATTCTGTGAGGGGTATGGTTTACAAAATGTGGTCACATCTTAGGAGCTGCTTTTTTCAGCTCAGAGCCTGCGCATCTGTCAGCCAGAGCTGAATAAATCACCAAACAAGGACTCAAATGCACACGAGGCTCTTTCTCTTCTGAACTCAGAGGTGTGCTCAAACAGCAGTTTGCTACCACATTGAGGGTATTTTCGTACTCAAGAAAGTTAAGTAACAAAATTTGAGGTGATTTTTCTCCTATTACCACTTATAAAAAAAATGAAATTTTTGAGGCTAAAACGACATATAATTGATATACAATGTAATTTTGAATTTCATGTCCAATCTTTAAAAAAATCTATGAAGCAATTGTGGGGTCAAGTCAATCACTATACCCCTAGGTAAATTCCATGAAGGGTTTAGATTCCAAAATGAGGCACATTTTGGGTGTTTTATACTGTACTGATACCTCAGCAAATATGACATTGCAGTAAAATCTGCCCTCCAAAAGCCTAAAACTGATCCTTCCCTTCTGAACCCTGCAGTATGCCCATACAGCAGTAAGGTGTTGCTGTGTTCAGAAGAAAATGGTAGCCAATTTTTGTGTGCTTTTTCTTCTGATACCCTTTGTGAAAATAAAAATGTGCGACTAAAGCAACATTTTATTGGAAAAAGTGTATCTAAATGCTATGAAACACCTATGCGGTCAAAATACTCACTCCCCCACTTAAGTAGTTCATTGAAAGGTGTAGTTTCCAAAACGAGGTCACTCATAGGGGTTTACACTGTAGGGGTACATCAGGGTCTCTTCAAATGCCATGCAACCCAAAAACCAATGCAGCTAAACCTCCCATCCAAAAGCCAAATGGCACTCCTTCCCTTCTAAACTCTGTAGTGCGCCCATACAGCAGTTTACAACCACTTATTTGCTATTGCTGTATTCAGAAAAAAAAAGAATAAAATTGTGGGGTGCTTTTTCTCCTGTTAACCCTTGTGAAAATGAGAAATCTTGAGCTAAAGCAACATCTTATTGAAAAAAATGTTCTTTTTCACAGTCAAGTGTTATATGAAGTGCTTGTGAGGTTACAACATGCACTACACCTTTTATATAAATCCGTGAGGGATGTAGCAGGGGTGCAGCTGCAGGGGAGGCAGCTGCTTTGGGGCCCTGACCCAAAAGGGGCCCATCCAGGAGGAGGAGGACTAAAAGATTTTGTCAGGGCCCCCTCAACAGTATTACACAATAAAATGATATACAGTGACAGTATAAACAGTGTAGGAAATGGATGGAACAGCTGCCCGGCCTGGTCTGAGAGAGCGATCTTTACTATCCACAGGAATGGGGGCGGCATGAAAGGAAGGGTTTGCAAAAAAAATTACTGGGGGAGGGGGGCCCCATTCAAAAATTTGCTGTGGGGCCCAGTCATTTCTAGCTACGCCACTGGGATGTAGTTTCCAAAATGGTCACTTTTGGGGCGTTCCACTCTAGGGGTACTTCAGGGTCTCTTCAAAAGCAACATGGAGCCCACAAACCATTTCAACAAAATCTGCCGTCCAAAAGCCAAATGGTGCTCCTTCTCTTTTGCGCCCTGCTGTGTGCTCATACAGCAGTTCACAATCACATATGATGTACTGCCATATTCAGGAAAAATTATTAACAAATTGTGGGGTGCTTTGTGAGAGGTGCAAACTGTGAAAATATATAATTTGGGGCTAAAGCAAATGCCTGTAGGAGTCAAAGCGCTCACTACACCCCTCAAAAAATTCCTTTAGGAATATATTTTCTACAATGGGGTTACTTGTGGGACTACTGTAGTACCTCAAGGTGTCTTCAGACACGACAACCAAAAACCATTAGAGCAAAGTCTGACCTCTGTGCCCTGTGATGTATCCATACAGCAGTTTATGGCCACACATTTGGGTGTTTCAGTAAACTTCAGAATCAGAGTAATAAATGGAGTTTTGTTTTGCTGTTATCCCTTGCAGTGTTACAGGGAAAATGGATTAAAAATGGAAAGTCTGCACAAAAAACACATTTTTTAAATTTCACCTACATTTTTCTTTAATTTCTATGGAATACCTAAAAAGTTAACAACTTTTGTAAAATTAGTTTTGGATAATTTGAGTGGGGTGTACTTTCTAAAATTGGGCCATGTTTGGTTGGTTTCTATTATCTAAGCTTTTCAAAGTCACTTAAAACCTGAACTGGTCCTTGAAAAAGTCAGTTTGGGAAACTTTCTTGAAAATATGAAAAACTGTTTCTAAAATTCTAAGCCTTTTAATGTCCTATAAAATAAAATTACCTCTGCAAAATAATGCCAACATAAAGTAGACATATGGTAAATATTAATAACTATTTTGTGAGTTATCACTATCGGTCTTAAAAGCAGATAAATTCTAGTTTAGAAAATCGCAAATCTATAATGTCTGGCAGAAAAAAAAACTTTTTTTTTTTTTTAAGTTTGCACTGCACATGAACCAATATATGACATGTACAGTCGTGGCCAAAAGTTTTGAGAATGACACAAATATTAATTTTCACAAAGTTTGCTGCTAAACTGCTTTTAGATCTTTGTTTCAGTTGTTTCTGTGATGTAGTGAAATATAATTACACGCACTTCATACGTTTCAAAAGCTTTTATCGACAATTACATGACATTTAGGCAAAGAGTCAGTATTTGCAGTGTTGGCCCTTCTTTTTCAGGACCTCTGCAATTCGACTGGGCATGCTCTCAATCAACTTCTGGGCCAATTCCTGACTGATAGCAACCCATTCTTTCATAATCACTTCTTGGAGTTTGTCAGAATTTGTGGGTTTTTGTTTGTCCACCCGCCTCTTGAGGATTGACCACAAGTTCTCAATGGGATTAAGATCTGGGGAGTTTCCAGGCCATGGACCTAAAATGTCAACGTTTTGGTCCCCGAGCCACTTTTGTTATCACTTTTGCCTTATGGCACGGTGCTCCATCGTGCTGGAAAATGCATTGTTCTTCACCAAACTGTTGTTGGATTGTTTGAAGAAGTTGCTGTTGGAGGGTGTTTTGGTACCATTCTTTATTCATGGCTGTGTTCTTGGGCAAAATTGTGAGTGAGCCCACTCCCTTGGATGAGAAGCAACCCCACACATGAATGGTCTCAGGATGCTTTACTATTGGCATGACACAGGACTGATGGTAGCGCTCACCTTTTCTTCTCCGGACAAGCCTTTTTCCTGATGCCCCAAACAATCGGAAAGAGGCTTCATCAGAGAATTTGACTTTGCCCCAGTCCTCAGCAGTCCATTCACCATACTTTCTGCAGAAGATCAATCTGTCCCTGATGTGTTTTTTTTTTAGAGAAGTGGCTTCTTTGCTGCCCTTCTTGACACCAGGCCGTCTTCCAAAAGTCTTCACCTCACTGTGCGTGCAGATGCGCTCACACCTGCCTGCTGCCATTCCTGAGCAAGCTCTGCACTGGTGGCACTCCGATCCCGCAGCTGAATCCGCTTTAGGAGACGATCCTGGCGCTTGCTGGACTTTCTTGGACGCCCTGAAGCCTTCTTAACAAGAATTGAACCTCTTTCCTTGAAGTTCTTGATGATCCTATAAATTGTTGATTGAGGTGCAATCTTAGTAGCCACAATATCCTTGCCTGTGAAGCCATTTTTATGCAACGCAATGATGGCTGCACGCGTTTCTTTGCAGGTCACCATGGTTAACAATGGAAGAACAATGATTTCAAGCATCACCCTCCTTTTAACATATCAAGTCTGCCATTTTAACCCAATCAGCCTGACATAATGATCTCCAGCCTTGTGCTCGTCAACATTCTCACCTGAGTTAACAAGACGATTACTGAAATTATCTCAGCAGGTCCTTTAATGACAGCAATGAAATGCAGTGGAAAGGTTTTTTTGGGATTAAGTTAATTTTCATGGCAAAGAAGGACTATGCAATTCATATGATCACTCTTCATAACATTCTGGAGTATATGCAAATTGCTATTATAAAAACTTAAGCAGCAACTTTTCCAATTTCCAATATTTATGTAATTCTCAAAACTTTTGGCCACAACTGTACATTGCAAATCAAATGCTCAGTCTTTTCTGCCACCAAGGGTCTGAGTAAGGCGTCTGATTTCAAAGGACTGTTTTCAATATTTCAAAGGCATTAGGTTAAGTCCGAATGCACACGGCCGTGTTCCGCGGCCGAGAGGGGTCCGTGGTATGCCGGGCTGGATTCCTGATCAGAGCAGGAGCGCACGGCGTCATCGGTTGCTATGACGCCGTGCGCTTCATGCCGCCGCTGCACTATAGTAATACACTCGTATGATCTATACCAGTGTATTACTGTACAGCAGCGGCAGCATGAAGCGCATGGCGTTATAGCAACCAATGACGCAGTGCACTCCTGCTCTGATCAGGAATCCAGCCCGGCATACCACGGATGGCTCTCGTCCGCGGAACACGGCCGTGTGCATTCGGACTTAACCTAATGCCTTTGAAATATTGAAAACAGTCCTTTGAAATCGGCCTAATAGTGTGATGTGGAGCTGTGGCCTTCAAAAAGGAATGGGGTGTACATACAAATTTTATTAGATCATAAATTTTAATTCAGTTGTCTAGGAAAAATATAGGCAGGTTGGCAACCCATGAGTAGGGCCTGTTCTGTATTTATTTTGGTGACTCTACTTATTTCTGAGTCTGTGTTTATTTTGGGGTTTGTGTCTGAATATACTTTGGGATCTGGGATCTGTATTAATTTTGGTATGTGATAAAGGAGTCATATGCAGTACTTATGATTAGGATAGCGGTGTTTGAAGGACATGGCTTATATAAACGAGCAGTTATATGTAAAGAAATTGCAGTACACTATCTAACATACTGCGCATCGGAATGTCCCTCATGTAACCACCATGCTGTGTATGTGTGTATATGCTGCTTGTAAGGGTGTATACGTACTTTATATGCATGTACCTGCAGCCTTTAGTGGTGAGCAAAACACTAGACACCCGGCATTTGACTCACTTCCATAGGCCATTAACCCCTTTACTAAAAAGTATGAGCAAAAAAAAAGTATGACATATAGTGGATGTTTTTTGCTGAGAACAAAAATCATCAGTGAGTCTTGCCTTGTACAGGCTGAGGCACATTACTACTATAGAACGCAATCTGAGTCAGTCGAAGGCCATTTTCACCGCTCTCAGATGCCGTGGTCACATTTGAACATGGCATCTAAAGGGTTAAATGCCTGTGATCAGCGTTATTGCCAATCGCAGACATTAGCCCTAGGTGTCTACTGTTTAAAACTTATGCCGTACATGTACAGAGCTGGGAGTGAAAGGGTTGCACTGCAACATGATTGACTTTTTTTTTCCTAAAGGAGGCAAATGCAAAAGCATTCAGAAGTCATATGAAGTGACAAAAAAACTTTTAATACACTGCTCAAAAAAAATAAAGGGAACACTTAAACAATGTAACCTCAAGTCAATCACACTTCTGTGAAATCAACCTGTGCAGTCATGAAGCAACACTGATTGTGAATCAATTTCTCCTGCTGTTGTGCAAATTGAACAGAAAACGGGTAGAAATGATAGGCAATTAGCAAGACAACCCCTATAAAGGAGTGGTTCAGCAGTTGGTGACCACAGACCATTTCTCTGTTCTCATCGTTTTTGGCTGTTTTGGTCACTTGCATTTTTTCTCACCTCTAGAGGTAGCATGAGGAAGAGTCTACAACCCACAGAAGTTGCTCAGGTATGCACGCTCATCCAGGATGACAGATCAATGCGAGCTCTGGCAAGAAGGTTAGCTGTGTCTGTCAGCTCAGTGTCCAGCGCAGACGTGGAGGGGGCCAACGGAGGGCAACAAGCCAGCAGCAGGACCTCCAACAGACCGGGAGTGCACACTCCCAGATTTTGACCTCCCAGACAGCTAATCAGCAGAGGTGCCAGGAGTCACCCCCACTGATCTAATATTGATGACCTATCCTTAAAGAGGACCTTTCATAGGTCCAAACATTTTAAGATAACTATCTGGACATGTAGAGCGGCATCCAGGAAACTCACTGCACTTACTATTATCCCTGGGCGCCGCTCTGTTCGCCTGATGTAGCCCCGTTACCTTCTCACGCGCTGTATGGTAATTGCTACTATTGGTAAACCAGGGAGGAGTCTGCCCTGTTTCTTCCTGGGCATTCCTTCTCCTTGGCTGTAGCACTGTCCAATTGCAGCGCAGAGCTCACAGCCAGGGAGGAAAAAACCTCCAGGTTGTGAGCTCTGCGCTGCAATTGGACAGCGCTACAACCAGGGAGAAGAAACGTCCAGGGAGCAACAGGGCAGACTCCTCCCTGGTTTACCAATAGTAGCAACTATCATACAGTGTGGAAGAAGGTAACGGGGCGGCAGCGGGCGAATGGAGCGGCGCCCATGGATAATAGTAAGTGCAGTGAGATCCCTGGGCGCCGCTCTACATGTCCAGATAGTTATCTTACAATGTTCGGACCCATTAAAGGTCCTCTTTAAGATGGGTCATCCCTTTAAGTAGGCTATTGTTAATGTCAAAGCTGCAACATCAGTATATAGAAACAAGGAATATAGAAAGTGCAATAAGGGCGCTATACAGGTGTAAAACATGGATTCATAGAATAGATTAAAATGCAATTCTAGACTCCATTCTCTGCTGTACGGGAACACTGCTGTAATATATCCTTCAATGAAGTGCACTGGAATTTTTGAAATTTAGACTTCACATATGATAGAGATGTGTCATATATGGCGTATGCTGTACTGCTGTTAGAGTGAAGCCATTGCAATATGGCGCTTGCACTTAGATGTTTACATAGTTTTCATACCTGAGTTAGTAAAACAAAGCACAATGCGTGGATGCCAAGTGTTATCTCTTTTCTTATTGTAGTCTCGCCAATGAAACAATGTTACGAGCCTCAGGGGGGATGCCCCTTATGATGTCCTTATAAACTGCTTCACTTCCTTGAATAAAGGAGAAACTGCTTTGACCCATGCCTGGTGTCAGTGTGGGTTCTTCCATGCATGTAAAATCCTAGGATCAGAACAATTTGGAGCAGTAGAGCAAACGTAATTAGCCCTGATTGAGGGCATCTTCAACAGTTTGGCGCCCAACATGGGGCCTCGGGAGAAGGTAGCATCAGTAGCCGGTCTGGGTTCCCAGAGCACGGTGGATGCCACTTGAGGATGGGGACTGCAGCCCTAGAGACAAGGTAAGAAAATTGATTATCTTACCTGCCTATTGTACCCCGCCATGCTGTGGTGACCTGTTGTGCTGGTTGATGTTACATTACCCTGTGAGTAGCAGCTTCATTTGATGTTGAAATCCTGAGGCCTTAGAACCATAGATTGAAAAAGAAAAAAGATTTGCTCTACTGTGTGTAGATCTCTCTAGAGATTTCCCCTTAGGAGGCAGCAGAGGAAATAGCAAGGAGGAGCTTGGGGGGAAGGCTACAATAGATTTCTGCTGGACCCGGACTGGGGCATCTTTACAGATCTCCCATTAGGAGGTGACAAAAGTAGTAGCCCCGAGGGACTACTGTAAATTTCTGCAGGACCTGGACTGGGGCATCTTATGAGATCTCCCCTTAGGATGTGGCAGACCTGCAGGACCTGGACTGGGGCATCTTAAGAGATCTCCCCTTAAGAGGCTGCAGGTGGATTAGTCCCGGCTGGCAGACCAAACATGAGATCCATGGAAAAAACATATAAATTCTGCACAGGGGTGAGCTCTGCTTGGTGGTAAAAAGGGAAAGGTGCCGGTTGTCTTTTGTCTTGTTTGTGATTGAGTGATTAAGCTCATTGATTGTGTGTCTCCCCGGAGAGGAAGGACTGTCAAGAATTGAGTCCGGTTGTGGTCCTCCGGGAGTGTCGTGTCTGTCTGTCTGTGTACCATGAAAGGTACTGTGTCCCTGTTGGCTGGTGAATATATGCCCCCCAGCTGGTGGCTAGTGTGTATAAAGGGAGACAGCGGGAGCTGCAGCTGCAGGTGTGTATGAAGGGAGCCGCAGCTGTGAGGGGGAGTGACGTCACAATATTGGAATGTGTGATAGCGAATACAATGTATGCAATGCTAACAAACTAACAAGGCAATGTGTGTGAGGTACTGAGTGTGCGTGTATAAAGCTCCAGAAAATGTTATTTATTATTAAGTTCAAAGACTTGTGTGTGTTAATGTATGGGAAATGTTTCTTTATGTCCGTCTGTTTCTATGTCTGTTCTACATAGAATGTTATGTCTGTGTGGACCAGGAATGTGACCTTGTGTGTTTCCAAACAGAAAACTGACTAGTAGAGGAAGGTCACACAGCCAAGTTTACTGTGAGCGAAATCACCTCTACTGATGGTATGATGAGGTCAAATTAGGAGTTAAATTGAGAATGAAAAAAGAATAGTCACAGAGATATAAGGAGGTGTGTGCTCTGGCTTTAGGCCAAACAGGAGTGAAATTATCACAAAGTTTCTCACAGGAGTGAACACAGGAGATTCAGCCTTGAATTTAGTACATTCTATTCTCGATATTATGAAAAACAATGCAAGCATCAGCATGAAAATAATTACCGTATTTTTCGTCCCATAAGATGCAAAAGTGGGGGGAAAATGACCCTGCGTCTTATGGGGCGAATTTTAAGCAGCGCTTCCATTATGGAAGCGCGCATTAGTACCGAAGGACTGGGAAGCGGTGAAGGCTCTGTATTCAACGCTTCCTGGTCCTCTGCTGTCAGCTGTGAAGGCTGTGCACAGCGTGAGTGCTCGCTGTGACGTCACGCTGTGAGCGTTAGTTCACAGCACAGCCGACAGCAGGAGGAAGAAGATCGTGGGCGGTGAGGAGCGGCAGCGTCCATGAACAGGAGAGGTAAGTGTGTTTTTATTTTTATAAAACATGAGGCTGCTGGGGGCATAATGGCTGATGGGGGCTAAGAGGCATAATGGGGGGCTGACAGGCATAGCTGATAATGGGGGGCTGAGAGGCATAGCTGATAATGGGGGGCTGAGAGGCATGATGGGGGCTAAGAGGCATAATGGAGGTTGAGAGGCATAGCTGATAATGAGGGATGAGAGGCATAAGGGCTGATAATGGGGGCTGATGAGAGGCATAAGGGTTGATATGGGGGCTAATGAGAGGCATGGGGTTCTTATCTGAGGTCTGAATGGGGGTCATTTACATTGGGGTCTGATTAATATTGGGGGTCTGATTGGTGGTGTGAACTGAGGTGTAATGAAAAATATATTTTTCTTATTGTCCTCTAAAACATTATGTGCGTCTTATGGACCGATGCGTCTTATAGGGCAAAAAATACAGTAAGTATATGAAATTAGGCTGGACAAAAATGTATGATCAGAAAAGTAATTATTTTTACATGCCGCTGATACTACCCTCCAAGATGGTGCTAAGAGACCCTACCACACCCCCAAAGGCCATCTTAGCTAAGGTAACTTCTTCACCAGTGGCCATCTTAACTAACCCAATTTCCGGCCTGGCTGCCATCTTAACTCCTGTAACTTCCGGCCAGCCCAGCGGCCATCCTAACTGAGGGAACTTCCTGCCCGGCAGCCATCTTAGTTACTGGTATTTTTCCTGATAATGCTACAAACACAAGAAAATACACATAGATCTTAGTAGCACTACATAGAGTACTGAACTCAGTAAATGAAGGATACATATATACCTATAATTAGGTATTACTGGTAGTATTGTTGATCTGTTTAATTAGATGAAATGCCTTAACTTCTATGTTTTTGTTTCCTTTACTAGAATTAAGTCAGCACTTGGAGGCAACTTCATCTCGATTCATAACATTTGTTGTGGTTGGTGCAGATGTCCAGCACTCCAGGTCAAGTGAAGTACTCGGCCCTAGGGGTCCTGCCCATCTGCTAAAATCACAGAAGGAGGGGATTAGGATGGAAATGGTCTCCATACAAATTCTCTTCTTTCTGTCTTTCACATGATGTTGCTGAAGAATGCTAGCCTTGAGATAAGATGCTGCAGAAGTAGTAAGCAAGAAAGAATGTAGACAGGCAGTGAAGGACATCAGCAAGCTAATGAAAGGTGTAGAAATGCCCACACCCCGCCATGGTAAACTGAGAGTAGTAGTAGTAAAAGCATGTACGGAAATAAAGGGTAGTTGAAAGATAAAAAGCTCACAGAACATGCAAAAATCTTCCTGAGAGAGGAAAGTGTATAGAGGAGGTGTACAGAGACAGAGAAAGTCGGGTTATGAATGTTATCATGATAAATGTTAAACCACCTCCAAAACAGAGAAAGGAAAGAGTAAAGTGCCACCATATAATGGTCCTGGAGGATGGACCTGCAGTGTCTGCGGGACCCAGAACCCAGATGGGAGAGAGTGTTGTGATGTGTGTGGTACGCCTCGTCCACACCACATGAGAGGATTGTATTCTTTGTTGACCGTGCCCTGATCACTGTCCCCACAGATACCCACGTTGTTGGGGATGGCTGGCGTATTACAGTTGAAAAAAGAAAAATATATACACACTGCAGTGTTGCAGTTATTTCTGTTAAAAGCGTATAGGGGCGTATTTCAGTGAAAAAAGAAAAATAAATACGCACTGCACTGTTGCAGTTATTTCTGTTGAAAGCATATAGTTGCGTATTTCAGTACTTCAAGAAATATATATACGCACTTCAATCAGATTCTTTAATTTTTTTCTGGTCAAAGCGTATAGTGGCCAATTTCAGTGCGACAAGAAATATATATTCTCAGCGCACTGCTGCAGGGATTTCTATTGAAAGCGTATAGGGGCGTATTTCTGTACTTCAAGAAATATATATATGCACTTCAATCAGATTCTTAAATTTTTTTCTGGTCAAAGTGTACAGTGGCCTATTTCTGTCCAACAAGAAATATATATTCTCAGTGCATTTCTGCAGTTTATTGTGGTGAAAGAATTTAGTGGACTATTTCAGTACAAAAAGAAAAATATATTCGTCGCTTTTAGGGGTGTTTTAATTTCCATTTAATTTGTTCAGTTCAGCTACAAGTATGTCAGGCAGAGAAGTGCCAGGCCATGCACAGAAAAGTGGCAGAGACCTGAATGTTTCTGGCGCAAGCAGAGGTAGGGACAAGAAAATGAAAAAGAAGAGGGAATTAGTCACAGGCCCTCTTTTTTTTTAAAAAGGGGTCTGAGATATCCTGGCAGGGCGCCAAAGGAAAGACCGTATTGATGGTTTAGAGCAGTGATGGCAAACCTTTTAGAGACCGAGTGCCCAAACTGCACCCCAAAACCCACATATTTATCACAAAGTGCCAACATGGGAATTTCCCCTGAATACTACAGTCCAGTATAGTATATCTTCCATGTACTTTTCGCTATAAAAGCCTGATTACACTCAGTGCGCTGCCTGTGCTGTTTATAGTGCGCCTGCGCTGATGAATGGCAGGAAAAGTCTAAGGCCTCCTGCACATGACTGTAGGTGTCCCGTTGCCATATTGCGGACCGCATTTGCAGATCCGCAATACATGGGCACCGTTCCGTGTGCATTCTGCATCACGGATGCGGACCTATTCACTTTAATGGGTCCGCAAATCCGGAGATACGGAATGGTGCGGAACGGAAGCACGAAACAGAACCCTACGGAGTGCTTCCATGGGGTTTCATCCCGTACTTCCATTCCGAAAAAAAGAACATGTCCTATCTTTTTGCAGATCGTAGACCCATTAAAGTGAATGGGTCCGCGATCCACTGCGGCTGCCCCATGGTCGGTGTTTATGCATTGCGGCCCGAAGCACGGCCACGGGTTGCACGCGTTTGTGTGCAGGAGGCATAAGGCATAGACTTTTCCAGGGTGCAAGTGCCCACAGAGAGGGCTCTGAGTGCCGCCTCTGGCACCCGTGCCATAGGTTCGCCATCACTGGTTTAGAGTATAATCGGTAACTGGGAAGGTACAGGCAGCCACAGGTATATAGTCCAATTAGTAGGGTTCCTATATGGACATAGTGCAAAAGGGTAAATGAGAGGAAAAAGAAACCTGTCAATGGCGCCAAATACCTGGGAAAAGCAATACTATCCCACTAAATAGTAATCACTGGTTGATTATGTGCAATATTCAATTATTAACTGTATAATAAAAAACACATATACCTCTAGATAGAGTGGTCCAGTCATCGATTGATAATAATAGGATACAATCGTGTACTATGAACGTTAGATAAAATGTAAGCATAAAAACATTAAAAAGCACTCACTTCACCCAGGAAAGGCAGGGTGGGATAAAGCTCAAGACACCCACTTCTGCTTCCTCCTGCGCCTGGATCGCTCGTAGAGTATCCGGAATTGACGGCAGTCACACTTGGTACATCTGGTCAAATATCCTTTATTAAGCACAGGGTATGGGTGGGGTGCAGGCTCAATGCGTTTCGGGGTCTTGCAAGATCCCCTTCATCAGGAGCATAAATACATTGCTACATGGTTTAATATTTAAACATGAAAAAGCGCCAAAAACTAAAGAAGTTACATCCCTTCCGGTCTGCGCTCCAGCGTGGAATGCAAGAGGAACGATAGGGAAGTATAGGAGGCGACGTCATTTCCGGTCCGCGCTCCAGCATGTATCGAGGCAAAACGGAAATGACGTCACTTTCGGTCTGCGCCTCAGCTTGGAACGCACTGTGGCTGACATGACCTTACGTCAGTTCCGATATGCGTTCCAGAGTGGAACGCATCGGACAGCATCAGAGTTACAGACCCAAACAGACAAGATCGAACATCTGTATAGAGGCCATTAGTAGTTGGATCGCTGGTGGAGCCTATAGCTTATAATCCATGATCTTAAAAGTATATAGAAAAGTATAACAATATACTGCTATATGAATAGATGTATGGGGAAAAAGAACTATAAACAGTATTTTAGTAAATCAAAATAAACCCTAATAGCTTAGAACCTGTGATATATAAATATATGTATAATAGCATATCACAGATTACAAATCTCACAAATCTCAATATTCTAAAAGTCATTTATAAAATAAGTCACTATGCAATAGTAGTGTATAATGATAATATATAGTGGTGTAAAAAATAAATCGATAAATGAAAGGATAGTGTATGTTACATATTCTATCAGAATATTCTGTCCACAGACACAGAAAATGTTAAAACAGTATAATACAATAAAACCCGGGGATCATGATAATTTATAAGGGATATAATGGTGATAGTGTTGTGTAATCCATCCTTCTTTGTCGATATCACCTAATTAATAACTCTATTGGAAAATAATCTCTTTGTGAAAGGAACATACAAGTATTGATGCATGGATGGTGGATACCAGGATAATAGGGCCTGTATATGATGATAAATAGATTTAATAAAATCTGATCGCCTAAAATCTATATAAAAAATCTATATAAAAAATGTATATATAGCGATACATAGCTATATAACAGTGAATGTGTATATACACTGCTCAAAAAAATAAAGGGAACACTTAAACAACACAATGTAACTCCAAGTCAATCACACTTCTGTGAAATCAAACTGTCCACTTAGGAAGCAACACTGAGTGACAATCAATTTCACATGCTGTTGTGCAAATGGGATAGACAACAGGTGGAAATTATAGGCAATTAGCAAGACACCCCCAATAAAGGAGTGGTTCTGCAGGTGGTGACCACAGACCACTTCTCAGTTCCTATGCTTCCTGGCTGATGTTTTGGTCACTTTTGAATGCTGCCGGTGCTGTCACTCTAGTGGTAGCATGAGACGGAGTCTACAACCCACACAAGTGGCTTAGGTAGTGCAGCTTATCCAGGATGGCACATCAATGCGAGCTGTGGCATGAAGGTTTGCTGTGTCTGTCAGCGTAGTGTCCAGAGCATGGAGGCGCTACCAGGAGACAGGCCAGTACATCAGGAGACGTGGAGGAGGCCGTAGGAGGGCAACAACCCAGCAGCAGGACCGCTACCTCCACCTTTGTGCAAGGAGGAACAGGAGGAGCACTGCCAGAGCCCTGCAAAATGACCTCCAGCAGGCCACAAATGTGCATGTGTCTGCTCAAATGGTCAGAAACAGACTCCATGAGGGCCCGACGTCCACAGGTGGGGGTTGTGCTTACAGCCCAACACCGTGCAGGACGTTTGGCATTTGCCAGAGAACACCAAGATTGGCAAATTCGCCACTGGCGCCCTGTGCTCTTCCCAGATGAAAGCAGGTTCACACTGAGCACATGTGACAGACGTGACAGAGTCTGGAGACGCCATGGAGAACGTTCTGCTGCCTGCAACATCCTCCAGCATGACCGGTTTGGCATTGGGTCAGTAATGGTGTGGGGTGGCATTTCTTTGGAGGGCTGCACAGCCCTCCATGTGCTTGCCAGAGGTAGCCTGACTGCCATTAGGTACCGAGATGAGATCCTCATACCCCTTGTGAGACCATATGCTGGTGCGGTTGGCCCTGGGTTCCTCCTAATGCAAGCACATCTGGGACATCATGTCTCGCTCTATCCACCAACGTCACGTTGCACCACAGACTGTCCAGGAGTTGGCAGATGCTTTAGTCCAGGTCTGGGAGGAAATCCCTCAGGAGACCCTCCGCCACCTCATCAGGAGCATGCACAGGCGTTGTAGGGAGGTCATACAGGCACGTGGAGGCCACACACACTACTGAGCCTCATTTTGACTTGTTTTAAGGACATTACATCAAAGTTGGATCAGCCTGTAGTGTGTTTTTCCACTTTAATTTTGAGTGTGACTCCGAATCCAGACCTCCATGGGTTGAAAAATTTGATTTCCATTTTTTAATTTTTGTGTGATTTTGTTGTCAGCACATTCAACTATGTAAAGAACAAAGTATTCCAGAAGAATATTTAATTAATTCAGATCTAGGATGTGTTATTTTTGTGTTCCCTTTATTTTTTTGAGCAGTGTATAATACAAACCGGATTCCAAAAAAGTTGGGACACTAAACAAATTGTGAATAAAAACTGAATGCAATGATGTGGAGATGGCAAATTTTAATATTTTATTTGTAATAGAACGTAGATGACAGATCAAATGTTTAATCCGAGTAAATGTATCATTTTAAAGGAAAAATACGTTGATTCCAATTTTCACGGTGTCAACAAATCCCAAAAAAGTTGGGACAAGTAGCAATAAGAGGCTGGAAAAAGTAAATTTGAGCATAATGAAGAGCTGGAAGACCAATTAACACTAATTAGGTCAATTGGCAACATGATTGGGTATAAAAAGAGCTTCTCAGAGTGGCAGTGTCTCTCAGAAGCCAAGATGGGTAGAGGATCACCAATTCCCACAATGTTGCGCAGAAAGATAGTGGAGCAATATCAGAAAGGTGTTACCCAGCGAAAAATTGCAAAGACTTTGCATCTATCATCATCAACTGTGCATAACATCATCCGAAGATTCAGAGAATCTGGAACAATCTCTGTGCGTAAGGGTCAAGGCCGTAAAACCATACTGGATGCCCGTGATCTCCGGGCCCTTAAACGACACTGCACCACAAACAGGAATGCTACTGTAAAGGAAATCACAGAATGGGCTCAGGAATACTTCCAGAAACCATTGTCAGTGAACACAATCCACCGTGCCATCCGCCGTTGCCAGCTGAAACTCTACAGTGCAAAGAAGAAGGCATTTCTAAGCAAGATCCACAAGCTCAGGCGTTTTCACTGGGCCAGGGATCATTTAAAATGGAGTGTGGCAAAATGGAAGACTGTTCTGTGGTCAGACGAGTCACGATTCAAAGTTCTTTTTGGAAATCTGGGACGCCATGTCATCCGGACCAAAGAGGACAAGGACAACCCAAGTTGTTATCAACGCTCAGTTCAGAAGCCTGCATCTCTGATGGTATGGGGTTGCATGAGTGCGTGTGGCATGGGCAGCTTGCATGTCTGGAAAGGCACCATCAATGCAGAAAAATATATTCTAGAACAACAAATGCTCCCATCCAGACGTCATCTCTTTCAGGGAAGACCCTGCATTTTTCAACAAGATAATGCCAGACCACATTCTGCATCAATCACAACATCATGGCTGCGTAGGAGAAGGATCCGGGTACTGAAATGGCCAGTCTGCAGTCCAGATCTTTCACCTATAGAGAACATTTGGCGCATCATAAAGAGGAAGGTGCAACAAAGAAGGCCCAAGACTATTGAACAGTTAGAGGCCTGTATTAGACAAGAATGGGAGAGCATTCCTATTTCTAAACTTGAGAAACTGGTCTCCTCGGTCCCCAGACGTCTGTTGAGTGTTGTAAGAAGAAGGGGAGATGCCACACAGTGGTGAAAATGGCCTTGTCCCAACTTTTTGGGGATTTGTTGACACCATGAAATTCTGATTCAACATATTTTTCCCTTAAAATTGTACATTTTCTCAGTTTAAACTTTTGTTCCGTGATTTATGTTCTATTCTGAATAAAATATTAGAAGTTGGCACCTCCACATCATTGCATTCAGTTTTTATTCACGATTTGTATAGTGTCCCAACTTTTTTGGAATCCGGTTTGTACATAATGTGTGATCTATCAGGGTATATTATATCTATAGATAAAGGACATGGTCAAACGGTACACCGGGGGATGTATCCAGTTTAAAGGGGATATATTGGGGGTGATGTTTTGAAATTAAACGTTCTTTGTCCACGTCACTTCTTCAGTATCCGTATAGAACAAAGGCCTTTCATATGGTGCACATAGGAGGAATAAGTGACCATGGTTCAATGTATTGAGTGTCCTATTGATTGTTCTCCAAGAACAGCATAATATTATGGATCATATCGATGGTGTTGACACTAAATTTTAGTAGTTTGAATATTCCATTGTTTCATTAAGTCCGAACGGTGATAAGGTATTCAGAAGATAGATCCAATGCATTTCATTTCGGCATAATTGTTGGTAAGATGTGGTAATGTGTTCTATGGGTGACACTTTCAGAGTGGATGGATCATTTTTGTGTTTTTCGGAGAAATGGCGAGAGACGCTATGGGTTAAAACACCTCGTCTGATATTGGAGCCATGTTCATTCATTCTCTCCCTGACTGTTTGTGTAGTCCTACCAACATATTTAAGTTTACATGGACATGTCAATAGGTACACCACGTTTCTTGTGCCGCAGTGTAGATCCTGTTTTATCTTCCAGTTGTCCTTTTGGGCCTCTTTAGGGGTATCTAACAGTATTTCTTTAGCCCTGTGAGTAATCATGGTGCAACATAGACATTTTTTAAGGTGACATTTCCTTATCCCTGTCATTATTGGTGTTTTTGAGGGTAGAGTGGCTTTTTTTGTCCCTAGTTTCGGACAGGATGGAGCAATTATATTTTTAAGAGTTTGTGCTCTCCTAAACGTGATGGAGGGTTGTCTCGGTATAGAATCTCTTAGAATCGGATCCTTGAGAAGGATGTTCCAATGTTTCATCAATATTTGCCTGATGTTCTTGTGTTTCGCATTGAGTTTTGGTTTTCGGTTGAGTAGAGGTAAGGGCTATTTTTTGGGGGATGGTAAGTACCCTCTTTGCAGTAGCATTGATTAGCCCTAGGCATAGGAGGGCGCAAATTTAGTCCCCATCGCCGTGCCTTTGGTCTGTAGATAAAATTTGTCATTAAAAGTAAAGAAATTGTGGTGAAGAATAAAATGAATAGAAGTGAGAATAAAACTTTTTGAGACAAGGGCATGGCATGGTCTTTAGTTAAAAAATGCTTAATTGCTTGTAGGCCTAATTCATGCTGGATATTACTATATAGGGAACTGACATCCAATGTAACCCAGTGATAGGTTGTTTTCCATTGGATGGTGTCAAGTAGGTTTATTAGATGTCATCCAATTCCGGATACTCTACGGGCGATCCAGGCGCAGGAGGAAGCAGAGTGGGTGTCTTGAGCTTTATCCCACCCTGCCCCTTCTGGGGGAAGTAAGTGCCTTTTAATGTTTTTATGCTTACGTTTTATCTAACGTTCATAGTACACAATTGTATCCTATTATTATCAATCGATGACTGGACCACTCTATCTAGAGGTATATGTGTTTTTTATTATACAGTTAATAATTGAATATTACACATAATCAACCAGTGATTACTATTTAGTGGGATAGTATTGCTTTTCCCAGGTATTTGGCGCCATTGACAGGTTTCTTTTTCCTCTCATTTACCCGCAAGCAGAGGTTGCAGCAGAGTAAGGGGGCGTGGCAGCTGGAGTCGCAGCGAGAGGCCTGAGCTCCTGATGTCATCTAGCAGTCATGTCTTGACCAGCAACCCAGTGGTTCTTGATTGGTTAGCTCGGTCATCCATGTCATCCCAAGTGACATCAGACACCTACAGCCAACAGTCGGGGAGTTCATAAGACACAACCCTTAGTTGGCATGGCCCGGGAGCAGGCCCTGTGCCCTCACCTATCCTCAACCTGCCTCTGGCCTTTTCTGTTCCCTCACCACGAGAGGTACTAAATGCTGTGGGCTTAGCTCCACTTTTCACCCAGGAAGAGCTACTAGAAGACAGTCAGCAGCTACTGCCCAGCCAAGATCTGGAGGAGACATCCACCGCTTCCTCTGCTAGGCGGGCAAGTAGTGATGAGAAGAGTGGCGTGGGAGCTTGTGTTGCGAGCGGTCAAGCTCCTGACCCAGAGACCGTTGAGGAGGACATCAGTAATGTGCAGACACTACTCGATAATGATGGAGCCGATCGCACTTGGGAGCCGGGTGAAGAAGGGGCTTTGTCATCATCAGGAGCAGAGGATTCAGCAAGTCACTAGCGTGGCCGGGAGTCAGCAGTGTGGCAGCAGTTGCAGGTCGGGAGCCAAACGGGCAAGGGGTAGACCACCCGCTTTGCAGCAGCCTACCTGCCCGGAAAGGAGTGATGCACGGGTTCACTGAAGCAGCGGCGGTAGCAGTCAGGCAGTTAGTAGATTTGGGGGGAAAATCAGGTACTCAGCGGTGTGGCAGTTTTTTGTGAAGCCGCCAGAGGAGGTCAACATGGCCATATGTAGAATATGTGGGCAGAAGGTGAAGCGTGGGCAGGGTGCCAATGTTGGCACCACGGCCCTTCGTCAACATATGCAGTGTCACCATAAAGTGGACTGGGAGAACCGTGGCTCTGATGTGGTGGTCCAGCCTGCGGCAGCTACCGCTGCATCATCCAGTGGTGCGCACCCAGTTAGTCAGTCAGTCAAGGCTCTTCTACCTCAGCCAAAGGGAGCTGTCTGTCAATCTCATCTTCTGCTGGTCCAGATGCTCCTGCTCCTACTCCTTGTTAGTAATTCCGTTAGCAATCAATCACCGAAGCGATTGCCAAGAGACAGCAGTATCCGTGCACGCATCCAACGGCGCAGAAGCTGAACATGCTCCTGTCAAAGTTGCTGCTGCCGCAGTCCCTCCCTTTACAAGTGGTGGACTCTGCACCTTTCAGAGAACTGATGGCTTGTGCCGAGCCGAGTTGGAGAGTCACAAGCCATCATTTCTTTGCGAAAAAAACAGTACCAGCCCTGCACACACATGTAGAACAGAAGGTGGGCCAGTCCTTGAGCCTGTCAGTGTCTGCCAAAGTGCACGGCAGCGCCAACGTGTGGAGCTGTAACTACGGTCGGGGACAATACATGTCCATTACGTCCCATTGGGTGAATTGTGGTTCCTGCACAGCCACACCAACAACTTGGCCAGGTCATGCCACTTCCGCCTCCACATTGTCACGCCATTGGTCCTGCAAAAATGTCCGCTTCTGACTCCTCATTCTCCACCATGTCCTCAGCCTCCACTGCAGGGACAAGTCACAGTGCCCCTCCAGCATACCAAATGTACAGGGCTCGGCAGTGTCATCCTGTTCTGCACCTGGTTTGCCTTGGCGAACGGAGTCACACAGGGGAGGAACTTCTCCATGTGATGCATCAAGAAATCGAATCCTGGCTTTCTCTGCGACAATTGAAAATCGGAACCATGCTGACCGACAACGTGAAGAACATGGTGTATGCGCTGCGTCAAGGAAAGCTGAGCCATGCGCCCTCCATGACTCACGTGTTCAATCTGGTTGTCAAGCAGCTGAAGTCTTCCACCCATCTGCAAGACATCCTAAAAATGGCCAGGAAACTTTGCATGCACTTTAGCCACTCGTACACCGCAAAACACACTCTCATTGAGCTGCAGCGGCAGAACAGCATCCCCCTTTGGAATTCCACCCTGCATATGTTGGACTGACTATACGAACAGAGAAAGGCCATCAACGATTTCTTGGTGATGCAAGCGGATAGGAGTACTCCAATGTGTAACTTTGGTGTCAGCCAGTGACAGCTAATGCCTGACACCTGCCGTTTGCTCAGGCCCTTTGAGGAGGCCACATTATTTGTCAGTCACCAAGACTATGGAATGAACAACATCATTCCACTGCTTCATGTCCTGGAACAGATGCTGGTAATAATGGCTGGGCAGGGGACAGGAGACGGGGCGCCTCAATCTCACGGCCACATGAGCCCTGTGGGGGCTGAACTGGAAGAGGAGGCGGGAGGAGGACATTGGAGCACAGGCAATGTGTAGCCAAATGGGTGTTTTTTCTACTCAGCTGACAGGACAGGAGGAGCAGGAGCAGACAGAGGAGCTACAGGGCAAAGAGGAAGACGAGACAGAGGACCCGGACACATCATGGCAGTATGCAGTGGAGATGGAGGCAGGGAGTCCCTCCGAGTCACTAGCACAAATGGCACGATGCATGCTCACTTGCTTGCGTAGTGACAGCCGAATTGTCACCATTCGGCAGAGAGATGACTTCTGGCTTTCCACCTTGTTTGACCCTCGCTTCTGGTCCAGAATGGGGCCTTTTTTACACCCACCGAGGGAGAGGACAAACTGAACTACTACAGAGACATCCTATGTAGTCAGTTGGCCGGTGCCTATCTGCACCATCGTCCATCCTCTGGCAGGTCTGCCATGGCTGCTGGGGAGGGGTGGGGTGGCAGGAGCAGTACCAGCTCCATCAACAGCAGCCTAAGTCTACAGTAGCTGATGAGTGGCTTTCTTCACCCGCATAGTGAAGAAACTACTCACCAGCAGCAGCAGCAGCCAGATGAAGAGCAGAACCTGAAACAGCAGGTGGTGGCATACTTGGACAGCACCCTGCCACCCCACATTGAAGATCCGCTGGACTACTGGGTAGCCAAACTGGATTTGTTGCCGCAACTAGCAGAGTTTGTCCTGGAAAAACTGCCCGGCCAGTAGTGTGGCATCAGAGCGGGTGTTTAGTGCGGCGAGGGCCATAGTTACCACAAGGTGAACTCACCTATCCACCCAAAATATGGAGAGACATACCTTTGTCAAGATAAATCAGGCGTGGATCAGCCAGGATTTCCAACCACCAATTCCTGATGCATCAAACTAGATGATCTATGTTGCCACACCAACACTTTGATACAAGAGACCGGTTTCTCCTGACTACCTGCCTCAGCCACTACTTTGATGATGCAACCCGCCTGATGCCACACATTTGATGCCAAGTGCTCCTTATTTCACCCACCTTCGTCAGTGGGTACTGGTATTGCCACCCACCGCCCCACTCTGTTACCAGGTCACTTTGTGGTCTCCTGATGCTGCTGCCATATCCACACTATGTCACCTTGCCACTCTGTGGTCTCCTCATGCTGCTGCCATCTCCACAATATGTCACCTTGCCACACGTGGTCTCCGGATGCTGCTGCCACATCCACACTATGTCACCTTGCCACTCTGTGGTCTCCTCATGCTGCTACCATCTCCAAACTATGTCACCTTGTCACTCTGTGGTCTCCTCATGCTGCTGCCACATCCACAGTATGTCACCTTGCCACTCGGTGGTCTCCTGATGCTGCTGCCATATCCATACTAGGTCCCCTTGCCACACTGTGGCCTCCTGATGCTGCCACCAACCTCCAAACTATGTCACCTTGCCACTCGGTGGTCTCCGGATGCTGCCGCCATATCCACACTATGTCACCTTGCCACTCTGTGGCCTCCAGATGCTGCCGCCACCTCCAAACTATGTCACCTTGCCACTCTGTGGTCTACTCATGCTGCTGTCATCTCCACACTATGTCACCTTGCCACTCTGTGGTCTCCTGATGCTGCCGCCACCTCCAAACTATGACACCTTGCCACTCTGTGGTCTCCTAATGCTGCTGCCATCTCCACACTATGTCACCTTGCCACTCTGTGGTCTCCTGATGCTGCCGCCATATCCACACTATGTCACCTTGCCACTCTGTGGTCTCCTCATGCTGCTGCCATCTCCACAATATGTCACCTTGCCACACGTGGTCTCCGGATGCTGCTGCCACATCCACACTATGTCACCTTGAAACTCTGTGGACTCCTGATGCTGCCGTCACCTCCAAACTATGTCACCTTGCCACTCTGTGGTCTCCTCATGCTGCTGCCATCTCCACACTATGTCACCTTGTCACTCTGTGGTCTCCTCATGCTGCTGCCATCTCCACAATATGTCACCTTGCCACACGTGGTCTCCGGATGCTGCTGCCACATCCACACTATGTCACCTTGAAACTCTGTGGACTCCTGATGCTGCCGTCACCTCCAAACTATGTCACCTTGCCACTCTGTGGTCTCCTCATGCTGCTGCCATCTCCACACTATGTCACCTTGTCACTCTGTGGTCTCCTAATGCTGCTGCCATCTCCACACTATGTCACCTTGCTACTCTGTGGTTTCTGGATGCAGCTGCCACCTCCAAACTATGCCATCTCCACACTATGTCACCTTGCCACACGTGTTCTCCGGATGCTGCTGCCACATCCACACTATGTCACCTTGCCACTCTGTGGCCTCCTGATGCTGCTGCCACCTCCAAACTATTTCACCTTGCCACTCTGTGGTCTCCTCATGCTGCTGCCATCTCCACACTATGTCACCTTGCCACTCTGTGGTCTCTTCATGCTGCTGCAGCCATCTCCACACTATGTCACCTTGCAACTCTGTGGTCTCCGGATGCTGCCGCCATATCCACACTGTCACCTTGCCACTCTGTGGTCTCCTCATGCTGCTGCCATCTCCACACTATGTCACCTTGCCACTCTGTGGTCTCTTCATGCTGCTGCAGCCATCTCCACACTATGTCACCTTGCAACTCTGTGGTCTCCGGATGCTGCCGCCATATCCACACTGTCACCTTGCCACTCTTTGGTCTCCTCATGCTGCTGCCACCTCTACAAAATGTCACCTTGCCACTCTGTGGTCTCCAGATGCTGTTGCCATATCCACACTATGTCACATTGCCACTCTGTCACCTCCTGGTGCTGTCGACACCTCCAAACTATGTCACCTTGCCACTCTGTGGTCTCCTCATGCTGCTGCCATCTCCACACTATGTCACCTTGCCACTCTGTGGTCTCCTCATGCTATCTCCACACTGTCACCATGCCACTCTGTGGTCTCCGGATGCTGCCGCCACTCTTTCAAAGTGGTTTATTTTGGTAATATTGATGGGCGACTGCAAAACTTATTTTGCTGTATGAACCGAATGAAGTTGTGCCGAAATTTTTTCTTTAAAATCATTTTTTTTCGGTAAAAATGTTGGGTGACTGAAAAACTTTATTTTGCTGTATGGACCGAATGACGTTGTGTGACGTCTGAAAGTGTGAGGAAAATATATTTAGAAACAACAAATATACAAAAAGTACATGAAAACAATGACAACCTCCTAATACTGCCGCCACCTCCAGACTGTCATTGTGCCACTCTGTGGCCTACTCATACTGCTGCCTCCTCCAGACTCGGTCGTTGTGCCACTCTGTGGCCTATTCATGCTGCTAAAAGACAAGAACATGCAATGCGACAATTCACTGAACTATAGAGTACAAAATTGCATTAAAATAACAAGTGCTACACTATAAGTGCGAGATACTTGGCAAATCGTTTTGTACAAAATTATTTGAGCCCGTCTGCCGGGCGTCAAGGCGATCTCTGTCAGACGGGTTCCTACGCTAAATTCTACCTGTTAGGTGCCATGACGGCTACCATACACTTCAGGGAGTGTAGGTTCCACAGCAGGCCCACTTTACAACACCACCGGATCCAGAGGGCAACCAAGGACTGCAGTGAGAGTCCACAAACTAACTCACTCCTGGTGCCATGGCTTCAGTGAGTGAAGGGGAGCAGACCTGGCTATGTGCTAACACTAATTAAAATCAGCCTATGGGGCAGACAGGGTGGTCAGGAGTGCATGACTGAGGAGGCAGCCACACCTCCAGTACAAACTGCAAATAAAGACCAAAAAAGGGGGTCAGTCAGCACACCAAACCGCAGGAGCACATTGCTATGGCAGGGAAAAACCCATAGGCTGATTTTAATTAGTGTTAGCACATAGCCAGGCCTGCTCGCCTTCACTCACTGAAGCCATGGCACCAGGAGTGAGTTAGTTTGTGGACTCTCACTGCAGTCCTTGGTATCCCTCTGAATCCGGTGGTGTTGTGGAGTGGGCCTGCTGTGGAACCTACACTCCCCTAAGTGTATGGTAGCCGTCATGGCACCTAACAGGTAGAATTTAGCGTAGGAACCCGTCTGACAGAGATCGCCTTGACGCCCGGCAGACGGGCTCAAATAATTTTGTACAAAACGATTTGCCAAGTATCTCGCACTTATAGTGTAGCACTTGTTATTTTTATGCAATTTTGTACTCTATAGTTCAGTGAATTGTCGCATTGCATGTTCTTGTCTTTTAATGTTTTTCCCTGCCATAGCAATGTGCTCCTGCGGTTTGGTGTGCTGACTGACCCCCTTTTTTGGTCTTTCTTTTCATGCTGCTGCCAACTCCAGACTCTGTCATTGTGCCACTCGTCGGCTTTCTCCTGATGCCTGACTTGGTCATTGTGCCATTTGGTGGCCATTCATACTCCCGCTACCTCCAGACTCTGTCATTGTGCCACTCGGTGGCCTTCTCATTCTTCTGCCAACTCCAGACCTGTCATTGGGCCACTCTATGGTTTCTTCATGCTGCTTCCATCTCACCACTATGTCATAGGTCCACTCTGTGGACTTTTCCCTCCCACCCTCCCCACTTCATGACTGGGCCACCATTTTGCCTTTCGGCCTGGCTGACATCGTGATTTACATGACCATTCTTCTGATTTATCAGAAGGAAGGAAAAATTAGACACACAACGGATCCTGTCTGTGTAGCAGCTTTAAGGCCTGTATGGTCCCATCAGAATTGGCTTATGATTGGGTAGCCAAAAGCAGGAGTGGGTACAAAACACAGAAGACATGCAAATTCACGTGTCACCTGTTTTACATCCACTCCTGTTTATTTTTTTTGCCACTAGCAATACTGATGGATTCTTGAGCAAATGCTAATCAAGTGAAGGCATATGCTCCACAGACAGGATCTGTTTTTTGTGGGTTATTGTTGTGACGGATCAGAGGAAGGGCAAATTAATCAGTGACGTCAACACAAACTACTGCTGACACCCTCTGCATTCTGTCCGGGCGGCTCTACTTGAATGTGCGTTTAATAGAACAGGTTCTGTAGACATCTATGTGGAATCAGCTGACGACGGTGTAAAAGGAGTGCGCTTCTTCTTGGCGCCAACATCGACTTGTAAGGCCGAGTTCATACTTGAGTTATTTGGTCAGTTTTGGCCCCGTGACTGCCCTAATAAGTGAAGTGTGCAGTGATTCTAAGAGCAACGCCTGTCATCTGCATGTCATACAGACTCACAGAATTATTTCACTACCAAAGCAGACTCCCTATGCGTGTTACTACAAGGCACAGTGTTCTACACCACTATAAACTATAACGTAATTCACCGCAAATATATTTGGATCAAACCAAATTTTTCCCCAAAAATTTGGTAAACCGGCAAATTGAATCTTTGAAAAATTCGCTTATCTCTAATTGTATCCTCTTCTAACACTCTTTTGTGCCCTGTGAAAAAGAAAAGTGAGAAGGGCAAACCCACCCAGTACCAGATGGTGCGTGACCTACGTGCTGTCAATTTAGCCACAGTTTGCAACAGCCCCATTGTGCCCAGTACACACACCTTGTTGGCTCAGGTTCCCACTACCCCTACCCACTCCACTGTGATTGATTTGACAAATGTTTCAGTACCACTACATTCAGACAGTTGGTAGTTGTTTGCCTTCACACATGAGGGTAAACAGGATATTTGGGTGGTACTGCTGCAGGGAGCCCAGAACTCACCCAGTATGTATACTGCAGCCATGACACTCCTGTCCTTTTTTAGCTGATCATGGCTGCACGGTAAAAAAGGCGTCAAAAACAAAACTTCAGTTTTGCTGCATTACTGTTACCTTCCTGGGGTGAAACATCTCACATCTCACCTCTAAACGCCAAAAGGCTGTGGAGGACATCCCTTTGCCCAGAAACAGGAATGCACTGAGAACGTTTTTGGGCCTTGTTCATTACTACAGACCTTGGATCAAGTTTGATGCAGCCTCTTTATGATTGTTTGTCTTTTAGTCCCTTTCACCTTACAGATAAAGTGGTAGATACCTTTTATGCCCTAAACCTGGCAATTATGTGCTGCCCCTGCACTGGGCCTCAGATAATAATCAGATTATTACATTTAGATTGTATTGTATAGAAGTAAATGGCCATGTCTCAGCTGTCTTCACCCAACTGCATGGCCAGAAACAACGCCCTGTGGCATATTATTCAGCCAGACTTGACCCCGTGGCCAGATGTGCCCCTTTCAGCATCAGAGCTGTAGCAGTTGCACAACCAAAGCTCTGAGATAGTTCTGAACCACAAAAATGACAGTACTTGATCCTCATGAAAGTACAACCCAAAAATCGTTTTGTTGCCCGCGATTTGAAAATGCAGTGTTCCATTTTGTTGCCTAACAATGTTACTGTCCATAGGTGTAATACGTTGAATCCGGCCAACCTGTTGCCTCTGAAGCAAGGGGGGAGGGAAGAGTTAGGGCATTTAAAAAACTTTTCTTCCAGATCCAGAGGAAGAGGCTCATGACTGTTTGCAGAGGATGTCACGAGAGACAGTGGGATTTGACCAGATGGTAAATCTGTCATTAGATAATCCAGATCATGTGCTCTTTGTGGAAGGATCGAGGTATGGTCAGGATGGCAGGTACTACACAGGTTGGGCAATGGTGATTAAACATGACACTAAAAAGCAGAGTCCTTACCACCACACATGTCCGCCCAAGAAGCAGAGCTAAGGGCTCTTGAGGTGGTTTGCAGAGATGCAGATGGAAAAAAGCAGCCAACATTTACGCTGATTCCAGGTATAGCCCATGACTATTGGCCCATTAGAAAGCCAGAGACTTCCTAACCGTTTCAGGTAAAACAATCAAAATGGGGAAGCAGCGAGGTCTCTTATGGAAACCCTCATGTCGCCAACTTGAGTGGCAGTGATAAAAACAAAGGTTACTGTAAAACAGACTCAGAGGAGGCAAAGGGAAAAGCCAAGGCAGACCAGGCGGCAACAATGGCTGCCAAATTGCCCAGGTAGACCCCTGCCTTAATGGACACAGTATCTTAGCTTGTCACTGTGGGGTGATCAAGCTGGTAGACGATCATAAGGCGCATTACCACGACCCGGTACAGGATACAATAAAGTTTATTTTGAGACAATGCGTTCAAGTCTACATGGAACATAGATAATAGGAAAAGTACAGTTTACTGTACTTTTCCTATTATCTATGTTCTATGTAGACTTGATAAAGGGGCCGTCGAGACCCCGAAACGCGTTGTCTCAAAATAAACTTTATTGTATCCTGTACCGGGTCGTGGTAATGTGCCTTATGATCGTCTACCAGCTTGATCACCCCACAGTGACAAGCTAAGATACATTTTCCAATATATACCCGAGTGGCGACTTGGCCTTCGTCCCAAGGGGCTTCTTGACGCATCTGGCAGCACTGACCTGCACCTTTTATACTTCACTGCTCACCTACAATACGGTTGCACTTAACTTCGGTGCAACCATAACAGGTGAGTCTATCGCATCCACCAGCTCTCTGAAAGAAGCTGTTGCACCTCGACTTACTTACCCTATGAGCGCCTTTCTCACCCTTTGGCCGTTACCTTACTTAATGGACACAGCTCAGGTCCCTGAAATAACTCCTCCTGTCTCCCTGGAAGTTCTTAAGACCTTACAGGACCAGGCGGGGAAGGAGGGAAGGGACTAGTGGATGTAAAAAGGGGGACTGCAAATAAGGAAGGCCTAAAACAGTTCCAAGGGAAACTCTGCCTTCCCAGGTCCCCCTAATCCATGTGGCTCAGGCAACCCATGGGGTGACGCACCAGTCAAAAACTACTTTGTGTGATTTAGTACATAGCACATGGTACGCCCCAGGGTTCAGCACTGTAGCAGACAGATATACTCAAGGATGTATGATTTTTGCCCAGAACAACGTGAGACAAGGTGGTTAAGGTACCAAAGAAATATACGTCTTGCAGACTACATTCAACTACCCAAGGTGGAAGTGTATGAGTATGTATTGGTGTGTGATGATTTGTTTTGCGGATGGGCAGAAGCATACCACAAATTTGGCCATGTGAATAGTTCAGTTGATTAACCCTTTTGCTCCTAGGGGTGTTTGGAGATTTTGCATCTCTACAAATAAAACAAAAATCATACTAATCCCCCATAACTGTATATTTTCCAAAAGTAGACACCTGACACATGGTGCACTTATACACACAGACACCTTCATGCAACTTTGCATCAAAGATGTTTAGATCGTGATTCTAGAGCTGCCCAACCTGATGGCAAGCTCTGGAAGTGAGGTCTATTGGATTGGTGGTGACATCAGCCATCGCTCAATCAGCCTCACGTCCGGAGTTTGCCAGGGGAAGCTCTTTGATTAAAGTCTAAGTGCCTTCTGAGGACTATGCCCCAAGCCTGCCTGGACTTCAGGATGCCAAAGAGACCGTCAAGCATCTCCACCCTCTGAGCTAAAACTGCCAGCCAAGTCGGAAGGTGCATTGATGCAGGGAACCAATGTATATTTTACTCTAAAGATCGGGTATGGACAAGATAGGTACAGTGTAAAATCTAAAATCTGTTGATGTTTGTGGTGTGTTTGGTGCAATTAATTTACCTGAATGTTGGTAAATCTTTGGTTGATGGCCTTAATAAATGGCCAAATAAGATGGAGAAGTGTGATAAGATAAAAAAGCGCCCATCTGGGGTGCGTGGCCAGCCATGACCGAGTGAGGGCGCGCTCTCTGTGAGCTCCTCTGCACCCCTGGCAGAATCCGCCAACATCAAGCCTTCCAAGATGGGGAAAACGCTTAAGAAGGGTAGAGCCCGTCCATCGGCTCCCCTTGCTGCCTCTCAAGGAGATCTGCCCCAGCTTTTCGCCCGGCACGTCTCTCCCCCGGGCTCCGGCCTACCCAGCCCACATGCCGGATCGCAACATGGCGCCGGCGCTCAGGCCGCTCGCTCACCCACTCACCGCCCGGCCTCCCAGGAGATTCTAGCCGCACAGCTATTTCGGCACCGCTCCTCCTCGGTGCCCCCTCAGCTCTCCTCCTCACCTGATGCAGCCGACCAGCATGCTCGGGATCGGGCCTCCCCGGCCTCCATGCTCCCCGCCGCCATCAGGCCCTCTGGAGCGCACCTCTGAGAAGCGCACACCAGCTCCTGCCGCGGACGCGGCACCGATGACGTCCATCCAGCAGGTCAGTCACAAGGGCCCCCCACAGGACTTCCACAACGGGGGATTTGACACTGGGGACTCACCCACCCGGCAGACATGCCCACTGAGACCCCTTGCCTCCCCCTTCTGGCCATCTAAGCAGCCAACCAGCGGCGGGGTCGCCCCTAATCCCCTAGGGGACCCCTTGACCGCTTCTGTCGGTGCGAGACCCACCTCATCGAGGACCCTCATGCTGCTCAGGACCCCTTCCGGCCCCCATCACGCTCCCCTGGGCCCTCCCTGGCTGCCTCCCCGCACTGGTCCACTGGATCTTCCTGGGATGGATACCATCAGCCCTTGTCATGGGTTTCTCCCAAAAAGCCGGGCCTTGCACATCCTTCTCCCTGCTCAGGGGTCCCATCTGCTTCAGCCGACCTGTTTAATGACGGCACCAGGCCGCCAACGATGGCCGATTTGCGCACTCTCATCTGCTCCCTTCCTACCAAAGCAGACTTGTCCAGTTTTGCCACTAACATATTGCAGGAATGCAAGCGCGAATTCTCACAAGTCCGCTCTGAAATGGCCGTCCTGTCGCCCAAGACCACACATCTCTGGTGACTACGGTCTCAGCCCTTCGGGACACGATCCAGTCCCATGAGACCCAGCTATATACTCTACATCAGCACTTGGACGACATTGAAAACCGTAACCGCCGTAACAACATACGAATACGCGGCCTGTCGGAATCTGTAAAGGCGCCGGACCCTTTAAGTACCATCACTGGACTGTTTAATAGACTCCTTGGTCGACCGCCAGGCTCCCACATCGAGATTGATCGGGCGCATAGGGCCCGTAGACCCCCTGGCCCGGATGGCTCCAACCCAAGGCATGTCATCTGCAGAATCCACTTTTATGTGGTCAAAGAACAAATTCTGAACAGGGCCAGGCAGTCCTCGCCTTTATCATTTGATGGTGCTCCCCTCCAACTCCTTCAATATCTCTCCCGCCACACCCTGGCCTAGAGAGCTGCCCTGCGACCCCTCCTGGATCTTCTCAGGGAACGATGCATCCCCTATCGGTGGGGCTATCCGTTTGCTCTCTAAGCGGGTCTCAAAGGCCAAGCCGCGACGCTCCGCAAACCCGCGGACCTTCCTGAGTTCCTCCGCCTCCTGGATCTCCCAATGGTCGAGCTGGGTCCCTGGCCCTCTGTGCTACAACCTACACCGACCCGGCAAGGTCCGACTTGCCCGTTCCTGTCAGCTTCCGCCAGATCGCCGATGACAGCTTTACCGACCCCCTCTGAACGGAGAAGACGCCGCTCTTCAATTCGTGCTGGCAGATCCCAAGTTGCTACGAACTTCGGTTCCTGAGACCAGACCTGTGGTTCCGCTTGAGACTCATGCTCCACCACTACTGAGATGTTTTGTTGCCGTTTTTCATTTAGCGCCCCCTTGGCAGTAGGCATGGCTATTATCACCTCTGTTTTCTGCTGTCTGCCAGGGCCTGCAGTAGGCCCGCTCTTTCCTGGTTGTCACTTTCCCCAAATAGTTTGAGGCTGATTATTCCCCAGCGATTGTCTCTTTGGATCTGTTTGATCCGGGTAGTTATTCACTTGTCCTTATTTTTCTTTTCGTTTCTCTCTCTTCTTTCTCGCTTTCCCCTTCCCGTGTTCGTCTACCCGCCCCCTTGTTCCTTGTGTCTTCTCCCTTTGTTTTAGGCATGACGTCGCTCAAGATCGCATCACTGAACGCCAAGGGCCTCAACACGCCCGAGAAGAGATCCCAAATCCTTTATGACTTCCACCGTCAAAGGGCGCAGATTGTGTGCAACCAGGAAACTCACTTTAAGGAAGGTAAGGCCCCCACTATTCGTCACAGGCACTACACGTCCTGGCACCTCGCGAACAACTCTGAGAGTAAATCCAAAGGGGTTGCCATAGCGATCCACAAATCTTTGGCTCACCGGGTGCTGGGATGCGTAGCCGACCCTGGGGCGCGATATCTGATCCTCACACTCCTCATTGGTGGTCGGGAATTTACAATCCTCAATGCCTATGCTCCTAATAGCCACTAGGTCCCCTTCATCATAGACTTAATTGATAAAGTCACGCCCTTGATCCGTAGTACCCTAGTACTCTGCGGTGATCTCAATCTTACCCTTGACCCCGCGCTCGACAACTCCTCAGGTAAAGCCTCCCTCTCCTACGCTGCCATTAAACGAGTTAAAAGAGCATTGTTCCAATTACAAATGTGCGACCCGTGGCGTATTCATCATCCGGCAGAAAGAGACTATACCTTTTTTTCAGCCCCCAATTCCTCGTATAGCAGGATAGACTACGTCCTAGTCCAGCAACCCGCCCTTTCCTGGCTGGTCTCCACATCCATTGGCAATATGCTATGGTCCGATCACGCCCCGGTTTTTTGCTCTCTAGTGCTTCCCTCCTTGGCTAGGACCGAATGGACCTGGCGTTTGAATGAGTCCCTTCTGCTGGACACAGTATGTGCCGCTGACCTTCACACCACTGTGTCCAACTTCCTTTCCGATCACTCCTCAGACCAAACCCCTCTTCCTATGCAATGGGAGGCCTTAAAATGTGTCCTCCGTGGGACTCTCATTAGGCATGGCACCCGCCTTAAAAAAGAAAAGGCCATCTCCCTGAAGAATGCTCTGCAGAAGGTTGCATCCTTAGAGCTCCTTCGCAAGCGAGCCCTTTCTCAATCTGTCCTTGGTGACTTACAGAACGCACGCACGGACGCGCGTCACCTTCTGAAAGCGTCTTACAAACGGATGGTCCAGACCTGCCGTAGCAAATTCTATGAATACGGTAATAAATGCGGACGCCTGCTTGCGAGAGCCCTCAGGGGTCACATTGCTGCCTCCCACGTTCCGGCCGTTAAAGACTCTACGGGCCGTATGGTGCACACTAATGAGGAAAGTGCTTCCTCCTTTCAATCGTTCTATTCCCAGCTATACAACCTCCCTGACCCTCACGATGTGGCGAACGACCCGAATTCCAGCTCCTCTTCTCGTGGCCCCAAATTGTCAGCTGAACAAAGTGCCAGCTTGGAGACTCCTTTCACAGAGATGGAGCTACAGGAGGCGATTAAGTCCATGCCGAGTGGCAACAGCCCAGGTCCCGATGGATTCACGGCTAGTTTTTACAAAGCTCTTTTGGCCTCCCTCACTCCTTTTCTGTCAAAGGTTTTCAACACTGTGCCCTCTGGATTCCCCTTCCCGGCGCAAACGACCATGGCCCATATCATGGTTATTCCCAAGCCTGACAAAGATCCGCACCCACTTAATACGCCCCGACCAGGTGGGTTTCATCCCTGGGAGGGAAGCCAGCGACAATACTCTCAGGACTCTAGATATAATCCACCATGCAAAAATAGCCAATACCCCCCTCATGATCTTATCCCTCGACGCGGAAAAAGCTTTCGACCGTGTCTCCTGGCAGGCGATTCGATCTACCCTCTTGGGATTGGGGATTGGACCGGATTTTCTGGGGAAATTTTTTTGTTTATACCAGCATCCATCCGCCCGCGTTAAGATAAACGGCACGCTCTCCCTCCCTTTCCTCATCCGCAATGGCATGCGCCAAGGCTGCCCGCTGTCCCCTCTCATATGTAATAGTGATGGAGCACCTTCTCGCTTCTATCCGTGAGAATCCGGATATCACCGGAGTCAAGATAGGTAAGACTGAGCCCAAGTGCGCCGCCTTTGCGGATGATCTTTTATTATACATAACTAATCCGCGTATCGCACTCCCGTCCTCGCGAACTCGCTCGTTTCGGCAACTGGACGAACTTCAAAGTAAACATGTCTAAATCAGAAGCCCTAAACGTCTCTTTGCCCCGAGAGCTACTCCCCTCCCTCCATGCCTCGTTCCCGTTCGCCTGGCCGCCTTCAGGCATAAAATGTCTAGGCATTAAAGTTTTGGCGGACCTCTCTGAACTCTTCCAGCTGAATTTCTCCCCGCTTCTCCGGCGGTTCCAGATGGATCTTGAGTCCTGGCATCGCTGCGACTTCTCCTGGTTTGGCAGAGTCAGTATCCTTAATATGAACCTGTTTTCCCGAAATTGCTCTACCTCCTGCAGACCGTCCCTATCCGACTGCCGACGGCCTATTGGTTGCAACTGAAACGTTCCTTCACGCGATTTGTATGGGCGCGGATAAGGTATGAACTATTGACCCGATCTAAGGAGACGGGCGGGGTGGGTCTGCCGAACTGTAAATTATATTACTTCTCCGCGGCGTATGCCAGGCTACTGGACCTGTTGAGAGTAGACTCTGCCAAGGCGTGGGTTCATATGGCTAGGGACTCCTCACCTACCTCACCCTCGATGCTCCCTTGGTTGATAGGATCGTCCAGCGTCCCCGCCCCAACCCCCTCTTTTACGGTTAATCATACCCTTGCAATACTCGGCTCCACACGTAATCACCATTCACTCATCGATACTAAAGGTCCCCTGACCCCAATTACGGACCATCCTGACTTCCCACTGGGGCGCTCCTCGCGTACCTTCTTGTCAGATGCTAGAACCCTCCGCCATTCGCCCCAGGCATACCTTTGAACACCTTCCAATTCAACATTTTTATTCGACCTTGCGTAAAACCCATGACCTATCCAGAGCCCTCACTAGGTTTGAGCAAATGTGCCTGGCTCCATCAGCAGTATTCAGGGACATCTCCACTATATACAATTTGCTCATTCAGCAACACTCCTACCATCCTCCTCCCTTTTGCTTGGCGTGTGAACGCGATTTAGGTGTCCAACTCACCCCTTCCCAATGGAGTAGAGCCTTCCTTTTGACTCACAAGGCGCTGATCTCCACGAAGGCGCAGGAAACGAATTACAAGGTCCTCTCCAGGTGGTACAGAGTGCCCACTCTTCTCCACAAGTGGTTTCTGTCTGTATCGGACAGATGCTGGAGATGTTTGTCAGAGGAGGGCACCATGATTCATATATGGTGGCAATGCTCTGCCCCGTGCCCTTTCTGGGACTCGGTGCATTCCATTGTGCGTAAAGTGACAGGGATTCCTATACCCAACACCCCCGAATCCCTCTTGCTTTTCGCCTTCGACCTCACCATCCCAGCCTATAAGGTCTCCCTCTTGAAATATATGCTCCAAGCCGCCAAAACGGTCATTCCCCGCCACTGGAAGTCACCCTCCCCCCCCTACTGATGGAGTGGTTTGAAGAAATTGCTCTCCACCAAAGGATGGAGGACCTCCTCTGCGTTTCCCCATTGGCCGCCGCCCGTTTTGTGAAGACTTGGAGCCCATGGGAGACGTTTCGCACCTCCAGTGAGTTCCGGGCTGCACACCTGTAATCAGCACTCGTGTCTGTTCCCCACCCTCTTCCTTCCCCCTTTTTTCCCCTCGTGTGTCCCCCCTGCTGTCTTCATTGTATGCTCTACCTCCCAATGCCTGTTTTTTACTGAATATGTTCTTGGTACAGGGGCAGACCCCCTGATGTTTTCTGATATTTGACTGTTCTCGACTTATTGCCACATGCTGTATGTTCAGATACGCTTTTTTGCTTCTGTCCTATTAACCTTGGAAAATTTAATAAAACCTTGAATGAGAAAAAAGCGCCCATCTGTTCAAGACTCTCCATATGGGACAATCAGAGAGCAAGTATGCTCTCTGATTAATAGAGGAAGGGGGGCTGATAACGAACATAAATCCGTGTTATTCTCCCTCTGAGGACAAGTACAATTAGACAGGGATAGAAAAGACTCTGTTTCTGTTTTCTTATCCTCCTGACTATCAGCATTCCCACACTGCCCCTCTGCTTCTTCACTAGTTCCTCTACATTGAGAGATATAGCCCTTAAATATAGGATCGGGAGTCAAAGCTGCATGTATGTGCAGACCTGACTGGGACCCATTTCTGAGCACTGTAACTCCTTTTGTATTGGAGCTAGTGTTGCGAGGCTAGTGTTTAGATTGTAATCTTTAAATAAGCACTGGCTGGTATCTGTACAGCCCAAGAACCAACCATCTGTAGCAAGGGCATATGACCCTACAAGAATGTATGAGATATGTCCTTGGCAAGGAAAGAGTTAAATGGGTTGTCTGGCCATCAAAGCTATTTGAAATATAGCTTTGAAAGTGATTGGCATAAAGAAAAAAAACTATAATAACCTATTCACAAATGTCTTGTCCTTGTCACCAATGGTCCACTGTGAGCCAGAAGTATGATATCCCATACACTGCTGCAGCCATTCACTGGCCCAAGCTGTCATGTGATCCCTTGCAGCATGCAAGCGCTGCAGCCGTGCACATGACAACAGATGGAATGTCACACTTCCACTACACAGGGAACCGTCTTTTTCTTTATGCTATTGAGTTCAGGGCCATAATTAAAATTTATATAATCTAGAGAAACTCAACCAGCATAATCTGGAGTTTAGCCTACCAACTACCAATTGGTGATTATGTGAAAAGACACAATTCAAAAATGTAAAATATAAAAAACTAGCAGCTAGCTCACAGTAAGTGTACTTTAACACTAGGGGCAAGGAACTCCGGCAGGCTGTTTCGGCGGGTGAACAGCCTGTCGGATGCATGCTGCCACTAGTGCACGCGTGCCCTCGGACTACCGCTTCGGCCTCATTGACTATAATGGGGTCGGGCCGGAGTTCCGGAGGGAGCATGGCAAACATGCCGAGAGGCGGCCGAAATAAAACTACGACGGATTCGACAGGCTGTTCACCCGCCGGAACAGCCTGCCGGAGTTCCTTGCCGCTAGTGTGAAACTAGCCTAAGTTTGTATATAGAGACTTTACTAAATCAATCGGATTGCCAACAATGTATCATTAAAAACAATGTATAAAACATAACATTCCATACAGATTAAAACAAATGATTACTCTCGGTCCCTTCTTATAGCAATACATTTGTGCAAATGCAGAGCTCACGCATAAAAAGAAATATAATAAAATAAAAATAATATGTTTGGCGTTGTCTTTTGGGCGGTCTAGATACAGTTCTGCTGGTTTGAGTTCATTCACACGTCCGTGGTGTATTGCGGATCCGCAATACACCCGGCCAGCACCCCCCATAGTACTGCCTATTCTTGTCCACAAATGCGGACAAGAATAGGACATGTACTATTTTTTTGCGGAGTCGCAGCCTGGAAGTTCGGGGCCAAAGCCCGGAAGTTCAGGGCCGCACTCCGGAAATGCGGAGGCGGAGAGCACATAGTGTGCTCTTCGCATCTCTTCCGGCCCCATAGAGAATAAATGGGTCCGCACCCGTTCCTGATATTGCGGAACGGATGCGGACTCATTTGCAGAAGAGTAAATGGACCCTTATAGTGCTTATACTGGGACTTGTAGTAGAATTGTAGTGCCTTAAATACTCCAATAATAATTTGGTATACATCCACAAGGACCTTTATGTCGTTTTTCTTCAGGTCTTACTGAGGTTAATGATGTTGCTGTATTCTTAATGGAACATGCGGTACTGCTGTTTGCTATTATATGAAGCCAGGCACTTTATCTCTCAATAAGAAATGTCCCATATATTACTTATTGCTATATGGTATTTGTTGAGGTTTCTGAAGTTTATAACTCACGGCTCCTATGACGATACAGTCCACCATCCGTAACTTTTCCCACCATCTGCCCCGTGTAATGCCGGCTTGTGTGAATCTGCCATGCATGCGCTATTGAGGTTCGGGGACGCTGAGACCGGCGTGTGTAAAATTAAAGGGGTTGGCCACTATATAAGTACTTTACATAACATTGTAAGAGGCAGGGTAAAAATGAGTTTCCAAATATGCTTTATTTAAAAAATATGTCTGCTAATCTTTTCATAATAAGCCACGCCCCCTGAGCCCCGCTCTGCCGTGCAGCAAATTCCTCCTTGGCTGCATGCGACCTGAAGGAGCTTTAGAGAAAGCTCGTCCATGCCTTTATTGTAACTGTACATGCGCTGCTTTTTCTAATCTGCTAAGAGCAGCACATGTCCAGTCTGCACCCCGACAATCACTCTGATTGGCTAGTCTGTACAGACTAGTCAATCACAGGATCCTAATACCGGCTGAAAGGTTCTGATCCCCACAGTCCGCGACTGTGGGGATCAGAACCTTCTAAAAATGTGTATTGTAGGAAAGCACAAGGGGCCATCATTGACGGAAGATATGTGTCACAAGGTTCCTGGCCTTGGTGAGGTAAGAGACGGTAATTTTAAGTGTCAGCGGCAGCTAGTGCTGACTGACACTATTGGTTATTTAGTGTGGCTGTAAAGCCGATCCGGGCAGGCTCTTATTGGGAGCAGCTAAAGTGCAGGGTGGGTGGCTGTTCCCCACGTTCCTGGCTGGGTTTTGGTTAGGGATATAAAACCCAAACAGCAGTCTCAGCTGGTGTGGATTAACCTCCATCCGACAGTGGAGCTTTGACAGTCTCTCTGTTGGAGCCTGAGAGTTTTGGCCAGGATTAAGGCTTGCTATATTGTTTGGATGAAAGCACGTCAACTTCTGTTTCACTCAATGACTTCTGTGTTGCTGCCTGGTGTGAACAAACACCAGACTCTAGGTGACTGTTTTTTCCTTGAAATTGACTTTGTTGTCACTTTACTTATGTGTGAATAAAACACTGAACTGTTTAAGTTAAAGACGTTGTTGTTGCCTCTATACTGCGCGTCCGCAAGCCTGTCTACCAGAGCAAATCCCCACAGTGTGTGTATATATATATATATATATATATATATATATTTAAAAAAAAAAACTCTGTGGGCTCCAGCTTCCATTGTGCCCCTCTAATTTCAGGATGGCCAGCGGCAGCGCTGCAGAGTGGCTGGAGCGGTTAGCAGAGTGTCAGCTATAATATACAGCAAACTCTGCTTGAAACGGCCGACATCGGTGTTGGCACCGATGTCGGCTATTTAACCCCTTCCATGCTGTAGTCCAAAGGGACCGCTGTATGGAAGGGCGTTAAGAGATGGAGGGAGCTCTCCCATTGGGCTGCTGCTGTGCTGTGGCAGCCGCCCGATGCTTGATGGGTTAACAGAGGGAGGGAGCTCCTCCCCCATCTGCCGCTGCGCTGCTGTGGCAGCATCCTGATGGTTTCTGTGGCAACCATACGCATTAACAGGCATCCGGCTTGCCTTGGTATAGCTGATCAGGCTCCTGCTAAAGGCAGGAGCCTGATCAGGCTTACTGTGAGTGACAATGCACTGCAGTACACTATACATGAGACAATTGCCCAAAAATTGCCCAAAAAACGAAAAAATATGGCCTTCAGAAAATAAAGACACAAAAACATGTTTTTTTTTCTTAAAATGCTTTTATTGTGTAAAGCCAAAATAAATAAATAAAAATAGACAAATTAGGTATCGCTGCGTCCGTAACGACTTGCTCTTTAAAAGTATTACACAATCGTCTACCAAAAGATAAATGCCGTAAAAAAATAAAATAAAAAGTGTACCAAAACAACCAATTTTATTGGTCTATTTGCCCAATAAAGTGTAATATTGAATGATCAAAAAATATTATGTACCCAAAATTGGGACCAATCGAAATTTGTCAACTTTTCCCGAAAAAATAAGCCCCTGCACAAGACGATCGGCAGAAAAATAGAAAAAATATGTCTTTCAGAACATGGAGACACAAAAACATGCTTTTTTTTCAAAAATACTGTAAAACTGAAACAAACAAAGAAAGTAGACATATTTGATATCATCGCGTCCGTAACAACCTGCTCTATAAAAATAGCACATGATCTACCCTGTCAGATGAACACTGTAAAAACTGTGCCTAACAAAAAGTGTAATATAAAGCAATCAAAATATCATACAGTGCTGCCCATAATTATTCATACCCCTGGCAAATTTTGCCTTAGTTACTTTTATTCAACCAGAAAGTAATTTTTTGACGGGAAATGACATAGGTGTCTCCCAAAAGATAATAAGACCATGTACAAGAGGCATTATTGTGGAAAAAAAAATTCTCAGCTTTTATTTACATTTGAGCAAAAAATACAAGATGTTCCGCATTGTGGAAAATCTCAGAGGACGAGGTCGGAAGCCAAAAGTGACACCTGTGCTGGCCAGGAGGATAGTTAGAGAGGTGAAAAAGAATCCAAGTGTCACAACCAAGTGAATCTGGGCTCTGTTGGTGGCAATGTCTCAAGGCAGACAATCCAACGGACACTGCACACTGCTGGGTTCCACTTCTTCAGATAAGGCAAACAAAAGCTCGCTTGGCCTTTGCAAAAGCTCATCTGGACAAAGAAGAAGACTTCTGGTCTTCTGTGTTATGGTCAGATGAAACAAAAATTGAATTGTTTGGTCACAATTATGTTTCCTTAATTTGTCGTAAAAAAGGAGAAGCCTTCAACTCAAAGAACACCATTCATTTGTCGTAAAAAAGGAGAAGCCTTCAACTCAAAGAACACCATTCCCACTGTCAAACATGGTGGTGGGAACCTAATGCTTTGGGGGTGTTTTTCAGCCAGTGGACCAGGGAACCTAATCACAGAAAACGGCACCATGAAAAAAGAGCAATACATGAGGATTCTCAACGACAACATCGGGCAGTCTGCAGAGAAACTTGGCCTTGGGCACCAGTGGACATTTCAGCATGACAATGACCCAAAACACACAGCAAAAGTGGTGCAGAAATGGTTAACAGACAACAACATTAACGTTTTGGAGTGGCCCAGCCAGAGTCCAGACTTAAATCCAATTGAGAATCTGTGGAGGGAGCTAAAGATCAGGGTGATGGCAAGAAGACCCTCCAACCTGAAAGATTTGGAGCTCATTGCTAAAGATGAATGGGCAAAAATACCTGTGGAGACATGCAAAAAGCTGGTCTGCAATTATAGGAAGCGTTTGATTGCTGTAATAGCCAATAAAGGCTTTTCTATTGATTATTGAGAAGGGTATGAATAATTTTGGGCTGGACACTTTTTGCTCAAATGTAAATAAAAGCTGAGAAATGTTTTTTTTTCCACAGTAATGCCTCTTGTACATCGTCTTATTATCTTTTGGGAGACACCTATGTCATTTCCCGTCAAAAAATTACTTGCTGGTTGAATAAAAGTAACTTTAAGTCAAAATTTGCCAGGGGTATGAATAATTAGGGGCAGCACTGTATGTACCCAAAAATGGTACCAATAAAAACACAAGATGATTGGCAGAATACAAAAGAAAAAGTATAGCTTTTAGGAAATGGTGACACAGAAAAAACAAGATTTGTTTTCTTTGGCCAGGGATGTGAGGTGACCACTCCTCAGAAGATGCTTGCTGTGATGCCTGCTGAGATTTTTACTTTCACTTTGAAGCTGCTCCACCCACACAGCCTCTCATCAATGGGAGCATGCTATGCTGACCACATTAGAAAAATTATATGTACACAGTATATCTCTCATGATACAAATACCTTGTGGCATTGTGGATGTATACCTAATTATTAGAGTATTTAAGGCACTAGAATTCTACTACAAATCCCAGTATAAGCACTATAAGGCTACTTTCACACATGCGTTTGGTGCGGATCCGTTCAGACAGTGGCGGATCCAGAGCCTGGTCTCGGGAGGGGCACTTCCAGATTACTTTCTGTCCGCCGCCACAAAACAATGGTGCTTATAGAACAGACTACACAGTGTAGAGGTATACTGTATATTGTGTGGCACAGTGTATGCTATATGTGTATAACAAACATATTTCACATGAAAACTTACAATTACTTGGCTTGGCCCTTGGGGATCTCGGACACCACTTCAACACTTTGGCTGGGGGGCTCGGCGGAGCTGATGTTGTGTTTTATCCTAATGAGAAAGATTTCATAATAAGGATTTGGAGAAGGGGCAGAGGGCTAGCAGAGCAGAGAGAGGCTGGTGCTGCTACTAGGGGGTCATACCATGGGGGAGTAAAAAAAGCCCACCATAATGTGCCAGTATAAAATACCACTATATAGTGCCCCCAGTAAATGCCCCTATAGTGCTCTACTCCCCCTTCCTCCTAGTGCCCCCCATAATGTACCAGTATAAAATGCCCCTATATAGTGCCCCAGTAGATGCCCTCAGTGTCCCCCATAATTTGCAAGTATAAAATACTTCTTATTAGTGCCCCCATAGATGACCCCATAGTACTCATCTCTCCCCTTCCCCATAGTACCCACCATAATGTGTCCCAGTATAAAATGCTACTGTACAGAGACCCCATATAAAATACCCCTTCTTTGTGGCCTCAGTAGATGCTCCTATAGTGCACACCAATAATGTGCCAGTAATAACATGCCCCCATCATGTGCCAGTAATAAGTGCCCCCAATAATATGCCAGTAAAATGTGCCCCCATAGATGCACCCAATCATGTGCCAGTAACAAGAGCCCCCCCAATCATGTGCCAGTAACAAGAGCCCCCACAATCATGTGCCAGTAACAAGAGCCCCCCCATTCGTGTGCCAGTAACAAGAGCCCCCCCATTCGTGTGCCAGTAACAAGAGCCCCCCATCATGTGCCAGTAACAAGAGCCCCTCCATCATGTGCCAGTAACAAGAGCCCCCCAATCATGTGCCAGTAAAAGTATTGTACATATAAAAAAAAAACTGTTATACTTGCCTCCATGTCAGCGATGCGATGCAGGCCTCTTTCAGGCGGCGCGATGACCAGACAAGTGCCGGCAGCCTATCAGAGGAACAGGGAAGGGATACGCCTCTCCCTCCCCTGCCCCGCTGCAGCACAGCCATCGGTATCGCTGTCCTGAGGACGGCAATACAGATGACTATGGAGATGAGCGCTTCCACAATGAAAACACTCATCTTCCTGTGCCCTGCCGCCGCCCCCCACTTTTCACCAGGGCCGCCCTGCCAGCTTGGGGGGGGGGCAATTGCCCCGTTGCCCCACCCTAGATCCGTCAGTGCGTTCAGATAATGCAAACATCTGCATTCGTTCAGAACGTATCCTTTGTATTATCTTTAACATAGCCAAGACAGATCCATCTTGAACACCACTGAAAATCAATGGAGGACGGATCCATTTTCTATTGTGTCATAGAAAACGGATCCATCCCCATTGACTTACATTGTGTGTCAGAACGGATCCGTTTGGCTCAGTTTCGTCAGACAGACACCAAAACGCTGTAAGCAGCGTTTTCGTGTCCGTCTCGAAAGCGGAATAGAGACAGAACGGAGGCAAACTGATGCATTCTGAGCGGATCCTTTTCCATTCAGAATGCATTGGGGCTGAACTGATTAGTTTTGGACCGCTTGTGAGAGCGCTGAACGGATCTCACAAACGGAAAGCCAAAACGCCAGTGTGAAAGTAGCCCAAGAAACTCAAACCAGCAGAACTATATCTAGACCGCCCAAAAGACAAAGCCGAATATATTATTTTTATCTTATTATATTTCTTTTTATGCGTGAGCTCTGCATTTGCACAAATGTATTGCTGTAAGAAGGGACCGAGAGTAATCATTTGTTTTAATCTGTATGGAATGTTATGTTTTTAATGATACATTGTTGGTAATCTGATTGATTTAGTAAAGTCTCTATATTATTATTATTATTATTATTATTAAAGCGCCATTCATTCCATAGCGCTGTACAGATGAGAAGAGGTATATATACATAATACAGTCAATTGCACTAATCATAAACAAGACGAGTTACAAACTGGTACAAAAGGAGAGAGGGCCCTGCCCGTGAGGGTTTACAATCTACATGTACTAACTAGTAAAAACAAACTAGTTTTTTTCATAATTTACATTTATTTGGGGAGGGGGGAGACAATTCCTTAACACTTGCTCAATATTTGGGATCTTATCAACAGTATTTTAAAATTCATACTAAAATACATTTTGTACCTCTATTCCTTATTGCTAACAATTTATATTTTTCAACATTTTGTGGTAACTAAACTTACCAGAACATGAAGGCAGAATGCAAATCCGTGTAGTTTCTGGTTTGTCAGTATTACAGTTATCTGTATTGTTGTCACTTGAACCACAGAGAATGTGCCTTTCTTGAGTTCCATTACCACAAGTTACAGAACACTACAAGAGAAAAAATTTACTCGTACTAAAATAACTAGAGATGATATTCTATATAATGTAAAGAAGTTTATAGATTAATGAGAAGAGGGTTTCCTTCATTCCAGGATGTACAGTACCAATAGAATGCATAAACTGTTTAAGTAATGAGGAAAGGAAAGTCATGAATGAGCAGAGAATTTACATACATTGGTATGCAAACAGGGGTGCGTAGCTACAGGGGGTGCAGAGGTAGCAGTCACTACCGGGCCCAGGAGGCTGAGAGGGCCCAAAATATGCTTGTGCTGCATAAGAAGACACCTGTATTATAGAAAGTGCATGCTGGTCAAGCTACACCTCTGGCAGGAGGGAAGGGGTTAGGTCAAGAATTAGGAAGGGAGGGGGGTGTTGTTTCAATTTTTGCCTTAGGCAGCACAAAGTCAATGTGCTTCCCTGCCTCCTGGCCACAAAGCACTGAGGGAAGGGGGGCCCAAGCTGAACTCTTGCAATAGGGCCCATGAGCCTTTAGCTACGCCCCTGTATGCAAAAGTTTGGACACAGACAGAGCTACAATGGAATGGTTTACATCAAAGCATATTTATGTGTTAGCATGACCCAGTCATCGACCTAAATCCCATTGAGAATCTGTGGCAAGACTTGAAAATTGCTGCTCACAGACACTCTCCATCCAATCTGACTCAGCTTTAGCTATTTTGAAGAATGGGCAAATATTTCAGCCTCTAGATGTAGGCAAAAGCAAAGTAATTGCAGCAAAAGGTGGTCCTACAAGGTATTGACTCGGGGCTGAATACAAATGCACACCACACTTTGCAGATTTTTACTTTATTAACATTTTTAAAACTATGTATCACTTTCTTTTCACTTCACATATTCTTGATACTTTGTGTTTGTCTAACACACAAAATTCCAATAAAATACCTTTAAGTTTGTGGGTATAACGTGAAAAAATTTGGAATTTGAAAAAAGGGTATGAATACTTTTTCAAGGCACTGTAAATATAATAGACAATTTATTAAACTGTAAGGAATATATAAATCACTTCTCAATTAAACATTAAGAATTATACATACCTGTGACCATGGTCCTGCCCTCCATTGAACAGGGCATGGTTGGCGATTGCAAGGTCTTTTGGTTTCTGGACGATTCTCACTGCAGTATTTACTGTGCACAGATCTGTTTGTATTGTCACTTAGAGGCTGAATGCACCGTACTGTGCGACTTTGATAACCTGTTTTTCCACATGTTGTAGAGCATTGCATCCACTCTCCTGTCATCCATCTGCATGCAAACAAAAATGAATTTTAAAAAGTATTATCATTCTTATATGCTATAATTGTTCTAACCTTATATTCGCTCAAGGGCAAAAAAAATTATGCACCCAGATAGAAATGTCAGATTGCTGCAAATCTCACCATGAAGTCTCAGGCAGATACAGTATGTAAATGCTTACAGGTATGGTCTGATTAGACATTGGGTTTTGCCACAAGAGTGTGTAAAAGTGCTTCCCTTGTTTCTCTATAAAAAGGCTCTGAGAGGCTACTTTTGGGTAGTGTACATCTAGATCGCTGGCTGCTAGACATGCCTCTACAAAGCAGTTAAGGACATTTTGCCCATTAACAGACTTTGAGAGGTGGGACATCATTTGACTGGGAAAAGCAGGGTGGTTATTGTGTCGAACTGCCTACCATATTGGCTGTTCTGACTGAGCTGTTAGGATGTGGTGGGAACTGTGGTTACATGAGGGTATGCACACACAGCGAACAGGCTCCAGATGCCCACAGCAGACTGCCAGTAGAGGGGATCATATGATCCACTGACAAGCATAAGCAGCTCAGAGCAAGGTTTCTAGCTGACATTTCTCAGCAGGATAATGCTTGACCACTCAGAGCACGAGTTTCCTAGGAATGTGTCCTCCAGAGTGCAACACTTCCTTGCTCTGCATGGTTGCCAGATTTATTACCAATCAAACATTTATGAAACCAGCTGGGGAGCAAGTTTTGGCAACCTAAGAGTGTATAGGATCTACAGGCCTAGTTGCAATATCTGTGGGCAAATGTCCACTGGATATCATACAGAATCTAGAAAAAAAAAAGTGCTACATAGAGTAGTAGAGCTAGATAACAGTGAACGATTTGGGTTATGGGAGCTTGCTAGTTATTGTTCTCCCCTTATTGGGTTGTGATAAGCTACAACCACTATACAAGTTAGTGGTTACAAGCAGTGGCACACCTACAGGGGGGGTCCAGCGGGTCTGGACCCCCCCTTTCCCTAGAACAACCAGACATCATAAATTTTTTTTATCCCTCAGGGCCGCACCGCCGATCACCACAGGCGGCGCGGCCCTGGATGTAATTGCGGCAGCGGTGGGGGGGCCGGGCGGGCAGTAGGAAATGAGCGCTTCCATTGTGGAAGCGCTCATCTCCATATCCATCCTGTGCAGGGGAGGGAGAGGTGTGTCCCTCCCCTGTTCTTCTGATAGGCCGCAGGCACTAATGCCTGCAGCCTATCAGAGGCCGGCTCAGGCGACGCGATGACGTTATCATCGCGCCGCCTGAGCCGGGCAGCACACAGCAGGGACACAGGCCGGAAGAGCCTGCATGACATAGCTGCTGATGGAGGTAAGTATCAGTGTTTTCTATTTTTTTTTTTCATTTTTTTTTTTTTTTTGGAGAGGGGGGGGGGAGCTGGCACTATGGGGGCATCTGACAATTCTTACAGCCCAATTTCTTTTGGGGGTGGCACTCTGGGGGCATTTCTTACTTGCACATTATGGGGGGGGGCACCATGGGGGAGAGGAGCACTATGGGGGGCATCTGGGGGCTCTAAAGGGGCTTTTTTTTATTGACACATTATGGGAGGCACTATAGGAGAAAACGGCACTATGGGGCATCTGGTGGCACTATAGGGGCATTATTTGGGGGTTCTAAAGGGGACTTTTTTTCTTATTGGCACATTATAGGGGCATTATTGCATCTGGTGGCACTAAGGGGGCATTTTTTACTGGTACATTATGGGGAGGGGCACCATGGGGGAGAGGAGCACTATGGGGGCATCTGGGGGGTCTAAAGGGGCTTTTTTTTATTGACACATTATGGGGGGCACTATAGGGGAGAACGGCACTATGGGCATCTGGTGGCACTATAGGGGCATTATTTGGGGGCACTATGGGGAAGTGGGGGCTCTAAAGGGGCCTTTTTTCTTATTGGCACATTATGGGGGGCATTATGGCATCTGGTGGCACTAAGGGGGCATTTTTTACTGGCACTATAGGGGAGAGCGGCACTATGGGGCATTATTTGGGGGCACTATGGGGGAGTGGAGCACTATTGGGGCATATGGTGGCACTTAGAAGGGGCATTTTTTTACTGGCATATTATGGGGGACACTATGGGAAAGGGCGAGAGGAGCACTATGAGGGCATTTACTGGGGCACTATATAGGGGTATTTTATACTGGCATACATTATGGGGACATTAGCTCAACTGCGGGCACTAAGCGGGCGTATTTCATGTACTGTCATATTATAGGGAGAATTATTACTACTAGGGGGTATTAGCTTTACTACTACTGGGGGGCTATGAGGAACATGATTACTAGTATGGGCACTATAGGGGCTCTGGCAGAGAATTATTTCTATTGGTGGGATTTTGGGGAGCACTGTTACTTTGGGGGGCAGCCTGGCACAGTATCAGCTTAGCACAATAATTTTTGGGGGACATTATCTTTATACTATTAACTGTCTGGGCGCAGTTATTTTTTAGAGCACTGTGTGCCAATAATTGTTGAAGGGGGCACTATCTGTGTGGTAGCAGTATTTCCAGGGGGACTTTCTCTGCAGTATAGTATTGGGGGTGGCAGGAAAGGGTGTTCAGAAGATGATGGAAATGTGGGAAACTAATGTCTGTTTGTTAATCTCTGCAGAGACGGGAGATGGCTGAAAAATCATCATGGCCGTCTGGTCTGAATGGAGAAGATAAAGAAAGAGAACGTCTACAACAAAGGTGACATCACTGGATGTAAGAGGTATGTGGCGCTATGTAGGAGAGGAGATGCTCCGGCTCCTCCCCCTGCCATTTGCAGAAGGAGGATTCAGAGCTGGGTGAGGACGGCCAAAGGGGGCAGCAGGCCACGGGCGGGTGACAGATGGTGGGGGGGAACCACAGGCCTTAAGCAGGATCAGGGGAGGGAGGAGAGCGGAGGAGCTTCCTGGCTGTAGCTTGTTGTATAAGCAGGCAGTGCAGCCAGGACAGACCCTCCCCTCTCCGTATGATATGTAGAGACAGGCCTCAACTATAGAATTTCAGCTGTACAGTGTTTGTTGGGCGTGGCCTATTATATGTAGGAGGGGCTTTTAATAATGGGCGGGGCTAAAAAATGCGGCACGCTGCGCAAGCCGCATTATTCCATTCCTGCAGAGCTTTTAGAAATGGCCAAGTAAAAGAAAAGAATCAGCGCAACACACTACAGCCACCCCCCCCCCCCCGCCCGCACTATACATGCCACATTTTTTTGCCTTTCGGACCCCCCCTAGACAAAATTCCTGGATGGTATATAGCTGCTGGCATCCAGTTACAGTCACGTAGGGATCTAGACACACAGACCAGAAAGAAAGAAATACCAGGTGACCAAAGGTCCACTAGAGAAGAACAAGGACTTCAGCCCTCATCCAGTTGAAATAAGTTGAAATAAAATCTTGTTTTATTGGTTCCACGACATAGCGTGTTACAGGGACAAAGCCCCTTCTTCAGATGCAATGTACAACTGTTAGAAACGGCTTTTTATAAACACATTCTCATAAGAGAAAGAGAGCAGGGGGAGGCGGAAGGGGAGGAACACAGGGTACACGGCGAGGATTTCCATGAGAGGCTTAATGAAAATACAAATAGGAAAGTGGTACCTTATTCTTATGATTATATAGAAATAGGAGGCAAACATTGTTTATGAAAAAGAAAGATCCTTAATAGAAAAGACAAATTCTATAGAAGAAATGCCGGGAGTGGAGTGCATGAGGATGCCAATGCCTTTCACCTTTTGGTTGCTAAAGAAACAAAGGACGCTATCTTGGCAGCGCTGTGAATGAGAAAACCGGAAAGCCGAGCTCCAGAGCATCGCGGCTTGTCAGAGCTGCACAGGGGGTCTGTCGGCTGTGCTCTTTGAGGCTCAGATGTCCCATACGGGAAAAGAGATAAGGTGTGCGACGGTCAGGGATCAAAGGGTCCCTGATACATCGCTTGATAAGAATAGAAGTTATAGAGCAGAATTTAGGACAGAACATTAAGTGACGATATGGGCAGCATAGGTTATTTTAGAGTTAGAAGCAAAATAGTGGTATAACAATCCAAAATAGCAAAATAACCCTGAATTGCTAAATCAAGACAGGGACATAATAATGAATAATAAATCAAAACTTGTTCATATCAAAAGACCCCAATATGATAAGCATCAGCCTATGAGCACCTCTGCAGTGGGCTGAAAAAGTCTGATATCCTGGTGCATGTTGGAGTTTCCTGGATATAATATGCAGCTGCTGGAATCAGGACTGGAGGTGATGGAGTGGCTGTTAGTATTTGGTATGCTGGGAACGGTAGTTTTCTGATGACAGGACAGGACAGGACAGCAATTTGGGCTGTGGACAGAGGAGTGTCGTAAATGGTGATTAGGGAATCTTCCAGTATACTTTTAGCAGATAAATAGACCTCTCACTGGGACCAGAATTAGTGTCTAGGTTTTTAGATTCATAATCAATATGGGTAAAAGAGGTACGTGGTAACGATAAAGATCTTGTGCTGATGACAGATAATTAAGATCAACTGCTTATATTGAATTAACTCCATTGTAAAGAGGAAGAAGTATTGCTCCTGCCTTGATTTCGTGAGAGGGGCTATGCTGATACAGTCCTTAGATCAGCATATAAAAGAGCCTGTGAGTAACCAGGATGAACTTTTGTATCCTAAACCCAAAAAAATAGACAGTGGTCCCATACTTCTCATAGACACCTTTGATGGTGCATCAGAAGATGTGAAACAGGTGCTGAGAAAACACTGGGATGTTCTCCTTCTTGACCCTGACATTAAAAAGGTAGTCTCTGAAACAGCACAAGTCACCTACCGTAGGGGCCTTAGCCTCAAGGACCGCCTAGTCCACAGCCACTTCAGCGAGATCCAAGACACCAAAGAAACATGACTCCGGCGTCCTATTGGATGTTTTCACTGCAGTGGCTGTGTGGTATGCCCACATATTGTGCAGGGACACTCGTTTTGCGACAATGTCACTGGCAAAATCTACCAAATTAGACACTTTGTGAACTGCCGCACTAAGGGTGTGATATACAAGATAAACTGTGAATGTGGCCTAGGATATGTGGGCAAAACCACCCGTGAGCTGCGGCGACGGGTGGGAGAACATTTGGGCGATATAAGAAATGACAGAGACACACCCTTGGTGAAACATGTCAATGGAGTACACAGTGGTGACCTGTCTGGCCTGAGATTCATGGGCATTGAGGTGGTCGCACGACCAAGACGGGGGGAAGGGGGGGACTGGGACAGGAGGGTCTTGCAGAGAGAAACTTGGTGGATCTTCCAGCTGAAAACCGTTGCCCCTATGGGATTGAATGTACAGCTGTCATTTAGCTGCTACATTGAGCCCTAGGCGCCCTGTCTTGCCACCCACCCTGACGTTCCTGTCCCCTCCCCTCCCCCTCTTTTTTTGTTTATACATATCATTTAACATTATATGTTGTCTGGGTCCTAAACTAGGTGAGTGCTAGATTCGGGCTACGGTATAGCTAATTGTAAGTATGTCAGATATTATAAGGACCAGCCTTATAAACTCCTATATATTATCCTGGGGTCTGTGGACCTTGCAGACCCCTGGGAGAATGACTCTCATTGGAGCTCTGTATATGGTGGATCAGGCCTGCCCGCTGGTCTAACCAATACATTGCGACGAACCTCCCTCTGACTTGTATAACATAGAGCATGCTCCGGGTGGCGCACTGTTCGCGGCAGCTGTGACATCTACCATTCATATGTTGGAGTCTCCGCCCCTTGGAGACGTCCGGATGTTTGAGCGGTTGCCTTGCAGTGACGACATGCTTTTACACTGAGCGCTTCCTGGATAAGCTCGGTCATGTGACCAGGGAGGGAGCACGTGATGTCTCACGTGACCCGGCCGGATGACACTAATTGATGCGAATATGCGGGGAATGGGCGGAGTAATGCAGCTTTTTAAATGAGCCGCGAATGTATCTCCATTGCTACTGCCACATGCAGGACGCCGAGGAGTAGCATCCGCTTCATCGATCTGTGGACAGTTGACATCAAATACTGAACAGATGAGTAATCGTTGATTTTGTGCCTGTATACCACTGCTGTTCGGCATTCTTGTGCACACGCCATTGAACAGCTTTTGAATATTTACTGGTGGCATTAGACCAGGAGAGCTGATTCAATGTGTGTTAGTTAACATCTTAATGAACAACATTGAATGGAATCAGATCTGGGCTGATTTGTATTGTTTGAGCCTGGACTATATTCACACCGATGTGTAATTGACGTATCAGTTGTGATTGGTGACCTGGAAACTTGTGGTCACACGAACTGAGGGAAGATTTGGCTATGACTCTCTGAAATTTAACTGACTCATGGTCGATGTGTACATAGAGACTTGATGGTGATTTGACCGGTAAAAAGTTATCTTGTAGTCACTAGCAACTAAGATTGACTAACTTGGAGTATAACTAATTTGTGTCTCTCGTGTACTTCCCATTTGAATAAGTGACCTGATATATAGGGGTCACTGATACAAGAATTGGTCCCCTGAGGAATCAGTAACCATTGAGGAAACGCGTCGTTTTTGTAATAAGGGTTCCGTTGTGACCCTAGAGTGTTGTTTGCACTAAGTGTTGCAGGCTACCAATAGCCACCCTGCGACACAGCACAACCAACCTCATTGTTTTGTCAGTTTGTTTGCTCTCCTTAAACCGATAGATATTTTTGGATCCATTGGACCTTAATCTGTCTGTCGGGCAAAGCTGGGCAGTCCATGTTTAGGTAGGGTGACGACAGGGGTAGTATACTAGAGAAGGGGGAAAGAGGATAGAGCAAGGGACACCTAGGGTTTGCGACCCAGCATTGTGTCTTTCTATCTATGCATCTTTTCCTCTCACTCTATTTTTTGACACCGCTATCCCTGTTTGGTCCCCTCCCCCTTTTTTTGATAGCATTGCTATCAAAGGATAATTATGCAGCCAAAGTTTGCATTCTTTGTGTGTTTTATCTCATTAAAGGGCCTATTATTTTATCCTTGGACATTATTAAATGTTAAGTTTTATTAAGCTACCCATTAGTTGTGAAATTTGATTGGATTTAAAGGGTTTAGCCCATCATTATTGATAGTAGCCTGACCAACTCAACCTGGTTGTGTTTGTATAGTCTCCTGCTTGATGGAACTGTGGTTTCTAGTGAATAAACCTATCTTGTGCATCCTCCTGGTTTGGAAAGTGACTGCTGCATTCATGAACCCATGATGATCTCTTGTCTGCAGTGGTGTCTGAATCAGTGTGTGTATATATACTCATAAGCACTTCCTACTTTGCTCTTGCTATATATATATATATATATATATATATATATATAGAAAAATGGCGGCACTGGCTCCAGAGGGAAATGGCGGGTGCACGTCCCAAAGGGAATGGACTGGTTTCCCTGATGGATAAGTTCAGAAAAATGAGCGGCACTCCAAGGATAAAAGCAGTGAACCCTTTATTCACACCGGTGGTGCAACGTTTCGGCTCTAGTCACGAGCCTTCCTCAAGCCTTGAGGAAGGCTCGTGACTAGAGCCGAAACGTTGCACCACCGGTGTGAATAAAGGGTTCACTGCTTTTATCCTTGGAGTGCCACTCATTTTTCTGAATTTATATATATATATATATATATATATACTGTGAACTGAAAATAGTAATGCTTTCTAGTGCAATGTTTTTTTTTTTTTCTAGTGTAATGCTTTAGTTTAAATGTCAGTTCTTGTTCCTCTGTCCATGTTGGCATCTAGGATTGCTCCAAACAACATTTCATTGTATTGTACAGTGACAATAAAGGCATCTTATCTATCTTATCTGAATAAGTTTATTAGAAATATCTCCAATAAGGGGTTTTGTAAATGAAGGATAATCTGAATCATTGTAATGATCATTTTGTAATTAGACAAATTACAGTGAGACTGATGATGTGAGTTAATATATGTGTCCCTATAGTTACGTCTACTATGAAATGGACTCGTCTTACACACTGAACGCATATAATTTCTGGGACAGACTAATAGACAATGTGAGAAGAGGACTACTGTCTCACCATTGAAATTGGACGTGACTGTATGACTTTGGCTACTATCACACTAGCGGCAGGACGGATCCGACAGGCTGTTCACCTTGTCGGATCCGTCCTGCTGCTCTGTCCACATTGACTATAATGGGGACGGGGGGCGGAGCTCCGGCGCAGCACGGCAGTGCACGGCGAGAGGCCGCCGGACTAGAAGTACTGCATGTCCGACTTTTTAGTCTGGCGGCCTCTCACCGCGCACTACCGTGCTGCGCCAGAGCTCCACCCCCATCCTCATTATAGTCAATGGGGACGGAGCGGCAGTCCGGCGGCACGGCAAAATAGCGGCAGGACGGATCCGACAGGGTGAACAGGCTGTCAGATCCGTCCTGCCGCTAGTGTGAAATTACTCTTTCTTGTACATATGGGTCAGAAAGATTATTAAGCCAATATTTTCTGTTGTCATTTTGATGGTCCTGATGTGATAGTGATCTCACTGTAATCTTTTTTGTCTTTTTCTCTATTTTTTTTTCATATTGAGGATTTTGGTTGTGAGAGCCTGATCAAAACTGGAAAAAGCTAGGTGGGTCGTATGTACTTTGAAGACTGTTAAAGGGGTTTTCTGAGATTTTTATACTGATGACCTATCCTCTGGAGGATTTTAACCGCTTTACGTCCGCCAATAGGATATAAACGTCTTATGGGTGGACGTCTATTTCTGAAAGCACGTTTTAGAACGTCCTTTCAGAAATAGCAGCTGCACGCTAATCGTGCAGCTGCTGATCGGGTTGCCCACTGTCAGTGACAGCAGGGCAACCCTAAGACAAGGCAGGGACAGTGCCCAGGTGTCCCTGCCTTACGGATCGCTGCAGACACAGCGCTCACCGAGCTGCGCTTTCTGTTCCGGCCCGGCGGTCATGTGACCGCCGTGACCGGAGTGTGCAGGAGCTGTGTGAGGTCTCTCAGAGACCTCGATCAGCCCTGCTCTGAGGCTGTACAGCGCTGGATTGCTGCTGTACAGCCTCTCTAGGGGTGTATTTGTCCTGTAACTGGGGCTACTATGTCAGCCCCAGTTACAGGAGAAATCAACAGTGAAAAAAAAAAAAAGTGAAGCAAATGTCCCCCAGAGGTCTTGTATGACCTTATGGGGGACGAAAAGTGTAAAATAAAAAATAAATAAATAAAAGGTTGAAAAAAAAAAAAAAAAAAAAGTTTCACATGTATAAAAAAAAAGTCCGCAAGTAAGGAATGAAAAAAAAAAAGTTAAAAATATAAAAAATAAAAAAAAGTATACATATTAGGTATTGCCGCGTCCGTAAAAACCAGCTCTATAAAAATATCACATGACCTAACCCCTCGGGTGAACACCGTAAAAAAAAAAAAAAAACAGTGTCAAAACAAGCAATTTTTGTCACCTTGCATCACAAAAGGTGCAACACCAAGTGATCAAAAATGCGTATGTCCCACAAAATAGTACCAATAAAACCATCACCTCATCCCGCAAAAAATGAGCCCCATCATAAGAAAATCTCTCAAAAAATAAAAAAAAACTATAGCTCTCAGAACATGGACACATTAAAACATAATTTTTTTGTTTCAAAAATGCTATTATTGTGTAAAACTTTAATAAATGAGAAAAAGTATACATATTAGGTATCTCCACGTCCGTAACAATCTGCTCTATAAAAATGTCACTTGACTGAACCCCTCAGGTGAACGCTGTAAAAATAAATAAATAGAAACTGTGCTAAAACAACCAATTTTTTGGTCACCTTGCCCCATAAAGTGTTATAATGAATGATCAAAAAAATCATATGTACCCAAAAATAGTACTAATAAAACTGGCACCTTATCCCCTAGTTTCCAAAATGGGGTCACTTCTTGGGAGTTTCTACTGTAAGGGTGCATCAGGGGGCTTCAAATGGGACATGGCATCTAAAAACCATGTGGAGTTCCTTTTCTTCTGCGCCCTGCCGTGTGCCCATACAGCAGTTTATGACCACATGTGGGGTGTTTCTGTAAACCGCAGAATCTGGGTAATAAATATTGAGTTTTGTTTGGCTGTTAACCATCGATGTGTTAAAGAAAAAAATTGATTAAAATGGAAAATCTGCCAAAAAAGTGAAATGTAAAAATTTGAACTCCATTTTCCTTTAATTCTTGTGGAACGCCTAAACTACAGTGGAACAGTAAGGATACTCTACAGAATCTGAGCACTACAACATTGGAATTTAAAGTTTTGCAACTTGCAGATAGGGAGGTCCGCCTCTTCTGGACTGTCAATTCTCTGAAATCGTATAAAGAGAGTAGTAGGGTCCCTAGAGGACTCAGGGTTAATAAGGAACCCATGCAGTATGATCATGACCCCATCTTTATGAAGGAATGGCAGGCGCTACATGCAAACTTCTCTTTACAGATACTGGATACAGTGTTGCGCAGAGATGAGACAGAGTACAACCTCAAAGAGGATTCAAAATTCTGGATAAAAAACAGGCACTCACCATCTGGTATAATATAGATTAATATTTTACTCGATATAATGGTAAATTACATAGAGATATACATAAAATTCGGCATTAAAATACAATACAAAACAATATCATGTCAAATAGGTACTGTCTATATGCTGTAATTGGCAATTCCTACTTGCTACTAGATACAATTTGGGGATAGATCTTGTGGTACATTTGACCTGGTGCCTAAATAGTGCTATCTTTCTTATTCACATACAGCAATGCAGATAAATTCGTGTTATTCACCCCAATTACAGTGTCCTGTGTAGATATAATGTCCACAATATACTCATCAAGTGTGAATCTATTGAAGAACTTTGAAAAAATATAGATATAAAAATTGTGAAAAATTCTTTAGAAATTGGTGGATTAAAAGTCTCCTATAGTGTTCAATATCAAAGAGGTGTCATATGCCACAATTCCTTTCAATATCCCCAATCAATGGGTTTGTTTTATGTTGCCTCTAAGGGTTAGGTGTTAATGTAGGTCGGGTTTGCGTCTGGGGCGTCCCCCTGATGCGCTCCCTCTTACCTTGCCCTTTGAGGTGGACTTCTTATTGCGGTATTTGCCTTTAGCAGGATCGATTTTCCTGTAGTGCCTGTTGTCTTGTATCACATGGAGTATCCCCCGAGGTTCGGTGTTTGGTTGTTTTTACTCCCTGCTCCGATCTCCGGTCTCTCGGCGTTCCACGCGATCTCCTATCTGTGTGTCACCGTCCTGGCAGAGCTCGACAGAACTCGCGCTGTCTCGCGATAAGACAAACAAGGTGATCTTGCTTGCACTTCAATATATGTAGGTGCAGAAGTCAGTCTTTGTAATAACCAGTACTGTTATCAGTCGGTCTTTGTCCGGATTTAAGTGGGTAGTTATTCCTCTCAGGACCAGCCAGACGCGTTTCGAGGGGTCACCCTCTTCCTCAGTGGCTAAAATATGAGATATACTACCCCCTTCTTTTATATTATGGCTTTCAAAAACCCACCTAAAACCCGGCATGGATTTATAGTGCCCATCTTCTAGACCTTATTTTACATTCGGTGAGAAAAATGTATATGGATATATCAACACAGTCGATTATATACATTCTCGAATATATTAATCGAGTATAAAGATCAGTGTATATAAAACCTTAAAACACAGCACAATAATCTATTTGTATTTGATCCATTGGATTACCATTCTTTCTCCATCTTTTTATTATTTCCAGATGGATCCATCTTAAACCAGGTGGCTGATCAATGGCTCCCAGAGACCAAAAAACTTGGAAGCCCAAACACGCATTTGCGTCTTTGATGCGTTTTTTTAATTAAGTTTAACATTACTTGTAATTTCCCCCTTCTTTGGTCATTTGGAATTGAAAAAAGCTAAGGATGAGCTGCAAACAAGATTGAATGAGAGTCAATTGTGTGATTTCAACAAAAGATTAAATAAAAAATTGGTTTTCACCCAAGCCGAAGTGAAAGAAAGGAAAAAAGATAAATTCCTCAGGGATAAGCAGGACTATGATATACACTGCTCAAAAAAATAAAGGGAACACAAAAATAACACATCCTAGATCTGAATTACTTAAATATTCTTCTGAAATACTTTGTTCTTTACATAGTTGAATGTGCTGACAACAAAATCACACAAAAATTAAAAAATGGAAATCAAATTTTTCAACCCATGGAGGTCTGGATTTGGAGTCACACTCAAAATTAAAGTGGAAAAACACACTACAGGCTGATCCAACTTTGATGTAATGTCCATAAAACAAGTCAAAATGAGGCTCAGTAGTGTGTGTGGCCTCCACGTGCCTGTATGACCTCCCTACAATGCCTGTGCATGCTCCTAATGAGGTGGCGGACGGTCTCCTGAGTGTTCTCCTCCCAGACCTGGAGTAAAGCATCTGCCAACTCCTGGACAGTCTGTGGTGCAACGTGACGTTGGTGGATAGAGCGAGACAAGATGTCCCAGATGTGCTCAATTGGATTCAGGTCTGGGGAACGGGCGGGCCAGTCCATAGCATCAATGCCTTCGTCTTGCAGGAACTGCTGACACACTCCAGCCACATGAGGTCTAGCATTGTCTTGCATTAGGAGGAACCCAGGGCCAACCACACCAGCATATGGTCTCACAAGGGGTCTGAGGATCTCATTTCGGTACTTAATGGCAGTCAGGCTACCTCTGGCGAGCACATGGAGGGTTGTGCGGCCCTCCAAAGAAATGCCACCCCACACCATTACTGACCCAATGCCAAACCGGTCATGCTGGAGGATGTTGCAGGCAGCAGAATGTTCTCCACGGCGTCTCCAGACTCAGTGTGAACCTGCTTTCATCTGTGAAGAGCACAAGGCGCCAATGGCGAATTTGCCAATCTTGGTGTTCTCTGGCAAATGCCAAACGTCCTGCACGGTGTTGGGCTTTAAGCACAACCCCCACCTGTGGACGTCGGGCCCTCATATCACCCTCATGGAGTCTGTTTCTGACCGTTTGAGCAGACACATGCACATTTGTGGCCTGCTGAAGGTCATTTTGCAGGGCTCTAGCAGTGCTCCTCCTGTTCCTCCTTGCACAAAGGCGGAGGTAGCGGTCCTGCTGCTGGGTTGTTGGCCTCCTCCACGTCTCCTGATGTACTGGCCTGTCTCCTTGTAGCGCCTCCATGCTCTGGACACTACGCTGACAGACACAGCAAACCTTCTTGCCACAGCTCGCATTAATGTGCCATCCTGGATAAGCTGCACTACCTGAGCCACTTGTGTGGGTTGTAGACTCCGTCTCATGCTACCACTAGAGTGAAAGCACCACCAGCATTCAAAAGTGACCAAAACATCAGCCAGGAAGCATAGGAACTGAGAAGTGGTCTGTGGTCACCACCTGCAGAATCACTCCTTTATTGGGGGTGTCTTGCTAATTGCCTATAATTTCCACCTGTTGTCTATCCCATTTGCACAACAGCATGTGAAATTGATTGTCACTCAGTGTTGCTTCCTAGGTGGACAGTTTGATTTCACAGAAGTGTGATTGACTTGGAGTTACATTGTGTTGTTTAAGTGTTCCCTTTATTTTTTTGAGCAGTGTATATCGTGTATTTGATTGGAATAAAAGGAAACAACGTGGCAGAAAGAGATACCAACGACGCAATAGAAGTGATTTCTGGACAACAGATTCAGATTCCCGCCTTTTAGAGGAATCCAGTAATCAGGATGCACCTGCAGGAACGACCCACACCCAGGAGCCTTTAGAAGGAGAATCAGAAGTGGAAGGGGAAAGAAAAAAAGACGTCAGGAAGTCATCACGCAGGAGAAAGCAGGTGTCTTGGAGACGGTAAAATCGGTAAATCGGCGACAGGAAATGGATTCCCCCCTGAGACTGAAAATTTGGTCATTAATCTTGCAGGCTGTGAGTTACCCCCGGGCTGTATCCGGGTCCTTTCACGGGGCCTCGGATACAGTCTTGTGGAACACTTTGATCCTATCACTTTTGAGATTGATATGTTCAAGGCGATACGTAAATTATTCCTTTTTAAAATATTTAAGGACATACCAAAGAAACCTTGTATGATTAAACAGGGCGAGATACGTGTTACACCTAGCTCATTCGCCTTCAACATATCTACCAATTTCAGTTATATGGAAATATCCTGTCTAGAATTTCTTACTAATAGTGACCTTACTGTAATGTCTCGAGACTATGAAACAGGCCAGATTCGATGGCGGTATTAGGTATTAGTTCTGTCGACATTTGTTTCCAGCACATCCATAGAGACATTAAGGCTCTCATCTACCCTGTGGTTCCTGAGAACATTACTAGGGAGGAGAAATCAGTGTTAAGTTGGCTTAGGTCTCGGAGTAACGTGGTGGTGAAGCCTGCCGACAAAGGGGCAACATAGTGTTAATGACTAAGGAATACTATGTGTCTGAAGCCCTCAGGCAATTGCAAGATGATACAGAGTATGTGCCTTTACGAGATTATCCTTTACCTGTTATCCAACAATGTTTAAGGAGTATGTTGCAAAAGTATGTGTCGCTGGATTTTATCTCCAGCAAGAAGGCTGAAAGCCTGGTACCACTTTTTCCGACCAAGCCATATTGGTATTTTTTGCCGAAGGTGCACAAATCGCTGAGCCAACCCCCAGGATGCCCCATTGTGGCGGGGATCGGCTCAGTGACTGAGCCCCTGTCAAAATACTTAGATTGGCTATTGAGACAGGTGCTCACTAGCGCCCCTGCTTACCTATGGGATAACGGCGATTTCCTCCGGGCACTGAACGAGTTTCAGTGGCAGGATGGGTATCAGTTGGTCTCCCTGGACGCCGAGAGCCTCTGCACCCGGATCCCCCACGACCTGCCTGGGTGTGGGGGGCGGTTCGGGAGGTCCTGAATAATATGGGGAAGAGCACTTTATTTTGCGATTTTGTAAGTGAAGCTTTATTATTTATACTTACCAACAATGTGTTTATGTTCAGAAATAACTGGTACAAACAGAAAGTAGGCACGGCGATGGGCACTCCTGTCTCATGCACATTTGCAAACATTCATCTTTCCAGATTGGAGGACAGATGTATGTTCACACCATGAATCCCTATTTATGTCACATCAAGCTATTTTAAGATTCGTTGATGATATATTTATGATTTGGTCTGGCTCTAGGAAACAGTGCACTGAGTGTGTTGCCCTCCTTAATGCTACCAATGAAATGGGCATGTTCTTCAAATTGAATTTTGGAGGCTCCAAACTTGAGTTTTTAGATGTGGCTGTCGGGGTGGTTGGCGATGAGTTGGTCACTAGTGGGCATCGTAAGCCCACAGCGACCAACTCCTTGCTCCACCACGACAGCTTTCATCCACACATAGTGAAGAAGTCAGTCCCTTATGGGCAATTTATCAGACTCAGGCGCATTAATAGTACCTATGAGGGCTTTGAGAAACAAGCTATGGAATTAGCAGAAGTGAGTAAAAGGGGTTACCCTCAAGAGATGCTAAATGTAGCCCTGGAAAGAGCGAGGAAGTTTTCCCAGAGCGATCTCCTTACCAATAAGAGTAGAACCTCAGATAAAAGTGAGTCCATGCTCCTGAGAAAGGCCCTAAAACCCCTTCTTTCTGAGCTACAGAAGCGTTCCATACCGTATAGATGGGGATATCCTTTTCAACTAATCGCCAACAAGGATCGGAAGACGGGGTCATTCAAGTCTATATCGGACCTTCCCAAGTTCCTGGAGACCTTCGATCTACCGCATCTGGACTTGCCAGAGTGGCCTAGGCCTCGAGAGATCTCGGGGGTCCCACGTCGCGAGCAATGGCAGAGGGTGGCAGCTAAACCAAAGAGACCACCCAGAGGTCCTCCAGCGATTGCTGATTAATCTTTGTTATTTCACTTAGTACAGAAGCTGTACCATTGTCGCGATTTTGCTACTCACCTAGTGTTTCTTTTCATGTCAATTTTACGGGTCTCATTGTGTATTTGATATGTCCTGCACTGTTATAAGTTCACTTTCTTGTGTTGCTGGAGTCTAAGGTGGAGTCCACTTGGTTCTGGGCTTCTCCTTCTCCCTCCTAGGGGTCTGCGGTACATAGTACTGCCTGTGACCGTAGTCACGACCTAAGTTCTTTCTTTTTGTTTTTCTAGTCCACTTCCCCCCCCCCCCCCACCCTTGAGTTTGTGTCTTGTCTAGTCCTATATTCAGTGTATTAGTCCCTAGTCTCATTTGTCACATCCCCCTCCTAGTGTGCCTCCCTATCCCTTATCCCATACAGGTTTCTCTAGATCTACAGAGAGATGGCACCGCTTTCTTTTTGTACCTACAATGTTAGGGGATTCAATGTGCCACAAAAAAGGAGTCAGGTCCTGTATAGATTACATAGGAAAAGGGTATTGATTGCTATGTTGCAAGAAACGCACTTTAAAGTTAATGCTATCCCGAAATGTGAATCTAAATATTACCCAACCTGGTTTCATGCTCCCAATCCTGAGAGAAAAGCGTCCGGGGTGTCTATTGCTTTGCATAGACACCTCCGCCACTCAATATTATCCTATGAGGTGGATCCTAGGGGCAGATATCTCTTTTTAAAGATCTCGGTTGACCAATCTGTTATTTCAATTGCTAACGTGTATTTCCCCAACCAGGGTCAATCCGCATTCGGGACCAAGGTCTTGAGGAAAGTGGCTAAATTCGCGGATGGTTCCCCGATCATCGTAGGTGGCGACTTTAACTTAGTGATGGACCCGACCCTTGACTCATCCACTGGTAAGTCCTCAGTCTCCTCGGTGTCGGTACATCAGTTCCAAAAGGACTTAAGTGTCCTTGGTCTGGTGGATATGTGGCGGGTCCTGCACCCAGGCATCAGAGATTACACCCATTTTTCCCATAGCCATAATAGCTACGGCAGGCTGGACCATCTTTTCATATCACAGAAACTCCTTGACCTTGATCCCAAATGCTCCATAGACACTATTGTGTGGTCCGACCATGCCCCTGTATATGGTCTTCTGAAGGGTTCCACGCTAGGAAATAGAGCATCCTCATGGCGGCTAAACGACAATCTGCTGAACGATGGGGTGTGTATGGCTGACGTCAGGAAAGCCGTAGCGGATTTTTCTGTAAACCACGAATCCGACACTACTGCTCAACCGATAAAATGGGAAGCCCTCAAATGTGTGTTACGAGGCCTCTTTATCTCACACGGGACGAGGTTGAAAAAAGAGCGTACCTTGAAACTGTCCAATCTTTTCTCTGAGCTTTCTCGGAGTGAGGAGCGGAATAAGCTGTCTCCTGCGGATTCCCTGAGGGCGGACATTTCTTCCCTTCGTCAGCAGATCTTAAAGATATTAGATCAGAAATCCTTATGCGCCAGAGATAGAGTTAGACATGGTTTTTATGAATATGGGGATAAAAGCGGCCGATGGTTAGCACGAGCCCTCCATCCCAAACCCCTAACGACACACGTGCAGGCTATTAATACAAACACAAATGGCTTGGTGCATGCCCCTTCAGCGATCTCCACGGAATTTAAAAATTATTACTCCGCCCTTTATGACTTACAGGCCTCCCGAGATATATCTTTCGGCACTTCCGTCGGAGGACATACGTCAGTACATTATATCCCACGGTCCCAAGCCCTTTGATACGGTGACATCTTCAGACCTGGAGAGCGATTTTTCCTTATCAGAAATTAAAGCAGCGATCCAGGACCTGAAAATAGGGAAATGCCCGGGTCCTGACGGGTTCACCCCCCGTTTTTACAAAGTCCTGACAGAGGACTTAGCTCCGGTTCTAACTGTGACCTTTAATTCTATTTCTGCCGTATGCCCCTTTCCATTTCAGGCCCTACAGGCACATGTAGTAGTCATCCCTAAACCGGGTAGAGATCCTAAGGTTTGTGGAAACTACAGGCCCATTTCGATTCTCAATGTCGACCTGAAAATGTATGCTAAGATTTTAGCCACACGACTGCGCCCACACATCCCTGGTAGTGTCCATAAGGAACAGGTGGGATTTGTCCCCGGCCGAGAGGCCCGTGATAATACTCTGAAGTCCCTGGGGCTCATAGCCAGAGCTAGACAATATAAATCACCTTTATGTCTTCTATCGATTGATGCCGAGAAGGCATTTGACCGGGTGGACTGGAGGTTTCTATCTGAAACCCTAATCCACCTAGGCCTAGGAGTCAAGATGCTTCAGCGTATCATGGCTCTTTATTCTACACCATCGGCATGTGTGCGGGTAAATGGCACTCTATCCTCACCGTTTCAGATTAGAAACGGTACACGCCAAGGTTGTCCATTGTCCCCGTTTTTATATATACTGACTATGGAGTCCCTGGCCAACGCCCTTAGGGCAAACACAGCAATCAAAGGCTTTCGTATCGGACAAACCGAACATAAGCTATCGTTGTTTGCAGACGACTTGCTTTTATACCTTACTTCCCCCAGAATAGGCCTTCCGTCCGTTCTCAAGGAATTTGATATATTTGGACGCGTCAGTAACTTCAGAGTTAATGTACACAAGTCCGAAATTCTGAATATTAACCTTCCCCATAGGGAAGTGCAATCCCTTGGAGAATCCTTCTCCTTTAAATGGACGGAAGACTCTATCAAATATTTGGGAGTTCACATACCTGCCAATCCCTCACATCTATTTAAACTGAATTATACTCCTCTCCTCAAATCCATTACAGAGAGCCTTCAAAAATGGTTGTCCCTACGAATCTCTTGGTTTGGTAAAATTAATACCCTTAAAATGGACATATTACCGCGCCTGCTTTATCTATTTCAAACAATTCCATGTAAAATCCCCCTGATCTACTTTACTCGCCTCCGGCGCTTGGCTTCCCAATTCGTGTGGAATCAATCCAGAGCGCGGCTTGGCCATAGTCTTTTGACTCGCCCTAAATTAAAGGGAGGGACAGGTTTACCTAACTTTTTGACTTATTACAGGGCTGCAGTCTTGAACTGCGTCTTAGATCTTTTTCATAATAAGAATACTAAGATATGGGTAGAAATAGAGCATGTTACGAATCCCCACCTTGCAACAGGTATATTTTGGCTGTCCCCCAACTCCCTATGCAACCTCCCGCATGCCCAATCTGATATGCTCCTCCCTACTTTAGCAGCCTCATGGATAAAGTTTGCACCTAAACTGAATTTGGCTAAGATCCCAGGTCCCCTCTCAATGCTCACTGACCATCCAGATTTACCTATGGGTCTGAGACAGGTGCCCGCCTTCCGAACTACCCACACATCTACTGTCAGACTGAGAGACGTCTGTTCTTCTACTGGGATACGCACTCTTGAGGACCTATCGCACATATTCCCATCATCTCCTGGAAGATGGTTCCTCTATTTTCAACTCAGGGGATTTGTTGGATCTCTGATGCCTGGTTTGCGGTCCCATACATCTCTAACAGATTTTGAAAAGCTATGTGTTGCTCAGGCTGCCCCTGGCCATGCTATTTCCTTGCTTTACATCATGCTGAACACCGAGGTCACTGAGGGCAGCCAATCTGGAGATTCCTACCCCAAACTCAAGTTTATGCTTGATTGGGAGACGGAATTAGGTGATACTTTTACTGGGGATCAATGGAAACGCTCTTTGCTTTTCACGCATAAGATCTCTATATCGTGTAATTTACAAGAACTCAACTATAAAATACTTACCAGATGGTATCGAACACCGGAGAAACTGCATCGGTTCTACCCCTCGGTTTCTGAACTATGTTGGCGATGCCATGGTGCTAGGGGGACTATGACCCATATATGGTGGGATTGTCCGAGGCTTAACCCATTATGGAAAGATGTCTTCAAGCTTTATAATTTTCTATTCCGGGCCTCCATTGCATTTTCCCCTTCCATCGCTCTGCTTTCTATTTTCCCGGGGCGAATCTCACATGTTAAGAAAGGTTCATTGCGGCTCTTTATGCTGGCCATGAGGCAAATTATCCCACGCAATTGGAAGTCAACCGAGAGTTTGAAAAGGATCACTTGGGCCTCTGCACTGGATGAGCTGTTACACAGGGAAGAGATGTATGCCTCTGATCACAACAAGATTCCGGCGTTTCTTAGGAGTTGGGAGCCATGGTCCAGGTTTAGATCATCTATGTCGTTTTCGGTTTGGTTGGCATCTGGGGTTCTCCCTGATTCTCCTCCTTAATAGTACCTAGCTATTCTCTAGATATGACCTATGATTTCTCCCCCCCCCCTCCCCTCCTCTTGTGTGTCACCCTGTCTTCCCCCCTTTTATGTCAAGTTTGTCTAGAATTATTGGCCTATACATCATTTGTTTGAGGCCTTATTAAGCCCTTTAGGGCCTTTGTTTCCTCTGACTTTTTGTCAGCTGACTGTTTGTTATACAGATACAGATACATGCTTATACCTTGTCCTTTATGCTGTACTGCTGTTCATGATTGCATGTCGCAATGTATCTTTGTATGCGGTATGTATACTGCAATTTGGGATGTTCTCTTATGATTGTATTTGATAATAATAATAATAAAATCTTATTGAACCATAAAAGTGAGTCCAGAAATTTAGGACAGGTCAAGAAAAAGAGGTTTGTGTTCTCCTTTAAATTTAGCCGGATGGCGGAGGTTATAAGGAAAACCATATACAGACATTGGAAGATCATTAGAAAAGATAATATGCTCGCGGAAAATATAGACAGACCATTAATCACTTTCAGAAAGAGTCACACTATCAGAGACAGGTTAGTGAGGAGTCGTTTCACTCCGGATAAAAAACGCAGCTGGCTATACGAGAGAAGACCTAAAGGCAATTACAAATGAGGTAACTGCTCTTTCTGCAGATATAATTCTCAGAAGAATACCCTTAGTTTTGGAGGTATACAACATAGGGTAACAGATTTTATCACTTGCAGGAGCACCTTTGTAGTGTATGTTATCTTATGCAGTTGTGGTAACATTTCTATAGGCAAGACCATCAGATGCCTTTTAAGATAAGAGAACATATGAATTCCATACAATCAGGCAAGGGTTGTCCTAGACTTTTAAAACATATGAGGGAGATACACTATAGTGACTGTAAGATCCTCAAGTTTGCTGGAATCGAACTAGTACCCAATCGCCCTGCAGGAGGAGATAGGCACAGGTTATTACTACAAAGAGAAGCCAGGTGGATTCTGCGTGCGAATGCCCTAGGTGAACTAGGACTGAATGATCGCAATGACCTCAGTGAATTTCTGTGAGGTTCCCACTGTTGCACCATATTGCTATTAATTATAGACGTTTTATCTTTTTAATGTGATTTCACCGGAAGGGGGGTAGGGCGTCATGTGTCGTCATGACAACCTCCCCCCAGGTTGTTTAAAAGGCAGTGTGGTGATACGTTCCCACGTCAGCGGCCTGAAGAGGCGCATTTGTGCGCGAAACGGCCGTCGCCGCTGTGCATGTATGAATTGCTGTCCGCCCCTGCAGCCCCGACAGCTAAGTGTTACCTGTATCCCAGATGAAATAAAGGATCTTTGGATTTACTATTGCTGGGGGAGTGCCGCCTTATTACCTTCTTCTATCCTGTGGAATCTTTTGGCTGTTAGCTTTTGGCATTGCATCACCGAATCACAGCTTTGTCAAGGTGCGCTTGAACTTCCGTGTCTGTGTTACCTGTGCTACAGGGAGTGACCAGGGGGTTTAAGCTGTGCCGCCCAGCTTCTTCGTTATTTGCAGAAAACTGATCAGTCCCCCATTGACTTTCAATGGTGTTCAAGACGGATCAGTCATGGCTATAAGACATAAAACAACCAGATCCGTTCATGACGGATGCATACGGTTGTATTATTGTAACGGAAGCATTTTTGCAGATCCATGACGGATCTGCAAAAAACGCTAGTGTGAAAGTAGCCTTACTGCACATGTCAGTGGGAAAAAGCACTAGGGAGGACAAAGAAGAATGCTCACATGATCCTAAGAGAAAGTGGGGGCCCTAACTGGCTCACAGGCTGATATAGAGCCTGGATGACCCAATAAGTGCAACAGAATGCAAGGAGGTGCTCTTGTAGAACAAGCAGAACGTCATTCTGTGTTGGGCTGTGAGTGAGGGTGGATGGGTCTATCTAGTGTCTGACAAAAAACGTTCTGACAGACAGTGTACATTATTTCCGAAGTCAATTGTTAGTAGCAGTGTTTTCAGTGTGTTTGTGGAAAACAGACCTGCAAACCGTTCCATACTTTGTGTGACCATGTACATTTAGGCCCAAAAATGTCAGAAATACAGAAGGGTTCCAAATGAAAAACCCAAAGCCAGAATGTGGGTAGTAGCAGCACCAGCTATCCAGCCAGAAGTAATAGTAGTAGTAGGCCGCAGTTGTCCCTGGCATTGGAAATGCACAACATTATCACTAAGGAGAAAGAGGATGAGATTGTGAATTGGATAGCTCACTCCTCCTTTCAGTCGCAGCAGGATGATGTGGAGGTGACTTCTGAGTCTAACACTCTGCTATGGAGCCAGGGGTCACAGCATTCCTCCTGCTCCTCCTCCTTGCAGACCCAGAGAAGCACTCCAGCAGATAGTGAAGAGAGTCTCCCTGTAGATGACTTGTGCGAGAGCAGTCAGCATTTGAACTACCCTGAGGAGGTTCAGGGGGAGGCAGGGGTCTCTATGCATAGAGGTGTTGGTGGTACTGTAGTAGCAGTGGTGGCAGTAGGGGCAGTGTTAGCAACAGTTGAACTCTGGGAAAACACAAACCCAGGAGGAGGGAGAGGAGCAAAAGAGCCCACCATGAGATATTCCAGTCTGATAAATGTGGTGAAAAGAGTGGGGCGATGATTGTGTGCTGCAGATGACATAGGAGCTGAATTGGGGTGCTGAGGAGGAAGAAGAGACATCAGAGGAGAAGGGTGGTGGCCACATTGGCAATAAAGAGTGGAGGTAATGGACGGCCAAAACCTCCAAAAGAATTGGCAGGGCCAGATATGTTTCTATTAAGGACACCACAGTAAATGGTGATGCCACTGATACTGTGAGTGCAGACTCAAAATGTCCCAGACTTTGGCCAGGCTCACCTGCCTCTATTTCTCTGCAAACAACTCCTGTATGATGAGAGTCTATATGTGTGAGAGCAGTCAACATTTGGGCTGCCCTGAAAAAGGGGTTCAGGATGCTGGGGACTCTATGCATAGCTGTGTTCATGATGGTGGTAATAGAGGCACCCGTAGCCACGGCATTGGTGGCGAGGGCTTCGTCAGTGGCAGTCAGGGCAAATGTCAGGCAGGGGAGGGGTGCCAAGGAGCTCACCATGATCTTTCGCAGTCTGATAAAAGTGGCAGGGAGGGTGAGAACTCCAAAGACAATTGTGTGTTGGACAGGACCTGGGAGTTGGATCAGGGTGCTGAGGAGGAGGCAACATCAGAGTAGGAGGGTTGGGGTGGCAGAAATAAAGAGCAGAGACGACAAAGAAACTTTTCTCAACCATTAATTTACTTTTCTATCAGCTGAACCCCCACTTGGCCAAGTTTCTTCCGGCGCAGTCGCCTTGTACACTCTCATGCAAGAGAACGTGGACCGCTCCTTGCGAATCTCGCTATGTGGTAATCTGCATGCCACAAGGGCAGCTGTTACAGGCAGGAACTGTACATGTCTTTCATGGCCCACTGGGTCAATGTTTTTTGTGGCAGTGGCAAGGCAGCACCCCAGCAACATTGCCAGGTCCTTTTGACACCCCGCCCCCCACGATTGCATCAGACTAGCTACCACAACAGACACTTATCTGCCTCCTCCACCTCCTCCTCCATGGACCCGCTCCTGTCCCCAACAGCAGCAGGGCCCAGCATCACTCCCACTCTACCTTATTTTTATCATATGTCAAGACAAGCATTGCCACATTGTGTTGGAGATTAGCCACACAGATGAGCAGTTACTAAAGTACATCAAGCAGCAAACATCTTGCTGTCACTCTGCTGACTCCAACTGGGCAAGGTGGTTAGCGACAATTGGCACAACATCATGGCCGCTCTGAACCTGGGGGAAATAACACATGCTTCCTGCATGGCGCACATCATTAACCTAAGAATGAGCAGCAGCAAAAAGCCATGTACGTTTTTTTTCATGCACCAGACGAAGGAGCATGTTGTTTAGATGTCATGCAGGCTCAAGCGAGACAACTGTCAGGTCCTGAAGCCTTTCGAAGAGCCCACAAAGTTTGTCAGCAGAGACAACTGCAGCATGAACAATCTCATCCTTCCTCCTCATATTTATCTTAGAACAGACTCTGATGTTCATGCAGAAGGGACAAAGGAAGAAAAACAACAGCTAACACATCTTGCTGTCCACCCTATAGCTGTTGGGTACCCACAAAGAGAAACATCTCATGAGGAGCTGCCACTTGAAGAGGAGTCGTCGGAGGTGAAGAAGCAAGAGGACGATGATGATGTTGGCAGTGGCCACGACACCCAATCGTCTCAGTGGGGGGGTAGAGTTGGAAAGAACTGGCTCTTCAAGGCATGCTGGCAAGAATAGCGAGCTGTATACTCACTTTCTTGATACCATGACAGGTATTTCATTGACATCAAGCAGTCTGGTGATTACTGGATAGCCATGCTTTTAGACCCTCACTATCAAAGCAAAATGGGGGAATGTTTTCCTCCCTCTGAAAGGAAGGACAAATTACATTATACCCAGGAAAAGCAGTGTACACAGCCTTGCTGCTGTTTTCGCGAAGCAGATGCCTGCTGCTGGCTGAAAGGGAGGCCCCTCTCTGCCCCCCGCAGCCAGTTCAGAGTCCTCAACATGATAAACACTTCTATCATGTGCTGCACCAGGCTGAGGCCAATCAGCAAGCTACGAGCTACGACCTCCCACCTCAACACCCAGGTTCAGGCTTACCTACACTCTGGCCTGTCTCCAGGGCATATCCTGTTCTCTTACCCAATCTTTCTGCTTTCTTGTCCAGCCTCCAGTGCCATCTCAGAGAGGGTTTTCAGCGCTGCAGGGAGCATGGTGACACCCAAACGGACCAAGTTTGGGAGGATTTTCACACTCCTTTGGCTGAGGTCAATGAACAGATTTAGAAGTATAAATAATAGAGAGGCTGAGCACTCTCCACCTGGACCAAATAGAGATATGAACACAGTGAGTAGTGGTGACAATATTTATTACACCTGATGCAGATTCAACAATTAAAATATAAAATGCTAAAACAATAACATCTAAAAAATAATAACAGTAAATGGTACTCTAAGAACAATTCCGAATAAAAGCAGCATCATAAATATCTAAACATGAGATAAAATTATAAATGTCAAACTTTTGCAGGGCAAAAGATGGAAGGTGCTATGAAAGTATCCAATGGTATATGAGGCCCTTAAGATTGAATAAAATAGATAAAAGTTCGATTAAAGTTCGATATGCTGAAAAGTCAATAAATAATCGCCGATGAACTGCTCAGTATTTATTCGAATAGATGTCTAGACAAAGTTCAATAGATTCTATTCGATTATTTTGGCATATTCAACATATATTTACTGAATGGAATGCAATGATTACACCTCTCAAGTAACTTTCGATTGCCGTCTGACTGGAGCACACAGTGGCATCCCACGTGGCTAACAATGTCAGGTCCGGCGGTACCTTGTTATGGTGAGTCAGCTGGAGCTATTCAAGCAGTTTTGCAGTCCCCAATACATAGAAACATAGAATATATCGGCAGATAAGAACCATTTGGCCCATCTAGTCTGCCCAATATATCTGAAACCTATTAATAGTCCCTGGCCCTATCTTATATGAAGGATAGCTTTATGCCTATCCCATGCATGCTTAAACTCCTTCACTGTATTTGAAGCTACCACTTCTGCAGGAAGGCTATTCCATGCATCCACTACTCTCTCAGTAAAGTAATACTTCCTTATATTACTTTTAAACCTATGCCCCTCTAATTTAAAACTGTGTCCTCTTGTAGTAGTTTTTCTTCTTTTAAATATGCTCTCCTCCTTTACCGAGTTGATTCCCTTTATGTATTTAAAAGTTTCTATCATATCCCCTCTGTCTCTTCTTTCTTCCAAGCTATACATGTTAAGGTCCTTTAACCTTTCCTGGTAAGTTTTATCCTGCAATCCATGTACTAGTTTAGTAGCTCTTCTCTGAACTCTCTCTAGAGTATCTATATCCTTCTGGAGATATGGCCTCCAGTACTGCGCACAATACTCCAAGTGAGGTCTCACCAGTGTTCTGTACAGTGGCATAAGCACTTCACTCTTTCTACTGCTTATACCTCTCCCTATACATCCAAGCATTCTGCTGGCATTTCGTCCTGCTCTATTACATTGTCTTCCCACCTTTAAGTCTTCTGAAATAATTACTCCTAAATCCCTTTCCTCAGATACTGAGGTCAGGACTGTGTCAAATATTCTATATTCTGCCCGGGTGGTCTCAAGTGGTCTTTCCAACTTTTTCGGGTCTGGCAGATGTGTGGGTAGAATTTCGCATTTATCAAGACCCAGTTGGTTTTAGGTCGAGGCGTCCACTGTATACCAGAGAATCGAAAGTTCGACAGGATAAGGATCCAATTCCAAGATGTGGGGGTCAAGACGTATTCATCAGCTGATGTTCGGGTCTTTGGAGTAAACAGACGCGTTTCGGGGTCTTTTCCTAGCCCCTTCCTCAGTGGTGACCCGCAAAGGGAATGTTCCCCTTTTTATACCCAACATCCTTTGGGATCCAATAAAACAAAAGAACGGAATGGATCAAGTCAGATGTAAAATCAGGTATGGATTACTCCATACCTGGGTCTTGATAAATGCGAAATTCTACCCACACATCTGCCAGACCCTAAAAAGTTGGAAAGACCACTTGAGACCACCCGTATTGGGGACTGCAAAACTGCTTGAATTGCTCCAGCTGACTCACCATAACAAGGTACCGCCGGACCTGACATTGTTAGCCACGTGGGACGCCACTGTGTGCTCCAGTCAGACGGCAATTGAAAGTTACTTGAGAGGTGTAATCACTGCATTCCATTCAGTAAATATATGTTGAATATGCCAAAATAATCGAATAGAATCTATCGAACTTTGTCTAGACATCTATTCGAATAAATACTAAGCAGTTCATCGGCGAATATTTATCGACTTTTCAGCATATCGAACTTTAATCGAACTTTCATCTATTTTATTCAATCTTAAGGGCCTCATATACCATTGGAGACTTTCATAGCACCTTCCATCTTTTGCTCTGCACAAGTTTGACATATATAATTTTATCTCATGTTTAGATATTTATGATGCTGCTTTTATTCGGAATTGTTCTTAATTAGAGTACCATTCACTGTGTTATTATTTGTTAGATGTTATTGTTTTAGCATTTTATATTTTAATTGTTGAATCTGCATCAGGTGTAATAAATATTGTCACCACTACTCACTGTGTTCGTATCTGAATTTGGTCCAGGTGGAGAGTGATCAGCCTCTCTATTATTTATACTTCTACTCCTTCTATGACTGGGTGAGTCATAAGGCTTGGTAGCACCCATCAATAGCTATAAACGGAGTGAGCCACCATACCTTTTATCTATATTTTTAATGAACAGATTTAGCCTTACTGACAGTGCCCCATCTTGCCACTGTTGCTGTCTGCCTGCTGTCCTACCTGCCATTATGTTGCCTGCCTACTGTACTATGATGTTCCTTACAGCTGCAGCTACCTCCATGATGCCACTGCTGTCAACTTCCTACCAACATGTTCAGTACGGCTGCTGCTGCCTCTGTCATGCTGCTGCATTCATCATGTCACTGCTGCTGCTTGCATACAATCATGTTTTGCATGACTGCTGCCTCCTTCATGCCACTGCCTGCCCATCTACATGTTCGATATGGCTACTGCTGCCTCCATCATGCTGTTGCCTGTCAACATGTACCATATGGCTGTTGTTGCCAACGCTTCAGGTTTTGCTCCTCGCTGCTGATCCCAACTGCAACCACTATAACTGCTACACCTCTGCCCCTACTAACACTACCACCAATACTACTACTACTAGTCTAAGAAAGAGATTAGCAGCGCTCACCTGCTAGTGCCATAACCACCTAGAAAGCACGGAAATGCCTGGAGCCGGGGACACAAGGCAACTTGAAAATAAAGAAATGGATCCAGCTTCCAATATAACACAGTGCACAAACAACACCTACGCATTTCGGATCATGGATTTAAAGGGAATCTGTCACCTGCTTTTAACATTTTAAGCTGTCACCATCGCTATGTTCACTAAAGTACCTTATTTCCAGCAGTCTTCTTTTTACTTTATTTCGTTTTGTCCTTTTAATATAAAAGCCCTTTTTATGATATGCTAATGAGGCTCCAAGGTGCCCAGAGGGGCGTTTTTTTCCCTCTCCGGTGCCCAGTGAGGACCCCCTGCAGTGCCCAAGAATGCCTCCTGATCCTCAAATAACCCCCCACAGCCCCGGCAAACGGTTCCGCGCCCCCTACCCCCACGTCATCGTCTACCTTCTAGAAATGCCCCGTCCTTCTTCCTGTCGGCGGCCAGAAAACTCGCGCAGGCGCAGTACCGCCTGCGCGATCATCAACCTCCTCAGGGCAACAGCGCTCAGGTTACATCACTGGGCGCGGCACATGCCCAGTGAGACTTTTGAGGCTGTTGCCCTCAGGAGGTTGATGATCGCGCAGGCCGCAGTTTTCTGGCCGCCGACAGGAAGAAGGACGGGGCATTTCTAGAAGGTAGACGATGACGTGGGGAGGGGGCGGAACCATTTGCCGGGGCTGTGGGAGGTTATTTGAGGATCAGGAGGCGTTCTTGGGCACTGCAGGAGGGCGTCACTGGGCACCGGGGAGGGAAAAAAACGCCCCTCTGGGCACCTTGGAGCCTCATTAGCATATCATAAAAAGGGCTTTTATATCAAAAGGACAAAACGAAATAAAGTAAAAAGAAGACTGCTGGAAATAAGGTACTTTAGTGAACATAGCGATGGTGACAGCTTAAAATGGTAAAAGCAGGAGACAGATTCCCTTTAAGACCCTTGCCCTTGACACAGCTGTTGAATATGACACATACTAAAATACCCTGTTTCCACCAAACAAATTCAAAACTGAGATATCACATGAATTCTGGTGGCGGCTCTTTTGGGCAAAGTACAAAACATGGAAATAAAGAATCCAGATATAAGATCAATCACGTATATTGTAACGTAAGATCAAATTTATTTTTTTCCCGGTGGGAAAGCAACTGCCCAGCTGAAACATCCAAAAGGATTCTCTGCCGAGTAGTTTTTTCTTATAATCTCCTCGTCTAATTGGGGTAGTGACCCTTCCCCCACCTCGCGCTGAAAAGAATGCGATGTCTCCCTTGTGAACTATGGCAAAGTATAAACTGGCTGCTGACACGTTCCTTGTTTTAAAATGTGGGATATCTTATTCTTGTTTTTATTTCTTTTATGCTCAAGATATTGGAGAAATTTCGCAATTACTGACATGTTGAGGTTGGTTGGATTCAAGACTGCAATTAACCCAAATAGTGGCTTCAGAGTCATATACTGTAGGTTTCAGTGATAGAAAACAAAGGGTGGTTTTTAACAGTACACACTCAGATTGAGTCATCGTCACTAGTGGGAACCACAGGGGTCAGTATTGGACCCTATTCTCTTTAATATATTTATTAATGATCTTGCAGAAGGCTTTCACAATAAAATACATTTTTTGCAGATGACACTAAACTGTGTAACATAATTAACACGTAAGAGGACAGTATACGGCTGCAGATGGATCTGGATAGAAAAGAGGCTTGGGCTGAGAAGTGGCAGATGAGGTTTAATACTGACAAACGTAAGGTTATGCACATGGGAAGGTATAATGCTACCCATACATACTAAATGGTAAAGCACTGGGTAACACTGACATGGAAAAAGACATAGGAATTTTAGTGATCAGCAAATTAACCTGTAGAAACCAGGGTGAGGCAGCTGCGGCCAAGGCCAATGAGATAATGGGCTGCATCAAAAGGGTCATAGATGCCCGTGATGAGAACATAGTCCTGCCACTTTACAAATCACTAGTCAGACCACACATGGAGTACTGTGTACAGTTCTGGGCTCCTGTAAACAAGGCAGACATAGCAGAGCTGGAGAGGATTCAGATAAGGGCAACTAAAGTAATAACTGAAATTCATGGACTACAGTACCCAGAAAGATTATCAAAATTAGGGTTATTCACTTTAGAAAAAAGACAACTCAGGGGAGATCTAATAACTATGTATGAATACATCAGGGGTCAGTACAGAGATCTCTACCATCATCTATTTATCCCCAGGACTGTGACGAGGGGACATTCTCTGCGTCTAGAGGAAAGAAGGTTTGTACACAAACATGGAAGAGGATTCTTTACGGTAAGAAGAGCAGTGAGATTATGGAACTCCCTGCCTGAGGAGGTGGTGATGGTGATTTTTATTTTTTTAAGGTCTTTTATGTTTTTTTAATTCATTTCCCCATCCACATTTGTTTGCAGAGCATTTGCCATGCTCTTAAGCACATTTTGCTGCCTTTTGCAGCCCTCTAGCTGTTTCCAGGGCTATTTTAGAGCCATTTTAGTGGCCAAAGGTTCGGGTCCCCATTGACTTCAATGGCGTTCGGGTTCGGGGTCAAGTTCGGGTCCCGAACCCAAACTTTTTTTTAAGTTCGGCCAAACCTGCCGAACCCGAACATCCAGGTGTCCGCACAACTCTAATTACATGTTGTAGTTACTAGAGATTGGTTGTTGATCCAGGGAGTTATTCAGATTTTTTTTTTCCTCTTAAGTAATTAAAATTGGCTTCTACCCCACATGTTTTTTTTTGCCTACCTCTGGATCAGCTTGCAGGGTAACAGGCTGGATTGGATGGACAAATGTCCTTTTTCAGCCTTATATACTATGTTATTATGTAAGGATGTATTCACATGGTAACGTATTATTAGACGTTATGGGGGTCATTTATAAAGCTAAAATATGCCTATATTAGTCGTATTTCAGGTGCAGATTGCATTCTGCAATTTTTCCCTTCTCACGCCAAGTCTAAAAAAGTGGGCGTGACATGGACGGGGACGAGGATGGGCTGGCAGGCCAGTCTCATTTACCATTTTCCATGTCTGTTTTAGGTGTAGAAAAAGGTCTAAATATAAGACAGCTGGGAAGCTGTCTTACATTTAAAAGCAGCGGTGGATCCGCCAAAGTTATGTAGAGGCCAGCGCCAGTTCATACCTCCTGCAGATCCACCGCCAGGTATAGGGGTTATTAAGACTGGCATCTAAAACACCGGTCTTAATAAATGTGCCCCTATATGTGTATTACAAGTGAAACTGTTGTTTAGTCACTTACCTCGGAAACAAGGTTTGGCTCCGATTTTTGTATAAATCTAAGTAGGGGAAGGATTCTACAGTAAATTTTTAGATACTGTACGTGCTTTGCACATAATATAGTTCAAATCACCTCTCCCAAAAACAACTACCTCCCATGTAAAGGGTGACTCCAGCTTCACAATATTTATGTGGTAATGTTAGGATAGATGAACAATATTGCATCAGTGTTGTTGTGGGTCTCTGCCATCTGCTGTTCTGTTGGTGCTTGCAATCTACTGCATGCACAGCAGTCTCTTCATTGTATACAGCCACAATGTCTACACACAGTAGTAGAGGTGATGCAGCATAACTACAGCTAAGCCTATTGAAGTGAATGATACAAGCATGAAATTTTACTTTTGCACTACCATAGCACCAACACCAATAAAATGATTGTTTTTCCTATCCTGACATTACCACAATAATATTGTGAAGCAGGAGTAATCATTTAGTCTATCTCGCACATAAAAGAGCATAATACCACCTACCATTTACCATTGAAAACACCACAATTTTTGTTTTAACAAAAATGTATTTACTTGACAACTCCAATTGGTCAATGTACCATATTTGTCAGACTATAAGACACACCGGACTACAAGACGCACCTATGCTTTGGAGCAGGGGCATAGCTAAAGGCTATGGGAAGCATAGCCTTCGTGCTGCCTAAAGCAAAAATTGAAACGCACCCTCCCCCTATGCAAGATTCCTGACCTAACCCGTTGCCTCCAGTGAGAGGTGTAACTTGACCAGCATGCACTTTCTATAACACCAGTGTCTTCTTATGCGGCACAAGGGTCTTTGGGCCCCATTGGGCTCCTGGGCCCAGTACCGACTGCTACTTCTGCACCCCCTATACCTACGCCACTGATTTGTAGGAGGAAAATAAGAAAATAAAAATCTTTTCATCATATCTCAGAGCTGACCCCGAAAATCAAATCCCCATTCTTCATCAGACTCTAGATCAGAGCCGTATTTGTGACTTTTTAACTCCTTAAGGACACAGCCTTATTTCACCTTAAGGACCAGGCCATTTTTTGCAAATCTGACCAGTGTCACTTTAACCACCTCCGGACCGCTGTACGCACAGACGCGTCCTGGAGGTGGTTGATTCATTCCGCCTGGACGCATATACGCGTCATCTCGCGAGACGCGAGATTTCCTGTTAACGCGCGCACACAGGCGCGCGCGCTCACAGGAACGGAAGGTAAGAGAGTTGATCTCCAGCCTGCCAGCGGCGATCGTTCGCTGGCAGGCTGGAGATGTGTTTTTTTAACCCCTAACAGGTATATTAGACGCTGTTTTGATAACAGCGTCTAATATACCTGCTACCTGGTCCTCTGGTGGTCCCCTTTGTTTGGATCGACCACCAGAGGACACAGGTAGCTCAGTAAAGTAGCACCAAGCACCACTACACTACACGACACCCCCCCCCCGTCACTTATTAACCCCTTATTAGCCCCTGATCACCCCTGATCACCCCATATAGACTCCCTGATCACCCCCCTGTCATTGATTTCTCCCCTGTCATTGATCACCCCCCTGTCATTGATCACCCCCCTGTAAAGCTCCATTCAGACGTCCGCATGATTTTTACGGATCCACTGATAGATGGATCGGATCCGCAAAACGCATCCGGACGTCTGAATGAAGCCTTACAGGGGCGTGATCAATGACTGTGGTGATCACCCCATATAGACTCCCTGATCACCCCCCTGTCATTGATCACCCCCCTGTAAAGCTCCATTCAGACGTCCGCATGATTTTTACGGATCCACTGATAGATGGATCGGATCCGCAAAACGCATCCGGACGTCTGAATGAAGCCTTACAGGGGCGTGATCAATGACTGTGGTGATCACCCCATATAGACTCCCTGATCAACCCCCTGTCATTGATTACAGGGGGGTAATCAATGACAGGGGCGTAATCAATGACAGGGGGGTGATCAGGGAGTCTATATGGGGTGATCACCACAGTCATTGATCACGCCCCTGTAAGGCTTCATTCAGACGTCCGGATGCGTTTTGCGGATCCGATCCATCTATCAGTGCATCCGTAAAAATCATGCGGACATCTGAATGGAGCTTTACAGGGGGGTAATCAATGACAGGGGGGTGATCAGGGAGTCTATATGGGGTGATCACCACAGTCATTGATCATGCCCCTGTAAGGCTTCATTCAGACGTCCGGATTCGTTTTGCGGATCCGATCCATCTATCAGTGGATCCGTAAAAATCATGCGGACGTCTGAATGGAGCTTTACAGGGGGGTAATCAATGACAGGGGGGTAAAGCTCCATTCAGACGTCCGCATGATTTTTACGGATCCACTGATAGATGGATCGGATCCGCAAAACGCATCCGGACGTCTGAATGAAGCCTTACAGGGGCATGATCAATGACTGTGGTGATCACCCCATATAGACTCCCTGATCACCCCCCTGTCATTGATTACCCCCCTGTAAAGCTCCATTCAGATGTCCGCATGATTTTTACGGATGCACTGATAGATGGATCGGATCCGCAAAACGCATCCGGACGTCTGAATAAAGCCTTACAGGGGCGTGATCAATGACTGTGGTGATCACCCCATATAGACTCCTTGATCACCCCCCTGTCATTGATTACCCCCCTGTCATTGATTACCCCCCTGTAAAGCTCCATTCAGATGTCCGCATGATTTTTACGGATGCACTGATAGATGGATCGGATCCGCAAAACGCATCCGGACGTCTGAATAAAGCCTTACAGGGGCGTGATCAATGACTGTGGTGATCACCCCATATAGACTCCCTGATCACCCCCCTGTCATTGATTACCCCCTGTAAAGCTCCATTCAGACGTCCGCATGATTTTTACGGATGCACTGATAGATGGATCGGATCCGCAAAACGCATCCGGAAGTCTGAATGAAGCCTTACAGGGGCGTGATCAATGACTGTGGTGATCACCCCATATAGACTCCCTGATCACCCCCCTGTCATTGATTACGCCCCTGTCATTGATTACCCCCCTGTAAAGCTCCATTCAGACGTCCGCATGATTTTTACGGATCCACTGATAGATGGATCGGATCCGCAAAACGCATCCGGACGTCTGAATGAAGCCTTACAGGGGCATGATCAATGACTGTGGTGATCACCCCATATAGACTCCCTGATCACCCCCCTGTCATTGATCACCCCCCCTGTCATTGATCACCCCCCCTGTCATTGATCACCCCCCCCTGTCATTGATCACCCCCCTGTCATTGATCACCCCCCCTGTCATTGATCACCCCCCCTGTAAGGCTCCATTCAGACATTTTTTTGGCCCAAGTTAGCGGAATTATTATTTTTTTTTCTTACAAAGTCTCATATTCCACTAACTTGTGTCAAAAAATAAAATCTCACATGAACTCACCATACCCCTCACGGAATCCAAATGCGTAAAATTTTTTAGACATTTATATTCCAGACTTCCTCTCACGCTTTAGGGCCCCTAGAATGCCAGGGCAGTATAAATACCCCACATGTGACCCCATTTCGGAAAGAAGACACCCCCAGGTATTCCGTGAGGGGCATATTGAGTCCATGAAAGATTGAAATTTTTGTCCCAAGTTAGCGGAACGAGACTTTGTGAGAAAAAAATTAAAAATATCAATTTCCGCTAACTTGTGCCAAAAAAAAAAAAATTCTATGAACTCGCCATGCCCCTCATTGAATACCTTGGGGTGTCTTCTTTCCAAAATGGGGTCACATGTGGGGTATTTATACTGCCCTGGCATTCTAGGGGCCCCAAAGCGTGAGAAGAAGTCTGGTATCCAAATGTCTAAAAATGCCCTCCTAAAAGGAATTTGGGCACCTTTGCGCATCTAGGCTGCAAAAAAGTGTCACACATCTGGTATCGCCGTACTCAGGAGAAGTTGGGGAATGTGTTTTGGGGTGTCATTTTACATATACCCATGCTGGGTGAGAGAAATATCTTGGTCAAATGCCAACTTTGTATAAAAAAAATGGGAAAAGTTGTCTTTTGTCAAGATATTTCTCTCACCCAGCAAGGGTATATGTAAAATGACACCCCAAAACACATTCCCCAACTTCTCCTGAATACGGCGATACCACATGTGTGACACTTTTTTGCAGCCTAGGTGGGCAAAGGGGCCCATATTCCAAAGAGCACCTTTAGGATTTCACAGGTCATTTACCTACTTACCACACATTAGGGCCCCTGGAAAATGCCAGGGCAGTATAACTACCCCACAAGTGACCCCATTTTGGAAAGAAGACACCCCAAGGTATTCCGTGAGGGGCATGGCGAGTTCCTAGAATTTTTTATTTTTTGTCACAAGTTAGTGGAAAATGCTGATTTATTTATTTATTTTTTTTTTCATACAAAGTCTCATATTCCACTAACTTGTGACAAAAAATAAAAACTTCCATGAACTCACTATGCCCATCAGCGAATACCTTGGGGTCTCTTCTTTCCAAAATGGGGTCACTTGTGGGGTAGTTATACTGCCCTGGCATTCTAGGGGCCCAAATGTGTGGTAAGGAGTTTGAAATCAAATTCTGTAAAAAAATGACCTGTGAAATCCGAAAGGTGCTCTTTGGAATATGGGTCCCTTTGCCCACCTAGGCTGCAAAAAAGTGTCACACATCTGGTATCTCCGTACTCAGGAGAAGTTGGGGAATGTGTTTTGGGGTGTCATTTTACATATACCCATGCTGGGTGAGAGAAATATCTTGGCAAAAGACAACTTTTCCCATTTTTTTATACAAAGTTGGCATTTGACCAAGATATTTATCTCACCCAGCATGGGTATATGTAAAAAGACACCCCAAAACACATTCCTCAACTTCTCCTGAATACAGAGATACCAGATGTGTGACACTTTTTTGCAGCCTAGGTGGGCAAAGGGGCCCATATTCCAAAGAGCACCTTTCGGATTTCACAGGTCATTTTTTACAGAATTTGATTTCAAACTCCTTACCACACATTTGGGCCCCTAGAATGCCAGGGCAGTATAACTACCCCACAAGTGACCCCATTTTGGAAAGAAGAGACCCCAAGGTATTCGCTGATGGGCATAGTGAGTTCATGGAAGTTTTTATTTTTTGTCACAAGTTAGTGGAATATGAGACTTTGTATGAAAAAAATAAAAAATAAAAAATCATCATTTTCCACTAACTTGTGACAAAAAATAAAAAATTCTAGGAACTTGCCATGCCCCTCACGGAATACCTTGGGGTGTCTTCTTTCCAAAATGGGGTCACTTGTGGGGTAGTTATACTGCCCTGGCATTCTAGGGGCCCAAATGTGTGGTAAGGAGTTTGAAATCAAATTCTGTAAAAAATGACCTGTGAAATCCGAAAGGTGCTCTTTGGAATATGGGCCCCTTTGCCCACCTAGGCTGCAAAAAAGTGTCACACATCTGGTATCTCCGTACTCAGGAGAAGTTGGGGAATGTGTTTTGGGGTGTCATTTTACATATACCCATGCTGGGTGAGAGAAATATCTTGGCAAAAGACAACTTTTCCCATTTTTTTTATACAAAGTTGGCATTTGACCAAGATATTTCTCTCACCCAGCATGGGTATATATAAAATGACACCCCAAAACACATTCCCCACCTTCTCCTGAGTACGGAGATACCAGATGTGTGACACTTTTTTGCAGCCTAGGTGGGCAAAGGGGCCCATATTCCAAAGAGCACCTTTCGGATTTCACAGGTCATTTTTTACAGAATTTCATTTCAAACTCCTTACCACACATTTGGGCTCCTAGAATGCCAGGGCAGTATAACCACCCCACAAGTGACCCCATTTTGGAAAGAAGAGACCCCAAGGTATTTCGTGATGGGCATAGTGAGTTCATAGAAGTTTTTATTTTTTGTCACAAGTTAGTGGAATATGAGACTTTGTAAGAAAAAACAAAATAAAATCATCATTTTCCGCTAACTTGTGACAAAAAATAAAAAGTTCTATGAACTCACTATGCCCATCAGCGAATACCTTAGGGTGTGTACTTTCCGAAATGGGGTCATTTGTGGGGTGTTTGTACTGTCTGGGCATTGTAGAACCTCAGGAAACATGACAGGTGCTCAGAAAGTCAGAGCTGCTTCAAAAAGCGGAAATTCACATTTTTGTACCATAGTTTGTAAACGCTATAACTTTTACCCAAACCATTTTTTTTTTACCCAAACATTTTTTTTTTATCAAAGACATGTAGAACAATAAATTTAGAGCAAAATTTATATATGGATGTCGTTTTTTTTGCAAAATTTTACAACTGAAAGTGAAAAATGTCATTTTTTTGCAAAAAAATCGTTAAATTTCGATTAATAACAAAAAAAGTAAAAATGTCAGCAGCAATGAAATACCACCAAATGAAAGCTCTATTAGTGAGAAGAAAAGGAGGTAAAATTCATTTGGGTGGTAAGTTGCATGACCGAGCAATAAACGGTGAAAGTAGTGTAGGTCAGAAGTGTAAAAAGTGGCCTGGTCTTTCAGGGTGTTTAAGCACTGGGGGCTGAGGTGGTTAAGTGCTGATAACTTTAAAACGCTTTGACTTATCCAGGCCATTCTGAGACAGTTTTTTCGTCACATATTGTACTTCATGACACTGGTAAAAAGAAGTAAAAAAAATGAATTTTTATTTATAAAAAAATACCAAATTTACCAAAAATTTGTAAAAAATTGCAAATTTCCAAGTTTCAATTTCTCTACTTCTGAAATACATAGTAATACCTCTAATATTTGAGAAATTTTCAAAAACCCAATTTTTAGGGACCAATTCAGGTCTGAAGTCACTTTGTGAGGCTTATATAAGTGTAACCACCCAAAAATGATCCCATTCTAGAAACGACACCCCTCAAGGTATTCAAAACTGATTTTACAAACGTCGTTAACCCTTTAGGTGTAACACAAGAGTTAGTGGCAAATGGAGATAAAATTTCAGAATTTAGATTTTTTGGCAAATTTTCAATTTTAATCCATTTTTTCCAGTAACAAACCAAAGGTTAACAGCCAAACAAAATGCTATATTTATTGCCCCGATTCTCTAGTTTGCAGAAACGCCCCATATGTGGCCGTAAACTACTGTACAGGCACACAGTAGGGCGTAGAGGGAAAGGTGCGCCGTATGGTTTTTGGAAGGCAGATTTTGCTGGACTGGTTTATTTACACCATGTCCCATTTGAAGCCCCCCTGATGCACCCCTAGAGTAGAAACTCCATAAAAGTGACCCCATCTAAGAAACTACACCCCTAAAGGTATTCAAAACAGATTTTACTAACTTTGTTAACCCTTTAGGTGTTGCACAAGAGTTATTTCCAAATGGGGATGAAATTTGAGAATTTCAATTTTTGGGCAAATTTTCCATTTAACCCATTTTAAAATGGAAGATTAAATGGAAGATTAAAATGGCAGATTTGCCAAAAAATTGCTTTTTTGCCACCGTTTTTATAAAATTTTACCGTGTTCATCTGATAGGGGGGTATTTTTATAGCGCAGATTCTTACGGACGCGGCGATACCTAATATGTCAACTTTTTTTTTTTTATTTATGTTTTACACTATATTATCTTTTTATAAACAAAAAAAAATACATTTTAGTATCTCCATAGTTTAAAAGTCATTTTTTTTGTTTGTTTTTAGCCGATTACCTTAGGTAGGGGCTCATTTTTTGCAGGATGAGTGGACGGTTTTATTGGCACCATTTTGGTGGGCATATGACTTTTTGATCGCTTGCTATTACAATTTTTGTGATGTAAAGTGACAAAAAAGAACTTTTTTTTGCACCGTTTTTGTTTTATTTTTATGACCGTGTTCATCTGAGGGGTTAGGGGGTGTATTTTTAAAGAGCAGATTATTAAGGACGCGGCGATACCTAATATGTCAACTTTTTTTTATTTATTGTAGTTTTACTAAATAATATTTTTGAAATAGTTTTAGTGTCTCAAGTCTGAGAACCAGTTTTTTATCCGATTGTCAGTAGCTAAATTGGGATATAAATTTAGTACTCCATGGAAGTGTGGTACTCCCTGAAGCAACCAGTAATGCAGAGGCCCGGATGATCGGGGCACATGTCACATTGAGTGGTGGTGTCCTTCCGTATCCCCCTCCTGTGACACACTCTGCACTTTTTTGGGGTCCGTCCCTTCTTTCCAGTATGGGGGACCACACCTGGAAAGTGTTGGCCAGGGACGATCCGGGGCGCCTACAGTTCCCGAGGTACTCCGGCCTGCTCTTTCCCGGTCAGAAAAGATCAGGGCCTTGAGGACTGCCTCATAGAACTGAAGTAATGTCCCTGTGTTGCCAGCGCTCCGGGACAGCACAAAAGAGTTGTACAAAGCAACCTGTACCAAGTATGTACATAAAAGGTTCGGACCGCGCGTATCATAAATATAAGGTATAAAACAGATTATTTTCTCTTCCTCCCTTCAAAAAGGTACCGAGGTCTGCAGATCTCCTACTGATGGATATCCTGCAACTTACAAAGAAAAACAATAGGGTAGATCCGTATGGTTGTACTGCCCTGTGATGCACAGATTGTACTTACACGGCACTCCACCAATCACAAGCGTATCACAGATTTCCTCTGCAAACTAGTTGGTTCTCCGCAGTGAAAATGCATGCTCACACGCTGGTACACAGGGCTCAAACACGGACTTGATTACAGCATACACCTGGTGAGTCTGCTGGGATTCCCAACTTCTTTTGGTTCAAAATTTTCTAGGTACTTCAGATCAAACAGGGGGATCAAACTTTGCACAGCTACCACAGGTCATGCAATCTCCAAGTTCTGGAGATTGCATGACCTGTGGTGGCTGTGCAAAGTTTGATCCCCCTGTTTGATCTGAAGTACCTAGAAAATTTTGAACCAAAAGAAGTTGGGAATCCCAGCAGACTCACCAGGTGTATGCTGTAATCAGGTCTGTGTTTGAGCCCTGTGTACCAGCGTGTGAGCGTGCATTTTCACTGCGGAGAACCAACTAGTTTGCAGAGGAAATCTGTGATACGCTTGTGATTGGTGGAGTGCCATGTAAGTACAATCTGTGCATCACAGGGCAGTACAACCATACGGATCTACACTACTGTTTTTCTTTGTAAGTTGCAGGATATCCATCAGTAGGAGATCTGCAGACCTCGGTACCTTTTTGAAGGGAGGAAGAGAAAATAATCTGTTTTATACCTTATATTTATGATACGCGCGGTCCGAACCTTAAATGTACATTCTTTGAAAGTGTGATCGACCCCACAACACTCCTCGGACCTGCAGCAGTTTTTTGCGGACTGGTGATTAAGTATATATTTTAACCTGTACCAAGTAGACTGCAACATTTTTGTACCATGCCCGGGTTTTGCGCATGGCATTATATGGCTTGAGGACTTGATCAGAGAGATCAACTCCTCCCATATACCGATTGTAGTCGACGATACAATCGGGCTTGAGGACCTTTGCCGCGGTACCTCACACAGTATTCCCAACTTCTTTTGGTTCAAAATTTTCTAGGTACTTCAGATCAAACAGGGGGATCAAACTTTGCACAGCTACCACAGGTCATGCAATCTCCAAGTTCTGGAGATTGCATGACCTGTGGTGGCTGTGCAAAGTTTGATCCCCCTGTTTGATCTGAAGTACCTAGAAAATTTTGAACCAAAAGAAGTTGGGAATCCCAGCAGACTCACCAGGTGTATGCTGTAATCAGGTCTGTGTTTGAGCCCTGTGTACCAGCGTGTGAGCGTGCATTTTCACTGCGGAGAACCAACTAGTTTGCAGAGGAAATCTGTGATACGCTTGTGATTGGTGGAGTGCCATGTAAGTACAATCTGTGCATCACAGGGCAGTACAACCATACGGATCTACACTACTGTTTTTCTTTGTAAGTTGCAGGATATCCATCAGTAGGAGATCTGCAGACCTCGGTACCTTTTTGAAGGGAGGAAGAGAAAATAATCTGTTTTATACCTTATATTTATGATACGCGCGGTCCGAACCTTAAATGTACATTCTTTGAAAGTGTGATCGACCCCACAACACTCCTCGGACCTGCAGCAGTTTTTTGCGGACTGGTGATTAAGTATATATTTTAACCTGTACCAAGTAGACTGCAACATTTTTGTACCATGCCCGGGTTTTGCGCATGGCATTATATGGCTTGAGGACTTGATCAGAGAGATCAACTCCTCCCATATACCGATTGTAGTCGACGATACAATCGGGCTTGAGGACCTTTGCCGCGGTACCTCACACAGGGACAGGGGTGATGCCGTTACCATGAATTGTGGACAGTACAAGGACATCCCTCTTGTCCTTATATCTGACCAGCAACATGTTTCCAGTGGTAAGGGCACGGGTCTCACCCCTGGAGATAGGTAGGGAGGCCGCGTTGATTTTTTCGCACGGTCCCACAAGCGGACGTGGATCTGGCGGCGAGGGACTGGAACAAGGGGATACTAGTATAAAAGTTATCCACGTACAGGTGGTAACCCTTATCTAGCAGTGGGTGCATAAGTTTCCCGCTAACACCCAGAGTGGGGGGGGACATTCTGGGGGTTGAATACGGGAAACTCGCCCCTCATACACACGAAACTTGTAAGTGTACCCTGAGGTACTCTCACAAAGTTTGTACAGCTTCACGCCATACCTTAGAGGGAACATACTGGCGGAAAAGGAGTCTCCCCTTGAACGCAATGAGAGACTCATCAACCGCGACCTCCCTTCCAGGTACATAGGCCTGTACAAATTTGGCCCCAAAGTGATCGATGACCGGCCTGATTTTGTACAGGCGGTCATAGGCAGGATCACCTTGGGGGGGACATGCTGCATTATCTGAATAATGCAGGCATTTCCGGATGGCCTCAAACCGGGAGCGTGTCATGGCCGTACTGTAAAGTGGGGCCTGGTAGAGGACGTCCCCACTCCAGTAATGCCTGACACTAGGTTTCTTGACTAGACCCATATGCAGCACGAGGCCCCAAAATGTCCTCATCTCGGCTGCACTGACCGGAGTCCAGCCACCGGACCTAGCCAAAAAGGAGCCCGTGTGTTGAGCAATGAACTGTTGGGCGTACAGGTTTGTTTGCTCCACCATTAGATTTACAAAGTGGTCACTGAAAAAAAGTCGTATTCAGTGAAGCCCACTGTGGAAATCTGGATTCCTGATTGGCCTTCAAAATCAGGAATCAAGGGCTCATAACGCTCTGGGGTACACCAGACAAGTTCACCTGCAGGGGGCTCCGGTGGATTTAACTGGTGGGCCGGAAAACTAGTACGAGCCCCAGAGCTGCTCGTACTAGGGTGGGCCACAGGGTCCCTAGCATGGCGGTCCCCTTGCTCCGCCTGGCGGCGTCTATGCCGCCTTGGGGGCTCATCATCATCGCTAGATGATGAGGAGGACGCGGATGACAAAAGGAAAGTGGGGTCATCCTCGTCCTCACTGGGACTCTCGGACTCGGAGGCAAGCTGGGCGTATGCCTCTTCAGCCGAGGACATCCGGCAGGCCATAGGGGAGTGTGTGTTTGCGTGTGTGTGCGTGCAAATCTTTATTCAGTGTGCCTGTGTGTGGGGGCACAGGTGTTCGCAAACTATCCCTAACAGAAAAAAAAAAAAAGACTAACTAAAAAAAAGGGGAAAAAATGTGAACAAATAAAATAAAAAATTCTAAATCGCTGATCCACCATCCGAAGTTGATCAGCGGTGGGGTGTGCGATGCGCTAACAGTGGCCGGAGGCTAAGAGTGCCGGCCAGTCAGCGTACGCCCAAAAAAAAAAAAAAATTGGCTGCACCCCAAAAAAGTTGTGGGGGGGAGAGGGGGGGCAAGCTGTGGACCCCAGACACCCAATTTAGGGTGATGCAACCAAAACATTTTTTTTTTCTTCAACTTACTTTCCCTAAATATCCCTGCCTAATCTAACTTGTCCCTAGCCTTTCCCTAAATACCTGGTGGTGCTGGGGGTGCTGGCTGGATCCTGGGCTCTGAACAGATGGGGGGTGCTGGCTCAGACACATGCAGCGCTCCTCTCTCCTCGGGCTCCGGACTGAAAAGGAGGAGGAGAGGAGCGCTGCGATGATTTGAACCTCCCGCCCGCCCAGCCGACCAATGACAGCGATCCTGAGAGGTGATGTCACCATCACCTCTCAGGAACTAAGGATGGTGATTGGTGGTGTATTATCACACCACCGATCACCATCCTGTTCCGGGTTATCGGGTCCCCAGAGACCCGAATAACCCGGAAACGCAGCAAACCGCAGGTCTGAATTGACCTGCGGTTTGCTGCGATCGCCTACACAGGACCCCCCCTCACATTTAGCCAAGGTGCCTGCTCAATGATTTGAGCAGGCACCGGGTTCCGATCACCGCCCGCCGAGCGGCGGTGATCGGAAATACATAGGACGTACCGGTACGCCCTGTGTCCTTAAGGATCGGGAAATCAGGGTTAAACAGGTTAAACTCCACTGAGATAAAACTTTGTCACAAGTGGCATTTTCTTGTTGCCCTTGCCACTTTCTGAATGGTGAGGGCTAGGGCCAGTGAGCCCTGCAATTTTGTTTAAAATGTTATTTTTTTATTTTATTTATCTTCATTTTATATTCTGGCGTAAATTAAGACAAAAATCTACAGCAGTTAACATCACTGTTTAGCTTGCTGTTCTTCTGAACCCTCAGAAGAACAGAAATTATTTTTAAAAACTGATCTGTTAAGTTGAGCATCAGTTATGATCAGTTTGTATCAGTATCACTTCCATCAGAGATTAGTTATTTTTGGCTGGACAAAAAGTACTTTTTGCAGGACTTTTTCTCCCATCAAAAATAACTGATCTCTGATGGAAGTAACACAAACTGATGTTAAACATAGAACCAGTTTATTGAAATGTTTCTGTTCTTCAGATGGATCAGAACAATGGAAAGATAAACAGTGATCTGAAATCTAAATACAGCTAAATAAAATATCCAGTCATATAAAGGACACTTTAGAGCTTAGTTATGCAATCATGTCAATGCCAGGCGGGGGCATACACAGATCTCACAGGGCCAAATAGTAAAAATAGTATGCTCCCCATCCCACCCAGTTTTGAAAGCTGTCATCTTGGAACCAAGTAAATTTTTTCAAATGGGTGCATGTGACATATCTATCTGATAGAGAATTCATTGAGTAATCCAATTCTATGACATACCTTTATTCCTGCTAAAGTTATCAACAAATTTCTATTTGTTACATACACAGATATGGCTGCAATATTACCATGCAAGGAGAGGAAAGAGATTGTGCTGATCTCCAGGAAGAGCAGTACCTGAGTCATTTCAAAGCCCCACACCCAAAACACACCACCCATTTGACATGGCACAGTTGGAAAATTGCTTGCCAAATTTTGCCAAACAGGTAAGGTGTTCGAACAGCCAAAAAGAGTGGGGTGAGTCGAAACACCATCAGGCAGATACACTGGCTACACAAAATTGCCACCCATATAAGATCCAGTTGCTGCATCATCTTAATGAGGAAGATCCTGATTGCCATGTTGAAATTGCGGAATGGGTGTCACTGCAATATCAACGGGACCCACATTTTGCAGGACAAATGAGCACTAGAGCTCCATTCAATATCCCTGAGACTAAGAATGGCAAGTGCCATTCCCCAAATGAAACAAATGGATAACATATTTCAAGTGCAAGAAGCTCAGAATCTATGTGCTAATACAAAATCAAGTTCATATAATTAATGAGCCGTGTTACAGACACATGAATCAAAGCCATGAAAACAACCTTACTCACTAAATTGCTGAAAATGAAGACTACTGCAACACATTTTATATGCATGACTCAAAGAATTATAAACCATGAAAAATCACTCAGGTGACAACTTACATGGGTTGTGAACATTCCTGAAGATTGCAGGCTCTTCGAATGGGCTTTAACTTTGGAATCGATTCACATAACTTCTTATGTACCATTTTATGGTCCGATTTTCTCCGACACCCGTATTTTGTAAATTGATTACCTTAAACATTAAATGATGTGTTATATGTAAATTCTAGAATAAATGCATAAACATTATATATATATATATATACACACACATATAATATATGGACAGGTTACACACTATTTACTGAAATTAACCCTTTCAGGACACAGCTTGTATTGGGAAACAGGAAAAAAAATCTTTTATTGGGCAAAATAGAAAAAAAGATTCAACTCTGCCACTGTTTTCTGGGTTTTGATTTTATGCCATTTACTGTTCACTAAAAATGACCTTATTCTGTTAGTATGATTAGAGTGTCACGGTGGGGAGTGGGGGAAACCCCCCACCGAGCGATGTTAAAGGGATAAGGAAGCTGCTAGGCCAGGACGACAGGATCAGGGAGCAGGTCACCTCCTAAAACGTCCCTAATACTGACCCTGACTCCTAACTGTATGAGCCAACCCAGATGGTAGGAGGGCTCATACTCCGGAACCTCGGGTCCCTACTAGCCCTCAGGAAATCCCTGGACTAGGAGCAGGGTAAGACGACCTGTTCCTCCACATCACGGAGGAACAGGAGTCTCAACTGACAAAGCTGCAAGGAGAAGGGAACATATACAGCATATGGATATGGCAGGTAAGTGAAACCAGTTCCACACCTACCTGCCACAGACACACTGACTGGAACCCGTGCACAAGTGCTGATGTCCACAGCAACATAAAAGGACAGAGCACACATCACAAATCATACAGGAAACCAGAACACCATAGCTGCAATAAGGTGAGACAGCACAAGAATATAAACTTAACATCATGACATTTACTTATGACCACAAGGGTGGCCCTCACTGGAGAAATGGCATAAGAAGACCAGGAGGATGACTCCAGCAAACAGCATGGCTGGAGTACCCCTCAGCATCAGGCATCCAGTGGAAGCTAAATAGCCCAAGCAGCCACACCCACTCACACACACCAGGATGGGAGTTAACCCTTCCCACACCAGACAGGGGAAAATGCACACACAACAAAACCCCGTGCACACCAAACAGGGAAAGTGCACACATACACTACACAGGTTGCGAGAGGCAACCACATGCATAGACAGCGAGCAGCCCAGCAACCAGCTAAGGCTGCTAAACTGCCAACAACATCATGTTGCCAGCGGCAACCACAGGTGGGGCAAACAACTCACAGCCCTCACCTGCGGTGAACAACCAAACTGACCGCTGGCAACTGCATGCGGGTCTAAGAGTCCCGACCATGAACATAGTCGTGACATAGAGAGATACCAAATTTATATGATTTTTTAATTATGATTTACCCCTCCTGATGTAATAGTACATCAACTGGGCACAAGAGGTGTATGAAGCAGTTTCATCATATAAACCCATTCCATGACCAATCCCGATCTTTTAACCTTTCAGATGATGATGGTAACAATGGCACCTTAGAGGTTATATATATATAATTGTAATATGTTAGTTGGATGCACAGGATGGTTGAACCGCCAACCAGGGTGCTCACAGTCTTGCAGCGTCACCCCGCTGCTAAAGAGGACAGAAATATAGAAAAAAATGACTGGGCACACCTAGGATATTTAGTAGCTGATATTTATTGTTACTCAATTATAAAATATGAATCCAATAGGGGGATATACAACATATAATTTAATAGTATATAATTTAATGGTTAAAACGTTACCTCTAGATAAAACAATATTCAAGGCAGATATTCTGTGAATTCTGCGGCCGAGGTGCTGCTGAATTGGTCACCCAATTGTAATATTGTGACCCAACAGCCTCATCTCAGTCGCAACATGGACAGAAGTGCTGAATGGGGAATATGTGGCAATAAATAGATAATCTAACACAATGTTAATACTGCTTGTTAAGTGACAGATGAATTATGAAGTGTAGAATGTATATACACCGGATGATGTAAAAAGTTGTCCTCAAGAAATCCAGATATAATCAAGTCCCACTAATGTTGGTAGCCAATTTGGATTAAGAAATGATACTGTACAGTAAATTTGCGGTAATCAGATGCAGTGATACTTTGCTCCGTCACTGACTCAACGGCGTCCCGCTTTCAGTCAGAAAAGGAATCCAGCAATAGGCAATAGTTAGTGAAGGAACGCTCTTACCAAGGTTGGAGGGATCTCACAGGTAAGAGAAACCTCTGCCGTCTGTCGAAACTTTTACTCCCGATTTTCTTGTTGCGGTCAGGTGCAAACCCGTAGTCAGTAGTATGGATCACCTGCTAGCAGTTGGATTTTCTGCACGAGGTCCCGCTTGTTGAGATCTGGATAAGATGTCCCAGCTTTTCGGGCAAAAGTTTCAGACCAGGCTTTATTTCGTAAGGCGGCTCAGAGTTGTTCCTTGATAAGTTCAATGCGGTGCACTCGCATAAAGTTGGGGGGTCAGACCAGACGCGTTTCGGGGCTAGAGTATCCCCTTCCTCAGTGGCTTATCCGACCTCCCCAAAAGACCCTTCTTTTATACTCAGCAAAGGAGAAAAAACCCGGTTCGGATTCTGGTTCCGGAGGTCCTGTGAAGGGCGTTTTCCAATCAGGAAATATTTCCATTATCACTGTGATATAGCGGATTTTCGTATTCTATTTCTTTGACATTGGTGTGTATCCACATATATAAACTCATAATATCTTGTGCAGTTGATATGTTAAGTGAACAGTAATAACTTTATGTGTCATTGCGATTCCCCTGCGCTTTTATAAAACGCCCGAACAATAGCACAGTGACTATTATAAACGTAAATAGATAATCCATCATATATAAACAGCATTTTAAAAGTAGTGTCAACATTTGTATATAATAGAAAAAGGAGAAAATTAAGAATTTCCTAATTAAATAAATGTTAGGAGAACATGTGTACTACAAAGCTATCAACATAAGTATTGGTACGATAAACAGGTTATATATCTATATACCTATAGCCTCTATGTATAAATATTTAATATCGCTTATTAATTTATTAATTTATATGAAGTCTTCTCTAAAATTCCAAAAGACATGAAGTGAACAATCTATGTATTTGATGATGACCGGAAATTTGCATAAAGTAATAAAAACATATATAAATATTTGGTTCATTTTCACAATATATTTTTGAAAAATATATTTCTTAACATTTTTTTGTTCATTTTCAAAACATATTTTTGTATATAAAAACCATCAATATATATTTCTAAAAAACAAAATTTGTATATATGGGTCATAAACATAATAAAAAATATATAATGTTAAAAATGTTAATAAATATATCTCTAATATTTATAAAATTCAATAATGATCCCATAAACTCCCAAAAAAAAGGTAAAAGTTCATAAATATTCATAAAAAGATAAATTACATAACGAATATTTTTGATTATTTTTAAAAATTATTTTTGATTCTTTAAAAAAAAAAAAAAATTTTTTTTCCCAAAAAGAACTTATGCTGTATAGCACAGCTCACTCTCAAAGGCAGGCCCCAACCCATCCCTGATGGTTTAAATGCAGAGTATGAAATTTTTGGCTTTTTATAAATATGGGTTGGGGCCTGCCTTTGAGAGTGAGCTGTGCCGAGTAGCTTTATGCCCCGGCTGGCTCCCCCTCGACGGCAGTCCCTTATCTTACAACATCGACTGACTGGGCATGGTATTCAATTGAATTTTCTATACAGCATAAGTTCTTTTTGGGAAAAAAAATTTGTAAAAAATTTTTAAAGAATCAAAAATTTTTTTTAAAAATAATCAAAAATATTCGTTATGTAATTTATCTTTTTATGAATATTTATGAACTTTTACCTTTTTTTTGGGAGTTTCTGGGATCATTATTGAATTTTATAAATATTAGAGATATATTTATTAACATTTTTAACATTATATATTTTTTATTATGTTTATGACCCATATATACAAATTTTGTTTTTTAGAAATATATATTGATGGTTTTTATATACAAAAATATGTTTTGAAAATGAACAAAAAAATGTTAAGAAATATATTTTTCAAAAATATATTGTGAAAATGAACCAAATATTTATATATGTTTTTATTACTTTATGCAAATTTCCGGTCATCATCAAATACATAGATTGTTCACTTCATGTCTTTTGGAATTTTAGAGAATACTTCATATAAATTAATAAATTAATAAGCGATATTAAATATTTATACATAGAGGCTATAGGTATATAGATATATAACCTGTTTATCGTACCAATACTTATGTTGATAGCTTTGTAGTACACATGTTCTCCTAACATTTATTTAATTAGGAAATTCTTAATTTTCTCCTTTTTCTATTATATACAAATGTTGACACCACTTTTAAAATGCTGTTTATATATGATGGATTATCTATTTACGTTTATAATAGTCACTGTGCTATTGTTCGGGCGTTTTATAAAAGCGCAGGGGAATCGCAATGACACATAAAGTTATTACTGTTCACTTAACATAACAACCCCACAAGATATTATGAGTTTATATATGTGGATACACACCAATGTCAAAGAAATAGAATACGGAAATCCGCTATATCACAGTGATAATGGAAATATTTCCTGACTGGAAAACGCCCTTCACAGGACTTCCGGAACCAGAATCCGAACCGGGTTTTTTCTCCTTTGCTGAGTATAAAAGAAGGGTCTTTTGGGGAGGTCGGATAAGCCACTGAGGAAGGGGATACTCTAGCCCCGAAACGCGTCTGGTCTGACCCCCCAACTTTATGCGAGTGCACCGCATTGAACTTATCAAGGAACAACTCTGAGCCGCCTTACGAAATAAAGCCTGGTCTGAAACTTTTGCCCGAAAAGCTGGGACATCTTATCCAGATCTCAACAAGCGGGACCTCGTGCAGAAAATCCAACTGCTAGCAGGTGATCCATACAACTGACTACGGGTTTGCACCTTACCGCAACAAGAAAATCGGGAGTAAAAGTTTCGACAGACGGCAGAGGTTTCTCTTACCTGTGAGATCCCTCCAACCTTGGTAAGAGCGTTCCTTCACTAACTATTGCCTATTGCTGGATTCCTTTTCTGACTGAAAGCGGGACGCCGCTGAGTCAGTGACGGAGCAAAGTATCACTGCATCTGATTACCGCAAATTTACTGTACAGTATCATTTCTTAATCCAAATTGGCTACCAACATTAGTGGGACTTGATTATATCTGGATTTCTTGAGGACAACTTTTTACATCATCCGGTGTTTATACATTCTACACTTCATAATTCATCTGTCACTTAACAAGCAGTATTAACATTGTGTTAGATTATCTATTTATTGCCACATATTCCCCATTCAGCACTTCTGTCCATGTTGCGACTGAGATGAGGCTGTTGGGTCACAATATTACAATTGGGTGACCAATTCAGCAGCACCTCGGCCGCAGAATTCACAGAATATCTGCCTTGAATATTGTTTTATCTAGAGGTAACGTTTTAACCATTAAATTATATACTATTAAATTATATGTTGTATATCCCCCTATTGGATTCATATTTTATAATTGAGTAACAATAAATATCAGCTACTAAATATCCTAGGTGTGCCCAGTCATTTTTTCTATAGTTATATATATATACTCTGCCCTATGAAAAATCGTGGGGCTCTCATCAGATACTGTGACAGTCTGGAGTCTTATGAAGGACCCCAGGCCTGTCAAATTGAGCTGCCTGCAAAACTGTGTCTGTGATACAGCCTAAGGCTACTTTCACACCTGCGTTCAGGTGTCCGCTCGTGAGCTCCGTTTGAAGGGGCTCACAAGCGGCCCTGAACGCAGCCGTCCGGCCCTAATGCATTCTCAGTGGAGGCGGATCCACTGAGAATGCATCCGTCTGCCAGCGTTCAGCCTCCGCTCCGCTCAGTGAGGCGAGCGGATCTGTCCAGACTTAAAATGTAAGTCAATGGGGACGGATCCGTTTGAAGATGACACAGTATGGCTCAATCTTCAAACGGATCCGTCCCCCATTGACTTTCAATGTAAAGTCAAAACGGATCCGTTTGCATTATCATGAACAAAAAAAAAAAAAAAAAAAAAAAAAACATTATTTGTTTTTTTTTTCATGGTAATGCAAGCAAATCCGTTCTGAACGGATCTAAGCGTTTGCATTATAGGTGCGGATCCGTCTGTGCAGATACCAGACGGATCCGCACCTAACGCAGGTGTGAAAGTAGCCTAACAGACACAGTTTTTACGCCCCACCCCTTGGTGTTTTTAATCAGAGTAACAATGGAGCTGGACCCTCCGTGTTAGAGTAGGTCCCACCTGATAAGAAGCTACCTTGTCGTCTGGTAGGTGGGCCCAACATATTTTCAATAATATGCGCTAAGAGCTTCTTCACTGCTTATCAGTAAGTATTGGCATCATGTATTTGACCCTGTTCACACATTCACCTGTTCACTCAGTCTTAGTGCATTCAGTAGTGTGCTGCTACTTTGTTTGCTGTATTATTGCCGGCTATACTGGGAAGTCATAAATGCAGGTATTAAAAAGCTGAGACTTTCGCCAATATGTTCCGGTCAGGAAAATATCGGAGCCCTTCATGCACCACGTCACGGTCACTCAGCATGGCAAAGGGTTCCTACCACTACTCTGACTATGGTGTGAACAGGGTCTGAGGGTGATGGAATCCAGCTCACAGCAAAGCTTCCACACAACTGCCCAGCAAGGATACTGGTGCAATGTGAACAAGACCATACTGTGAGCCACACCCATATCAGACCCTGTGAAGGAGGTATAACAGGTGCAAAAGAGTGTTGGAATGCCAGGTAAAGGCACACACACTACAAATCAAACAAAACAAAAACACCAAAAAATAGTGGCAATTTTGGAGGAGCTGCTCAGCCCCTGACACGGTGGCGTGTCTAGATTGGGGGAGCAGCCCAGCCGCATGTGGACCGCAATTATCGACTATCCCCAGCAAAATATGCATACAATGGAGGACGTCGGCGCGGTCCACATGCACCACAAGGACAAGCTACAGGGAATGTAGCAAAGCATCATATGAGACACCAAGAGAAAATGCACCAAACAAATAAGCTACTGACTATACTGGGAAGTCATAAATGCAGGTATTAAAAAGCTGAGACTTTCGCCAATATGTTCCGGTCAGGAAAATATCGGAGCCCTTCATGCACCACGTCACGGTCACTCAGCATGGCAAAGGGTTCCTACCACTACTCTGACTATGGTGTGAACAGGGTCTGAGGGTGATGGAATCCAGCTCACAGCAAAGCTTCCACACAACTGCCCAGCAAGGATACTGGACCCTGTTCACACCATAGTCAGAGTAGTGGTAGGAACCCTTTGCCATGCTGAGTGACCGTGACGTGGTGCATGAAGGGCTCCGATATTTTCCTGACCGGAACATATTGGCGAAAGTCTCAGCTTTTTAATACCTGCATTTATGACTTCCCAGTATAGTCAGTAGCTTATTTGTTTGGTGCATTTTCTCTTGGTGTCTCATATGATGCTTTGCTACATTCCCTGTAGCTTGTCCTTGTGGTGCATGTGGACCGCGCCGACGTCCTCCATTGTATGCATATTTTGCTGGGGATAGTCGATAATTGCGGTCCACATGCGGCTGGGCTGCTCCCCCAATCTAGACACGCCACCGTGTCAGGGGCTGAGCAGCTCCTCCAAAATTGCCACTATTTTTTTGGTGTTTTTGTTTTGTTTGATTTGTAGTGTGTGTGCCTGGACCCTCCGTGTTAGAGTAGGTCCCACCTGATAAGAAGCTACCTTGTCGTCTGGTAGGTGGGCCCAACATATTTTTGATCAATAATATGCGCTAAGAGCTTCTTCACTGCTTATCAGTAAGTATTGGCATCATGTATTTGACCCTGTTCACACATTCACCTGTTCACTCAGTCTTAGTGCATTCAGTAGTGTGCTGCTACTTTGTTTGCTGTATTATTGCCGGCTATACTGGGAAGTCATAAATGCAGGTATTAAAAAGCTGAGACTTTCGCCAATATGTTCCGGTCAGGAAAATATCGGAGCCCTTCATGCACCACGTCACGGTCACTCAGCATGGCAAAGGGTTCCTACCACTACTCTGACTATGGTGTGAACAGGGTCTGAGGGTGATGGAATCCAGCTCACAGCAAAGCTTCCACACAACTGCCCAGCAAGGATACTGGTGCAATGTGAACAAGACCATACTGTGAGCCACACCCATATCAGACCCTGTGAAGGAGGTATAACAGGTGCAAAAGAGTGTTGGAATGCCAGGTAAAGGCACACACACTACAAATCAAACAAAACAAAAACACCAAAAAATAGTGGCAATTTTGGAGGAGCTGCTCAGCCCCTGACACGGTGGCGTGTCTAGATTGGGGGAGCAGCCCAGCCGCATGTGGACCGCAATTATCGACTATCCCCAGCAAAATATGCATACAATGGAGGACGTCGGCGCGGTCCACATGCACCACAAGGACAAGCTACAGGGAATGTAGCAAAGCATCATATGAGACACCAAGAGAAAATGCACCAAACAAATAAGCTACTGACTATACTGGGAAGTCATAAATGCAGGTATTAAAAAGCTGAGACTTTCGCCAATATGTTCCGGTCAGGAAAATATCGGAGCCCTTCATGCACCACGTCACGGTCACTCAGCATGGCAAAGGGTTCCTACCACTACTCTGACTATGGTGTGAACAGGGTCTGAGGGTGATGGAATCCAGCTCACAGCAAAGCTTCCACACAACTGCCCAGCAAGGATACTGGACCCTGTTCACACCATAGTCAGAGTAGTGGTAGGAACCCTTTGCCATGCTGAGTGACCGTGACGTGGTGCATGAAGGGCTCCGATATTTTCCTGACCGGAACATATTGGCGAAAGTCTCAGCTTTTTAATACCTGCATTTATGACTTCCCAGTATAGTCAGTAGCTTATTTGTTTGGTGCATTTTCTCTTGGTGTCTCATATGATGCTTTGCTACATTCCCTGTAGCTTGTCCTTGTGGTGCATGTGGACCGCGCCGACGTCCTCCATTGTATGCATATTTTGCTGGGGATAGTCGATAATTGCGGTCCACATGCGGCTGGGCTGCTCCCCCAATCTAGACACGCCACCGTGTCAGGGGCTGAGCAGCTCCTCCAAAATTGCCACTATTTTTTTGGTGTTTTTGTTTTGTTTGATTTGTAGTGTGTGTGCCTTTACCTGGCATTCTAACACTCTTTTGCACCTGTTATACCTCCTTCACAGGGTCTGATATGGGTGTGGCTCACAGTATGGTCTTGTTCACATTGCACCAGTATCCTTGCTGGGCAGTTGTGTGGAAGCTTTGCTGTGAGCTGGATTCCATCACCCTCAGACCCTGTTCACACCATAGTCAGAGTAGTGGTAGGAACCCTTTGCCATGCTGAGTGACCGTGACGTGGTGCATGAAGGGCTCCGATATTTTCCTGACCGGAACATATTGGCGAAAGTCTCAGCTTTTTAATACCTGCATTTATGACTTCCCAGTATAGTCAGTAGCTTATTTGTTTGGTGCATTTTCTCTTGGTGTCTCATATGATGCTTTGCTACATTCCCTGTAGCTTGTCCTTGTGGTGCATGTGGACCGCGCCGACGTCCTCCATTGTATGCATATTTTGCTGGGGATAGTCGATAATTGCGGTCCACATGCGGCTGGGCTGCTCCCCCAATCTAGACACGCCACCGTGTCAGGGGCTGAGCAGCTCCTCCAAAATTGCCACTATTTTTTTGGTGTTTTTGTATTATTGCCGGGTAGCTTGCACCTGCGATTTGTCTCTGGAGGTGCTGTTCCGTTTTTTGGTTACAGCCTAACAGGCAGCCAGTAAAATCTCAATAGATTGCAATAGTATTAATTTGCAGTCTATGGTACAAGAAGTTAGAAGATTACAAATTCAAGTCCCCCAATTATGTGAAAAACAATGTTTTTAAAAGAAATAAAAAAAAACACAAAAATATTACATTCAAATCATCCCTTTTTCAGAATTTTATATTATAAAAATAATCAATAAAAATAAACACAATAGTTATCACAGTATCTGAAAATGTCAGAATTCTTAAAATATAAAATATTTTTCCTGCATACCGTAAAGGGAAAAAACAAACAAAAGAAGAAGTGTTTTAACCAAAACTATAGAAAAAAATAGAAATGTAAAAGACAGATAAAAGCAACCAAGCTGGAGACAGAGAGACTTATTGCCAAAGAGAGTAAGACTAACCCTAAAATGTTTTTCAGTTACCGGTATATAAATGGTAAAAAGCTTAAACCCGAAAGTGTTAGCCCTTTAAACAGTGATGAGGGAGGCGTTGTGGTGAGAGATGAGGAGAAAGGGAATATATATATATATATATATTTTTTTTCTAAGAGATGCTATCCTGGAGTGTCCCGATGAAAATATGAGTATAATGCTGTATCAGCACAGCTTCTTGAAGGATCGGTCCTGTCAGACTAGTTTAATCAGTTTCTATGAGGAAGTAAGTTTTAGACTTAACCAGGATGGCATATAGTTTGAGTCAAAGGATGGCATATACTTTGAATTCTCCAAAGTATTTGATACTGTGCCACATAAAAGGTTGGTATTGTAAGACAGTGACTGGAAAAGTAGTAGAAAATCGCTATATTTTGCATAGGCTTCTGTTTACAATGTACTAGACTACAGGAAGTGGATATCTCAACTAGGACAGCTGGGTGAGATATCAGAAATCCAGGAAAGATAGGTTGCCTTAGCAAAACATTGTTTGCTGAGGACTTTGGTTAATGGTGTTGTCGGGCCTGGATTTTTATAAAATGATAAGCAGGTTGGTAGTGGGGCTCCTCATTCCCTTCCTGTCCAGAACAGGTTTCCTATAGAGCTCTCAGCCAGGTGATGGAGCTCCGCTGGTTGAACAGACCGTCTTTCATCATTACTGCTGAAGTCTGCTAAAAAGGACACTAAGTTTACTTTGTGTTGTGTAGTGTGGCTTAGGCTACTTTCACACTCGCGTGGTGCGGATCTGTCTTGTATCTGCACAGACGGATCTGCACCAATAATGCAAACGCTTGTATTAGTTCATAACGAATCTGTCTTGATTTACAATGAAAGTCAATGGGGGACGGATCCGTTTTCAATTGCACCTTATTGTGTCAGTGAAAAATGGGTCCGTCAGACTGTCTAAAAAACGCAACAGAGACCAAACAGAGCCAAACTGATGCATCTGAACAGATCCTTTTTTATTCAGAATGCATTGGGGATGAACTGATCCGTTTTGGGCCGCTTGTGAGAGCCCTGAAACGGATCTCACAAGCGGACCCAGAGACGCTAGTGTGAAAGTAGCCTTAGTTAGTGCTCAGCCGAGCAGGAATTTATTTTTGTGTTTTGCCTGAATGTAAAAGTCTTATATTTTGTTTGTGTATGAAAATAAAGAAAACAGGCAAATCCCTGTGTGAACTGTGCCATGGTGTCACTGTCTCTGACTGCTGTGCCTATCCCTATTGAGCTGACCCCCACAATGTATATAAAATGAGAATGCTTGGACTGGGAAAAATGTGTGTATGTGGGTAAGTAACTGGCTCAGTGATAGAAAACAGAGGGTGGTTATTAACAGTAAATACTCAGCTTGGGACACCACTAGTGGGGTACAATAGGGGTCAGTATTAGGCCCTATTCTCTTCATTATTTTTACTAATGATCTTAGTTCTGGGCTCCTGTGAACAAGGCAGACATAGCAGCGCTGGAGAGGGTTCAAAGAAGGGCAACTAAAGTAATAACTGGAATGGGTGGACTACAGTACCCAGAAAGATCAAGATTATTTATTTTAGATAAAAGATAACTATGGGGGAGATCTAATAATTATGTATAAATATATCAGGAATCAGAGATCTCTCCCATAATCTATTTTTATCCAGGGCTGTGACTGTGAGGAGGGGACATCTTCTGCGGTTTGTACACAAACATAGAAGAGGATTCTTTACGGTAAGAGCAGTGACACTATGGAACTCTCTGCCTGAGGAGGTGGTGATGATGAACTTAGTAAAAGTGTTCAAGAGGGGTCTGGATACATTTCCGTAGTGTAATAATATTACAGGTTATAGTTACTAGAGATGGGTTATTGATCCAGGGAGTTATTCCGATTGCCTGCTTGGAGTCGAGAATTAATTAATTTCCCCTAAAATAAGGAAAATTGGCTTTTACCATACAGGGTTTATGCCTTCTTCTGGATCAGTTTGCAGGATAACAGGCTTAACTGGATGTATGCAAGTCTTTTTTCATCCTTCAGAGGATGACTGGCATCTGAGGGGTTAAACTGCTGGGATCTGTGTTATCTCCAATCCCAGCAGTGAGAGTCAGAAGTCTGCTGTATAGTACAGTCAGCACCCACAAGTGTAAGAACAGTTCAGCATAACTTCGATTCTGTACACATAACTTATATTACTTATTCGTCATCAGGTACATAGGCAGGGGCAGATTGGTAACATAAAGTAGCCCTAGAAAAAAAAATTAAAGTGGTGCTATGTTGTAGGTGGGTCCAAATTGAAAGAAGACGGGCCAAAACAAGTAGGCGGGGACAACCAAAGTGGGCAAGGCCTGCAATACCACAGTGCAGCATACAATACTGCCCCAGCAGAACCAAATAACACAGGACTGTACAAAATACTGCCGCCCCAGCCACAGTATTCAATTGTATCACCATCATGAGGACGTTAATACAGTTCAGGAGGGCACCTGCGGCCAATGAGCTTCAGATCATTATGTACCTGGCCTGCGGCCATCTAGAAGGCTTGGGAGGCCCCCTGGGAAATTTCCCTGTAGGGTCCATGGCCCATCCGCCACTGTACATAGGACTTGGACACTGGTGTAACAGTATATCAGATGGTTTATAGGTCTGTGAAGTTTAAACAGTAAAAATATAAAATTTTTACTATAATTTGCTAAACACAATAATATATTTCAGTTCTAAAAAGCAGATAAGCAGAATGATTACCTCCTCCGCACGGTTTGGAACAGGGAGTCCATTTCTTTAAAACCCACTCAACCACATCCTCTTCCAGTACATAGTTGTTACCTACATTTAAGGTATCTTCATGTATCATGTACTTATAAGACAATGAAATTCTAACACTTCCATGAGGAATCACCTGAAATACAGAGAGAATGCATTTGCATATCAAGCACAGAAAATGTTGCTAGCTACCATGTAAATGTATGTCAATGTATAAACTACAGATTTCCCTGCAAAAAATAAGCCTTTACACAGCTCCTCAGATACAAATATAAAAAAATTTGCGGATCATAATATCGCAACGCAAAGAATTAAATAGTATTTTCAATGTTTTTTTTTAAGTATTAAAGCACAAGAAAAACTATATAAATGGGTATCGCTGTAATCATACTGACCCAGAGAATAAAGGTAACAGATCAGTTTTACTGCATAGGGAACATCATGAAAATAAATCCCATAAAACTATGGTTGAAGTTTTTTCCAATTCCATCACATTTGGAATTTTTTTCAGCTTCCCACTACAATGTATGCAATGTAAAATGGTGCTAGGGTGTTATGGCTCCAGTAAAGCATGGATTAAAAAACCAAAAATTGGAAATCGGTTCAATCCTTAAAGGGAACCTGTCACCGGGATTTTGTGTATAGAGCTGAGGACATGGGTTGCTAGATGGCCGCTAGGACATCCGCAATATCCAGTCCCCATTGCTCTGTGTGCTTTTATTGTGTAAAAAAAACGATTTGATACAAATGTAAATTAACATAAAAGAGTCATATCTTACTTGTGTGACCAGAGAAGAGTCATATTTTCAAGCTCTGACTCATCTCAGGTTAATTTGCATATGTATAAAATCAGTTTTTATATACAATAAAAGCACACAGAGCTATGGGGACTGGGTATTGCGGATGTGCTAGCGGCCATCTAGCAACCCATGTCCTCAGCTCTATACCCAAAATCCCGGTGACAGGTTCCCTTTAAGGGGTTAGAGAGCATCTGTCAGCAGATTTGTACCGTTGAAACTGGATGACCTGCTTGACAGCTGAAGGCATCTATGTTAGTCCCATGTTCATATGCGCTTGCATTGATGAGAAAAATTAAGTTTTAATATATGCAAATGAGCCTCTAGAGCCCTCTGCGCTTTTATTGACTGAGTCAGGCAGTGTAAATATCATCGCGCCTTGCCCTGTCATACTGAAGAGGGTGTGGAAGTTGCAGAGAGGCCAGAGCCTCTAGGTATAAAAGCAATGCCCTCGTTGCTCTTAGAGGATTATTTGCAAATTTTAAAACTTCATTTTTATCAGCAATGCGGGCAAATATGAGACCAACACAGGTGCCTTCTGCTGCCAAGTGCACATGCAACAGGGCAGCCAGTTTCATATCTACAAATCTGCTGGTAGATGCCCTCTAATGTAATTAAACTAGAGATAAGTGAACCTTTTAAGAATCGAGTATGTCTAGTATGCTACTTTGGGTTTCTTTGTAATACATATGTGATGTCTGGGGAGTAATCTCTCATCACGGAGAGCAACAAGTATGTGTAGTATGTGTGCAGAATATTGTTGGCAGGCAATGTCCCTCTGGGTTTCTGGGAAAGATATTCAGATTAGCTTTCCTAAGCCCATCTCATCCCAGCTAATCTAAGATGTATTAATTTTCATACATTTTCCCAGAAACCCAGAGGAACACTGACTGGCTTACTATACACCTCATGCATATTCGGTGACATACATAGGAAGGAATAGTACCCCAACCGAGGCTTCTCAGGATAGCCAAACAGCACAGCAATAGATAAAAATCTTAATATGAAAAGGCACTGATAAAACAGTTCAAGGCTACCACTGACAACTTAGTGGACAATGTATACATTTTAACTAAAGAAACTTCAAATTTGTTTCGGGTGTGATTTGTCAAACTTTTTGAAAAGTTAAATTCAGACCTGAATTGATTCTGAACTAATCTAATATGCTCCAAAAAGTCTACAAATTGTTGTATAACACCTACTAGAATCATATTTATTCTAAAAAGCCTCAATAAACAAACATGAGTCTAGAAGAGAGACTCACTCACCCAATATTCAACTGAAAGTGAGGCAGGCAATCTAATTTTCCATCCAAAAAAACTAGAATACAACACCCTGAATTACAATTCTCTCAATAAGACATAGAAGCTACCTCTGCTTACAGAAAGACAAAAGAACCAGAATGTCTCAAGAGAAAATTGGCTTGCTTAGCTGACTGGCCTTGGGAAGTACTCCTTGTGGTGATCTTTATTACTAAGGAGACCAAAAGATATTCTTCAAGACTATTGTATACCAGAAACTCTGCTCTCACTTTCTGGGAACAATAGATGCAAATTTGCATATCTTAATTCTGCTGGCATCAGATAGGATATCCCCTCTTTTCATTTTTTCTTTTTACGCACGCTAATATTTGGGTTTCTGGGAAAGAATTTCAAATTAGCTTTTCTTCAAAAAAATAAATAAAAGAATGTTAATCCTATCTAGCTTTTCTTCTAAAGAAGCAAAAACGCTAATCTTATCTCATGCCAGCCGATTTTAACATATATACATTTGCATATATTCTTCCTTAAAACCAAGATTAAGGTCACCTGGCATACAATACTCATCGTGCATATTTTTCTGGTCTCCCTAATAATAAAGTTCAACCCAAAGCAAGGCACTTTTCTCTTGAGATATTTCAGTTCTCTTGTGCATCTGGAACGAGAGCTAGCTTGCATGTTTCATTGAAAAAAGTGTAATCCTGGGTGGGATTAAAAAAAGCAGCATATTCTTCCAGTCACTGTTCAGCGTTTAACCCCATAAGGACCCATGACATGCATGTACGTAATATCTGGCCGAGACTTAAAGACCAGTGACATACATATACTTCATGGTGATCAGCGGCAGGGGTCCGGCAGTCACTGATAGCCGGACCCCTGCTGTATGCGGCGGCATCGATGAAAACACTGATGCCGGCGCATTAACCCTTGCACTGCCGCAGTCAGCGCTGACCGCGGCATGTGCGTTGTATGGAGAGGGAGCTGCCATCAGGTCCCCGTGCTGTTGTGACGGGGACCTGATGGCAGGGAAGGCAGCCCAATGCCTTCCTTAGGCATCGTGGCTGCCTTCCGTGACAGCCTGTGAGATCCAGCCCCCTGGATCTCACATGCAAGCAGGCTGAAGTGTATTACAGTATGTAATACACTTACAGCCAATGCATCACAATACAGAAGTATTGTGATGCATTGTGAAGGGGATCAGACCCCCAAAAGTTGAAGTCCCAAAGTGGGACAAAAAGTAAAGTAAAAAAAAAGTTTTACAAAAAAATGTTTAAGTTTCAAGTAAAAAAAAGTGTCTTTTTCCCAAAATAAAGTAAAAAAAATAGGAAAAAATAGGAAAAAAAAAGAAAAGTAGACATATTAGGTATTGCTGCGTCCATAACGACTGGCACTATACACAAATCACATGACCTAACCCCTCAGGTGAACACCGTCAAAAACAATTAATAAAAACTGTGCTAAAAAAAAAAAATTTGTCACCTTATATAACAAAAAGTGTAATACCAAGCGATCAAAAAGTCATATGCACCCAAAAATACTGCCAATCAAACCGTGATCTCATCCCGCAAAAAATGAGACCCAAACTAGGAAAATTGCCCAAAAAAAATAAAAAATATGGCTCTCAGAATATGGAGACACTAAAACATGAATTATTTTGTTAAAAAAAATGCTATTGTGTAAAATAAAATAAAAAGTACACATATTAGATTTTTTACACGTCCATAAGAACCTGCTGTATAAAAATATCACATGACCTAAACATATATTTCATGGTGATCAGCGGCAGGGGCACCGTAAAAAATAAAAAGTGTCAAAAAAGCAATTTTTTGTCACCTTACATCACAAAACGTTTAATACCAATCAATCAAAAAGTCATGTGCACCCTAAAATAGTGGCAATCATCTCATACCTAAAAAAAAATAGCCCCTACATAAGACAGTCGCCAAAAAAAAAAAAATAATATATGGCTTTCAGAATAACCAAACAACCAAAAAAAGTCATATTTGGTATTTTCGCATCCCTAACAACCTGTCTATAAAAATATCACATGATCTAAACTGTCAGATGAACATTGTAAATAAAAATAAAAACGGTGCCAAAACAGCTATTTTTTGTTACCTTGCCTCACAAAATGACACAACAAAAAAGGAGTGCGTGACACACCAATGTAGAAAAATGCAAATCTATTTTATTAATGTATCAATAAAAATGTACATGGTGCATAATACATATAAGTAAATGAGCAGGGACAACCACAGTCCTATATCGCCCTACTATCAGCCCAGACACATAAATCGTGATAATGATATCTCAATTGCGTAGTACAGAAAGTATAAAAAATATATCCAAATGGATGTGATGCAGCAAAAAACAAGAGATATATTGGAACTAAGTACGTGCCCCAAAATACTGAACGGCAATGCTACCTAGGTCCAGAACAGACACGTCTAAATATCAGGCGGTGCACAAAGTAATGAGGCTACATACCAACAAAGCTGGAACTGACACCAGGGCAATGGCGCTCCTCGACGCGCGTTTCGCGTGTTGTTCGCTTCCTCAGGAGGAGTTAAATGTAATATAGAGCAACCAAAAATCATATGTACCCTAAAATAGAACCAACAAAATTGTCACCTTATCCTGTAGTATCCAAAATGGGGTCATTTTTGGGGAGTTTCTACTCTAGGGGTGCATCAGGGGGGCTTCAAATGTGACATTGCAACTTAAAATTATCCCAGTGAAATCTGCCTTCTGCGTTCCTTTCCCTCTGCGCCCTGCCGTGTGCCTGTACAGCAGTTTACGACCACATATGGGGTGTTTCTGTAAACTACAGAATCAGGGAAATAAATATTGAGTTTTGTTTGGCTGTTAACCAGTGCTTTGTTAGCAGAAAAAAAAAAAAATGGATTAAAATGGAGAATCTGCCAAAAAAGTAAAATTCTGGAATTTCATCTACATTTTCTTTAATTCTTGTGGAACACCTAAAGGGTTAACAAAGTTTGTAAAATCAGTTTTGAATACCTTGATGGGTGTAGTTTCTAAAATGGGGCCATTTATGGATGGTTTCTATTATGTAAGCCTCACAAACTGACTTCAGAACTGAACTGGTCCTTAAAAAGTGGGTTTTGGATTTGCTTCTAAATTTCTAAGCCTTCTAATGTCCCAAAAAAAGAAAATTTAATTTACAAAATGATCCAAATATGAAGTAGACATATGGGAAATGTAAAGTAATAACTATTTTAGGAGGTATCACTATCTGTTTTAAAAGCAGAGAAATAAAAAAAAAAAGTATAAATAAAAATGAAATATTTTGACTCAAATTTACCACTGTCATGAAGTACAATATGTGATGAGAAAACAATCTCAGAATGGCTTCGATAAGTAAAAGCGTTTTAAAGTTATCTCCACATAAAGTGACATGTCAGTTTTGCAAAAAAATGGCCTGGTCCTTAAGGTGAAAAATGGTAGGGTCCTTAAAGGGTTAAATAAACTTATGTAGCAAAACTAGGAACATAGCTAATCCAGCTTCACATCTGCAACTAGCTCTTTCAGGACAAAAGCTTGTTTCAAAGCAAATAATCATTCTTTTTTAGTTTAGAGGCATTGGAGGGACCTCTGGATGGGCACAATTTCTTATGGAGACCAGTTAAAGGGCATCTGTCAGCAGATGTGTACCTATGAAACTGGATATTCTGTTGCATATGATCCTAGAGACAGAGTACAGTCACAAAAAAGCTTCTATTTCAGTGTCAGGGACAGTGAGGCTAATGTCACGGTCCTAACTGGCTGGACGTTAGGTCATCTGACAGCCTATCTGTTTTCACTTGTTGCAGTGTTGTTGTTGGTAATGACCACACCTCTTGTCTCAGGTGTAGCTTGGGGTCATTACTGCTCCTCTATTTGGTCTGGACTTACACTGTGGTCCTCATTTGAGTTCCTGCTCATCCATTTTCTATTGAAGATAAGTGTACTTCTCTTGGTATTTTGTTGCTCCTAATTGCTTGTTTACTAGGCCTCAGGGAGATGCTGGTTCGTTCATCTGGGAAGGAACCAGTAGTCTCAGACCCTGTTACTAACCCTATGGATTTTCAGGGTTACTAGGGCCTAGGTTTCCAGTGTATGAATATTCCCACCTTCAGGGTCTATTCATACTGACAGGAGTCAGGGCTAGGTTTAGGGTGTCCTTAGGTGGTCACCATTTCCCTTTCCCTAGCCTTGAGGCCTAGTTCCTGGTCATTTTCCTTTTGTTGTCATTCTGGTGTTCCTTCCCTCCCCCTACAGTGTGACAGCTAAAGACTAGAAAGAAGCACGGAGCGGAGGCTGGGTGTGCTAGACAGTGCATTCTAGCTGAGAACCACAAATGCAGCTACCTGCAAGAATATTTTTTTCCATTTGAACATAAATACAGCTTTTTGTTAGGTGTGGGTGGGGAGGAATAAGCTCAGTACTGCTGCACAGCATATGTTTTACACTCTAGAGGGTAATGTTTTAAGCCTCAGTGAAAAGACCTGAAATAATAGTCCAAAATCTGGGATAGGCATCTCCATGTTGTTCTAGCGGTTTGCTGTTTACAAAAATAGCAGTACAAGTGTACAATGCGTGTTTTTCAATCCAGAGGGTAGTGTTTTAAATTTCAGAGTAAAAACACAAGAAATGCTAGGCTGAAATCTGTGATAGGGCATCTCCAGTCTTTTATTTTGCAAAAATAGCAATAAAAGTGTGTAACGAGTGTTTTACAATACAGAGGGTAACATTTTAACTCTCAGTGAAGACACATGAAATAGTAGTCATAATTGTGGGACTGAGCATCTCCAGACAACTCAAATGTTTTTGTTTTTTTTGCAAAAATAGAAGTATAAAATGCTTGTTTTTCAATCCAAAGGATAGCATTTTAAATCTCAATGAAAACAACTGAAATAGTAGTCTGAAATCTGTGACAGGGCATTTCCAGACAGTTCAAGGGTTTGTATGAAAGGGGGGGGGGGAGGATAATTTCATAGTAGCCCAACAGCATAAAAGCTCAGTAGCTCAAAAGCATAAAAGCCGTATTCAGAATCTGCATATTTGAACATACATAAGACATTATGCCCAAATCTTTTAGTGGTGCTGATATTGTAGTATTTCCAAAGTAAATTGTCAGTAGCAGTGTCTTCAGTGTGTTTGTAGAAAGGAAAAGTTCCAGAAAACAGACTTGGAAACTGTTCCATACTTTGTGTGACTGTGTACATTAGGCCAAAAATGTCAGGAATACGAAAGGGTTTCAAACTAAAGTCCCAGGGCCAGTCCCTGTCCTCCCAGAGCCAGAATGTGGGTAGTAGCAGCACCATCTATCCGCCCAGAAGTAGTAGTAGTAGTAGTAGGCTGAAGTTCTCCCTAGCTTACGAAAGGCGAAACATATCAAAAGAGGATCGCAGCAGAATGACATGGAGGTGACTCCTGAGTCTGATACCGTGCTTTGGAGCCAGGGGTTACAGCATTCCTCCTGCTTCAACTCCCTGCAGCCCCAAAGAAGCCTTTCAATGTCAACCTCTCTCTCTTTAGCACCCCTTCCTAACGGGGCGCCTTCTTTTTTCCGAAGAGGCAAAAAACACCAAATCACCTTAAGGCATAGAGAGTCTTCCCTGTTGACAACTGGTGTGGGAGCAATCAGTTTGGACTGTCCTGAGGAGGAGGTTCAGGAGGGGAAGACCCTATGGGTAGCTGTGTTGGTGTTTGGTGGTGGCAATAGTGGCACTCGTAGCCACTGTATCATAAGTAAGGGCAGTGGCAGTCAGAACATAATACAGAGCAGGGAATGGGGAGGGGGCAAAGAAGCCCACCATGATATATCAGAGTCTGATAAAAGTGGCAAGGAGGGAGAGGACTCAGATGATGATTGTGTATTGCAGAGGACCTAGGAGAAGAATTTGGGTGCCAAAGAGGAGGAGGGGAAATATGACGAGAATGGTTGTGGTGGCAATAAATAGTGGAGAAAATGTATAGCTAATATCTCCAAAAGAACTGGAAGGGCCAGATCTGCTTATATTGTGTTCAGCTTGGGAACTGCTGATGCTGCTAATACTGTGGGCACAGGCGCAAAGCTTGCCATACCCACTCCAAGCTCGGCTTCCACTAGCTCTGTGTGAGCAGCTCCCGTACGGCGCAAAAACCACAGCCGTGTGCAAGATCTGCAGGATAAAATAAGCTATGAGCGTTGAAACACAAACATAGGTATGAGAGCTCTATTGCAGCACATGAGGTGGCATCACCGGATCCTTTGGGAAAATAGAACTGGCCAGCATTCTCAAGCAGAACAAGTTTGCCCTCCTTATCCTCTCTTGTTTGTTGCAGCCAGGCTGCACCCCAAGCAATACAGTGTCCTTGTCATTGTCATCAGCTTCTTCTCCTGCTAAGACCCCACCTCCTCCTTGTTCTCCACTCCATTGTGAGGCATTCATAACGTAATATGCGGCCATGAAAAAACTATTGTCACCCAGCAACTAGCTTGTCTACAAGCTGAATCCCCACCTGGTCAAGTTGCTGGTTGGCTCCCATAACAGGTAATTATCCGCCTCCTTCACTTCTAGTGATCATTTCATTGGGGCCATGCACACATCTATATTTATATTATTGGCTGTCTATACATTTAAATATGAAAAAAATGTTTTAAGGGTTTAACCCCTTCCTGACATATGGCGTAATAGTATGTCACGGCAGCAGGTGCGTTCCTGCATTTTGACGTACTATTACGTCATGGAGATTGGGCGGGCACCGGAGCGGTGCGCGCCCGATCACTGCAGGGGCCCGGCAGTCCCTGGGAGCCGAGCCCCTGCTGTATCCGTCGGCATCGCTGTACAAGCCGATGACGGTGGATTAACCTCTTCTATGTCGCGATCAGCGCTGACAGCGGCATACAAGGGTTTAGCGGTGGGTGAGGGAGCCCATCGGGTAACCCGCGATGCTATGGCGGGGACCCGATGGGTAAGAAGGCAGCCCGATGCCATGCAGAGGCTGCCCAATGCCTTGCACGGCATTGGAACCTGCCTTCTACGGGTGCCTAGGAGATCCAGCCTCTCCTAGGCAACCTGTTAGTGTATTACTCCGTGTCATACACTAACAGGCAATGCATTACAATACAGATGTATTGTAATGCATTGCAGAGGGGATCAGACCCAAAAAGTAAAATCCCAGAGTGGGACAGAAATAAAATAAAAATAAAAAAAGTCAAAAAAAATTAGTTTTTAATTAAAAAAAATGTAATTTCAAGTAAAAAAAATAAAAAACATCCCTTTCCCCTGATTTTATATAAAAATATGATAGGATATAAAAAAGGAAAACACACACATATTAAGCACCGCCGCGTCCGTAACAACCGTAATATATCACATGATCCACTCTGTCCAATAAACACCGTAAAAAATAATAACTGTTTAAATAAAAGCTATTTTTGGCACCTTACATCACAAAAAGTGCAACACCAAGCAATCAAAAAGGTGTATGCCCCCCAAACTGGTACCAATAAAACCGTCACCTCATCCCGCAAAAAAAGAGCCCTTAGCTAAGACAATTGTCCAAATTTTTTAATTACATTTTTAAACTATAGCTCTCAGAACATGGAGACAAAAAAACATCATTTTTTTTGTTTCAAAAATGCAATTATTGTGTTAAAGTGAAATAAATAAAATAAAAAAAGCATACATATTTGGTATAGCCATGTCCATAACAACCAGCTCTATAAAAATATCACCTAAGGCTGGGTTCACACCGGCGTTGCGGAAAAATGTGCGGGTGCGTTGCGGGAACACCCGCGATTTTTCCGCGCGAGTGCAAAACATTGTAATGCGTTTTGCAATCGCGTGAGAAAAATCGCGCTTGTTTGGTACCCAAACCCGAACTTTTGTGAAGAACTTGGGATCGGTGTTCTGTAGATTGTATTATTATTATAACATAGTTATAAGGGAAAATAATAGCATTCTGAATACAGAATGCATAGTAAACTAGCGCTGGAGGGGTTAAAAAAATAAAAATAATAATTTAAATCACCTTAGTCCACTTGATCGCGTAGCCCGGCATCTCCTTCTGTCTCCTTTGCTGAACAGGACCTGTGGTGAGCATTAATTACAGGTAAAGGACCTTTGGTGACGTCACTCCGGTCATCACATGATCCATCACCATAGTAAAAGATCATGTGATGGATCATGTGATGACCGGAGTGACGTCACCAAAGGTCCTTTACCTGTAATTAATGCTCACCACAGGTCCTGTTCAGAAAAGGAGACAGAAGGAGATGCCGGGCTACGCGATCAAGTGGACTAAGGTGAGTTAAATTATTTATTTATTTATTTTAACCCCTCCAGCGCTATTTTACTATGCATTCTGTATTCAGAATACTATTATTTTCCCTTATAACCATGTTATAAGGGAAAATAATAATGATCGGGTCTCCATCCCGATCGTCTCCTAGCAACCGTGCGTGAAAATTGCACCGCATCCGCACTTGCTTGCGGATGCTTGCGATTTTCACGCAACCCCATTCACTTCTATGGGGCCTGCGTTGCGTGAAAAACGCAGAATATAGAGCATGCTGCGATTTTCACGCAACGCACAAGTGATGCGTGAAAATCACCGCTCATCTGAACAGCCCCATTGAAATGAATGGGTCGGGATTCAGTGCGGGTGCAATACGTTCACCTACCGCATTGCACCCGCGCGGAAATCTTGCCCGTGTGAACGCAGCCTAACTCCTCAGGTGAGCACCATAAAAAATTTTTTAAAAAAACGTGCCAAAAAAGCCATTTTTTGTCACCTAACATCATTTAAGGTGCAACACCAAGCGATCAAAAAGGTGTATGCCCCCCCAAAATAGAACCAATCAAACTGCTATCTCATCCCGCAAAAAATGAGATCGGTCAAAAATTTTTAAAAACTATGGCTCTCAGACTATAGAGACACTAAAACATCATTTTTTTTGTTTCAAAAATGCTATTATTGTGTAAAACTTAAATAAATAAGAAAAAGTATACATAATAGGTATTGCGACATCCGTAACGACTTGCTCTATAAAATTATCATGTGACCTAATCCCTCAAGTGAACGCTGTAAAAATAAATAAATAAAAACTGTGCCAAAACAACCAATTGTTTTGGTTACCTTGTCTCAAAGTGTAATAATGAATGATCAAAAAATCATATGTACCCAAAAATGGTACGAATTTTTTCCCCAAAAATGCTTTATTATGTAAAATTGAAACAAAGAAAATAGCGCATGATCTAACCTGTCAGATGAACGTTGTAAAAAATAAAAAATAAAAACTGTGCCAAAACATCAATTTTTTGGTTAAGTTGCCTCAATTTTTTTTTATATAGAGCAATTAAAAATCATATATACCCCAAAATAGTACCAATTAAATTGTCACCTTTATCCCCTAGTTTCCAAAATGGGGTCACTTTTGGGAGTTTCTACTGTATGGGTGCATCAGGGGGGCTTCAAATGGGACATGGTGTCTAAAAACCAGTCCAGCAAAATCTGCCTTCCAAAAATCATATGGCGCTCCTTTTCTTCTGTGCCCTGCCGTGTGCCCTTACATCAGCTTAAAATCACAAGTGGGGTGTTTCTGTAAACCTCAGAATCGGGGTAATAAATGTTGAGGTTTTTTGGGCTGTTAACCCTCGATGTGTTAAAGAAAAAAATGGATTAAAATGGAAAATCTGCCAAAAAAGTGAAATTTAGAAATTTCATCTTCATTTTCCTTTAATTCTTGTGGAACACCTAAAAAGTCAACAAAGTTTGTAAAATCTGTTTTAAGTAACTTGAGGGGTGTAGTTTCTACAATGGGGTCCTTTATGGGGGTTTCTATTATATAAGCCCCAAAAAGTGACTTCAGACCAGAACTGGTCCTTAAAAAGTGGGTTTTGGAAATTTTCTTACATTTTTTTTAGAATTGCATCTAAAATTCTAAGCCTTCTAATGTCCTCAAAAAATTTAATTACATTTACAAAATGATAACATAAAATAGACATATGGGGAATGTTAAGTAATAAATATTTGAGGTATCACTTTCTGTTTTAAAAGCAGAGAAATAAATATTTAGAAAATTGCGAATTTTTCAATTTTTTTTTTACATTTTGACTGTCATGAAGTACAATGTGTCACGAGAAAAAAATCTCAGAATGGCTTTGATAAATAAAAGAGTTGCAAAGTTATTACCACATAAAGTGACACATGTCAGATTTTCAAAAAATGGCCTGGGCAGGAAGGTGAAAACTGGCCCGGGGTAGAAGAGTTTAAGGAATATTGAAAAATGTTTTCCAAACAAATAACTCAGCAGGTAAAAAAAACAGTATTGCATAGCAATAATTATTGTCTAAAATATTTATTTTGTGTCTTTGTGAGTTCCTTCGTATTATACAGTTCTAATTCTTCATTGACATAATCAACTAATGTTGCTTCACAAAATTATAAAAAGATTACAAGCATGAATCTCTACCTGACAGATATTTAATGAAATAAATGTTAGGGACTTACAAGAATTACAATTGGACTCCTCAAAGGCCCCATAGTCTGAATTGTTTCTCGATTGTCATCATTGCGATATTCCCATTCAATACCCATTTTTACAAATATTTTTGAATCCTGTAGACTCTCATTGTCATCATTTAAAATGAGCTTTCCAGTTGCCTGATTTCGGATAGCTGGACATAAAAGTAAACAAAAAATTACTAAACATAAGCCAAGACTGTAATTCCTTACCAAATACAGAGTAAAAACTTTACATACTGTTATACATACTGTTATACTTAGCAAATTATGGCAACTCAATGTTACTGGGTGTTGGAACAATGTTAAATCTAATGCATCAAAAGTCATATATTTCTGGCTGGGTATCCATTTTTTATGTTGTATTTGCAGCCAACACCAGTTATTGATTTGGAAATGGGAGAATAGTCAGCTTTTCCTTAATAAAAATATTTCTTTCAAGTTTATCACAGATATTCATTAAAACAAATATATAAATATGTTGACGAAATGTGTAGAGTACAGACATCATAAAATATTCTTGCAATAGATTCTAACCACACTGTGTTCAGACGCACCTAAAAAAATCAACAAAATAGGCATCAGCGTGTCCTAAAATGCTCCCACAATTACAATACCAATATATTTTTACTTTGTGGTAAACAAAGACATTTAAAAAAATATATCACAATTTGCCATTTTTTGGTCAACTTGTCCCCCACAAAAAATGCATTAAAAACTGATCATTCTAAATACTGCTCCGTTGACTTCTCTTCTGGTCCGAAAACCAGAAAAGGGTCTAAAAGTGGGCTAACGGGAGAGTATAATGAATAAAAGTACACAAATCTCTCTCCCCACCATTTGTTCTTATATTCCATGGGCCACTTCAGGCCTGCGACCTTTGCAGCTGGGACCTTTGCAACGGTTTGCACAATACAGTGACATCATCACTCTCGTTTGCACTGCTGATAGCAGAGGCCATAGGCTGGAAGAGGGTTGTACCCCGAGTTACTCCTTTTCTCATGAGAATGGGTTTAGTGAGTGTTAATTTTATTAATTTTTTGGGACTCTTTCATTGCGTTGGAGCTGCCTTATGAGACACTGACTGTGGGAGCCGCTAAAAAGGAACTTTTACTGTGTTAGGAGACTAATCAGGAGCATGTTTATTGTGCTGGTACATAGGCGCACTATTATTGTGTGGAGGGCACTAGTACTGTAAGGGAAAATTATTGTGGCAAGACAACATAAGTGTGTTGGGACACTATTACTGTGTGGGAGCACAAGTAAGGCAATATTACTGTTCTGATGCCAATAATGGTGCACTATTACTGGGTTGGCCACAAAGGCACATTACAGTGTGGGGATTTATTATTAGTTTGACAATATGATTTTTATTTAATCCTTAGAGGACTGGGTGATTTTCCATTTTTCACTCCCCACCTTCCCAGAGTCATAACTTTTTTTTATGAGGGTTTATTTTTTGTGGGAAAAGTTGTACTTTCTAAAGGCCCCATTTATGGTTGCATAAAATGTAGCGGGAGGCGAGAAAAAAAATCCAAATGGGGTGTAATTGGAAAAAAAACAATTCTGTCACAGTTTTGTACGGCATTCACTATGTGGTAAAATTGACCTGTTAGCTTCATTTTTCAGGTCAGTACAATTATAACAATGCCACACTTGTATAGTTTTTCTTGCTGAAAAAAATTAAAACCATGAAAAAAAAATTCGTTTTTTCATTACCATATTCTGACCCATATAACTTTTTTGTAGTTAAGCATATGGGATGATTTTTGGAGGGGCAATCTGTACTTTTCAGTGATTTTAAAGTGTGTGTGTGAGACCTTTTAATCACTTTTTATAAAAACATTTTTGGGGAGTTGAAGTGACAAAAAATGGTGAATTGGCCGTTTATTTATTTATTTTTTACAATACGTCAATATTGTTATATTTTAAAAGCTTAATGACCCAGGACGAGAATGCTCGTCCTAAATCGATGGCACTTAGCGCTACAGGACGAGCATTCTCGTCCTGCGTACCATCCTCCCCTCCGCGTGCGGTGTCGCGATCAGGGGAGGATTAAAGTTTTACAATTTTTTTTTTTAAGTTTCAAAAAAAAAAAAAAAAAAGCGTCCTTTTCCAAAAATAAAGAAAAAAAATTGTTAAAAATAGGGAAAAGACATATAGACATATTAGGTATCGTCGCGTCCATATCGACCAGCTCTATAAACATATCGCATGACCTAACCCCTCAGATGAACACCGTAAAAATAAAAACTGTGCTAAATAAACTATTTTTTTGTCACCTTACATCAAAAAAAGCAAACGATCAAATAGGCGTACGCCCACCAAAATAGTAACAATCTAACAGTCACCTCATCCCACAAAAAATGAGCCCCTACCTGAGACAATCGCCCAAAAAATAAAAAAAACTATGGCTCAGAATATGGAGACACTAAAACATCTTTTTTTTTGTTTTAACAAAAGCTGTTATTGTGCAAAACGTACATAAATAAAGAAAATACACATATTAGGTATCGCCGCGTCCGTGTCGACCGGCTCTATAAAAATATCACATGACCTAACCCCTCAGATGAACACCGTAAAAATAAAATTAAAAAAACTGTGCTAAATAAACCATTTTTTGTCACCTTACATCACAAAAAGTGTAATAGCAAGCGATCAAAAAGTCATATGCACCCCAAAATAGTGCCAATCAAACCGTCATCTCATCCCGCAAAAATCATACCCTACCCAAGATAATCGCCCAAAAACTGAAAAAACTATGGCTCTCCGACTATGAAGACACTAAAACATGATTTTTTTTTGTTTCAAAAATGAAATCATTGTGTAAAACTTACATAAATAAAAAAAATAAAGTATACATATTCGGTATCGCCGCGTCCGTATCGACCGGCTGTATAAAAATAACACATGACCTAACCCTTCAGGTGAACACCGTAAATTTTTTTTTAAAAAAACGGTGTAAAAAAAGCAATTTTTTGTCATTTTACATCACAAAAGGTGTAATAGCCAGCGATCAAAAAATAGCAAGCGACCCCAAAATAGTGCCAATCAAACGGTCATCTCATCCCGCAAAAAATGAGACCCTAGATGAATGTTGTAAATAACAAAAAAAAAATAAAGTGCCAAAACAGCTATTTCTTGTTACCGTGCCTCACAAAAAGTATAATATAGAGCAACCAAAAATCATATGTACCCTAAACTAGTACCAACAAAACTTCCACCCTATCCCATAGTTTCTAAAATGGGGTCACTTTTTTAGAGTTTCTACTCTAGGGGTGCATCAGGGGGCTTCAAATGGGACACGGTGTCAAAAAAAAACAGTCCAGCAAAATCTGCCTTCCAAAAACCGTATGGCATTCCTTTCCTTCTGCGCCCTGTCATGTGCCCTTACAGCAGTTTACGACCACATATGGGGTGTTTCTGTAAACTACAGAATCAGGGCCATAAATATTGAGTTTGGTTTGGCTGTTAACCCTTGCTTTGTAACTGGAAAAAAAATATTAAAATGGAAAATCTGCAAAAAAAGTGCAATTTTGAAATTGTATCTCTATTTTCCATTAATTCTTGTGGAACACCTAAAGGGTTAACGACGTTTGTAAAAATCTGTTTTGAATACCTTGAGGGGTGTAATTTATTAGATGGGGTCACTTTATGGAGTTTCTACTCTAGGGGTGCATCAGGGGGGCTTCAAATGGGACATGGTGTCAAAAAAAACAGTCCAGCAAAATCTGCCTTCCAAAAACCGTATGGCATTCCTTTCCTTCTGCGCCCTGCCGTGTGCCCGTACAGCAGTTTACGACCACATATGGGGTGTTTCTGTAAACTACAGAATCAGGGCCATAAATATAGAGTTTTGTTTGGCTGTTAACCCTTGCTTTGTAACTGGAAAAAAATTATTAAAATAGAAAATCTGCCAAAAAAGTGAAATTTTGAAATTGCATCTCTATTTTCCATGAATTCTTGTGGAACACCTAAAGGGTTAACAACGTTTGTAAAATCAGTTTTCAATACCTTGAGGGGTGTAGTTTCTAGAATGGGGTCATTTTTGGGTGGTTTCTATTATGTAAGCGTCACAAAGTGACCTCAGACTTGAACTGGTCCTTAAAAAGTTGGTTTTTGAAAATTTCGCAGAAATTTCAAGATTTACGTCTAAACTTCTAAGCCTTGTAACGTCCCCCAAAAATAAAATGTCATTCCCAAAATGATCCTAACATGAAGTAGACATATGGGAAATGTAAAGTAATAACTATTTTTGTAGGTATTAATATGTATTATAGAAGTAGAGAAATTGAAACTTGGAAATTAGCAAATATTTAAAAAATTTTGGCAAATTTGGTATTTTTTTTATAAATAAAAATGAAATTTTTTGACTCCATTTTACCAGTGTCATGAAGTACAATATGTGACGAAAAAACAATCTCAGAATGGCCTGGATAAGTCAAAGCGTTTTAAAGTTATCACCACATAAAGTGACACTGGTCAGATTTGCAAAAAATGGCCTGGTCCTGAAGTTGAAAATGAGCCCGGTCCTTAAGGAGTTAATTGCCTTAAGGGCGCACTAGACATAACACTATATACATACAAATACATACAATGGTCAGATGTGCAAATAATGATACGGTACAAACAGAATTAAACAGATCAAAAGTCAGTTACCGTGTAGATGAGTAATTTTTTGGGTTATGATGATGAATGCTATAGACACTCGGGAGCAGTGACATCAGCAGGTTGTCCACGGTCCATCCAAACACATTACATGATGTGACCCCCTTCAGAGAAAGACAATGGATTCTGGCCTGCTTGGGCCTTTTCACCTGTAGTTGATAACTCCCCTTCCTCCCCCGGGTAAGGCAGCTAAGAATCCATAAAACCCGTTATGGATCATAGCTCCTCACCAGAAGATCATAGGGAGATGGTTCTGCAGCAATGGATCCGGCTGTGTTCTGACTACAAGTGGAGACTAAACATGGCGCCATTATTTGGTTCCTACTAGGAGTTCTCTGTATCTCCCCTTCCTTGCCCACTACCCACAAAGAAAGGCCAGGAGAACGCCTGTCTCGGTCCCCAGGGTCTCAGATATGTAATGGGTTTATTTATGCGATGGACGTCCAATTAATAATTCCTTATGAACTCCCAGTTCCATGATGTCTGATGAATTTGAGTGATCTATGTAATTAGCTCAGACCCCACACAGGTGGTTTTTCTGTAGGATGAGTTAGCCTTCATGCTGGCTGAGTAGGGTGTGAACTGTAGACACGTGGTCTGCTTTGAAGCAGGGCCATCTGGGGGCCTTCTTCCTCTGCTAGCTGACAGCAAATGGCTCCACATTCCTTTCAGTTTTCAGAAAACAGCTGTACCCGCATGTCAAAGACAAATCAATCCATCAAAATCTGTGCTGTAAAAGCCAAATGGTGGTCTTTCCCCGCTGAACCCCTTGTGCCCAAGTAGCAGTGTAAGTCAACATTTATAGCATTTCCATACTTAGAAGAACTGAAATCAGAGGGCTCCATGTCGAACCTCAGATAGCCACCGGGATAACTGATTAATTTCAGCCTGTCAGGCCATGACAAAGGGGAGGAAGTCCCAGAGTCAATCGGTGGGCCCTCTGAAACACTCCATAGGCAGCTTCCTACGCTCAGGATTGGTAGAGCCTGTCTGCCCAGAGGCCTCAGAAATGGCAGCCCCGACTGCTCCACTGCGCACATCAGCCAGGCCCTTTGTGCCCGCGCCGTCGCACCTCACCATCTCCACGCGCTGCAGAGAATCTCACCTCTCCTCGTGGTTGGCTCCAGCCTCACCATCCAGCAGTAAGCCGCCGGGGATACAGCAGAGCTTCAGGCGGGTCCACAGGTCACCTAAGCCCATGGAGGCCCACAATCTAACATCTTGGTGGCACATCTGGCCGCTCTGTAGGTACCCGCCCGTCTCCTAGCAGTGGCTGAGATGCCATTTTTCAGCCAAGGCACACAGGCCATTTTGCCAACACCCCATCACCTCCTGGCAATACCAGGGAGAGATATCCCCCACTTGCCTCCCTGGATCGCACTTTATTAGAACTATGGGAGATGGTGAGAGCATTGCAGACCAGATCTGATCTGGAAGCACAAGTGGCCAGTATCGAGAATCTGTGGTAACCATCTTTAACAAAGTACTGGACAGACATTTACAAAACAGAGATCAAACTGGACAGAGTGCACAGAGTAGTGGGCCCGAGGAACCGTGACCCAGACAAGCCTCGTGATGTGATATGCCACGTGCACTTCTATAATGTGAAAAAGGACATTCTCTGCGGGGCCTGGGAGAAAGGGGAAATCCTACACAAAGGTGTGTTTATCACTATTCTGCCAGACGTCTCTGCATATCCGCAAACAAGGGGGACTCTCCATGAACATTCACTCCCCAGCAGACCTCCCTGCAGCGTTCCGATTCCTTAACATCTCACCAGTCCTGGTACCAGATTGGACCCTACCTCCTCTACTTCAAAACTTGACTTTAGAAGACAAACAGAATGGGAGGATTTGGCCACCTCTTTCTCAACGTTTGGGGCCTACTTCATCCCGTCCACGATGATTTCCCCAGGCGCACCATTAAGTCTTTCCCCTCTGACCTTGAAGCAGGAAGAGATACAAAAAGGGACGCTTAACATGGACTAGGATGGAACATCCTGAAGATCGTGTGGTGCACTTTCTCCATCCTAAATCCTCTGTGGTGTAGATTCGCCCTATGTTACTGAGGGAGGGGGGGGGATGTTAGTGAGCGGCTGGGAGCAGGGTCTCCCTTTTCCCTTGACCCCAGGCTATTTCCCCTCTTTCAAGCTGTTTAGAGTTTCCCTCAGCTACCAGCAACTATTTAGAGTTGGACAGAGTCTGTTTTTACTTTTGGTATATTACTTTACTCGCCTAGCTCTTTAACTTCCCCTCATTAGGGTACTGTGTCGATCACCCCTCCTGACCTTTTTTTATCGCTGAATGGGTTGAACCACAGTTGTTTAGAGCTTAAGCTCAACGGTAGGCCTTAACATAGAGTCTCGTTCGACCCCTTTTTCCTTCCCCGCGTCTTTCCTTCCTGCTCCCCCCCCCCCTTTTTTTTTCTCTCTTTAAGAAAAGCTATGTCAAATATACTAATTGTCTCTCTCAATGTCCAGAGCCTGAACGTTCCGGAAAAAAGGTCCTTCCTTCTCAGACTTCTGTGGAAGAAAAAAGCTCAAGTTGCCTTTTTACAGGAGACGCCTTTCCGCTCAGACGGTATTCAATCCCTCACCATTGCCCGATTTCCTCATGCGTACCACTGCAATTCTCCGGAATCTAAGACAAAAGGGGTTTCCATTCTTATCTCCAATTCCACCCCTTGGGAGCTGATCGATACCTGCGTTGATGGAGCAGGTAGATTCCTCTTCGTGAAAGGTACGCTGGCTGGCACAATGACCACTCTAGTGACAATCTATGCCCCAAACTCCGAGCAAGTCCGGTTTCTTGAAAGAACACTGGCGGCCTTGGAGGACCTTAACCTCACCATAGACCCCACCTTTGACTCCTCTAGGGGTCACTCATATTTACATCACTATAGGCAGGGTAAACTGAAAGAGCTCCTTCATTCACACCAATTAGCGGATTCTTAGCGTATACTACACCCAACAGCCCGAGACTTTACATATGCTACATCAGGGGTACATTCACTAAAATGGGCGCTCGGATCAAAAAGGAACAGGCAGCGATGTCGGCTAGACTTAGTAGCTCGGATTTACGACCTGGAACAACACAAGACTACCTTGGATAGGCACCTGGGAGCTGAGCTGTTACAATATAGAGATCAGGTTCGCGCCTTGTGTCCATCTAGAGCAAAAAGCGACCCTGGTTAAATGGTGCAGGCACTATTACGAACACAGGAACAAATGAGGTAGGACACTAGCGACGGCACTGCGCAAAACCCGGGCACACTCATATGTGCCTCATCTCTCGGTACAACCGGTCAACGTGTAACCTTACCTCAGCAAATAACTGAAGCTCTCCGTTCATATTACCAAATACTATATGACTTACAATCCTCTATGGCCCATATCTTGGAAGCACACCACCAATCTATACGTTTATATCTACTATCCTCAGGCCTAGGCCACCTAGCAGCGGAGGAAATCGCAGCACTAAAATCCCTTCTATCTGCTGCTGAACAAGCCTTGGCCATCAAAGACTTACAAATGTCACTTCAGAACCAAATTGGTCTTTAAAAAAAAGTTGGTTTTGGAAATATTCTAATTCTAAGCCGAACGTCCTAAAAAAATGTAATAACATTTAGGAAATTATTACAACATAAAGTGAGGTATCATTATCTTTAAAGCAGAGAAATTCATATTTAGAAATTTGGTAATTTTTACAAACTTTCTATAAATTTGGGATTTTTTTGTTTTAAAATAACAGTAAAACATATCAGCCAAACTTTCCGGAACCTGAAGTACAATGTGTGAAAAAAGATTCCCCCAGGAAACTGAAAGGCAAATGTGCTGAGCTATGGCACTATTTTTATGTTGGTAGATTTTGTATTCTACACTCTGTCGCAGTTCCATGTGGCGATAATCCAGCTTTCCTAGGACTGGAAATGGAAATCTGCCTACTTATGATACTATTCAAAGTGAGGAGAGGGAATAATTTTGGTAGATTTTGTATTCTGCAATCTATTACAGCTCCATTTTGGTAGATTTAGTATTATGCAGTCTATTGCAGCTCCAAGTGGTGTAAACCACCTTTCCCAGGAGCCTGAAAAGCAAATCTCCCTAGCTGTGGAACTTCTTAGAAGTAATGAGAATGATTTATTTAGGTACACTTATTATTTAGCAGTCCCTACTACAGGTCCATATTATTCATTTTATGAACTTATATAGAACCAACATATTCTGTGGCAGTTCACATCATCGTTAATTTGCTAACCAGCTTCCCGGGACCCTGAATGACAAATCTGTCTAGCTATGCTACAGTATGGAGGGAGGATTTGTCACTGGAATTCTGGGACTCAGCTTTTCCAGGCTAAAAAATCCAGCTAGGTATTCTACAATACTTGGGATTTAAAAATTCATAAACAGGCTGATCTGGAATTTTGTAGTCTGGAAAAAACAGGGTAACAATCTCTGTGGGATGGTGATGTTATATTGAATACACATAATGCCACCCTGATATTCCAAAACCCTAAATGTCAAGCTGGTCTAGCTATATGAAGGCAGTCTAGGAAAGCTGGGCAAAAACCTCTTCAAAAATGTAATGGAGGCCACACTTTCTGTATACACTAGATCTATAAATATAGTATGAGGACAACCACGAGTATATACTATATATGTAGTTTGATCTCTGTCATACCACCACATGCTACCCAGCTTTTCAAAGCTGCTACACAATTATGCAGTAAAGGGAGAACTACAGTAGGTGGATTAGCTTTTCAGCTTTATGTTGTATGGCTGCTACCATGTACTGTATATGCCATTTCCTGATTTTCTAGTTTATTTTTCATGGACTGCGATTGTGATATCTGACAAACAATAGCAAGTAACAAAGGAACATAAGATTATGTTACATTTTGTTGGATGTTCTTTTTTTCTTTGCTTGGATTCTGGGTTTAGTGGCCCTTCAAAGGTTCCTTCACATCACAATGATGGTCTCCGTTTAATGCATTTAAAAGTGCATGTGCTTAAGTAGGTATACAATCATGATTTCCTCATTAATCAATAATCCCTGTAATACATCAATATTTCAAGCATGATTTCAAGCTTTCCTGTCCCTGCTGAAGAAAAGAATCCCGACAGCATGATGTTTCCACCACCATGTTTCAGAGTAGGGATAGTGTGTTCAGGGTGAAGTGCAGTATTAGTTATCTGCCAGACATAGCTTTTTGGATTTAAGCCAAAAAATTCAACTTTGGACTCATCTGACCAGAGCATCATCTTCTTATGGCTTGCTTTGAAAAGTTGTTCTTGCTAGTCTTCGATAAAGGCCAGATTTGTGGAGTGCATGAATAATAGTTGAGAGTACAGGGATCTGAAGATAAATGCATGCCACACTTTTCAGGTTTTAAATTATTAAAAATATTGAAAGCCATGTAACGCTCTCTTTTCAATTCACTCATACTTGCTACTTGGTCTGTCGGTCTATCACATAAAATCTCATTACCGTATTTTTCGCTTTATAAGACGCACTTTCCCACCCCCCCAAAAGTGGGGGGAAAATGGGCGTGCGTCTTATAAAGCGGATACTTCGTTGGCCGCTATGCTGCACAGCGCGGCCAGCGAAGTATCAGTGTGGAGGGAGGAGGCGGGGACACTCATGGCGGGGCCCGATGCAGTGACTCTACTCTAATACACAACTGCAACTGTTAAGTACATTCAATCCGATCCATATCTTAATGTATACCGCACTGTTCTGTACTTACTGTAGTACCGTATGTATAGCATTAAGACGGCGCAGACTGGCAGCTCCCTCGATCATGCGCCGCCTGCCCCGCCTACCGCAGCTCCCCCTCATGCACCGCCGGCCTGTTCATTCATAAAGTGAGATAATCAGGCAGGCGGCGCACGAGGCGGGAGCTGCGGCAGGTGGGGCAGGCGGCGCATGACCGAGGGAGCTGCCGGTCTGCACCGTCTTAATGCTATACATACAGTACTACAGTAAGTACAGAACAGTGCGGTATACATTAAGATATGGATCGGATTGAATTTACCTAACAGCTGCGGAGCCCGGAGTATTAGAGTAGAATCACTGCACCGGGCCCCGTCATGAGTGTCTCCGCCTCCTCCCTCCACACTGATGCATCTGATGGGGGATCTGTAGATGACACTTATGGGAATCTGTGGATGACATAAGTGTCATCCACAGATCCCCCATCAGTGTCATCCACAGATCCCCCATCAGTGTCATCCACAGATCCCCCATCAGTGTCATCCACAGATCCCCCATCTGTGTCATCCACAGATCCCCCATCTGTGTCATCCACAGATCCCCCCATAACAGTGCATCATCCACAGATCCCCCCATAACAGTGCATCATCCACAGATCCCCCCATAACAGTGCGTCATCCACAGATCCCCCCATAACAGTGCGTCATCCACAGATCCCCCCATAACAGTGCGTCATCCACAGATCCCCATAACAGTGCATCATCCACAGATCCCCAATAATAGTTTCATCCACAGATCCCTCATAACAGTGCGGCATCCACAGACCACCATTAGTTCAAAACCTACCAAAAGCACACCTTTTGGTTCAAAATATTTTTTTCTTATTTTCCTCCTCAAAAACTAGGTGCGTCTTATCATCAGGTGCGTCTTATAAAGCGGAAAATACAGTAAGTGTGTGGGTTTAACATGCACAAATGTGGAAAAGTTCTAGGTGTATGATTATATATATATATATATATATATATACACACACACACATGTATACAGTCAGGTCCACAAATATTGGGACATCGACGCAATTCTAAAATTTTTGGCTCTATACACCACCACAATGGATTTGAAATGAAATGAACAAGATGTGCTTTAACTGCAGAATGTCAGCTTTAATTTGAAGGTATTTACATCCGAATCAGGTGAACGGTGTAGGAATTAAAATAGTTTGCATATGTGCCTCCCACTTGTTAATGGACCAAAAGTAATGGGACATTTGGCTTCTCAGCTGTTCCATGGCCAGGTGTATGTTATTCCCTCATTATTCCAATTACAATGAGCAGATAAAAGGTCCAGAGTTAATTTCAAGTGTGCTATTTGCATTTGGAATCTGTTGCTGTCAACTGTAAAGATGAGATCCAAAGAGCTGTCACTATCAGTAAAGCAAGCCATCATTAGGCTGAACAAACAAAACAAACCCATCAAAGAGATAGCAAAAACATTAGGCGTGGCCAAAACAACTGTTTGGAACATTCTTAAAAAGATGGAATGCACCGGTGAGCTCAGCAACACCAAAAGACCCGGAAGACCATGGAAAACAACTTTGGTGGATGACCGAAGAATTCTTTCCCTGGTGAATAAAACACCCTTCACAACAGTTGGCCAAATTAAGAACACTCTCCAGGAGGTAGGTGTATGTGTGTCAAAGTCAACAATCAAGAGAAGACTACACCAGAGTGAATACAGAGGGTTCACCACAAGATGTAAACCATTGGAGAGCCTCAAAAACAGGAAGGCCAGATTAGAGTTTGCCAAACGACATCTAAAAAAGCCTTCACAGTTCTGGAAAACATCCTATGGACAGATGAGACCAAGATCAACTTGTACCAGAGTGATGGGAAGAGAAGAGTATGGAGAAGGAAAGGAACTGCTCATGATCCTAAGCATACCACCTCATCAGTGAAGCATGGTGGTGGTAGTGTCATGGCGTGGGCATGCATGGCTGCCAATGGAACTGGTTCTCCTGTATTTATTGATAATGTGACTGCTGACAAAAGCAGCAGGATGAATTCTGAAGTGTTTTGGGCAATATTATCTGCTCATATTCAGCCAAAGCATACTGCAAAAGCAACCAACGAGTTTTTTAAGGGAAAGAAGTGGATTGTTATGCAATGGCCAAGTCAATCACCTGACCTAAATCCGATTGAGCATGCATTTCACTTGCTCAAGACAAAACTGAAGGGAAAATGCCCCAAGAACAAGCAGGAACTGAAGACAGTTGCAGTAGAGGCCTGGCAGAGCATCACCAGGGATGAAACACAGCATCTGGTGATGTATATGCGTTCCAGACTCCAGGCTGCAATTGACTGCAAAGGATTTGCAACCAAGTTTTAAAAAGTCAACGTTTGATTTATGATTATTATTACGTCCTATTACTTTTGGTCTCTTAAAAAGTGGGAGGCACATATGCAAACTATTGTAATTCCTACACTGTTCACCTGATTTGGATGTAAATACCCTCAAATTACAGCTGACAGTCTGCAGCTAAAGCATATCTTGTTCGTTTAATTTCATATCCATTGTGGTGTTGTTGTTGTGGAAATTTTATTAGGATGTGTATTTAACCACCTCAGCCCCCCTAGCTTAAACACCCTTAATGACAGACCACTTTTTACAATTCTGCACTACACTACTTTCACCGTTTATTGCTCGGTCATACAACTTACCACCCAAATGAATTTTACCTCCTTTTCTTCTCACTAATAGAGCTTTCATTTGGTGGTATTTCATTGCTGCTGACATTTTTACTTTTTTTGTTATTAATCGAAATTTACCCCAATTTTTTTAAAAAAAATGACATTTTTCATTTTCAGTTGTAATTTTTTAAAAAAAAAACGACATCTATATATAAAATTTTCTCTAAATTTATTGTTCTACATGTCTTTGATAAAAAAAAATGTTTGGGTAAAAAAAAATGGTTTGGGTAAAAGTTATAGCGTTTACAAACTATGGTACAAAAATGTGAATTTCCGCTTTTTGAAGCAGCTCTGACTTTCTGAGCACCTGTCATGTTTCCTGAGGTTCTACAATGCCCAGACAGTAGAAAAACCCCATAAATGACCCCATTTCGGAAAGTAGACACCCTAAGGTATTCGCTGATGGGCATAGTGAGTTCATAGAAGTTTTTATTTTTTTGTCACAAGTTAGCGGAAAATGATGATTTTTTATTTATTTTTTTCTCCTTACAAAGTCTCATATTCCACTAACTTGTGACAAAAAAATAAAAACTTCCATGAACTCACTATGCCCATCACGAAAATACCTTGGGGTGTCAAAATGGGGTCACTTGTGGGGTAGTTATACTGCCCTAGCATTTTAGGGGCCCTAATGCGTGAGAAGTAGTTTGAAATCGAAATACGTAAAAAATGCTCTGTGAAATCCTAAAGGTGCTCTTTGGAATGTGGGCCCCTTTGCCCACCTAGGCTGCAAAAAAGTGTCACACATGTGGTATCGCCGTACTCAGGAGAAGTTGGGCAATGTGTTTTGGGGTGTCTTTTTACATATACCCATGCTGGGTGAGAGAAATATCTCGGCAAAAGACAACTTTTCCAAATTTTTTTATACAAAGTTGGCATTTGACCGAGATATTTATCTCACCCAGCATGGGTATATGTAAAATGACACCCCAAAACACATTGCCCAACTTCTCCTGAGTACGGAGACACCAGATGTGTGACTCTTTTTTGTAGCTTAGATGCGCAAAGGGGCCCAAATTCCTTTTAGGAGGGCATTTTTAGACATTTGGATCCCATACTTCTTCTCACGCTTTAGGGCCCCTAAAATGCCAGGGTAGTATAAATACCCCACATGTGACCCCATTTTGGAAAGAAGACACCCCAAGGTATTCAATCAGGGGCATGGCGAGTTCATAGAAGATTATTATTTTTTGCACAAGTTAGTGGAAATTTTTATATATTTCCGCTAACTTGGGACAAAAATTTCAATCTTTCATGGACTCAATATGCCCCTCAGCGAATACCTTGGGGTGTCTTCTTTCCAAAATGGGGTCATTTGTGGGGTGTTTGTACTGCCCTGGCATTTGAGGGTCTCCGCAATCATTACATGTATGGCCAGCATTAGGAGTTTCTGCTATTCTCCTTATATTGAGCATACGGGTAATGATATATTTTTTTTTCGTTCAGCCTCTGGGCTGAAAGAAAAAAATGAACGGCACAGATTTCTTCATTCGCATTGATCAATGTGGATGAAAAAATCTCTGCCAAAAAAAAAAAAAGGAGGGGAAAGGCGTCTGCCAGGACATAGGAGCTCCGCCCAACATCCAAACCCACTTAGCCCGTATGCCCTGGCAAACCCGATTTCTCCATTCACATCAATCGATGTGGATGAATAAATCATTGCCGGGATTTTTTTATTTTTTTATATACAAAGTGTTTGCCAAAGTATATGAACAGCTCATAAGCCTCGGCAAACATATCTTTTACTGCAGAGGAGAAATCTCGTCTTTCAGCGCCGCATACACCGACTTTTGTGTAATCTGACAGCAGCGCAATGCTTCTGTCAGAATGCACATCAGTGCTGCAGCTGGTTGATCGGTTGGTCCACCTAGAAGGTAAAAAAAAATAAAAAAAACAGGCCGCAACGCAATAAATTTATTAACTTTATAATAACATTTGAACGGAACATATAAACTTTATTTAACTTTTTGAACAGAACGTTAACTTTTTTGCTTAACGGTGATTTATTTTTTTATTTTTTTACCTTTATCGGACAAACCTCTCCTTCCCCATGGGACAATGTGCAAAGCGCAAATCGCCCAGAGATGTGGCGAAGTACATTATGCACTTTGTCCCATGTGAAAGGAGAGGTTTGCAGCAGCTGTGAGTGAAAGGGCCCTAATAGCCCTGTGTGCCTGTCCTGTGAAATGCAATCCCTATGCTAAGTGTACCTGTGTGTGGTACTTCCGGAAACACTCCCCAAAGCATAGGGCAGGGTGGTCAGGGCAGTCAGGACAGAAATAGCGGGTGTCACGCCTTATTCCACTCCTGCTACAGACTCAACATTTTTTTCGGGGTGGCGGTCGGTTTGAGGTACCAGCAACGACACTGGGGAAATGTCGCTCGTGTAGACGGCTCACTACACTGGTGGATGGGGCCACGGAACCTCCTGGATACAGGAGGTTCTTGATAATCTCTTCCTGAAATTTGAGGAAGGATCTTGTTCTCCCAGCCTTACTGTAGAGAACAAAACTATTATATACAGCCAATTGAATTAAATATACAGACACCTTCTTATACCAGCGTCTGGTCCTGCGGGAAAGTAGATAAGGAGCCAACATCTGGACATTGAAGTCCACCCCTCCCATGAGCGAATTATAGTCGTGGACACAGAGGGGCTTTTCAATGACACTGGTTGCTCGTTCAATTTGGATTGTTGTGTCTGCGTGAATGGAGGAGAGCATGTAAACGTCACGCTTGTCTCTCCATTTCACCGCGAGCAGTTCTTGGTTACACAAGGCAGCTCTCTCCCCCCTTGCAAGACGGGTGGTAACGAGCCGTTGGGGGAAGCCCCGGCGACTAGGTCGCGCGGTGCCACAGCAGCCAATCTGTTCTAGGAACAAATGCCTGAAGAGGGGCACACTTGTGTAGAAATTGTCCACATAAAGATGGTACCCCTTGCCAAATAAGGGTGACACCAAGTCCCAGACTGTCTTCCCACTGCTCCCCAGGTAGTCAGGGCAACCGATCGGCTCCAGGGTCTGATCTTTTCCCTCATAGATCCGAAATTTGTGGGTATAGCCTGTGGCCCTTTCACAGAGCTTATACGATTTGACCTCATACCGGGCGCGCTTGCTTGGGATGTATTGTTTGAAGCCAAGGTGCCCGGTAAAATGTATAAGGGACTTGTCTACGCAGATGTTTTGCTCAAGGGTATACAAATCTGCAAATTTTGTGTTGAAGTGGTCTATGAGGGGCTGGGTGGCCTCTGGGACGAGAGGTGCTGTTGTCACTAAAGTCCAGGAAACGCAGGATGGTCTCAAATCGTGTCCTGGACATAGCAGCAGAGAACATGGGCATGTGATGAATTGGGTTCGTGGACCAATATGACCGCAATTCATGCTTTTTGGTTAAGCCCATGTTGAGGAGAAGGCCCAGAAAATTTTTAAATTCGGAAACTTGGACGGGTTTCCACCGGAAAGACTGGGCATAAGAGCTTCCCGGGTTGGAGGCTATAAATTCAGTGGCATATCGGTTTGTTTCTGCCACAACTAAGTCCAAGAGCTCCGCAGTCAAGAACAGCTAAAAAAAAAACAGTGCCTGAACCGATCTGAGCTGTCTCAACCCGAACTCCAGACTGGGCGGTGAAAGGGGGAACTACTGGTGCGGCTGAAGTTGGGGGCTGCCAATCAGGGTTTGCCAGCACCTCAGGGACTCTAGGGGCTCTACGGGCCTGTCTGTGCAGTGGCTGCGACGGGGGAACTAATGCACGTGCCACCGTACCAGCTTCAACTGCCCTTCTGATGCTCGCCACTTCACCATGTTGTACGGCAGTGCTGGTACTAGGTCCAGGATGGGCTGCGCTGCTGGTGTATGCCTCACCACGTAATCCGACAGCGCCAGCCCCGCTCTGCTGCCCTTGAAGCGGATCCTGCGCAACCTGTGGTGTAGCAACACGGGGCCGGGTACACCTGGTGGTATCAGGGACCTCAACCTCCTCGTCCGAACTTTGGGTCAGACTGCCACTGCTTTCTACAGGTTCATATTCTGACCCGCTAGATTCATCAGATGAGGGTTCCCATTCCTCATCCGACTGGGTCAGAAGCCTGTAGGCCTCTTCAGAAGAATACCCCTTGTTTGCCATTTGGTCAACTAAATTTAGGGGGGATTCCTTGAGACTACCCAAGAAAAAAAGCAAGCCTGTCTTACAAATGGGTGGCTAGCGAAGTAGCGGAGGCCGCTGCTTTTGATAAAAAATATCAAAACAGATTTTTTTTATCGCCGCAGCGCTTCTAAAGTGGATTGTGCAGTGATCAAAAAATAATAATTTTTTGTCACTGCGGCGGGGCGGTCATGGGTGAACGCACGTGTGGGCGACCGATCAGGCCTGATCGGGCAAACACTGCGTTTTGGGTGGAGGGTGAACTAAGGTGACACTAATACTATTATAGATCTGACTGTGATCAGATCTGATCACTTACAGATACTATAAAAGTACAAATGCTGATTAGCGATACGCTAATCAGCGAATCAGTGACTGCGGTGCGGTGGGCTGGGCGCTAAACGATCGCTAACTACCTAACCAAGGGGCCTAAACTATCCTAAAACCTAACAGTCAATATCAGTGGGGAAAAAAAGTGACAGTTTACACTGATCACTTTTTTCCCTTTCACTAGGTGATTGACAGGGGCGATCAAGGGGTTAATTGGGGTGATGGAGGGTGATCTGGGGGCTAAGTGTAGTGTTGGTGGGTACTCACTGTGGTGTGTGCTCCTCTGCTGGGACCAAAAAGGACCAGCAGAGGAGCACAGAAGCCATTTAACACATTATATTTATAAATATCATGTGTTAACTGGCTTCTGATTTGATTTTTTGAAAATCATCAACCTGCCAGCGACGATCATTGGCTGGCAGGTTGATGACGAACTTGTCTTTTAAATTTTGCCGGATCGTGATGCACATGCGCGGGCCGGCTTTGCCCCAAAATCTCGCGTCTCGCGAGAGGACGCACTGGCGCGTCCACCCAGAGTAACAGGACCGCCGCAAAGACGCAATCCTGCGTACGGCGGTCCTGAGGTGGTTAATATATTGTGTATTGTCATCATGTCTCTCAGTGTCAGGGTAAACCATTGGAGTGGATATCTTCCCGTGTATGTCCTGTCACAGCTGCTGGGCGCAGAGGTCTCCGTCAGCAAATGGTCCATGTGCTAAGCACTGGGCTGTGGGCCGGGGGAGACTGATGTGTTCAGCAGAGCAGTGTTTTGTTGGCTGATGTATGGATGCCGGCTAGGGCCCCCACGCAAGACGCAGATTTATTGGCTTGGCGTGGATGCATTTGTTAAGAGAACAATATATAAAAGGAACGTGTGTTTGTTGTCCCTAGTGCGCCTGATCAGCCGCTGGAGATAATGACGTTGTCCTGTAAATAAACATGCATGAGGATCATAGTAATTTTATCTGGCATTGATCACTGAGCAAGGCTGGATAAAATTAGCTCCAGTGGTAATGGTAGGTTATAGTATACATGTGTTTGTGAGCTGGCTATGTTCTTGTCTTCCTATGTCATCACTTCCTGTATATCATCACTTACTGTATCCTTGTCTTGGGCCAGCCCCTTTTACACCTTTTGGGAGTAAATAAAAGGATCAGACTGAGCAGGGCAGGAGGAGTTGCTCAGAATTTCAATTAAGATGGTAGCACCTGGGTCTGTCTCTGGCTGAGGGAAAAGGGATTTACCTTTTTCCTTACACAAACTTTGATGCAAGCTGATTACAACTATTTATATTTCTACAACAGATGGCGAGCTTGGAAGGATTCAACAGATTTTTTTCTCTGCACAGCAGGTAAAGGGGAGGGGAAAGTAAACTGTAGTTTTGTCTGCTGCGTTAGAGAAAATTTCTGCTTGTTAAAAGAAAATTTTTCGCTCTATTTGTGTAAGGATAAGGTAAGAGTTTTTCCGTTGTGTAGTTTTTGGTGGATCTGAGTTGATTGTACAGAGATTGTATGATGAGATTATGTGCTGAGCAGTACAGGGTATTGTGTTTTTTTTGTAACTTCTTAACTTTTATGTTACTGTGATTTTGTAAGAGACAATTTTATAGAGGTTTATAGAGGCAGCAATTGGTTTTAGTGTTTGTACATTAGAGACAGTATTTAGAGAGTATTTTTATATTGTTAACCTGTAAATCACCCACAGAGTGGAGGTTTTGCTCTAGTTTCGGGGGTAGGGAACAAGAAATATAGAAACTGTTTTTATTGCTGGATTTTGTAGACACTATCTTGATTTCCTTTGTCTGATGACCATGTGCTTGTTGGCCATCTTTATGACCATGTGCTATGTCTGCCATCTTTAAGTTGCTATGGTAAGCGATTTGATTGTTTTTACCTGAAATGTTAGTTTTGTCCATAATAGTTATCTTGTCTTTTTGTAACCTTTCTATGTACAGTTTGATTTTGTTTTGATAAGTTTTATGCGGGATATCAGTTGAGTGTTCGGTTATGGTATAGCGCAGTGACCAGTCTGATACAGGAATCATTGTGTGAACATTAGTGGCAGTTTAGTGGTGAAATCGTCCTATAGTTGATAATTCTGCTTAATGTTTGTATATCTGTGGCTGTTACACTGAATTGTAGACTTGTTTGGCATAATTAATACGGGTACTACAGTGTAGAAAGGTTCTGTGCCAAAAGTATTGGGACAAATACTAAAAATTGGAGATATCTTGGGCTATTCCATGTGCTGCTGATGAAACCAACCTCTCTGAAGTTAGAGGGATGAGACAACTGGATCCACACGGGTCACTGCAAGAAGCTGCTCAACTACGTCAAAGAATGAAGAGTATCACTTTTGTTTATTTGTTTAGTTTAATGTTTAGGGAGGGAAACACACCTCAAACTAGCAAGGGCCACAAGGAGACATTTGTTGATAGCACTGGTTTTACATTCCTATAGGGTAATATCATCTATAGGTTTAATAATAGCTCTGGCTCCTCGCTTGTTAATCCTGTATGGGTGTCCGGACAGCTAGGCGGCCCGTAGATGTGGTAAAGGGCATAAGTTTGTGGGATCCTCCAGTTGTGAGGAAGGTCAACCTTACTAATGAAACCCCCGATCTCTTTAATAACACCCATAGACCAGATTACATCTGCTGGAAAGAAGGATGTAACGTTCAGACTCAGGGAGCGATCCCTCAGTCTATTCAGTTATTACTGGAAGCCCGTGACCGTCAGAAGTTCTTGTGTGGAGTTGACGGGTCCATACTATTTCCTATGCGGGTCACCCGCTTATAAGGAAATTCTCCCTAATGCCAGAGGTTCATGTGTCCTGGTGAAGCTTGTCCCTGCATCTTACGTTGCAGCCGATTGGAAGAAACTGATGGTGTGGAAGGAGGTAAGAAGGGCAGGGAGAGCTGGAAGGGATTTGTTTTGTGGCTGGACAGAATGGGGAGTTGGACTTATGAAGCGATTGAACAATTTCTCGTCCATAGTGGATGAGATGTTCAAAGAAACCGTTGAGGCAGTGAGAGAGATCAGCAAGAAACATCAGTAGAGCGTCCAGAGAAGGGTTTCTGTGAATTAGATGACTATTATGCCTGGCTAGCAGACACCATTGACAAGGGTCACGCCCATACTGACAGGAGCAGAGCAGAGGCGGAGCTATTACTAGTGAGGGTTGGAATCCTTTTTAAAGCTTTGGGAGGTCTTGGGGCTCACTGGTTTTCCATTGGATCCGGGCGAAAGGAAATAGGACATGTACTTATGTTTTTGGTTTCCATTCCTTCTATACGCCGGAGTGAGATGTTCCTGTTCATGACTGAGTTACCGAAGCCAGAACAGACAAGATGCCCTGAAGACCATGGACCAGATGCAGAGGATTCCAAACCAGCCGGCGACCAGCGCGAAACACCACCTCCTGAGTCAGCTCCCGAAGAAAAGAATCTCAGAGTCAAGATTTGTTTTAAGCTACGTGTCAAGATTGACTTTCTGTTTTCCATCATCTGTTTTGTTTTATGGATTCAGGACTTTTCATAGACAAGACACTGGGGAGCATATGACAAAGAGGAGGGACTGTTGTGGAAATTTTATTAGGATGTGTATTTAATATATTGTGTATTGTCATCATGTCTCTCACTGTCAGGGTAAACCATTGGAGTGAATATCTTCCCGTGTATGTCCTGTCACAGCTGCTGGGCGCAGAGGTCTCTGTCGGCGAATGGTCCATGTGCTAAGCACTGGGCTATGGGCCGGGGGAGACTGATGTGTTCAGCAGAGCAGTGTTTTATTGGCTGATGTATGGACGCCGGCTAGGGCCCCTGCCCAAGACACGGATTTATTGGCTTGGCGTGGATGAATTTGTTAAGAGAACAATATATAAAAGGAACGTGCGTTTGTTGTCCCTAGTGCGCCTGATCAGCCGCTGGAGATAATGACGTTGTCCTGTAAATAAACATGCATGAGGATCATAGTAATTTTATCTGGCATTGATCACTGAGCAAGGCTGGATAAAATTAGCTCCAGTGGTAATGGTAGGTTATAGTATACATGTGTTTGTGAGCTGGCTATGTTCTTGTCTTCCTATGTCATCACTTCCTGTATGTCATCACTTACTGTATCCTTGTCTTGGGCCAGCCCCTTTTACACCTTTTGGGAGTAAATAAAAGGATCAGACTGAGCAGGGCAGGAGGAGTTGCTCAGAATTTCAATCAAGATGGTAGCACCTGGGTATGTCTCTGACTGCGGCTGAGGGAAAATGGATTTACCTTTTTCCTTACACAAACTTTGATGCGAGCAGATTACAACTATTTATATTTCTACAACAGTGAATAGAGCCAAAAATTTTAGAATTGTGTCGATGTCCCAATAATTATGGACCCGACTGTATATACTGTGTGTATATATATATATATATATATATATATATGTACATATATATATATATATATATATATATATATATGTACAACAAAAGGCCAAGGCAGCACTCAAATATCCGTGTAAAACAGTGGGTAATTGACAAAGGCTCCATGGAGTGAGCTGTTACCACATGGGTTAATAAATTACCCACTGTTTTATACTGATATTTGAGTGCTGCCTTGGCCTTTTTTTGTACATGTCTAACAAGACCAGGTTCTTGGTCTGTTTCAAGGTATTGCACCAGTCTTTATTTGTGTGCTGCTCTTCAACTTTTTTCATACATATATATACCGTATATACTCGAGTATAAGACGAGTTTTTTGGCACATATTTTTGTGCTCAAAAAGCCCCCTTGTCTTATACTCGAGTCTAGGTCTGTATTATGGCAACTTACATTGCCCGGATCCTTAGACACGCCCATCTCATTAGTATTCACTTGGCGCAATGTGATCCCGGCGAACGAGGGTGCCGGGCGGATGCGCAGGATCTCCGAATGTCGGGGACAGGAAAATACCGCCCAGCGAAGTGAATACTAATGAGATGGGCGTGTCTTAGGATCCGGCAGTTGGGACGCGGCTGGGCACAAAGAACGCCCCTTGGGCAGAAAGGACAGGTGATTATAAAGATTATTTTTAACGTTTTACAATGTGCACAGGGATAATACTGTATGAATTGGAAACTTATTATAAGACCTAGGGGGGCATATAAAGAGCCAATTATGCTCAGAAGGCCTGTCAGTGTCCCTTTAAGCTCCCAGTGTAAATCTTGCGAGACACGCGGGCCGCGAGATTTACACTGGGAGCAGACCGCGAGATTTACACCGGCAGTAAGTACCGGCCCCTGCACAGCCTTCCCTCCCTGTATTTAATGCAGAGTGTGTGTGTATATAATGCACACACTCTGCATTAAATACAGGGAGTCAGAGTCAGACTCCCATCAATCTGAGTCACCCTCTTGCAGATGTGTGTATATAATGTAGAGTGTGTGCATTATATACACATACACTCTGCATTATAGCTGCATTTCCCACCCTAGTCTTATACTCGAGTCAATAATTTTTCCCATTTTTTTGGGGTAAAATTAGGGGCCTCGGCTTATATTCGGGTCGGCTTATATTTTGGAGAACTACTACCATTGATTACTACTTTGCTCGTGGTCTGAGGAATTTGCACCAGAATTCATCATATAGTGCTTCTGTTTTTTCTTTTTTCTTTGTTTGAGATATATATATATATATATATATATATATATACACACACATACACACAAACACACAGGGACATATAGGATATATGGATGCCTTTGACGGATGTAATAAAATATACTGTATATTAGATTGCCCAGAAAAAATAAAATAAAAAAAATAAAGGGGTTATTTTAGATTGTAAAAATTAGCATAATAGTAGGAAATGTGATAACATAAAAAAACTAATAAAACTACTCACCTGTTAAATCTCCCACGACTACTTCCTCAGTGATCCAGTGGTCCCTGCCAATATTTGTTTTGCCTGTCCATGTAACCTTTGCAGCTAGTTACCAGCTTCTGTGGTCTTGTATAGTGCCTTGCAAAAGTATTCACCCACCTAGACTTTTTTCGTATTTTGTTACATTACAGCCTTAAATTCAATGTTTTGTTAATCTGAATTTTATGTGATGATCAGAACACAATAGTCTAAGTTGGTGAAGTGAAATGAGAAAAATATATAAATAAAACTTCTTTAGAAATAGAAAACGGCATGTGTGTATGTAGTCACCCCCTTTGTTAGGAAGCCCATAAAAAGGTCTGGTGCAACCAATTACCTTCAGAAGTCACATAATTGGTGAAATGATGTCCACCTGTATGCAATCTAAGTGTCACATGATCTGTCATTACATATACAATACCTTTTTTTTTAAAGGCCCCGAGGCTGCAACACGTAAGCAAGAGGCATCACTAACCAAACCCTGCCATGAAGACCAAGGAAGTCTCCAAACAAGTAAGGGACAATGTTGTTGAGAAGTACAAGTCAGGGTTAGGTTATAAAAAAATATACAAATCTTTGATGATCACCATCAAATGTATCATAACCAAATGGAAAGAACATGGCACAACAGCAAACCTGCCAATAGACGGCCGCCCACCAAAACTCACAGAGCGGAGAAGGAGGGCATTAATCAGAAAGCCGTGTGGTAGCTCATTTTTGTGGGGCGATCTGAACTTTTCATTGATACTATTCTGGGGTGTATATGACTTTTTGATCACTTTCTGTTAAATTTTTTTGTAGAAAATGAAGCAACCAAAAACAGCGAATCGGCTATTTTTACCCTTTTTTCCATTTTGCTGTTTGCCGTATGGGGAATATATTTTAATATTTTAATACTATGGGTGTTTTCGCACATCGCGACATCCATTTTTTTTGTTCTTTTATTTTTATCTTGGGAAAAGGGGGGCGATTTAAAAAAAATATTAATTTTTTTAAACTTTCTTTATTTATTTTACTTTTTTGTAGTTCCCATAGGGAACTATAACAAGCAATTATTAGATTGCTATTCTCATAGACCCCAATGTACTAGTATTGGATTCTATGAGAAAATTGCTGGTTTCCTAAGGACCCTATTATATGCAAGGGCTCCACAGGAAATACTATGCAGCAGCCTCCTGTCATTCACAAAGACAGGGGCTGCTGCAAACAAACTCCGGCTTCTTCGATCGCCGCACGGGGGAGCCGGCACTTCAGATGTTTCACGCGCTCAGATGCCATGGTCAGGATTGACCGCGGCATCTGAGGGATTAAATGTCCACGATCTGCATTACTGTCGGTTGCGGACATTAGCTGAGGGTGTCTGCTATAAGAAACAACAGGCCACCCGCGCCTATGGCACCCGCTCCGCTCAGGAGTGGGCGCCATCTTTAAAGACCCGGTCGGGAAAGGGTTAAGGAGGCTAGCCCTGATGTGACCCACACCAAGTTTTCCAAGTTGTCAGATAAGAGGGGATGTTAGTTCGTGGGTAGCACTGCTGCAGTAAGATGCTTACCCTGCTAGTCAAGGTCAAATTTCCTTCAGCATTGAGAGAGTTATTCCCTTCCCACTTCCCCTGTCTAGGTTCTAGTTAAGTTGCTGATCAGCCAATTTAGCTCGGCTGTTGTTCCACCTCCTTGCCTAAGCTTTAGGTTGTCTAGACTCTAGTTAACAGCTAAGGTGATCTGTTGTCTGTATACCCATGTACCAAACCTTGCCTGTCTACCGATTCTGCTCCTTGCCGCCTGCCCCAACCTTCAAATTGCTAGTTGGAATACACAAGTACTCAGCCTACCCTGACTTTGAACTGTGTTCAGACTATGTTTTTTGCCTGTGTCCTTGGGGCTTCGCCCCAGTGTCTTTGACTCCCATGGTTCAGCAGCCAAATACACTAGGATTACTCCAGGAAGTAGCAGCTTGACTGGTTCCCTGCAGTGAAGACCAGATCCCTGTACAGGGGTTAAAGGGTGAAAACCAGGGAACTGCCAGGACAACGGCCTTGTTTAGCCTAAATTAAAACTGGTTAGTTGGCACAGTTGGTCCATACCCATTGTCAGTTACACAGGGGAATGTCAGCTCCAGTAAACAGAGGAAAAGGAGTGCAGAGCAGGCCTGATGTTAGCCCAGCGCTCGGTGCCTGTGCTGTTAGGCTTACACGCGGGCTCCCTCATTCCCTTCTGCTGCCATGCTGACAAGCATGGGCAGCAGGTAGCCTAACTGTTGTATCTCCGCTCCGTGACAGAGTTTACTTCCTGCTTGTGTCTTGTACTGTTGTTAGGGCGTGCACGGGTGTGTCTCTTCTCCCTTGTGAGGCAACACGTACCGCCCTCTATCTTCCCAGCCTATGGCTGGGTTGCAGGAAGTATTTAAAGGGAATTCCTGCCCCAAGAAGGCGCCTGAGCAATCTTGGTCACTAGCGTATCTAGATCCTTGTGTTTAATGTGTTTTGTAGTTTCTGCTTTTCTGTGTACTGGACCCTGCTTTTTAATTTAACAGATTTTGTTTGTTTGCCGCCTGCCTCTGACCTTTGACTTAGTTTACGGACTTTTCTTTTCGCTGCGTGCCCTGACTCTGGACTTGGTGACCACTTTCTTTCCCTCAGTGCTTGCACCAGTATCTCTGACCCCCTGGTCAGCTGCCACTGAACAGGGGACTGCTCTGGAGTGGCACCTGGTAACTACCCTAACGGGCCCAAGCCTATCCTCACCATCAGAGGCTCTAGTGAAGACCAGGTAGTTACTTAGTCACGCCCCTCCAGGGTATTGTAACGGTCGCGTACACACACACACAGGGGGGAGGGAAGTGACCACTGCGCTCCACCCTTACCCCTGGCCCTGCCTACTTGCCTCGCGAGTCCTAATGACAGGGGACAACTGGACGGCAATCCCTAACTTGGAGTAAGTGCAGGGATGACAGACAGACAAACAACAGGACGTGAACGGACCGAGTCAATACCAGGAAAGCTGCAAAGTACAAATGGAGCAAGCAGAGAATTGTCAGGAGAAGCCGGGGTCATAAATACCAAGAGAGCAGAGAAGTACAAGAGGAGTCCTAAGAGATTAGTCAGGTGGGAGCCGAGGTCACAATACCAGGACGGAAGCGCAGTACAGGAGGAGCAGGCAAAAGGATGGTCAGGGAACAGGATCAGGTAAGTATTCAGCAGTCCAACAAATAGCCAGGAACCTAGAAATTAACAGGCAACCTGTAGCCAGCAGGCTGCCTGTATTTATAGTGGGGAGTGAGGGTCATGTGACGTGGCCAGCGTCACATGACCGACAGACCAACCAGTCGAGCACCGAGTGATCAGCTCGACGCTCAAGGCAGACTAGGAGCAGGGAGCCACCCAGCTAGTAAAGTCGCCCTGGGAATGAGGTCAAACACAGAACCTCATTCCAAAAGCTAAGCAACAGTTCTGCGGGCAATGGGGGACCAAGTGCACCTTCGGAACCCTGTGAAAGTACCCCCCCTTTTACGAGGGGCCACCGGACCCAAGACTTCAGGCGATGGCTTTTCAGGGTGTTCTAAATGAAATTTACGAACAAGTCTAGGAGCATGAACCTCCCTGGCAGGTACCTAAGATCTCTCTTCACCCAACAGCTGGAGACGAAATTGTACGGGAACAAACAACTTATCTGTTGGGGTGGATACCGGTGCCAGATGTTGTTCAGACCTAATGCGAGCCGAGATATCCTGGGTAAGAGCTGCTAAGAAGATTTTTGCTGGTAGGATGGATTCAGGTGGTACCTCAGTAGGTTGAAAAGCCTGGAAGCTCCGAGATAATGCGTCCGCCTTCACATTTTTACTTCCCGGCCTGAACGTGATGGAAAAATCAAAACGAGTAAAAAACTGAGCCCATCTGGCTTGACGGGGATTCAACCTCTTAGCAGACTCGAGAAACATAAGGTTTTTATGGTCAGTGACAACAGTTACACAATGTCTTGCCCCCTCCAGGAAATGCCTCCACTCCTCAAATGCCCATTTAATGGCCAGCAGCTCCCTATTTCCTATGTCGTAGTTTCTCTCCGTGGGAGAGAATTTCCTGGAGAAGAAGGCACATGGTCTCAGATTAGTAAGGCTAGCAGGACCTTGTGAAAGGACTGCTCCTACTCCGTCCTCGGACGCATCCACCTCCACAATAAAAGGTTTCTCCTGCTCAGGCTGGATCAGAATGGGAGCGCTACTAAATGCCTTTTTTAATTTTTCAAATGAAGAAATGGCCTCAGTAGACCAATTCTCCAAATCCGCCCCTTTCTTATTAAGGTCGGTCAACGGTTTAGCAATTACGGAAAAATTCATAATAAATTTACGATAGTAATTGGCGAAACCTAAGAACCGTTGTAAGGCCTTTAAGGATGAAGGTCTTACCCATTCCTTAATTGCTAGTACCTTACCAGGATCCATCTTGAAGGCGTGAGGAGTCAGAACATGCCCTAGAAACAGAATCTCCTGTACACCAAAGACACATTTCTCTTGTTTAGCGGACAGCTGATTCTCCCTCAACACCTCTAATACTTGTTTAACATGAGACACATGGGATTCAAAGTCAGGAGAGAATATCAAAATGTCATCAAGATAGACAATAACAAATTTACCTAAGTACTCCCTAAGAATGTCATTCATGAAGTTTTGGAACACAGCTGGGGCATTGCTGAGTCCAAAAGGCATCACTTGATATTCAAAGTGTCCTACCAGAGTATTGAACGCCGTCTTCCATTCGTCTCCCTCCTTGATTCGGATTAGATTGTATGCCCCTTTCAGGTCAATTTTGGAAAACCAGGTTGCCCCCAGAACCTGGTTAAATAAATCCGGAATCAATGGGAGGGAGTATCTATTCTGGACAGTGATTTTATTTAATCTCCGGTAATCGATACATGGCCTAAGACCACCATCTTTTTTCTTAACAAAGAAAAACCCCGCCCCCATAGGAGAGACAGAAGGTCTAATATGCCCTTTACCAAGGCTCTCCTTCATATAATCTTCCATGGCCTTGCGTTCGGGCATAGAAAGATTATAAATTCGTCCCTTAGGAAACTTGGCCCCCTCTACTAGCTCTATGGTACAATCATAAGGTCTATGGGGGGTAGAACCTCCGGGGTTGGTGATGAGAATACATCAGAATATTCTCTAACAACAGAGGGTAAAGTATCAGACTTTACTGAGACCCCAGCCTGTACCACGGACAAGCACGAGTCACACTTAGGCCCCCATCTCACCAACTCCCCATTGGACCAATCTATAGTGGGGTTATGTAGTCGGAGCCAAGGCAACCCTAGTACCACCTCAGCAGGTAGGTTCTCCAGGACTAGAAGCGAACATCTCTCTGAGTGGCACACACCCACGGTTAGAGAAATCTCCGAGGTACATAAGCTCACCGTACCACCAATAAGAGGAGTAGCATCAATAGCCATGACATGGATAGGAGTTGGTAAGGCAAACATAGGAATACCCAATCTTACAGCATACTCAGAGTCAATAAAGCTAGCCGCTGAGCCAGAATCAATAAAGGCCTTACCCGGCCATTTATCTACTCCCAGAGAAATCGTAATGGGTACCGAAAGCTTACATTTAGAAAATTCAGGGTGTACCTGGTCTTTAGGTTGCCTTGTCTTAGGAGACTTGACAGAGAGGACCTTCTTAGGACACTGGTTGATCCAATGGTCAGGATCTCCACAGTAAAAGCATTCTCCACGTCTGCGGCGAAGATTCCCTCGGGTCATGCCAACCTGCATGGGTTCCTCGGTGGAGACCTCAGCATTGTCTCTGGGATAGGCCTCTGGCTGGACCACCATCTGGGAAGAGAACTGTTGTTCCTGTCGTCTCTCTCTAACCCGTCGGTAAAGTCGGACAACAAGGGTCATCATCTCCTCTAAGGTCTCTGGAAGTTGATAACTGACCAGAAGATCCTTTAATTTATCAGACAGACCTGACCTGAACTGACTTTTCAGGGCTGGTTCGTTCCATCCTGAGGGGACACACCACCACCTGAATTGGGTGCAATAATCCTCCGCTGGTAAATTGCCCTGAACCAGTGCCTTTAGAGCCGTCTCGGCTACTAGAGCCCTGTCTGGTTCATCATAGAGGGTACCCAAGGCCTGAAAGAACCCCTCCACAGAACATAAACAACTGGTGCCAGCAGGTAAAGAGAACGCCCAGTCCTGGGGATCACCCTGTAATCGGGAAATGATAATGCCCACGCGTTGACTCTCGGGGCCAGAGGACACGGGCGCAAACGGAAGTAAAGTTTGCAACTCTCCTTAACCACCTCCGGACCGCCTAACGCAGGATCGCGTTCCGGAGGTGGCAGCGCTGCGCAGAGTCACGCATATACGCGTCATCTCGCGTATATGCGTGACACAGGTGCGCGCGCTCACAGGAACGGAAGGTAAGCGAGTGGATCTCCACCCTGCCAGCGGCGATCGTTCGCTGGCAGGCTGGAGATGTGTTTTTTTTAACCCCTAACAGGTATATTAGACGCTGTTTTGATAACAGCAACTAATATACCTGCTACCTGGTCCTCTGGTGGTCCCCTTTGTTTGGATCGACCACCAGAGGACACAGGCAGCTCAGTAATATGTTGCACCAAGCACCACTACACTACACCCCCCCTGTCACTTATTAACCCCTTGATCACCCCTGATCACCCCATATAGACTCCCTGATCACCCCCCTGTCATTGATTACACCCCTGTCATTGATCAACCCCCTGTAAAGCTCCATTCAGATGTCCGCATGATTTTTACGGATCCACTGATAGATGGATCGGATCCGCAAAACGCATACGGACGTCTGAATGAAGCCTTACAGGGGCATGATCAATGACTGTGGTTATCACCCCATATAGACTCCCTGATCACCCCCCTGTCATTGATCAACCCCCCGTAAAGCTCCATTCAGATGTCCGCATGATTTTTACGGATCCACTGATAGATGGATCGGATCCGCAAAACGCATACGGACGTCTGAATGAAGCCTTACAGGGGCGTGATCAATGACTGTGGTTATCACCCCATATAGACTCCCTGATCACCCCCCTGTCATTGATTACACCCCCCTGTCATGCTGCATTCAGATGTCCGTATGATTTTTACGGATCCACGGATACATGGATCGGATCCGCAAAACACATACGGACATCTGAATGGAGCCTTACAGGGGGGTGATCAATGACAGGGGGGTGATCACCCCATATAGACTCTCTGATCACCCCCCTGTCATTGATCACCACCCCTGTCATTGATCACCCCCCCTGTCATTGATCACCCTCTGTAAGGCTCCATTCAGACATTTTTTTGGCCCAAGTTAGCGGAATTTTATTTTTTTTTTCTTACAAAGTCTCATATTCCACTAACTTGTGTCAAAAAATAAAATCTCACATGAACTCACCATACCCCTCACGGAATCCAAATGCGAAAAATTTTTTAGACATTTATATTCCAGACTTCTTCTCACGCTTTAGGGCCCCTAGAATGCCAGGGCAGTATAAATACCCCACATGTGACCCCATTTCGGAAAGAAGACACCCCCAGGTATTCCGTGAGGGGCATATTGAGTCCATGAAAGATTTAAATTTTTGTCCCAAGTTAGCGGAAAGGGAGACTTTGTGAGAAAAAAATAAAAAATATCAATTTCCGCTAACTTGTGCCTAAAAAAAAAATTTCTATGAACTCGCCATGCCCCTCATTGAATACCTTGGGGTGTCTTCTTTCCAAAATGGGGTCACATGTGGGGTATTTATACTGCCCTGGCATTCTAGGGGCCCCAAAGCGTGAGAAGAAGTCTGGTATCCAAATGTCTAAAAATGCCCTCCTAAAAGGAATTTGGGCACCTTTGCGCATCTAGGCTGCAAAAAAGTGTCACACATCTGGTATCGCCGTACTCAGGAGAAGTTGGGGAATGTGTTTTGGGGTGTCATTTTACATATACCCATGCTGGGTGAGAGAAATATCTTGGTCAAATGCCAACTTTGTATAAAAAAATGGGAAAAGTTGTCTTTTGCCAAGATATTTCTCTCACCCAGCATGGGTATATGTAAAATGACACCCCAAAACACATTCCCCAACTTCTCCTGAGTACGGAGATACCAGATGTGTGACACTTTTTTGCAGCCTAGGTGGGCAAAGGGGCCCATATTCCAAAGAGCACCTTTCGGATTTCACTGGTCATTTTTTACAGAATTTGATTTCAAACTCCTTACCACACATTTGGGCCCCTAGAATGCCAGGGCAGTATAACTACCCCACAAGTGACCCCATTTTGGAAAGAAGAGACCCCAAGGTATTTCGTGATGGGCATGGCGAGTTCCTAGAATTTTTTATTTTTTGTCACAAGTTAGTGGAAAATAATGATTTTTTATTTATTTATTTTTTATACAAAGTCTCATATTCCACTAACTTGTGACAAAAAATAAAAACTTCCATGAACTCACTATGCCCATCAGCGAATACCTTGGGGTCTCTTCTTTCCAAAATGGGGTCACTTGTGGGGTAGTTATACTGCCCTGGCATTCTAGGTGCCCAAATGTGTGGTAAGGAGTTTGAAATCAAATTCTGTAAAAAATGACCAGTGAAATCCGAAAGGTGCTCTTTGGAATATGGGCCCCTTTGCCCACCTAGGCTGCAAAAAAGTGTCACACATCTGGTATCTCCGTACTCAGGAGAAGTTGGGGAATGTGTTTTGGGGTGTCATTTTACATATACCCATGCTGGGTGAGAGAAATATCTTGGCAAAAGACAACTTTTTCCATTTTTTTATACAAAGATGGCATTTGACCAAGATATTTATCTCACCCAGCATGGGTATATGTAAAAAGACACCCCAAAACACATTCCTCAACTTCTCCTGAATACAGAGATACCAGATGTGTGACACTTTTTTGCAGCCTAGGTGGGCAAAGGGGCCCATATTCCAAAGAGCACCTTTCGGATTTCACTGGTCATTTTTTACAGAATTTGATTTCAAACTCCTTACCACACATTTGGGCCCCTAGAATGCCAGGGCAATATAACTACCCCACAAGTGACCCCATTTTGGAAAGAAGAGACCCCAAGGTATTTCGTGATGGGCATAGTGAGTTCATAGAACTTTTTATTTTTTGTCACAAGTTAGTGGAATATGAGACTTTGTAAGAAAAAAAAAAAAAAATCATCATTTTCCACTAACTTGTGACAATAAATAAAAAGTTCTATGAACTCACTATGCCCATCAGCGAATACCTTAGGGTGTGTACTTTCCGAAATGGGGTCATTTGTGGGGTGTTTGTACTGTCTGGGCATTGTAGAACCTCAGGAAACATGACAGGTGCTCAGAAAGTCAGAGCTGCTTCAAAAATTCACATTTTTGTACCATAGTTTGTAAACGCTATAACTTTTACCCAAACCATTTTTTTTTTACCCAAACATTTTTTTTTTATCAAAGACATGTAGAACAATAAATTTAGAGCAAAATTTATATATGGATGTCGTTTTTTTTGCAAACTTTTACAACTGAAAGTGAAAAATGCCATTTTTTTGCAAAAAAATCGTTAGATTTCGATTAATAACAAAAAAAGTAAAAATGGCAGCAGCAATGAAATACCACCAAATGAAAGCTCTATTAGTGAGAAGAAAAGGAGGTAAAATTCATTTGGGTGGTAAGTTGCATGACCGAGCAATAAACGGTGAAAGTAGTGTAGTGCAGAATTGTAAAAAGTGGCCTGGTCTTTCAGGGTGTTTAAGCACTGGGGGCTGAGGTGGTTAAAAGAGAGAAACTTCCTCCGGTCTCCAGAAAAGGGTTCTGGGAGCTTAATCTGGGGCTCAAAATGCGGACTGGAGGCCTGAGGAGTGGAAGAACCTTGCCCTAACTCAAAAGAACTGAGTTTTTCCCCTAACTCCTGCACCCTCTGCGTCAGATTAGAGACATGGTCTGTCAGGGTCACCAGAGGATTCATAATACAGTGGTTATTGGGCCTGTTAATCTGTAACGGTCGCGTACACACACACACAGGGGGGAGGGAAGTGACCACTGCGCTCCACCCTTACCCCTGGCCCTGCCTACTTGCCTCGCGAGTACTAATGACAGGGGACAACTGGACGGCAATCCCTAACTTGGAGTAAGTGCAGGGATGACAGACAGACAAACAACAGGACGTGAACGGACCGAGTCAATACCAGGAAAGCTGCAAAGTACAAATGGAGCAAGCAGAGAATTCTCAGGAGAAGCCGGGGTCATAAATACCAGGAGAGCAGAGAAGTACAAGAGGAGTCCTAAGAGAGTAGTCAGGTGGGAGCCGTGGTCACAATACCAGGACGGAAGCGCAGTACAGGAGGAGCAGGCAAAAGGATGGTCAGGGAACAGGATCAGGTAAGTATTCAGCAGTCCAACAAATAGCCAGGAACCTAGAAATTAACAGGCAACCTGTAGCCAGCAGGCTGCCTGTATTTATAGTGGGGAGTGAGGGTCATGTGACGTGGCCAGCGTCACATGACCGACAGACCAACCAGTCGAGCACCGAGTGATCAGCTCGACGCTCAAGGCAGACTAGGAGCAGGGAGCCACCCAGCTAGTAAAGCCGCCCTGGGAATGAGGTCAAACACAGAACCTCATTCCAAAAGCTAAGCAACAGTTCTGCGGGCAATGGGGGACCAAGTGCACCTTCGGAACCCCGTGACAGGTATAGCCAGTCAGTGGAGCAGTGGGTCCACACCCGCTTGCATAACACCAGACCTGTGCTGGCCATGGAAGATTATATTAAGGGTAAAGATAGGGAGATTTGTCACAAACAACGGACTCCTTTAACAGTGTGTTGTGTTCCTGGCGTTTGAGATCGACATATGACAGATCGATTTTATAGATTACTTAGAGGGGTTAGTGAAGACCGTGCGGTAATGGACCACACTGGCACCAATGCCAAAGTTAAAGGCAGGTGAGCGTCCTTAATAATGATTTCAGGGATTAGGTTGCAAGCTTAGGGCAAGGACCTCATTATAGGAGGGGAAGATAGTGACCTGGAGTTAAGTAATGAAACTGGGGGTGGAATGGATTGACAGATTAGAACAGTTCATAATGAAAGGTGTAGGGTAAACATATGCAAACACCTCTTAATTGTATGTAAACTAATGCCAGGAGCCTGACCAATAAAATTGGTGAACTGAAATTAGTAATGTGTGGAAAGATAGTGGGGCACACCTACATCCGGATAGGACACAGAACACTAACTGGTAGTCTTCTATAACATTTATTGCATATAAACATAAAAATGATAGCGGAAGTTAAAAGGCATCAATAAGTATACAGCTATATAAATAACAAAAAAAAATGGTATTGGTATATAACCAATCTGTAGTTGATGTGAATGTAGAAATGTATAGGTGCATCTAATAGTTCCATAGTTGAATATTCCTACTGTCGTAAGTCTTGAATGTCAATGGTGGAATATGGTCAATAAGTTGTTTTTCTATATATCCGGCTTAGATGCACTTGTTATATACGGGGTTCCCCTTTATACTGGCAATATTTGCAAAGATTCGTTAGTAAAATAGTGTCGGTATAGATGATGCCGTACAATAAGGATGATGATCTCAGTTGTTTGTGTGTAATCGTAGCTAGAACATACAATTAGCTACTACACAGTTACTGGTTAGGGCTGTATTACTCACTGTTTCGAAAGATTGTGTCCGGGGTTTTCGTGCCTGACTTGGCATCCCACGTGTTGCAGCACAGAAGGTATTACCTCCGGCTTGTTCTGTGGTGAGTGGTAAGCTATTAGACTTTAAACAGTTCGCTAGACGCCGGGGTCTATAGATGTTAGGCCCTCTTTAGTGGTCAGCATTCCACGTGTCTATTCGATCTTGACACAGCGAGACTGTTTCTTACACATACAGTCAGGTCCATAAATATTGGGACATGGACACAATTCTAACATTTTTGGCTCTATACACCACCACAATGGATTTGAAATGAAAACGAACAAGATGTGCTGTAACTGCAGACTGTCAGCTTTAATTTGAGGGTATTTACATCCAAACCAGGTGAACGGTGTAGGAATTACAACAGTTTGCATATGTGCCTCCGACTTGTTAAGGGACCAAAAGTAATGGGACAGAATAATAATCATAAATCAAACTTTCACTTTTTAATACTTGGTTGCAAATCCTTTGCAGTCAATTACAGAGTGAAGTCTGGAACACATAGACATCACCAGACACTGGGTTTCATCCCTGGTGATGCTCTGCCAGGCCTCTACTGCAACTGTCTTCAGTTCCTGCTTGTTCTTGGGGCATTTTCCCTTCAGTTTTGTCTTCAGCAAGTGAAATGCATGCTCAATCGGATTCAGGTCAGGTGATTGACTTGGCCATTGCACAACATTCCACTTCTTTCTCTTAAACTCTTTGGTTGCTTTTGCAGTATGCTTTGGGTCATTGTCTATATACACTGTGAAGCGCTGTCCAATGAGTACTGAAGCACTTGGCTGAATATGAGCAGATAATATTGCCCGAAACACTTCAGAATTCATCCTGCTGCTTTTGTCAGCCGCCACATCATCAATAAATTCAAGAGAACCAGTTCCATTGGTGGCAGTACATGCCCACGCCATGACACTACCACCACCATGCTTCACTGATGAGGTGGTATGCTTAGGATCATGAGCAGTTCCTTTCCTTCTCCATACTCTTCTCTTCCTATCACTCTGGTACAAGTTGATCTTGGTCTCATCTGTCCATAGGATGTTGTTCCAGAACTGTGAAGGCTTTTTTAGATGTTGTTTGGCAAACTCTAATCTGGCCTTCCTGTTTTTGAGGCTCACCAATGGTTTACATCTTGTGGAGAACCCTCTGTATTCACTCTGGTGAAGTCTTCTCTTGATTGTTGACTTTGACACACATACACCTACCTCTTGGAGAGTGTTCTTGATCTGGCCAACTGTTGTGAAGGGTGTTTTTCTCACCAGGGAAAGAATTCCTCGGCCATCCACCACAGTTGTTTTCCGTGCTCTTCCGGGTCTTTTGGTGTTGCTGAGCTCACCGTTGCGTTCCTTCTTTTTAAGAATGTTCCAAACAGTTGTTTTGGCCATGCCTAATGTTTTTGCAATCTCTCTGATGGGATTGTTGTGTTTTTTCAGCCTAATGATGGCTTGCTTCACTGATAGTGACAGCTCTTTGGATCTCATCTTGAGAGTTGACAGAAACAGATTCCAAATGCGAATAGCACACTTGAAATGAACTCTTAACCTTTTATCTGCTCATTGTAGTTGGCATAATGAGGGAATAACACACACCTGGCCATGGGACAGCTGAGAAGCCAATCGTCCCATTACTTTTGGTTCCTTAACAAGTGGGAGGCACATATGCAAACTGTTGTAATTCCTACACCGTTCACCTGATTTGGATGTAAATACCCTCAAATTAAAGCTGACAGTCTGCAGTTACAGCACATCTTGTTCGTTCATTTCAAATCCATTGTGGTGGTGTATAGAGCCAAAAATGTTAGAATTGTGTCGATGTCCCAATATTTATGGATCTGACTGTAAATGGCATTTGGGAGCGCTCCGAAAGTTCGTGGGTGATCCGCGGAATATGTGCTGCGATTTTTTCTTTAGAGACTTGTATACACCAGACGCGTTTCGGAGTTAACACAGACTCCTTCCTAAGTGGTCAAGTCTCATATGGTATATGGTGGTTTAAATAGTACTGGGTTAATCTCATTAGGATTATTGCATCATTTTAGGGTGAACCCAAAAACGTGGATTTCTCATCTGGCCATTTGATAATTATATATAGTTGGTTACATCAAGATTAAAAACATATTAAAAACATATTAAAAAAACATACATACAATATACGCTATATATTAACTAGCTGAGTGTTTATATTTCCTGTAATAATCATTCATAGGGAAAGTGTGGTTTTTCATTCACAACGTGCTTTATATCGTTGGATATAGTTTGTTAAACAAAGCATTAGAAGTTATGAAGTGAATTCAAAATTTCCACAAATTCTGCTATTTAAAGTGCGTTTTTTTAAAAAACAAAACAAAAAAAAATGCATTTGTGTTATTTATTCAAATTTCTTTTATATCTTATGTGCTTTAGTGTAACAAATTTCAAAGCATATATTTATGTCAAATTGTGAATAGTGTTCATTTTACTATTCTCCCAGATTTCGGTACAAGGCTTGTCATACTTTCAGAAGACAGTGAATAACCACACAGTTAAGTTAAATATTTTCTCAGTTTGTAAACAGAAGTGCAGAATTTTAATCGGCAAATTACCAATGAATTGTATAGGGGAGAGGTCCTCCAGCAAGGAGGGACGGGAGGAATATGAAAAATACAGCCGGTCTCTCATCAGTGGAGGACCCCCCTCCCCACAATCTACAAAAAAACAAAAACTTCCAATTCTGCATTTAATCCCTCTGGAAGGAGAGTGTTAAATTCAAATATTTTTCTAGATTCCATCCATGACATTTTACTTATGTGGTCTCCCCCTCTCCAATTGGTGTTTACCTTTTCCAAAGCTGCAAAAACCATCCCTTTTGGATCTTGATTATGTGAGGTCTTGAAATGAAGGGACAAAGTATGTTTGTCGTAACCCTTTTTTTATATTGGCAATATGCTCTGCATTACGTTTTCTCAGAGTTCTCTTAGTTCTGCCCACGTACTGTTTTTTACATGGGCATTGTATAATGTATATGACACTATCCGTGTTACATGTCAGAAATTCTTTAATTACATGTTTGTGGGTATTAGTGGTGGATTTGACCTTGATGGTTTTTTGGGGGAATGAGGTAGCTTTGCACCCCATACATAGTCCACATCTATGGAAGCCTGAAAGGCCCATCCATTTTTGAATTGATTGTTGAGTTTTCAATGATTTGTTAATAATTGTAGGGGCTACCAACAAGCCTACATTTGGGGCTTTAGTAAAAGTGATTAGTGAAATGAGTAATGCTTGAGCAGGACTATGACATAGTGGAAATAACCGAGACATGACTGGATGATAGCAATGACTGAAAGGTTAACTTACAGGGTTACAGTCTGTTTAGAAAGGATAGTAAAAAGAATTGCAGGGGGGGGGGGGGGGGGGGGGTCTGCCTTTATGTAAAGCCCTGTCTAAAATCCACACTCTGGGAAGATATAACTTTGGAAAATGAACATGTGGAGTCACTGTGGGTACAATTACATGGTGGGAAAACCAACAATGAAATGCTGATATTGGTTTGTTATAAACCACCTAATATTACAGAGTCCACAGAAAACCTGCAACTAAGAGTAACAGACAAGGGGTCAATGATAATGGTCATTATTATGGGAGACTTCAATTACCCATATATAGACTGGGAAACTGAAACCTGTGGATCTCATAAAGGAAACAGGTTCTTGGCAATAACTAAAGACAAATACCGTTCCTACCTGGTATGGGATCCTACTAGAGGGATGGCCATGCTGGATTTAGTATTAAAAGGGTTTTTTAGCATGTTTGAACTGATGACCGATAGGATAGGTCATTAGTATCTGATCGGTGGGGGTCTGACTCCGTGGTTTAAGAAGACACTGGCGCTCCTGTGAACTCCACAGCATTCTCTGTGCTTAAGAAGCACAGTGCCGTACACTGTATAGCAGCTGTGCTTGGTATCGCAGCTTAGCCCCATACATTTCAATGGGGCTGATCTACGCCTAGGCCATGTGACCGATTAATGTGTTGTCACTGGCCTAGGAAAAGCTGTGGGAAGGCCGCAGAATTAACAAAGCTCCGATGCCTTCTCAAACAGCTGTTTGGTGGGGATCCCTGGTGTCGGACCCCCACTGATCAGATACAGATTACCTATTTAAAGGATAGGTTACCAGTATTTAACCCTTTCACGCCCAATGACGTACATGTGCGTCGTTGGGCCGGTCTTTAAACATGGCGCCCGCTCGTGCCATAGCCGCCGCGTTTCTGCTATTTTAAATAGCAGAGACCTGCGGCACATGTATGCGACCAGCCATAAGGCTGATCGCATACATTTTCCCCTTCAGATGCCGCGCACTTCCTCTCCAGTAACAGCATTCCCCGACTGAGATTGGATTGGGGAACCTGTTATATCTATTAAATAGCCCAAAGCCTGAAAGCAGGCTTCCGAGCTTATTTCAGGACTATACCAATACAGGCCACTAGGTGGCAGCATTGTATTAGTATAGTGCAAATGAAGTCTTCAATGATGGCTATATAGCCATCAATGAACACAATGGGCAATATAATGATTGCCAGTTATTGTCACCCAAGGTGACTTAAAAAAAGTTAAAAAAAAGTTTTTACAAATATAAAAAAAAAATAATAAAAATAAAAGTTCAAATCACCCCCCTTTCCTTAAAATAAAAATACTTAATAAAAAAAAATAAACATCATGGGCATCCCACGTGCAAAAATGTCCATACTATTAAAATATAACAATATTAAGGGCTTACGGTAAATGGCGTAATGGGAAAAAAAAATTAAAAACAGCCAATTTATTGTCACTTCAACTACCCAATAATTTTTTTTTAAAAAAGTGATCAAAAGTCGCACACACTTCAAATTTGTATCACTGAAAAGAACAGATCGTCCCGCAAAAAAATTAGCCCTCACACAGCCCCGTACACATAACTACAAAAAAGTTATAGGGGTCAGAATATGGTTATAAAATGTATTTTAAGGTTTTAATGTTTTTTTCAGTATTAAAACACAAGAAAAATTATACAAGTGTGGTATCGTTGGAACCATATTGACCTGGAGAATGAAGATAACAGGTCAATTTTACCGCATAGTGTACAGTATAATAAAAATAAAAACCTTTATCAGACCTTTATTTTTCCCAATTCTACCCCATTTGGAATTTTTTTTCCACTTCCCACTACATGGTATGCAACTGTAAATGGCGACATTAGAAAGTACAACTTGTCCCTCAGAAAATAAGCCCTCATAAGGCTATGTGAACGGAAAAATACAAAAGTTAGGACTATGAGAATGCGGGGAGTGAAAAACGCAAAATGAAAAATGACCTGGGCTTGAAAGGGTTAAATCTCAGTAAACTCTTTTAACAAAGATATAACAACAGAGATGCAGGTTGGGGGGATACCTGGGAAATAGTGACCATAATATAATAAACTTCCAACTGATGGGATGTTTTATCAGAGAGACTTTAGGAAAGCAAAATGTGATGAGATAAGAGAGGCCCATAGCCTCACTAACTGGGACAATGTCCTAAAAAATAAAATTACAGACACAATGGGATATTTTTAAAAGCATCCTAAATTTTCACTCTGAGAGGTACATAGCTTATGGGAATAAAAGGGTTAGGATCAGTATAAAGCAATGTGGATAAATTGTAATGTAAAGGAAGCAACAAATACAAAGAAAGCATTTAAATTACTAAAACAGAAAGCAGCAAAAAAGCACTAAAAACTATAACGAAAAAATAAAAGATTTAAAAGACAGATGAAGACATCCAAGCAGGATACAGAGAGGCTTGTTGCCATAGAGAGTAAAACTACACTAAAAAGTTATTCAAGTATATGAATGATAAAAAGATTGAACCTCAAAATGTTGGTCCTTTAAAGAGTGATGAGGGAGGAGTTGTAGAGAATGATGTGAAAAAGCAAATCTATAATTCTATTAAATATTTATTAAATATTTTTTCTGCTTTGTATTCTCAAAAAAAATGTAATAGAAAATGAAATGCAAATTGTCAAAGTAAACTCCTCATTAAATGTGTGCAGCGACATCTTAAAAAGATTAGACAAATCACTGGTTCCAGATGGCATACACCCCCCATATCCTAAGAGAGTTAAGTAAGGTTATTGATAAACCCTTATTTCTTATATTTACGGACTACTTATGAGCTCCATAATGACAGGGTCTGTTGCTGTTGCACAGGACTGGCAAATATGGAGCCAATATTCAAAAAGGGGTAAAAAAAAAAAAAAAAAACAGGGTCCCGAAACTAGGCCAGTAAGTTTAACATCTGTTGTGGATAAACTATTTAAAAGTTTTCTAAGAGATACTATCCTGGAATATCTCAATGAAAATAAGTGTATAACGATGTATCTGCACAGGTTTATAAGGGATCAGTCCTGTCAAACTAAGGTTCCATTCAGACGTCCGTATGTGTTTTGCAGATCCACGGATCCGCAAAACACGGACACCGGCAATGCGCTTTCCGCATTTTGCGGATCCGCACATTGCCAGAACTATATAGAAAATGCCTTTTCTTGTCCGCAATTGCGGACAAGAATAGGACATGTTCTATATTTTTGCGGAACGGAAGTGCGGACCCGGAAGTGCAGATCCGCAATTCTGGATCCGAGCGGGACAGAGTCTGTCCCCATAGAAATGAATGGGTCCGGAACGAAATTGCGGACGTGTGAATGGGCCCTTATTGTAAATCTAAAACACTTTTTTTTATGGTTCAGGAGTATCTAGTAAAGATTGTTTGTTCACTGATCCTCTAATTGTTTAAAATACCTGTACATTTTTTATAAATTTTATATTTGAAGCCAAGTTCCCAGGCATTTTCATGTTATTGGATTTCTGTTTTTTGTACATGATAGGTACTTGAAATACTACAAACGATTTCCTTTTCTATAATTCAACAAGTTGCAGACTGCAATGGAATTCCCCTTGCCAATAACATGCATACTGTACATGGCCACTGAGCTATCGGAAGGTAAAGTCAAATCACAGTCACTGTCTTATATCACCCTTCTGTAAAAGACTGAAAATAGGAAATGGAAACCAAATTACATTTAAATTCCTTGTCCAACTGACCAGAACGGTTATCTGTGATTCATTTTATTTGCTAAATGAATATATTAAAATCTACAGTAATCTACCTTTTCTATAAATTTCCTAGATTTTTTATAACCAGTACTAGTATTACATGTCAATAAACAAAAGAATATGCAGACAAAGTTTTTAATTAACATGCACCTTCAACCCAGGACCGACTATAGGCATTTGCCTACAGGTAGATTAGATTATTTTTTTTTACATTTTATGATATACAGTTATCCTGCACTTCTGCTTTGCTACTTACCAAGATGGTGAGTAGATGATTCTGTTTCTTGAATGAGCAAATGTCGCGCTCCCGCAGGAACTTCAAATATCCTTATGTAACCTGTTAAGTAATTTTAATCAGACATGTAAAATAATGCCAAATAATAACCTGCATGACAAAAACACTATAATTACTTAATTACTGGTTTATAAAAATAAAGAATTGTTGTTTAGGACAGAGACATAACAGAGTCTGTTGTTATAGTCACATACAGTAATTACTGAGCTATGGACACGAACTGTCTGATATCATTATTTTAATGACAATAAATTTTATGATTAATGACATGCTGTCCAGAAACAATAAATCTCTATGAGGATGAGCAATGGAAGTAGCCGTTTGCTGTTCAATACAAGAAATCTTGCAAACAAAATGAATGAACTGAAAATTCTAATAACAGACAAAACTATAATGTGGTGGGTATAACAGAAACCCACTTGGATGACAGCCAAAAGTGGATAACAAATGTAGAAGGATCTATTGGGGGAGATATATCAAGACTGGCGGATCCATACACCAGTCTTGATTTCCTTGCAATGGCGTGAGATGAGTCTGATTTGTTAAGAAGCAGAAGCCTCTTAACAAATCAGGCGTATCTTTGCCCTGCTGTGCGCTAGAAAGTGAAGTCTACGCCAGCTACAGGTGAAAGTTATAGTAAATGCAGCAGCACGAAGCCACGCCCCATTTCAACAAGCCACATCCCTTTTCTCTGCACTTCTCTGAACCTCGAAAAGTCACAAATTATGGTGCACAGATGCCGTGCACCATAATGTGCGATATTTTTATGCCACAATTGTGGGGTACAAACATTGATAAATGTCCCCCATTGTGTTCAGAATGGACAGGAAACACAAAAAAAGAGGTAAAGAGTAAAATACAACTTAGGACCAGTGCTAGAGATGAGCGAATTAGTTCGTACCAAATGGGGTTCCTCATGAACTTCCCAAAAATGTGTAAGCAAGATGAACCCAAAGCTTTTCAGGTTCGATTTGGACGAATACAATAAAACAGCATACATTTGCTGCACATGCCTGTGGGAATAAGCATGAGGGAGGGGGAAGGATACTCACATGACCCTGAGGGGAAGTGGGGGGGAGGGCTTGCCCCATTTGGCTCACAGGCTGACAGACAGGCTGGATGAGCCAATCAGTGGGGCAGCAGCCAGGGAGATGGCCCTGGCGGAATGAGCAGAACTAAATTCTGTATTGGGCTGTGAATGAGGGTAGATGGGTGTAGCGGTCTGTGGCAGAAAACGATCTTAGGGAAAGTGTATAGTCACAATCGTCTATACTAGTGTCAGGCACAGTTAAGGGAAAGGCTAAAAAGAAGAAGAATTGTGTACAATAGGGAAAGGCAGGGAAAGCTTTCAGACAAGGAGTGAGGAGCTGATGTTCAGTGTGCCAGGCAGTGATAGCTGCAGTTACTACCTTATTCTACAGCTACACCTACTACAAAACCTTAAACTTAGCTACCTGCAAGAACATTTCTTTTTTTCCTCATTTGAACAGAAATAAATCTATATTTTTTCTTCCAAACCTGAAGTTTCTCTAGGCTTATTGCCCGCTTTTTTCCAATAAAATTAGCATTATGTGGCAGTGCTGAGCATCTAGTGTATATTATTTATTCAGTGCATCATATCTGTCCGTGCTAAGGTACTACATTATAGCAGAAGCCTTTTTGTGGAAATAATGCCATCTGCCGCTGCTGAGCAATTGTTAATTTTTTCAGTATTGTATTGTATTATTATATTGCATCTGTATTGTTTTTAAACGTGTAGCAAATAAGACCATTTTCTTCACCAATGAAATTTAACGTAAATTACACTGTACGCAGAAATCAAACCACCTTTCCTGCACAGTTCAAGTGTTGGTGTGGGGGAGTAAGCATAATACAAGTGTACAACACGTGGTTTACAATCCAGAGGGTAGAGTTTTTAAATTTGAAATAATAATCCAAAATTTTGGACAGGGCATCTGCAGACTGCAGTGTTGGTATAACTCTGCCCCTAAGACGTCCCTCTGACAGGCTTCTGCTCACATGAAGAAGTCCACTGATTGTAGGTACAGGACTCCACCTTGATTTTCTTGTCTAAAAACATCAGACTCATATAAGGTTAGTTTCACTCATATAAGGATAGTTTTAACGCTAGTGTGTAACTAGAATAAGTTGGCATCCTGTCTTGAGACAGGGGAATCTGGTCAGTTATAAATTACATCATCCTTCATCTTTACACATCCCTAATTCTTTGCATGTTTCCATCCTTGAGCCAGTTGTGCTTGACCGTTACTCCACATGCTCAGTTCCTGCTCCTGCTTATGTTGGCTCAGAAAATAAGTATTAAGTCAAGAATATTTTACATAGTAACATAGTACATAAGACCGAAAAAAGACATTTGTCCATATATGGCAACTTTTACACATTTTCATAGATTTTTAAGTTTTTTTTATAAATATGAGCAGATTGTACCGGTAAAATTTTACCACCTAAGTAAAGTACAATATGTGATGAGAAAACAAAGTCAGAATTACTTGGATGTGCAAAACCTTTATGTAGTTATTCTCTGCTGAAGTGACACATGCCAGATTTCCAAAATCTGGCTTTGTCATTAAGGCCCAGTACTGGTCACCAAGGGGTTAAAAGGGTTCCATTTGTGCAAAAGTAGTAAGATATTAACAAAACGATGTATTCAATATCACTGTAATTATACTGACCCAGAGATTAAAGTTATCATGTTATTTATGCCAAAAAAAGAATTCCGCAAAATTTATAACATAAAAACTCAGTGGCAGTATTGCTGTTTTTTAATAAAAATAGTTGATCAGTAAGTTATGTGTATCCCAACATGGTACAATTAAAAACAACTTGTCCAACAAAAAAACAAACTCTCATATGACTACATTGATGGAAAAATAAAATAGTTATAACTCTTGCAATGATGAAAAAATAAAAAAATAATCACTTGGTCACTAAGGCAAAATGCATATGGGGAAAGGGATAAAAAGGAACCTGTAATGTTGAATATGGTGTCTGAGCAGCAGGCAGCATGTAATAGAGCCGGAGGGGCTGAGCAGACTGATATATGGTTTTGTGGGAAAGATTCACTAAAACTTGTAATTTATACATTTATATCCATGCCGACTTTGGGCTTTGTAGTCAAGTAGGCAGTCCTATCAGCGATTGACAGCATTCCTCCTATGACTGTGAATACAGAGATAGCCATCAGTCACTGGAGACCGCCTCCTTGACTTCACAGCCCAGAATGAGCAGGAATTCAAATGTATAAATTACAAGTTCTGCTGAATCTTTTACCACAATAATATATATCAATCTGCTCAGCACCTCCTGCTCTATAACATGTTGCCTGCACATTAATTTGCAATTTCATGGTGACTAGTGTTGAGCGAACCCAAACTGTAAAGTTCGGGTCCGTACCGAACTTTGCGAGTTCGGGTACCCAGACCCGAACTTTTCAGAAAAAGTTTGGGTTTGGGTTTTAGTTCGGTGTTTGGGCATTTAATAAAGCTTGTTGAAAGGCTGCAAGGCAGCCAATCAACAAGCTTATAAGCTGTGGGCAGTTAGAAGCCATCACAGCCATGCCTACTAATGGCATGGCTGTGATTGGCCGGTGCATCATGTGACCCAGCCTCTCTAAAAGCTGGATCACGTGTAGCACCGCCCATCAGCTCTGAGTAGTGCAGGGACAGGAAGCATGAAGCTGAAGTGAGGGAAAGTGTTGTAGGAATCTTATCTGGCTTTTTATTCTGTGGGTGACCTATAGTGATTTTTTTGTGGGTGCAATACACCAGCTTTGCACCCCTGACACAGAAATATAATAATTACCCTGGCTGTTAATTCTGTGGGTGACCTATAGCGATCTTTTGTGGGTACAATGCACCATCTTGGCACCCCTGACACAGAAATTTAATAATTAATCTGGCTGTTAATTATGTGGGTGACCTATAGCGATTTGTTTGTGGGTGTAATGCACCATCTTTGTACCCCTGACACAAAAATATAATAGTTAATCCATCTGTTAGTTTGTTGGGTGACATACACCCATTGTTTGTCTGAGGTACACCTGCACTGCATATGTGACAGGGGAATAAATCTAGTTAATCCATCTGTTAGTTCGGTATGTGACATATACCCATTGTTTGTCTGAGGTACACATGCACTGCATACATGACAGGGAAATAAATCTAGTTAATCCATTTGTTAGTTTGGTGGGGGACCTCAAAGAATGAGGAGAGCATCAAATAAGGGACATGGCCCTGGTCGTGGTGTTGGTGATGTTGGTGGAGCTCCTGTTGCAGGGAGAGGATGTGGTCGATCTGTGCCAGCTACACACCTAAATGAAACACCTTCCTCAGGTGCACGTAGGCAACAGAACGTTCAGCATTATTTTGTAGGCCCGAATACCGGTGTACCAATGGTGAGACCAGAACAAGTAGAGGCAGTAGTAGATTAGGTGGCTGAGAGTGCCTCCAGTTCCTTCACATTGTCTCCCACCCGGTTCCCTGCTGAAAGCACAGAATTGGCACCTGCAGCCCATGGGCATCTGTCTTTCACCTCACCCCCTTGCAAATATGGCAAGCAGTCTGAGCACCAAGTCATGCAGCAGTCTCTTATGCTTTTTGATGACTCTTTTTGATTCCGTCGGCCATCCACCTAGACCTGCCCCAGAAGTGGAGGAGATTGATTGCACTTTGCCCAACCACTTATGCTTCAGGATGTGGACATGGGAGGACCACCGCAGCACATCTCTGATGATGACAAAACACAGGTGCCAACTGCTGCGACTTTCTGCAGTGTGCAGCCCGGCAAGGAGGGCAGGGGTAAGGAAAGGGTCGAAGATGATGTGGAGGATGATATGGTCCTAGACTCCACATGGAATCAAGGTCATGCCAGTGACGTGTGCAGTTCGGAGGAAGAGGTGTTGGTCACACAGCGCCAGCAACACAGCAAAAAAGGGAGCAGGGTGCAAAAGCAGAGTGGCCGTCCAATAGCCAGTACACTTGATACGGCCCACCGTACCCACAAGGTGGAACTCTACCTTGAACATGCTGGAGAGACTGTGCGAGCAGCAGCAGGCGATAGTGGAGTTTCAGCTGCAGCATGCGTGGGTGAGTCACTCTGCGGAACATCACCAATTCACCACCAACGATTGGGCCTCCGCACGGAACATGTGTGCCATGGTGCGCTGTTTTGAGTACTCCAACAACATGGCCAGTGCCGATGACACCATCCTCAGCATTAGGCCTCATGCACACGGACAAGCCCGGACAAGAATAGGACATGTTATATTTTTTTTGCGGACCACCGAACGGAGCAACTGATGCGGACAGCACATGCAGTGCTGTCCGCATGTTTTGCGGCCCTATTGAAGTGAATGGATCCACATCCGAGCCGCCAAAACTGCGGCTCGGATGCGGACCAAAACAACTGTAGTGTGCAGGAGGCCTTACTATCTCACTTCTATGTCTCCTTGAAAAAACGCTTCGGGCGATGATGGAAGAGGATTTGGCACAGGAGGAAGAGGATGAGGAAGAGGGGTCATTTCCATGGTTATCAGGCCAGTCATTCACAAGTGACTGGGAGGGTGGGTTCCTGCACCAACAGAGGCCAGGTACACAACTGCCCAGCCAGGACATAGTTCTGGAGGATGAAGAGGATGATGAGGAGGAGGAACCGTGTTCACAGCAGGATGGCACCCAAAGCAGCTCATGGCCATCACTGGAGCGTGGCTGGGGGGATACAGAGGACACAGACGATACACCTCCCACAGAGGACAGCTTGTCGTTGCCTCTGGGCAGCCTGGCAACGACCACCGAGTTGCCCACATTCTAACCAGTGCTGATTACTGGGTGGCCAGCCTGCTGGATTCCCGCTACAAGGACAACGTGCCGCCCTTAATTCCGTCACTGGTAGACGCGCTGTTGATGGCATTCCCACCTGACAGTGGGGGCTCAGTGGAAGCACAAAGCGAAGGCAGACGAGGAGGAGGAAGAAGTTGCCAACGCAGCTGGGGCACCGCCAGCACCTCAGAAGTGAGGGTTAACATGGCCGAAATGTGGAAAATCTTTGTCAGCATGCCACAACAACCAGCACCACCAGCTGATAGGGAAGGTCTTAGCAGGAGGCAGCATTTCAGCAATATGGTGGAACAGTACATGTACACACTCCTACATGTACTAACTGATGGGTCTAGCTCTCCAAATTGTGCACATGGCTTGAGCTTGCCCTTTACGCCTTGGAGGTGCTGGCCTGCTCTGCGGTTAAGTCAGTTCCCTATTCACATTTGTTGGCAGGGCAATAGTCCTGCTCTTACCCCCATTTTGCTTCCTTTTGCAGCCCTCTAGCCCTTACGATGACTATTTTACAGCCATTTTAGAGCATCAAAGTTCGGGTCCCCATTGACTTCAATGGGGTTCGAGTTCGGGTCCCGAACACGAACTATGACCCGAAGTTTGGCCGAACCTGAACAACCACAGGTCCGCTCAATCCTAAGTAGAGAAAACAGCATAGAGTAAATAGCATGGTTCAAAGCAGGTGATAAAACTTAACTTATGTGTTTATATTATAACAACATTCATATGCATCATAAATTAGTAGATATGCATTTACAATAACTATTTCATTAGTCTACCTTGCTTCTTGGGTGCTTTTGTAAATGTTCCTTTGACAATTTTACAATGTGAATTATCACCACCACATGCCCCACACTTGTCTTCTTTTTTTGTTGACCCAATCACTTTGTCACAACCGACTTTCTGCATAAAAATAAACATAATACTTACAATGCATTTAGTTTACAGAAAGCACGTTTAACTGTCAAACATAAGTCCCTTCCATGTTAGGTGCATCAGGACATTCACTCTGTTCTTTTCATAGAATACAGGCATCATGTATGTATTGCAGTACAATGTAGTAATAAAATAAAGGTGTAATATGGAATACAATTATATACATGTATTACACATATTGTATTATACATATAGTATGTCACACTTAGGCCGAATGCACACGGCCGTGAGCGGTCCGTGGTATGCTGGCCTGGATTCCTGCTGACAGCAGGAGCGTACGGCTTCATTGGTAGCTATGACGCCGTGCGCTTCATGCCGCCGCTGCACTACAGTAATACACTCGTATGATCTATACGAGTGTACTACTGTAGTGCAGCGGCAGCATGAAGCGCACAGCGTCATAGCAACCAATGACGCCGTGCGAATCCAGGCCAACATACCACGGACCGCTCACGGCCGCGGAACACGGCCATGTGCATTCGGCCTTAAAGTGTAACTGTCATCATTTTTTTATTTTTGTAATGTGTAGGCTCAGTCATAATAAACATTTTTGTAATATACTTTAATTATTGAAATCGTACATTTCTATTAGAAAAATAGCTCTAAAGTGGCCCATTTTGAGCCATAGCAACACTCATCTGTCTTCTGCTTACATAACTGTGGAGACTTGCTCAACACTGACCATTTTATGGAGCGTTGCTAAGGCTTAAAATTGGCCACTTTAGAGGTATTTTTCTAATAGAAATGTACGATTTCAGTAATTAAAGTATATTACAAAAATAGTCAGTGTCACTGCCCCTATTCATTACAAAAATAATAAAAAGAATGACAGTTACACTTTAAAATTTGGCACAATATGCATGCCAGGTTCAAAGGGGTTTTCTGTGAGTTCAATATTGATGGCCTATCATCAACATAGGTCACCAATATATGATAAGTTTGGCTTTGAAACCCGGTACTTCCTCCGATAAGCTGCTTGAAGAGGCTGCGGTGCTCCAGTGAGCACTGTGGCCTCCTCACAGATTACCAAGCAAAGTGTCATATAATGTATAGCAGCTGCGCTTGGTATTCCATCTCAGACCCACTTAACATGACTTTACTGGCCTCCTCAAACAGCTAATTGTCGAGGTTTCTGGGAGTCAGACCCCCACCCATCAGATACTGATGACCTATCCTGAGTATAAGCCATGAATATTGAATTCCCCATAAAACCCCTACAGTGAAAGGTCTCCTACTATTAGCCTAAATGATACAAAAAACTTTTGGACAAATGGCCCCAACATACCCTCCCCCACAGTGAGGAGTGAACACCAAATATTGCAAAAACATTGACACCTGTTTAAATGCCAAATGACTCCATTATGAATACATTAACTATATTAAGACAAGAGTGAGCTGAAGTCTAACTCACTTTTGAATCCCTTTAATTAAAGTAAGAATCTGATCTACCATTATTTAAAAATTTAAAACAGCACTGCAGTAGTGTTCTGTTTCTTTAAATTATCCGCAGCATATCCCAGTACGCATATCAATGGAATTATTTTCAAGGTGATCGTAAATAATGAAAAGACAAAAGATAAAGGCAAAAATAACTTATGCCAAAATTTTATTGCAAGTAACTGATGCATAAAAAATTTAGGAGCTGTGGGTTCCATCTGATATTGGAGCACTTGTGTTATGATCAGAGGGCGTGGAACCATTGCCTTAACCAACTGGTTTTACTTTGCATTAATCTTAAGGATGTTATTCTGGCAGTTCCCTGGTATTTACTCTTTAACCCCTTAAGGACCCATGACGTACATGTACGTCATTTCTGTCCGGGACTTAAAGACCCGTGACGTACAGTACAGACCAAAAGTTTGGACACACCTTCTCATTCAAAGAGTTTTCTTTATTTTCATGACTATGAAGGCATCAAAACTATGAATTAATACATGTGGAATTATATACATAACAAACAAGTGTGAAAGAACTGAAAATATGTCATATTCTAGGTTCTTCAAAGTGGCCACCTTTTGCTTTGATTACTGCTTTGCACACTCTTGGCATTCTCTTGATGAGCTTCAAGAGGTAGTCCCCTGAAATGGTCTTCCAACAGTCTTGAAGGAGTTCCCAGAGATGCTTAGCACTTGTTGGCCCTTTTGCCTTCACTCTGCGGTCCAGCTCACCCCAAACCATCTCGATTGGGTTCAGGTCCGGTGACTGTGGAGGCCAGGTCATCTGGCGCAGCACCCCATCACTCTCCTTCATGGTCAAATAGCCCTTACTTTCAAAGTTTTCCCAATTTTTCGGCTGACTGACTGACCTTCATTTCTCAAAGTAATGATGGCCACTCGTTTTTCTTTACTTAGAATTTGTATTATGGCAAGAAAAAAGCAGCTAACAGTCTATTCAGTAGGACTATCAGCTGTGTATCCACCTGACTTCTCCTCAACGCCACTGATGGTCCCAACCCCATTTATAAGGCAAGAAATCCCACTTATTAAACCTGACAGGGCACACCTGTGAAGTGAAAACCATTTCAGGGGTCTACCTCTTGAAGCTCATCAAGAGAATGCCAAGAGTGTGCAAAGCAGTAATCAAAGTAAAAGGTGGCTACTTTGAAGAACCTAGAATATGACATATTTTCAGTTGTTTCACACTTGTTTGTTATGTATATAATTAAACATGTGTTAATTCATAGTTTTGATGCCGTCAGTGTGAATCTACAATTTCCATAGTCATGAAAATAAAGAAAACTCTTTGAATGAGAAGGTGTGTCCAAACTTTTGGTCTGTACTGTACATGTACTTCATGGTGATCGGGCTGCTCCATGAGCTGCGCCGCCTGATCAGCGGCAGGGGTCCGGCAGTCACTGATAACCGGACCCCTGCTGCATGCGCCGGCATCAGTGAAATCACTGATGCCAGAACATTAATCCTTGATGTGCAGCGGTCAGCGCTGACTGCGGCACATGCGAAGTGAAGTAAAAAAAAAAAAAGTAATTTTCACCAAATAAAGTAAAAAAAATTTGTATACATATTAGGTATCGCTGTGTCCGTAACGACCGGCACTTTAAACATATCACATGACCTAACACCTCAGATGACCATCATCCAAAAAATAAAAATAGCGCTAAATAAACAATTTTTTTGTCACCTTACATCACTAAAAGTACAACACCAAGCGATCAAAAAGGCGTATGCTCGCCAAAATAGTACCAATCTAACAGTCACCTCATCCCATAAAAAAGTGAGCCCCTACCTAAGACAATTGCCCAAAAAATTTAAAAACTATGGCTCAGACTATGGAGACACTAAAACATGATTTTTTTTGTTTCAAAAATGAAATCATTGTGTAAAACTTACCTAATATGTCAAGTTTTTTTTATTTCTGTAAGTTTTACACAATGATTTTATTTTTGAAACAAAAAAAATCATGTTTTAGTGTCTCCATAGTCTGAGCCATAGTTTTTAAATTTTTTGGGCGATTGTCTTAGGTAGGGGCTCACTTTTTTGTGGGATGAGGTGACTGTTAGATTGGTACTATTTTGGCGAGCATACGCCTTTTTGATCGCTTGGTGTTGTACTTTTTGTGATATAAGATGACAAAAAATAGCTTTTTTCAAACAGTTTTTTTAATTTTTTTACGGTATTCACCTGAGGGGTTAGGTCAGGTGATAACCTGCTCTATAAAAATATCACATGACCTAACCTCTCAGGTGAATACCGTAAAAAATAAAAAAAACGGTGTGAAAAAAGCAATTTTTGTCATCTTACATCACAAAAAGTGTAATAGCAAGCTATCAAAAAGTCATATGCACCCTACAATAGTACCAATAAAACCGTCATCTCATCCCGAAAAAAATTTGCCCCTACACAAGACAGTCGCCCAAAAAAATAAATAAAACGACAGCTTTCAGAATGTGGAGACACAATTTTTTTTTTTTCAAAAATGCTTTGTTATGTAAAACTGAAACAACCAAAAAAGTTGTCATATTTGGTATTGTCGCGTCCAAAACAACCTGCTCTATAAAAATACCACATTATATAACCTGTCAGATGAATGTTGTAAATAACAAAAAATAAAAACGGTGCCAAAACAGCTATTTCTTGTTATCTTGCCTCACAAAAAGTGTAATATAGAGCAACCAAAAATCATATGTACCCTAAAATAGTACCAACAAAACTGCCACCTTATCCCGTAGTTTCCAAAATGGGGTCACTTTTTTGGAGTTTCTACTCTAGGGGGAGCATCAGGGAGGCTTCAAATGGGATATGGTGTCAAAAAACCAGTCCCGCAAAATCTGCCTTCCAAAAACCGTATGGCGTTCCTTTCCTTCTGCGCAATGCCGTGTGCCCGTACAGCATTTTACGACCACAAATGGGGTGTTTCTGTAAACTACAGAATCAGGGCCATAAATATTGAGTTTTGTTTGGCTGTTAACCCTTGCTTTGTAACTGGAAAAAATGTATTCAAATGGAAAATTTTTGGGTGGATTCTATTATGTAAGCCTCAAAAAGTGACTTCAGACCTGAACTGGTCCTGAAAAAGTGGGTTTTAGAAATTTTCTGAAAAAATTTCAAGATTTGCTTCTAAACTTCTAAGCCTTCTAACGTCCCCAAAAAATAAAATGGCATTCACAAAATGATCCAAACATGAAGTAGACATATGGGGAATGTAAAGAAATAACTATTTTTGGAGGTATTACTATTTATTATAAAAGTTGAAATTTTGGGTAAATTTTGATTTTTTTTATAAATAAAAATAATTGTTTTTGACTCAATTTTACCATTGTCATGAAGTACAATATGTGACGAGAAAACATTCTCAGAATGGCCTGGATAAGTAAAAGCGTTTTAAAGTTATCACCACATAAAGTGACACGTCAGATTTGCAAAAAATGGCCTGGTCCTTAAGCTGAAAAATGGCAGGGTCCTGAAGAAGTTAATCCCTATAAAGGGATCTGGATTTCACTGTAGGAGCAACAAGACCAAAGCAAAGGGTCAGTACAACAAACAGGTATGGGTCAGGTCAGGCAGCAGAGGGTTAGAATTTGGGAATCAGGCAGAAGTCTGTACACTGGCAGACAAGCAGATTATAGCACCTTTCAAGGATATAATAAACTAGCGAACTTATTGCTCGGGCAAAAAATAAGGCACCTTTGTCTTTAAATTCTAGAAAAACACTTGCAATTTTGTTAGTACCGTTTTTATAATCTGTGTGTACCAAACCAGTGATTTTTCATCTATACCATGCACTATGGAAGATATTCAAGAGAGTCTTCCTGTTGAGTTGTGTGAGAAGACAGTGTTTGGAATGCCATGAGGAGGAAGTTCAGGGGGAGGCAAGGGACCCTATGCATATCTGTATTGGTGGTGGTAGTAGTGGCACTTATACCCATGGTGGCAATAGGGACAGTAGTAGCAACAGTGGCACTCAAGGAAAATACAGAGCAGGGAATCGGGAGGAGGGAAGGAGCCAATTATGACATAGGCTGATAAACACGGTAGGGTGAGGTCTATGACGACAATTGTGTTTTGGACAGGACCTGGGAGCCAGATCGGGGTGCTAGTAGAGGAGGCTTCAGCTGCATCAATAAAGTGCAGAGTCAATGTACAGCCAGAACTTCCCAAAGAACTGCCATAGCCAGATCTGCTTGGGAACTGGTGATGCATCGGAAACTGCGAGTGCAGGCTCAAAATGTGCAGACTTAAGCAAAGTTTGTCTGCCGCTAATTCTGTGCCAGTATTTTTCATCTTATAGTTTTCTCCAAAATGCTAGAAGACAAAAGCATTGTTCTGTGCAAGATCTGCATAATTCAAATAAGCTGTAGGTGTTCGAACACGAACACAGGCACCACGGCTCTATTGCAGCACATACAGCAGCATCACTCGATCCAGTGGGAATATAGAAGTGGCCACTAGCTAACGCAACAAGTGTTCTTCTTCTCCCGATCTCCTTTATGACAGCCAAGCGATATACACGTGCATTACAGTGTCCTTTTTGTCATCACGTACTGCTTCTTCCACTCAGACTTCTTCTCCTCCTCCTATTCAGTTTTGCTGCCATCCAATTCATAACGGAATGTGTGGCTAAGAAACAACTCAATACGCTGAGCAATGCATTGTTGTGCAAGCTTAACTCCCATCTGGCCAAATTGCTGCCGATGCATTTCCTGCTATACCATTTAGTGGATTCTGCAGCCTTTAGGGAGTCGATAGTGTATGCTCAGCCTTGCTGGAGTATACGTAGCCAGCATTATTTCACCAAAAAAGCCATCACCTGATTTGTCACATGGCAGAGAACGTGGGCCGCTCCTTGCAATACTCACTGTGCAGAAAGGTGAACAGGTGTTACGGGCAGGGACAATACATGCATTCTAAAGGCCACCGGGTCAACATTTTCCATGGCAGCGAAAGGCAGCACTGCAGCAATCCATTTGACAGAATAGCTATGGATTTGGTGGGGCCATTAGTAAGTTCTGCCCGAGACCACCAGTATATTTTGGTAGTGCTCAACTATGCCACCACGTATCCTGAAGCCATTCCACTGCGGAATACCTCCTTCAAGTGCATTGCTCAGGAGTTGATTTATATATTTTCCAGAACTGGCCTACCAAAAGAAATACTGGCTGACCAGGGTACACCTTTCATGTCCAAAGTTATGAAAGAGCTCTGCAACCTGCTGAAAATTAAGCAGCTAAGAACCTCTGTATATCATCCCCAAACAGATGGCCTCGTGGAGAGGTTCAATAAAACCTTAAAGGGGATGTTGAGAAGGGTGGAAGAAAAGGATGGGAGGGACTGGGATTATCTATTGCCATATCTTATGTTCTCCATCCGAGAGGTCCCCCAGTCCTCCATTGGCTTCTCTCCATTTGAGTTATTATATGGGAGACATCCCAGGGGATTGCTGGATATTGCCAAGGAGACTTGGGAGAGTGAGGCTACCCCTTACAGAAGTGTGATAGAACACATGGCCCAAATGCAAGATCGCATCAGCAGTGTTATGCCCATCGTGAGGGAGTACATGCAGAAGCCAGAGCAGGGTGTACAATAGAGCGGCCCAGGTGAGGCAGTTCAACCATGGGGACCGGGTACTAGAGCTGGTTCCCACGGTAGAAAGCAAATTTTTGGCCAAGTGGCAGGGTCCTTTTGAAGTAGTAGAAAGGGTTCGAGAAGTCAATTATAAAATACATCAGCCTGGGAAAAGAAAGCCCATCCAACTCTATCATGTCAATTTAATTAAACCTTGAAAGGATAGACAGTCCCTGGTAGCGGTCACAAAAGCGCAAATGGACTGTCACACAGATATTGAAAAGGTTGCAATAGGTGACACCCTGTCCAAACCCCAAAAACAAGAAACCAAGGAGTTTCTACAGCGGATATTTTTACAGACATGCCAGGCACTACAGATGTCATTCAGCATGACATAGTCACTGACCCCAAGGTAACGATAAACATTAAACCGTACAGAATCCCTGAGGCTCAGAGACAAGTGGTCTCTGGGGAGGTAAAGCGTATGTTAGCTCTGCAGGTTATTGAGGAATCCAAAAGTTTGTGGTCCAGACCCATTGTATTGGTGCCTAAGCCAAATGGGATCTGGCGGTTCTGCAATGACTTCCACCGTCTAAATGAAGTCTCTAAATGTGATTTCTATCCTTTGCCCCGGGGAGATGAATTAATTCAAAGGTTCGGACCAGCTAGGTATATTAAAAAACTTGACCTCACCAAGGGGTACTGTCAGATTCCCCTATCAGAGGAGGCAAAGGAAAAGACTGCCTTCTCCACCCAAGATGGGCTCTTTCAATATACCAGGATGCCCTTTGGGTTACAAGGGGCACCCGACACTTTCCAGAGAGCGATGGACAGGGTCTTGGGGCCCCATAAAAGGTACGCAGCAGCATACTTAGACGATATTGTGGTCTTTAGCATGGACTGGGAATTCCATCTAGGTAAGGTACAGGCTATACTGGATTCCCTCAGGAAAGCTGGCTTTACTGCTAAGGCTACTTTTACACTGGCGTTTTGGTTTCCGTTTGTGAGATCTGTTTCAGGGCTCTCAGAAGCGGCCCAAAATGGATCAGTTCAGCCCCAATGCATTCTGAATGGATAAGGATCCGTTCAAAATGCATCAGTTTGGTTCCGTTCCGCCTCCATTCCGCTCTGGAGGCGAACACCAAAACGCTGCTTGCTGCTTACAATGTAAGTCAATGGGGAAGGATCTATTTTCACTGACACCATATGGTGCATTTGAAAACCGATCCGGCCCCCATTGACTTTTAATGTAAGACAGGACGGACGTTTTGACGTTGCCTTTTTTTTTTTAAAGAGTAATGCAAACGGATCCGTTCTGAACGGATACAAACGTTTGCATTATCGGTGCGGATCCGTCTATGCAGATACTAGACGGATCCGCACCGAACGCAGGTGTGAAAGTAGCCTAACCCGGAGAAGTGCGCCGTTGGGTTAGAGGAGGCTCGCTATCTGGGATATATTGTAGGGAAGGGCACAATAAGACCACAGGTAAACAAAGTGGAGGCAATTCAGTAGTAGCCACGGCCTTGGACAAAAAAAACAAGTGAAGGCGTTCTTGGGGATTGTTGGCTATTACCGCAGATTTGTCCCAAACTTTGCCTTCATCGCAGCACCATTAAAAGACCTTACAAAAGGGAGAAAGTCAGTAATGGTCCAGTGGTCTCAAGAGGCAGAAAAGGTGTTTCAGGACCTTAAAAAAGCCCTATGCAGTCAGCCTGTGCTGATTGCACCAGACTTCTCAAAAGAGTTTATTGTCCAGACCGATGCCTCAGAGATTGGTTTAGGGGCAGTAATGTCACAAGAGGTAAATGGGGAAGAACACCCCATCATATATTTGAGTAGAAATTCACCTCCTGTGAGAGAAACTACTCAATAGTGGAGAGGGAGTGTTTAGCAATAAAGTGGGCCCTCGTGGCGCTACGGTACTATTTGGCAGGTAGGAAGTTCCGCTTGGTATCAGACCTGGTATCCCGCCCTGCACCTGGACCTTCGCAAGCACCATCAGCGACCACATCATAGAAACATAGAATGTGTCGGCAGATAAGAACCATTTGGCCCATCTAGTCTGCCCAATATACTGAATACTATGAATAGCCCTTGGCCCTATCTTATATGAAGCATGGCCTTATGCCTATCCCATGCATGCTTAAACTCCTTCACTGTATTTACAGCTACCACTTCTGCAGGAAGGCTATTCCATGCATCCACTACTCTCTCAGTAAAGTAATATTTCCTGATATTACTTTTAAACCTTTGCCCCTCTAATTTAAAACTATGTCCTCTTGTAGCAGTATTTCTTCTTTTAAATATTCTCTCCTCTTTTACCTTGTTCATTCCCTTTATGTATTTAAAAGTTTCTATCATATCCCCTCTGTCTCGTCTTTCTTCCAAGCTATACATGTTAAGGTCCTTTAATCTATCCTGTTAAGTTTTATCCTGCAATCCATGTACTAGTTTAAAAGCTCTTCTCTGAACTCTCTCCAAAGTATCAATATCCTTCTGGAGATATGGTCTCCAGTACTGCGCACAATACTCCAAATGAGGTCTCACTAGTGCTCTGTAGAGCGGCATGAGCACCTCCCTCTTTCTACTGGTAATGCCTCTCCCTATACACCCAAGCATTCTGCTAGCATTTCCTGCTGCTCTATAACATTGTCTGCCTACCTTTAAGTCTTCTGAAATAATGACCCCTAAATCCCTTTCCTCAGATACTGAGGTTAGGAATGTATCACTGATTTTATATTCTGCTCTTGGGTTTTTACACCCCAGGTGCATTATCTTGCACTTATCAACATAAAATTTTAGTTGCCAGATTTTTGACCATTCCTCTAGTTTTCCTAAATCCTTTTCCATTTGGTGTATCCCTCCAGGAACATCAACCCTGTTACAAATCTTTGTGTCATCAGCAAAAAGACACACCTTACCATCGAGGCCTTCTGCAATTTTGCTGATAAAGATATTAAACAATATGGGTCCCAGAACAGATCCCTAACAAGACCAAGGTAACAAGACCATGTTCTGAATATACTGCATTGACTACAACCCTCTGTTGTCTGTCCCTCAGCCACTGCCTAATCCATTCAACAATATGGGACTTCAAGCGCAAAGACTGCAATTTATTGATAAGCCTTCTATGTGGGACAGTATCAAAAGCCTTACTAAAGTCTAGATATTCGATGTCTACTGCACCTCCTCCGCCATCTATTATTTTAGTCACCCAATCAAAAAAAATCTATAAGATTAGTTTGACATGAACCCATGCTGTTTTTCATCTTTCAATCCATGGGATTTTAGATGTTCCACAATCCTCTCCTTAAGTATGGTTTCCATTAATTCATTAATTTCCCCACTATTGATGTCAGGCTTACTGGCCTATAGTTCCCCGATTTCTCCCTACTACCTTTATTGTGAATGGGCACAACATTTGCTAATTTCCAATCTTCTGGGACGACTCCTGTTACAAGTGATTGGTTAAATAAATCTGTTAATGGTTTTGCTAGTTCACCGCTAGGCTCTTTTAATAGCTTTGGATGTATCCCATCAGGCCCCTGTGACTTATTTGTATTAATTTTAGACAGCTGACTTAGAACCTCTTCCTCTGTAAAGACACATGCATCAAAAGATTCATTAGTCTTCCTTCCTAACTGAGGTCCCTTTCCTTCATTTTCCTTTGTAAAAACTGAACAGAAGTATTCATTGAGGCAGTCAGCTACTAATGGTATGGCTGTGATTGGCCAGTGCAGCATGTGACCCAGCCTCTATATCAGCTGAAGTCACGGAGCGCTGCACATAACTCTGCTGTGCTTAGTGTAGGATGTGAAAAAACAAAGTGTAGCAGCACAACGGAAAAAAGGGTAAATACCGTTCCTTAATGTGGTGGTGCCAGCCATGTCGGGAGTCAGTCCCGAGCTCCCCCAGATATAGATACACTTGTGAAGAAAACCGCAGCAATCTCCAGTCTTGAATTTCCAAAGGTTTATTTACCAGCACAATGCGACGTTTCGACCTGTGTGGTCTTTTTTTTTTAAGCAACTGAGAGTGTGAACTGAGCCAAATACATATACCCTCTTAGATAGGTCACATGACCCAATTAAGTATGTTAATCAGCAATTACATATTCAAAATATATGCCACCTCTCTCTGTGATACCCAACTATGGGGGCTATTAAACACCTTATTCCAAACGGGATTCTTCATAATGCATAAAACATAAAAACGTAGTTACTGCAGTGCTTGATGGGAACCGGGGGTACATTTCGCTAAGTAGACCGTCCATTTAGTATATGTCCAGTGGAAAAACATGCTCGGCTCGGCGTTCCTCTATGTCTAGGGCGCATGCGCGCCATCGTCAATGGGATACGATGCTATCTCGCTGCGCCTGCGTGGAGCACACCCCGCAGGTACCATGGAGACCGGACGCCAAACAACCCCGCCTCTCCATGCGCACAGTGTGCCCGACACACGCAGCCACTGGATCTGGCATCAGGCTCCCAGCTCTTGCGCTGTGCGTCTCCAGTCGGCGCCATGGAAACACAATAAACAGCCCTGTTATCGCTCATCATATTATTCGGTAGCACATTCTACTTTACTCTATAAATATCTCAGCTACATCATCACCAATGGCCATTTTTATCGGACATTCATATTGATAAGGGCAACCTAGTCTATCGTCCACAGGATCCAAGGGAAGCCCAGTTATACGAGTTTTTACCAGAGAAAATCAAAAGCTTGGAGTCGGCCATATTAAGATGATTTAAAGGTAAAGTAAATAGTCCCATTTTCATAAATTTCAGCTTCATGGTTAGAGGGCTCATATGTTCATTCTATTGGGGGAAGGGGGGGCTGTGTCCCCCATCCCGATCAGGTATAGGTCATAAACCCCCCAGATCCAGTATGGGTCATCACCCTCCTCACCCCCACAGAACCACTCTAGTGTCCTAATGGGTGGCACATCTCCCCACATTTGACATTGACATCTCCCCACATTTGACATTTTTGGGCAAAATACTTAATATTGCAGCCCTTGCTACATCTGTTATTGTTAAAAACAAGTTTGAAATACTTCAATCATTTTATGGCTTTGAAATAACACCCATTTTTGGCAATAACCTTCATCTTGGGCCTCTGCCGCATTAGTCAGTGTGCAATTTAAGCTAGAAATACAGCTATAATTTACTGGGTTTTAAAAAAACACCCTTTTTGCGCAAAATACACAATTTTACAGCCCTTGCTGCATCTGTACGTATGAAATTCAAGGGTTATATACTGCTGTCATATTATGTTATTAAAAAAACACAATTTTGGGCAAAAAAAATAATTTTTGCAGCCTTTGCTGCATATGTCATTGTGAGATACACCCTTTAGATACTGTCGTTCTATTCTGCTTTTAATAAAACACCCATTTTGGCCAAAAATCTTTAATTGCGGCCTAGTCTACATCTGAACGTGTGAGATACACCCTTTAGATACTGTGGTTCTATTCTGCTATTAATAAAACACCCTTTTTGGGCAAAATACACAATTTTACAGCCCTTGCTGCATCTGCACGTGTGAAATTAAACAGTTATATACTGCTGTCATATTCGGTTATTAAAAAAACAGCCATTTTGTGCAAAAAGCTTAATTTTGCAGTCTTTGCTCATATGTCATTGTGGGATACACCCAAAAATCCTTAATTGCGGCATAGTCTGCATTTGTACGTGTGAGATACACCCTTTACATACTGTCGTTCTATTCTGCTATTAATAAAACACCCATTTAGGGCAAGATCCTAAATTTGAGAAATATGAGGAGAGCGTCAAATAAGGGAAGTGGCCCAGGTCGTGTGCTGCTGGTGGAGCTCCTGTTGCAGGGAGAGGACGTGGTCGATCTGTGCCAGCTACACGCACAAGTGAAACCCCTTCCTCAGGTGCGAGTAGGCGTCGGAACCTGCAGCGGTATTTGGTCAGGCCTACGAATGGTGTGGCCAGAACAAGTACAGGCGATAGTAGATTGGGTTGCTGACAGTGCCTCCAGTTCCTTCACATTGTCTCCAACCCAGTCTCCTGCTGAAAGATCAGAGTTGGCACCTGCAGACGATGTCCATCAGTCTTTCATCTCACCCCCTTGCAAATCAGCCAAGCAGTCTGAGCCCCAAGTCATGCAGCAGTCTCTTCTGCTTTTAGATGACTCTGTTAGCAGGGTTTCCTAGGGCCATCCACCTATCCCTGCCCCAGAAGTGGAAGAGATGCCCAACCACTTATGTTTCAAGATGAGTGCATGGGAGGACCATCGCAGCACGTCTCGGATGATGACGAAACACAGGTGCCAACTGCTGGGGCTTTCGAAAGTGTGCAGACTGACAAGAAGGGCAGGGGTTAAGACTGGGTGGAAGATGATGTGGAGGACGATGAGGTCCTCGACCCCACATGGAATCTAGGTCATGCGAGTGACCTGTGTAGTTCGGAGGAAGAGGCGGTGGTCGCACAGAGCCACCAGCACAGCAGAATAGGGAGCAGGGTTCAAAAGCAGAGCGGCCGTCCCCTAGACAGTACGCCTGCTTCCCACCGCAGCAAGGGACCGAGCACACCAAAGCCAGCTCCAAGGAGTTCTCTGGCGTGGCAGTTCTTCAGACAATGTGCTGATGACAAGAAACAAGTGGTTTGCACGCTGTGCAATCAGAGCCTGAAGCGAGGCATAAACGTTCTCAACCTGAGCACAACCTGCATGACCAGGCATTTAAGTGCAAAGCACGAGCTGCAGTGGAGCAGACACCTCAAAAACCAAGAAAGGTCTCTGGCTCTGCCAGCAACACCACCATCTGGGTCACCAAGCATCTCCACAATGTCCCACGGAAACATTTAGCTCTCCATCTCCCAAACACTGGAACGGAAGAGGAAGTACCCCCCTACCCACCTGCGATCCCTGGCCCTGAATGCTAGCATTTCAAAATTACTGGCCTTTGAAAAGCTGTCATTCCGTCTGGAGGAGACAGAGTTTTAAAGGCCTTATGGCGGTGGCTGTCCCACAGTACGTCGTGCCCAGCCGCTACTACTTTTACAGGCAAGCCATCCCTTCCCTGCACAACCAAGTGGGGAACAAAATCAGGTGTGCACTGTGCAACGCCATCTGTGGTAAGGTGCACTTCCCTACGGATACGTGGACTAGTAAGCATGGTCAGGGACGTTATATCTCCATAACAGCACACTGGGTAAATGCAGTGGCGGCTGAGTGCCTGAGGCAGATAGCAGTTTGGTGCATGTCCTTCCACCACTGCTTCAGTTTGCCTCCTGTTGCTTCCTCCATATACTCCGCTTCCTCATCCTATACCGGCTCCTCATCCGGTCAGCGTAACACCTTCACCACCAACTTCAGCACAGCCAGGGGTAAACGACAGCAGGCAGTTTTAAAACGTATCTGTGTGGGGGACAAACCCCACACCGTGCAGAAGCTGTGGACGGGCCTTGAACAACAGACCGATGAGTGGTTGGTGCCAGTGAGCATCAAGTCCGGCCTGGTGGTGTGCGATAATGGGCAAAATCTCGTAGCAGCTCTGGGACTAGCCGGTTTGACGCACATCCCTTGCCTTGCGCATGTGCTGAATTTGGTGGTGCAGAGATTCCTTAAAAATTACTGCTGCATAAAGTGCAGGCAGTCTGTTCGCGCTTTCGCCATTCTCACCCTGCTGCTGCTCGCCTGTCAGCGCTGCAGCTTAACTTCGGCTTTCCCACTCACCACCTCATATGCGACGTGCCCACAAGGTGGAACTCCACCTTGCACATGCTGGCCAGACTGTGCAAGCAGCAGGTGATAGTGGGCCTCCATGCGAAACTTGTGTTCCTTGTTGCGCTGTTTCGAGCACTCCACCAACATGGCCAGTGCCGATAGCGCCGTTCTCAGCGTTACTATCCCACTTCTATGCCTTCTTGAAAAAAAGCTGCTGGCGATGTTGGAAGAGGATGTGGCACAGGAGGAGGAGGAAGAGGGATCATTTCGTATGGTTTCCGGACAGTCATTCACAAGTGGCTCCGAGGGTGGGTTCATGCACCCACAAACGCCAGGTATACAATTGTCCAGCCATGGCACAGTTCTGGAGGATGACGAGGTGGAGGATGAGGAGGAGGAGATGGAGGAGGAGGAACCTTGTTCACAGCAGGGTGGCACCCAGACCAGCTCATGGCCATCACTGGGGCGTGGCTGGGGGGATACAGAGGGCACAGACGATACACCTCCCACAGAGGACAGCTTTTCATTGCCTCTGGGCATCCTGGCACACATGAGCGATTACATGCTGCAGTGTCTCCGCAACGACCGCCGAGTTGCCCACATTCTAACTTGTGCTGATTACTGGGTGGCCACACTGCTGGATCCCCGTTACAAGGACAACGTACCATCCTTAATTCCGTCACTGGAGCGTGATCGTAAGATGCGCGAGTACAAGCGCACGCTGGTAGCCGCGCTGCTGGTGGCATTCCCACCTGACAGCGGGGGCACAGTGGAAGCACAAGGCGAAGGCAGAGGAGGAGGAAGAGGTAGCCAACGCAGCTGGGGCACCGCCAGCACCTCAGAAGGCAGGGTTAGCATGTCTGAAATGTAGAAAAGCTTTGTCAGCACGCCACAACAACCAGCACCACCAGCTGATATGGAACGTCTTAGCAGGAGGCAGCATTTCACCAACATAGTGGAGCAGTATGTGTGCACACGCCTACACATACTGAATGACGGGTCTGCCCCCTTCAACTTCTGGGTCTCCAAATTGGGCACATGGCCTGAGCTTGCCCTTTACGCCTTGGAGGTGGTGAACTGCCCTGCAGTCAGTGTATTATCTGAACGTGTGTTTAGCACGGCAGGGGGCGTTATCACAGATAAGTGCAGCCGCCTGTCCACAGCCAATGTGGACAAGATCACGTTCATTAAAATGAACCAGGCATGGATCCCACAGGCCTTGTCCTTACCTTGTGCAGTATAGACATGTGTACCGGCCTTACCCAGCCAATGTTATACTACAGCGCAATTGCTCCTTGTTCTATTTTTGATATTGCCCCCTCTTTTGGGGTGTACCCTAATAAAATAAAAAAATGTAAAAATTAAAACCAAAAACCAGTGTTAGCTACCTCGTCCTCCTCCACCGCCGCTTCCACCTACACCGCTACATCCACCGCCTCCTCAAACTCCTACTCTATATGGACCTCCACCTCATAAATCAAGTTATTTTTTTTATTTGTACCGTACATATTTTATTTTATGTAATTTCACTAATTTGTCTGTTACATTTTCAGGTAAAATTCACAAATTTTTGGGTGCGATATACCACTGCTCTACCTTGTAGACAGGTAAAAAAAAAATCTGTAATTTGTCTGTTACATTTTCGGGTGAAAATAACCAATTTTTGGCTGTTATATACCCCTACTCTACCTAGTTGACAGCTTAATAAATGTCACTAATGTTTCTTTAACATTTTCGGGTGACAAACAATTTTTGGCTGTGATAGACCCCTGCTCTACCTAGTAGACAGGTTAATAAATTTCACAAATTTTTCTGTTACATTCTTGGGTTGACATTTTTTCAATTTTTGACGTGAATAAACCCCTGCTTTGCATAGGTGACAGGGACTTAAATTTCAAAAATTCATCTTTAATTGGTCCTTTCCTTCGATCCTTCTGCTTTAATAATTTTTCCCATATTTCCGCTCGATCAAAATTAATCCGTTTATCTCTCTTGGATGTCATCTCTCTTTCTCATGCTCCCTCTCCGGCGTGGAACCCTGATTTGCCGATAACCGTGATCAACATGGTAGGCTCAGAAAAGAACATCGAAAGTTGAGATATCCAAATGGATGGTGGACATCACGGGGGCACCTCTGCATAGGTGACAGGAACATAAATTCAAAAAAATTGTCTGTTACATTGTCAGGTGACATTTTACCAATTTTGCCGGATAGAAACCCCTGCTCTGCATAGGTGACAGGGACTTAAATTTCTAAAATTTGTCTTTAATTGGCCCTTTCATTCGATCCTTCTGCTTTAATAACTTGTCCCACATTTCCGCTTCATCCCATTGCAGTCATTGACCGCCCTTGGATGAGGTCTTCCTTTCTGACGCTCCCTCTCCGGCGTGGAACCCTGATTCGCCGATAACTGTGATTAACATGGTAGGCTCAGAAAAGAACATCGAAAGTCGATAGAGAAGATATCCAAATGGATGGTGGACGTCACAGGGACGTGCAATCAGGAAGAAGTTATCTAGAGTCAACAAAGCTGCAGCAGGGCCCTTTCCTGTCTAACGTTTTCTAATCCAAAATACCACAGTGACATTCCCTGTAATTTTGTATTAATCATTAAAAGAGTCCTGCATTGTTATTTATCGTCACTACCTCCCCGAGTTGGGAGTGGGTAATTGCTGCGCGCCCCCTCCTTAACTTGGAAGCTTATGTTTCAATACTTTGTCCCACATTTTTGCTCGATTACATTTTAATTTTATCCATTGACCTCCCTTGGATGTGGTATCCCTTTCTCAGGCTCCCTCTCCGGCCTAAAACCCTGATTCCCCGCCTCCCGTGATCACCATGGTTGGCGCATAAAAGAACATCGAGAGTTGATAGAGAAGATATCCAATTGGATCGTGGACATCACAGGGATGTGCGAAATGGTGAAGCAGTATGTGTGCACAGGCCTACACGTACTGAATGATGGGTCTGCCCCCTTCAACTTCTGGGTCTCCAAATTTGGCACATGGCCTGAGCTTGCCCTTTACACCTTGAAGGTGCTGGCCTGCCCTGCATTGTCTGGACGTGTGTTTAGCACGACTGGAGGGGGTTATCAAAGGTTATATTTCACAATGTTTTGGGGTGTACCCTAATTTGAAAAAATATAAATAAATTAAAAACCAAAAAGCAGTGTAGGCTACCCCCTCCTCCACCGCTGCTTCCACCTACACCGCCACATCTATCACCTCCTCAACCTCCTACTCTATATGGACCTCGTCCTCCTAGATCAAGATTATTATTTTTACATTTTTACGTATTTTATGTTATTTAAAGTAATTTCCCTATCCACATTTGTTTGCAGAGCACTTGCCATGCTCTTAACCACTTTTGATGCCATTTGCAGCCCTCTAGCCCTTTCCATGACATTTTTACAGCCATTTTAGTGCTCAAAAGTTCGGGTCCCCATTGACTCCAATGGGGTTCGGGTAAAGTTCGGGTCCCGAACTCGAACTTTTTTGTGAAGTTCGGACGAACCCGTCGAAACCGAACATCCAGGTGTCCGCTCAACTCTACTTGGGAGCATTCCTCTCCAGTGTTCCAGAGAAGGGAAAAGACAAGACTCTGCACAAAGGTGACTCCTGTATGCCTGCCTGTTTAAAAATGAACTGTTATATGACACATGAGGGCTGAAGATAAGTGCTTTATGTGACTGAACTTTGATGGGCTGAAGGCAAGCCATCCTGTTGGAACAATTTTTGTTGTTGTTTTTTCCAATAAAACCCTTATGTTGCATCCAATCCTGCCAACTGCCTACCATTTGTAAAGCTAACTCCCACTATAATATATATATATATATATATATATATATATACGGTATATATATATATATATATATATATATATATATATACACACACACACACATATATGTTAATTCTTAGCTAGTTTTCAAATTTTTTATGGTGGTAAATTTATATACCACGGTTTTGGCATGCACGTTCACAAAAAATATCTGCTTACGTACGTCCTGCACCCCCTGAGTCAGTAAAACCAAGTCAATTTCAGGTAGTTTTAGATTAGATTTTTTCACACAATGCACCATCTGCTTGCGGGCGACCTGCACCTGCTGAGCGCCAGTCAGTACAGACAATTACTGACCGCGTCTGCTCAGGCCAGCAAAATCCATATTTAGCAGTTTGTCTCCAGAGCCCTGCTGTGTGCCCATACAGCAGTCTACAAGCACATATGTGGTGTTGACATGTTACCCCTTTTGAAATTGAAAATGGTCATTTCTAGAGATGAGCGAACTTCTGTTTTAAAATTCGGCATACAAGGTTTGGGTTATCTAAGAATTCCGTTATGGATTCGGCTTCCACGGACCATAAAACTTCTTGGAGTTTTTCACTGTCTGGGGACCTCAGGAATTTTTTACGTGAGACATGGCACCTAAAATTTGTGTCTGCCTATTCGGCCTGCATGTAAACTCCATATATTGCAGTTTGTCTTCAAAGTCCTGCCATGCACCTATACATCAGTTTTTGATTACATATGAGTTTTTGCCGTATTCAGGGGAAAATGTGTAACATATTGGGGTGCATTTTCTCCTGTTACTGTCACGGCTGAGGATGGGGAAAACCATCAGCCGTGCGATGTTAAAGGAAAGTCAAGCTGCTAGGCCAGAACAACAGAATTAGGGAGCAGGTCACCTACTACAGCGTCCCTAATTCTGACCCTGACTCCTAGCTGTATGAGCCGACCCTGATGGTAGGAGGGCTCATACTCCGGAACCTGGGGTCCCTATTAGCCCTCAGGGTGGCCCTGAACTAGGAACAGGGTAAGACGACCTGTTCCTCCTAGATACGGAGGAACAGGAGTCTCACAGGCCTAGCTGCAAGGAATGGGGAACAGATACAGCATATAGATATGGCAGGTGAGTGAAACTACTTCCACACCTACCTGCCACAGACACACTGACTGGATCCCGTGCTCACAAGCTGATGTCCACACCAAACATAAATGGACACAGCACACACATAAACACACAGGAACCCAGATCCATAGCTGCAGTAAGAATAACACCAACAGAAAGCATAACATCACCACAACATACTTTATCACCGCAAGGGTGGCCCTCACTGGAGAGATGGCACAAGGCTACCAGGAGGATGACTCCAGCAACATGCCTGGAGTACTCCTCAGACCTCAGGCTTCCAGCAGGAACTAAATAGGTCAAGCAGCCACACCCCCACACACACTAGGAAAGGAGTTAACCCTTCCATCACCAAACAGGGCAGTGAAGCCACTCAAAGGGGAAGTGCAGACACACATAAACCCCGTGCACACCTAACAGGAAAAGTGCACACATATAAACACAAATTGCCATAGGCAACCGCATGCATAGACAGTGAGCAGCCCAGCAACAAGCTCAGGCTGCTACACTGCCAAGAACACCATGTTGCCAGCGGCAACCGCACGTGAGGCAAAACACTCACAGCTGCGGTGAACAACCAAACGACTGCTGAGAACTGCATGCGGACTCTAAGAGTCACGACCACAGCATAGTCGTGACAGTTACCCCTTGTGGAAGTGAAAAATTTTCATTTTCACAGCCAAGTGTTTCCTAATTCTATGAAACACCTTTGTGGTCAAAGTGCTCACTACATGCCTTGAAAGATTCCTTGAGGGGTGTAGTTTTCAGGATGGGGTCACTTTTTCGGGTTTCCCCTGTAGGGGTATCTCAGGGTATCTTCATATACAACATAGCTCCCAAGATCAACTTCTGTAAAATCTGCCCTCCAGAAGACATATGGCGGTCCTTTCCTTTTGAACTCTGCCATGCGTTCTTACATCAGTTTTTGATCACATATGGAGTGTTGCCATATTCAGGGGAAAATGGGTAGCAAAATGTGGGGTGCATTTTCTCCTGTTACTCCTTGCGAAAAATATGGGATTAAAGCAACATTTTCTTAAAAAAAATATTTTTTTTAATTCACGGCCAAGTGTTTATAAATTCTTTGAAACTCTTGTAGGGTCAAAGCACTCAATACACCTCTCAATAAATTCTTTGAGGGGTTTAGTTTCCAAAATAGGGTCCCTTTTGGGGGTTTTCACTGTAGGGATATTTCAGGGTCTTGTCAAATGAAACATGGCACCTTAAAACCATTCTAGCAAAATCTGCACTCCTTGCCTTCTAAGCCCTGATATGCACCCATACATGAGTGTACAACAATACATGGAATGTTTTTAGAAACTGTAGAATTAGGGTAATACATATTAAGTTTTTTTTTTTGCTGTTAACACTTGCTATTTTACTGGGGGGGAAAATGATTAAAATGAAAAATCTGCAAAAAAAAAGGTGACATTTTTAAATTTAACCTCCATTTTGTATTAATTCCTGTGAAACACCTGAAAGGTTAACAAAGTTTGTAAAAACAGTTTCTAATAACTTGGTGTGTAGTTTCTAAAATTTCTGTCATGTAAGCCCCACAAAGTGACTTCATAACTGAATTGGTTCTTAACCCCTTCCCGACTGCAATCTGTATATATACGTGATAGCTGCACATGCCCCGTGCAGCTATCACGTCTATAAACGTCAAGACAGTTCTTTAATCCAAGCGCTGCAAAGCGCTTGGATTAAAGCTTCTGCCCCTGCACTGCTGCTGTCACGGACAGCCTACAGTGCAGTAATGCCGGCAAGGGACCAATCAGAGTGGCCCCTTGCCGACAATCGATCCGATTGGTTAGTCTGTGCAGACTAACCAATCAGATCGCGGCAGTGGAAAAAATGCCGGTTTCAGGCTCTGATCTGCGCTCTGCAGATCACAGCCTGAAATCAGGTAGTGTCTCTGTGGCCCCCAATCTGCCTCCAACACCCCCCTGTCCACGCTTGCCCCTGATGCAGTAGTTCCCCCGCTCGATCCATATTCATGTAGTCCCTCCCTGATGCGGTCCGCCCCATGCTGTCTCCCCGCCCCTCCTGCCCCAGCCTCCCTCACCCTCAATGTTAGCCGCCGTACCCCAATACCCCCCCTTTCCAGCGCTGCCCCCGATCCTGTGCCCCCGCTGTGTGTGATGGCGGCGGCTCCATTCCTGAGCCGCCGCCATCAGCAGCAAGTGTCAGCTCTATGCTGACACTCTGCTGTAACCCCATAGATGCAGCGGTTGCGGCATCTATGGGGTTAATAGAGGGAGGGAGCTCCCTCTCTCAACCATAGGGGCTGCAGCGCTGTGATAGCAGCGTCCGATGGTTGCCATGGCAACCGGACGCTTTGCAAAGGCGTCCGGTTGCCATGGCAAAGGCGTCCGGTGCTGCCACCTACAGGGCATCTAATAGTATTATACTTTGTAATGCAAGAGCATTGCAAAGTATAGTACAGCCATCAGCCCCATTGGATCTTCATGATCCAAGAGGGACTTGATAAAAAAAGAAAGTGAAAATAATAAAAAAAAAAAAAAAAAAAATTTAAATTAAAAAAAGAAATTGCCCTTTCCTATAAAAAAAATGAAAAAATAAAATAAAATACACATTAGGTGTCACCGCGTCCGTAACGACCGTCTCTATAAATATATCACATGATAGACCCAGTCCGATAAACACCATTAAAAAAAATAAAAATAAAAGTGCCAAAAAAGCTATTTTTGTCACCTTACATCACAAATAGTGCAACAGCAAGCGATCAAAAAGGCTTATGACCCCCAAAATAGTACCAATCAAACTGTCACCTCATCTCGCAAAAAATGATACCCTATTTAAGACAATCGCCCCAAAAATATAAAACCTATGGCTCTCAGACTATGGAGACACTAAAACATCATTTTTTTGGTTTCAGAAATTATTGTGTAAAACTTAAATAAATAAGAAAAAGTATACATATTAGGTATTGCCACGTCCGTAACGATCTTCTCTATAAAACGATCACATGACCTAACTCCTCAGATGAACGCTGTAAAAATAAATAAATGAAAGCTGTTCCAAAACAGCCAAATTGGTCACCTTGCCCCATAAAGTGAAATAATGAATGATCAAAAAATCCTATGTACCCAAAAATGGTACCAATTAAAACCTCAACACTTTCTGCAATAAAACGAGCCCCCTGCACAAGACGATCGGCAGAAAAATAAAAAACATATGGCGTTCAGAAAACCAATCCAGCAAAATCTGCCTTCCAAAAACCGTATGGCATTCCTTTACTTCTGCGCCCTGCCGTGTGCCCGTACAGCAGTTTACGACCACATGTGGGGTGTTTCTGTAAACCGCGGAATCAGGGTAATAAATATTGAGTTTTGTTCGGCTGTTAACCCTCAATGTGTTAAAGAAAAAAAATGCAATAAAATTGAAAATCTGCCAAAAAAGTGAAATTTAGAAATTTCATCTCCATTTTCCTTTAATTCTTATGGAACACCTAAAGGGTTAAAAAAGTTTGTAAAATCAGTTTTGAGTAACTTGAGGGGTGTAGTTTCTACAATGGGATCATTTATGGGGGTATCCACTATGTAGGCCCCACAAAGTGACTTCAGACCTGAACTGGTCCTTATAAAGTGGGTTTTGGAAATTTTCTTAAAAGTTTTAAGAATTGCTTCTAAACTTCTAAGCCTTCTAACGTCCTAAAAAAAAAAAAATGATATTTCCAAAATGATGCCAACATAAAGTAGACATATGGGAAATGTTAAGTAATAAATATTTTATTAGGTATGAATTTCTGTTTTAGAAGCAGAGAAATTGAAATTTGGAAAATTGAGAATTTTTCAAAATTTTGGGTACATTTTGGATTTTTTCATAAATAAAGGTGAAATATATTGACTCAAATATATGACTATCATGAAGTACAATATGTCACGAGAAAAAATCTCAGAAAGGTTTGGATAAGTAAAAGTGTTCCAAAGCTATTACCACATAAAGTGACACATGTCAGATTTGTAAATTTTGACCTGGACATTAGGGCATCAATGACCTTTGGTCATGAAAGGGTTAAAGTCAGTTTTAGAAATTTTGTTGAAAATGTTAAAAATAACTTCTAAAATTCTAAGCCTCGGTACTTCAGAAAAATAAGATGACATTTTTAAAATGATGCATGAATGATTAACATAAAGTAGACATACGATGAATGTTATTTTATAACTATTTTTATAAGGTGTCACTATTTGTCTTAAAACCTGAGAAATTGAAATTTTGGAAATAGCCAATTTTTTTAAATTTTCTGTAAATTTTTGATTTTTATTTTATGAAGGTAAAACATATCAACTCAAATAAATTTTTAACCCTTTGGCTACCTGAGTTTTTTTTTTTTTCATTTTTGCGTTTTAATTTTTCTTCCCTATTTTCCGTGAGAGAACTTTTTTATATTTCCAGTCACATAGCTGTATGATGGCTTATTTTTCGTGGGACAAGTTGTACTTTCTAATGCCACCATTAATTATGGCATAAAATGTAGTGGGAAGCGGGCAAAAAATTCCAAATGGGGTGTAATTGGAAAAAGAAATGCAATCCTTCGACCGTTTTACGGGTTTTGTTCCCACGGCGGTTTGTTTACGGCAAAACTGACCCATGCCCTTTATTCTCTGGGTCAGTATGATTACAACAATACCCCACATGTATAGGTTTTTTATGTGTAAATAGTGTAAAAATAAATTAAAACTTTGAGATTTTTTTTTTTTAAATCACCATACTCTGACCCCCATAACCTTTTTATAGTTATGTCTACTGAGCTGATTAGGGGCTAATTTTTTTAAAGGGACAATTCATAGTTTTTATTGATACCATTTTGGAGTGTGCATGACTTTTGGATCACATTTTATTTCATTTTTTTGGGTAAGACAAGCAATGAAAAAATAGCAAATCTGCCATTTTGACCCTTTTTTAATATTATGGGCGTTTTCGGTTGCGGTGATACCCAGGATGTTTATATTTATTGTTATTTAGGTATTTTTTTTATTATACAGTAAGGGAGTGATTTTAAAAAAAAATATTATTTTTTTTACTTTATTAAAAAAATAAAATAAATTTTAAGGCTCATAAATGACCTTATAAATGATATTTTTTTAATTTAAAATTTTGACCTATAAGGGATTTAAAAAATGACAATTTCTTTGCTTTTTGCTCATTTCTTATGTTGGCCTGCCATCTGGTGGCCAAAATAAGAATTGCAGCATTAATGCTCTGAATTTTTTCATAGAGACGCATTCAGCGCATGTACTGAAGTCCCGATTGGCTGCACAGAGCTTCAGTACTACGATTTTTGCGCATTCAGGTGCCGTGATCTTACTTGATCACGGCATCTAAAGCATTTAATTACCGCAAACGGCATTATTGCCGGTTGCGGTAATTAGCTGTAGGTCTATGCTGTTTGAAACAACAGAGACTTGCCGGTCATGATGCCCGCTGCACGCGCGAGCTGGCGTCAGGCTTGCACAGCGCTTCCAGCACCATACATGTACGGCGTTAGTAGCGAAAGGGTTAACATAAATTATGATGTTGATGACCTCCATTCAGGATGCAGTTTTCCATTTAGCAAGTTTAGCAGCCTCATTAAACCCTGGTGTTCTGCATTGTGGAAATGATTTAATTAATTTCAGCTAGCTACAATAAAAAACTGCATCCTGAATGCATGTCAGAACTGCACTGTGTGCCAGCACCCTAAGGTGAAAAATTGCTCTGTCTTGAAGGGGTTAATCAACAAACATTTATTACTTACCAGACATTCACCTCGAACACAGATATTGTGAGAATCTTTATATGAGCATTGTGTTCCATCATGTACTAGTCTTTTCATATACACCACATCTCCAGTTTCTTTTGACTGACAGTAAAGATGACACCTTTCCTTTTCTGTAAGAGATATAGAAATAATGCTACAGTTAAGTCATAGCATTAAAGAATTTTCAGTATTAAACTGGCTGACATTAGCGATGTGCTAATGTCAGCTGCACCTAACTCTGCTATTCTAATGATTATCCGTGCCCCCGTTACTGTAGAATTCTTACTTTTATCATATGTAAATAAGCCTCTAGGAGCAGGAAGGGTTGCTCCTGCACCTAGGGGCTCCCGTCTCCCACCTCAAGTCACGCCTTCCAAGTGTTGATTGACAGGGCCAGGCATAATTCGCTTCCTTCTGCCTGCCGTGTGCCTTGGGGAAATCTCGCGCTCTTCGGTATTCTGCGCAGGCGCGGTGAGGAAGTTTTTTTTTTAAATGTCCCAAATGCCCTAATAATACTTGTTCTAATGTATTTTATATATGGATTTAGCATTTTTAATAGAGATATTTCCCCCTAAGGCTACATGCACACTGCTGTTGTTTTGGTCCGCATCCGAGCCGCAGTTTTGGCGGCTCGGATGCGGACTCATTCACTTCAATGGGGACGAAAAAGATGCGGACAGCACTCCGTGTGCTGTCCGCATCCGTGGCCCGCAAAAAAAATATAACATGTCCTATTCTTGTCTGCGCTTTGCGGACAAGAATAGGCAGTTATATTAAAGGCTGTCCGTGCCGTTCCGCAAATTGTGGAATGCACACGGACGCCATCCGTGTTTTGCAGATGCGCAATTTGCGGGCCGCAAAACACACAACAGTCGTGTGCATATAGTCTAAAAGCGAAGATTTCCTGTGTGTGCTAAATTCACTATTCTCCACACTGCTGACGTCTCAGCGGTGTACCGTGTGTGGACTCTATACCTTATGAATGGGGCCACAGAGAACAGTACGGGCAGGAGCACACATTGCAGCTCCTGCCTGTGCCCCCCGAAGTTTACTAAATGCTGGTATATCACATGTGCTATGCCTGGATTAGCTGAGCAGGGTGGGCTCCTGCATGTAAGCTTTTAGACTAGCGAAGCAGGAGCCGCTCCGCTCAGCTAATCCTGGCATAGCACCTGGTTACAGGATACCTATGTGCAGGGCCGGTTTTAGAAAAAGTGTCACCCTGGGCAAAATTTTAAGTGGGGCCCCAAATCCTGAAATATTGAGCAGTTTGACAAAACTTTGTAGGCACGGACAGTGGTTGCAACCACAGCAGCTGAGTGTAGAATGCCATTATCTCTCTTTAGCCTTTCCACTGTAAGCAGCTGATCCTGCAGCCTCTTTGGGTATGTTCACACAGAGTATTTTCTGTGCTTAAAAAAACCTATTGCAGAATCCGCATCACCCCTGAAGTGAAAGGAGAGCAGAGTGTGCATGCATGGTCATCCTCCATTATGCAATGAGTGTTCTGATAATAGCTGATCACTGGCTCTCTTAATTTTCAAAATTCGATAGCAGGGAATGGAGATAATGCTGTGCATGCACACTGTTATGGGGGATCTGTGGAGGACACACTGTTATGGGGGATCTGTGGAGGACACACTGTTATGGGGGATCTGTGGAGGACACACCGTCACAAGCACCACACGAGCATGCCATTTGGTGGTGCCCTGGAGTCACACAGAGCCCACAGGACACAAGGCACTCACACAGAGGAGGCACAGGGAGCTCACACAGAGGGGGCACAGGGGGCTCACACAGAGGGGGCACAGGGAGCTCACACAGAGGGGGCACAGGGAGCTCACACAGAGGGGGCACAGGGAGCTCACACAGAGGGGGCACAGGGAGCTCACACAGAGGGAGCACAAGAAGCTCACGCAGAAGGGAACACAGGAAGCTCACACAGAGCACAGGAAGCTCATGCAGAGGGAGCACAGGAAGCTCATGCAGAGGGAGCACAGGAAGCTCACACAGAGGGAGCACAGGAAGCTCACACAGAGGGGGCACTGGGAGCTCACACAGTGGGGTCATACGGGGGGGCACAGGAAGCACACACAGCGGGCACAGTGATCACACACAGAGGGGGCACAGCGAGCTCACACAGGGGGGCACAGGAAGCACACACAGTGATCACAAACAGAGGGGGCACAGGAAGCACACACAGCAGGCACAGTGATCACACTAAGAGAGGGCACAGGGAGCGAACACAGCGGGCACAGGGAGCGAAGACAGCGGGCTCACACAGGGGGGGCACAGGAAGCACACACAGAAGGCACAGGGATTACACACAGAGAGCACACACAGTGGGCACAGGGAGCTCTTACAGCGTGCACAGAGAGCACACACAGTGGGTACAAGGAGCACACAGGAGGGGGGCACAGGTAGCACACAGGAGGGGGGCACAGGGAGCACACAGGAGGGGGGCACAGGGAGCACACAGGAGGGGGGCACAGGGAGCACACAGGAGGGGGGCACAGGGAGCACACAGGAGGGGGGCACTGGGAGCACACAGGAGGGGGGCACTGGGAGCACACAGGAGGGGGGCACTGGGAGCACACAGGAGGGGGGCACTGGGAGCACACAGGAGGGGGGCACAGGGAGCACACAGGAGGGGGGCACAGGGAGCACACAGGAGGGGGGCACAGGGACCACACAGGAGGGGGGCACAGGGACAACACAGGAGGGGGGCACAGGGGAAACACAGAGCTGACAGTGGGAACTCACAGGTCAGTAACCATCAGTAGTTGAGGGCAGTGCAGGGCTGCTACAATGAGAGTGTGACCCCAGCAGCCCTTCATCCCCTCCACAGACACTGCTGCATGCTAGATGGACTTACCAGGTGCTGTATGAGGTTCCTGGGACCTCCTGCAGTCCAGAAGCTGAGGTCAGAGCCTGTGGGTTGGACACAGCAGAAGGCCCAGTCATCTCAGTCTGACGTTTGGGCTTTGCAGCCAGGAGCAAGTGCAGGCAAAGGGAGGGGCTATGTTAGCTCCACCCACACAACGTCCTGATGCTGGTCTGTGGCATCAGGATTGTGGATAATGCTGGCCTCAGTGGCCTGTCACCGAGCTCTGGCGAGACGGGGAGACTGTGTGTGGGAAGTGGGGGGCAATACTTAAAGGGGTTCTGCAGTTTTTTTAAACTGATGATAAATCCTCTGGATAGATAATCAGCATCTGATCGGTGGGGGTCCGACACCCGGGACGCCTGCTGATCAGGGGCAGGGCTAAGCTCTGTTCACTTGAATGGAGCTTAGCCGCGCCCAGGCCAGTGATACTAGTCGTGACGTCACTGGGCCTGCGGTAAACAGTGAGAAGGCCGCGGCGCTACTGCCAGCGCTGCTGCCTTCTCAAACAGCTAATCGGAAGGGGCCCCGGGTGTCAGTTTTCCGCCAATCAGATGCTGATGATCTATCCAGAGGATATATCATCAGTTTAAAAAAACTGCAGAACCCCTTTAAGTATCTAACAGCAGGGGGCACCTTTTGGAAAGGGGGGTCTGGCCAATTGCCCTGTTTGCCTCCCCCCCTAACGCCGGCCCTGCCTATGTGCTATGCCACCATTTAGTAAACTTCAGGGGGCACAGGCAGGAGCAGCAATCTGTGCTCCTGCCCATACTCTGTTCTCTGCGGCCCTATTCATAAAGTGTAGAGTCCGTACTCCTCTGAAAGTCAGCAGTGTGGAGAATAGTGAATTTAAAGCGCACCGGAAAATCTGTGCTTTAGGCCTCATGCACACGACCGTTGTGTGCATCCGTGGCCGTTGTGCCGTTTTCCTTTTTTTTTTCGCGGACCCATTGACTTTCAATGAGTCCGTGGAAAAATCGGTAAATGCACCGTTTTGCAGCCGCATCCGTGATCCTTGTTTCCTGTCCGTCAAAAAAATATGACCTGTCCTATTTTTTTGACGGACAACGGTTCATCCGCGTCCGTGATCCGTAGGTTACTTTCATACAGACGGATCCGAAGATCCGTCTGCATAAAAGCTTTTTCAGAGATGAGTTTTCACTTCGTGAAAACTCATATCGGACAGTATATTCTAACACAGAGGCGTTCCCATAGTGATGGGGACACTTCTAGTTAGAATATACTACGAACTGTGTACATGACTGCCCCCTGCTGCCTGGCCGCACCCGATCTCTTACAGGGGGCTGTGATCCGCACAATTAACCCCTTAGGTGCTGCACCTGAGGGGTTAATTGTGCATATCATAGCCCCCTATAAGAGATCAGGGGCTGCCAAGCAGCAGGGGGCAGACCCCCCTCCCTCCCCAGTTTGAATATCATTGGTGGCCAGTGTGCGGCCCCCCCTATTGTAATATCATTGGTGGCCAGTGTGCGGCCCCCCCTATTGTAATATCATTGGTGGCCAGTGTGCGGCCTTCGTCGGCCCCCCCTCCCTCCCTTTATTGTAATATCATTGGTAGCCAGCGTGCGGCCCCCCCCTCCCTCTATTGTAATATCATTGGTGGCCAGTGTGCGCCCCCCCCGGCCCCCCCTCTATTGTATTAATATCATTGGTGGCCAGTGTGCGGCCTCCCCTCTCTCCCCCTACCGATCATTGGTGGCAGTTACTTAGCAATATTACAATATTAGAAGCATCATACTTACCTGCTGCACTGTCTGTGACCGGCCGGGAGCTCCTCCTACTGGTAAGTGACAGATCATTAAGCAATGCGCCGCACAGACCTGTCACTTACCAGTAGGAGGAGCTCCCGGACGGTCACAGACAGCGCAGCAGGTAAGTATGATGCTTCTAATATTGTAATATTGCTAAGTAACCATGGCAACCAGGCCTGCAGTAGCGTCCTGGTTGCCATGGTTACCGATCGGAGCCCCAGCGATTAAACTGGGACTCCGATCGGAACTCTCCGCTGCCACCAATGATCGGGCGGGGGGGGGGGGGGGGTGAGGGGAAGCCGCACACTGGCCACCAATGATATTACAATAGAGGGGGGGCCGGGGGGGGGGGACCGCACACTGGCCACCAATGATATTACAATAAAGGGAGGGAGGGGGGCCGACGGAGGCAGCACACTGGCCACCAATGATATTACAATAGAGGGGGGGCCCGGGGTGGTCCGCACACTGGCCACCAATGATACTACAATAGAGGGGGGCCGGGGGAGGGCCGCACACTGGCCACCAATGATATTCAAACTGGGGAGGGAGGGGGGGTCTGCCCCCTGCTGCCTGGCAGCCCCTGATCTCTTACAGGGGGCTATGATACGCACAATTAACCCCTTCAGGTGCGGCACCTGAAGGGTTAATTGTGCTGATCACAGCCCCCTGTAAAAGATCGGGTGCTGCCAGGCAGCAGGGGGCAGTCATGTACACAGTTCGTAGTATATTCTAACTAGAAGCGTCCCCATCACTATGGGAACGCCTCTGTGTTAGAATATACTGTCGGATCTGAGTTTCACAATGTAACTCAAATCTGATGGTATATTCTAACATAGAGGCGTTCCCATGGTGATGGGGACGCTTCAAGTTAAAATATACAATCGGATTGAAGAAAACTCAGATCCTATGGTATATTAACTCCTGACTTTACATTGAAAGTCAATGGGGGACGGATCTGTTTGAAATTGCACCATATTGTGTCAACGTCAACCGGATCCGTCCCCATTGACTTGCATTGTAATTCAGGACGGATCCGTTTGGCTCCGCACGGCCAGGCGGACACCAAAACAACTTTTTTTTCATGTCCGTGGATCCTCCAAAAATCAAGGAAGAACCACGGATGAAAAAACGGTCACGGATCACGGACCAACGGAACCCCGTTTTGCGGACCTTGAAAAAATACGGTCGTGTGCATGAGGCCTTAGGGGATTATATCTCTAGTAAAAATCAAATAAAATACATTAGAAAAAGTAATATTAGGCCATTTGGGACATTTAAAAAATAATAATAATCATTAAAGAATAACTAAACCGGAGTAGAATTTTAATAAGATGTCCCTGTTTTTAGTGTATACCAATAAATTACAGTTTTATACACTGCACACACCTCACTTCCCCTCATTTTCCGTGAATTTAGATGTCCCTAATGCCCTAATAATGTATTTTCTAAAATACTTTATTAATGGATTTAGTATTTTTATTAGTTTCCCCTCCCTAAAGCGCCTAAAATTGACATTTCCGTACATCGCTGACTGCTCAGCAGTGTGCGGAGTCCGGGCTGTAGACTATTTGTGAATGGGGCCGCAGCAGCGCGTGCGGGCAGGAGTGCATATTGCTGCTCCTGCCCGTACCCCCTGGAAGATTACTAACTCCTGGTATAGCACATGGGTACTGCCTGCTCCGCCAAGCTAAGAGCTGACATGCAAGACTCTTAGCTTAGCGGAGTGGGCAGAAGCAGGAGCCCGCTCCACTCAGCTAATCCTGGCATAGCACATGGGTGGTTGTCAGCAATGTACAGAAATGTGAATTTTAAGCGCACAGGGAAAGCTGCACTTTAGGGAGGGTAAACTGTAATAAAAATAATTTTACTCAAAAGTTTAGTTACTCTTTATAATGCATTATAATAATAATTTTTATGGCTCTGGTACAGAGAAAAAAAAATGTAACTTGTCTTAAACGTTGAATATATGCAGCTCTGGAAATCATTGAGTCCATAGTTGGGCCTTTAGTAAAGGTCAACATATTTCTTCAAATTTACTATACTCCTAAAATATTCTTTCTGTAATTAAAGAGGACTTTTAATTGAGGGTCATTTCCTTTATATCACTTGGGAATATATAATTGTAAAGGCATTCTGGAAGGGCATGCTGGAGTCTCAAAAGCAGGTGGACTTACCTAGAATGGTCAATCCTAGTGTGTGCCTTCTCCTACTGGCAGAAAAACTAATATTCTTCTAAATTAAAAAGATCCCAAAACTCGAACTATTTCTGTCTGGGTGATTCTGCTGAAATCAAACTTCATAATGTATAAAACAGGTTATCAGGCCCACGGCTCTCGGAAAAAAATGTAGAATATCTGGAATCTGTGGATAGGTAGTTTCTCTCTCGTGAGTCTAGTTGTTCTTGGTTTTTTTTTTTTGTTAGTTTTTTTGTTTTTTCTGGGGGGGGATTTTCTTTTGTAACTATCGATGATAATTTTCTTTTTTTGGAGGAGAGTTATTAGACAACATGTTGTAGTTGTACTATGGCTGGTGTGCATGATTCTATTCCAGGAGAATTATATGGATTATAACAGCACATCCCATATTTAGGCATCACGTATGTACATGTCAGATTTTTGGTCTGCAAAAAAGTGGTATTGTTCCCACTCCTGTCAATAGAAAGGGCTATTCTCATTTTCAAAATCGGACAAGTATATAACTTGTGGTGAAATGCTCTGATTGGGGACTCATATTCATGAAAAAAATGGTTGTGCGAGTATCCCCACTGACTTGTTTTATAAACAGATAGCATACTGAAGAAAAACGCCATCATGTGCATAGCACCTTACTGTGCTGCCACTGTGTACATGTCCTTGACAAGCAAATTTGTCCGAATCAGCCGCCTGATTCAATTCTGACCAAAATTGATCCTAAACAAATCAAAAGTCCTTTAGTCTCCCTGAAAATATGTAAATTACATGCTGGTTTCCCTCCCCCTCCATTCCCTCTCTCCAAAAATTCATCTGAATTGAATTAAGTGAAATTTAGAATTTTGATTTTATACAATTGATTAGCCCAGCTCCATTTTCACTACTTTGATGAAAATTCATAAATATTTTTAAATAACTATTTCCATTATACTTTTTCTCTGTAGTTTCCACTTCTGGTTTTGGCCTACAAAAAATGATGCAAAATACTGACCAAATACTGACTGTGTGAAAGTGGCCTTATAGAAAGCACCTACAGAGTCTGGAAAATGCTGGGGATGGGAATTATCGACAGGCTCTTAATATCGTATAGTGCCACTGCCCTAAAATACAATCCTTTTACATGGAATATAAATCAGTCCTTACTACCGTAATAATTAATTCTATGACCCTCTCCTGGAGTTAATTTTGCTCAAGATTCCAGAGTAACTTCACTCCCAAACAAAATGACCTACAGTAGCTATCCATTTTCTACCAGCAGCCAAACTTCTTATACTACTGAAATGGAGATACACTGACCCTTTCAATAAGACTTTGGAGAAACAAAGGTTCACCAAATGTATGGGATGGAGAAACTGGCAGGTTGGGAAAACAAAAATAGGGGTCTCTTCCTTAAAACCTGGCAACCTTGGATTAATCACACAAACAACTTAGGCTACTTTTACACTGGCGTTTCTGGGTCCGTTTGTGAAATCCGTTTCAGGGCTCTCACAAGCGGCCCAAAACTGATCAGTTCAGCCCCAATGCATTCTGAATGGATAAGGATCCGCTCAGAATGCATCAGTTTGGCTCCGTTGAGCCTCCATTCCGCTCTGGAGGAGGACACCAAAACGCTGCTTGCAGCGTTTTGATGTCCGCCTGACGATGCAGAGCCAAACAGATCCGTCCAGACTTATAATGTCACTGACACAAATATGGTGCAATTGAAACGGATCTGCCTCCCATTGACTTTCAGTGTAAGTCAAAACGGATCCGTTTGCATTATCATGAACAAAAAAAATATATATATATATATATATATATATATATATATATATATACGGTATATATTTTAAATTTCTTTTGTTCATGGTAATGCAAACGGATCCGTTTTGACTTACACTGAAAGTCAATAGAAGGCGGATCCGTTTTCAATTGCACCATATTGTGTCAGTGAAAACTGATCCGTCCCCATTGACTTACATTGTAAGTCAGGACGAATTAGTTTGGCTCCGCATCGTCAGGCGGACATCAAAACGCTGCAGGCAGTGTTTTGGTGTCCGCCTCCAGAGCGGAATGGAGGCTGAACGGAGCCAAACTGATGCATTCTGAGCGGATCCTTATCCATTCAGAATGCATTGGGGCTAAACTGACCCGTTTTGGGCCGCTTGTGAGAGCCCTGAACGGATCTCACAAGCGGACCCAGAAACGCCAGTGTGAAAGTAGCCTTAGACAAACTCTCTTAACTCACACATGAAAAACACATCATACAATCTACTGTAGTTCTTTCAGAGAACTTTAACAGAGGCTACCACAAGCCAGTATTCTAAATGTTACAAACTAATGTATGCTGAATGTTTTTCTTTTATTTTATTCAAATGTTATCTTTTTTGTTTGAATATTCTTTATTTGTGAAGTACTGGATTGGAAGATTGTTTTATAATAATTTCACAATGTTTGTGTCGTTCAAGTCACTGTATTGGCAGAAGGATCCTATATGATATGGGAAAATATGACAAGAGACTGGACAAAGGAAAAAGTTTTGCTAAATCTCACATTACCATCTGGATGTTCATATGGAATCCATTGATGTTTAGCATTCTGATATTCAAAGAATGGGTCCCACTGTCTGCACTGTTCTTCTCTAAAGTCCTCATAATCGTCACATTCTTCAATATTACATAGCTGCAGTTCATAGCTTGGTCCTAGACACGAACGACCTCCGTTCGATGGGCTAAATATAAAACAGTATAAGTTTGAGCACTGCAATTCCATATTATTCTTAATTCAGTTAAATGGTTTTAAAGAGGACCTTTCACCACTCATGACATTCCTATTTTAATAGCTTCATGCATTCCCCATGTAATAACAATTCTGGAGCCTCTATTCTTATGGCTCTATGTTGTGCCATCCCTTTATTATTTGTACTAGAAGTTATGAATTAATTGCTATTGGCCTTCAGTAAGGGTACAGAGGGGAGGTAACCAGTTGGGGGTGTGTACCTGCACAGTCTGACAATGGCAGCACTGATTGGATAGAGTGAGTCTGTGCAGGTACACACCCCCAACTGGTTATCTCCCCTCTGTACCCTTACTGAAGGCTAATAACAATTCATTTATAACTTATAGTGCAAATAATAAAGGAATGGTACAACATACAGACATAAGAATAGATGCTCCAGAATTGTTATTACATGGGAAATATATGTAGCTATTAAAACAGGAATGTCAGGAGTGGTGAAAGGTCCTATTTAACATTAACAATGAAAACATGGGAGTTTCACTGGTGTTAATCCTTTAAAGACTGTATAGCATTAGAAACAATGTTCACAACAAAACTAAGAAAAAGAGGAGGACAAGCAAAACATATGCGCCACCAGGGCCGTTGCTAGGTTAAAAAATTCGGGGGATGCGCCCCTGATGTTTTGTCCCAGGCCCAAAATGTCCTGCCTTGCATGCTAGATACAACTGTATTGTCATCCCCAGGACAGCAATACAATTGAATCTAATGCACTGGAAGATCTGAAGGATATGTGGTGACATCACAGGTCATGTGACCAGCAAAACAGGCAGTGGTTGAGAAGTACCTGGGATGATGTCACCATCATGTGACCAGTGCAAAAGAGGACGGCAGTAAAGAGGAGAAGAACTGGTGGAAGAAGTTGTGGTGAGATCTGCTACATGAGGAGAGGTAAGTGAAGGGAGAGCAATGCTGGGAGTTTTGGTTATTTAACTGGGACTGTATGTTAGGGCTTAATGGAGGGATGTTATTTACATGGGACTGTGTGTTGGAGGTGGCTTGGGAGGGGGGTCATGTTATTTACATGGGACTGTATGTTTATGGCGGCTGTGGGAGGGAGTGATGTTATTTACATGGGACTGAATGTTGAGGGGGCAATGTTATTTACATGGGACTGTATGTTGAAGGTGGCTGGTGGGGGGAATGATATTTACATGGGACTGAATGTTGAGGGGGTGATATTTACATGAGATTGCATGTTGGATGTGGCTGGGGAGGAGGTAATGTTATTTACATGGGACTGTATTTTGGAGGGGGCTGGAGAGATGATGTGATGTTATTTACAAGTAAGTCTATGGCAGAGAGAGGGAAATAGTGTTATTTACATGGGACTATATGTTGGAGGGGCAGAAGGGAGGGAAGTGATGTTATTTACATAGGACTGTATTTTGGAGGGGGCAGGAGAGATGGTGTGATGTTATGTACATGGGTATGTATGGTGGACAGAGGAATATAATTACAGGGGGCACTGCAGGGGGCATTATAAATACTTGGGGCACTTCAGGGTGACCATTATAACAATAGGGGGCAGTATAAATACTGGGGGCACTGTAGGGGTATTATAAATCCAGGGGATATTAGGCGTTCTTATTACTACTGGGGGCTCTATAGGAGGGACATATAGATCTGCCATATTTCTACTAAGAGCACTATGGGGGGCCTTATTTCTACTGGGGGCTCTGGGAGGGTATTATTAATACTGGAAGGCTCTTCTACTAATGGGGGCAATCTTGGGGAGCATTATCACTGTTGGGGGCATTCTAGAAGAGAATTACTATTGGTGGGACTATGAGGAGCACTATTATTATGGGGCACTCATATTTCTTCAGGATAGTATTTGGGGGTATTGGGGAGCACAGCGAGCAGCAGAATAACACTGTGGGGACTCCAGGTTGGGGGATGATGATAGAAATGTGGGGAAGCTAAGACGTCTGTGTGTTACACTCTGCAGAGACGAGGCGCGGCTGAGAGAAGTTATACGAACCTAATGGAGAAGATGATGACAGAGAAGATCTACATCAGAGATGTCGTCACCTGGAGGCCCTGGATGTGACAGGTATGTGCTGCTGTACAGCAAGTACAGAAAAATTTGTTGCGGGGGGAAGGGGGAGACTTAGAGAACTAGGCCATATTCATTGGGTATTGGGCCCCGGATCTTTTGAAACTCTAGCAACGCCCCTGTGTGCCACATAAGACCTACAATAAATAATTAGGTACCGTCCCTGCCAAAGAAGTCACCTAGGACGGTATTCAGTACTATCCAGATATGGAGAACAAGCCCTAAGTGGAAGTTGAGGGCAAAGGCGTCATGTGAGTGGGAGAGAGAGGAGGACCATGGAAGTCATAAGGTATCAAATATGTCCTTTTTGTCAGTACATGTAGAATCTTTTTTCATTTAGCATGATAATGGTAACTCATTTTTTTCATAACTTCAAGGTAAAAAAAGAAGCAGTTTTCCACCTGGAAGCAATAGGTAAGTTAGATATCATTGCTATATATCAGATGAGGTTACCTGTTCTAATGATTGTATCTGGATATCAATCACCCAGTAACATTACAGAAGGGTTCTTCTTTTTATTTTTTTTTATTTTTTTATTAATTATCTTTATTAATTAGTATATCAAACAATTTACAAGACAAAAAAAGAATACAGAAAATAATTATTTTTTCCCTTCCCTTTCTTTCCCCCATATCCCTATTCCCTAACCCCCCCTTCCCCCTACCTGTGGTGCGTCAAAAAAAAAACAAAAAAAAAAAACAGCAACAACATTTGTCACAACTAATCAAATCCTCCAACCACCCCATATCTTAGTCCACTTATCATCAGCTCCCCTCTGTTTAAAGATGATTTTCTCATAGTTTTTTACCTTATCAACAAGGTTTATCCATATATTTATATCTGGAGTATAACGAGCAAACCAGGTCCGACTGACCAAAACTCAGGCCAACATCAATATCCTACCCAGAAAGATCTTTTGATACTTAGGATTATCTATTTTGGAAAGATCATTAAGCAAGAATAGTTGTGGTTCAAAAGGGATTCGTATTTTTAGTTTATACATGATAAAATTATCGATGGGTATTCCAATAGTTTATAAGTTCTGGGCAGGTCCAGATCATATGAAGATAGTCCGCTCCTGAAGTGTCACATTTAGGGCAGTTAGACGTATCCCTTAGTCCACATTTATTCATCCATAAAGGGGTAATATATAATCTGTGGCAAATATAGAAATGTACTACAACATGGTTGAAGTTCAGGGATAGTGAACCTAAATTCCCAAAAATATTCTCCCACCCTTCTGGTTGTAAATTCGGACAATCCATCTCCCACGCTCTTTGTTCTGGTGACTGTATATCACTAAAACGTGCCTTGAGTAATAGCTTATATATATTTGAGATCTTTATTCTAGACAGTGTACCCCCTACCCAATCATTCAAGAAAGATGAACTATCTATATCCAACACCAATTTATCGTCCAGACTAGATAGTACTGAACGCAATTAAAAATACCTAAACCATGAAAAATTTTCTATATTATGTGTCATCTCTATAAATGGCTTAATCTCTCTATCCTTAACTACCTGTGAAATATACAAAATTTTGTTCCTTTGCCAAAATGTGTCAGCTGCAATATCATCTAGCCTTTGTAAGTACACATTATGCCAAAGAGGCGTGAATGTAAGTGAACCCTTTACCTTCAACCATGTCCTAGTAGTGGCCCACACTTTCAGGAACAGCTTTATAGTCTCTCTGTAGCCCCGCTCATAGGTCTTCAGTAACCCGGATTCCAACAGGGCAAATATATTATTGTGAGCGTAACTCCCTACCAACTTCCCTAACAGTGCACTGTTTTCTGATTCGTAGCACATCAATAGCTGAGCTGCAATAAAATACCCTTTAAAGTAAGGGAGATTTAAACCCCCACACTCCAGTGATTTATACAAATATTCCAACTTTAATCGAACTCGTTTTCTTCCCCATATTAAATCATTAATTATTCTTTCCATGAGTTTAAAGTATTTATCTTGAATCCAAATAGGTGAATTCCTAAGCACATAGAGAAGTTGTGGTAGTATCACCATCTTGACCAGTGAAACTCGGTCAGCTCTAGATAGGGGAAGTCTCAGCCAGATCCCTATTTTAGCTGTAATCCTTGCCATTATGGGGATCAAATTAAGTTGTACAAAATTTTCCACCCGGGGTGATATATTCAAGCCCAAATATTGAAAAGTGTCAACGATGTCCAACTGTGTCACGAGAACCTCTTCCTGTGGCAGGGGGTCTATTGGCATCAAACTGGTCTTAGACCAGTTTATAAGAAGACCGGACACCTCACCAAATGCTTTAACCATTTGAATAATTCTAGGAAGAGTTATTTCCGTGTGGTCTATAAAAAAAAGAACATCATCCGCATATAAGGAGATACGGTCTTGCACTCCTAACGTACCAAATCCTTTAACCCGATTGTCCTGCCTAATGGCCATCGCAAGGGGTTCAATATAAATGTCAAATAATAATGGGGATAGTGGACAGCCCTGCCGCGTACCTCTATTTAAATCAAAACTAGTAGTCAAGATCCCATTTAAACTTAGTTTTGCCCTAGGAGATCTATACAGTAGTTTGAGAATGCCTATAAATTTTTCCCCAAAGCCCATCCTTGCCAGAACCTTCCAGAGGAAGCGCCACTCCACCCTGTCGAAGGCCTTAGAGGCATCCAGTGACAGGATGGAGCGAGCGGTCCCCCCAGGGGCCTGTATATTGGAAAAAAGCTGATGCAGATTATGATGGGTACCCTTGTTTTGAATAAAGCCATTCTGATCCGGATGTATAATAAAGGAAATAACCCTAGAAAGCCTTGTTGCGAGAACCCTCGCAAGAAGCTTTACATCTGCATTGAGCAGTGAGATTGGTCTATAAGATTCTATATCTAGTGGATCCTTTACTTTTTTTGGAATTAATGTTATTACGGCTTCCATCATTGAGTCTGGCAGCTTCCCATCCTCCACTGATTCAGAAAAGACCTCCAGCAGTCTGGGGAGAATACAGTCCCCGTATTTACTATAAAATTCATATGGGAGTCCATCTGAACCAGGGGTGGAGTTGGCTGAGCATAATTTAATAGCTCCCTCCAATTCCTGAATTGAGATCTCTAGTTCAAGTGCTTTCTTTTGCGCCTCAGTAATAGTTGAAAAAGCAATCCCATCATGATACGAATCCATCTCATCATCTGTGATCTTAGATTCAGCTTTATACAAGTCCAGGAAATAGTCCACAAAGGCCTTCTCTATCGGACCCTGTCCACTAACCATCCTACCATTACTCAGTCGAACATTATCTATGTATTTTTTAGATTGTTGACTTGAGATCACCCTGGACAAAAGTTTACCAGGTCGCCCTGACTCCGTAAAGTATTTTTGCCCTTTAAAAAAAAGGGATTGTTGGGCCTTATCCAATAAGAAGTTAGAATATACTTGTGTGGCTCTTTGCATACTTTCCCTATTCTCCTCCGTCTTATTCATATAGAAGGATTGTGTCGCCAGTGATGCAAGTTCTTCTAAATTTTTCTGTTTTTTCCCATACTCCTTTCTGAGGTTCGCAATATTACTAATCATCATTCCCCTCATATACGCCTTAAAGGTATCCCATACCACTTGAATTTTTGCTGAGCCATAGTTGTTATCCCAGAAACTGCCAATTTCATTCTGAATTATTTCATGTGTCTTTATCACTGATAGCCAGTAAGGGTTTAATCTGAAAGGGTTTTTTTTTGTATATCTTTCCTGGGTTAAACAGAGTTCGAGGAGTAACGGTGAATGGTCCGATATTGACCTTGTTTCATATTTCATTCGTTTCACCAATTTCACATGTTTACTACTTATCAGTGCAAGATCTATTCTGGACATAGATTTACCTGCTTTACTAAAGCATGAGAAAGCCCTTTTCCCCTGTCCTAAATATCCCCAAACATCTTCAAAACCAGCCTCCAAACAAAACCGTGCCAGGGGAGACCCCTGAACCGGACTATCTTCCTTGACACTCGTAGAGACCCTATCACGTAGAGGATCAATGAGACAGTTGAAATCGCCAACAATCATTGTTGGGCATTCTGGCCATTTATCCATAAATAATAACAAAGAATTAAGAACCGAAAAGGAAAATGGCAGTGGAATGTAGACAAAAGCCAAAATACATGTCTTCCCCCTTAATCTACAATATAGGAAGATGAATCTCCCCAGGTGGTCGACAGAGGATGCCTCACAGGCGAAATCAATCAGTCTATGTATCAAGACAGTAACACCTCTGGAGTAGCTGGAAAAAGTAGAATGATACGAATGCGAATCCCATCCCCTGCCGACCACTCTGGAGGTCTCTTCAGTGAGATGGGTCTCTAACAAGCATACTATTGCTGGTAAATGTACCTGAGTCAAATCAAAAACCGCTTGTTTTTTTCCTCTGTCCCCCAGACCGCGTATATTCCAGGCAATAATTCTAGTCGACATTATCAGAAGCGGTTAGGTGGGACAAAGCAAAAAAAAAAAAAAAAAATCATTTTTAGACGCACCACAGCCCAACCCCACCCCTGGCCCCCACCCCCCTGTACAGGTAATCCACCACATATTGTAGCAGATTTCTCTCCTATGACCATCCCTCCCACACTCCCCCCGCTCGGCCACCCCTATTAAGAAGCGAAGAAAAACAGAATTGGGGGTATAAGCCCCCCATAACAATTATTGTTCCCACTAAATCCTAAAGCAATTGGATCACAGATCATTTCGTTCAAGCCAGTCCACGGCTTCATCCGGGGAATCGAAAAATAGGGTTTTATCCTTAGAAATAATCCGCAATTTTGCTGGGAACATAAGAGAGTATTTAATATCCCTTTCTCTTAGCCTCTTTTTAACCGTCATAAATGTGCGTCTCTTTTCTTGTATGTCCTTTGAGAAGTCTGGAAAAAAAGCCAATCTATTACCATTGTATACAACCGGTGAACATTCCCTCGCCCTTCTCAATAGCATATCTTTATCCCCTATGACCAGTAACTTAACAAGAAATGTCCGGGGTTGTCTCCCTGGGATTGGTTTACCCCCTGGGACCCGATGAGCTCTTTCTATCATAAACAGTGGGGAGAACGAGTCCTTCCCAAAATTCTCAAAAATTAGCTTCTGTATGAATTCGGTTGAGTTCTTCTCTTCAACACCCTCAGGGATCCCTATTATTCTCACGTTATATCTTCGTGATCTATCCTCAAGGTCCACCACCTTTTTTTTTTCAGAAGGCTACACTCTAATTTCAGTGTGGAGACTTCAGAGTTTGTTTTTTGGGATTCATTCTGTATCAGGGCGACGGAGCTCTCCAGATTGTTAACTCTGTCTCGCATTTTGGACAAATCATCTTTTATTAGTCCCACATCGACTTGGATAAACCCAAGTTGGGTTGTAACAGCCTGTATTAAATCCCCATTTTGTTTAACCGCTAGCAATATTTCTTCTAGCGGAGAGGAATTATCATTAGAGATAACTTCTCCCATTATACCCTCTTCCTCTTCAGGGTATCTGGAGGCTTTTTGTCGTTCTAACCCAGTCACCTCAGAGCCGTCATTTTTTTTAGAGGCAAGATCCTTTTGTCCGCCGCTCGTATTAACCCTCGGAGACCTCAGGAACTGGTCTATTTTAGTTGTTTCAAAAGTTTTTGACCCCGGTTTCTGACCGGAGAAGTCGGCCGAGTGTCTACTAGCTTTTGGAGCCATGCCTTGTTGTTGTATATCCTTTGATAGCCGTGGGGAGGGCGGAGAGCGTGACGTACTCTGTCTACGTCATCACGTAGAAGGGTTCTTAATGGGCATCTGTCACCACATACAGTACAGACCAAAAGTTTGGACACACCTTCTCATTCAAAGAGTTTTCTTTATTTTCATCACTATGAAGGCATCAAAACTATGAATTAACACATGTGGAATTATATACATAACAAACAAGTGTGAAACAACTGAAAATATGTCATATTCTAGGTTCTTCAAAGTAGCCACCTTTTGCTTTGATTACTGCTTTGCACACTCATGGCATTCTCTTGATGAGCTTCAAGAGGTAGTCCCCTGAAATGGTCTTCCAACAGTCTTGAAGGAGTTCCCAGAGATGCTTAGCACTTGTTGGCCCTTTTGCCTTCACTCTGCGGTCCAGCTCACCCCAAACCATCTCGATTGGGTTCAGGTCCGGTGACTGTGGAGGCCAGGTCATCTGGCGCAGCACCCCATCACTCTCCTACATGGTCAAATAGCTCTTACTTTCAAAGTTTTCCCAATTTTTCGGCTGACTGACTGACCTTCATTTCTTAAAGTAATGATGGCCACTAGTTTTTCTTTACTTAGCTGCTTTTTTCTTGCCATAATACAAATTCTAACAGTCTATTCAGTAGGACTATCAGCTGTGTATCCACCTGACTTCTCAACGCAACTGATGGTCCCAACCCCATTTATAAGGCAAGAAATCCCACTTATTAAACCTGACAGGGCACACCTGTGAAGTGAAAACCATTTCAGGGGACTACCTCTTGAAGCTCATCAAGAGAATGCCAAGAGTGTGCAAAGCAGTAATCAAAGCAAACGGTGGCTACTTTGAAGAACCTAGAATATGACATATTTTCAGTTGTTTCACACTTGTTTGTTGTGTATATAATTCCACATGTGTCAATTCATAGTTTTGATGCCTTCAGTGTGAATCTATAATTTTCATAGTCATGAAAATAAAGAAAACTCTTTGAATGAGAAGGTGTGTCCAAACTTTTGGTCTGTACTGTATATCCCTGTAAAACCAGCTAACATACCAGATGTGCACCTGTCAGACGAATGTAAAGGTGCAACGAGGGAGGAGCCATTGCAACTCGAGGCTCCACTTACTCTTAGGCCGCACCAGCATAACTTTGACAGGGTCAGACAGTGAACAGTAATCACACCTGGCCCTAAAGTCTTGCCCCTGTATTTTGGCTTATGTGATTGGCACAGGCGCACTAATGTACAAAAGATCGCTGACACATGGGCTCTGTACTGCATATGCGCCAGTGACATCACTTTCTCCACCAGGAAGAAGCAGAGATGTCATTGCAGAGAGGAGGGAGGTGGCTGCTGACGCTGGATCTACCTTGTTGATGTATTTCTCTTCAGAGGTGTGCTGGTATGCTATATATAGCCCTATATGTAAACGTGTGTGTATATGTATATTTATTGATATATAAATACGTATCTACATATAAAATATATTAATTTCTATATATCCTTGATGACATATTGGATAAAGGGTTCAACGGTGGGCACAATTATTGGTGGCAGTGCCAATGCAAAATAGCCCAGCAATGGAGAAAAATACTTACATAAACAAGGTGGATCCAGTGCCAGCAGCCACCTCCTCTTCTCTGCAATGCTATCTCTGTTTCTTCTGGGTGGACAGAGTGACAATGCTGGCGCATGGCAGTACAGAGCCCATGCACTGATGATATTCTGTAGATTAGTGCGTCTGCATCAGTCGCATAAGTGAACATGCAGGCACCAGAATTCTGGGCCTGGTGTGATTACTCGTAACTGCCTGGCCACATCAGTAAAAGTGGGGGGGACGTGGCCTACCAGAGAATGAGCAGAGCCTCCTGGTGCAATAGCTATGCCCTTGTTGCACCAAGGAGGTAATTTGCAAATTATAAAGTGCTGTCTTGTACACATTCTGGCCACATTTGGAGATGGGAACAACCCCTGACATGTGCAGCTGGTATGTCAGCTGGTTTTATAGCGATATGTGGTGACAGATGCCCTTTAAATATTTTGATAAAGCAAAATAATGTGTGTCCCAACAAAGATGAAGATAAACCATAAAAACTGAGCAGATGGTAAAATTAGCCTTTTAGGCGTACACATATCGCATGCATGGAAAGTATAGGAATAGTGACATTTATGCATAATAACTACTATATTCCAGGGCAGCTGTTTTGGCCTCTGCAGATAAAACAAATAGGAAAAAAGACATGCTTTGACCAATCTGAAATCAAGATTATTGTGTTATGTAGGTTTTATGGCATTAGCAAACTGTTATGGCAGAGGGTGTGGAGCCACTGTGTCAACCAACATCTTTGACTTTGGGCTAGTCCTAGCAGTCTTCTGGTACCCACCCTCTACCCGCTGTACAGGGATCAGATAGAATTGTACTCAGGGGCAGACTGAGGTATTGGCAGACAGAGTACAAGTAAAATAAATGGGCAAGGGTCAGTACAAGGGCAAACAACCAAATACTAGCAAGCACCCTACCACTGCAGAAGGTACCTAAAGTACCCTTGGGTTGGTGAAGATTAGGGTGCACATGCACTGGCCCTTAAAGAAGCATACACATGCACCTACGGCAAGAGTGGAAAGACGTTGCTTGCAAGAGCAGGCTGCTTCATGCCTAGATGGAGGACAAGATGGATAACTCCGTCGGCTGGGCCCGCTGCAAGGAAGCTGAGGAAGAATTGAAAGTCTGGGCCGCCGCAGAAGATGCAGGAGGGTGAGTAAAGCGGAGCCCATGCCTGCTTGGGATAGCAGAGCAGCAGGCCCGGGACGCTGATATATAAATATATAACTCATGGAATGACATCGTTTATGGAAAAATTATTATACTCTGAATACTCATTTCTAAGAATGCTGTACCTTTAGACTACAGCTCATCAACAGTGAAAAGACATCATGTACATGTAACGGCTATGGCCAAATGCAGGCCACAGCAGTGGAATCATAATGGACAGAACAGTACACAAAGAAAATGAAAAGGAGCAGCTGGTAAAGAAAAAGGCTGGCAGCAGGGCCCAGAGCAGAATCAGTAAGACGCAGTTCATCAGTTGAATTTTAGCGAAAAATTGGTGTAAAGTTATACAAATGTGGAGATCTAATAACTATGTATAAATATATCAGGGGTCAGTACAGAGATTTCTCCCATCATCTATTTATCCCCAGGACTGTGACAAGGGGACATCCTCTGCATCTGGAGGAAAGAAAGTTTGTACACAAACATAGAAGAGGATTCTTTACGGTAAGAGCAGTGAGACTATGGAACTCTCTGCCTGAGGAGGTGGTGATGGTAACATAGTAACATAGTACATAAGGCCGAAAAAAGACATTTGTCCATCCAGTTCAGCCTGTTATCCTGTAAGTTGATCCAGAGGAAGGCAAAAAAAAAAAGAGTGAGGTAGAAGCCAATTTTCCCCACTTTCTTCCAATTCCTTCCCGACTCCATTCAGGCAATCAGAATAACTCCTTGGATCAACGACCGCTCTCTAGTAGCTATAGCCTGTAATATTATTACACTCCAGAAATACATCCAGGCCCAGCTTGAACTCTTTTAGGCTGGGTTCACACGGGCGAGATTTCCGCGCGGGTGCAATGCGTGAGGTAAACGCATTGCACCCGCACTGAATCCAGACCCATTCATTTCTATGAGGCTGTGCACATGAGCGGTGATTTTCACGCATCACTTGTGTGTTGCGTGAAAATCGCAGCATGCTCTATACTGTGCATTTTTCACTCAACGCAGGCCCCATAGAAGTAAATGGGGCTGCGTGAAAATCGCAAAAACATCCGCAAGCAAGTGCGGATGCGGTGCGGTTTTCACGCATGGTTGCTAAGATGAAAGTCTATTCACTGTATTATTTTCCCTTATAACATGGTTATAAGGGAAAATAATAGCATTCTTTAATACAGAATGCTTAGTAGAAGGTCAATTGAAGGTTAAAAAAAATATATAATAATTTACTCACCTCCTCCAATTGATCGCGTAGCTGCCGATCTCTTCTTACTTCTTTAATCATGAGCTGCCGGCTAAAGGACCTGTGGTGACGTCACATCACATGATCCAATCACATGGTCCATCACCATGGTGATGGACCATGTGATTGGACCATGTGATGAGCTCAGTGACGTCACCACAGGTCCTTTGACATGTCTTGAAGAAAGAACAGGAGACCGGCAGCTACGCGATCAATTGGAGGAGGTGAGTTAATTTTTTAGTATTTTTTAACCCTCAATTGACCTTCTACTAAGCATTCTGTATTAAAGAATGCTATTATTTTCCCTTATAAACCTGTTATAAGGGAAAATAATTACATCTACACAACCTTGAACCCAAACCTGAACTTCAGTGAAGAAGTTCGGGTCTGGGTACCACATACAGTTTTTTATCACGCGTGTGCAAAACGCATTGCACTCGCGCGATAAAAACTGCGGGTTTGCCGCAATGCACCTGGGACGCATCCTGAGCCAAAATAAGACGCCCGTGTAAACCCAGCCTTAGTTAACTCACCATCACCACCTCCTCAGGCAGAGAGTTCCATAGTCTCACTGCTCTTACCGTAAAGAATCCTCTTCTATGTTTGTGTTCAAACCTTCTTTCCTCAAGGCGCAGATGATGTCCCCTCGTCACAGTCACAGTCCTGGGGATAAACAGATGATGGGATAGATCTCTATACTGACCCCTGATATATTTATACATAGTAATTAGATCTCCCCTCAGTCGTCTTTTTTATAAAGTGAATAACCCTAATGTTGATAATCTTTCAGGGTACTGTAGTTGCCCCATTCCAGTTATTACTTTAGTTGCACTCCTCTGAACCCTCTCCAGCTCTGTTATGTTTGCCTTGTTCACAGAAGACCAGAACTGTACACAATACTCCATGTGTGGTCTGACCAATGATTTGTAAAGTGGTAGGACTATGTTCTCATCACGGGCATCTATGCCCGTTTTGATGCAACCCATAATCTTATTGGCCTTTGCAGCATCTGCCTGACACTGGGTTTTACAGCTTAGTTTGCTGTTCACTAAAATGTAAAAGAGTTCAAGAGGAGCCTGGATGTATTTCTGGAGCGTAATAATATTACAGACTATAGCTACTAGAGAGGGGTCGTTGATCCAGGGAGCTAGTCTGATTGGAGTCAAGAAGGAACTTTTTTCCCCTTAAGTGGGGAAAATTGGCTTCTACCTCACAGGGTTTGTTTTTTTGCCTTCCTCTGTATCAACTTGCAGGATATCAGGCTGAACTGGATGGACAGATGTCTTTTTTCGGCCTTATAAACTATGTTACTAACAATACACCAAATTTTTCTAACAAAATATGAGCCACTTTGATAAATGTTTAGACATCCTGGCCTAAATTTGTTTTAGAAATATTAAGTAGAATTAGTAAATATACCGCAATTTTTCAAACGAATCAGTCTATGATGACTAAACTACTGTAAAGCCAGGAACGTGGGTGGCACAACAACGTGGGGCAGATTTACTAATCCTGTAGACAGTGTAAATGTATGCATAATATCAGGCATTCCTTTTTATTTTATTTTTGTTTTCTCTGCAAATACCATATATACTTACAAAACAAATTGAAAGAATCTGCTGCCATGTGTGAAAATCAAGATTGTATAAACACCCAACTCCATTGCTTTTTGCCTCTGCTATTACAGAAAGGCCATAGCACTCTGACAATCATGGCAGCCCCCTAAACTAGCACTTTTGGACATACAGTCAACTTTGAATTTGCAACAAAAAAAGGACAAGCTGTAAGGTTTAAGTAGCAGGTGTTACTAAGGTCTGCAAATGACCAAATTTTCAAGCAACTAGCTCCACTGTGGTATGTGGGAGGGGCATAAAACCAAATTGAAAACCTAAAAAATCGGATCAAGTAATATGGGATGATTAGGAGATGCAGCGTAGTAGACGTTTGTTTAGAGAACATTGCGTGTGCACAAGGCACATGCCATGTTATCATCAGTGGAGAGGGGGGGGGAGAGCGGAGGCAGCGCCAGATGTGTAGTACAGTATAAAGTAATTAAAGTAATACAGAAGTAATGCGCTTACCAGAGTGTGTTGTGAGGAGTCACAACACCTTGAAGAGCCCTGCTGGTAAATAAACCTGACCAGCAGCCGGGGAGTGCCTTGCTGCAGCCTTGGTTCCAGGACGCATTTATAGATTAAATGCGGGAGCAATGTAAAGTAGATAAAAATAGAAAAAACTGGAACTGCTTATTCCTTTTTTGGCGCTGCTAGGCTGGATATATCACGCAGGTAGTAAAGTAAAAAGTAGTATTTTATTTGTCTACGCGTTTCGAGGGAATTGGACCCTCTTCTTCAGGACAATACACTATTAACGTTAATAGTGTATTGTCCCGAAGAAGAGGGTCCAATTCCCTCGAAATGCGTAGACAAATAAAATACTACTTTTTACTCTACTACCTGCGTGATATATCAGGCCTAGCAGCGCCAAAAAAAGAAATAAGCAGTTCCAGTTTTTTCTATTTTTATCTACTTTACATGTTATCATTAGTGGCCACAGAGTGGAGGAGGGAAAACATCCCTCCTTTTCCACTGTCACATGGGCGGCTACTGCATCCAAAGAAAATGTGGAACCTGTAGCAACGGGTTGGTCGCAAGCCTGCAGGGTGTACACATGTAAGAGAGCTTCCAGCCTGCCCTGCACTATACGCAATGCTGTCATGTTCTGACAGCCCATTAGAAGCCATTAAGTCCCCACTGTTTAGTGCTGTGAGGGTGGTAAAGAATATCCAGTGTAAGTTGCTGTAGGTGAAAACCCAATTTAACCCTTTCTTTTCTCTTATCACAGTCTACTTACCATTTGCTTTTTATATTACGAACTATTATCAGCTATTCAGCCATTTATAGAAGTATCCTCCCCAACTTGTATATGATAATGGAAATTCCACTGACAGTATAGGATTTCCTGTATAGGGGTTGAGGTTCTGGATCCAGTAAGAGGCCAGAATCTCCCCCATACATGGATGATGATGATGTTGAATGGACGTTGTTAGTGACCTCAAGCTTTACCACGCATTGGTTTTACTATGTAAGTTGTTCGTGCTAGAAATTTCCATTCAATTATCGTACTCTAGGTATCATACATCCTGTAAACATTTTTTATTATTATGTCACTAGCACTAACATATCCTGCATTGCTTTAGAGATATTTTTATCACGCCTTTATAGAAGAAAAACATTGGTTAATGCTACAATTAACTATAAATGACCGAGTCACTTATTATTAATGTGATGCACATGGTGTTATTACTGTACTTTAGTACCTCCATGTGCTTCACAATAATAGTAAGTGACCTCCATCAAGTACCTCCTCATATAATGAGCAATAGAGATGAGCGAATCTTTTTCCGAAAACATTTGCTTAGATCCAAATTTATTTGCAGCGAAATCACGTTAAAAACGTCTATTTCCTGGCTGCAGAGAGCCTTTATAGTGGTGTAGAACACTGTGCCTTGTAGTAACACGCATAGGGAGTCTGCTTTATTAGTGAAATAATACTGTGAGTCCGTATGACACGCAGATGACAGGGGTCACTCTTAAAAGTACTGCACACTTCACTTATTTGGGCAGTCACTGGGACAATACTGACCAAATAACTCAAGTGTGAACTCAGCCTTACAGGTCGATGTTAGCGGCAGGTATAAAGAATCGTGCAGAGTCCCAAGATCCTACTGTAGCGTGAGAGTGCAGTCCTTTTACACCATTGTCAGCTGATTCCACAGAGATGTCTACAGAACCTGTTCTATTAAGCGCTTATACAAGTAGAGCCCCCTGACAGAGTGGAGAGGGTGTCAGCAGTAAGTTTGTGTTAACGACACTGATTATTTTGCACTTCCTCTGATACGTCAGAAAATTAACCCACAAAAAATTGTTCCTGTCTTCACTCGGTCAGCATTTGCTCAATAATCCATCACTATTGCTAATGCCCAAAAAAAACAGTGGAGTGGATGTAAAACAGATGACACGTGAATTGAATATTTGCATGTCTTCTGTGTTTTGTACCCACTCCTGCTTTTTGCTACCAAATCATAAGACAATTCTGATGGGACCATACAGGCCTTACAGCTGCTACACAGACAGAATCAATTGTGTGTCTCATTTTTCCTTCCTTCTGACAGATCAGAAGAAAGGTCAAATAAATGATAATGTCAGCCAGGCCGAAAGGCCAAATATTGGACGAGTCATGAAGTGGAGAGCGTGGGAACAGCATGAGAAGTCCACAGAGTGGCCCAATGACAGGGTCTGGATTTGGCAGCAGTATGAGGAGGGCACCGAGTGGCACAATGACCGAGTCTGGAGGTGGCGGCATCAGGAGACAGCCACCGAGTGGCACAATAACAGAGTCTGGAGGTGGCGGATGCAGCAGCAGCCTCAGGAGAAGGGTACCGAGTGGCAAAATGACAGTCTGGAGGTGGCGGATGCAGCAGCATCATCATGAGAAGGCCACAATAAAGAGACTGTAGATGGCAGCAGTATGATGAGGCCACCTAGTGGCACAACGATAGAGTCTAGAGGTGGCGGCAGCATCAGGAGGTTGTCATTGTTTTCATGTACTTTTTGTATATTTGTTGTTTCATAATAATATATTTTCCTTACACTTTCAGACTGTAGATGGCAGCAGCATGAGGATACCACAGAGTGGCAAGGTGAAAATGTGGAGATGGCAGCAGCATCATCAGGAGACCACAGAGTGGCAAGGTGACATAGTGTGGAGATGGCAGCAACATGAGGAGACCACAGAGTGGCAAGGTGACATAGTGTGGACATGGTAGCAGCATGAGGAGACCACAGAGTGCCAAGGTGACATAGTGTGGACATGGTAGCAGCATCAGGAGACCACTGAGTGGCAAGGTGACATAGTTTGGAGGTGGCGGCAGCATCAGGAGGCCACAGAGTAGCAAGGTGACATAGTGTGGATATAGCGGCAGCATAAGAAGGCCACAGAGCGGCAAGTTGAAATAAAGTGTCTAGATGGCAGTAGCAGCAGCAGCATCAGGAGGCCACAGAGTGGCAAGGTGACATAGTTTGGAGATGGCAGCAGCAGCTGCATCAGGACTAGTAAAAGAGTGGGGCAGTGGGCGGCAATACCAGTACCTGCTGACAAAGGTGGGTGCAGGAAGGAGCACTTGGCATCAGGCGGGTTGCAGCATCAGAGTAGTAGCTGAGGCAGGTAGTCAGAAGAAACCAGTCTCTTTTATCAAAGTGTTTGTGTGGCACCATGGATGATCTAGTCTGATGCATCAGGAATTGGTGGTTGGAAATCCTGGCTGTTCCATGCCTGATTCATCTTGACAAAGGTCAGTCTCTCCACATTTTGGGTGGACAGGCGAGTTCTCCTTGGGATAACTATGGCCCCCGCCGCACTAAACAACCGCTCTGATGCCACACTACTGGCAGGGCAGCTTTTCCAGGGCAAACTCTGCTAGTTGAGGGCACAAATCCAGTTTAGTTACCCAGTAGTCCAGAAGAACTTCAATGAGGGAGGGTGCTGTCCAGGTATGCTGCTGGTTCAGGTCCTGCTCCAGGTCTACCTGCTGCTGGTGTGTAGTTTCTTCACTATGCGGGTGAAGAAAGCTACTCATCAGCGACTGTAGACTCAGGCTGCTGCTGATGGAGCTGGTACTGCTCCTGCCACCCCACCCCTCGCCAACAGCCATGGCAGTGGAACGTGAGCGCGGAAAGCCCCCCCGGTCAGTCCTGTGAGAGGATGGACGATGGCGCAGATAGGCAGTGGCCAACTGACCACATAGGATGTCTCTGTAGTAGTTGAGTTTGTCCTCCCTCTCGTTGGGTGTAAAAAAGGTCCACATTCTGGACCCGTAGCGAGGGTCCAACAAGCTGGAGATCCAGAAGTCACCCCTCTGCCGAATGGTGACAATTCAGCTGTCACTATGCAAACAAGTGAGCATGCATCGTGCCATTTGTGCAAGTGATTCAGAGGGACTCCACTGCATACTGCCACTGTGTGTCCGGGTCCTCTGTCTCGTCTTTCTCATTGCCCTGTAGCCCCTCCTCCTGTCCTGTCAGCTGAGTAGAAAAAACACCCATTTGGCTACACATTGACTGTGCTCCAATGTCCTCCACCCACTCCTCCTCCTCTTCCAGTTCAGCCCCCACAGAGCTCATGTGGCCATGAGATCTAGGCACCACATCTCCTGTCCCCTGAACAGCCATTGTTACCAGCATCTGTTCCAGGATATGAAGCAGTGGAATTACATCGTTCATCCCATAGTCCTGGCGACTGACAAATAACGTGCTGTCCTCAAAGGGCATGAGCAAACGGCAGGTGTCACACATGAGGTGCCACTGGCTGACATCGAAGTTACACAGTGGAGTACTCCTATCCGCTTGCATCATCAAGAAATCGTTGATGGCCTTTCTCTGTTCGTATAGTCGGTCCAACATATGGAGGGTGGAATTCCAACGGGTGGAAACGTCGCATATCAGCCTATGTTGGGGGGAGGCCGTTCTGTAGCTCAAGGAGGGTGTGCTTTGCGGTATACGAGTGGCTGAAGTGCATGCAAAGTTTCCTGACCATTTTTAGGATGTCTTGCAGATGGATGGAAGACTTCAGGAACCGCTTGACAACCAGATTGAACAAGTGTGCCATGCAGGGTGCATGGCTCAGCCTTCCTTGATGCAGCTCCGACACCATGTTCTTCCCGTTGTCGGTCAGCCTGGTTCCGATTTTCAGTTGTCACGGAGAAAGCCAGGATTCGATTTGTTGATGCATCACACAGAGCAGTTCCCCCCCTGCCAAGGCAAACCAGGTGCAGGACAGCGTTACACCGCAGAGCCCTGCACATGTGGTATGCAGGAGGGGCACTGTGACTTGTCCCTGCAGTGGAGGCTGAGGACATGGTAGAGGATGAGGAGGCAGAGGCGGACATTGTCGTAGGACCAACGGCATGACAACATGGAGGCGGAAGTGGCATGACCAGGCCAAGTTGCTGGTGTGGCTGTGCAGGAATCACACTCACCCAGTGGGCCGTAAAGGACATGTATTGTCCTTGACCGTAGTTACTGCTCCACACGTCGGCGCTGCCGTGCACTTTGGCAGACACCAACAGGCTCAAGGACTGGCTCACCTTCTGTTCTACATATTTGTGCAGGGCTGGTACTGCCTTTTTCGAAAATAAATGACGGCTTGGGACTCTCCACCTCGGCCCGGCACAAGCCATCAGTTCTCTGAAAGGTGCGGAGTCCACCACTTGGAAAGGGAGGGACTGCAGCACCAGCAACTTGGACAGTAGCTTGTTCTGCTTCTTCACCTTTGGATGCGTGCACGCATACTGCTGTCTCTTGGCAATCGCTTCGGTGATCGATTGCTGATGGAATGACTGACGAAGAATACGAGGAGCAGGAGCATCTGGACCAGCAGAAGATGGGAATGACAGACAGCTCCCTTCGGCTGAGGTGGTGGAGCCTTGACTGCCTGAAAGCTGGTGCGTGCCAATGGCTGATGCAGCAGTTGCTGTGGCAGGCTGGACCACCACATCGGAGCCACGGTTCTCCCAGGCCACTGTATGGTGACGCATGTTGACGCAGGGCCGTAGTGCCAACATTAGCACCCTGGCCACGCTTCACCTTCTGATCACGCTTCACCTTCTGCCCACAGATGCGACATATGGCCACGTTCACCTCCTCTGGCGATTTGAAAAAAAACTGCCACACCGCTGAGTAGGTAATTTTTTTCCCCCAACAGTCCGTACTGACCGATTGCTACCGCCACTGTCTCTGTGAACCCCTGCACCACTACTTCCTGGGCAGGTAGGCTGCTGCAAAGCAGGTGGTCTACCCCGGGCATGTTTGGCTCCCGACCTCCCACTGCTGCCACCCTGCTGACTCCCAGTCACGCTATCGATTTGCTGGCTCAGTCGCTGCCTGACGGCCTAGCTGCCACCCTCTTCTGCTGATAACGTAGCCCCTTCTTCACCCGGCTCCCAAGTGCGATCAGCTTTATCATCATCGATTAGTGTCTGCACATCACTGATGTCCTCCTCAACGGCCTCTGGGTCAGAAGCCTGACCACTCGCAACACAAGCTCCCATGCCACTCTCATCACTACTTGCCCGCTTAGCGGAGGAAGTGGCGGAAGTCTCCTACACATCTTGGCTGGGCAGTAGCTGCTGACTGTCCTCTAGTAGCTCATCATTGCTGAAAAGTGAAGCTGAGCCTACTGCATGTAGTACTTATTGCGGTGATGAAACAGAAAAGGCCAGAGGCAGGTTGAGGACAGGTGAGGGCACAGGCCCTGCTCCCGGGACATGCCAACTAAGGGTTCTGTCTGACGAACCTACCGACTGTTGGCTGGGGGTGTCTGATGTCACATGGGATGACATGGATGACCGAGTTAACCACTCAAGAACCGCAGGGTTGCTGGTCAAGACACGACTTCTAGATGACACCGGGAGCTCAGGCCTCTCACTGTGACTACTGCTGCCACGACCCCTTACTCTGCTGCGACCTCTGCTTGCGCCAGAAACATTCAGGCATCTGAGAATATATTTTTCTTGTTGTACTAAAATACGACCCTATATGCTTTGACCAGAAAAAAATTAAAGAGTGAAGTGCGTATACATATTTCTTGCAGTACTGAAATACGCCCCAATATGCTTTCACTAGAAATAACTGCAACACTGCAGTGCATATATATATTTTTCTTTTTTTACTGTAATACGCCCCTATATGCTTTCACCAGAAATAATTGCAACAGTCCGAAGTAGGCCTCGGTGCTGTACTGTCTCAGGAAGTCAACGGGGATGAGTATCCCGTTGTCTTCCTCAGCCGTAAGCTCACCCCAGCCGAGACCCGGTATAGTATAGTGGAGAGAGAGTGCCTGGCTATCAAATGGGCACTCGAGTCTCTCCGCTATTATTTATTGGGGAGAAAATTCCGCCTGGTGACTGACCACTCCCCTCTCAAGTGGATGAGCCAGGCCAAGGACAGAAATGCCCGGGTCACCTTATGGTTTCTCTCCCTACAAAACTTTGGTTTTCAGTGGAACACAGGGAAGGCTGGTTACAGGGAGACGCGGATGCCCTGTCCCGGGTACACTGTCTGGTGTGTGTTCACCACCTCAGGGTTGAACAAAGGATGGGGGTTATGTGACACAGTGAGGGTCTTTGTCTGGGAAAACAGGTACTTTCCTCCCAGCATGTGCTGCTGGGCTGATTTACAAACAGGTGAGGTCAAATACTGGACCGGATTTTAAGTGCCGGTCTGGGTTTTGGCAGCACCTGGCTGTCTTTAAATAGGCAGCTGGGCTCAGAAGCCGTGTATCTGTGTTGGGATCTGGGAGCCTTGTATCTGGATGAAGGCTTGCTACCTGTTTGGCGTGAAAACAGGTTGGTGCTGCTATCAGAAAGGACTCTTTGAGGCAGAATTGCCGCATGGTCTGAATTACCACTAACAACGCAAGGTGACTTTTTGTTATGATTATGACTGCTTGTTTTGTCACTTGCCTAAAGTGTGAATAAAATACTGAACTGTTTGATCCAAAGAACTTGTTGTTGCCTCTATACTGCGTACGCTAATCCTGTCTACCAGAGCGAAAGTCCACAATTGGTTGAGGACGCGGGCATTAGCAGTGAGGTTGGCGTTAACGTGATTTTTTTGGTTTCTGCATTTTTCAGGCACCGTTTTATGTCGTACATTAAACCAGCTGTATTACAACCAGTGCCCCTGTCACGGACATTCCCGTGGCAGGTACCAGGAGATCGGAGAGACTGGCAACTCGTGGGTTAAATTGACAAGTTCACTGTGGATCTTATTGTGTCTGTGTTTTGGTGAATGCCACACCCCTTGCTTCAGGTGTTGCTTGTTTGTAAATTACCTTTCCCATAAGTAGCCGCTTCTCACTCTTAGAGATGCGGTTTATAGATTTTCTTCCTCCATTCTAAGGGAGGTTGTACTCTGTGGTGCTTCTGGAGTTGCTAGTTTTCTACTTTCAGACAAGTCTTGTCTTTTCTTATTGTTTTGTGTTTGTTATTTTCCCTGTTGTTTGTATCTGGGCCTAAGAGAGAGACTTCCATTCGTCCATCTGGGGAGGAATGGGTTGTCTCTGGTCCTAACCTCATTCCAGGGCCTTAAAGGGATATAAGGGCCCAGGTATCCAGCATGTGAATATTCCTACCTTCAAGGTCTATTCATATTGATAGGTAGTTAGGGCCCGGATTAGGGTTGTTTAGGAGGTGACCTGTTTCTTCCCTAGTTTCCAGGGCCATTTACTGTTCCCCTTCCTTCCTGTGTTTAGTTTGGAGTTTTTCCCCCACACAGATCATGACATTATAAACCGCCGATTAACCGTCATATTGTTGTCTGTAACAGTTCAGCCATGGATGTTATCGCTGCACTGACCGGACAGCTACAAGGGCTGTCTCTGGAGGTGGATGACCTCTGCACAACCGTCTCACAAATGCAGAGACCACTGTTGGCTGATCCTAGTAGTGGTTATCTGACCTGTCCTGAACCTAAAGTTGCTCTCCTGGATAGATTCTCGGGGGAGAGTGATAATTTTTTTTCGGTTCAGGGAAGCGTGCAAATGGTAGTTTAAGTTGCGTCCACACTCATCTGGGGACGAGACCCAGAGAGTGGGAGTGATTATTTTGTTGCTTAAAGGGGACGCCCAGTCTTGGGCTTTTTCTCTGCCAACCGGATCACAGTCTCTCCGATCAGTAGATGCATTTTTCAGAGCTTTAGGTCTCATCTATAATGACCCGGACCGAACCTCCCTGGCCGAGACTAAATTACGCGGTCTGCATCAGGGAGAGCGTTTGGCGGAGATCTATTGTTCCAAATTTAGGAGGTGGGCTACGGATACTGAGTGGAACGATCCAGCTCTCCGTAACCAGTTTTGTCAGGGATTATCTGAGAGGCTGAAAGACGCTTTGGCCTTTCATGAGACTCCTGAGTCTTTGGAAGCCGCTATGTCTTTGGCTGTACGTATTGACACATGCCTGAGAGAGAGATCTAAGGGCCCGCTCTCTCAGGACCTTCTATTACATAACGTACCGTATTCCTTTGACTCTTTAGGTGAAGAAACTCCTGAGCTTATACCTGGGGAGGAACCCATGCAATTAGGGGGAGCGACTCCTGGATCTGCTTGCGAGAGTAGGAGTCGCAAGCAGGGAGTATGTTTTATTTCTGCGGTCAAAGGGGACATTTTATCAATATATGTCCAAGCATTCAGCGGCAAAAAGAGAAACCTAAAAAAGGGACATCTAAATCCCATCTGACTATTGGAGGTGTGAGTGGGGAGTCAGAGAATGTATATTTGTCCTATTTGTCCTTTGCTGGTAGTACCCGATTACTCCTGACTGCCGAGGTGGCGCTAGAGTCTAAAACTGTGGGAATTGAAGTATTTATCGACAGCGGGGCCGGGGTGAACCTGATTGATGCTCAGTTTGTCCGCATGCATGGGTTATCACCAAGTACATTAAAAAGAGACATTCCTGTATTTGCTATTGATTCTGCCCCTCTTACTCAGAGGTGCTTGTCGCAAGTTTTGCATGATATCAGATTAAGAGTGGGTGACTTTCATCAAGAAGTTATCTCGTGTTTTGTCTTGGAAGGTCTCCCTGCACCTATGGTTCTGGGTTTACTGTGGCTTACCAAGCATAATCCTACTATGGATTGTCAAGCTAGGCAGATTCTGGTTTGGGGGGACTATTGCATTGATTGTCTCAATACATCCTTTTCTGTGGTTACTACTAAGACTGTACCCTCTTTTATATCCGAGTTTGCCGATGTGTTTTCTGAGAGTGGATGTCGGGATTTACCTTCCCATCCGGAATATGATTGCCCTGTCAATCTTATTCCCGGGGCTAAATAGCCTAAATCTAGGTTGTATAATCTTTCTGAACATGAAAGGCAGGCCATGAAAGAATATATTGCCGAGAGTTTGAAGAAATGGCAGATAAGATTTTCCAAGTGGTTGCAGGGTTCTTTTTTGTAAAAAAAAAAAAAGATGGAGGTCTTCGGCCATGTCTGGATTTTCGTGAACTCAATCAGATTACTATCCGTGATCCTTACCCTCTTCCTTTTATTCCCGATTTGTTTAACCAGATTATTGGTGCCAAGGTGTTCTCCAAGTTGGCATATAATCTGGTTAGGATCAAGGATGGGGATGAATGGAACACGGCTTTTAATACTCCTGAGGGGCACTTTGAGAACCTGGTCATGCCTTTCGGGTTGACCAATGCCCCGGCGGTCTTCCAACATTTTGTGAATGACATCTTTTATCACCTGGTGGGGAGGTTTGTGATCCTGTATTTAGATGACATTCTTATTTATTGTCCTGACATGGAAACACATCAGAATCATGTGAGACACGTAAACCGATTCTAAGGGATAATAAATTGTTCGAAAAATTAGAGAAATTTGTTTTTGTGGTACACGAGGTGCAGTTCTTGGGCTACCTGCCGTCATCTTCAGGTTTTCGAATGGATCCTGAGAAAGTCCGTGCTGTATTGGACTAGGATCGACCCAAAAATCTGAAGGCTCTTATGCGGTTTTTAGGATTTACCAACTATTACCGAAAATTTCTTAAGAATTATTCGACAATAGTAAAACCTTTAACAGACATGACTAAGAAAGGGACGGATGTCTCTGTATGGTCTGATTCAGCGTTGCAAGCCTTTTCTGTGATTAAGGAATGCTTCTCTTCTGCTCCCATATTGGTGCAGCCAGATGTGTCACAACCTTTTATTCTGGAAGTGGACACATCCGAGGTGGGGTAGGAGCAGTTTTGTCACAGGGCCCATCACCTGGTAAATGGTGACCATATGCACTTTTCTTGAAAAAACTATCCCCCGCTGAGAAAAATTATGATGTGGGTAACAGAGTTGCTGGCCATTAAATTGTCTTTTGAGGAATGGCGTCATTGGTTGGAAGGGGCGATTCATCCGATCACTGTATTCACTGATCACAAAAATCTGTCTTATCTTGGGTTCAGTAGTTTTGACGACTCCAGATAAGCCAGATGGGCTCTGTTTTTCACCAGATTCAATTTCACTGTCACCTATCGTCTTGGGATTAACAATGTCAAAGTGGACGCCTTGTCACATAGTTTCTCTGGAGGTGGTGATTTTGAAAACCCGAGTCCCATACTGTCTAAAGGGGTGGTGATATCCGCCCTCTACCCTGACCTTGAGGTGAAGGTGTTAGAGGCTCAGGGAGACGTACCGGACTCGTGTCCCACTGGGAAACTATTTGTGCCACCAGAATTGCGTCACAAGGTGTTGGAGGAACATCATTGTACGGTTCTTACAGGACATCCTGGAAGTAGGTCCACTGCCAACCTCATATCTCGTAGATTCTGGTGGCCGGGGTGGCGTAAGTGTGTGAAGGACTATGTGTCATCCTGTACTATCTGTGCATGTGCCAAGGTGACACATACTCGACCTTCTAGATCTTTACTTCCGTTACCTATTCCATCCAGACCATGGGTATCACTGATCTACCTCATTCTTCAGGAAAGACAGTTATTCTGGTGGTAGTTGATCGCTTTAGTAAAATGGAAAACTGCATTGCATTACCAGGCCTACCTAATGCTAAAACCCTTGCACAGGTATTTATTGACAACATTGTGAAACTTCATGGCCAGTGATGGTCAGTTCGCAGTGTTCGCCAGCGAATGTGGTCACCGGGAGCAGGCAGTTCCGAGAACAGCCACCGGGGGCCTTCATCGGGCTGTTCTCGGAACTGCCTGCTCCCGGTGACCGCATTTGATTTCAGACCGGCTGCCGGCACAGGCACTGGTAAGGGCTTACCTGTGCATCGCCGGATGGGTGAGTCAAGATGGCAGCCCGCATGTGTTCACTGGCGAACACTGCAAAACGGACCATCACTGTTCATGGCATTCCCTCTGACGTGGTCTTAGATCGTGGGACTCGTGTTCTGTACGCATCTGGGAATTTCGGCTTTTCATCCTCAGTCGAACGGATAGACGGAGCGCACTAATCAGAGTCTGGAGACTTAATTGAGATGTTTTGTATCTGAGTACCAGGAGGAGCGGTCTTCCTTTTTGTCTTTGGCAGAGTTTGCCATAAACAATCGTAGTCAAGAGTCCACTGGTGAGTCGCCGTTTTTTGGGGCCTATGGATTTCACCCGCAGTTTGGCACATTTTCTGGTTCTAATACTTCTGGTATCCATGAGGAAGAATGTTTTTTGTCATCATTGTCATTGATATGGCAGAAAAATTCAAAATAACTTGAAAAATATGGGGCAACAAATATAAACGTGTGGCTCACAGGAAACGTATGAATGGTCCGCACCTAAGTATGGGTGATTCTGTGTGGCTGTCCACATGAAACATTAAGTTGAAGGTACCTTCCTGGAAGTTGGATCCAAGGTTTATCGGCCCATATAAGAACACGGCTATTATTAATCCAGTAGCTTTTCGTCTTGAGCTTGCTCAGGCCCTGAAAAATCATAATGTGTTCCATAGGTCTTTGTTGAAAATATATGTGGAACCTTTAAAGCCATCTTTCTTACCACCCGCTCCGGTCATGGTGGACGGTAATTTGGAATTCGAGATCGCAAAAATAGTTGAATTTCGAGTTCTCACCCAGATAAGGTCAGTCTTGGGTGCCCGGAGGTCACCCGTAGAAGGGGGGGGGGGGGTACTGTCATGGACTTACAAGGAGATCGTAAAGACTGGCAACTAGTGGGTTAAATTGACAAGTTCACTGTGAATCTTATTGTGTCTGTGTTTTGGTGAATGCCACACCCCTTGCTTCCCCTTGGTTTATAGATTTTCTTCCTGCCTTCTAACTAGCTGGTCAGTTGTACTCTGTGGTGCTTCTGGAGTTGCCAGTTTTCTACTTTCAGACAAGTCTTGTCTTTTTTTATTGTTTTGTATTTGTTATATTCCCTGTTGTTTGTATCTGGCCCTGAGACAGAGACTTCCATTCGTCCATCTGGGGAGGAATGGGTTGTCTCTGGTCCAAACCTCATTCCAGGGCCTTATAGGGATAAAAGGGCCTAGGTAGTTAGGGCCCGGATTAGGGTTGTTTAGGAGGTGACCTATTTCTTCCCTAGTTTCCAGGCCCAGTTACTGTTCCCCTTCCCTCCTGTGTTTAGTGTGGAGTTTTTCCCCCACACAGATTGTGACAGCCCCATGACAAAATGGAGGCTGTTGTGAAGGCCCTCATGGAGGCTAATCTGCAGCAGCAAGAGACAGACCTGCAGCAATGCGAGGCTAATAAGTAGCAGCAGGAGACTAACCAGTTGCTGCTACAACACGTGATGGCTTTGCAGACAGCAGGAGCAACCCCGAGCGCCCATGATGCCCGGAAAGCAGTCCGTGCAACGATTCCAAAGATGACCTCAGCAGACGACATCGAAACCTACGTGGCGATGTACGTGAAAGTGGCCATCAGGCAAAAGCTACCCCGTGACTAGTGGGCTGAGGTCGTCGGTCCGTTTCTGGCATCCAATTCCCAGCGGGTGTATTTCGACTTGCCGGACGATTAAGCGGCCGACTACCAGAAAGTCAAGGGTGAGATTCTGGCAAGACTGGGGGTGAATGTGTTGGACTGGACCCAGCGGGTGCATCAGTGGGGGTTCAACCCAGCTGAGCCTGCAAGACCCCAGTATTATAACTTACTTCACCTCTTGCAAAAATTGCTACAGCCTGACGTGCTGAGTCCCACTGCTATGCTGGATCGTCTGTTGGGCGATTTGTTCTGGAGGACTTTGCCATACCCTCTCCAGCACTGGATCGGTCAGGTGTCTCCTGGCAATGCCCTTGAGATGGTGGACCTGGTGGAACGCTATGAAGCTAAAGGAGGGTTCTGTCGGGAGGAGGGGTCGGCAAACCCCGGAAATCTCCACCCCAGGCCCGGAGATTTGAGCTGATAAAACCCGCTCGGGAATGACCCACAGCAGACCTGGCTCTGATAGTCTGCTGGCGGTGTCAGGAGCCTGGCCATGTAAGGGATGACTGTCCCCATCGGATTGAGCCCACAAATCTACACTATGAACTCATATTACAGAGAGACATCCCGGGCTTCCCGGCACTGTGGCCTGCTATGAGAGTGACTGATGCCCATGAGACAGGGGTAACACTAGCAGAGTGGCCCGGCTCAGGGGGTAGACCAGAACCCTCGGAACCTGAGACCGAAGGGCCACCGGTAGGAAGAAGGGGAGACAACCCCGCTAAGTGTGATGTTAATTTCCCCCTTCTGTTTGATAAAAGGATCCAGATCACTTTTTCTAAAACACAGAATATTCCAATATATATCCGCCTCTCTTTAATGATGACCCAGCCTATAAAAAGGTTAGAAAGCTCATACCACTGCTAACCACTGAAGAAGCAGGTCGATACTCCGAAACGCGTTTGGTATTAAGAAAAAGCAGTGTCATGAGTATTGCGGCATAATGTCCAAGAAGCTGCTGACTTGGACATTTCGCCTTGCCTCCTGAAATACAGCAGAATATTCCCGCACTAACTTTATTTACATCAGAGCGTCCGATCACGTGGGACGCCACGTAACACATTACGGGAGATACATCATGTGAGTCGCCAAGATACAGTGCAGCACATTCTGCTTCCACATCGTATTACTGCCTACAGCCGAGACGCGAACCCAAAGAGGGGGTAACGTAGTTTAAGCCGCATATTGATATTATTGCAGCATCGGTTGTGTTTTTATATAAGTGGCCACTTTTTCTTTCCTTTATGCACACATGGACATTGTCCCTATAAGTCTAGGAGGACATTAGGTATGTGTATGTAATTTATATTCACATGTGTATCTCATTCATACCTACATAAGGAATTTTATATCCTTGAAGAGGAACTTTTATTTTACACCTTACCTTTTATGAGGAACTGTATATTACCTTAATTGTGACATCGATTTAAGGAACTTGTGATCCCTGACAAGGAACTCTACTTTTGATGAAAAACGGTCACCCTAACTACATTACTAACCACAATATTAACCATTTCATTAACCCGGATTGGACATATTAACCATGTGTTGGATTTAATCTTATATTTTTTAGATTAATATTTATGTTTGCATATCTGTTCAAAGTTATTTGTCTCTGAATGACCGGAGGCTAGATCAGTACAATCCCTTTGCTTGTGCGACCTTGACTTCCATGCTTATTCACTGGCAGTATTTGTTTCTTGTTCCATTTTATGAATTTGATTGTGACTTCCATATATTGGTTAGTCACGGTATGTTAGTGTAAATAAATCCAGATTTTTTTTAACTCCATTCATGTCTTGATCCTTGAGTGCCCTTTCATACTTAGTTTTTATTACTAAAGTTGCCCTTCTCTAAAATCTTTCCAGCTCTGCTATGTCTGCCTTGCTCACAGGAGCCCAAAACTGTACACAGTACTCTATGGGTGTCTGACTAGTGATTTGTAAAGTGGCAGAACTATGTTTTCATCAGGCATCTATGCCCCTTTTGATGCAACCCATTATCTTATTGGCCTTGGCAGCAGTTTCCTGGCACTGGTTTCTACAGCTTAGTTTGCTGTTCACTAAAATTGCAAAATCCTTTTCCATGTCAGTGTTACCCTGTGTTTTACCATTTAGTATGCATAGGTGACTTGCGTTATTCCTTCCCATGTGCATAACCTTACATTTGTCAGTGTTAAACCTCATCTGCCACTTATCTGCCCAAGCCTCCAATATATCCAGATCCATCGGTAGCAGTATACTGTCCTCTTCCGTGTTAATTACTTTACACAGTTTAGTGTCATCTGCAAAAAATGATATTTTACTGTGCAAGCCTTCTACAAGATCATTAATAAATGTATTGAAGAGAACAGGGCCCAATACTGACCCCTGTGGTACCCCACTGTTGTTTTTTTTCCTGTTCTGATGGATCAGAACAGAAGGTTAAATGGTGATGTGAACTCAGCCTAACATGTCTATCAATCCTTTGATTTCCATAATTCCACAACTTTTCCTTCTTGGTGTTGCAATTTCTAAGTTGTGGAGTGCATAATACTACATCACTTCCAATATTCTAGCAGTGTGGTTTGCGTTATCCTATTTCAATTGCATCCATATATTTTTAACCTTTACACTATGCAAACACGGTCATATGATCTCCACTACGACCACCAATCCAGTGCATGTTTTACAGGGTAGACTGGTGGTCAGTCTACTTCCTGTGAACAACAAGGCTGCATCGTCAACATTGGTCTCAGACACCTCTGTCTTGCATCCTCCTTTTTGTCTCTGCATGTCCTGATGATATAATTGCTGCCTTATCTAAAACACCAGAAGTGCAGTGATATACTGTTAGAGGAAGATTCCATATGATAATTAGCTACAATGTGAAACTTCCCTAACTCATCACCCTTTCTTTCTACCTTTGTATACAGTCTCCAGTATATGACATGCCACTTCACATTGCTCTCCTACTTCTTATAAGTGCTGACAAGGAGAAACCTATCATTAACACGGGGTAAGGGACACAAGCAAAAGCTGCACAGCAAAGGAATATACTGAGATTTGTGAGGTAAGGGACATAGGTCTTAAGTCACTGATCTATAGCTTACTTTCCTTAGTGTATTGAAACTCCACACATTCTAACTTTGCAAAACCAGTTCCATGATTGAAAATGTAGGTTGCATTAGTAGAAACACATCAGTGGGGAAGAAAGAATCAAGATAACAGACAACCGATACATGTCATCAACTAAAACAGGTATACAAACGGAGTACATCATTGTTTTATAACAACGCTGTACTGTACAGGCAATTTTATTTTGCTGGAGTGCTTCTTTAATTCCAGTGATTGGAGGGGTCACATACCACATACCTATAACTATACTGAAAATGCATTTACACAAAAAAATATATATATAAAAAAATAACACTTACTGGGGATTGTCACAGCTTCTTGTTCTATATCTCACACCTGTTCCGCATGTTCGAGAGCAGGAACCAAATTTACTCCATTGCCCCCAATTTCCATCTTGCCGAAGAATTTCAGGAGTTAACCAAATGCAGTGACCTTTGAAGCAATGCTTGTACCGAAGACAAAAGAATACATGTTTCAATAAACATACAGTAGAAAACTCAAGAGTGTTAAAATCTGTTCAGTGGCCAAAATATTAAAAGAATATCCTGTATGTACATCAGCATAAATTGCATTAAACATCATGTATAAAAGTTTAATGAATTAGCATGAAAGCAAGCTTATACATTTTAAGTGTATTCAACTAGATAATGATTCTTACTTTTTATGGTTCTGTTCAGATAATTTTTACTCTTTACCTTAGGCATAGAGCCTGGAAAAATGTCTGCCATATATTTTGAATTTAAAGGTTCGCTGTATGCAACTGGATATTATACAGTTGTATATGTCTTTCAAAGGCCAAGAAAAGTGTATGGCTTAAGATGCGCCAAAATGTCACCACAAATTAATTTGACCAACAACAAAACCCCAAACCGTCTACTTTTATGATCCAGCCTTAGCCACTTAGCCATCTGTGCTTATAATTCCAGTATTCTGTTCTGGCAAAGGAACAGAATACCAGAATTGCCATATCCAGCAACTGCTGGAGAATGCCAGAGTCTGACAGATGCTGTTCACTATAAAGGGGTCTGTTACTAACTGAATACCAGCTTTCGATAGCAGTGGTATTTTTCCAGCAGAAAGCCGGTAATCATACTAGAAACCAGGTAGATCCATTGTGCACCCGCTTAAGAACAGAATATCAGAATTGCCAGGGATCCCCGAAAAGTTTAAAGCCTGCTCTTCTTGCTCCTCCTCCTCCTCCCCCCAGGCACCATCCTCCTCTGACTCCTCTTCAGACTCCTGCTAACTTGTCTCAGATGGAGTAGCCCCCCCTAGGAATTCAATTAGCATTGCAACTTCCTCATCTTCTTGCTCCTCGACGGCTTGATCAATGACACAACGCAATGCACGATCCAGAAAGAAGGCGTAAGGTATGATGTCAGTCGAAGCCAGGGCGCCATCAGTGACCAGTTTGGTGATCTCATCAAATGGCCGCAGAAGTCTGCATGCGTTGCGCATGAGCAACCAGTAGTGCGGTGAAAAAAAACAAGCTACCCAGAACCTGTCCTGCTGCAGAGTTCGTACAAGTAGTCATTAACGGCACGTTGCTGCTGGAGCAGCCTATCAAGCATATACAAGGTGGAGTTCCAGCGCGTCAGGCAGTCACAATTCAAACGTCTGACGGGCAAGTGGTGTCGCCGCTGAACGTCAGCAAGGCGAGCCATGGCCGTGTAAGATCTTCTAAAATGGCCAGAGATTTTCCTGGCCTGCCGCAAGACGTCCTGGACCCCTGGGGATTTGGCAACGAATCGCTGCACGACTAAGTTCAGGATGTATGCCATGCACGGCAAGTGTGTCATTTTGCCACGTTTCAGAGCGCTCAGCAGATTGGCACTGTTGTCGCACACCACTTTACCAACTGTCAAATTTAGCAGGGTTAGCCACTGATCGGCCTGTGACCGCAGAGCTGAAAGGAGTGCAGGACCGGTGTGGCTCTTGGCTTCCAGGCACAACAGCCGCAGCACAGATTGGCAACGTCTCATCTGGCACGTCGAAAAGGTTCTGGGAAGGTGCAGCGGAAGAGGCGGTAGCAGTGGAAAAGGAGGAGTCAGCTGAGGAGGAGACGGAGGATGGAGTAGGAGGAGGAGAAGAAGAGGCAGGCATGCATGCATGCACGTGGCGGTAACATCAAATCCACACAAGTGCCACGGGTTGCATGCTTGACAGCTGTCAGAAGGTTCACCCAGTGGGCAGTAAGTTATGTACCTTCCCTGCCAGTGTTTGCTAGCAGTGATGGCCAGTTCGCCCGCGAACACATGCGGGCTTCCATCTTAACTCACAAGCCCCTTACCTGTGCGGTGAACAGGTCTGAAACAAATGCGGTCACCGGGAGCAGGCAGTTCCGAGAACAGGCCGATGAAGGCCCCCGGCGGCTGTTCTCGGAACTGCCTGCTCCCGGTGACCGCATTTTCTAAAGGCCTCCGAGTCCACCAGTTTATATGGCAGTAGTTGAAGGGCTAGCAGTTCCGACAAGCCGGCGGTCAGTCGTTGGGCAAGAGGGTTATCCGGCGTCATCAACTTTTTACGTTCGAACATTTAGGCCACGGAAGCCACTTTTGCCAGATGAACACGACGACGGCACTGTGGAAGGTGGAGTGGAGGACAAATGGGAGGAGAGAGGAGAAGGAGCAGGAGTAGAGGCAGGATGTGGAGCGCCGGGAGTGTGGCTTTGTGGGTTATGACGGTGTTGCTCCCACTGTGCTCAGTGTTGGAAGGGCCAGGTGCCTTCTTAAGGCGGTCGTCCCTAGGTGAGTGTTGGGCTTACCGCGACTTTTGCGTTGACAGCACAAGCTGCAGATGGCAACACTATTGTCCGCAGCTGACACGTTAAAAAAAGCCCACACTGCGGAGCCATGTCCCGGCGTCCTGGGAACGCAAGATGTGACCGTGCATGGTGGATGGCTCTCTCCAGATACATTTGCAGTCTGCTTTTTGCCTCCTATGCCCTGCGAGCTCTGCCTGCTTCTCCTCCTCCTCCCTATCTGCTGCTCCGTCTCTCCCTCTGAACTCCCCTCCTCTTCCTCTCTTGTGGGCACCCACAAAACATCCATCGACACGTCATCATCGTCACCTTCACCACCACTGACATTAGAGATCTCGGAGTAGGCAGCAACAGCGTGGACCACCCTCCTTGGGCTGATCTTGGTACTGTTGTCAGACCGCTTGGTGGTCCCTGTTGCTACCTCCTCTTCCTCATCCGATGCCAAGAATGGCTGCGCATCTGTAAGGTCTGGGAATGGATGGGAAAATAATTCCTCTGACTCGAGCAGAGGTGCTATGGTGGTGGTGGTGGTGTCTTTGGGGGTGCACACAGCAGAGAGTGAGGAGGATGCTAATACAGAGGATGAGGCGGGTGCAAAAGCAGAAGGCTGAGTGAGCAACTCAACCAACTCTGGTGCATCCTTTGACGTAATCGCACGCACCTTCTCCAACTTCACACTTAGGCTCCGGCCTGGTGCACCTGCCCGACCCCTACCACACCTGCGGAATGGCCTGCCTCTTCCTCTGCCTCTCATTTTCAAAATGACCCTGTGACAATGTCCCTATAGAAGAGTAGTATTTGTGTTAGCAGGTATATCGCAGGCCTCAATCAATATTTTGTGGTATATCAATCCCCTCTATCAGTATTTTGTAGAAACAGGTATATAGAACCCCTTAATGAGTATTTGCTGGAAGCAGGTACATCAAACCCCTCAATCAATATTTGGTGGAAGCTGATGTATCGCAGGCCTCAATCAATATTTTGTGGAAGCCGGTGCATCACACCCCTCAATCAGTATTTTGTGGAAGCAGGTATATCAAACCCCTTAATCAGTAATTTGTGGAAGCAGCTATATCACACCCCTTAATCAGTTTTTTGGGGGGCAACAGGTATATCACACCATTTACAATTAGTTATTCCAATAGCATTTTTCCCTCTATCTAGCTGCGGTATCTCAGCAGAACCACACACAACTGCTGCACAATACAAATGTACTATAATATACTTTCTATGTTAGAAGGTATATTATAGGTAAATCACACCACTCAGTTTTTTGGGGGGGGCAACAGGTATATCACACCAGTTGCAATTAGTTATCTCAGCAGAACCACATACAACTGCTGCACAATACAAATGCACCATAATATACTTTCTATTTTATATCACACCCCTCTGTATGTCACAACTATCGATAGAACACTTATACCAGTGCTTAAAAGGACTTTTGTGGCCCTATTAGCGAGGGTTTGGTGTCACTAACAGTCTGTCCCTGCTCCACACAGAAACCTCTCCCTACACTGGCAAAAAACAGAATGTAAAATGGCTGCCAGATCGGGTTTATTTATAGGGTAGAGGGTGTGTCCATGTGCTGAAACGTCTCAATTGGCTGTCCTGTCCCACCTGATGGATGTGTCATTCGGCGCTATGCAAAAAAATATGGCGCGTGCGAATATCGCCATACGTTCACATGTTTGGCGAATCGCGAACGAGCAACGTTCGCCACGAAATGACAGCCGAGCTAACCGCAAGACCATCTCTAATAGCTACGTCTGTAACGACCTGCTCTATAAAAATACCACAAGACCTAACCTCTCAGGTGAACAACGTAAAAAACATAAAATAAAAACGTTGTCACCTTACATCACAAAAAGTGTAATAGCAAGCAATCAAAAAGTCATATGCACCCCAAAATAGTGGCAATCAAACCATCATCTCATTCCGCAAAAATGATACCTTATTTAAGACAATCGCCCCAAAAATAAAAAAAACATGGCTCTCAGACTAAAACATGATTTTTTTTGTTTCAAAAATTATATTATTGTGTAAAACTTAAATAAAAATAAAGTATACAAATTAGGTATTGCCATGTCGGTAAGGACCTTCTCTATAAATGTATCACATGACCTAACCCCTCAGATGAACAACGTTAAAAAAAAACTGTCAAAAAAGCCTTTTTTGTCACCTTAACCCTTTGAGGACCAAGGGACGTATTTGTCCCATTTTTTAAATTGCCTGTATCGTCTGATTAAGAACTTAAAATACTTTTTTTTTTTTGTTTGAGTCAAAATATAAGTTCTTATCAACAAATGGTTCTAGCTTTTTGCCAGTTATTTCATGAAATGGCTTAGTTATAGCAACTGAAGTGTACGAACTTCAGTTGCCGTAAAAAAAAATGGAGCTTCTTTTGGCCTTCCATTAAAAGTAACCTAAATATTCACATTTGTCCCGTGTCATAACTCCTCCCCCAAAAATGACACAAGTGTGGAAATGGTTTTATTTATTGTTCAAATACATTCTTAAATAGAAAAAAATATAATTATTTTTATATTGATGAATAAAGCTCCCATGTGCCCCTTCACAGTAATAAAGCTCCCATGTGCCCATTCACAGTAATAAAGCTCATGTGCCTCTTCACAGTAATAAAGCTCCCATGTGCCCCTTCACAGTAATAAAGCTCAGATATACCCCTTCACAGTAATAAATCTTACGGTCCTCAAAGGGTTAAATCACAAAAAATGTAATAGCAAGCGACCAAAAAGTCAAATGCACCCCAAAATAGTGGCAATCAAACTGTCATCTCATCCTGCAAAAATGATACCCTACCTAAGACAATCGCCCAAAAAAATTAAAAAATACTATGGCTCTCAAACTATGGAGACACTAAAATATGATTTTTTGTTTCAAAAATGATATTATTGTGTACAACTTAAATAAATAAAAAAAGTATACATATTAGATATTGCCACATCCGTAACAACCTGCTCTATAAAAAAAAAATCACATGGCCTAACCCCTCAGGTAAACACGGTAAAAAAAATAAAAAAAAATAAATGATGTCAAAAAATTATTTTTTGGCCCCTTATATCACAAAAAGTGTAATACCAAGCGATCAAAAAGTAATACACACCCCTATATTGTACCAATCAAACCGTCATCTCATCCCGCAAAAAATGAGACCCTAGCTAGGACAATCGTCCAAAAAATAAAAACTCTATAGCTTTCAGAATATGGAGACACTAAAACATGATTTTCGTTTTGTTTTAAAAATGCTGTTATTGTGTAAAACTTAAATAAATAAAAAAAAAGTATATATATTAGGTATTGCCCCATCCGTTAGAATAAAAATATCACATGACCTAACCCCTCAGGTGAACACCGTAAAAAAAAAACAATGTGTGTCAAAAAAGCCATTTTTTATCACCTTACATCTCAAAAAGTGTAATACCAAGCAATCAAAAAGTCATATGCACCCTAAAATAGTAGCAATCAAACCGTCATTTCATACCGAAAAAAATTAGCCCCTACATAAGACAGTCGCATAAAAAAAAAAACTATGGCTTTCAGAATATCGCGACACAAAAAAATATTTATTTTCAAAAATGCTTTATTATGTAAAACTGAAACAAACAACCCCAAAAAGTAGCCATATTTAGTGTTTTTGCGTCCGTAACAACCTGCTCTATTAAAAATACCACATGCCAAAACAGCTATTTTTTGTTACCTTGCCCCACAAAAAGTGTAATATAGAACAACCAAAAATCATATGTACCCTAAAATAGTACCAACAAAACTGCCACTTTATCCTGTAGTTTCCAAAATGGGATTTTTTTGGGGAGTTTCTACTCTAGGGGTGCATCAGGGGGTCTTAAAATGTGACATGGCAACTTAAAATTATCCCTGTGAAATCAGCCTTCTAAAAAACATATGGCGTTATTTTCCTTCTGTGTCCTGCTGTGTGCCTGTACAGCAGTTTATGCAAACATATTGGGTGTTTCTGTAATACATTGTATTTATTTTGCCTACATGATAAATGCCATGTGCTGAAGTGAGACATCTTTAAACTCCTCACACTCATCCACTAAGCCCTCCAAGGCACTGCCCCCACCCCCTACATCTCTACTTCTCTCAAGCTACATCAGTTCTCTGGAATCCCCTACTGCAAGCAATTAGGTTAATTTCAAACATCCATGGTGTTAGGCACTTCCTAATAATGTGTCTTTTCAGGATGGCCTATCCGCTGTGCCCTGATGAGGTCTGTACCGACAGGTGTGGGGAGATGGGGTCTCCAGTCACTGCAGAAAATAATTGTATTGCGCCACTGCAGCGGCCCAAGCGTGTCCCTTCTTCTTCAACTGAGCACAAGCTCCGCCTCCGGTCACTGCACGGGCCACATGATACAGCTTCGGGGGCTGGATATGGCCCGTGGGCCGTAGGTTGGGCATCACTGGCCTATCACATCCCCTAATCGAACTCCTATTTAGAGATTGTTTCATGTAACTGAACATCTTCTGAATGCAAATGGTGTTAAATTAAAACCTATACTGTATCAGCAAAACACACAATGATGTGTGAATGGACCCTTAGTAAAAGAAAAAGGCTCAGGACCTATCACTTCCCACATATCTGGGCATTACGACTGTAAAGGGGCACAAATCTGGGCATTATTACTGTGAGGGGCCACATATGAGCTTTATTACTGTGAAGGGGCACATGGGAGTTTCATTACTGTGAAGGGGCACAAGTGAGCTTTAATACTGTGAAGGGGCACATGGGAGCTTTATTACTGTGAAGGGGTACATCTGAGCTTTATTACTGTGATGGGGCACATGGAAGCTTTAATACTGTGAAGGGGCACATGGGAGCTTTATTACTGTGAAGGGGCACATGGGAGCTTTATTACTGTGAAGGGGCACATGGGAGCTTTATTACTGTGAAGGGGCACATGGGAGCTTCATTACTGTGAAGAGGCACAAGTGAGCTTTATTACTGTGAAGGGGAACATGAGAGCTTTATTACTGTGAAGGGGAACATGAGAGCTTCATTACTGTGAAGGGGCACATGGGAGCTTTATTACTGTGTAGGGGCACATGGGAGCTTTATTACTGTGAAGGGGCACATGGGAGCTTTATTACTGTGAAGGGGCACATGGGAGCTTTATTACTGTGAAGGGGCACATGGGAGCTTTATTACTGTGAAGGGGCACATGGGAGCTTTATTACTGTGAAGGGGAACATGGGAGCTTTATCACTGTGAAGGGGCACATAGGAGCTTTATTACTGTGAAGGGGAACATGGGCGCATTATTACTGTGAAGGGGCACATGTGAGCTTTATTACTGTGAAGGGGCACATGGGAGCTTTATTACTGTGAAGGGGAACAGGGGAGCTTTATTACTGTGAAGGGCACAAGTGAGTTTTATTACTGTGAAGGGGCACATGGGAGCTTTATTACTGTGAAGGGGCACATGGGAGCTTTATTACTGTGAAGGGGCACATGGAAGCTTTATTACTGTGAAGGGGCACATGGGAGCTTTATTACTGTGAAGGGGCACATGGGAGCTTTATTACTGTGAAGGGGCACATGGGAGCTTCATTACTGTGAAGGGGCACATGGGAGCTTCATTACTGTGAAGGGGCACAAGTGAGTTGTATTACTGTGAAGGGGCACATGGGAGCTTTATTACTGTGAAGGGGCACATATGAGCTTTATTACTGTGAAGGGGAACATATGAGCTTTATTACTGTGAATGGGGACATATGAGCTTTATTACTGTGAAGGGGCACATGGGAGCTTTATTACTGTGAAGGGGCACATGGGAGCTTCATTACTGTGATGGGGCACATGGGAGCTTTATTACTGTGAAGAGGCACATGGGAGCTTTATTACTGACTGTGAAGGGGCACATGGGAGCTTCATTATTGTGAAGCGGCACGTGTGAGCTTTATTACTGTGAAGGGAAACAGGGGAGCTTTATTACTGTGAACGGGCACATGGGAGCTTTATTACTGTGAAGGGGCACAAGTGAACTTTATTACTGTGAAGGGGGACATGTGAGCTTTATTACTGTGAAGGGGCACAAGTGAGCTTTATTACTGTGAAGGGGTATATCTGAGCTTTATTACTGTGAAGGGGCACATGGGAGCTTTATTACTGTGAAGGGGCACATGGGAGCATTATTACTGTGAAGGGGCACATATGAGCTTTATTACTGTGAAGGGGCACATGGGAGCTTTGATACTGTGATGGGGCACATGGGAGCTTTATTACTGTGAAGGGGCACATGGGAGCTTTATTACTGTGAAGGGGCACATGGGAGCATTATTACTGTGAAGGGGCACATATGAGCAGTATTACTGTGAAGGAGCACAAGTGAGCTTTATTACTGTGAAGGGGCACATGGGAGCTTTATTACTGTGAAGGGGCACATGGGAGCTTTATTACTGTAAAGGGGCACATGGGAGCATTATTACTGTGAAGGGGCACATATGAGCATTATTACTGTGAAGGGGCACAAGTGAGCTTTATTACTGTGAAGGAGCACAAGTGAGCTTTATTGCTGTGAAGGGGCACATGGGAGCTTTATTACTGTGAAGGGGCACATATGAGCTTTATTACTGTGAAGGGGCACATGGGAGCTTTATTACTGTGAAGGCGCACATGGGAGCTTTATTACTGTGATGGGGCAGATGGGAGCTTTATTACTGTGATGGGGCACATGGGAGATTCATTACTGTGAAGGGGCACATGGGAGCTTTATTACTGTGAAGGGGAACATGGGAGCTTTATTACTGTGAAGGGGCACATGGGAGCTTTATTACTGTGAAGGGGAACATGGGAGCTTTATTACTGTGAAGGGGCACATGGGAGCATTATTACTGTGAAGGGGCACATATGAGCTTTATTACTGTGAAGGGGCACATGGGAGCTTTATTACTGTGAAGGGGCACATGGGAGCTTTATTACTGTGAAGGGGCACATGAGCTTTATTACTGTGAAAGGGCACATGGGAGCATTATTACTGTGAAGGGGCACATATGAGCTTTATTACTGTGAAGGGGCACATGGGAGCTTTATTACTGTGAAGGGGCACATGGGAGCTTTATTACTGTGAAGGGGCACATGGGAGCTTTATTACTGTGAAGGGGCACATGGGAGCATTATTACTGTAAAGGGGCACAAGTGAGCTTTATTACTGTGAAGGAGCACAAGTGAGCTTTATTACTGTGAAGGGGCACATGGGAGCTTTATTACTGTGAAGGGGCACATGGGAGCTTTATTACTGTGAAGGGGCACATGGGAGCATTATTACTGTGAAGGGGCACAAGTGAGCTTTATTACTGTGAAGGGGCACATGGGAGCTTTATTACTGTGAAGGGGCACAAGTGAGCTTTATTAATGTGAAGGGGCACATATGAGCTTTATTACTGTGAAGGGGCACAAGTGAGCTTTATTACTGTGAAGGGGTACATCTGAGCTTTATTACTGTGAAGGGGCACATGGGAGCTTTATTACTGTGAAGGGGCACATATGAGCTTTATTACTGTGAAGGGGCACATGGGAGCATTATTACTGTGAAGGGGCACATATGAGCTTTATTACTGTGAAGGGGCACATGGGAGCTTTATTACTGTGAAGGGGCACATGGGAGCTTTATTACTGTGAAGGGGCACATATGAGCTTTATTACAATACATTGGGAACACTACACATTCTATTCCAAATCAAAACATGAAGAAAAAATATATCAAATTTGTGTTGTTACTCTAAAAAAAAATGGAAGAAAAGTGAATATTGGACTGTTCAAAAAAATAGCAGTGTTTGTATTCTTTACAAACTTAAACATCCACTCTAAACTGAAAAATGTTAGAAGATTTTGCTTTCCTTTGAATCACTTTACTAATATTTAGTTGTATACCACTGTTTCAAAGAACTGCTGTACATCTGTGTTGCATGGAGTCAACCAACCTCTGGCACCTGTGAACAGGTATTCCAGCCCAGGATGATTGGACTACATTCCACAGTTCTTCTCTATTACTTGGTTTTGCCTCAGAAACTGCATTTTTTATGTCACCCCACAAGTTTTCTATTGGATTAAGATCCGGGCATTGGGCTGTCCACTCCATAACATCAATCTTGTTGGTCTGGAACCAAGATGTTGCACGATTACTGGTGTGTTTGGGGTCATTATCTTGTTGGAACACCCATTTCAATGGCATTTCCTCTTCAGCATTAGGCCTCATGCACACGACCGTTTTTTTCCAAGGTCCGCAAAAACGGGGTCCGTAGGTCCGTGATCCGTGACCGTTTTTTCGTCCGTGGGTCTTCCTTGATTTTTGGAGGATCCACGGACATGAAAAAAAAGTCGTTTTGGTGTCCGCCTGGCCGTGCGGAGCCAAACGGATCCGTCCTGAATTACAATGCAAGTCAATGGGGACGGATCCGTTTGACGTTGACACAATATGGTGCAAATGCAAACGGATCCGTCCCCCATTGACTTTCAATGGAAAGTCAGGAGTCCTTTTTATACCATCGGATCGGAGTTTTCTCCAATCTGATGGTATATTTTAACTTGAAGCGTCCCCATCACCATGGGAACGCCTCTATGTTAGAATATACCATCGGATTTGAGTTAGATCGTGAAACTCAGATCCGACAGTATATTCTAACACAGAGGCGTTCCCATGGTGATGGGGACGCTTCAGGTTAGAATATACTAAAATAACTGTGTACATGACTGCCCCCTGCTGCGTGGCAGGTGCTGCCAGGCAGCAGGGCGCAGACCCCCCCCCCCCCCTCCTCCCCTGTATTTAACTCATTGGTGGCCAGTGCGGCCCCCCCTCCCTCCCCTGTATTTAACACATTGGTGGCCAGTGCGGCCGGCCCCCCCTCCCTCCCCTGTAGTTAACACACTGGTGGCCAGTGCGGCTGGCCCCCCCTCCCTCCCCTGTAGTTAACACATTGGTGGCCAGTGCGGCCGGCCCCCCCTCCCTCCCCTATAGTACTGTAGATTCATTGGTGGCCAGTGGGGCCCCCCCTCCTAATTAAAATCTCCCCCCCTATCATTGGTGGAAGCGGAGAGTACCGATCGGAGTCCCAGTTTAATCGCTGGGGCTCCGATCGGCAGCCAGGACGCTACTGCAGTCCTGGTTGCCATGGTTACTTAGCAATTTTTAGAAGCATTATACTTACCTGCGAGCTGCGATGTCTGTGACCGGCCGGGCGCTCCTCCTACTGGTAAGTGAAAGGTCTGTGCGGCGCATTGCTTATAGCACAGACCTGTCACTTACCAGTAGGAGGAGCGGCCGGCCGGACACAGACATCGCAGCTCGCAGGTAAGTATAATGCTTTGAAAAATTGCTAAGTAACCATGGCAACCAGGACTGCAGTAGCATCTTGGTTGCCATGGTTACCGATCGGAGCCCCAGCGATTAAACTGGGACTCCGATCGGTACTCTCCGCTGCCACCAATGATAGGGGGGGAGAATTTAATTAGGACGGGGGGGCCCACTGGCCACCAATGAATCTACAGTACTACAGGGGAGTCATGTACACAGTTAAAAGTATATTCCAACTAGAAGCGTCCCCATCACTATGGGAACGCCTCTGTGTTAGAATATACTGTCGAATATACACGAAGTGAAAACTCAGCTCTGAAAAAGCTTTTATGCAGACGGGTGTGCGGATCCGTCTGTGTGAAAGTAGCCTACGGCCACGGACCACGGACGCGGATGCAATTCTTGTGTGCATCCGTGTTTTTTCACTGACCTATTGACTTGAATGGGTCCGTGAACCGTTGTCCATCAAAAAAATATGACAGGTCCTATTTTTTTGACGGACAGGAAACATGGATCACGGATGTGGCTGCAAAACGGTGCATTTTCCGATTTTTCCCACGGACCCCTTGAAAGTCAATGGATGACTTGTGTGCATGAGGCCTAAGGCAGCATGACCTCTTCAAGTATTCTGATGTATTCAAACTGATCCATGATCCCTGGTATGCGATAAATAGGCCCAACACCATAGTATGAGAAACATCCCCATATCATGATGCTTGCGCCACCATGTTTCACTGTCTTCACAGTGTAGTGTGGCTTGAATTCAGTGTTTGGGAGTCATCTGACAAACTGTCTCCGGCCACTAGACCCAAAAAGAACAATCTTACTTTCATCAGTCCACAAAATGTCTCTTTAGGCCAATGTGCTCTTTAGCAAATTATAACCTCTTCAGCACATGTCTTTTTTTCAACAGTGGGACTTTGCGTGGGCTTCTTGAAGATAGCTTGGTTTCACATAGGTGTCTTCTAATTGCAATAGTAAACAAGAAAAAGACAAACAAACAGCGCCTCATGTGTGGTATCGCCTTATAGATAATACAGTTGTATGGTGCGTATTTTGCTTACTGGATGCTGTTGTGAGGAGTCACAACAACTGTATATGCCTTAGCTGGTTATCCAGTGGCATAGGGATCGCCATATCAACGGCTATGGGGCCCTACGCCACTGGGGGCCCCGTCCGGACCGCATTCAGTTTCTTTTATTAACACACACAGACACTACACACAGGCAGCCAGGAGGTGGCGTAACTACACACAGGCAGCCAGGAGGTGGCCCGACAGTTAATTTTCAAGTTAGTTAAATATCGATGTCTTAATGTTCAGGGCCCCTTCACAGCAGCAGTCTTAATGTTCAGGCCCCCTCGCTAATGTGATCTAATCTTACTGTATTGTAAAGTCTCCTGATGTGTCTGGGATTCGAACCCACAACCTCCAATGTATCAGTGTATCAGAGGCAAAGCATTAACCCTCACAGCCATAAAGGAGTCATTGCAACTGATTGAAAAAATATGAGACTTCTACTGTTATAGCTGGCTAAGTGTACATCTATACACATGATAGCTGCCCCAACACACCCAGCACTGCTATATCTCTATATGACAGCTGTCCCAGCACACTCAGCTCTGCTATAGCTCTATATATGAGCAGCTGTCATGTGTATAGATGTACACTTAGCCAGCTATAACAGTAGAAGTCCCTTTTTTTTTCAGTCAGCAGCAAGGCATCTCCTATGGTCTTGTGGTAAGTGCTTTGCCTCGGATACAGAAGGTCGTGGGCTCGAATCCCAGCAGAAACCTTTTCTGAAATACAAGCACTGACTCCATATATGGACATACAGGGCTGGACACAGGAAGAGGCTGCATCGCATCGCTGACATGGAGGTAAGTAGAAGTGTTTATTATCATTTTTTTTAATACCCGACTGTTACTGCCATTGGGGGAGCGGGAGGCACTTGATACTGGCACATGGGGGGAGGGGGGTTGGCACCTGATACTGGCACCTGGGGGGGTTGGCACCTGATACTGGCACATGGGGGGGAGGGAGAGAGGCACCTGATACTGTGGATGGCACTGTTTAGGGGAGGGGATCTGTGGATGGCACTGTTTAGGGGAGGGGGATCTGTGGATGGCACTGATTAGGGGAGGGGGGATCTGTTGATGGCACTGATTAGGGGAGGGGGATCTGTGGATGGCACTGTTTAGGGGAGGGGGATCTGTGGATGGCACTGTTTAGGGGAGGGGATCTGTGGATGGCACTGTTTAGGGGAGGGGGGATCTGTTGATGGCACTGATTAGGGAGGGGGATCTGTGGATGGCACTGTTTAGGGGAGGGAGATCTGTGGATGGCACTGTTTAGGGGAGGGAGATCTGTGGATGGCACTGTTTAGGGGAGGGGGATCTGTGGATGGCACTGTTTAGGGGAGAGGGATCTGTGGATGGCACTGTTTAGGGGAGAGGGATCTGTGGATGGCACTATTTAGGGGAGGGGGATCTGTGGATGGCAATGTTTAGGGGAGAGGGATCTGTGGATGGCACTATTTAGGGGAGGGGGATCTGTGGATGGCACTGTTTAGGGGAGGGGGATCTGTGGATGGCACTGTTTAGAGGAGGGGGATCTGTGGATGGCACTATTTAGGGGAGGGGGATCTGTGGATGGCACTATTTAGGGGAGGGGGATCTGTGGATGGCACTATTTAGGGGAGGGGGATCTGTGGATGGCACAGGGGGGGGGCCCATAATTTTTTTTTGCTATGGGGCCCATGCATTTCTAGCTACGCCCCTGCTGGTATCTATCCTGACCACCATCAGGGAATGCCGTGCTGCTGCCTGTGCCTCTTCCTGTCTCAATCCTAAGAGTTCCAGGAAAGGTTGTATAGAGAAGATCCTAAAAAAGTGTGAGACCACTTTTCGGCGCTGCTGGCATATAGATGAATCCTCAGGATTGATAATATTCTTTTATTGAATTCAAGTCAACGCGTTTCAAGGGCGGAGCGCCCCCTTCGTCAGGACAGTTTACGGAATAAAAGTTTACTCACTACTGGAGTATTTTTAAAAACAGTTTTGGTGGGTTAATCTGGGGGAGGTTCCGAGGCAGGAGCGGGCGTGTTTAGTATAATGAGGCTCCTAGTCCGTGGACCTTGTTACCAGAGCCCTTCAATTACATTCAATTGCACTAATTGAGGGATAAAGTTAAACACATTAGTATCCAGTGTGACACAGAGGAGGATACATTGTATATTGTTTTAGTACAATCTTCAGTGGAGCTGAATCGAGTGCTCCATATTCTATCTTTATCCATCTAGACTAATAACTCCTCCACAGAGCTGGCCTCCCAGTGGCATCGCAGCGCACACAGTCCTCTCATGCAGTACCGGAGCCGCTCATGTCAATTTGCACTCCCTGCATAAGTGTATGTGCGGCGATCCTGTGTGTCTCCAGCACTGCGAGGTCTCCTGACTCACCGTCACCCTGTGTAGCGCTGAAGCTCACCTCGATTCCTGTTCCCTGCACTAGCGCACATACAGCGGCCCTGCGGTGTTCGGGACCCTTTTACACCTGGAGATAAGATTCATATCTATAGCAATATCCAAGCTTCTGGCCGCACAGATGCATGATGGGGGTAAGCATAAGGCATATATAACATATGGAACCTTCTTATGATTAAAATTCTTATAAAGGGTGTATAGCCATACCAAGGGGGCAGAGCTAATACAAGACATTAAATATACAATTAAAATTGATACTAAAATAGATGCATCTAATATCCAATAAATAACTTAAATAAATACATGACTGAATCGCAACCGTAGTAATCATCTATATAAATAGATCTCTACACAGTTCCATATTTATGGCACAGATCGAGTACATGGACTGCCAGAGGACAAAATGAAAGACATTGAATAAATAGTTGCAGTTCTTACTAAAATAGAATAGATAAATAAATAAATAGATAAATTGAAACAATAATGTTACTATGTATGTGGAACACTATACAATTCTGTACTATTAACCCTAATCAAATACATAAAATGGTAGGAAGAGCTAAATTATGGTGGGCTTGAATTATATTGTTGGGGAGGTTTATGGCTCCACTTATAGCATTATTAATAGCAGTTCATTCTAAAAGGACAAGTGTGTGTTCCCCCCCCCCCCCCCCCCCATTTACTTTCTTTCATTTTGTAGATCATTGGTATCTGCTCACACATACACCCACGTGTATACCATACTTGCTGACACTTGTGTGTGAGGATGCACGCATGTATATACAAATGTGTAAATTCAGAAATCTAGACTAAACAGAAACCAATATAAATAATCCTGAATAGAGTGATTAACCCAGAAAAATCTCTATAGAGGTATTACACGGAGGTATATGATCATGTGTCATTACCCATGTATATCTAGTTGTATCTAAATGACATAAGGTATAATGGATATATATTTTTTATTCTATATTATTTGTGTTATTTTTTTCATCATAGAATGGTCTCACTGATTTCATTCAAGCCTCGTGGGCTTAGTGTATCTATTTGGTACATTCAATATACTTCCCTCTTTTGTAGTTTTTCTAAGCGATTCAACAGGTTCTCTGGTATTAACTCAATGGGGGTAATTTTTATCTCATGTTTATCTTTTTCTGGGGTAGACACACAATGTCTAGAGACCCCATGCTTCAGATATTGTCTACAGATGTTATACCTATGTTGGTTCACCCAACAGTGGAGACCTTGTGTGGTACAGCCTACATATTGTAGGCCGCATCCACATTCGATAAGATAGATCACATAGGTAGAGTGACATGTGAGATGGTGTTTTATTGGAAATGTTGTGCCATGATAATTTGAAGTAAAGGAGGTTTTTGTTTGTGTGTGATGATTTTGCAACACAAGCGATTCTTGGCTCCTCATTTATAGCTCCCTTATTCCCTCCACCGACTCTGTCCGCCGCCTTCCCCTGTCGTTCAGATGTGTTGTTTGGCTTTGCTCAGGGCTAGTATATTCTTTATGGTCGGTGCCCGTCTATACGTGATTTTCGGGATGCTGGGAGGAATGCCTAGTAACTACCACCAAATCGCGAGAATCAAGAATCATTTTAGAATGAACTGCTATTAATAATGCTATAAGTGGAGCCATAAACCTCCCCAACAATATAATTCAAGCCCACCATAATTTAGCTCTTCCTACCATTTTATGTATTTGATTAGGGTTAATAGTACAGAGTTGTATAGTGTTCCACATACATAATAACATTTATCTATTCTATTTTAGTAAGAACTGCAACTATTTATTCAATGTCTTTCATTAATTTTGTCCTCTGGCAGTCCATGTACTCGATCTGTGCCACAAATATGGAACTGTGTAGAGATCTATTTATATATATGATTACTATGGTTGCGATTCAGGCTACTTTCACACTTGCGGCAGAGAGATCCGGCAAGCAGTTCCGTCGCCGGAACTGCCTGCCGGATCAGGCAAAATGTATGCTAACTGATGGCATTAGTAAGACTGATCAGGATCCTGATCAGTCTTAAAAATGCCTGATCAGTCGAAAAATGCATTGAAATGCCGGATCCGTCTTTCCGGTGTCATCCGGCAAAAACGGATCCGGCATTTATTTTTTCACCTTTTTTTCAGTCTGCGCATGCGCATACCGGAAGGACGGATCCGGCATTCCGGTATTCTGAATGCCGGATCCGGCACTAATACATTCCTATGGGAAAAAATGCCTGATCCGGCATTCAGGCAAGTCTTCAGTTTTTTTAGCCGGAGATAAAACCGTAGTATGCTACGGTTTTCTCTTTTGCCTGATCAGTCAAAACGACTGAACTGAAGACATCCTGATGCAAACTGAACGGATTACTCTCCATTCAGAATGCATGGGGACATACCTGATCAGTTCTTTTCCGGTATAGAGCCCCTGTGACGGAACTCTATGCCGGAAAAGAACAACGCAAGTGTGAAAGTAGCCTCAGTCATGTATTTATTTAAGTTATTTATTGGATATTAGATGCATCTATTTTAGTATCAATTTTAATTGTATATTTAATGTCTTGTATTAGCTCTGCCCCCTTGGTATGGCTATACACCCATTATAAGAATTTTAATCATAAGAAGGTTCCATATGTTATATATGCCTTATGCTTACCCCCATCATGCATCTGTGCGGCCAGAAGCTTGGATATTGCTATAGGTATGAATCTTATCTCCAGGTGTAAAAGGGTCCCGAACCCCGCAGGGCCGCTGTATGTGCGCTAGTGCAGGGAACAGGAATCGAGGTGAGCTTCAGAGCTACACAGGGTGACGGTGAGTCGGGAGACCTCGCAGTGCTGGAGACCCACAGGATCGCCACACATACACTTATGCAGGGAGTGCAAATTGACATGAGCGGCTCCGGTACTGCATGAGAGGACTGTGTGCGCTGCGATGCCACTGGGAGGCCAGCGCTGTGGAGGAGTTATTAGTCTTCAATAGATGGATAAAGATAGAATATGAAGCGCTCGATTCAGCGCCACAGAAGTTTGTACTAAAATATACACAATATACAATGTATCCTCCTCTGTGTCACACTGGATACTAATGTGTTTAACTTTATCCCTCAATTAGTGCAATTGAATGTAATTGAAGGGCTCTGGTAACGAGGTCCACGGACTAGGAGCCTCATTATACTAAACACGCCCGCTCCTGCCTCGGAACCTCCCCCAGATTAACCCACCAAAACTGTTTTTTAAATACTCCAGTAGTGAGTAAACTTTTATTCTGTAAACTGTCCTGACGCTCCGCCCTTGAAACGCGTTGACTTGAATTCAATAAAAGAATATTATCAATCCTGAGGATTCATCTATATGCCAGCAGCGCTGAAAAGTGGTCCAAAAATTTTTTATGATCTTCTCTAATTGTAACAGTACTCACAGGTAACTTTAGACCTTCTTTGATCTTCCTGGAGCTGATTGTTGGCTGAGTCCTTGCCATTTTGGCTATTCTTCTATCTATTCGAATAGTAGTTTTTCCGCTTTCTTCCACGACTTTCAGGTTTTGGTTGCCATTTTAAAGCTGGGTTCACACGGGCGTGTCCGGATTAGGTCCGGATGCGTCCCGGTGTATTGCGGCAAACGCGCGCGATTAGGTACGCAATTGCAGTCAGTTTTGACTGCGATTGCGTTCCGATGTTCAGTTTTTATCGCGCGGTGGCAATGTGTTTTGCACTCGCGTGATAAAAAACCGACTGTGGTACCCAGACCCGAATTTCTTAACTGAAGTTCAGGTTTGGGTTAGTTGTAGTGTAGATTTTATTATTTTCCCTTATAACATGGTTATAAGGGAAAATAATAGCATTCTGAATACAGAATGCTTAGTAGGTGATCAATTGAGGGTTAAAAAAAATAAATAAAATTAACTCACCTTCTCCTCTTGATCGCGTAGTTCCTGGTCTCTTCTTTACTTCTTTAATGATGAACTACCAGCTAGGACCTGTGGTGACGTCAGATCACATGCTCCAATCACATGGTCCATCACCACGGTGATGGACCATGTGATTGGAGCATGTGATCTGACGTCACCACAGGTCCTTTAGCCCACAGCTCATCATTAAAGAAGGTGAGTTAATTTATTTATTTTTTTAACCCTCAATTGATCACCTACTAAGCATTCTGTATTCAGAATGCTATTATTTTCCCTTATAACCATGTTATAAGGGAAAATAATACAGTGAATAGACTGTCACCTAGCAACCATGCGTGAAAATCGCACCGCATCCGCACTTGCTTGCGGATGCTTGCGATTTTCACGCAACCCCATTCACTTCTATGGGGCCTGCGTTGCGTGAAAAACGCAGAATATAGAGCATGCTGCGATTTTCACGCAACGCACAAGTGATGCGTGAAAATCACAGCTCATCTGAACAGCCGCATTGAAATGAATGGGTCGGGATTCAGTGCGGGTGCAGTACGTTCACCTACCGCATTGCACCCTACCGCATTGCATTTGCGATCATTTTAGCTGAGCAGCCTATCATTTTCTGCACTTCTTTATATGTTTTCCCCTCTTCAATCAAGGTACGCTGTTCTTCTGAACAATGTATGGAACAAAACATTTTCCTCAGAATTTCAGAGAGAAATGCACTGTAACCAGCATGTACAACATTTGCTGCCTTCCTTTCTGAAATAAGGGTAATAATTGCCACCTGTTTTTCAAAGAATGAATGACCTCACTTACTCTACTTTCACACTTGCGTTCGGGGTGGATCCGTCTGGTATCTGCACAGACGGATCCGCACCTATAATGCAAAAGATGGGATCCGTCTGCATTATATTTCAGAAAAAGTCTAATTGTTAGTCAGACGGATCCGTCCTGACTTTGCATTGAAAGTCAATGGGGGACGGATCCGTTTGAAATTGCACCATATTGTGTCAACGTCAAACGGATCCGTCCCCATTGACTTACATTGTAAGTCTGGACGGATCCGTTTGGCTCCGCACGGCCAGGTGGACACCCAAACGCTGCAAGCTGCGTTCAGGGGTGCGCCTGCTGAGAGGAATGGAGGCGGAACGGAGCCAAACTGATGCATTCTGAGCGAATCCTTATCCACTCAGAATGCATTGAGGCAGTACGGATCCATTCGGGCCGCTTGTGAGAGCCTTCAAACGGAACTCACAAGCGGAACCCCGAACGCAAGTGTGAAAGTAGCCTTATTGAACTTCACACCACTATTATTTTGAACATGCCCCTTTCAATATGTGATTGAATTACAGAGAATTAGCAGCATGCATGTCATGACTGTTGGGTCTGTAGGATTTCTATTACTCTACTACACCTGCTAGTAAATTATTTGCCATGTAGAAATAGCATTTCTACCAAAAAACTGTGATTGATCAGGTTAGTGATATCTGACTGCTATTATTTTGAACACAACTGTACATCAATCTGCTTAGCGGCTCCAGATCTATAACATGAGTTCTGCAGATTGTGCTGCATTTCATACTGACAGTTTCTCTCTAATTCCTTAAGAAAGGAAACAGGCCAATCTGACCATGAAACTGCCCAACTACTTTTCAGCCTGTGAAAATTGAGAGAATATGGGGGTCATTTATTATACTGAAATATGCCTATATTAGAAGTATTTCAGGTGCAGATGGTGGCACAATTGTTATCGGTGACTTCTACCCGCTCACATCAGGTCTAAAATTATGGGTGTGGCATGGGCAGGAAAGGGCATTTTCTATGCCTGTTTTAGATGTTGCAGGAAGGTACCTGGAATCATCGTGGATGGAAGGTATGTATTCACTGAGTCTTAATGTAAGACAGCTAGGAAGCTGCTTTACATTTAGAACTGGCGCTTCGGCAGATCTTCTGTCAGTTTAGGGGAATATAGTGGCACTATAGTGGCGTTTAGTGCAAAAAAAAAGTTAATGAAGGCCTCCGGCGGCTGTTCTCAGAACTGTCTGCTCCCGGTGACCGCATTTGAATTTAGACCGGCTCCTGACACAGGCAGAGGTAAGGGCTTACCTGTGCATCGCCGGATGGGTGAGTCGAGATGGCAGCCCGCATGTGTTCGAACTGACCATCACTGTATATAGGTGAAACCACACAAAACGTCAGGGACAGAATCAGTAAACACAAGTCCACAATTCGTTGCCAAAACATTCTGCTATCCATCCCAGCGCACTTCATAGCCAAACGGCACAGCATCGCTCAATTACGGTTCCAAGTAATTGAACAGGTTTAAATCCCTAGCAGAATCCTTAAAAGCAGAGAAGCATTCTCGATCCACCAATTCCAGACGCTAGAACCAAAGGGTCTCAACCGCGAATATGAACCAGGAAGCTTTATTTAACGAATAAATGTGGTTTATATGATGATATGTCTACACACTATTGCTGTAATCATCTGTTTGCCTTTGATGTATTACCCTTAATTATATACATGATTATTCGTTGTTTCATGAATTGATATTATTCTCCTTACAGATGAGGTACTAACCTCCTTGCCTGTGATGAAGCCGCAGTCCATATCCTTTTATAGTCCGTTTCATCCTTCCTGCACTCAACTATACCCCCTATCAATAGATCCAAGGTCATACTCCCTTTATATATTACATGAGCTCCCCAGCCTCCACTCCAATCTTTCTAGCGCATCCGCTGTGTGTATTTCACACAGCGCCCGCCATCTTTGAAGTTCCCGACGCCCCAGCTTCCCGCACTCCGGCGCATGCGCAGTACCAGCGCAACGTCACTTCCCCAACTTCCGGCCTAGACCCACGCTTCTCCCCTGCATTCAGCGCCACCGTGCTCTGCCCCCAGCGCCGCCTACCGCCCATGGTCCCCGCAAATACACCGGACGGAGGAAACAGCGGGCGACTGCACCCACCCCAACCCAGTCCTGCCCCCACTCCGGCGCACCCTATTTAAACGCACAGGCCACGCTCCTAGACATGGCGCCATAACACAGGGAAACTGCCTACATCCCACAAGCTCCCTCTAGGCCACAGAGCCCCCAAACTACGGACCATAGCAGTCCACACTGAAGTACCAGCACACAAGCGGCTCATCCAGGTAAGAATACCTACATCTCCATAAATACATACATCTCTTTAGTTGCTAAAATGCCACCATAGTCTGCATACTGAAGGTCTAAACGTGCTCACAACTGTAACACCTTACCCAATATGCCTATACCCCTTGCTCAACCTTGTTTGATATATGTAGTATGTTTCATATTTGTGTAAGTTCTCATTACTGCAATCCATGATGAAATGTTCGGTTACTTCCAATATACAAGTCTATTCATGTCAAGATATATAAAGGTCGTTTCCCTTAACATATGGTCCTGATGTACTTCGGCTTCCTACCACCATCCGGAGTTACCCGAGGGTATCCTTCCATGTATACGGACAATTTATAGGAGTCTCCGTCACACCTAGCACATGACCGCCCGGGACTTTTCACCTCAACAGGATGACTACGAGCTAATTCATATCTTGTATTGTATTTACATCACTATGTACATTGCAAATATTGCACTGTCACTAATTATTGCCTTATCTTGTATAACTATTCCAGTGATCTGAGGAAGGCTATATGTCGAAAAACTTTTAATATATGTGAACTGGAAAACAGCCAATGCAATAAAGGAGTCTTTCTCTATAATGCTGATCAGACAGGCACAGGAGCTGTTACTGAAAGCTGCACCTGCTGTATCCACCTGCATTGCTGAAAATGCTGAAGCCGACGGATTAACCCCTTAAGTGATGCGTTTAATGCTGACCATGGAATATATGATGTTCGCAGAGGGAGGGAGCTCCATCGCCCTCTCCCATGCTGCCATGACAAGGAGCCGATGGCTGCCATGGCAACCTCATTCCTTGCAAAGGCTTCAGGGACTGCTATGTACGGAAGTCTATGAGGCCCATTCCTCAGCCTGGGTCTCATAGGCACACTGCCAGTGTAAAACTGACAGTTTCAATGCAGTATAATACAACATGAAAAAGTACTATGTATCCCGAAATGCTGGCAATAAAAATGTCAACTCATCCTTCAAAAAACAAGACCCCACACATAAAAAAAATGATAAAAAATGCTAAAAATTACTTTCAGAAAATTGTGATATTATACCAGTCTTAATACCCCTTGCGCTGGCACATGATGTGCCTAAGTTATGTAGAGGCACCGGCTGCACTGGTACCTAAGAAGCTGTTCAATAGCAACATGGCACCTGTAAACCAATCCATCAAAATCTCTGCTACAAAAACCAAATGGTTGTCTTTCCTTTCTGAACCCTGCAGTGAAAACTGCAGTTTACATTCAAATTTATGGAATTTCTGTAGCCAGTAGAACTCACCTCACAATTCAAAGGGTGGGGTGTGTCTTAGGTGGCATGATCTGAGAACAGCATATTGGGCACTGAAATGCCATATCTGTGGAAAACTTGCAATATTCCCCAGCTCACTTATTTCTGTGGTGTCAAAATGCTTACTCTACCCCTAATTAATACCTTGAGGGGTGTAGTTTCCGATATGGGGTCAGCACAAGCAGGGCCAGCTCCAGGTTTATGTGGGCCCTTGGGCGATAAATCTTGTGGTATTTTTTACATTTACCCTTAGGCTCCCACACCGTATAATTACCCCCAGTGCCTCCTGGAAAGTATAGTGACCCCCAGTGGCTCCCATACAGTATAATGACCCCCTGTGCCCCCATACAATATAATAACCCCCCAGTGCCCCCATACAATATAATAACCCCCCAGTGCCCCCATACAGTATTATGATCGTCAGTGGCGCTCCACACCCTATAATGACCCCCAGTGGCCCTCCACACAGCATAATTACCCACAGTGGCCCTCCACACAGTATCATGACCCCCAGTGGCCTTCCACACAGTATAATAACCCCCAGTGGCCCTCCACACAGTATAATGACCCCCTGTGCCCCCATACAATATAATAACCCCCCAGTGCCCCCATACAGTATTATGATCGTCAGTGGCGCTCCACACCGTATAATGACCCCCAGTGCCCCCGGGAAGTATAGTGACCCCCAGTGGCCCCCATACAGTATTATGACCTCCCAGTGGCCTCCATTCAGTATAATGACCTCCCAGTGGCCCTCCATTCAGTATAATGACCCGCCAGTGGCCCCCTTCCTCAGTATTATAACTCTGGCCCCCTCACAGTGTAATAACCCCCCAGTGGCCCCCTCACATACCTATCATTGCTGGAGCGCAGGGGAGCTGGCAGATCTTTCATTCACTAACCGCAGCTGATCTTCCTGTGCTCCATCTCTACTCGGGCCCGGCACAGCAGTGATACAGTACGTACGTCATGACGTCACTGCTGGGTCGGGCCTGGAGAAAGGAGCTGCAGCTAGTGAATGAAAGGACTGCCGGCTCCCCTGCGCTCCAGCAATGAGTGATTCCATCTGTATTGATGGAAGCGCTCATAGCAGCCGGACCGGCACCACCTGAGAGCAGGATCACCCCCCCTTGGCACTAGGGTTGTCACAATACCAAAATATTGATTCAATTTCTATACCATAAAATAGTATTGCGATACTCGATACCAAGCGGAAAAAAAAACCCACCAAAAAAGCTGTGTACATTCAGCATTTTATGGAACGTCTGGCCATTAAAGGGCTTCTGTCACCCCCAAAACACTTCTTTTTTTTTGGGGGGGGGGGCTTGTTAAAATCCTTATTTAACTACTATTCCCTATATAGGGATCTTACCTTTGTCTGTGGCTTCTTTTCCTTAAAAAACGATCTTTTAAAATATGCAAATCACTTCACTACCAGCAAGTAGGGCGTCATCGGCGCAGGCGCACTGAGGGAGTGCTGAGGAGGCGAGCCTCCTTCTCTCAGAGCGCCTGCGCCGAATGAAGACAGGCGCAGGATTTGAAATGATGACAGCCGGAGGAGGAGAGCGCTCCCTGGCCCTGTCAATCAACAGAAGGAGGGGGCGGTTTTTTGCGGCAGCTACCAGCAAGTAGACGCCCTACTTGCTGGTAGTGAAGTGATTTGCATATTTTAAAAGATTGTTTTTTAAGGAAATCTTTTAAAATATGCAAATCACTTCACTACCAGCAAGTAGGGCGTCTACTTGCTGGTAGCTGCCGCAAAAAACCGCCCCCTCCTTCTGTTGATTGACAGGGCCAGGGAGCGCTCTCCTCCTCCGGCTGTCATCATTTCAAATCCTGCGCCTGTCTTCATTCGGCGCAGGCGCTCTGAGAGAAGGAGGCTCGCCTCCTCAGCACTCCCTCAGTGCGCCTGCGCCGATGACGCCCTACTTGCTGGTAGTGAAGTGATTTGCATATTTTAAAAGATCGTTTTTTAAGGAAAAGAAGCCACAGACAAAGGTAAGATCCCTATATAGGGAATAGTAGTTAAATAAGGATTTTAACAAGCCCAAAAAAAAAAAATGTGTTTTGGGGGTGACATAAGACCTTTAATAGAACAGTCCTATACAATTTTTTGGTGGGACAAGTTTACAGAAACACCCCATATGTGGTTGTAAACTGTAGTACAGGCACATGGCATTGTGCATAAGGAAAGGAACGCCATATGGTTTTTGGAAAGCAGATTTTACTAGGATAATTTAAAGCTGCCAAGTCACATTTGAAGACCCCCTGATGCATCCCTAGAGTAGAAACTCCAAAAAAGTGACCCCATTTTAGATACTACACCCCTCAAGGTATACAAAACTGATTTTACAAACTTGGTTAACCCTTTAGGTGCTCCACAAGAATTAATGGAAAATGGAGATGAAATTTCAGAATATTACTTTTTTGGTCGAATTTCCATTTTAATCAATCTTTTCCAGTTACAAAGCAAGGGTTAACAGCCAAAGAAAACTCAATATTTATGGCCCTGATTCTGTCATTTACAGAAACACCCCACATGTGGTTGTAAATAGATGTACGGGCACACGGCATTGCGAAGGAGGAAAGGAACACCATAAGGTTTTTGGAAGGCAGATTTTGATGGACTGGTATTTTGACACCATGTCCCATTTGAAGCCCCCTGATGCACCCCTAGAGTAAAAACTCCAAAAAAGTTACCCCATTTTGGAAACTACGGGATAAGGTAACCCTGTAAATAGATGATTCACAGCGATGGCGTTACCCCCGGATGAAGGCACGCCGAAACGCGAGTTGGGGTAGCGCCATCCTGGGTGACATAGCACACGGTCTTTTTTAGTGAGTCTTCGCTTTCTCTTTTTACCTATACGGCATTTAATTCGGGTTATTTTCATACCCAGTCATTATTGAGGTTTGCTCCTATTTTGCTTATGCTGCACTCGCATGCAAACCCTGTTCCATTTTTTGCCGTGTAGGTTTTCTTTTGATTGCTAACTCAATTGTTACTCATGCTGCATTTTTTGGTCAATGGCTGGTCATTGTACCGTATATAATTAATTCCATTGATCATTATCTTTTACATTTGACACGTGTGCTATCCCAGGGTGGCGTTCTTTTTCTGCTTCCATTCACTTTTTAACGGCATATCACTTATTGCTTTATATTTTAATCATGTTACAATAAAATTAGATTTTTACATACGGTACTATGAGCTCAGTTTTCTTGTTTTTTTGCTTGTTTTACTCGAGAGCTAGTACCGAGTTACAACTACGGGTGTCCTTTTGGCTGTATTGGGTGGACACTGTTTTCCATTTTTTACCAATTGACCACCTTTGGTCTTTATTGTTTTTTCTAAGGTGGTGTCAGGAATAAGGATGGGCCCGTTTGCTGGTCACACTCAGGACAGGGGGCAGCAGACTCTCCGGCGCCATGTGTCAGCATGGGGGCTTCATACCAGAGAATAAACAATAAGTTGTAATACTTCATAACTTATTCAGGATGGGAATGACGTCTCCAAAACCCAGCTCATCATATCTGGTATGATTGGGGCATCGCATGGACACCAGACATGGCGTATCAACTCGCCTTCATCTTCTTAAAATAAGGATCTCATCCTGGACGTGTCTCGTTTGATATGCTAGAACTCGGAACGATGAGATATTAATTATGAGGAAGGTCTGGGGTCTGTATCTTCACTAAGGCAACTGGGAAACTATCTTTTTGATATTTTCTTACCTGTTCACTAGATGGCCAATGGGCCGGCTGCATGGGTAATGAAGCTCGGCCCTGAGAGGCTGAGCCAGAGGTGGGAGGGAAAATCCCCCTCAGGCCTGTCCCCTGGAGGAAAGGCATAAAAATGTGATCCCTGGATATTTGGGTGTGTCACAAAGTGGGAGATCTAATAGAATTGGTTTGTACACCATTACTCTGCCCAAATCTACTGTGAGTAAAGGACTTTTACCACACAAATGTTAAAGTATAACTGTCGTATATTTTTTTTTGGAGTATTGGATTGTGGGGATTAATATAACCTTGGTGGCCCTATTTAATTTTTTCACTGTGTATTCAATTACCCCTCAATTACACAGTTTTGTTCCCTGTACTGCCTACTTTTACCTGTGCTTAAAATAGGGTTGCTAGGCATGGTCCGTCTATCTGTTGATAGACGGAGCAAGATAGACGGAGCACGCAGCGTGCAGGGACACATTACTGACAGCCAGGGACTGTAAGTAAATGATTAAAGCCAGGTCCTCCCCAGCAGCTGATAACAGTGCCTGGGCTGTGTGCACTTCTCCCTGTCCCTGCGCTTGGCAGACGCTCCCTCACTCAGCAGAGCTGGAGAATGCAGAGTTGATGCAGCGCACAGCAGGGAAGGGAGATCTGCCATCTGCTCAGTGTATAAATAAAAGCAACATGTGGTAAGAGGACCCCTTTGTGCTGCAGGAGATTAACCCTTTAGGGGGGAGCGCTCTGGTTACTGACACTTTTGGGGGGCTATTGTTACTGGCTAGTGAGGGCAGGCGGGATTAGCCTCAGGGTGAGGGCAGTGGCGGCCATCTTAACTGAATAGTGAAATTGCAGTTTTATGCAGACTGGTTGCTAAGGGCTGAATCTTATTAAATATGGGGTAAGTCAGTCTAATAGTAACTGATTCTGGAATATCATGTTATCAGTAACTACATATATGAAAATTGAAATTAGGGTCTAAGTGTGACAGTTATCCTTTAAGTATTAGAACTTTCTTTGTTTCTCCTTTTTATTTTACAATTGTTTGCTATTTATGTATGTCTCTTGTTAATCAATTTTTGTAACCAACTACTGTCTATTTTTTATACATTAAACCTAAAAGTTTGATGGTTTGTCTTGTAACCTTAATAACCTGTTAGCTCCATGAAGAGTGTGTGTGCAGTCTGAGGCTGTATGCTGTTTTTCCGTGAGGCTTGCTAGCTTGTGGGTGTCTGCTTGCGAGTGGAACAATCAGGGGTGTCTTGTCGACCTTTCAACTGACGGGTGGTGGCAGTGAAAGTTTTTGGTAAGTGCGTGGGTGTGCTTGCAGGCTTCAGGTGAAGATTTATGCTCAAGTTACAGCCCAGCGTAGGGCGTAACAGTGTGTAAGGGCGTGAGGTAAATCGGCCTGACGGGATTGGGCAACCCTTGTCACGTGACACGGTGGGCTGGGCTGGTCCCCGATACGTGACAGGTGGCAGTTTTGTTGGTACTATTTTAGGGTACATATGATTTTTGGTTGCTCTATATTACACTTTTTGTGAGGCAAGGTAAAAGAAAATAGCTTTTTTGGCACCGGGTCCGCATGGTAGGGTATCATTTTTGCGGGATGAGATGACGGTTTGATTGGCACTATTTTGGGGTGCATATAAATTTTTGATCACTTGCAATTACACTTTTTGTGATGTAAGGTGACAAAAAATGGCTTTTTTGAGACCATTTTTTTTTTTTTTTACGGTACTCACCTGAAGGGATAAGTCATGTGATATTTTTATAGAGCAGGCAATTACCGACGTGGCGATACCTAATATGTCAACTTTTTATTTATTTATGTAAGTTTTACACAATGATATCATTTTTGAAACAAAAAATAATAATGTTTTAGTGTCTTTATAGTCTGAGAGCCATAGTTTTTTCAGTTTTTGGGCGATTGTCTAAGGTAGGGTATCGTTTTGGCAGGATGAGTGCATATGACTTTTTGATAGCTTGCTATTACACTTTTTGTGATGTAAGGTGACAAAAAATTGCTTTTTTGACACCGTTTAATAGATTTTTTACGGTATTCACCTGAGGGGTCAGGTCATGTGTTATTTTTATAGAGCCGGTCGTTACGGACGTGGCAATACCTAATATGTAAACTTTTTTTTTATTTAATTAAGTTTTACACAATAACAGCATTTTTTAAACCAAAAAACAATGTTTTAGTGTCTCCATATTCTGAGCCATAGTTTTTTTTTGGGCGATTGTCTTAGGTAGGGGCTCATTTTTTGAGGGATGAGGTGACGGTTAGATTGGTACTATTTTTGGGGGGTATATGCCTTTTTAATCGCTTGGTGTTGCACTTTTAGTGATATAAGGTAACAAAAAAATGGTTTATTTAGCACCTAAAATTATAAATATTATACCTAATATATATACTTTTCTTTTTTTTCCCTATTTTTTTTCCTTTATTTTGGCAAAAGGATTTTTTTTTTTACTTGAAACTTTTATTTTTTGGGGAAAACTTTTTTTTTTTTACTTTTTTTTTCCACTTTATTTTTTTGTCCCACTCAGGGACTTCAACTTTTGGGGGTCTGATCCTCTTTACAATGCATGACAATTCTTCCGTATTGTCATGCATTGGCTGTAAGTGTATTACACACTGTAATCCACTTACAGCCTTCCTGCCTGTGAGATCCAGGGGGCTGAATCTCACAGGCTCTCCCGGAAGGCAGTCATGATGCCTAAGGATCAAATGAGCGAGGCTTTACAGGTAATTAACCTCTTTTCACGCATATTAAATGACGGCGAGATTTATGTTCTGCGGAGGGGTCTGTCCTTCGCCCCAACTACAGACTTCAATGTCTTCACTTGGGTAAAGGACCTTGACCTCGTCTGCAGAAAATTTAAATGGAGGAAGTTTGTTGAGGGTTCCAATAGGCAGTCCTATGATAGATTGGGAATACAGGACAGTGACTTGGCTGACCTGGGACTCTTGATGGAGCTATGGGAAGAAGGTTCAAGGAACCCTGGTGAAGGCCCTTTCACCAAACTTAGTTTAAAAAGTACTAAGACACCCCCTCCTTCAAACTACGAGTTCATTGATATATTTCAACATCTCGTAACTTCTGAACTAGAACGCCTGAAAGTCCCCTATAACAGCCATGGAAACTTGTCTCTGCCCAAATAAGAGGCTTTGAGAACACTTGAATTGGATAGTTCCAAAGTCATCAAGCAATCAGACAAAGGAGGGAACCTTGGGAATATGTACCATGACATCTATTCAAAAATGTGTTTAGAGCTTTTAAAGGACAGAGATGGTTATCAGATTCTAGCGGGAGACACTACTGATGTTTTCCAAGGGAGGCTCAGGTCCATTCTTCAATTTGGTCTTGGGAACAAAACCATTAGCAAGGCTGAATATGACTTCATGCTACCCACTGCACCACAAATTGCCACCTTTTACAGCCTTCCAAAGGTGCACAAGGGGACAAGTCCCCTAAGGGGCCGCCCAATAGTTTCAGGAATTATTCTCTAACACAAAATAGTGGGATATATCTAGACCAAGTGATGAGAGAGTTCGTCCTTTCTCTTGCATCAAATACAAGGGATACAATAGATTTCTTGAATAAGGTGGAGTCCTTGGTCATTGACCCTTTGATTTTACTCGCTAATATAGACGTTGAATCTTTATATAGTAGTATCCCACATGACAAGGGACTCATGGCGACTGCTTACTATCTTAGCACTAGGGGGACACACTTTAAGAACCATAATCAGTTCATTCTGTATCTATTTGAGTTTATTCTTAAACATAATTTTTTCTTGTTCAGGGGGCGGTTCTACCACCAGCTCAGAAGGACAGCAATGGGGTGCTCCTGTGCCCCCACTTATGCCAACCTCTTCCTGGGCTGGTGGGAGGTCAACATCGTTTTTCCTGGGCACACAACATGGTGGCAGGAGAAAATCGCCTTCTGGACAAGATATATTGACTATGTCTTTGTGTTGTGGAATGGGCAAAGATAAGTTTACTAGATTTGTTGATTTCTTAAATATCAATTAAATAGGCCTCAGATTCATTTATGAGATTCAGACAGAATTTATCATTTTTTTGGACGTTAAAGTCTATAAGCAAGGGGAGAGACTTACCACGAATGTCTTTAGAAAATCCACGGCCACTAATGCGATCCTGTGATGGGAGAGCTACCATCTGCCTTCATTGAAGAGAGGCATCCCGAGAGGGCAGTAGCTGCGGTTGCGCAGAAACTGCTCTTCTTTAGAGGACTTCCATCTTGAATCTAGAAAACTTTATTAGACTGCTAGACAGAGAATACCCCAAGGCCACACTGAGAAAGGCATTTCAGCATGCCCTAGGTACTAATACAGAGACCTTGCTCACTCAAAAACAAAAAGTAACAAGTGGACAGGAGCAGACCCGTCTCATCTCTACTTACGATACTGACAATAACGAGGTGATAGAAATTCTAGAAAGATACTGGCCCATCCTCCATATGGATCGAGATGTAGACAATAACATCATGTCTTACCCAAGCATTACGTATCACAGAGGGAGAAGTCTCGGAGATAGGCTGGTACGGAGCCATTATGTAACCCTGGTGTCACCTGGTACCTGGCTAGACCGTAGACCCTTTGGGGGGGGTTAAGGTGTGGTGGATGTAAGGCTTGCTCATCTATCTCTGCATCCAAAACGGTTACTGTCACGGATGGTGTACAGGAAACAAGACAATGCAATATAATCAATGACTCACTGGATCCACAACTAAGGAACAAAAGGGAGAGCCCTGCATGGACCTGACAGACTCTCCCTGACTGCTCAGCCTATGCGAACACCCCAAAGGTGAATGGTCGCATATCCACGTACCTCGACTATCTAACACCTGAAGACCCTACAATAGTGAGGGGACACGACCACCGGCTCCCTACACAGACACGGAGGGAGACAGGGTCACTTGGATCCAGCAAACAGAAAATCACAAATACATATACAGCACTTATCTTGCGACTGGGAACTGGGAACAGCATGCACACACACTCCAGGAAGTTGTATAAGCCGCACACTACTGCATTATGGGGAGGAATTTAAAGGGAAGCAATCAGTCCAACTGCATGACAGCTGAGATAGGCTAACGAGGTGAGGAACTGAAACCAAAACAAGGAAAACTCAAGGAGGAGGTTCTGAACGGTTTCTGTCAGAGCTTCTCAGCTGTCTGGTTGTGACAGTTACGTGCTCAGCGACTGGTAGGATCTTCACTATACACTATTTTATTAACTGCAGAAGGAAAGGGGTGATTTACATTTGCCAGTGTCCCTGCCTCAGAGATTACATTGGGAAGACCTTTAGGGAACTAAGAAAAATAATCTGTGAACACCTTATTGATATAGTGAAGAAAAATATCACACCAGTCACAAGCCACGTCAATGAACACCATGAAGGGGACGCTAAAGTTCTCAAATTTTCTGCCTCGGAATTGGTCCCCATGTTCCCCAGGAAGGGAGACTGGAATAAAAAAATCCTTCAGAAGGAGGCAGAATTGATATATAGGTGTAGGTCCCAATCTTCTACGGGCCTAAATGAAAGATTATTCTTCACTTGCATTATTGTTATCCCAAATTGCTAAATAAAGCAGTATGTCCCCTCTATTTCATGGTGTTCATTCATGTGGCTTGTACTCCTAATTAACCGTTTTGTTTGGGGACCGCTATTTTCCCATTTTCTCTCTTTTTGTGAAGTCTCTCCTGCCTCTGTTGGTCTTTTACAGTTTCAACTGGTCATGAGTGCGGGAAGCACTGAAATTGAATGCATAGGGTGACGTCATCTGGGTCACCTTTGCAGTATAGTTTCTTACCCTGGACCTATATAAGGAGGTGCCTGAGTGTTAAGGTTTCTGTTTTTATTATTGCAATATATTTCTCTCACCCCTTCCCTAGTTGCTAGGCATGCAGGGGGTTAACTCTGGCTGCACGGCGGCTTCCTAGGGTGGGACAGTTCCTGCCTACCTGCCGGTGTATATTATTGTGGGCCGGTATGTTAGTGCTGCGCAAAACCGAAAGTGACGCGTACGCTCCAACACACCGGAAGTGGTGTTGCGGCATCCGTTCCACCAACCGGAAAGGTCCGTGGAGCGCACATATTTAAGATTGTAATCCCCCCTGCCGTGTCACTGCCATATCGAGCACCTGGGAGGAGGCAGTCCTGTTCAGAATGGGGATCTCTTACTAGACTTTGCTGTCTAAGGTGAAGACAGATAAGTCACAGGGGCCTGATGAGATACACCCAAAATTATTAAAAGAGCTTAGTGGTGAGCTGGCAAAACCGTACAGATTTATTTAACCAATCATTAGTAACAGGAGTCGTCCCGGAAGATTGGAAATTGGCAAATGTCGTGCCCATTCACAAGAAAGGTAGTAGGGAGGAATCGAGCAACTATAGACCAGTGAGTCTGACATCAATAGTAGGCAAATTAATGGAAACCCTATTAAAGGATAGGATTGTGGAACATCTAAAATCCCATGGATTGCAAGATGAAAAACAACATGGGTTTACTTCAGGGAGATCATGTCAAACAAATCTTATAGATTTTTTTGACTGGGTGAATAAAATAATAGACGGTGGAGGTGCAGTAGACATCAAATATCTAGATTTTAGTAAGGCTTTTGACACTGTCCCACATAGAAGACTTATCAATAAACTGCAGTCATTGAGCATGGACTCCCATATTGTTGAGTGGATTAGGCAGTGGCTGAGTGACAGACAACAGAGGGTTGTAGTCAATGGAGAACATTCAAAACAAGGTAATGTTACCAGTGGGGTTCCACAGGGATCTGTACTGGGACCGATTTTGTTTAATATCTTCATAAGTGATATTGCAAAAGGCCTCGCTGGTAAGGTTTGTCTTTTTGCTGATGACACAAAGATATGTAACAGGGTTGATGTTCCTGGAGAGAAACGCCAAATGGAAAAGGATTTAGGAAAACTAGAAGAATGGTCAGAACTCTGGAAACTGAAATTTAATGTGGATAAGTGCAAGATAATGCACCTGGGGCGTAAAAACCCAAGGGCAGAATATAGAATATTTGACACAGTCCTGACCTCAGTATCTGAGGAAAGGGATTTAGGAGTAATTATTTCAGAAGACTTAAAGGTGGGAAGACAATGTAATAGAGCAGCACGAAATGCCAGCAGAATGCTTGGATGTATAGGGAGAGGTATAAGCAGTAGAAAGAGTGAAGTGCTTATGCCGCTGTACAGAACACTGGTGAGACCTCACTTGGAGTATTGTGCGCAGTACTGGAGGCCATATCTCCAGAAGGATATAGATACTCTAGAGAGAGTTCAGAGAAGAGCTACTAAACTAGTACATGGATTGCAGGATAAAACTTACCAGGAAAGGTTAAAGGACCTTAATATGTATAGCTTGGAAGAAAGAAGAGACAGAGGGGATATGATAGAAACTTTTAAATACATAAAGGGAATCAACTCGGTAAAGGAAGAGAGCATATTTAAAAGAAGAAAAACTACCACAAGAGGACACAGTTTTAAATTAGAGGGGCAAAGGTTTAAAAGTAATATAAGGAAGTATTACTTTACTGAGAGAGTAGTGGATGCATGGAATAGCCTTCCTGCAGAAGTGGTAGCTGCAAATACAGTGAAGGGGTTTAAGCATGCATGGGATAGGCATAAGGCCATCCTTCATATAAGATAGGGCCGGGGGCTATCCATAGTATTCAGTATATTGGGCAGACTAGATGGGCCAAATGGTTCTTATCTGCCGACACATTCTATGTTTCTATGTTTCTAGTAAGTTATTGCCTCTTTATTAAGTATCCTCTCATATTTAAGCTAGTATTGTATCTTCTCTGAGAGGGTTTTATTCATTTGTGGTTTACCTCTATCTTTGGTTACAGGTAGCATCTCCTCTATCCAGCAGGAACTAGTGATGTACCCATATTCCCCTTCACAAGGTCTGTCTATTATTTTGTGATGTTTATAATATCATCCAGGACAACAATTTATTTACAAAAATGGAATGCATTTTACAGTTACTACTTATAAGGAAACATCATTTTTTATTAATGTCCGTATTTTTCTAATTATCATTTGTATTATGCCCGCCAGGGCGAAACGCGTTGGGATATATGTGTTACGGGGTATTTGTTACAAACTTCATACGCCAACTCTCATCCTTGTTGGGGCATTATCATTTCTAACTTAGATTTTTTTATCTCCCCTTTCTTAGGGCTATTTAGGGCAAGTAGGGGAAGTACGAGGACAGGGAAACCCCAGCATTAGGGGTGGTCCCTGGGCTGAGGTTAGATGAGGATCTGACTAGGGTAAGATTCCCATGATAGTGAGATATCAGCTTCTTTACCTAAATATCTGGTCAATGATCCTCTTTCCTTCCGTTGTTGTAGTATATCCACATTCGTTAGTCACATCTGTGGTGGACGCTATATGTGCAGTAATAGGTGGGCTGCATTTGTTCGCCAATGTTTTTGTTATCTGTCACCGATACTGGGGCATATATTTTTTTAGCTTGATCAATAATAAAAGTTATATTTTAAGGGTCCTATCTCCTTTAGGTTTAATGCACATTGATCAAAAGGACTTGTTTATTAGCTCATAATATTGTTTGGAAAGTGCCATTGTGCTGTCTTCCATGCCATCGGGTCCCCGTCACAGCAGTGCGGGGAGCCGATGGCCACTTCCACCCTGCACGGACATTGCACGTGCCACAAAGACACAAATAAAATTTCTGTGTGATCCCAGGAATATAAAATGAGCAGCAGTCCCAAAATTCGGAGTAAGTCACTTCTCCAGTAAAATCAAAAGAGTACATACATGTGGGTCCGCGCTAAACTGGAATGGGGAGTTTTTTCACAAACAGGCAGTCTTGACGGAGATTTCGCAGCTTCACAGATGCATCCCCGGTATATGGTCTCGATATCAACCATCAAAGCGACTTCCTTCAAGAGGAACAGATCATAGTGCAATACTCGAATCTTCTTTAAAAGGTATAATTTATTGTACTTACAATATGACAACTTGCATATAGCGTGTAAACTTGCCCGACCTGGGTTTCGCCTTTACTTCATCTGGGGCATCACAATCAAATCCACCCGAACTCTGATTTAAATAATCCCTGATCACATGAGTTTAGGATAACATGTCATTTCCGGTTTTCCCGAATACAAATTAATAAAATCACAAAATGTTCTTATATATAAAAATTTTATTAAAATAAAAAAGCCCACGGCATATATTCAAAACTTACAGCGATAAATGTAGAAATCTACACTAGCACAAACCACACTGGCATCGCATAGCATATATACATGCACTAAAGCGACAACATGATCGTGAATCCGCAAGTTAGTACCCTGTACTCAGTGTGTATACAGATATTCTGGTTTGGGCGGTGGGCAGTACAATGCCTTGCCCTGTGTGAATATTCTAATATATGTATATAAAGGATATGAAAATCTAAAACTTTTGCAGCTACCTTAAAACATCCAATATAACCCCTTTACCTTATACTAGGGCTGCACGATATGGGAATTTTGTGCGATTGCGATTAGGGCCCTAAAAATTGCGATAACGATATGCGATGCAATATTTTAAGGGAATTGTGCTAGAGGTCTATTTGCTTGGATTTTCCCATATGAGGACGCTGTGTTTTCCCTGTGGAGGACGCTGTGTTGTGGGGGATCTGTGGAGGACGCTGTGTTGTGGGGGATCTGTGGAGGACGCTGTGTTGTGGGGGATCTGTGGAGGACGCTGTGTTGTGGGGGATCTGTGGATGACGCTGTGTTGTGGGGGATCTGTGGAGGACGCTGTTATGGGGTGGATCTGTGGAGGACGCTGTTATGGGGTGGATCTGTGGAGGACGCTGTTATGGGGTGGATCTGTGGAGGACGCTGTTATGGGGTGGATCTGTGGAGGACGCTGTTATAGGGTGGATCTGTGGAGGACGCTGTTATGGGGTGGATCTGTGGAGGACGCTGTTATGGGGTGGATCTGTGGAGGACGCTGTTATGGGGTGGATCTGTGGAGGACGCTGTTATGGGGTGGATCTGTGGAGGATACTGTTATGGGGTGGATCTGTGGAGGACACTGTTATGGGGTGGATCTGTGGAGGACACTGTTATGGGGTGGATCTGTGGAGGACACTGTTATGGGGTGGATCTGTGGAGGACACTGTTATGGGGTGGATCTGTGGAGGACGCCGTTATGGGGTGGATCTGTGGAGGACGCTGTTATGGGGTGGATCTGTGGAGGACGCTGTTATAGGGGATGTGTGCTATGACACATAGGGCCATGAGGGGGGGGGCAGCATAAGACATATAGCATCTTGTGCTGGTCCCCCTCATGGCCCTATGTGTCCCCTCATGTGTCCTAAACTGCGCACATAACTGGCTTTGTGTGTAAAGTATTTTACTAGTGTGTAAAACAAGCTCTCTCCTATTGATAACAGGTCCAGCCTCTGTACTCACTGTCACTATGAATGCACTACAGCGAGAGGCAGCGAGCTGGCCGGCCGGCGCGTGACTGACGTCACTTAGTAACGCTCCTCCCACTTCAGGAAGCAGGAGCGTTACTAAGTGACGTCAGTCACGCGACGGCCGGCCCGCTCGCTGCCGTTCGCTGCAGTGCATTCATCGTGAAAGTGAGTACAGAGGCTGGACCTGTTATCAATAGGAGAGAGATTGTTTCACACACTAGTAAAAAAAATACTTTACACACAAAGCCAGTTATGTGCGCGGGGCCCCTTCATATATAATCGCGGCATTTTCGGGTCGGCCAAATCGCCATATCGCATTTGCCGATTATCGCGATTCGATTATTTTTTAGATTTATCGTGCAGCCCTACCTTATACCATCTATTACGTGCCACAGTCAGCGCTGACCGCGGTTGTGCAGGGGTTAATGCGCTGGAATCGGTGATTTCACCGATGCCCGCGCATGCAGCAGGGGTCCGGCTATCAGTGACTGCCGGACCCCTACCGCTGATCGGGCGGGCGCAGCTTCTGCACCCGCCCGATCACCAGGACGTACATGTACTTCTCTGGCCTTAAGTCACGGCCAGAGATGACGTACATGTACGTCATGGGTCCTTAAGGGGTTAAAGGTGTTGTCCGACACATGGTACCCTCGCCAATTAGCTGTTTGAAGAGGAGGCGGTGCTCTATGAGAGTGCTGCTTCCTCTTTATTACAATGCGCATCATCTCGGAAGTGCAGTGTAATGAAAAAATACTTGCTCCATTCACTTGAATGGAGCAAGTACCTGTAATTATAATATGCCAAGACAACGCGTAGTGCAATTGCCAGGAAGGGGCACTCGAATGGAGTGAAGCCTCCTTTTCAAATAGCTGACCAGATATTGATGACCTATCCTGGCGATAGGTCATCAATATATATGGCAGGACAATCCCTTTAATACCACCCCCTCACCCCACCCCGTGCAAAACTTAAATGAATAAATATAAACGAACCTGCTCATCTTCTCCTGTGCTATAACACGCTGCCTGCAGATTGCATTACATTTCATAGTGACAATCGGATCTGTCAGCCTAATCAACCCTATTAAACCAGGCATACTGCATATTAGTGTTGATCATCTTGAGTTAAACGATCCCTCAGTATTTAAAATCATGTAGAGGACTCCATGTAGAGAAAATTATTGCAAAGGCTAATGAGTTGTTCAGAGTGCCGACTGGCAGGTCTATAACCCCTAAGAGCACTGCTCCACTACAGTCATTTGCCCTTAGCTACTTGCTTCATCACAAAAAGTTTCTCACTTTATATCACACGTACCCCCCTTATTAGCGCCATTAAATAAATCATCTCCAGTCAAGTATGAAAACAGAGTCTCTGAAGTATGCTGACCCCTAGCTTGGCATGTCATAGGGTCTTTCATATAGTGGGGCACTAGCAACCAACATTCCTGGGGGGAGGTTGGGTTATTGCAGGGATGCTCAGATTGTGACTAGACTTGCAACACCCCCAGGCAAACAAAACACAGGAAGTGCTAACTCTATTCCACTGCCTTGTACATTCAGATGGAACTGCAGGCAGCAAAATAAACACCTCAGAAGGGCATGCTTGACCTAATAGCCAGTCTGGTCAAGCCCCTGGTACTACTGGGAGACCTGCACTCTACTAGACGTGCTAAACTAATAAATGCCCACCACACTAGCAGGGCACTATAACATACATTTTCTCTACATGTTTCTGCATTCTAAATCCAATCTAAAAAAGCATTAAAAGTCTTTGGGCCAGATTTATCATTAGCTCAAGTCAGAATAATGGAGTGAAAAAGTCGCAAATTTTTGCGCAATCGCTTAAACTACGCAAAAATTTGCGACTTTTTTTGCCTCTGCACTATGTTGGCCAGTTTTCTGAAAGTGGGCGTGTTTTCTTATGTAAATGTATCTCTAGACAGATTTACTATTGCGACTATTTAAAAAGTCGCTAAAAAATGCGCAATTTCACTCCAGTAAGGACCATGCTTATCTTATGCGACTTTTTAATATAACATGCGACTTTTTCGTAAAGACGTGCATCTTTTGTAAAGCTGCTTACTGACGGATAAACTGCTACCGTCAAACCACATTTATTACAGTCTTAAAGGGCAGATCATAAATCTGACTTGGCTAAAACTGACTTTAGCCAGATGTGGAGTGAGCTGTCAGAGTAATGATAAATCTGGCCCTTAATATTTTCCATGCATAGTAGATATACATTTCCTGTAAATTCATTTTCTCATATATGTCATGAAATTGTTTTTGAACCATATGCCAGGTGGCTCACACCTGACAAGTATAATAATACATTAGGAATATTACCTTTCCTTGTGCACACATTGTTCCATCCAAAGGAGGACCTTTTTTGGTTTTACAAAAGTAAGGATTATCAGGGTGACTGCACCAGAGTTGTTTGCAGGGGTCAAATGTGCGAAACTATGGAAAAAGATGAAATGAGAATTTACTTTTTTTTCTCAACTATGAATCTAGATTTTACATTATACACCACCAGGAATATTGACACATAAGGGATAAGGCTATATTCACAATTAGCAGATCTGTTTGATACATCTGAATGGGTTTGTTTTAAGGGAGCAGTAGGGGGTCTGCGGGGGTACAGGGCCCCCGTTCTTGTGATCATGGGGGTCCCAGCAGTAGGACCCCCACTGATCTCATAGTTAACCCCTATCCTGTGGATAAGGGATAACTTTTACCTACCGGAATTCCCCTTTAAATACAGATGATATGCAAAATCAGAAGAAAAAAATAATCACCAAAATCACTTATCACCACAAAGGCGTCAAAATATTCTGGTATTGGGTGACAATAAAGGAACTGCCCCCAACTCAAAAGTTTTGTTGTAGTCCAGGTTTTTATTAATTTTTCTTCCCCTTCCCCAGAATTGGTACATCTGGAGAAATCTATACTCATATGTTCCCTGATGCTGTGTTCCAGTCGCCTGGCTCTCTTCACTAGACTTCTGGTCCCTGTCTGTCAACTTCTGCGCAGAAGAAGCCTTGTGCAGCAGTATGGCCAATAACATGCATCAGCAATGAGGAGTCCCAGAGCGGATACTGCTGGATAATGGACTGATGTGTATACTGTATATTGCTAGAGAATGGACCAGTGTATATACTGTATACTCCTGGAGAATGGATATGTATATACTGTATATTGCTGGAGAATGGATATGTATATACTGTATATTGCTAGAAAATGGATTGTGTATATACTGTATACTGCTAAGAGAATGGACCAGTGTATATACTGTATACTGCTGGAGAATTGATATGTATATACTGTTTATTGGTAGAGAATAGACTGTGTATATACTGTATATTGGTAGAGAATGGACCAGTGTATATACTGTATACTGCTAAGAGAATGGACGAGTATATATACTGTATACTGCTGGAGAATGGATATGTATATACTGTATACTCCTGGAGAATGGATATGTATATACTGTATACTCCTGGAGAATGGATATGTATATACTGTATACTGCTGGAGAAAGGATATGTGCATATTGCTGGAGAATGGATATGTGTATATTGCTAGAGAATGGATTGTGTATATACTGTATATTGCTGGAGAATGGATATGTACATACTGCATATTGCTGGAGAATGGATATGTACATACTGCATATTGCTGGAGAATGGATATGTATATACTGCATATTAATGGAGAATGGATATGTATATACTGCATATTGATGGAGAATGGATATGTACATACTGCATATTGCTGGAGAATGGATATGTATATACTGCATATTAATGGAGAATGGATATGTATATACTGCATATTGCTGGAGAATGGATATGTACATACTGCATATTGCTGGAGAATGGATATGTACATACTGCATATTGCTGGAGAATGGATATGTATATACTGCATATTAATGGAGAATGGATATGTATATACTGCATATTGATGGAAAATGGATATGTATATACTGTATATTGATGGAGAATGGATATGTATATACTGTATATTGCTAGAGAATGGACTGTGTATATACTGTATACTGCTAAGAGAATGGACCAGTGTATATACTGTATATAGCTGGAGAATGGATATGTATATACCAGGGGCGTTGCTAGGGTCTGAAAACATCCGGGGCACAAGCCCACTGTATCACGCTCCCGTGAAGCCATGCCCCCACCCCATGAAGCCACACCCCCATCGCCTGGGGGGTCCTTCACAGTAGTTATTAACCCCTTTCAGCAGTCCTGCCTTCACAGTAGTTATTAACCCCTTTCAGCAGTCCCCCCTTCAGTGAATGGGGGACTGCTGAAAGGGGTTAATAACTACTGTGAAGGGCCTAGTCGTCTGGGCAACCCGACAGATCATCCCCTCAGTAATCCGTATCCTGCAGTAACTGAACTTAAATCAGAGCTCATCTCATTACTATCTTGACTTACATACCCAGCTCCAGTAACAGGCAGTGCGGGCGGCACTCACTCACTGACTGACGTCGCGCGCGTGCGCTGCCTAGTGGGAGAAGCAGGCGCGTGACCTCAGTGAGCAAGCGCCGCCCGCACTGCATGTTTCCGGAGCTGAGTGTGTAAGATAGTAATGAGATCATGAACGCTGTTTAAAGTTCAGTTACTGCAGGATACGGATTAGGATGGCGGGGCTGCGCAGCGCAGGAGAGTCAGAGCAGCCGGCCCTGCCAGCATAACATTCGGGGCACTGGTCAAAACATCTGGGGCTCAAGCCCCGAATGTTTAGACCTAACAACGCCCTTGGTATATACTGTATATTGCTGAGGAATGGATATGTATATACTGTATATTGCTGGAGAAAGGATATGTACAGTACAGACCAAAAGTTTGGACACACCTTCTCATTCAAAGAGTTTTCTTTATTTTCATGACTATGAAAATTGCAGATTCACACTAAAGGCATCAAAACTTTGAATTAACACATGTGGAATTATATACATAACAAACAAGTGTGAAACAACTGAAAATATGTCATATTCTAGGTTCTTCAAAGTAGCCACCTTTTGCTTTGATTACTGCTTTACACACTCTTGGCATTCTCTTGATGAGCTTCAAGAGGTAGTCCCCTGAAATGTTTTTCACTTCACAGGTGTGCCCTGTCAGGTTTAATAAGTGGGATTTCTTGCCTTATAAATGGGGTTGGGACCATCAGTGGCGTTGAGGAGAAGTCAGGTGGATACACAGCTGATAGTCCTACTGAATAGACTGTTAGAATTTGTATTATGGCAAGAAAAAAGCAGCTAAGAAAAACGAGTGGCCATCATTACTTTAAGAAATGAAGGTCAGTCAGTCAGCCGAAAAATTGGGAAAACTTTGAAAGTAAGGGCTATTTGACCATGAAGGAGAGTGATGGGGTGCTGCGCCAGATGACCTGGCCTCCACAGTCACCGGACCTGAACCCAATCGAGATGGTTTGGGGTGAGCTGGACCGCAGAGTGAAGGCAAAAGGGCCAACAAGTGCTAAGCATCTCTGGGAACTCCTTCAAGACTGTTGGAAGACCATTTCAGGGGACTACCTCTTGAAGCTCATCAAGAGAATGCCAAGAGTGTGCAAAGCAGTAATCAAAGCAAAAGGTGGCTACTTTGAAGAACCTAGAATATGACATATTTTCAGTTGTTTCACACTTGTTTGTTATGTATATAATTCCACATGTGTTAATTCATAATTTTGATGCCTTTATAGTCATGAAAATAAAGAAAACTCTTTGAATGAGAAGGTGTGTCCAAACTTTTGGTCTGTACTGTATATACTGTATACAACTGGAGAAGGGATATGTATATACTACTGTATACTGCTGGAGAATGGATACGGTGTACCCGATTAGCTGCAACTCTTGCAAATTGCAGTATGTAGGTTGCACCACTTAAAACGAGGATATGAAAACATCTATGTGATGTAAATAATGAAAACACAGTATCCAGGCGATTTGTCTTTTTTGCCTTTTGTGGCATTGAAAGGGTGCTCAGACCACAGAGGGGTGGAGATCACAGAAGAAAATTACTGGCAAGGGAAACCTATTGGATTTTTATGCTGGAGACTAGAGTTCCAGCAGAATTAAAGAAAAGACAGGACGTCATTTATCAGTATTGACACCTTGAAGGTTAATGATTGCCAGTAGGTTTCATTCTTGTTTTGTTGTATTGTTTTCCATATATCGAGAAACATATGTTATTGATGTATGAGTGATCATATATCTGTGAGTTTTTTATGTTGACTCCCACTTCAGGTGTTCACTAATTTTGAGGAAATGTGATAGTCCCTGAGTGGCTGTTTCATCCCCCATCTGACTAATGATGGGTTAATTTCTGACTGGTCGGTCCATTTTTAAACATGTAATTTAATTGTGATTGTGTGTGATTTTTTTATTTTATCCTTTTGACAAAGGGCTAGTGCTGCCCAAAATGCGTCAAGAAAAGAAAGTTCTTATTGAATAAGTATTTTTTTTAATAAAGTCTCTTGAAGGGGTATATGTAACTCCATTTTCTCTGCTTTAACAATGTGTATTGTGATAATATCTTGGTCAATGCACTGTTTCAAGTTCCCCCTCTGTGGAATTTGAGAAACTTCCTCTCCTTGGACAGTTTCTAGAGACCCTTAAATTCCTTAGTTAAAACAGCCACACCTTATAAGGTCATCCCAGCTTAATGCATACTAAGCATATATGTGTCTACACCTGATTGGTTAATGATGTTACTATGTAAATTATATTCTCTGCTTCTTTAAAAGGCTGAACTAAGGGGCAATAAAATTAGAGTGAATTTGAACAAGACACGTGTTTGGTGATAAATCTGATTCATTCTCCTGGTGCCAGAAAAGACTTAATTCAAGCTGACCACCGAAAATCTGGTAACAGGGATGCCATAAGCAAGGGTCTAAATTACCTAACAGCTTTGGGGGGTCGTGTTCGGGATCGAGAGGGTCATCCTCCGTCTGGTGCGAGGGCACTGGCCACGTCTCGACCCAAGTAAGTTAAACCATCTATTTTAAGATTTCGGTAGGTTGCTGTGTCAGGGACACAGGAAGATAAGGCTCAGGGAGCCAAAGGTGATTAAAAGGGACTCCGGGAGTCCATATCACCGCAGATAGATATAAAGTGCACTAAGAAATACTGTTCAGGGAACAGAAGGTTATAAGGATTAACTCTTATATATATATATATATATATATAGTATAAGTATTTTAGAAGTGATAAGATTATCTGTTTGTGTGAGATACTGACCGGGTGGTAAGTGTACGGTCACATCCCACTGTTATTGTCAAATTTATGTATTTTGGGTTAAACTACTGTTAATGTGTAAAATTATTTGTGTTGTGGAGGACTGCAAGACGCCCCACTTTTTCGGCTAGGATTAAAATCTGCTGACCCGGAAAACGTGAATGCAAGTGGCGGTCCAAAACAACAATAGTTGATAGGGGTCCAAAGAGTATAGAGAGACATTAAGATACGAATCAGCTGATCAGTTGACAGGATTTTTGTCGGAACCTTTACGGTTCAGTACAGCCAGTCCTGACAGCGATTGTCCCACTTATTCTTTGAACTATAAATACTAACATGGGAGGACAAGGGTCTAAAACGAAATACCCCAAACCTGAGACGGAAGAAACATGCAAAGTTTATGTTGCACGGTGTAGCCCCGGACAGCAGGTCGTCTGGCTGGCAACAGGGATGAAAATCTGTAAGAATCTGTGAAGCTAGAGCTTACAGACTGTGTACGTCAGAACTCCTGTGATGTTGAGGGGGGGTTCTAATGAGTGAGAAAACAGAGCAGTTTCAGGAAGTTAATTGATGGCACTAGCAAGAAAAAAAGTGCCCCAGTGTCTGCAATCAGAAAGGGCTTGTGTTAAATGTTCAGAAATGAACTGGTTAAGGTTTGTTACCCTAATGATATGTGTGTGTTTAAATAGGGAAGACCCATAGCCTGGTCAGTTAATGGATAAGTATTGTATCTAGTGTGAGAAAACACAGTATTGTCTTGTGCAGTATCTGTAAAAGTTTGAGGAATATTTGAGACGGTTGAACGTCCTGTGATGGATTGCTTCATTTCCCCTGCCTTAAACATTTCTAAGATAAGAGAAGAGCAGGAAAAGGGGGGAAGGAAACATGCAGAGTAAGTGATGTTATATGTGTAATAATCCAGCTTTTAACAAAAATTATTATATATGTGCAAACACTAACTAAGACCACCTGGCATATAAGATGATTTGGGTTTAACAAAATGACTGTATGATTATAACATGTATATTGTCTTCTTATAACAGTTGATTAATCACAGAGTGAAGACCAGAAGACATTGGAAAACACAGCACAACAGTGACATAGACCATTAGCAATTCTGGGTGTGGTGTGGCTATCTGTTTCCAGGAAAGTTGTGTTTGTCTGTGCTGCAGGTTTTGGAATGCAACAAAAAAAGCTGTGTGACTGGGTTGGAAGACAAATGATTCAGTGGAATGTGAATGGGTGTGGCTTTGAGTTGTAGTGGAGTTGAAAATGTGTGAAGACTGAGGGATGTTTTTAGCAGAACTGTGTATGCAATTCAGTTTTTATGTATGAGGGTGTGGTTATGAGCTGTTTGTGAAAATGAGTACATGAAAATGTGAATGCATATGGAGTACGATATTTGTTTTCATATAATATGCGCATTGAGAATTTTATTTTATTTTTTTTGGAAGTTTTTGGTTTTTATTGGTGCCAACAGCATTGATCGAGCTGTACATTTTTTTATTGAAGTCAATGAAAAGTTTTATGGGCCCTTTGTGTGTTCATGTCTGTATTGTCAGAGCTGTTTGTTTCAATGTTTGCAGTTACGTGTTACATGTTAAGTTGTTGTTGTGCTTAACATCAGAGCTCTGTTCTTATGGGCAGCTGGGACACTAATGATGGACAGGAGGACCACAGCGTCCGACTAAAAGGGGTGGACTTATATGACAGAGTAGGATTCATGGTAGATAGCAGTGCAACCTCAAGTGTGTTAAGTAAAGATTTGTTCATTAAGCTTGACTTGCAGGTATCAGCAAAGAATCAGGGCATAAGAGTACACTCAGGTCTCATTCCAATCTCTACACCAGTGCCACTGATTCTTGCAAACATACAGGACCACCCAGAACTTAACAACATTAACCCTGCATTATGGTCTTCAAATGAATATGACACAGGATTCATAGATTGCACACCTTACAAAACTACTGTGAAACCAGGTGTCATCTCAGTGTTCCAGAAACAATACCCGTTGTCAAAAGAGAAACTTGATGGACTTAGGCCAATGATAGAAGAATTCCTACAAAAGGGAATCCTGGAAGAGGTGATTTCACCCTACAGCACGCCCGTGAATCCAGTGACAAAGGCAGATGGTACTACCCGCTTTGTACAGGATTTAAGGGCCATCAACAACATCATTGTGCCTATAGCCCCTGTTGTACCTGATGTCACTCAATTATTATCTGCCATTCCAGCAAACGCTGTTTGGTTCAGTGTGATAGATCTGAAAAATGCATTCTTTTCTATCCCAGTTGATAAGATAACCAGACTACTTTTTGCTTTTTCCTTTGAGGGACGTCAACTGACCTGGTGCAGAATGCCCCAGGGATATGCTGATTCACCTGTAGTGTACAGCATAGTCCTCCAAGCCACGTTAGAACCATGGTATCCCCCCAAGGTTTTGTGCTGTTGCAATATGTCGATGTTTTGTTACTGTGTAGCATGTCAGCGGAGGCCAGCATTCAGGATGGTTTATCACTGTTATAATGGTTGTCAGGATGTGGTCACAAAGTGGCACTTAAGAAAATTCAATGGTGTAAAATGCAGGTTGAATACTTGGGCTTTGTCCTCACAAAAGGTGAAAGAAGAATCAGCACAGAAAGAGTCCAGTCTATTGCGGGTTTGGTCACCCCGCACACCAAGAGGGAAATGTTATCTTTCCTTGGTATGATAAACTACTGTAGACAATGGATTCCTGATTGCTCCTATTATGACAATGTTTTGAGGCAAGCCACTCTGGACGAAAATCCAGATTTGATTAAATGGTCTTCTGAAATGTACAATGCATTTGATTATCTGAAATGTTCACTCATGTCGAGTCCAGGGCTGGGCCTCCCTGACTATAATATGCCCTTCCACATGTTTGCACGCCAAAATTGTAAAACCATGGCGGGGGTACTGACACAAGAACACGGAGGCAAGTTGCGTCCTTGTGCGTTTTTCTCAAAGGTAATGCCCACCTCTGTTCAGGGAATGCCGGCATGTCTGTGTTCTCTTGCAGCCTGTGCTATGATGGTAGAGTTGGCAACTCCTTTCACAATGTGACATTACACCATTTTGCACACCACTCATGATGTTGTAGGCCTACTCAAGGGCATCCACACTCAACACAGCAGGCAGCTGAGCTCATTGCACTCACTAGAGCATGTATTCTACATGCTGACAGACCTGTCACCGTCTATACTGAGAGTAAGTACGCATATGGGGTAGTGTGGGACCAATGCGCTGGCAGATAAGGTGGCGAAACAAGTGGCCAAATGCAACCCCACAGGCCCGTGTAACCATTGGGAGATGCCATGTCTGGCACCTCCAACCCCTGAGATGTTGCAAATGCTTACTGATTTTCAATGGTATGCCACTGAACAGGAACAGCAAGACTGGTGTTATTCAGTATTGCAGAAAAATCCTACGACAGGATTAATCTGAAAAGAGGGGTAGCCATGCATTCCCCAACACAGTGCTTCCATCTTAATAGCACATTTCCACGGAGTAGGACATAACAGCATTGATATACTCATGGGGAGGCCTTTCCCCACCCCCTGGTCCCAATGATAGTGCAGGGAGGAGACCTTGATTTAATAAGGGAAGACTATGTCACTAAATTGATACAGGTACTTAACAAAACTGAGGAAAAAGTTGCTTGTAAGTCTCCCTCTCTTCCACAGGAACCCACCCACCCATACAGGGTGGGGGATGAGGTGGTGGTCAAAACACTGAAGAAAGGAAGAGCTCAAGGTGATTTTGTATATGGCCCACCTACTACCGTGGTTGCAGCAACCAGAACAGCTGTGCTGACTGAACAATCTCCAATTTGGATCAACACCACCCGAGTGAAGCTTGTGAGAGAAAGAGAGGAGGCAGGAACGGAGGTAGAAAGCCTTGGCCTTGAAGAAGGACAAGAGGTACTAACGGGGGCAGACAGTCCTGACCTCCAACGAGGCCCAGAGGTACTAACGGAGGCAGACAGCCTTGACCTCAAAGAAGATACAGAAGGGGTACTAACGGAGGCAGACAGCCTTGACCCCCAACGAGATGACGCAGTCGGGAAATTCCTTGAGATGGCTGAGATGCAGTGCCTTGATAATTGCAATTTTGTGTCTCCTACTCACTGTCCCACGGCTGTGGAACAGACAGACATACCTGAAAACGGAATGAAGGGGGGAAGACAATCTGTGGAAGACGAAGGAGAACTTATAGCTGTACCTGGCCAAAACTCTGAACTTAACGGATTTCTGTCTCCGAACCACTTTATCCGCATCTAACATTTTGGAGACATGTCTGGTAGCAGTTCCCACCCCAGTAGATGTATGGACGGGGCTCCTACATTCCCAATGGAATTACACTGATTTGCAGGATCATGATGTTAAATATGGACATGTAAATCCTTATCATGCTTGTTATAACTGTTCTACATATGAGACTTTGCAAAGTAACATGATAAGAATAATTACAGGACTTGTTACAGCAGCAGAAATATGTTACAAGTTCTCCTGCGATGAGAAACTATTGCCTCCCTGCATACAAGCAAAAATACAGAACAAGACTAAGCCAAATATTTGCAACAGGAATATAAGTAGCTGTAAAAAGATAGTATCAGGAAAGAATATGCAATGTAACATTACAAAAATAGTACCATCCCTAGACAAACATGTACCTCTACCAACAGGATGGGTATTGGCCTGTGGAAATACTAGTTACACATACATACCGGCCAATATTACAGAGGGACCCTGTACAATAGCTAGGTTAACATTAACAATGATAGCACTAGTCCCAGCAATGTAAACGCGACACACGAGAGACACTTCCCTACAGCTACCAGAAAATTGTGACTATAATGTGAATCTCCTCTCTAGATCAGAATACATGAGTTTAGGGATATCTATGATACGGGTACCAGGGTTGGCCATATATAACCACAGGACAATATCAAAACTTGCCTGTTTTATGGTAAAACAGATAAATGTCACTAGTGCAATTCTGCAAGATATACTGCTGGATATACAATCATATAAAAAGGCTATCTTGCAGAATAGGGCAACTATTGACTATTTATTGCTTCAACATGGTATAGGATGCTCAGCGTTCACAGGGATGTGTTGTTTCAATTTATCAGATCACTCCAGTGGAATAAAATATAAAATAGGCCACCTAGAAGAGATTATTAAACACATAAAACAAGATGTTGACCAAGGATGGTGGGACTGGCTTTTTGGCTGGATACCTGACTTTGGTCAAATAAGGTATGTTTTAGGAGTGGCACTCGCCGTGGTCGCTGCAATAGTGTGTCTCTGCTGTTGTCTACAGTGTGTGCCCTCCCTTCTTGCCATATGTCAAAAAGTGGCCGAAAGAGGGGTACACTCAACATTCCTCTATACTCCGGTAGAGGTAGAAGAGGTGAACCCAACCTCAACAAAGCCTGAGGATTATACTCCTGAAGGGTATATGGAATATCTAAAGGCTTACAAGCAAACTAAGGGAGAAAAGAGAAAGAACCATATAGTATAAGATATATAAGGTTCTAAGAGGGGATTGAAGGGGCATATGTAACTCCATTTTCTCTGCTTTAACAATGTGTATTGTGATAATATCTTGGTCAATGCACTGTTTCAAGTTCCCCCTCTGTGGAATTTGAGAAACTTCCTCTTCTTGGACAGTTTCTAGAGACCCTTAAATTCCTTAGTTAAAACAGCCACACCTTATAAGGTCATCCCGGCTTAATGCATACTAAGCATATATGTGTCTACACCTGATTGGTTAATGATGTTACTATGTAAATTATATTCTCTGCTTCTTTAAAAGGCTGAACTAAGGGACAATAAAATTAGAGTGAATTTGAACAAGACACGTGTTTGGTGTTAAATCTGATTCATTCTCCTGGTGCCAGAAAAGACTTAATTCAAGCTGACCACCGAAAATCTGGTATCAGGGATGCCATAAGCAAGGGTCTAAATTGCCTAACATCTCTAGTTTGTGGAACGGCAGTGCTGGATCTTGTATATCTAAGCCTGTGATGTTATACTGTCTTGTCATGTGCGATACTGTCTATTGGACCATCTAAGTCACTCACACATGACAATGTCTGCTCAGCTGTGTATCTATACCTCTCATGTATAATACTGTTCACTGGGCTATGCAACTAAGTCCCTCAAGCATGATATTGTTCACTGGGCTGTGTATCTAAGCTTCTCATGTCTGATACGGTCCACTAAGCTGTGTATCTAAACCTCTCATGCATGATATTGTTCACTGTGCTGTGTATCTATACCTCTCATGTATAATACTGTTCACTAAGCTGTGTATCTAAACCTCTCATGCATGATACTGTTCACTGTGCTGTGTATCTAAATCACTGAGATAATGGACAGAAAATGTATCTAACTGCCTGAGAATGGACTGGTGCATATACTGGATACTGCTAGAGAATGGACCAGTGTATATACTGTATATTGCTAGAGAATGGACTGGTGTATATACTGTATACTCCTGGATAATGGACTGATGTGTATACTGCATATTGCTAGAGAATGGACCAGTGTATATACTGTATGTTGCTAGAGAATGGTCTGTGTATATACTGTACAGTGATGGCCAGTTCACCGTGTTCGCCCACGAACACATGCGGGCTGCCATCTTAACTTACAAGTCCAGCGATGCACAGGTAAGTCCTTACCTGTGCCTGTGCGCGAGCCGATCTGAAAACAAGTGCGGTCACTGGGAACAGACAGTTCCGAGAACAGCCCAATGAAGGCCCCCGGCGGCTGTTCTCGGAACTGCCTGGTCCCGGTGACCGCATTTGTTTCAGACCGTCTCGCGCACAGGCACAGGTAAGGACTTACCTGTGCATCGCCGGACTTGTGAGTTAAGATGGCAGCCTGCATGTGTTCGCGGGCGAACTGGCCATCACTGATACTGTATACTGCTAAGAGAATGGACCAGTGTATATACTGTATACTGCTAAAGAATGGATATGTATATACTGTATACTGCTGGAGAATGGATATGTATATACCGTTTACTGCTGGAGAATGGACTGATGTGTATACAGAATAGTGCTAAAGAATTGACTAGTGTATATACTGTATACTGCTGGAGAATTGCTGTACGCCAAAACTTGCGACTTATTTAACTCTGCTTTCACCTCTTAAACCTAAAGTGGGTGAAGTTCAGTGGGAGTGGCTGCGGCTATGCACTGTCCATCACATTTATTATAATTTAGGCCAGAAACTAGTACAAATTATAATGCAAATCTCTGCCAGCTCATACGTAGCTGCCATTGCCTTGCATTTAGCTGCATGAGTGCTGAAAGAGACGACTAATTTATTGAGAGATGTACACCTCTTAACTTTCCCCATGGTGTTTTGTGGGGATTTTTGCAGTGTGGATAAGCATGCATGTGTATGGGGGACTTGTGAGGGACATCTGATGACCTAGGGAGCGTTTGTCCATCAGCTATCTAAATTTTAGGGACATCAATGGGAAGAGGCACTAAAGTGCCTAGGGCAGCATGAACTCTAAATATGGCCCGGCTTGGAGAAACATGACTGCTGAGGCCAGCCATTGGCTGCAGTGGCACACAAGACCCCATACATACAGAAGTTGACAGATGTGGACCAGAAGTCCAGTGAAAAGTGCAACTGAAACCAGGAAGAATTAGCAGGTACCATTGGCGGTACCTGGACAAAAACTTAAAATTAGAAAATTACTTAAATAGCCATTCTGAATACCGTTGAAGCCATCCTTCTATTTAGGTTGCCGACTGGTCTCCTTCAAGCAGGAGATGCAGAGGGAAAATATTGGATAAAAAGGTGTTTAACATAATGCAATCTAATCATTAGGTCATTTACTGACTACATTCCCTTTAATGCTGCTTCCTTGTGGTTTACACTACAGCTCTGTATGCTTAGATTCAGTGATGTCTATAATAAGAATGTCACATGTCCTGATATTATTAAAGGGGTTGTCCGGGTTCAGAGCTGAACCCGGACATCCCTCCATTTTCACCCCGGCAGCCCCCCTGACAGGAGCATTGGAGCAGTTCATGCTCCGATGCTCTCCTTTGCCCTGAGCTAAATTGCGCAGGGCAAAGGCATTTTTTGGAGATCCGGTGACGTAACGGGGCTCTCCATGGGGCTGCCAGGAACCCCCGTGACATCACCGGCACTGATGGGCGGGATTTAGCTCTGCCCTAGCCAGTAAAACGACTAGGGCAGAGCTAAAGCCCGCCCCTCAGAGCCGGTGATGTCACCAAACACACTGCCGGGCGGAAGTTTCCGCCTGGCAGTGTGTTATTGGAAACAAAAGAGCCTGTGCCCTTCGTGATTTAGCGCAGGGCAAGGGAGCACATCGGAGCATGAGATGCTCCGATGCTAGCCTCAGGGGGGCTGTCTGGGTGAAAATAAGGGTATGTCCGGGTTCAGCTCTGAACCCGGACAACCCCTTTAAGGAGCAAGCTTTTTAATAAAAAACAGAGAAATATTTATCTCAGTTTCATACAAAAACTAAAGGCAATTTAAGGTAAAGTTTCTTGACTATATAAAACAAAATTAAAATCTAATTTTAAAAGACAATACTTACAGCTGTACACATCATGTAACCAATACCAAAGTCAAAACGGCATTGTTCATTCATAGAATAATGAATTCCAGGCAGCTGAGGAAGTGAAGGCCAGTCATGTGCAAATGGATCATCACGCAGGCAATCATAAGAACTGTGAAAATATCACAATAAAAGGAGAATTATATAAAATTATTATTCACATTACTTTAAAGGGTTTCTTGTGGGACTTTCACAATGATGGCCAATCCTCAGACTTCTGAGAGCCCCACTATCAAGAACAATGAAGGGGCTATTTATTGACAGGCACAGCGCCTCATTTATACAGGTAGTTTTGACTCATATGGCAGCTTGGCACATTCTTTGTGTTAATCAGCAGACCAATCAAACACTGATCAATATTAAAGTCTTGGAGAACCCATTTAATTCCACAAAAAATTGTAAAAGATGAAAATACTTGAAACAAACTAAATATCTTTACATAATTCACATAATTAATGTTTCCGTACCTCTCATAGCTTACTTTATAGTTTTACTTTGCAATATACTTTCCATGGACATCCTAAAACTGTCCCAGATGGGAATAACCTTTTAAGTGTGAAACTGTAAGCAGAAAGTTTTACAAAATTCCTCCTACTGGTGGCTACAAGGTTATAATTTTCTTTTTGTACCATACAAGTAATAATTATGACAAATGTTTGTCATTTAACACCTCTCTTCATTCTTCAACACTGAATGTTATCACTGTACAAATAACTGCCTATCTACAGAGGCTGGAGATGAGGTGCATTTACATGCGCTGAGAAGAAGCTGATTGTTAGGAAAAAAGCATTGCTTCCAAACATCAGCTGCTTGTTAAGTGGAGGTGAAGCTCTGCATTTCCATGCAGTGATCACCTCCACAGTATGAAGATGAGCAATCACTACTGCTATCACTCGTTCACATACAAAACCATTGCTCCTGCGCAGCAGAGTGCTGTTTACACAAGATCTGCTGCCTGGGAACGATGCATGAGGTGTCCGCACCTCTGATCATTTCACCCGATGAATGAGCATGTCACTCATTCATCAGGTGATCTGCAGTGCTTTTAGATGGGTACATTATTGGGAACAAGCACTGGTAGAATGTTCGCTCCCAATAATATATATCGTATCTCGGCCGTGTAAATCCACCTTAACCTACCATGTAGAAGACTTTTGAGTGGCTAAGAACACATACAGGTGAAACTCGAAAAATTAGAATATCGTGCAAAGTTAATTTATTTCAGTAATTATATTATATATATATATATACATTTATATACTCAGTAACTTATTAATCAAAGGATCGATGGAGAGAGCCCTGAGAATAGATCAAGAAACAGCTTTACAACCAAAAATGATCAAATCAAGTCCCAATAGGGACCTTCAGTTCAATCTCAGGATAGGGAGGGTTCCTTTTGGGTGTCTTAAGTTTTATCCAATAGGAAATCCTCCCTGTGAAGTGAGTGAAGTTCACTATTTAAGTTATTCTAATTTGATTGATATAATTTCTGAATATCTGTCCAGGTATATCAGTTCATCCATTTCAATATACAGTCCCGATTAAAAGTTTAAGACCACTTGAAAAATGGCAAAAAATCATATTTTACATTGTTGGATCTTAACAAGGTTCCAAGTAGAGCTTCAACATGCAACAAGAAGAAATGAGAGTGCGACAAAAAAATTTTGAGCATTCAATTAATTGAAAATAACGATTAAACTGAAACAGGCTGTTTTTCAGCTGATCCAAATTTTATGACCACATGCCTTTAAAAGGCCAAATCTGCGCAAAGATGTGGATTCATTGTAATTTTCTGTCAGGTAGTCACACGTTGTGATGGCAAAGGCAAAAAAAACTCTCCCTTTTTGAACGTGGTCGGGTTGTTGAACTGCATAAGCAGGGTCTCTCACAGCGCGCCATCGCTACTGAGTCATTTGGAATTTCTTAAATAATCCTGAGGGTTATGGAACAAAAAAGTCAAGTGGAAGACCCAAAAAAATGTCATCAGCACTGAGCCGGAGGATCCAATTGGCTGTCCGTCAAGACACTGGACGATCCTCGACCCAAATTAAGGCCCTTACTGGTGCTGACTGCAGCCCCATAACCATCAGATGGCATTCTGAGACTGAAGGGCTTCAAAAACAAAAAACGTCTTCAAAGACCTCGTCTCCTTGAACGCCACAGAACTCCTCGTTTGGACTTTGCAAGAGAGCACCAAACATGGGACATTCAAAGGTGGAAGAAAGTTTTATTCTCTGATGAGAAAAAATGTAACCTTGATGGTCCTGATGGTTTCCAACGTTACTGGCATGACAAGCAGATCCCACCTGAGATGTTTTCTACGCGCCACAGTGGAGGGGGCACCATAATGGTCTGGGGTGCTTTTTCCTTCAGTGGAACAATGGAGCTTCAGGAAGTGCAGGGGTGTCAAACGGCCGCTGGCTATGTCCAGATGTTGCAGAAAGCATTCTTTATGACTGAGGGCCCTCGTCTGTGTGGTAACGACTGGGTTTTTCAACGCTACAGTACACAATGCCCGCAGGACAAGGGACTTCTTCCAGAAGAATAACATCACTCTTTTGGCCCATCCTGCGTGTTCCCCTGATCTAAATCCCATTGAGAACCTTTGGGGATGGATGGCAAGGGAAGTTTACAAAAATGGACAACAGTTCCAGACAGTAGATGGCCTTCGTGCGTCCGTCTTCACCACTTGGAGAAATGTTCCCACTCACCTCATTGAAACGCATCAAGCATGCTGAAACAAATTTTTTAAGTGATAAACAATAATGGCGGAGCTACTCATTACTGAGTTCATGTTTGGAAGTTGGATTTCTGTTTTTGGGGGGGGGGGTTAGTTTTTTTTTGGAGGTGTGGTCCTAAACTTTTGATCAGCTGAAAAACAGCCTGTTTCAGTTTATTCGTTGTTTTCATTAAATTGAATGCTCAAAAAATGTTTTGTCTCACTCCCATTTCTTCTTGTTGCATGTTGAAGCTCTACTTGGAACCTTGTTAAGATCCAGCCATGCTAAATATGATTTTTTTGCCATTTTTCAAGTGGTCTTAAACTTTTGATCAGGACTGTATTACATCCTTTTTATATCCTTGTCTGAAAAATTGTGTGCGGGTTCACCGTATAAGGCAACTAGTGGGCACATAGATCCCGCTCCTCTAATCTATGTCTTATTTGCAACTATTTCCAGCACTTGGACTGGCGCCCTCAGGTCTATTGTGGTTATTATCTTTTCCTTTTATATATACAGTCTTTTGGTTGTGCCTGGTATCCAGGCACACAAAGAACCACATACGGCAGCCTCTACTAATCAGTTCTGTTCATTTCTATATATCTGTTTTCCATTCTAATCAACATCTATCTAAATAACACCTTCCGAGTAGTTCCACCCTTTGGCGCCCTGCCTGACCATTTGATTACTTGGGATCCATTTCCGAGATCAGTCAAGTGAGATATCCTCCTTTTTATTGTTATTTTTTTAGTTCCATATCTGTTCACAAGGAACAAAGATACCATAGTTAAGCTATCTGCTGTCCGCGCTTGTCAGCATGGCAGCAGGGAAAGAGGGAGCCCGGAGCCCTTGCCCGCGTTAGGGGCAGCAGCGACGGCACGGACCGCTGAGCTAACACTTGCCTTGACTCTCCTGTTTAAAACCCGGATTGCCTGACCTGTACCTGTGCCGCCTGCCCTGACCTTTTGCCTGTCTGACTACACCTCTGCCTCATCCTTCGGTCCTGCACCTCTGCTACCTCCTGGTCCGCCTGAACCAGCTGCCTCGTTTGCCTATCCTCCTCAGGAGGTAGCGACCTGGTGTTCCCCTCGGGAAAGACTATCCCTACCATCAGGGGTACTGTGAAGATCCAGGGGTTTAATTAGACAACGCCCTTAGAGGAGGTAGGACACATGGCACAGTGGGTTCACACCCGCTGGTTTGTGACAAGTGTATACAACATTAATTGCTAGATTAATTATAACATCAATGTCATTTGCAATTAGATAAGCATCTAGCACTTTTTACCTTAGCATTTTCCTTTACTACATCTTAAGGTAAGGCTTTCTATAATTTAATTACTGTAATACTACTTTCACACCTGAAGTGTGAATCCCGACAAGCTGATGAGGCAGAGAACAACCTGCCAAAATCGTTCAGATCTGGCACTGCCAGATGCAACCAGAAAGCCCACTGGATCCATTAAGTATAATGGGGTCCGGAGGAGATTCGGCTGCATTTCGGCAAAAATGCTGCTGTTTGTGTCTAGCCGATTCCCGGCATTGTCTGCCAGATCATGCGGCTGGAACATAGTGCTGCAGGTGTGAAAGTATCCTAACTGTAAATCATTTTTATGCAAATATGTAGAAAGGCGGTCAGCACTGCCCAGAGTGAACTATATATATGTGGACTAATCCTGCATACATTTGTTTGTGATCTCCAGCGGTGCTCAGCTGGCCCACATCTTCAACTCTTGAATCAACATGTACAGTAGATAAAAGAAACAACGGCACTCACCAATATTCTTTCTGCAGCTTTTATTGATCCATTAAAACACAGTGGATGCGGGTACAGCACAGCAAAACGCAAAAGCCGTTTTGAGCTTTCTCAAGCCTCAACAAGACGACGCTGGCGCATACACGTAAAATACCCTTACGCCAGCTACGTCACCATCTCTACATAAGACAACTAAAAAAAAAACAGAGTACAAAAAAAAACAACTATACAAATAATGCTAAATCGTTCTCCTCATTTAACCTTAAATTGCATTTGTCTTGATAATCCATGAAGCTTCTCTTTGTAATAGTATACGGTTTCTGTCCCCACCACAATCTGGGACTTGCACTACCTCTATTCCTGCACATGTCAATACATCATTTCTCCCTACATGTACTTCATGTACATGTTCTATCAATCTACATGCTCCTATTCTTGTCTCTATGGATCCCCTATGTTCCTTAACCACCTCAGCCCCTATAGCTTAAACACCCTTAAAGACCAGGCCACTTTTTACACTTCTGACCTATCCTACTTTCACCGTTTATTGCTCGGTCATGCAACTTACCACCCAAATGAATTTTACCTCCTTTTCTTCTCACTAATAGAGCTTTCATTTGGTGGTATTTCATTGCTGCTGACATTTTTACTTTTTTTGTTATTAATCGAAATTTAACGATTTTTTTGCAAAAAAATGACATTTTTCACTTTCAGTTGTAAAATTTTGCAAAAAAAAACGACATCCATATATAAATTTTGCTCTAAATTTATTGTTCTACATGTCTTTGATAAAAAAAAAATGTTTGGGTAAAAAAAAAAAATGGTTTGGGTTAAAGTTATAGCGTTTACAAACTATGGTACAAAAATGTGAATTTCCGCTTTCTGAAGCAGCTCTGACTTTCTGAGCACCTGTCATGTTTCCTGAGGTTCTACAATGCCCAGACAGTACAAACACCCCACAAATTACCCCATTTTGGAAAGAAGACACCCTAAGGTATTCGCTGATGGGCATAGTGAGTTCATAGAACTTTTTATTTTTTGTCACAAGTTAGCGGAAAATGATTTTTTTTTTTTTTATTACAAAGTCTCATATTCCACTAACTTGTGACAAAAAATAAAAAGTTCTATGAACTCACTATGCCCATCAGCGAATACCTTGGGGTGTCTTCTTTCCAAAATGGGGTCACTTGTGGGGTAGTTATACTGCCCTGGCATTCTAGGGGCCCTTATGTGTTGTAAGTAGTTTGAAATCAAAATCTGTAAAAAATGGCCGGTGAAATCCTAAAGGTGCTCTTTGGAATGTGGGCCCCTTTGCCCACCTAGGCTGCAAAAAAGTGTCACACATATGGTATCGCCATACTCAGGAGAAGTTGGGCAATGTGTTTTGGGGTGTCTTTTTACATATACCCATGCTGGGTGAGAGAAATATCTCGGCAAAAGACAACTTTTCCCATTTTTTTATGCAAAGTTGGCATTTGACCAAGATATTTATCTCACCCAGCATGGGTATATGTAAAATTACACCCCAAAACACATTACCCAACTTCTCCTGAGTACGGCGATACCACATGTGTGACACTTTTTTGCAGCCTAGGTGGGCAAAGGGGCCCACATTCCAAAGAGCACCTTTAGGATTTCACCGGCAATTTTTTACACATTTTGATTTCAAACTACTTCGCAAGCATTTGGGCCCCTAAAATGCCAGGGCAGTATAACTACCCCACAAGTGACCCCATTTTGGAAAGAAGACACCCCAAGGTATTCCGTGAGGGGCATGGCGAGTTCCTAGAATTTTTTATTTTTTGTCACAAGTTAGCGGAAAATGATGATTTTTTTTTTTTCTTACAAAGTCTCATATTCCACTAACTTGTGACAAAAAATAAAAACTTCCATGAACTCACTATGCCCATCACGAAATACCTGGGCATTTTAGTGGCCCGAATGCGTGAGAAGTAGTTTGAAATCAAAATCTGCCCTGGCATTTTAGGGGCCCGAATACGTGAGAAGTAGTTTGAAATCAAAATCTGTAAAAAAATGGCCGGTTAAATCCGAAAGGTGCTCTTTGGAATGTGGGCCCCTTTGCCCACCTAGGCTGCAAAAAAGTGTCACACATGTGGTATTGCCGTACTCAGGAGAAGTTGGGCAATGTGTTTTGGGGTGTCATTTTACATATACCCATGCTGGGTGAGATAGATATCTCGGCAAAAGACAACTTTTCCAATTTTTTTATACAAAGTTGGCATTTGACCGAGATATTTCTCTCACCCAGCATGGGTATATGTAAAATGACACCCCAAAACACATTGCCCAACTTCTCCTGAGTACGGCGATACCAGATGTGTGACACTTTTTTGCAGCCTAGATGCGCAAAGGGGCCCACATTCCTTTTAGGAGGGCATTTTTAGACATTTGGATCCCAGACTTCTTCTCACGCTTTAGGGCCCCTAAATCCACCATGTTTTAATTGTTCAATAAAAGCTGCAGAAAGAATATTGGTAAGTGCCGCTGTTTCTTTTATCTACATGTTGGTTGTAAAGAACTCTTTCCTGTATTGATGTCGAAATCACCTTTCCTCTACACACATACATAATGTCCCGATGTCTTTTGTAAAACAAATAAATCATGTGATGCAGAATAATACATCAGGCATTAGCAACAAAAATTGCACTTTAAAGGGGTTATCCAATTTCACAAACAAGCCCCCCCCCCACCCCCATGTGCCAGGCCCCTCACAGGTAATATACTTACCCTGCTCTCTGTGCCACTCCTGGTCCCCGCACCTGCCGCTTCTCCCTGTACACGGATGAAAACATCCGGTGTCAGGAAGGAGCAGCCAATGGCAGATGGGGACGAGCCTCCCTAGCGTCACCTGGAGCCCAGCACATAGGGGGGCTGTTTGTGAAATTGGATAACCCCTTTAACAGAAGTATTAACAACTGTAGAAATGTGACAAATAATACATCGGGCACACTATGCAACAATTAATTCTACCATTAACATAGTAACATAGTTTATAAGGCCGAAAAAAAGACATCTGTCCATCCAGTTCAGCCTGTTATCCTGAAACTCTTAATATCATTTTGATTCTAAAAGACGTATTAACAATGTTTTCTGCAATGTTTGAGGGAAAGTTATTCTTGTGCTAGGAAAAGGTTTTTCACAAACAAGAACGGGCCAGGCCAGCCATCCAACAAACACATAGACTATCCAAGTAGGCAGAAGGTAAGGAAGCATAACCTTTTAATTTGGAGAGGATGTTTCTCATTGTTTTATGTTTTTTTCTTTGCCCCAACAGATCCTTCTTTATCTACTCTGTCTTCTGATCTAAAATGACGACAGCCATTTTGAGCAATTTGTGCAGGATGAATCCCAAAAGTTTTGAATTCACTGAAACAGAAACCTTTGGGGAGTTAAAATAACAAATTTGATTTTGGTAGATTGCATTCACTCATCTCTACTCACAGGTTCAAGTGTCATGCTACTCTGTTCACTACAGTCTTGCCCATGCACAGAGTTTGGAGGAAGGTTAGGGAGATGCAGGGGATACAAGGTTTTATACAATATATTCCTCAAACTAATGAAACTGGCCTGTACAAAAAATGGCCTAGAACAGTGCTTCCCAACCAGTGTGCCTCCAGCTGTTGCAAAACTACAACTCCCAGAATGCCCGGACAGCCTTTGGCTGTGCGGGCATGCTGGGAGTTGTAGTTTTGCAACAGCTGGAGGCACACTGGTTGGGAAACACTGGCCTAGAAGACTGAAAATAATTTGACTATAGGGACATGTTAAACTAAGATGTGTCCTGTAATAAGCATCACAGGTGTATTTAAACTTTTAATAACTTAGGCCTCATGCACACGACAGTATTTTTTCACGGTCCGCAAAACGGGGTTCCGTTTGTTCCGTGATCCGTTTCCGTTTTTGTTTCCATGTGTCTTCCTTGATTTTTGGAGAATCACCAGACATGAAGGAAAGTAAAAAAAAATCTAAGTCAAGTTTGCCTTGCAAATGATAGGAAAAAAAACGGACGCGGATGACAATCTTGTGTGCCTCCGTGTTTTTTCACGGACCCATGTACTTGAATGGGTCCGCGAACCGTTGTCCGTGAAAAAAATAGGACAGGCCATATTTTTTTGACGGACTGGAAACACGGATCACGGACGCGGATGACAAACGGTGCATTATCCGAGTTTTCAACGGACCCATTGAAAGTCAATGGGTCCGCAGAAAATCACGGAAAACGGAACAACAGACACGGAACACAACAACGGTCGTGTGCATGAGGCCTTAGTCAGCCTTTTTATTAAAGGGTGAAATGAAGTTTCTGTGCTGTTTGGTATGGTGGGTGCAAAAACTGAACACGAATCAAAGAAAGCTAAGGAGAGAGTTGTCTCAGGACATTAGAAAGAAAATTACAGACAAACATGTTAAAGGTAAAGACTATAAGACCATCTCAAACAGCTTGATGTCTATGTTACTATTGTTGCACATATTATTCAGAAGTTTAAGGTCTACAGAACAGTAGACAGCCTTCCTGTAAGTGGCCGCAAGAGAAAAATAGATAAATTGAAAAGACACCTAAGATGAGTGGCAACTAAATAAATCAGAGGAGAACTCCAAGGTAAAGCTACACTAGTGTCAGACTGCACCATTCAACGGAAAATCATAAAAAAGAGAGATTGGAATTTGCCAAAATGCATGTTGACAAGCCACAAAGCTTCTGTGAGAATGTTCATTGGACAGATGAGACAAAAACAGGAGTTTTTTGGCAAGTCACATCAGCTCTATGTTCACCGACACAAAAATATAGAATAGAAAAAATTGTACATGGAGGAGGTATAGTTATATTTTGGGGCTGCTTTGTTGCATCTGGCACAGGGTGTCTTGAATCTATGCAGGGTAAAATGAGATCTCAAAACTATCAAGGCATTCTGCAGCGAAACGTGCTGTCCAGTGTCTGAAAGCTTGGTCTCATTCGCAGGTCATGGGTTTTACAACAAGATAACGACCCAAAACACAAAGCTAAACACATCCAAGAATGGGTAAGAGCAAATCATTGGACTATTCTGAAGTGGCCCTCTATAAGCCCTGATCTAAATACTATTAAACATCTTTGGTTAGCTGAAACACACATTCTGGAGAAGGCACCCTTCAAACCTTAGACTGCTGGAGCAGTTTGCTCACGAGGAGTGGGCCAAAATACCCGTGGACAGGTGCAGAAGTCTCATTAAGAGTTACAAAAATTGCTTGATTTGTCTCAAAAGGTTCTGCAACAAAATTTTAAGTTAAGAGTACCATTATTTCTGTCCAGCAGCGTTTGATTACATTTATAAATGATTCTGCTGAACCACAATTCAAAATCAGTAGATGATTTTAAGTAAATTTGTATTATTACTTTTGTCAGTTTCAAGTAATTTCAGTGACCATTGTGGATTTTTCTTTCTTTAATGGAAGGGTACCAACAATTTTGTTCACATGAGTATTAACAAACAGTGGGGGTCATTTAACAATCTGAAATATGCCTGAATTATTTCAGGAGCAGATTGTGGTGCAAAGGTTAGTTAGTGATCAAAAAAAGTTATATGTACCCCAAAATGGTACCAATAAAAACTGCAAAACATCCCCCTTAGACAACTATATAAATGTGGTATTGCCATAGAATACAGATATACTGTATACTGCATGGAGAACCCCATAAAAATTAAAAACACAGACAGAAATGCAATTTTTGCCCTCACAAAAAATGGTATAACAAGTGATCAAAAAAGGGTTATGTACTGCAAAATGGTACCAATAAAAACTGCAATCCGTCCTGTAAAAAACAAGCCCTCAGACAGCTATGTTGGCAGAAAAATACAAATGTTATGGATTTTAGTATGTGGCGATTCAAAATATAACTTATTCTTTATTTCCAAAAATTATTTTATGTTGAAAAATTAGTAAAAAAAACACAAAACGATATAAATGTGGTATTGCAATAATGGTGTCGACCTACTGTCATGGTCTTACCTTCTTGCTGTTCTCCTTCGTTTGACATGTGCTGGCGGCCATCTTGGTTTCTGGGTTTATTGTAGCCTTCCACCCTGCGGCTCCTCCTTCCCACTGGGAGGAGCTGGATGCCTAGCTCATATATATAGGAGGTCTGTGGCTTCAGTTCCTTGCTTGGTCCTCCTGTGTTCACATGCTTCTAAGACTGCTGCTGCTTCTGGTTCCTGATCCTGGCTTCGTCTGACTACCCTGCTGGTTCCTGATCCTGGCTTCGTCTGAATACCCTTCTGGTTCCTGATCTCTGGCCTCTCAAAGACTCTGCTTCGGTTTCACCATTCGTTTGGACTTTTGCTTCACAGCTTTATTTTCAATAAAGCCTTCTTATTTTCACTTATCTCTTGTTGTACGTCTGGTTCATGGTTCCGTGACATTAGGACCAAGCCATGAGTTCTGACGGTACAGGGCCATCCTCGCTACCCATGCTGGTTGCCAGACTTGATCAGCAGGATCACCTGTTGGGTCGGTTCGCTGTGGCGTTGCAAACCCTGCTTGAACGCACGGCTCATTTCGCTCCCGTTGCCGATGGGTCGGTTGTCGCTCCTACTGCCGCTCCGGTTGTTGCGCCAGAGTCTACCCCGACACCTGTTGTTGCGCCTGCGGTGTTTCGGGGTATGACCGGTTCTGCCCCTCTTCCACAGCGCTTTGGGGGAGAGCCAACTCAGTGCCGAGGTTTCCTTAACCAGGTGGGCATTTATTTCGAGTTGCTGCCACATGCCTTTCCTACTGAGAGATCAAAGGTGGGCTTCTTGATCTCGCTGCTCTCGGACAAGGCCTTGGCCTGGGCCAGCCCTTTATGGGAGAACAACAATCCGGTGGTTGCCGAGTTTTCCGGTTTTGTTGCTTCTCTTCGGAAGGTATTCGATGTGCCGGCTCGTGCTGCCTCTGCTGCGAAGCTCCTTATGTCCATCAGACAGGGTTCACGATCCGTAGCTGAATACGCCATTGAGTTTCGTACCCTGGCAGAGGTGGGCTGGAATAATGAGGCTCTGGTCGCTGCTTTCTCTCATGGTCTCTCGGATGCCTTGAAGGATGAGGTTGCAGCTAAGGACCTACCAGTGGAGCTCGAGTCTCTTATTTCCTTCCTGATTTTGATTGACACCAGACTCAGGGAGAGACCTTCCTTTAAGGAGAGCCTGCGGAGGTCTTCTAACAGATTGGCGCCTACGTTTGCTGTCCCACCCGTGCCTCCCTCTCCTCCCACGCCTCCTGGGGATGACTTGTCTGGGGGTGAACCCATGCAGCTGGGGTTTGCTCGCCTGTCCGAGGGGGAGAGGGTACTCCGGAGACGCGAGGGTCGATGCATGTACTGTGGTCTCGGTGGGCATTTTCGGTTGGCATGTCCGAACCGTCCGGGAAACGCTCGTACCTGAGATCCTGTCGGGGGCAGATCTTGGGTGGAGTCCCCTCGTCCCCGGTTTCCCGTGTTGACAAACCACTGATCACTGTTGTCCTCTCCTGGGTCGGGGGCTCGGTGACGACCCAGGCGTTGGTGGACTCTGGTGCTGGTGGTTTGTTCATTGATAGTGTGTTCGCTGCCGCCAATTCCATTCCTCTGCAGGCTCGAGGTTCCCCACTGGCTCTTGAGGCGATAGACGGCAGACCCCTTCTGTCGTCACACGTGACTCATGAGACCCTTCCAGTGGGGATAGCCATTGGTGCCGTTCACAGAGAGTCGGTCTGCCTCCAGGTTATTTCGTCTCCACACTACTCGGTGGTCTTGGGCTACCCCTGGCTCCAGAAGCATAATCCGACTTTCGATTGGAGATCGGCCGAGATCCTCTCGTGGTCACTGCAGTGTGGGGCTAGTTGCATCCATGGGTCTGTCAAGTTGCTGTGTACTTCCTCGGACTCTCTGTTGCCTCCTGAATACGAGGAGTACCGGGATGTATTCGATAAGGTGCGCGCGGTTGCCCTACCTCCGCACCGCCCATACGATTGTGCCATAGAGTTACAACCTGGTGCCGTTCCTCCTCGTGGCAAAGTCTATCCACTGTCGGTAGCGGAGAATGAGGTCATGGAGGAGTACGTGAGGGAGGCACTTTCACGCGGACACATTCGCAAATCCTCGTCCCCGGCAGGGGCTGGATTTTTCTTTGTGAAAAAGAAGGGCGGTGAGTTGAAGCCTTGCATCGATTACAGGGGTCTCAATCGCATCACGATCAAGAACGCTTACCCGATACCCTTGATTTCCGAGCTGTTCGATCGCCTTAAAGGGGCCACGGTCTTTACCAAACTCGACCTGACGGCGGCATATAACCTGGTAAGGATCAAGGCGGGCGATGAGTGGAAGACCGCGTTTAACACCAGGACCGGTCATTATGAATCCTTGGTTATGCCCTTTGGGTTGTGCAATGCGCCCGCAGTCTTTCAGGAATTCATCAACGATGTTTTCCGTGACCTGTTGCAGCAGTGTGTGGTGGTCTATTTGGATGACATCTTGGTATATTCTGAATCCATGGAGGCCCACATTCTGGATGTCAGACGAGTGTTGCAACGGTTACGAGAGAACAAGCTGTTCGGTAAGCTTGAGAAATGCGAATTTCACCGATCCCAGGTAACCTTCTTAGGTTACATCATTTCCGCTGAGGGGTTCTCCATGGATCCTGAGAAGGTTTCGGCTGTCTTACAGTGGCCCCAGCCCAGTGGTCTTCGTTCCCTGCAGCGCTTTTTGGGCTTCGCCAATTATTATCGGAAGTTCATCAGGGACTTTTCCATGCTGGCCAAGCCTCTCACGGATCTGACCAGGAAGGGCAGTAATTCCCAGGTCTGGCCGCTCGAGGCCATCCGAGCTTTTGAGGCCCTAAAGACCGCTTTTGTGTCGGCTCCGATTCTGTCGCATCCCAACCCTGGGTTGCCCTTTGTCCTCGAGGTGGACGCGTCTGAGACGGGAGTAGGCGCCCTTCTGTCTCAGCGTAGAACACCAGAGGGTCCTCTGCTTCCTTGTGGGTTTTACTCCCGGAAACTGTCTTCCGCGTAGTGCAACTATCAGATTGGTGACAGGGAGTTATTGGCCATCGTGCAGGCCCTTAAAGAATGGAGGCACTTGCTCGAGGGTTCGGTGGTTCCGGTTCTCATCCTGACGGACCATAAGAATCTGACCTACCTTTCTGAGGCCAAGAGATTGACACCACGTCAGGCCAGATGGGCTCTGTTCTTGTCACGTTTTAATTACGTGGTCTCCTACCTACCCGGTTCCAAGAACATCAGGGCGGATGCCCTATCACGGCAGTACTCCGAGCTGTCCAGGGAGGAGTCGATTCCGACTTCGGTCATACCTCCGAATCAGATCCTGGCCGCCATTCGCACCAGCCTGACCTCTCCCCTGGGTGAGCAGATTTTGGCGGCTCAATCTGGTGCTCCCTCTGGGAGACCCAACGGCAGATGTTTTGTGCCTGAGGAGTTGCGCACTCGGTTGTTGCGAACCTACCATAACTCCAAGACCGCGGGGCATCCTGGAAAGAATCAGCTGTCCTGGGCTGTTTCATGTCTGTTCTGGTGGCCTTCCCTACGTTCCGACATCGCCGCATATGTAGCGGCATGCTCCGTTTGTGCCCAGAGTAAGTCCCCTCGGCACCTTCCGTTGGGCCTTCTGCAACCCATAGCCACCGGGGAGCGCCCATGGTCACACCTGGGGATGGATTTCATTGTGGACCTCCCTGCATCCCGAGGCCATACGGTCATTCTCATGATTGTGGATCGGTTTTCCAAAATGTGCCACTGTGTTCCTCTCAAGAAGTTACCCTCTGCACAAGAGTTGGCCACGATTTTTGCCAGGGAGGTCTTCCGGTTGCACGGTTTGCCCAAGGAGATTGTGTCGGATCGGGGGAGTCAGTTTGTGTCCAGGTTCTGGCGCGCCTTTTGCTCCCAGTTGGGGATTCATCTCTCCTTCTCCTCGGCCTACCACCCTCAGTCCAATGGGGCCGCAGAACGATCCAATCAGGCCTTGGAGCAATTCCTTCGTTGCTATGTCTCCGATCACCAAGACAATTGGGTTGACCTTCTGCCTTGGGCTGAGTTTGCCAGGAACACGGCGGTGAACTCTTCCTCTGGGACGTCTCCCTTCATGGCCAATTATGGGTTCCAACCTGCCGTGTTACCGGAGGTATTCTCTCCCCAGGATATTCCGGCTGTGGAGGATCACCTTTCCATCCTAAGTGCTTCTTGGGTACAGATCCAGAAGTCCCTTGAGGCCTCTGCGCAGCGCCAGAGACTCCAGGCTGATCGCAGACGAGCGCCTGCTCCTTCCTACCAGGTCGGAGACCGTGTATGGTTGTCCACCCGCAACCTCAACCTTCGAGTGCCCACTCCCAAGCTGGCGCCTCGCTTTGTTGGTCCCTTCCGAGTGCTTCGCAGGGTAAACCCGGTAGCCTATGCCCTTGCGCTTCCTCCTGGCATGCGGATCTCTAACGTGTTTCATGTCTCCCTGTTGAAGCCACTGGTGTGTAATCGTTTCACTTCCTCGGTTCCTCGGCCTCGTCCGGTCCGAGTGGGCAATCATGAGGAGTATGAGGTGAGCAATATCCTGGACTCATGCCTGGTCCGCGGTCGGGTGCAGTTTTTGGTCCATTGGCGTGGTTATGGTCCAGAGGAGCGTTCCTGGGTTCCCTCCGCAGATGTCCATGCTCCTGCCTTGCTCCGAGCCTTCCACGCACGCTTCCCTCAGAAACCGTTTTTTGCTCCGCGGAGAAGGGGCCCTTGAGGGGGAGGTACTGTCATGGTCTTACCTTCTTGCTGTTCTCCTTCGTTTGACATGTGCTGGCGGCCATCTTGGTTTCTGGGTTTCTTGTAGCCTTCCACCCTGCGGCTCCTCCTTCCCACTGGGAGGAGCTGGATGCCTAGCTCATATATATAGGAGGTCTGTGGCTTCAGTTCCTTGCTTGGTCCTCCTGTGTTCACATGCTTCTAAGACTGCTGCTGCTTCTGGTTCCTGATCCTGGCTTCGTCTGACTACCCTGCTGGTTCCCGATCCTGGCTTCGTCTGACTACCCTGCTGGTTCCTGATCCTGGCTTCGTCTGACTACCCTGCTGGTTCCTGATCTCTGGCCTCTCAAAGACTCTGCTTCGGTTTCACCATTCGTTTGGACTTTTGCTTCACAGCTTTATTTTCAATAAAGCCTTCTTATTTTCACTTATCTCTTGTTGTACGTCTGGTTCATGGTTCCGTGACACCTACAGAATAAATTTATCATATATGCCGGATGGAGAACAGCATAAAAATTGAAAACACTGACAGAATTGCAATTTTTGCCAACGTCACCTAAAAAAAAAATCCTATGAACCCCAAAACATTACAAAAAAAATGCCGCTTCTTCCAAAAAAACAAGTCCTCACACAGCTCAGTCAACAGAAAAATAAAACACTTATGTCCTAAAAAACAATTTAGGCATATTCCATGTTAGAAAATCCATATGTTGCTCCTACCCTTCTGAACGCTGCTGTGCCCCCAAACAGCAGTTTACGATCACAAATGGGATGTTTCCATATTCAGGAAAAAATTAACAAGTTGTTGGTGCATTTTCTCTTGTTACCCTTTGTGAAAATGAAAAATTTGGGGCTAAAGCTACACTTTATTGGAATTTTTTTTATTACAAGTGTTTCTATATTCTATGAAACACTTGTTGGGTCAATACACTCACCATACCCCTCAAAGAAGGCCTTGAGAGGTGTAGTTTCCAAAATGGAGTCACTTTTTGTGGTTTCCTTTCTAGGGGTACCTCAAGGTCTCTTCAAATGTGACAAGACATCCAAAAACCATCAGAGCAAAATCTGCCCTCCAAAAACCAAGTGCACTCCTTCCCTTCTGAGCCTTGCAGTGTGGCCATACAGCAGTTTACAACCACATACTGGGTGTTATTGTAAACTGCAAAATCAGTGTAATAAATATTGAGGTTTATTTGGTTGTCCCTAATTTTTATTTTTACCGGAAAATTGGATTAAAATGGAAAATTTTAAAAAAGGGACATTTTGAGGTGTTCTCTATTTTCCTAAAATTAATTTGGGGCATCTAAAAGGTTAACATTTTCTAAAATCAGTTTTGAAAAATTTGAGGGGTGTAGTTTCCAAAATGATCATTTATGGGTGGTTTCTAATATGTGTTCCCAACAAAGTGACTTTAAAAATGAATTAATCTTTTAAAAAATGGGTTTGGAAATTTTCTTAAAAATTTTAAAATTTGCTTCTAAACTAAACCTTCTAACGTCCTAAAAAATAAAATTACATTTACAAAATGATGCTAACATAAAGTGGACATATGGGAAATGTTAAGTAATAACTATTTTAGGCTACTTTCACACTAGCGTTCGGGTGTCCGCTTGTGAGCTCCGTTTGAAGGGGCTCACAAGCGGCCCCGAACGCATCCGTACTGCCCTAATGCATTCTGAGTGGATGCGGATCCGCTCAGAATGCATCAGTCTGGCAGCGTTCAGCCTCCGCTCCGCTCAGCAAGCGGACACCTGAACGCTGCTTGCAGCGTTCGGGTGTCCGCCTGGCCGTGCGGAGGCAAGCGGATCCGTCCAGACTTACAATGTAAGTCAATGGGGACGGATCCGTTTGAAGTTGACACAGTATGGCTCAATTTTCAAACGGATCCGTCCCCCATTGACTTTCAATGTAAAGTCTGGACGGATCCATCTGAACTTTTACACTTAGAATTTTTTCTACAATATAATGCAGACGGATCCGTTCTGAACGGATCCCAAGTCTGCATTATATGAGCGGATCCGTCTGGGCAGACATTTTTTTATAAATAAAGGTACCGTAAATCTTATTGACTCAAATTTACCACTAACATGAAGCATGTTTTGTCACAAGGAAACAGCCTCAGATTCTTTGATACAGTAAGTAAAACCATTCCAAAGTTATTACCAGATGCTCAAAATTTGGCCTGGTCCATAAGGAAAAAAATGGCTTAGTCCTAAAGAGGGTTAAACATACACAGTGTTAGGGGAAAAAACAGTGGATGTGGGTACCAAGCAGCAGCAGTGCAGGGTGGATGTGGAAGGGGTAGGGTAATAGTGGCATGTGGCCCCATTAGCAGCAGAGCATGGAACAGACAAGGCAGTAGATGTGTGTACAGCTGTTTAGAGATAGTAGTAGTGATGGCTGTGTAGCATTAATGGTAGTGGAAGTTGGGGAATTGGCAGCAGGGAGTAGCAGCAGCAGTGGTGGTGGCAGCAACAACTATACAGTAAGGAACATGATGGTAAGCAGATCGACAGCAACAGTGGCACGATGGCAGCAGTAGCAGCCATACAGTACAGAACATGACGGTAGGCAGGCATACAGCAGCAGTGCCATGATGATGGCAGCCATACGGTAAAGAACATGAGGGTAGGCAGGAATACAGCGACAGTGGCACGATAGCAGCAGCAGCCATATGGTATGGAACATGATGATAGGCAGGCATACTGCAGCAGTGCATTGATGGCAGCAGCAGCCATACGGTACAAAACATGATGTTAGGCAGGCAGAAAGAGGCAATGGCATGATGGATCACATCATTATTTTAAGTAGTCCCATTTCTCATGGACTCCAATGAAACTGTTCCAATCTGTATGTGAAAGATAGCATAAAATCTAATTTGATACAAGTTAGCGAGAACAATTTAGAGACAGTTTGGGTTACCTTGCAGCTTGATAATCATAAGGTAACTCATGTATGTGTGTTATATAGACCACCTAGCGAAGTCAAAGAATTAGATGATCTACTAGTTGAGGAAATAGCTAAAATGAAATTGAAGGGGGAAGTTATCATTATGGGAGACTTCAATCTTCCTGATGTAAACTGGAAAACCAAAATAGCTAGTTCTGCCAAAAGTACAGATATTCTAAATTCCCTACTGGGATTATCTCTACAGCAAGTAGTTGCGGAGCCAACCCGGAAGGAGGCCATTTTAGATTTAGTATTCACAAATGGGAATTTGGTATCTGATATTACTGTAGGGGAAAGCTTGGGATCTAGTGATCACCAGTCAGTGTGGTTTACTATAAGTACAGTGACTGAGTCACACCACACAAAAACAAAAGTTTTAGATTTTAGAAAAACTGAATTTTCTAAAATTAGATTAGTGGTATACGAGTCCCTATCAGATTGGAACAGTTTCATTGGAGTCCAAGAGAAATGGGACTACTTAAATGTGGCACTATTGAAGGCAACAGAAAGTTGCATTAGGCTTGTCAGTAAAAGAAAAAAAGGAAGAGACCACTGTGATACTCAGCAGAAGTGGCCAAAATCATTTAAAACAAAAAGATAGCATTTAGGAATTATAAAAAAAAAACAAAAACGAGGATGACAGGCAAATTTATAAGATTAGGCAGAGAGCTTCCAAAGCACAGGCAGAAGAGAAATTAGCTCAGTCAGGAAAAAAAGGCGATAAGGCATTCTTCAGATACATAAATGAAAAAAGGAAACTAAAACAAGGAATTACAAAATTAAAAACAAAAGAAGGAAGGTATATGGAAGAAGATAAAGAACTAGCTGACTGCCTCAAAGCTTCTGACTGACTGCTTCTGTTCAGTTTTTACAAAGGAAAATGAAGGAAAAGGACCTCAGTTAGGAAAGAAGACTAATGAATCTTTTGATGCATGTGTCTTTACAGAGGAAGAGGTTCTAAGTCAGCTGTCTAAAATTAATACAAATAAGTCACAGGGGCCTGATGGGATACGTCCAAAGCTATTAAAAGAGCTCAGCAGTGAACTAGCAAAACCATTAACAGATTTATTTAACCAATCACTGGCAACAGGAGTCGTCCCAGAAGATTGGAAAATAGCAAATGTTGTGCCCATTCACAAGAAAGGTAGTAGGGAGGAATCGGGCAACTATAGGCCAGTAAGCCTGACATCAATAGTGGGGAAATTAATGGAAACCATACTTAAGGAGAGGATTGTGGAACATCTAAAATCCCATGGATTGAAAGATGAAGCACAGCATGGGTTTACTTCAGGGAGATCATGTCAAACTAATCTTATTGATTTTTTTGATTGGATGACTAAAATAATAGATGGCGGAAGTGCAGTAGACATCGCTTATCTAGACTTTAGTAAGGCTTTTGATACTGTCCCACATAGAAGGCTTATCAATAAATTGCAGTCTTTGGGCTTGGACTCCCATAATGTTGAATGGATTAGGCAGTGGCTGAGGGACAGACAACAGAGGGTTGTAGTCAATGGAGTATATTCAGACCATGGTCTTGTTACCAGTGGGGTACCTCAGGGATCTGTTCTGGGACCCATATTGTTTAATATCTTTATCAACGAAATTGCAGAAGGCCTTGATGGTAAGGTGTGTCTTTTTGCTGATTACACAAAGATTTGTAACAGGGTTGATGTTCCTGGAGGGATACACCAATTGGAAAAGGATTTAGGAAAACTAGAGGAATGTTAAAAAATCTGGCAACTAAAATTTAATGTTGATAAGTGCAAGATAATGCATCTGGGGCGTAAAAACCCAAGAGCAGAATATAAAATCAGTGATACAGTCCTAACCTCAGTATCTGAAGAAAGGGATTTAGGGGTCATTATTTCAGAAGACTTAAAGGTAGGCAGACAATGTCATAGAGCAGCAGGAAATGCTAGCAGAATGCTTGGGTGTATAGGGAGAGGAATTACCAGTAGAAAGAGGGAGGTGCTCATGCCGCTCTACAGAGCACTAGTGAGACCTCATTTGGAGCATTGTGCGCAGTACTGGAGACCATATCTCCAGAAGGATATTGATACTTTGGAGAGAGTTCAGAGAAGAGCTACTAAACTGGTACATGGATTGCAGGATAAAACTTACCAGGAAAGATTAAAGGACCTTAACATGTATAACTTGGAAGAAAGACGAGACAGGGGGGATATGATAGAAACTTTTAAATACATAAAGGGAATCAACAAGGTAAAAGAGGAGAGAATATTTAAAAGAAGAAATACTGCTACAAGAGGACATAGTTTTAAATTAGAGGGGCAAAGGTTTAAAAGTAATATCAGGAAGTATTACTTTACTGAGAGAGTAGTGGATGCATGGAATAGCCTTCCTGCAGAAGTGGTAGCTGCAAATACAGTGAAGGAGTTTAAGCATGCAAGGGATAGGCATAAGGCCATCCTTTATATAAGATAAGGCCAGGGGCTATTCATAGTATTCAGTATATTGGGCAGACTAGATGGGCCAAATGGTTCTTATCTGCAGACACATTCTATGTTTCTATGATTTGTGTCAGCCTGGTGTAGCACATGAAAAAAATTCTCTATCACGTTGATGATACTGAAGTGGCTGCTGCAGCGGCTTCTGCTGCTTATAGTAGTGTTGACTGCGGGAAGTAGGTGACTTTGCGGGGAGGAGAGAGGAACCTCAGACAAGTGGGTGACAATATAGTACAGTAATAAAGTAATATGGCCACATTGAAACGGCAACAGAAAAACATGACATTTTGGTTTGCGAGCATCTACAAAGCATGGCTATCCAGAAATCATTGCTTCATGGTAAGAATACATCTGTCATTATGTACGCAAGCAATTGCCATTCTGGCCATCTTTGGAGCATGGTGTTTTTTTTGTTTTTTTTTGGCCTCTTTCTAGGAAAAAAAGAAAGCACTCCACTGGGAGGGGAAGTGAAGACGAAGAAGATCCAGTTGAAAGGCTTCTCTGAAGTTGCAAGGAGGAGAGGCAGGAGGAATACTGTGACCCCCAGCTCCAAGGCACAGTATCAGATTGAGAGGTGGCCTCCACATTATCCTGCCGTGACTGAGAAAAGGAGTGAGCTATTCAGTCCACAATCTCATCCTCTTTGTCCTCAATATTAAATTTGCACCTTTCAGAAGCCATGGAGAACTGGGGCCTACTACTACTGGCCAGATGGCTGGTGATGATACTACCCACATTCCAACTGGAGGATGAGGCATGAGTCTTTTATTTTGCACTATTCTATTTTCAAACATTTTATCATGAGGCCAATAAATGAAAAGTCACAGGTTTCTTATAAATAAAAATCCATGGGTTTGGTACACAGATTATTTAACGATACTAGCAAAATGTAAAGTGTGTTTTCTGTAATTTAAAGACAGAGGAGCAATTAAATGTCCCTCACCTTGTAAAAACATGCTGCAAACTGGTATTGACAATTTACAGTGTTTGCTGTAAAATGTCTTTGAACTATACATTTAATATCGCTGGTTAAAAAATGAAATGTATGTACTAAAATGTCTATAAAACACACAGTCTAATGCAGTAAAGCGTCCGCTAACATGGATATAACTATGCAATGTTTACACTATAATATCATTGAGCTATGGGGCACATTTATTAACCACCTCAGCTCCCCTAGCTTAAACCCCCTTAATGACCAGACCACTTTTTACAATTCTGCACTACACTACTTTCACGGTTTATTGCTCGGTCATACAACTTACCACCCAAATGAATTTTACCTCCTTTTCTTCTCACTAATAGAGCTTTCATTTGGTGGTATTTCATTGCTGCTGACATTTTAACTTTTTTTGAAATTAATCGAAATTGACCGAAATTTTTGTAAAAAAATGACATTTTTCACATTCTGTTGTAAAATTTTTCAAATATAACTACATTTCTATATAAATTTTTCTCTAAATTTATTGTTCTACATGTCTTTGATAAAAAAAAAATGCAATAAGTGTATATTTATTGGTTTGGGTAAAAGTTATAGCGTTTACAAACTATGGTGCAAAAATTGGAATTTATGCACTTTGACTTTCTGAGCACCTGTCATGTTTCCTGAGGTTCTACAATGCCCAGACAGTAGAAACACCCCACAAATTACCCCATTTCGGAAAGTAGACACCCTAAGGTATTCGCTGATGGGCATAGTGAGTTCATGGAAGTTTTAATTTTTTGTCACAAGTTAGCGGAAAATGATTTTTTTATTTTTATTTTTTCCCTTAGAAAGTCTCATATTCCACTAACTTGTGACAAAAAATAAAATTTTACATGAACTCACCATACCCCTCACGGAATACCTTGGGGTGTCTTCTTTCTAAAATGGGGTCACTTGTGGGGTATTTATACTGCCCTTGCATTTTAGGGGCCCTAAAGCGTGAGAAGTAGTTTGGAATCTAAATGCGTAAAAAATGCCCTGTGAAATCGTAAAGATTCTCATTGGAATTTGGGCCCCTTTGCGCACCTAGGCTGCAAAAAAGTGTCACACATGTGGTATTGCCGTATTCATAAGAAGTAGGGCAATGTGTTTCGGGGTGTATTTTTACATATACCCATACTGTGTGAGATAAATATCTCTGTAAAAGACAACTTTTCCCATTTTTTTATACAAAGTTGTCAGTTTACAGATATATTTCTCTCACCCAGCATGGGTATATGTAGAAATACACCCCAAAACACATTGCCCTACTTCTCCTGAGTACGGCGATACCACATGTGTGACACTTTTTTGCAGCCTAGGTGTGCAAAGGGGCCCAAATTCCAATGAGTATCTTTTAGGAGAGCATTTTTAGGCATTTGGATTCCAGACTTCTTCTCACGCTTTAGGGCCCCTAAAATGCCAGGGCAGTATAAATACCCCACATGTGACCCCATTTTAGAAAGAAGACACCCCATGGTATTCCGTGAGGGGCATGGAGAGTTCCTAGAATATATATTTTTTGGCATAAGTTAGCGGAAATTTTTTTTTTTTTTCTCTTACAAAGTCTCATATTCCACTAACTTGTGACAAAAAATAAAATTTTACATGAACTCGCCATGCCCCTCCTGAAATACTTTGGGGTGTCTTCTTTCCAAAATGGGGTCACATGTGGGGTATTTATACTGCCCTGGCATTTTAGGGGACCTAAAGCGTGAGAAGAAGTCTGGAATATAAATGTCTAAAATTTTTTACGTATTTAGATTCAATGAGGGGTATGGTGAGTTCATGTGAGATTTTATTTTTTGTCAAAAGTTAGTGGAATATGAGACTTTGTAAGAAAAAAAAAATAAATAAAATTCCGCTAACTTGTGGCAAAAAAAAAAAATATCTTCTATCAACTCGCCATGCCCCTCAAAAGTGATCTTTATAGCGCCGCAGCGATTTTACAGTGTTTTTGCAGTGATCATAAAAAAATTTTTTGGGGCGGACTGAACGCAAGTGTGTGCACAAGATCAGGCCTGATCGGGCGAACACTGCGTTTTTTGTAGAGCCTATAGAACATGTCCTATTCCTGTCCGCAATTGCGGACAAGAAAAGGCATTTTCTATATAGTTCTGGCAATGTGCGGATCCGCAAAATGCGGAAAGCACATTGGCGGTGTCCATGTTTTGCGGATCCGCGGTGTCCCTGTTTTGCGGATCCGCAAAACACATACGGACATCTGAATGGAGCCTTACAGGGGGGTGATGAATAACAGGGGGGTGATCAGGGAGTCTATATGGGGTGATCAGGGGTTAATAAGTGACATGGGGGGTGTAGAGTAGTGCGGTGCTTGGTGCTACTTTACAGAGATGCCTGTGTCCTCTGGTGGTCGATCCAAGCAAAAGGGACCAGCAGAGGACCAGGTAGCAGGTATATCAGACGCTGTTAACAAAACAGCATCTGATATACCTTTCAGGGGTTAAAAAAATCGCATCTACAGCCTGCCAGCGAATGATCGCCGCTGGCAGGCTGCAGATCAGCTCGTTTACCTTCCAATCCTGTGAACGCGCGCTCCTGTATGCGCGCGTTCACAGGAAGTCTCGTGAGATGATGGGCCGATGCGTCGAAGAGGAACAAACCGACCGCCCGCAGGAAGCATCCCTGCGTTAGGCGGTCGGGAGAAGGTTAAGACAGGCGTGAAGTTATGAAGAGGCACCGCCCTCTCCATAACCTCGGCGCATCCAGCACCAGTTGTAAACATAAGACAGCTTCACAGCTGTCTTACATTTAGACCATTTTATACCCCTAAAACAGGCGTAGAAAATTATGAATGAGACGGGCCTGCCAGCCCATCCCCATCCCTGCCCACAATTGTAGACCTGGTGCAAGCAGGGCGAAGTCGCAGATAGCGGCGCAACTAACCATTGTTCCATCATCTGTGCCTGAAATACGCCTAATGAAGGCGTATTTCAGCTTAGGGTACTTTCACACTAGCGTTATTCTTTTCCGGTATTGAAATCCGGTAAATGGTCTCAATACCGGAAAAATAAAAACGCATCAGTTTTGTCCCAATGCATTCTGAATGGAAATCAATCTGTTCCGTATGCATCATGATGTCTTCCGTTCCGTCCTTTGTACGGTATTTGACCGGGCAAAATACTGCAGCATGTTGCAGTATTTTTTCCGGCCAAAATCCCGGAACACTACCGCACTACTGGTTTTCCAATCTGCCCATGTGCAGTTGTTTCTAGCTTTAAAAAATTTAAATAACGGATCTGTTATTCCGGATGATACCGGAAATACGGTTCCGGTATTTCAATGCATAAGTCTAACGGATCCGGAAAACAAAGATATCCGTTTGCAGCCTCAAAAATGACTGAGTAATCAAGATGGCCCTAGGTCGAACCAATGCCACTAGGGAGTTTTTTTTAAAATAAGTAGGTAAAAGTCCTAAAGAACAAAAAAAAAGTCTAATAAAATAAACAAAAACAACTTTACCCGCCTCCGGACCGCCTAACGCAGGATCGCGTTCCGGAGACGGCAGCGCTGCGCACAGTCACGCATATACGCGTCATCTCGCGAGACGCGAGATTTCGCTCAAAGCCGGCCCGCGCATGCGCATCGCGGGCCGGCAAAAGTTAAAGAACAATTTCGTCACCAGCCTGCCAGCAACGATCATTGGCTGGCAGGCTGGCGATTTTCAAAAAAACGAATCACAAGCCATATAACAGATCATATTAGTAAATATGATCTGTTATATGGCTTGTCTGCACCTCTGCTGGTCCTTTTCGTCGGTTGGATCCAGCAGAGGAGCAGACTTCACAGTGAGTAGCACCAACACCACACTTTAGCTCCAGATCACCCCCCTGCACCCCAATTAACCCTTTGATCACCCCTTTGATCGCCCCTGTCAATCACTTAGTGAAAGACAAAAAGTGATGAGTGTAAACTGACACTTTTTTTTTTCACTAGTATTGACTGTTAGGTTTTAGGGATAGTTTAGGCCCCTTGGTTAGGTAGTTTGCGGTGGGCTGGGCGCTAACCGATCGCTGTCACTGATTCGCTGATTAGCGTATCGCTAATCAGCATTTGTACTTTTATAGTATCTGTAAGTGATCAAAACTGATCACGGTAAGATCTATAATTGTATTAGTGTCACCTTAGCTCACCCTCCACCCAAAACGCAGTGTTTGCCCGATCAGGCCTGATCGGTCACCAACACGTGCGTTCACCCACGCCCGCCCCACCGCAGTGACAAAAAATATATATTTTTTTGATCACTGCACATTCATTTTACACGCACTGCGGCGATAAAAAAATCAGTTTTGATATTTTTTATCAACCGCAGCGGCCTCCGGTACTTCGCTAGCCTCCCCTTTGTAAGACAGGCTTGCTTTTTTTCTTGGGTAGTCTCAGGGAATACCCCTAAATTTAGTAGTCCAAAATGTCAAACAGGGGGTATTCTTCTGAAGAGGCCTACAGGATTCTGACCCAGTCGGATGAGGAATGGGAACCCTCATCTGACGAATCTAGCTGGTCAGAATATGAACCTGTAGAAAGCAGTGGCTCCCTGACCCAAAGTTCGGACGAGGAGGTGGAGGTCCCTGATAGAACCAGGCGTACCCGGCCCCATGTCGCTAGACCACAGGTTGCGCAGGATCCGCTTCAAGAGCAGCAGAGTGGGGCTGGCGCTGCCGGATCACGTGGTGAGGCATACACCAGCAGCGCAGCCCTCCCTGGACCTAGTACCAGCACTGCCGTACAACATGGTGACGTGGCGAGCACCAGAAGGGCAGTTAAAGCTGGTACGGTGGCACGTGCAGTAGTTACCCCGTCGCAGCCACCACACAGACAGGCCCGTAGAGCCCCTAGAATCCCTGAGGTGCTGGCAAACCCTGATTGGCAGTCACCAACTTCAGCCGCACCATTAGTTCCCCCTTTCACCGCCCAGTCTGGAGTTCGGGTTGAGACGGCTCAAATCAGTTCGGCCCTGGGATTTTTTGAGCTGTTCTTGACTGCGGAGCTCTTGGACTTAGTAGTGGCAGAGACAAACCGGTATGCCACACAATTTATATCCGCCAACTCGGGAAGCTTTTATGCCCAGCCTTTCCGGTGGAAACCAGTCCAAGTTTCCGAATGAAAAAATTTTTTGGGCCTTCTCCTCAACATGGGTCTAACTAAAAAGCATGAATTGCGGTCATATTGGTCCACGAACCCGATTCATCACATGCCCATGTTCTCTGCTGCTATGTCCAGGGCACGATTTGAGGCCATCCTCCGTTTCCTGCATTTTAGCGACAACACCACCTCCCGTCCCAGAGGCCACCCAGCTTTTGACCGGCTCCACAAAATTCGGCCCCTCATAGACCACTTCAACCAGAAATTTGCAGATTTGTATATCCCAGAGCAAAACATCTGCGTAGACGAGTCCCTAATACATTTTACCGGGCGCCTTGGCTTCAAACAATACATCCCAAGCAAGCGTGCCCGGTATGGGGTCAAATTGTATAAGCTCTGTGAAAGGGCCACAGGCTATACCCACAAATTTCGGATCTATGAGGGAAAAGATCAGACCCTGGAGCCAGTCGGTTGCCCTGACTACCTGGGGAGCAGTGGGAAGACAGTGTGGGACTTGGTGTCACCCTTATTTGGCAAGGGGTACCATCTTTATGTGGACAATTTCTACACAAGTGTGGCGCTCTTTAGGCATTTGTTTCTAGAACGGATTTGCGCCTGTGGCACCGCGCGAACTAGTCGCGTGGGCTTCCCACAACGGCTCGTTACCACCTGTCTTGCAAGGGGGGAGAGGGCTGCCTTGTGTAACGAAGAACTGCTCGCGGTGAAATGGAGAGACAAGCGTGACGTTTACATGCTCTCCTCCATTCACGCAGACACGACAATACAAATTGAGCGAGCAACCCGTGTCATTGAAAAGCCCCTCTCAGTCCACGACTATAATTTGCTCATGGGAGGGGTGGACTTAAATGACCAGATGTTGTCTCCGTATTTAGTTTCCCGCAGAACCAGACGCTGGTATAAGAAGGTGTCTGTATATTTAATTCAATTGGCTCTGTACAATAGTTTTGTTCTCTACAGTAAGGCTGAGAGAACACGATCCTTCCTCAAATTCCAGGAAGAGATCATCGAGAACCTCCTGTATCCAGAAGGTTCCGTGGCCCCAACCACCAGTGTAGTTAGCCGTCTACACGAGCGACATTTCCCCAGTGTCGTTCCTGGTACCTCAACCCAACCGTCACCCCGAAAAAGATGTTGTGTCTGTAGCAGGAGTGGAATAAGGCGTGACACCCGCTATTTCTGTCCTGACTGTCCTGACCACCCTTCCCTATGCTTAGGGGAGTGTTTCCGGAAGTACCACACACAGGTACACTTAGCATAGGGATTGCATCTCACAGGACAGGCACACAGGGCTATTAGGGCCCTTTTACTCACAGCTGCTGCAAACCTCTCCTTTCACCTGGGATAAAGTGCATAACGTACTTCGGCACATCTTTGGGCGATTTGCGCTTTGCACATTGTCCCATGGGGAAGGAGAGGTTTGTTCTATAAAGGTAAAAAAAACTAAACAAAAAAAAAATTACCAGTAAGTAAAAAAGTTAACGTTCAGTTAAAAAAGTTTAAAAAAGTTTATATGTTCTGTTCAAAAGTTAATAAATTTATTGCGTTGCGGCCTGTTTTTTCTTTTTTGTTTTGTTTTTTTTACCTTCCAGGTGGACCAACCGATCGACTAGCTGCACCACTGATGTGCATTCTGACAGAAGCATTGCGCTGCTGTCAGATTACACGCAAGTCGGTGTATGCGGCGCTGCAAGACGAGATTTCTCCTCTGCAGTAAAAGATACGTTTGCCGAGGCATATGAGCTGAGGAGGTGGCGGTGTTCATATACTTTGGCAAACACTTTGTATATATAAAAAAAAAAATCCCGGCAAGGATTTATTCATCCACATCGATTGATGTGAATGGAGAAATCTGGTTTGCCAGGGCATACGAGCTAAGTGGGAATGGATGTTGGGCGGAGCTCCTATGTCCTGGCAGACGCCTTTCCCCTCCTTTTTCTTTTTTTGCCAGAGATTTTTTCATCCACATTGATCGATGCGAATGAAGAAATCTGTGCCGTTCATTTTTTTCTTTCAGCCCAGAGGCTTAACGGAAAAAAAAAATCTCATTACCCGTATGCTCAATATAAGGAGAATAGCAGAAACTCCTAATGCTGGCCATACATGTAATGATTGCGGAGACCCTCAAATGCCAGGGCAGTACAAACACCCCACAAATGACCCCATTTTGGAAAGAAGACACCCCAAGGTATTCGCTGAGGGGCATATTGAGTCCATGAAGGATTGAAATTTTTGTCCCAAGTTAGCGGAAAGGGAGACTTTTCCGCTAACTTGTGCCAAAAAATTTTTTTTTCTATGAACTCGCCATGCCCCTCATTGAATACCTTGGGTGTCTTCTTTCCAAAATGGGGTCACATGTGGGGTATTTATACTGCCCTGGCATTTTAGGGGCCCCAAAGCGTGAGAAGAAGTCTGGTATCCAAATGTCTAAAAATGCCCTCCTAAAAGGAATGTGGGCCCCTTTGCGCATCTAGGCTGCAAAAAAGTGTCACACATGTGGTATCGCCGTACTCAGGAGAAGTTGGGCAATGTGTTTTAGGGTGTCATTTTACATATACCCATGCTGGGTGAGATAAATATCTTGGTCAAATGCCAACTTTGTATAAAAAAATGGGAAAAGTTGTCTTTTGCCAATATATTTCTCTCACCCAGCATGGGTATATGTAAAATGACACCCCAAAACACATTCCCCAACTTCTCCTGATTACGGAGATACCACATGTGTGACACTTTTTTGCAGCCTAGGTGGGCAAAGGGGCCCACATTCCAAAGAGCACCTTTCGGATTTCACCAGCCATTTTTTACAGAATTTGATTTCAAACTCATTACCACACATTTGGGCCCCTAGAATGCCAGGGCAGTATAACTACCCCACAAGTGACCCCATTTTGGAAAGAAGACACCCAAAGGTATTCGCTGATGGGCATAGTGAGTTCATAGAACTTTTTATTTTTTGTCACAAGTTAGTGGAATATGAGACTTTGTAAGAAAAAAATAAAAAATCATCATTTTCCGCTAACTTGTGACAAAAAATAAAAAGTTCTATGAACTCACTATGCCCATCAGCGAATACCTTAGGGTGTCTACTTTCCAAAATGCGGTAATTTGTGGGGTGTTTGTACTGTCTGGGCATTGTAGAACCTCAGGAAACATGACAGGTGCTCAGAAAGTCAGAGCTGCTTCAAAAAGCGGAAATTCACATTTTTGTACCATAGTTTGTAAACGCTATAACTTTTACCCAAACCATTTTTTTTTTTTACCCAAACATTTTTTTTTTATCAAAGACATGTAGAACAATAAATTTAGAGCAAAATTTATATATGGATGTTGTTTTTTTTGCAAAATTTTACAACTGAAAGTGAAAAATGTCATTTTTTTGCAAAAAAATCGTTAAATTTTGATTAATAACAAAAAAAGTAAAAATGGCAGCAGCAATGAAATACCACCAAATGAAAGCTCTATTAGTGAGAAGAAAAGGAGGTAAAATTCATTTAGGTGGTAAGTTGCATGATCGAGAAATAAACGGTGAAAGTAGGGTAGGTCAGAAGTGTAAAAAGTGGCCTGGTCTTAAAGGGTGTTTAAGCCATAGGGGCTGAGGTGGTTAAAAAATCATGTGCTCAAAATTCCAAAAGTGCATAAAACATAAACATATAATATATATTCCTACACTTGCCTGGACCCGTACAATAAATATATCCCCTAAATTAATTTTAAAAGTGAATGCAGTGAAAAAAAATTCAAAAAGCAATTGCTTTTCATGCATTATAACACACTAATAAATTAATGTCATTTAAATGCAACCATACTGTATATTTTATATACAAAATAAATGATGCATCATACTCCCAGAAAAACAAGACTTCAAATAGCCTTAAAGGGCTTAGCCCATCTCATACATTAGTGGCAAATCTCTAGGATATACCTCCAATGTCATCCTCCATTTACTTCTACGGAAGTTATGAATATAGGTGAGTGCTGGCTCAGCTATTTTCAGAACTTCCATAGAGGTGGAGAGGTGGCCACACTCTCCATTCAATTCTATGGGAGTTTCAGAAATAGTCAAGTGTGTTCACTCGGCTATTCTGAACTCCTATAAAAGTAAATAGAGAGAACACTGTGCATGTGCGGTGGCCCTCATTCACTTTGGAGAATTTATTCTAGAAATAGGTGCTTGTCACAGAGGTGAGACCCGCACTTATATAACATTGGTGTCATATCCTAGCGATATCCCACCAATGTGGGAAATGGGACAACCCCTTTAAAGGGAATCTGTCACTAGGAAATTTACCAATCAGAATGCCTTGTAGGGATAGCTCAGCTTAATGTAATGATACCTGTTAATTATTCATCAGTTGAGTCATTAATTTTACTCCATATGCAGATAAACAGTTAAGTGCACCGAGAGCCCAACAAAGCCACCCTTTGCACTCTTGCTTCTCCTGCTTCCTTTGCCAGCCTTTCCCTCTCATTCCTGATTCACACTTTCACTTTCATAGTCATCTCACCTCAAGAACGAGAGAGGGATGGCAGAGGAAGCAGCTGCAACAAAGCAAAGGTCCACAGAGTGACATGGGCCCACCCTCAGTGCACTTAACCACCTCAGCCCCTATAGCTTAAACACCCGTAATGACCAGGCCACTTTTTACACTTCTGACCTACACTACTTTCACCGTTTATTGCTCGGTCATGCAACTTACCACCCAAATGAATTTTACCTCCTTTTATTCTCACTAATAGAGCTTTCATTTGGTGGTATTACATTGCTGCTGACATTTTTACTTTTTTTTTTATTAATCGAAATTTAAAGATTTTTGTGCAAAAAAATGACATTTTTCACTTTCAGTTGTAAAATTTTGCAAAAAAAACGACATCCATATATAAATTTTTCTCTAAATTTATTGTTCTACATGTCTTTGATGAAAAAAAAATGTTTGGGTAAAAAAAAAATGGTTTGGGTAAAAGTTATAGCGTTTACAAACTATGGTACAAAAATGTGAATTTCCGCTTTTTGAAGCAGCTCTAAATTTCTGAGCACCTGTCATGTTTCCTGAGGTTCTACAATGGCCAGACAGTACAAACACCCCACAAATGACCCCATTTCGGAAAGTAGACACCCTAAGGTATTCGCTGATGGGCATAGTGAGTTCATAGAACTTTTTATTTTTTGTCACAAGTCAGCGGAAAATGATGATTTTTTTTTTTGATTTTTTTTTCTTACAAAGTCTCATATTCCACTAACTTGTGACAAAAAATAAAAACGTCTATGAACTCACTATGCCCATCAGCGAATACCTTGGGGTGTCTTCTTTCCAAAATGGGGTCACTTGTGGGGTAGTTATACTGCCCTGGCATTCTAGGGGCCCAAATGTGTGGTAGGTAGTTTGAAATCAAAATTTGTAAAAAATGGCCAGTGAAATCCGAAAGGTGCTCTTTGGAATGTGGGCCCCTTTGCCCACCTAGGATGCAAAAAAGTGTCACACATGTGGTATCTCCGTACTCAGGAGAAGTTGGGCAATGTGTTTTGGGGTGTCATTTTACATATACCCATGCTGGGTGAGATAAATATCTTGGTCAAATGCCAACTTTGTATAAAAAAATGGGAAAAGTTGTCTTTTGCCAAGATATTTCTCTCACCCAGCATGGGTATATGTAAAATGACACCCCAAAACACATTGCCCAACTTCTCCTGAGTACAGCGATACCACATGTGTGACACTTTTTTGCAGCCTAGGTGGGCAAAGGGGCCCACATTCCAAAGAGCACCTTTCGGATTTCACCGGCCATTTTTTACAGAATTTGATTTCAAACCACTTCTCACGCATTCGGCCCCTAAAATGCCAGGGCAGTATAACTACCCCACAAGTGACCCCATTTTGGAAAGAAGACACCCCAAGGTATTTCGTGATGGGCATAGTGAGTTCATGGAAGTTTTTATTTTTTGTCACAAGTTAGTGGAATATGAGACTTTGTAAGGAAGAAAAAAAAAATAAAAAATCATCATTTTCCGCTAACTTGTGACAAAAAATATAAAATTCTAGGAACTCGCCATGCCCCTCACGGAATACCTTGGGGTGTCTTCTTTCCAAAATGGGGTCACTTGTGGGGTAGTTATACTGCCCTGGCATTTTCCAGGGGCCCTAATGTGTGGTAAGTAGGTAAATGACCTGTGAAATCCTAAAGGTGCTCTTTGGAATGTGGGCCCCTTTGTCCACCTAGGCTGCAAAAAAGTGTCACACATGTGGTATCTCCGTACTCAGGAGAAGTTGGGCAATGTGTTTTGGGGTGTCATTTTACATATACCCATGCTGGGTGAGATAAATATCTTGGTCAAATGCCAACTTTGTATAAAAAAAATGGGAAAAGTTGTCTTTTGCCAAGATATTTCTCTCACCCAGCATGGGTATATGTAAAATGACACCCCAAAACACATTGCCCAACTTCTCCTGAGTACGGCGATACCACATGTGTGACACTTTTTTGCAGCCTAGATGCGCAAAGGGGCCCACATTCATTTTATGAGTGCATTTTTAGACATTTGGATCCCAGACTTCTTCTCACGCTTTAGGGCCCCTAGAATGCCAGGGCAGTATAAATACCCCACATGTGACCCCATTTTGGAAAGAAGACACCCCAAGGTATTCAATGAGGGGCATGGCGAGTTCATAGAATTTTATTTTTTTGGGCACAAGTTAGCGGAAATTGATATATATTTTTTTTCTCACAAAGTCTCCCTTTCCGCTAACTTGGGACAAAAATTTCAATCTTTCATGGACTCAATATGCCCCTCACGGAATACCTTGGGGTGTCTTCTTTCCGAAATGGGGTCACATGTGGGGTATTTATACTGCCCTGGCATTCTAGGGGCCCTAAAGCGTGAGAAGAAGTCTGGAATATAAATGTCTAAAAATGTTTACGCATTTGGATTCCGTGAGGGGTATGGTGAGTTCATGTGAGATTTTATTTTTTGACACAAGTTAGTGGAATATGAGACTTTGTAAGAAAAAAAATAATAATTTCCGCTAACTTGGGCCAAAAAAATGTCTGAATGGAGCCTTACAGGGGGGTGATCAATGACAGGGGGGTGATCAATGACAGGGGGGTGATCAGGGAGTCTATATGAGTTGATCACCCCCCTGTCATTGATCACCCCCCTATAAGGCTCCATTCAGATGTCCGTGTGTGTTTTGCGGATCCGATCCATGTATCAGTGGATCCGTAAAAATCATACGGACATCTGAATGCAGCCTTACAGGGGGGTGATCAATGACAGGGGGGTGATCAATGACAGGGGGGTGATCAGGGAGTCTATATGAGTTGATCACCCCCCTGTCATTGATCACCCCCCTGTAAGGCTCCATTCAGATGTCCGTATGTGTTTTGCGGATCCGATCCATGTATCAGTGGATCCGTAAAAATCATACGGACATCTGAATGCAGCCTTACAGGGGGGTGATCAATGACAGGGGGGTGATCAAGGACAGGGGGGTGATCAGGGAGTCTATATGGGTTGATCACCCCCCTGTAAGGCTCCAATCAGATGTCTGTATGTGTTTTGCGGATCCGATCCATGTATCAGTGGATCCGTAAAAATCATACGGACATCTGAATGCAGCCTTACAGGGGGGTGATCAATGACAGGGGGGTGATCAGGGAGTCTATATGGGGTGATCAGGGGTTCATAAGGGGTTAATAAGTGACAGGGGGGGTGTAGTGTAGTGTAGTGGTGTTTGGTGCTACTTTACTGAGCTACCTGTGTCCTCTGGTGGTCGATCCAAACAAAAGGGACCACCAGAGGACCAGGTAGCAGGTATATTAGACGCTGTTATCAAAACAGCGTCTAATATACCTGTTAGGTGTTAAAAAAATCACATCTCCAGCCTGCCAGCGAATGATCGCCGCTGGCAGGCTGGAGATCCACTCGCTTACCTTCCGATCCTGTGAACGCGCGCGCCTGTGTGCGCGCGTTTACAGGAAATCTCGCGTCTCGCGAGATGACGCATATATGCGTGACTGTGCGCAGGGCTGCCGCCTCCGGAACGCGATCCTGCGTTAGGCGGTCCGGAGGCGGTTAACTGTCCATTTACACATGGATTAAAAGTACTTTTTCTCCAGAGCAAAGCAACGGTTCGCTAAGTGAAAGGTATCTATCAGTACGTTCAGCTGAGCTAGCCCTACAAGTCATTGTGCTGGTTTAACAGAAAATTTCCTGGTGAGAAATAATAAAATTATGGCTGATTTTGGGTATAGAGCTGAGGACATGGGTTGCTAGATGGCCGCTAGCACATTCGCAATACCCAGTCCCCATAGCTCTGTGTGCTTTTATTGTGTAAAAAAAAACGATTTGATACATATGCAAATTAACCTGAGATGAGTCCTGTATGTCAGATGATTCAGGGACGGGACTCATCTCAGGTTAATTTGCATATGTATAAAATCTGTTTTTTTACACAATAAAAGCACACAGAGCTATGGGGACTGGGTATTGCGGATGTGCTAGCGACCATCTAGCAACCCATGCCCTCAGCTCTATACACAAAATCCATGTTACAGGTTCCCTTTAAAGGGTTAATCGTTTGTATCTCTAGAGGGAAACTTTCCTCAGGAAATTTCATCAACATCAGATCGGTGGAGGTTCCAGGATCAGCTGTCTGATTAGGCCATGTCTTACGAAGAAGGCCTTGGTTTACGAAGAACAGTGCCATCCATTGGATAGCGGCTGTGCTGGGCATTTCCGGTCAACCACATGACCGTGGTTTTGTTCTGCATCACTTCAAATCACTTCAATGGGGTCGCAAAAGCGGTGGACAGCACTTTGTGTGCTGTCCGCATCCGTTGCTCCGTTCCGTGGCCCCGCAAAAATTATGAGTCTAGTCCTATTCTTGTCCGTAGAAATATAAAGAGCCGTCCGTTCCGTTCACAAATTGCAGAAGGCACATAGGCGTAATCAGTGTTTTGCAGATCCGCAATTTGCGTACCACAAAATACGGCACATTCGTGTGAACAAGCTACATCCTGTAAAACAATGACATTTCCTCAGTTTTATGAACTCGGACAACTTAATTAACAATAATTTCTATATCTATTACCATGTTTAAAAGGGAATGAAACTTTGCAAAACACAAATACATATCATTAAAGAATTTTAAAAGTTACTTACTTTAGGTATCGGCCAAGCTCTTGCTGACTACATCGAGACCAGTGAAAGCGATGAAATGCAGCTTGCACGAGAGGAGCCATAATGCTGCCCATTCTAACTTCATCTCCACACCTATTTCCTTGGCCATCATGTTCCATTCCTAACCTGGAACATTAATTGGACAATATTTACTAATCATTAAATTTACTTTAACCCCTTCAAGCACATTAACATACAGTTTCATCACATGAATGGAATGGGCACAGCAGCAATGCCCATGCCATCGGTTACAGAATGCTGACTGCATTATAGCTAGCTCAGATCCTGGCTGTTTAACTCCTTGGCATATGTGGCAGTCAATAATGACCATGGCACCTAAGTGTTTAGACAGAGGGAGGAGACGCCTTCTTTCACTACATCGGATCCCATGTTGAAGCGTGAATATGAAGTCTCTGATCATTTGGAATACATTGGGTCTGATAAAATTATCCTTTGTATAAATTGAATATTTGTCTTGTATGTTTGTTTGAGCTTGTCCATTTCTGTCTGATGAAACGAACAAAGAACCTGGTGTGGAATATTTGTGGAAGACATGCCTGAAATGTGTGTACAAGGTATTGTTCCACTTATTTGACAACTTGTAAATGAACAAGGAGTTGTTTGGAAATATGTGTGCAAAAGAGTTAGCACTGTCTGCCAAGGTTATCTTTAGATTCAGATTTATTGCGGATTTGAGAACTGGCCACTCCAAGGTCCGAAATAATAACAGATATAAGATATACACAATGACCATTATGGACTGCATAAGCTGGCTACATTTCATTAGGGGGTGAAGCTCTTTGGTTAATACAGTATAAAAGCTGGGCCGGTTCAGCAAGCCATTGGAGTTCACCTCTGAGGGAGACGTCCTTGCATCGGAAAGATGGCTCTTTTCCAATCGAGATTCTGACTTCTTTCTCTGTAAAAGACTACCCAGCTGATATATGCAGCTGTCAGAGGATGTTAACTCAATTGGTGATGCAAGTACCTTCATTCTGGATGCAGTGTGGTTGTAATTATGTAAGTAGAAATTATGTGTTGTGTTTTATCTAACCCTTAATCTTTTCTATTCTTTGTATTTACTTAATTTGCCAAAAGAAGGACGGACATTTGTCTGATTATCACTATTACCTTTATAAATGTACTTATACGTTTTACTATTCTTACAATGGTGTGTAGTCTCTGAAACTGAATGGTGTATTTGTTAGCAATACACGCATGCACGAGAATACAGGGCTAGACGAGATTACCATATTTTTCGCCCTATTTGACACACCTGCCCATAAGATGCACCAAGGTTTTAGAGAGAAAAAAATAAGATCCAAAAATGTTTCATCACACCTCAGATCAGAACACCAATAAGACCTCCAATGTTTATCAGACATCAGATTTGAGCCCCAATCAGACCCCCAATGTTAATCAGACCTCCCCTCAGAGCCACAACCACGCCCCTAATGTTAATAAGACCGCCAATCAGAGCTCAATTCAGACCTCCAATATTCATAAGACCCCAATCAGATCTCAGATCATAGTCCGAATGTGAATAAGATCCCCCATTCAGACCCCAATGTGAATGGCCACCAAACAAGCCTCAGATCAGCCCCCAGATGTGAATACGACCCCAAAGCAGACCTTAGCTCCCACCCCCAATGTGAATGACCCCCCAAGCAAACCTCAGATCAGGGCCCGATGTGAATGACCCCCAAACAGACCTCAGATCAGACCCCCAATTTGAATACCCTCCAAAGCAGACCTACTAACTTACCTCTCCTGCTTCAGACGAGGCAGCGCTTGACATCCACGATCTTATTATTCTTCCAGCCGCGTGCTGTGATCCGAAGTGCAAAGCATGAGGTCAGCAAGCTGACATCCTCACGCTGTGTGCAATCACAGCACAGCGAGCTGCCTAGGAAGACCAGGAAGCAGTGAGTACAGAGCTAGGGAAGCACTGCATTCACAGCTTCCTGGTCCTTCTGTACTAATGAGCACACCCATAATGGAAGTGCTCATTAGTATTCGCCCCATAACACGCACTGACATTTTCCCCCACACTCTGGGGAGAAAAAAGGGGCGTCTTATAGTGCAAAAAATACAGTACGTACCTACTGCCTGGCCATGTCAATCAACAGACTAAAGGAGGGGCTGGGCAGAAAAAGGAGTGTAGCATGGGCAAAATGAAAGTAACAGGCTTGGTTACATAGGGATGTTGCTAGTGAGGGGTTGCTTGGATTTATTTATTTATGTTTATATATCAGGAAATCATACACTTTTGTAATATACATGAATTTCAAATTCTGCTCACATGCAGTTCTAATGGCAGTGCCGTAGAAATGCAGAATGTGGTAATGCAGTGCTGTGTAGAATGCATATGCTCTTAAATCCTCCTATATAATGGTCTGTTTGATCAATAACAGGTATACTTTTCCTGTTTTTATAGAATGCACATGCTCATAAATCCTACATAAACCAAAAAATCTAATTTACAAGTAATAAATTGGCACAATGCATGAGATACAGAGCCTAATCTCAATATTTTATCACTACACATTAATTGTCGAAATGAGCCGTTTCCACATTTATAGTTGTCTATAAGTGGCATTAACATTGGCAGGAAAATATCCCCATACTAGCTCATCTCTACGATTCTTGTTTCTGCAATATGCAATAATAGGGAGATGTTGAGTACAATCTGCCAAATGCTTATCCATCTGGATCAAATGCCAGTTTTTTCTACTCATCTGTCTGATACAATTTGATAACAAATCTAGAATCTGTCCTACACCTACATTCCTGAAATATTTTTTTTTTTTAAAGCAATCTTGATTAATTGCTTGCATGAATGCTTCAGAAATTACATTCTCATCATAACCCTTGACTCGCAATCTCTCTATTAGCTCTAAGAATTGCTTCAAAAAGAATCATAGCTGCTATTAATTCTATGTAACCTAATAAGTTGCCCATAAGATAAAGTTTTCTTAACATCAGACGGATGGTAACTCTGAGAATGCAATAAAGCATTCTTCGCTATCGGTTTCCTAAAGCTGCTGGTCACTAACATGATAATTTGTGTTTTTCTATGTGTTAGGTGTCTAGAGCTAATTAGGTTGGGGGATTTAGCCCATCATGCCATGAAAAAGCATCTATGTACATTAAATGACCATAGGTTGTATCTGATTTTATCGCTTGAGCTACCCATTAGCACTTTTTTTTATGGACTGGTGAGTGCTGTGGATCTATTTTTCTCTTTCTATTGGTTTCCACCATTATTTATATTTAGTTAGCCCATGGCTGTCATGTAACCCTGTTGCTAACTGAATATCATGGGTTAGGCTACTTTCACACTAGCGTTAATGTTTTCCGGTATTGAGATCTGTCATAGGGTCTCAATACCGGAAATAAACGCTTCCGTTTTATCCCCATTCATTGTCAATGAGGACAAAACGTAACTGAACAAATAATAGGCTCTGTCAGGAAGGTGAAAAATGGCTGTGTCTTGAAGGGGTTAAAATGGATAAGGGGTATATTTTTTTGGGTGTGCCCTCAGCTAGCTTTGTGCTAAAATGGTCGAGGACTGGCCTCACCATTTTCACACTAACTCCTAGGACATGGGGGAGGTCAGTTTCTGGGGGTTCCATCCGGGTGTTTTCCTATCATAAACCTGGAACCTGTGGGTGTACCCAGAGGTACTGTTGTGCAAAGTTCATACATTTTAACCACCTCAGCCCCCTTAGCTTAAACACCCTTAATGACCAGGCCACTTTTTACACTTCTGACCTACACTACTTTGACCGTTTATTGCTCGGTCATGCAACTTACCACCCAAATGAATTTTACCTCCTTTTCTTCTCACTAATAGAGCTTTCATTTGGTGGTATTTCATTGCTGCTGACATTTTTACTTTTTTTGTTATTAATCGAAATTTAACGATTTTTTTGCAAAAAAATGACATTTTTCACTTTCAGTTGTAAAATTTTGCAAAAAAAACGACATCCATATATAAATGTTTCTCTAAATTTATTGTTCTACATGTCTTTGATAAAAAAAAATGTTTGGGTAAAAAGAAAATGGTTTGGGTAAAAGTTATAGCGTTTACAAACTATGGTACAAAAATGTGAATTTCCGCTTTTTGAAGCAGCTCTGACTTTCTGAGCACCTGTCATATTTCCTGAGGTTCTACAATGGCCAGACAGTACAAACACCCCACAAATGACCCCATTTCGGAAAGTAGACACCCTAAGGTATTCGCTGATGGGCATAGTGAGTTCATAGAACTTTTTATTTTTTGTCACAAGTCAGCGGAAAATGATGATTTTTTTTTTCTTACAAAGTCTCATATTCCACTAACTTGTGACAAAAAATAAAAACTTCTATGAACTCCCTATGCCCATCAGCGAATACCTTGGGGTGTCTTCTTTCCAAAATGGGGTCACTTGTGGGGTAGTTATAGTGCCCTGGCATTCTAGGGGCCCAAATGTGTGGTAAGTAGTTTGAAATCAAAATCTGTAAAAAATGGCCGGTGAAATCCGAAAGGTGCTCTTTGGAATGTGGGCCCCTTTGTCCACCTAGGCTGCAAAAAAGTGTCACACATGTGGTATCTCCGTACTCAGGAGAAGTTGGGCAAAGTGTTTTGGGGTGTCATTTTACATATACCCATGCTGGGTGAGATAAATATCTTGGTCAAATGCCAACTTTGTATAAAAAAATGGGAAAAGTTGTCTTTTGCCAAGATATTTATCTCACCCAGCATGGGTATATGTAAAATGACACCCCAAAACACATTGCCCAACTTCTCCTGAGTACGGCGATACCACATGTGTGACACTTTTTTGCAGCCTAGATGCGCAAAGGGGCCCACATTCATTTTATGAGGGCATTTTTAGACATTTGGATCCCAGACTTCTTCTCACGCTTTAGGGCCCCTAGAATGCCAGGGCAGTATAAATACCCCACATGTGACCCCATTTTGGAAAGAAGACACCCCAAGGTATTCAATGAGGGGCATGGCGAGTTCATAGAATTATTTTTTTTTTGGCACAAGTTAGCGGAAATTGATATTTTTTTTTTCTCACAAAGTCTCCCTTTCCGCTAACTTGGGACAAAAATTTCAATCTTTCATGGACTCAATATGCCCCTCACGGAATACCTTGGGGTGTCTTCTTTCCGAAATGGGGTAACATGTGGGGTATTTATACTGCCCTGGCATTCTAGGGGCCCTAAAGCGTGAGAAGAAGTCTGGAATATAAATGTCGAAAAATTTTTACGCATTTGGATTCCGTGAGGGGTATGGTGAGTTCATGTGAGATTTTATTTTTTGACACAAGTTAGTGGAATATGAGACTTTGCAAGAAAAAAATAAAATAATTTCCAGTAACTTGGGCCAAAAAAATGTCTGAATGGAGCCTTACAGGGGGGTGATCAATGACAGGGGGGTGATCAGGGAGTCTATATGGGGTGATCACCCCCCTGTCATTGATCACCCCCCCTATAAGGCTCCATTCAGATGTCCATATGTGTTTTGCGGATCCGATCCATGTATCAGTGGATCCGTAAAAATCATACGGACATCTGAATGCAGCCTTACAGGGGGGTGATCAATGACAGGGGGGTGATCAATGACAGGGGGGTGATCAATGACAGGGGGGTGATCAGGGAGTCTATATGGGGTGATCACCCCCCTGTAAGGCTCCATTCAGATGTCCGTATGTGTTTTGTGGATCCGATCCATGTATCAGTGGATCCGTAAAAATCATACGGACATCTGAATGCAGCCTTACAGGAGGGTGATCAATGACAGGGGGGTGATCAATGACAGGGGGGTGATCAGGGAGTCTATATGGGGTGATCACCCCCCTGTAAGGCTCCATTCAGATGTCCGTATGTGTTTTGCGGATCCGATCCATGTATCAGTGGATCCGTAAAAATCATACGGACATCTGAATGCAGCCTTTCAGGGGGGTGATCAATGACAGGGGGGTGATCAATGACAGGGGGGTGATCAGGGAGTCTATATGGGGTGATCACCCCCCTGTAAGGCTCCATTCAGATGTCCGTATGTGTTTTGCGGATACGATCCATGTATCAGTGGATCCGTAAAAATCATACGGACATCTGAATGCAGCCTTACAGGGGGGTGATCAATGACAGGGGGGTGATCAGGGAGTCTATATGGGGTGATCACCTCCGTCATTGATCACTCCCCTGTAAGGCTCCATTCAGACGTCCGTATGTGTTTTGCGGATCCGATCCATCTATCAGTGGATCCGTAAAATTCATACGGACCTCTGAATGGAGCCTTACAGGGGGGTGATCAGGGAGTCTATATGGGGTGATCAGGGGTGATCAGTGGTTCATAAGGGGTTAATAAGTGACAGGGGGGGGTGTAGTGTAGTGTAGTGGTGTTTGGTGCTACTTTACTGAGCTAACTGTGTCCTCTGGTGGTCGATCCAAACAAAAGGGACCACCAGAGGACCAGGTAGCAGGTATATTAGACGCTGTTATCATAACAGCGTCTAATATACCTGTTAGGGGTTAAAAAAATCACATCTCCAGCCTGCCAGCGAACGATCGCCGCTGGCAGGCTGGAGATCCACTCGCTTACCTTCCGTTCCTGTGAAAGCGCTCGCCTGTGTGCGCGCGTTCACAGGAAATCTTGCGTCTCGCGAGATGACGCGCCGGCGCGTCCAGGAGGAATGAATCAACCACCTTCCGGACGCGTCTATGCGTTAGGCGGTCCGGAGGTGGTTAATGTCTTGTCTTGCCCTCTTGCTTGGTATTGGTGGAATTTTATCCTCCCTTTAAAATTGATAAGGATGTTACCAGAATGTCCTTCGGCCCCATTGACTATTATAGGGTCTGGCGGAGATCCAGCCACTATGTGGCAAATATACCAGGATTCGGCATATGGAGCCAGTGGGCATTCCGGTAATATCCAGCAATGTTGGATCCAGATAGCTGTTGCCAGTAGCCATTATTTGAGAAGATGTGGTCACCTATTATTAATGTGAAGAGCATGGTGTTATTACATTAGTACCCCCCTCCATGTGCCTCACATTAAAAGTAGATGACCCCAAGTTCCATCATGTACCTCATCAAATAATGGGCAACAATGTGTACATGAGGCACATGGCTTTATCAATTTAGAACTACAGTATATTTGCCTCACATTAATAGTAGGTGACACCATCAAGTATTCCAGAAGAATTTCCGATATTTACATATACGACACTGCCTATACCTTGCTACACTACATGCCAATCACAGTTTGACAAAAGGCATATCCACTTTTGCCCAAAACGTTACAGCAATTTGTGAATATCCATAGGTGGTGGTTCCCAAATAAAATAAACTTTTAATTGCAGGATTTATTGGAGCTGTGCACCAAATAGGAGAACAAGATAGTGCCATTAAACCTGTGTATAAGTCAACTGAATACATGTTAGGTACAAAAAAGGAACAGGCGCCGTAGCAGAAGAATGGAGGAGCCATTTAAAAAAAACAAAAAAAAACCTAGCCATAATCAAGGGAAGAACCGTAACAAGTGAACATATTAGATTTAATTTTTTCTCACTTGTGCACTCACTTTTTCAATGCACCGATAAAATAAAGCCACAAGCTAATTAACCCTTGTAAAATGAGTAAAAAACAAAGATTGCTAAGAGCTTCTTTGAAAAGGGAGACAGACACAATGATGAGACAGCAGAACACTCCAAGACTGTAAAAAATAGAAAGCTGCATTTAAAAGAAAATACCAAGAGTCCTACGGGTTCATCGCAACAGGTGACACCCCAAACCCGCTGTGTGTAATATGTGGCAACTAACTATCCAACAAAGCCATGAAGACTTCAAAACTGCTTTGCCACTTTGCACCCTGCATCAAAAGACAAGTCTTTGGAGTTTTCTGAAACAAAGAAACTGAATATGAAGGACAGAAACAATTATTGAAGACTACCTCATCATCAATTGTGTCTGCACTGAAAGAATCATTCTTAGTGGCTAACCGCATTGCCAAGGCTAAAAAGCCCTTTACTACTGGTAGTTGACCCTGCCTGCCACTAAGAACATCTGCCATGGGCTTTTAGGAGAGGCTGCACAGGTTCCTCTTTCGGCTAGCACCATAACTAGAAGAATTGATGACATAGCAGAAGACATTGAGGTACAATTGTTAGAGAGGATTAATGAGCCACTGTGGTACGCAATCCAGGTTGATCAGTCTACTGACGTTGACAATAAGGCACTAATGCTTGTTTTTGTGCGATATATTTTTCAGGAGGATGTGCATGAGGAGATGTTAGTTATGTGCATTATTGTTGAGGACAAACATCACAGCTGCAGAGCTATTCAAGTCTTTGGATGATTACAAAACAGGAAAACTAAACTGGCCATTATGTGAGGGTGTATGCACAGAAGGAGCCACTGTCGTGACTGGACAGCTCTCTGGTTTTACTATTCAGGTCAAAGCGGTTGCGCCTGAATGTGAGTCTATGCACTGTGTCATCTATAGAGAAATGCTGGGTAGCCGAAAAATGTCACCCGAGCATTTTGAAAGAAGTGATTAAATTAATAAAGTACATGCCCTTAACTTACGTCTGTTCGAGCAGCTCTGTGAGGGGATGGATGCAGAGCATAAATGTCTTTTGTTATATACAGAAGTGAGGTGGATTTCTAAGGGTAGATCTCTGGCAAGAGTTTTTGAGTTATGATAGCCGCTTCATAGATTTCTGTTAGAAAAAGAATCACCACTTGCTGCACATTTCAGTAGTAAAGAATGGGTTGCAAAACTTGCTTACTTGTGTAACGTATTCAACTTGCTCAACAAACTCAATCTGTCACTTCAGGAGAGAATGACAGCGGTCTTCAAGTTGGCAAATGTGGCTGCATTCAAAGCCAAACTGGAAATGTGGGGACGGTGAATGAAAATAGGTATATTTGACATGGACCTTCATTCTCCCAGCTGCTGCACGCTCACCTATCTCAGCTTTTAAAAGAGTTTGAGCATTATTTTCCAACCACACAAGACCTGCAAACTAGAAAGGAATGGATCCATAACCCATTTGTGAACAAGCCTAGTGAATCAGCCTGGTCTGTGCTGGAAGAAGACCAACTGCTTGAGATTGCAAATGAGGGCGGCCTTAAAAGTATGTTTGAGACGTAAAAAATCTCGCAATTAAAGTCAAGGCAGAACATCCTGAGATTGCCAAAAAGTGCTGAAAACTCTGCTTCCATTTCCAACATCCTATCTTTGTGAAGCAGGGTTTTCTGCAGTGACAGCAACCAAAATGAGATTACGAAGTAACATAGTAACATAGTACATAAGGCCGAAAAAAGACATTTATCCATCCAGTTCGGCCTGTTATCCTGCAAGTTGATCCAGAGGAAGGCAAGAAAAAAAAAAAACTGTGAGGTAGAAACCAGTTTTCCTCACTTTAGGGGAATAAAAAATTGCTTCCCGACTCCAATCAGGCAATCAGAATAACTCCCTGGATCAACGACCCCTCTCTAGTAGCTAAAGCCTGTAATATTATTACACTCCAGAAATACATCCAGGCCCCTCTTGAATTCCTTTATTGTACTCACCATCACCACCTCCTCAGGCAGAGAGTTCCATAGTCTCACTGCTCTTACCGTAAATAATCCTTTTCTATGTTTGTGTACAAAACTTCTTTCCTCCAGACGCAGAGGGTGTCCTCTCATCACAGTCACAGTCCTGGGGATAAATAGATGATAGGATAGATCTCTGTACTGACCCCTGATATATTTATACATAGTAATTAGATCTCCCCTCAGTCGTCTTTTTTCTAAAGTGAATAATCCTAATTTTGATAATCTTTCAGGTACTGTAGTTGCCCCATTCCAGTTATTACTTTAGTTGCCCTCCTCTGGACCCTCTCCAGCTCTGCTATGTCTGCCTTGTTTACAGGAGCCCAGAACTGTACACAGTACTCCATTTGTGGTCTGACTAGCGATTTGTAAAATGGTAGGACCATGTTCTCATCACGGGCATCTATGCCCCTTTTGATGCAACCCATTATCTTATTGGCCTTGGCAGCAGCTGCCTGACACTGGTTTTTGCAGCTTAGTTTGCTGTTTATTAAAATTCCTAGATCCTTTTCCATGTCAGTGTTACCGAGTGTTTTACCATTTAGTATGTACGGGTGACTTGCATTATTCCTTCCCATGTGCATAACTTTACATTTGTCAGTGTTAAACCTCATCTGCCACTTATCTGCCCAAGCCTCCAATCTATCCAGATTCCTCTGTAGTAGTATACTGTCCTCTTCAGTGTTAATTACTTTACACAGTTTAGTGTCATCTGTGAAAATTGATATTTTACTATGCAAGCCTTCTACAAGATCATTAATAAATATATTGAAGAGAATAGGGTCCAATACTGACCCCTGAGGTACTCCACTAGTGACAGTGACCCAATCTGAGTTTGTACCACTCATACCCACCCTCTGTTTTCTATCCCTCAGCCAGTTACTTACCCAGATACAGACGTTTTCTCCCAGTCCGAGCATTCTCATTTTATATACTAACCTTTTATGTGGTACAGTGTCAAATGCTTTGGAGAAGTCCAGATATACGACATCCATTGATTCGCCGCTGTCAAGTCTAGAACTTAACTCCTCATAGAAACTAATTAAATTAGTTTAGCATGACCGATCCCTCATGAAGCCATGCTGACATGGCGTTATTTGCTTATTTCCGTTGAGATGCTCTAACATAGCATCTCTCATAAAACCTTCAAACAGTTTACACACAACAGATGTTAAACTTACCGGCCTATAGTTTCCAGGCTCTGTTTTTGGACCCTTTTTGAATATTGGCACCACATTTTCTATGCGCCAATCCTGTGGAACATTCCCTGTCAGTATAGAGTCTGCAAATACCAGAAATAAGGGTCTGGCTATGACATTACTTAATTCCCTTAGGATACGGGGGTGTATGCCACCCGGTCCTGGCGATTTGTCTATTTTAATCTTTTTAAGTCGCTGTTGTACTTCTTCCTGGGTCAGACAGGACACTTTTAATGGGCAATTTATTTTTACATTCAGCATTTCATCTGACAGTTTATTTTCCTCAGTGAATACATTGGAGAAAAAAATATTTAACAGCTTTACTTTCTCCTCGTCGCTCTCTGCGACTCCCCCCTCATTACTCTTTAAAGGACCGACACCTTCAGATTTATACTTTTTAACATTTATATAATTGAAGAACATTTTAGGGTTAGTTTTACTCTCTTTGGCAATAAGTCTCTCTGTCTCTAGTTTGGCCGCTTTTATTTGTTTTTTACATGTTCTAATTTTTTCCTTATAGTTTTATTAGTGCTTCCGTGCTACCCTCCTGTTTTAGTGTTTTATATGCTTTCTTTTTGTCATTTATTGCTTTCTTTACAGTTCTGTTTATCCACATTGGTTTCTTTTTGTTCCTTAACCTTTTATTCCCATACGGTATGTACCTCTCACAATGAGCTTTTAGGATGCTTTTAAAGATATCCCATTTTGTGGCTGTATTTTTATTTTTGAGGACTTTAGTTGGCTAAATTTAGCTTTTATGAAGTTTGGTATTTTTGTTCCTCCCTGTAGAAACGCTCCTTTGAATGATAATTGGAAGGTTATTACTTTATGGTCACTATTTCCCAGGTGTCCCCCAACCTGCACGTCTGTTCTGTCAGGCCTATTGGTTAATACTAAGTCCAGTATGGCCGTCCCTCTAGTCGGGTCCTGAACCAGTTGGGAGAGATAAATGTCTTTGGTTTTTGCCAAGAACCTGTTTCCTTTATGAGATATACAAGTTTCAGTTTCCCAGTCTATATCTGGGTAGTTGAAGTCCCCCATAATAACCACCTCATTATGATTTGCCGCCTGGTCTATCTCGTTTAGTAGTAGATTTTCTGTGGACTCTGGTATATTAGGTGGTTTATAGTAAACTCCTATTAGTAATTTATTATTGTTTTTAGCTCCATGTATCTCTACCCACAGTGACTCCACATGTTCATGTCCCTCACTTATATCTTCACAGAGTGTGGGCTTTAGACAGGACTTTACATAAAGGCAGACCACTCCCCCTCTCCGGTTTTGATGATCCTTTCTAAATAGACTGTAACCTAGTACATTAACTGCCCAGTCATAGCTATCATCCAGCCATGTCTCAGTTATTCCCACTATGTCATAGTCCTCCTCACACATCACTAATTCCAGTTCCCCAGTTTTATTTGTCAGGCTTCTGGCATTAGTATACATACATTTGAGAGGTTTATGTATATTTTTTACCCTACACCTTTCCTTCTGAACAGTTCTAGTCCCTCCTTCCATTACTCCCCCAGTCCCACTACCTTGCCCCCGGTCTCTATCTGCACTATTTCCTTCCCCCCCAGTCCCTAGTTTAAACACTCCTCCAACCTTCTAGCCATCTTCTTCCCCAACACAGCTGCCCCTTCCCCATTGAGGTGCAGCCCGTCCCTACGATAGAGCCTGTAGCCGATAGAGAAGTCGGCCCAGTTCTCCAGGAACCCAAACCCCTCCTTCCTACACCAGTTCTAGAGCCACTTGTTAATCTCCCTAATCTCCCGCTGCCTTTCTTGCGTGGCCCGTGGTACAGGTAGTATGTCGGAAAATACTACCTTTGAGGTCCTTGCCCTAAGCTTTTGACCTAAATCCCTGAAATCATTTTTAAGGACTCTCCACCTACCCCTAACTTTGTCATTGGTTCCGATATGGACCATGACCGCTGGATCTTCTCCAGCCCCTCCCCGTAATCTGTCAACGCGATCCGCGATGTGTCGAACTCTAGCGCCAGGAAGACAGCACACTGTTCGGCTAACACAGTCTTTGTGACAGATTGCCCTATCTGTTCCTCTAATAATGGAGTCTCCCACTACCAGCACCTGTCTGGCCTGCCCTGCTCTCCTGGTCCCGTGCTTACTGGAGCTGACATTCCCCTGACTGGCAGAGGAAGTGTCCGGCTGCAGCAGTGCCGTCCCTGGACTGACATCCCCCTCATCTGCCAAATGTGCAAACTTGTTGGGGTGTGTCCGATCAGGGCTAGCCTCCTTGGCACTCTTCCCTCTACCCCGCTTTCTAACTGTTACCCAGCTAGCTACCTCACTTTCCTCACCCTCCTCTCTGTCACCCTCCCCCTCATCTACCCCAAAGAGTGCTTGCTTGGTGAGAAACAAACTCTTTTGCAAATTGTCAATGCCTCTTAGTGTGGCAACTTGCCCGTTTAGAGACTCGATTTGCGATTCCAAACGGGTAATTTGCTCACATCTTGAACAAAGATATACACCCTCGAACGGCTGTTCCAGGACTGCATACATCATGCAAGATGTGCACTGGACTGCGTTGTCAATTGTGCAACACATACTAAATGGGGATAACACCACAAAAGCGAAAAATACAATATAATGTAGTACTAAGAAACTGGCTAATTGCAGTCCCCCACTGAAGTCCCTGAATCTAAAGTCACTTTCGCAACCACGCTTAATCAACCACGCGTCGCGGTCAAACTCGCGTTATATATCTGCTTATATAAATATAAATGCAGCTCACTACACCAGCCTGGTTTGTTTTCCCTATGGATTCAAAAAGTAGCCCATCACTCCTAGATGGAACAGTCTTGTTGCATGGAAAGTCCAGCGCTCCCACTGATTCTGCATTATGGTGGGTTAAGTCACATTTAAATTATAAATGTAATTATATAGTGTTATATATTTTAATATGTACCTTGTGTTTTGTTATGTGCGCGATTCAGTCAGCGTCAACCCCCCAACCCCTGCCGTATTGTATGAAAAAGCGATGTGATTTATGTTAAGCACCCTCATGAATTGAGACCAAAATAGCAAGATGTCGTCAATAAAATGAACCCATAAAACTATGTTCTGTGTCCATTCATTGATGTCGTCTGAAAAAAACGCTATATCCTCACTGACAGCTCTGGCATTACCACTTTAAGTAAACAAAATTTTGCCCACTGCAGCACAACAGGCATAGTCTATCTCCCCCGAAGTGTTTGCAATTCCCTGTACGTGGGAAAAACATGCAGTGAGTTTAAAAAAGGTATCCTCAAACATATACGTGACGTCAGGAACAGAGAACATGGAGGTGATCAGAGGGTTCTGACGTTTATGGCCATGAAAACTGTAAATGCCTCAATTAGGGGTAAAGACTAGGATAAAATTTTAAGACAGAGTCACAATGGATATATGGCCTGAATACCGTGACCCCATTTGGTTTGAATGAACATATAGATTTAACCTGCTTTATTGACTAAATTGGTCCTTATAACAGGGGATTCCTGGGGATCATCCATTATTGGGGTGCTCTTCTACTCTCTTTTAGATAGGGGTACTGTAGCCTTCCCCTATATCAATACCCCCCTTGACAGCTCTACAGTTTGCAGACCTCCATGTATACAAAAGTAATCATATGGTAACATAGTCTAACCTCCTGAATGTAGAATGACCCTCACATGGTAAAATAAATACAAACTGTTTTGCACACTGTGCATTTTACTATCTTTCCATGCTATGTGAGCAAAGCCTTTAGGCATATGAGGCTCCTTGTCAAATCTACATCCATAGACACTTCAGCATACTCTCCTCCTACCTGCTGCGCATCACTTGATTGACGTGGACCAGGTTACAATGGGGATACGATGCAATCATGTGACACGCTGACATCTCATGAGATGTGATGTCACTGCACGGAGCGAGCGCTCTCTCTCAATCTCGACGTGGCCTCCATACCACCTGGCTACCGGACCTAGCAAGCATAATTTACCGGGACTCCATAATTTGATATCTACAGTACCACAAGTACTGCCTGTGTATCACATGGTCTAATCTCTTATCTCTTATCTCAGCTCTCTAGGACGTACCGTACCGTTCCTGAGATATTCCCCAAAAAAATTAGCCCCCCCCCATACAAGCCAGCAAGTCTTTCTCTTCAAATCCCAACTGTTATTAACACAGTTTTACTAGGTTTCCAATACAACCCAGCCATTTTTCTTTACTGCTTAAAGGGGCGGGCAATGTGGAGGTCACTGTTTTTAAAGAGGCGGGCACAGTGGAGGTCACTGTTATTAAAGGGGTGGGCACTGTGGAGGTCCCTGTTAAAGGGGTGGTCACTGTGAAAGTCACTGTTAAAGGAACAGTCACTGTTAAAGGGGCGGTCACTGTTAAAGGGGAGGTCACTATGAAAGTCACTGATAAAGGGGCGGTCACTGTGAAAGTCACTGTTAAAGAAGCGGCCACTGTTAAAGGGGCGGCCACTGTGAAAGTCACTGTTAAAGGAGCGGTAACTGTGAAAGTCACTGTTAAAAGGGCGGGCATTGTGGAGGTCACTGTTAAAGGGGCGGTCACTGTGAAAGTCACTGTTAAAAGGGCGGTCACTGTGAAAGTCACTGTTAAAGGGGCGGTCACTGTGAAAGTCACTGTTAAAGGGGCGGTCACTGTGAAAGTCACTGTTAAAGGGGCGGTCACGGCATGTTGTCCTGGAATTAAGGTGATAGGATCAAATCATTTAGCAGGCACCTTGGGTCAATGCGCGGGGGGGTCCCGTCAATTCAGACCTGTGGTTTGCGGTTTTTACATGGTGCGGAGGCGGTGCCATCGGGTCCCCGTGGAGCTGTAGGGGGGACCCGATGACATCGAAGGCAGCAATGCCTTCTTGTGACGAGCCTGTGAGATCCAGCCCCCTGGATCTCCTAGGCCGGAAGCTGTATGAGTAATACTCACTCTATTACTCATACAGCCAATGCATTCCAATACAGAAGTATTGGAATACATTGTAAAGGATTAGACACCCCAAAAGTTGAAGTCCCAAAGTGGGACAAAAAATAAAGTGAAAAAAAAGTTGAAAAAATTGTTTTCCCCCAAAAAATTAAAAGTTTCAATAAACAAACAAAAACGTCATGGAATAGACATATGGAGACACTAAAACGTCATTTTCCCCAAATAAAGTTAAAAAAAAATTGGTAAAAAACAGGGAATAGACATATTAGGTATCACCGCGTCCGTATCGACCGGCTCTATAAACATATCACATGACGTAACCCCTCAGATGAACACCATAAAAAAAAAAAAACTGTGCTAAATAAACAATTTTTTTGTCACCTTACATCACAAAATGTACAACAGCAAGGCGTATGCCCACCAGAAAATTAGCCCCTACATGAGACAATCCCCCAAAAACTGAAAAAATTATGACTCAGAATATGGAGACACTAAAACATGTTTTTTTTTTCAAAAATGAAATCATTGTGTAAAACTTACATAAAAAAAAAAGTAAACATATTAGGTATCGCCACGTCCGTATCGATAAAAATATCACATGACCTAACCCCTCAGATGAACTGTGCTAAATAAACCATTTTTTGTCACCTTACATCACAAAAAGTGTAATAGCAAGCGATCTAAAAGTTATTTGCACCCCACAATAGTGCCAATAAAACCGTCATCTCATCCGGCAAAAATCATACCCTACCCAAGATAATCGCCCAAAAACTGAAAAAACTATGGCTCGTAGACTATGGAAACACTAAAACATGATAATTTTTTTTTGTTTCAAAAATGAAATCATTGTGTAAAACTTAAATAAATTTTAAAAAAAGTATACATATTAGGTATCGCCGCGTCCGTAATAACTCGCTCTATAAACATATCACATGACCTAACCCCTCAGGTGAATACCGTAATTTTTTTTATTTTTAAACGCTGTAAAAAAAAAGCTATTTTTTGTCACCTTACATCACAAAAAGTGTAATAGCAAGCGATCAAAAAGTCACACACACCCGAAAATATTGCCAATCAAACCGTCATCTCATCCCGCAAAAATCATACCCTACCCAAGATAATCGCCCAAAAACGGAAAAAACTATGGCTCTCAGACTATGGAAACACTAAAACATCATTTTTTTGGGGGGAAAAATGAAATCATTGTGTAAAACTTACATAAATAAAAAAAAAGCATACATTCTAGGTATCGCCACGTCCGTGCCAACCTGGTCTATAAAAATACCACATTATCTAACCTGTCAGATGAATGTTGTAAATAACAAAAAATAAAAACGGTGCCAAAACAGCTATTTCTTGTTACCTTGCCACACAAAAAGTGTAATATAGAGCAACCAAAAATCATATGTACCCTAAAATAGTACCAACAAAACTGCCACCCTATCCCGTAGTTTCTAAAATGGGGTCAATTTTTTGGAGTTTCTACTCTAGGGGTGCATCAGGGGGGGCTTCTAATGGGACATGGTGTCAAAAAAACAGTCCAGCAAAATCTGCCTTCCAAAAACCGTATGGCATTCCTTTCCTTCTGCGCCCTGCCGTTTGCCCGTACAGCAGTTTATGACCACACATGGGGTGTTTCTGTAAACTACTGAATCAGAGCCATAAATATTGAGTTTTGTTTGGCTGTTAACCCTTGCTTTGTAACTGGAAAAAAATTATTAAAATGGAAAATCTGCCAAAAAAGTAAAATTTTGAAATTGTATCTCTATTTTCCATTAATTCTTGTGGAACACCTAAAGGGTTAACAAAGTTTGTAAAATCAGTTTTTAATACTTTTTGGGTGGTTTCGGGTGGTTATTATGTAAGCCTCACAAAGATCTGAACTGGTCCTGGCTTCAGATCTGAACTGGTCCTTGAAAAGTGGGTTTTTGAAAATTTCTGAAAAATTTCAAGATTTGCTTCTAAACCCTCTAAGCCTTGTAACATCCCCAAAATATAAAATGTCATTCCCAAAATGATCCAAGCATGAAGTAGACATATGGGGATGTAAAGTGATAACTATTTTTGGAGGTATTACTATGTATTATACAGGGTGGGCCATTTATATGGATACACCTTAATAAAATGGGAATGGTTGGTGATATTAACTTCCTGTTTGTGGCACATTAGTATATGTGAGGGGGGAAACTTTTCAAGATGGGTGGTGACCATGGCGGCCATTTTGAAGTCGGCCATTTTGAATCCAACTTTAGTTTTTTCAATAGGAATAGGGCCATGTGACACATCAAACTTATTGGGAATTTCACAAGAAAAACAATGGTGTGCTTGGTTTTAACGTAACTTTATTCTTTCATGAGTCATTTACAAGTTTCTGACCACTTATAAAATGTGTTCAATGTGCTGCCCATTGTGTTGGATTGTCAATGCAACCCTCTTCTCCCACTCTTCACACACTGATAGCAACACCGCAGGAGAAATGCTAGCACAGGCTTCCAGTATCCGTAGTTTCAGGTGCTGCACATCTCGTATCTTCACAGCATAGATGATTGCCTTCAGATGATACGAGATGTGCAGCTCCTGAAACTACGGATACTGGAAGCCTGTGCTAGCATTTCTCCTGCAGTGTTGCTATCAGTGTGTGAAGAGTGGGAGAAAAGGGTTGCATTGACAATCCAACACAATGGGCAGCACATTGAACACATTTTGTAAGTGGTCAGAAACTTGTAAATAACTGTAGCATGGGAGATGGGTGGTCTCGTAGGGTGTCTTGCATTGAAATCTGCTGCAATGACCCGCTTACTGCGTTCACCAGACATCAACACAATTTCTATCCGCTCCTCACGTGTTAACCTCGGCGACATGTCAATGGCTGTAAACAAAGAGAAACTTGTAAATAACTCATGAAAGAATAAAGTTACGTTAAAACCAAGCACACCATTGTTTTTCTTGTGAAATTCCCAATATGTTTGCTGTGTCAAATGACCCTCTTCCTATTGAAAAAACAAAAGTTGGATTCAAAATGGCCGACTTCAAAATGGCCACCATGGTCACCACCCATCTTGAAAAGCTTCCCCTCTCACATATACTAATGTGCCACAAACAGGAAGTTAATATCACCAACCATTCCCATTTTATTAAGGTGTATCCATATAAATGGCCCACCCTGTAGAATTAGAGAAATTGAAACTTGGAAATTTGCTAATTTTTCTAAATTTTTGGAAAATGTGGTATTTTTTTAATAAATAATATTTATTTTTTTTACTCCATTTTACCAGTGTCATGAAGTATAATATGTGACGGGAAAAAAATCTCAGAATGGCCTGGATAAGTCAAAGCGTTTTAAAGTTATCACCACATAAAGTGACACTGGTCAGATTTGCAAAAAATGGGCTGGTCCTTAAGGTGAAAATGAGCCCGGTCCTTAGGGAGTTAAAGAGGCGGTCACTGTGAAAGTCACTGTTAAAGGGGTGGTAACTGTAAAAGTCACTGTTAAATGGGCGGGCACTGTGATAGTCACTTTTAAAGGGGCGGGCACTGTGGAGGTCTCTGTAAAGTGGCGGGTACAGTGGAAGTCACTGTTAAAGGTGCAGGCACTGTGAAGGTCACTGTTAAAGGGGAGGCCACTATGAAGGTCACTGTTAAAGGGGCAGGCACTGTTAAAGGGGCGGGCACTGTGGCGGTCAATGTTAAAGGGGCGGGCACTGTGGAGGTCATTGTTAAATGGGCGGGTACTGTAGAGGTCACTGTTATGGGGGAAACTGTTGATATCTTTTTACGACACACGGAAACATAAAATTAAATAGATGAAATATACCTATACGGAGTCGGGACCTTCTGCTAGTCTCTTATATATATAAAAATGAGTTTCTGTCTGTCTATCTGTCTAGACGTTCTTTATGCGCGACCAAATGACTGGACCATTCTTCACCAAATTTGGCACACAGGTACATCAGGTGTCCAGGAAGGTTTTAGACAGGGTCTCTAGGACGTACCGTTACTGAGATATTCCCCAAAAATTACCCCCCCTCAAATACAAGCCTGCAATTCTTTCTCTTCAAAGCCCAACTGCCATAAACACAGTTTTACTCCAGGTTTCCATAACAACCCAGCCATATTTCTTTACTGCTTAAAGGGGTGGTCACTGTGAAAGTCACAGTTAAAGGGGCGGTCACAGTGAAAGTCACAGTTGAAGAGGCGGTCACAGTTAAAGGGGCGGTCACAGTGAAAGTCACAATTAAAGGGGCAGTCACAGTGAAAGTCACAGTTAAATGGGCGGTCACAGTGAAAGTCACAGTTAAAGGGGCGGTCACAGTGAAAATCACAGTTAAAGGGGCGGTCACTGTGAAAGTCACAGTTAAAGGGGCGGTCACTGTGAAAATCATTGTTAAAGTGGCGGCACTGTGAAGGTCACTGTTAAATGGGCAGGCACTATTAAAGGGGCGGGCACTGTGAAGTTCATTGTTAAAGGGAAAGGCACTGTGGAGGTTAATGTTAAAGAGGCGGCCATTGTGGAAGTCAATGTTAAAAGGGCGGGCACTCTGGAGGTCATTGTCAAAGGGGCGGGTACTGTAGAGGTCATTGTTATGGGGAAACAATATCTTTTTACGACACACGGAAACATAAAATGAAATAGATTAAATATACCCGTGCGAAGCCGGGTCCTTCTACTAGTCTCTTATATATATAAAAATGAGTGTCTGTTTGTCTGTCTAGACGTGTGTCTGGACGTTCTTTATGTGCGACCAAACGACTGGACCGATCTTCACCAAATTTGGCACACAGGTACATCAGGTGTCCAGGAAGGTTTTAGACTGGATCTAAGCTCTCTAGGACTTACCGTTTCTGAGATATTCCCCAAAAATGACCTGCATTAGCCAATAGAAGCCAGCAAGCCTTTCTTTCTTTTTCTTTTTTTTAAATAGTCTTTATTAGTCATTATTTAATACAGATATAACAAACGTAATTTTTTTTTCCATTTTTTTATTCAGTACAGTATTAACAATCAAGATACATACACAATTACATTCCTGCATAACCCATTGTCCTTCCCTGTTGGTTGGTCCTCTCCTGGAGGGGGTGAAGGCGGGGGGGGGGAATGTATTTAAGTATTTCATCCCTGCTTCTCCTGTCCTCGCCCCATCCACCCCCAGCACGTATCCAATCCCCCCACTCCCAGAGTCCACATTAGCCGAACCCGCTATTTCAGCCATTTCTGCCACTTTTTAGCAAATATGTATTTTTTTTACTTGATATCAAATGATATTCCTCTCTGGCCAACGAGAGTCTAGTCAAATTCTACCATTCATTAACTGTTTGTATTGTTCTGACCCCCCAGTGTGCTACAATATATTTCCTTGCAAAAAATAGAAGTTTAGATACTACTTCTCGATCTTGAACAATATCTGTTTTATCCATCACTCCCAAAACACAAACCTCAAGGCGGGTCGGAACTTTAACCAAATGATACCTCTCTAATTTTTCGTTCACCATCCTCCAAAATTGCTGAGTTTTAATACATGTCCACAGTATATGGACATCATCTACTTCCTCTTCCCCACATTTTTTACAGCTAAATTGTTTGGTTTTATAGCATTTCATTAATATCTTGGGGGAGTAGTATAAACGATATAGTATGTTAAATTGTGTAATTCTATAAGAGAAATTATTTGAGATACTGTTTTTGGACCGTATGGCCTTTTCCCAGAATTCTTCCCGTTGTAGATTAAGTACTTCTTGCCATCTGTATTTTAAAGTAGTAATAGCTCTTTTTTTTTGTCTTCTGATGAAGTAAACCTCCATATTTCTTGGAAACTAATTTCCTCCCTGCAACTAGCTTCGTGATATTAGCCAAGGGTATTGGAAGGGGGACAATTTGCTTTCATTTTTTTATCTCTGCTCGTACAGCTTGTTTTAATTGAAAGTAAAAAAAAACTCAAATCCTTATTTCCGAATAAATATTGATTCTTTAAGTCTTGGTCTTTTTGTTCTATTAATTTTAATTCTCCTAGATGAATATTATCCCATAGCAGCGTATCTGAATGTAGTCCCTTCTGGGACCACAATTCCTTTACCCTGTTCCAAGATTTAGTCCATAACTTAATTAAGGGTAATTTATTAACTTGTTGTTGCAGAGTGTCCGCTTCAAATAGTTAAAAAAAAATGCTACAGTTTTCCAGGTTTTTATCAATCCCTGCTATCATGCTCTTGTAGCTATGTGACTTACTCCACATTAAGATATTTTTAATCTGTCCAGCAATGAAATAGAGATGCAGATCGGGGACTGATAGTCCCCTCTCTTTCTCGTGAATATACAATATCTGTGCTCTTATTCTCGTTTTTTCCCCTCGCCATATCAAGTCAGTTATTAAAGTGGCTAGTATTTTAAAAATTCTCTTAGGGATTATTATCAGTGTAATCCAAAGCATGTAATTCAATGAGGGCAATATACACATTTTCACGAGCGAAATACGACCCGCCATAGAGATATGTATCTTTTTCCAGACCTCTATCCTTTTACGCAACTCGTGTATTTTGGGGAGTACATTCAGCTGTACATAATCCCTAGGGTTAGATGTTATCTGTATACCTAGATACTTAACCGGTTCCTGGCTCTCTTTAATTTCAAGTAGTCCCGGTAAAAAAACATTCAAGGGATCAATCGGGATACAGGCTGATTTAGTCCAGTTTATTTTAAGTCCAGCATGTTTACTATAGTCTTCAAATACTTGAAAAATCTTTCTAAGTGAACCATGCGATCCTACAAACAACATAATGACATCTGCATATAGGGAAATTATTTCCTCATGGGCCCCAAACCTGAAACTCACAATTTCTTTGTCTTGTCTAATCAAATCAGCTAAGGGTTCCATAGCTATGGCGAACAGCAGAGGGGATGGGGAACAACCCGGTCTAACCCCCCCCTACCAATATATATTTTATCCGAGTACTCACCATTCAATATTACCCTTGCCGTAGCTTCAGTGTATAGTAACTTGACCCAATCTATAAAGTTGTCTCCAAACCCCATTCTCCTCAGTGTAGCAAATAGAAATGGCCATTCTATCGTATCAAAAGCTTTGGATGCGTCTATAGTTACAATCATGTGTTCTCCGCAGTTTGTGGGTCTCAGCTGGGTGCCCATGAAATATCTCATTATACTGTCAGTTGTAGTTTTACCTGACATAAAACCTGACTGATCCTCATGAATAATCCCGGGAACTACGCTCCTGAGTCTATTTGCTAAGACCCTTGCTAATATTTTATTATCCGTGTTTATTAATGAAATAGGACGGTATGAATAAGGTAGTGGTGAGTCTTTCCCTGGTTTTAAAATGAGTGTTATCAGGGCTTCTCTTACAGAGTCTGGAAGTTTTCCTAGTTCCCGCGATGCCGTCCACATTGTCAGGAGTTTCGGAATTAATAGCTCTTTGTATTGTGCATAGATTTCAAATGGGATCCCGTCTATTACTGGGATCTTATTCTTTGTTATCCTTGACAGTATTTCCTCTACTTCCACCGAATTTATAGGTGCCTCTAAGCTTTCTCTTTGGTCAGCAGTTAACATAGTAACAGTAATTTTACCTCAAAACTGTTGTAATTCCACCCCGCTCTTATTTATCTTACTGCTATACATGTCTTCAAAGTATTCCTTAAGGAGAGCTATTTTAGCAGATTGTTCCGTAATTTTATGGCCCGCTTTATCTATCAGACAATTAATGTATTTATTATTATTTTTTCCATACGTTGCCACCAAAGCAGAAAACTTTTTACCGGGTATGTGTGCATATATAAAATTATCCCTTACATAGTTCTCTTTCTGTTGTTCCGCCATTAAGAGCAGATCCATTTCCAATTTGGCCACTTTGTCTGTCCACTCTTTATCATTTTGATCTATAGGGTCATCGATATATATATTTTTTTCAAATTTTTCCATCTCACTTTCTAAGTCAATAATTTTTTTCCTTGTATTCTTCCTATATATTATAGTGTATTTAGTGATAATCCCTCTTATAAAGGCCTTTGCGGCATCACATACCATATTATTTTCAGTTGACCCCTCGTTTATCTCAAAATATTCCCTAATCTCTTATTATCTTATTGTGAATCCCCATTATATTAATCCATCCTATACTTATATTCATCCCTCTATTTTTTTTTGTGTTTTTATATTTATAATAATTGAATTGTGATCCGAGATCCCACGTTTACCATACTTAACCTGTTCAATATCCTGTGCACCTTTATTGTCGGTAAAAACTAAATCAATCCGTGATCGACTCCTATGTGTTTTGGGAAAAAAAGAATTTTTTTTTTGCTTGGGGTACATTGCCCTCCATATATCGATCCAACCCAGTTCTATTACAATATCTCTTAATTTTGACCCGGTATTAATTAATTGAGGATTATTTAATCTACATCTGTCCATTTGACCATCCATTACATTATTAAAGTCTCTAAAGTCTCCCATAAACGAGGAGTGGCTTATAACCCACTTTAAGCACAAACTCATTTATTTTTAATATAACATCTGATCTAAAAGGGGGGGGGGGGGTATATATACATTAGCTATTATCCATGGTCTGCCTTCCAATATGCAGTCTATAAAAACATATCGACCTTCCTCATCTACAGCTGAATTTACTATTTTAATGTCTATATTTCGATGGATCAATATACTCACTTCTCTCACATATGATGAAAAAACCGAGTGAAAAGCACATTGTATCCATGGCCTAACCAGCCCCGTTATTGTCTCACCTGTCAATTGTGTTTCTTGTAAGCAAACTATAGCGGGAAGAGTCCTATGTATTGAGTCAAAAACAGCAACTCTCTTGGTTCCCCTGCTGAGTCCCCTAATATTCCATGAGATTAGTCTCATCCAATCTCATTTGGCGGTTATCTATTCCATCTATCAATATGAACCCGGGGGGGGGGGGGGACACCAGGGGAAGCAGAGGAGGGAGGAAGTGGAGAAGCCAAGAGCAAAAAATAAATAAATAAAAAATCCCTTTCCCTTTCACCTTCTACCCAGGAGTGGACGCTGCAACAGGTTGCCAACCCGTCCCTAACCCACTGAATGGCCCAAGATATCATCCGAACCTGGCCCTCTCTCTTGCATTACTCCCTTCCATCTAGGCCCCGGCCCATATCCTCAAGTTTTTATCTTTTCTATAATCCAGTCTCGCGCCACCTCAACTGTGTCGAAAAAACTGGTTTTATTCTCCCATTCCACTCTCAACTTAGCTGGAAACATCATTGAGTACTTTACATTTTTTGAACGCAGAGGTTTTTTTATGTCAATGAATTGACTTATTTTTCTTGCGGTTTCCTGTGCATAATCAGAGAATAACATTATTACTGTACCTGCGTATTCTAATTTACCCTTAATTCTTGACCTGCGTATTACCTCCTCCTTGTCTCTAACCGATAAAAAGTTAATTATAATTCGTCGTGGACTTGTACCCGGGGGAAGGGGGGCCTTGCCGACAATCTATGGACTCGCTCTATTAAGTTTTTATATTCTAAAATATCTTGACCCAGTTGCTCCCTTAGCCAGGTTTGTACAAAACCACAAGGGTCACGTCCTTCCACACCCTCCGCAAACCCCAGGCATGTCAGATTGGACCTCCTAGATCTATTTTCCAAATCCACCAATTTATTATTTTTAAAGTTCTCCATTTTTCTCCTTTAATACACTTTTTTTTCCTTTAACTATTGTCTGTAGCAGGTCCTCAACATCAGATGTTCTCTTTTCTACTTCTACCAGCCTGTCTTTATGTTTTTGTAAGTCTGACCTAAGGAGTCCCACCTTTTCCTTGATATTTCCAGTCTGGAGAGAGAGGTCCTGTATTGCCGGGTTACATTTTTTTATTTCTTGAAATATATCCTGCAAACTTGGCCCCTTCTCCTCCTGGGCAGGGGTAATTCTCTCCACCTCTTTTAACTGTGTGTTACCACTCCCTCCAGACTGGAATTCATCAACCAGTGGCCTTGCATTAGATTTCTCTGTAAAGCAAGTAGGTTCCCCCACGGGAATCTGGAGTGTGTCGTCCTTCTTTCTCCTAGGGGGGCTGATCTGTTCACTTGTATTTATCAATGATTGCTGTTTCATTCTTTCTGTTCTCTTAAACATGGGAGAGACTGAAGTATTTAATTCTAGTTGGGTTCTCCCCTTCTTTCCTGTCCCCTGTCTAGACATCTCTACTTTTTCTTTTTTTTCCTTCCCTTTCCTTTCCCTTTCCCCTTCCCCTTTTTTCCGTCCCCCCCTCCCCCTCTTCTAGTACAATCAACCAATTAGTGCATTTAGTGAAGGACGAGAGAGAACAATTCAGTGTACATAAAAAATTAATAATACATAAAGCAGTTCTCCAAAAGTGGTTCGTCAACGGCGGCTCGACTTTCACCTAGTACCAGATTATATATCTGCTCCAAAAGCAGTCAAGCCACTCGCAGCTTAACAATCGCCGAGCAATATTCCAGATTTTTCAATCCATTCACCTCGTACAATTGAGGGGATCAAACTTGTCCCAGTAGTATTATTAGGCAAGCCAGGAACTACAGTCATGCATAGAGAGTAGAATAAAGGACAGTTTAGAATTAAGGGCCAGTCCGGAACCTTCCTATCTACTGCATGTTCCATTACCAGCAGGCAGCAATACCACCAAACAAAGGCCGCCCTGAAGGGAGAGGGAGAGAGATAACTCCAAGGATTGTAATCTTCCAGTCATAAAAAGATAAGTATGTCCTTAACTGAACTCGCAGGGGGATTACATAAAATCAGTAGTTAGTGTTTGGTTTATTCCTCATGCCCACGGATTCCAGCAAATATTCAAGTTTTTTGGAATACCAGGCTGATGTCCAACCTGGTTTGGGGAAGGAGGATTCCCACAGGCGGATCCTTGATCCAGTTAATATGGGGTTGCTTGACTGGTTTCACTTACTGTATCACCATCGGTAGCATTAGCCCCTCTCCCTTCAACTCCGTGGTGCAGCCTTGCCTTCTATACATATACTTCATATACTTCAGGGGGGGAGGGGGGTCAATAATCGGCTCCCTTGTTAAAGCTTTAGAGCCGTTTAATGACGACCTCCACTCCCCTCACCCCCCGTCCCTTTGCACCAGCTTTATCTCACCTCGGTATAGGTATAGGGGGGTATCCAGGTCCGGATCTCTATCCCGCCACACTCCGTACGCTGCACACTGCACTCTCACCCGGCTCCAAATGTCATCAGGGAAGGGGAGGACAGCAAACCTTTAGACCGGAGCAACAGCCTCCCACCAAACACCACCAGGCTTCACCTGCGTTCCAACCTCAATCTCCATCCAGGACATAAACCATACAGCTAGGGTCCAGATACACGGACCCTCCACTCTTAGCGAACGGAGCAGGCAGGCGGCTACTTCAACAGCTACTTCAACAGCGGTACACCGCAGGATCCACATTCAAAAGTCGCGGGTCAGTCACCCACAGCGGCGGCGTCTCACATGCTGGATTGGGTGTTCACCATTCGGGAGGGAGGGAGGTGCGCCCGTCACCTGCGTGCGCCCGCAAACATGCTCACCGCCCAGCAAGCCTTTCACTTGAAGAGGTTTTCACATCTCAGACCATAGGTGCATATCGCTAGGATATGCCCCCATTGTCTTATAGGTGCGGGTCCCACCGCTGGGACCCGCACCTATATTGAGAACGGAGCCCCGAAAGTGAACGAGAGCGCACTGCGCATGCGCAGCCGCCCTCCATTCAATTTTATGGGGCCGCCAAAAATAGCCAAGCGCTGGCTCAGCTATTGCCGCCTGCGCCATAGAAATGAATGGGCCGCACATGCGTGGCATGCTCCCATTCACTTCTATGGGAGAGTCGGGGATTAGCTCTTGGTGGCGGACGGACCCCAGGAAATCTGGGGTCCTCCAGCCACAGCGCTCCCCGCTCCTTTCTCAATATAGGTGCGGGTCCCAGCGGTGGGACCCGCACCTATCAGACAATGGGGGCATATCCTAGCGATATGCCCCCATTGTCTAAGATGGGAATACCCCTTTAAATCCAAACTACCATTTACACGGTCACATGTCCCTTATTAGCCAATAGAAGATCGCAGGTCCTACTCCAGGTTGCCAAAACAACTGATCACAGGTTTTAGCAGTTCGCAGGTCCTTAAATATTCAGTCATATGACGTATGACGGCACAACTACACTGCTACATGCATGGGGGGAAGGGGCCACTATTCAACAGACAGCCGCTGTGGAGTTCACTGTTAAGGGGGCTGACACTGTGGCGGTCACTGTTAAAGGGGTGGTCAATGTTAAAGGGACAGGCAATGTGGAGGTCACTGTTAAAGGGGCGGCCATTATGAAGGTCACTGTCAAAGGGGTGGTCAATGTTAAAGGGGCGGGCACGGTGGAGGTCATTGTTAAAGGGTGCGGGCACTGTGGAGGTCACTGTTAAAAGGGCGGGCACTGTGGAGGTCACTGTTAAAGGGGCAGGCACTGTGGAAGTCACTGTTAAAGGTGCGGCCACTATGAAGGTCACTGTCAAAGGGGTGGTCAATGTTAAAGGGGCGGGCACGGTGGAGGTCATTGTTAAAGGGGCGGGCACTGTGGAGGTCACTGTTAAAGGGGCGGGTACTGTGGAAGTCACTGTTAAAAGGGTGGTCAATGTTAAAGGGGCGGGTACTGTGGAGGTCACTGTTAAAGGAGTGGTCAATGTTAAAGGGGCGGGTACTGTGGAGGTCACTGTTAAACGGGTGGTCAATGTTAAAGGGGCAGGCACTGTGGTGGTCACTTTTAAAGGGGCAGAAACTGTTTAGTTCACTGTTAAAAGGGCAGACACTGTATAGATCCCTGTTAAAGGGGCATGCACTGTGGAAGTCACTGTTAAAGGTGCGGGCAATGTGGAGTTCACTGTTAAAGAGGTGGTCAATATTAAAGGTGCGGGCACTGTGGAGGTCACTGTTAAAGGGGCAGGTACTGTGGAAGTCACTGTTAAAGGAGCTGGCAATGTGGAGGTCACTTTTAAAGGGGCGGTCACTGTTAAAGGGGAGGTCACTGTTAAAGGGGCAGGTACTGTGAAGGTCACTGTTAAAGGGGTGGTCAATGTTAAAGGGGCGGGCACTGTGGAAGTCACTGTTAAAGGTGCGGCCACTTCGAAGGTTACTGTTAAAGGGGTTGTCAATGTTAAAGGTGCGGCCACTATGAAGGTCACTGTTAAAGGGGTGGTCAATGTTAAAGGGGCGGGCACTGTGGGTGGTCACTGTTAAAGTGGGGGCACTCTTAAAGGGGAAGGCACCGTGGAGGGTATTGTTAAAGGGGCGAGCATTGTGGAGGTCACTATTAAAGGGGCAGGCACTGTGCAGGTCACTGTTAAAGATGCGGTCACTGTTAAAGGGGTGGGCACTGTGGAGATCACTGTTAATGGGGCGGGCACTGTGGAGGTCAATGTTAAAGGGGCGGCAACTGTGAAGGTCACTGTTAAAGGAACGGGCACTGTGGAGGTCAATTTTAAAGGGGCGGGCACTGTGGAGGTCATTGTTAAATGGGTGGGTACTGTAGAGGTCACTGTTATAGGGGATACTGTTTATATCTTTTTACAACACACGGAAACATGAAATGAAATAGATTAAATATACCCGTGCGAAGCCGGGTCCTTCTGCTAGTCACTTATATATCGTAGTACCAAAACAATGTGCTTCGCTCTGGGGGTCATCATCATTTTCATATCTTGTCTCAGCTTTGTTATTACCTGTATTGAAATTTGATTCCCACCAAGTTGTATTCTCAACATCCATACACCTGAAATAGTAGAAAACAATAACACCCCCCACCGTGGTGTTTCTTTTTACAGGGAGGGGTAGTGTGTTGTATCTGATGGAAGACATTATGACTGGGGGTTAGGGTGGGTTCACATCACGTTTTATGCCTCCATTTGACGTATACGTTACAAAAGAAAAAAAAAAGTATACAAAAACGCAACACACCACGTTCTGGTATCCTGCACAGTCCGGTAAAAAAAATGCATTTTTTTTTACAATGATAAAAAGTATACTTTTTTTTTATTTTTTTTACAATTGAACTTTATCGTGAACGGATGCCACTGTATGGGGCGGTCCTGGATTAATGGCGCACTGCGTCCAGCCTTCAAAAGTGGCATCAGTAAGGTACCTACTCGCCGACAGCCCCTTATTTAGTACCCAACGTCTTGGGCCTTACAGAGACCTGGTTACTGCCTGATTGTTGCATACCCTTGTGCCGATGCGGCCCACTGACACTCCGGCACTTTAGGTCATTCTGTATTTGTTGTTTTGGCCCGGTCCCACTGGCCGGACCTTATTTTCCTGTGTTTCTGAGCTTTGGATGGCCCCACTGGTCCACCCTGCTGTCCTTTTTTGAGCCATACCAGCTCTAACTAGCCCAGCTCAGAACCACTAGCCTTCTGGCTTTTTTTGTTGCTAGGTTTTGTCTTTGACCACAGGCCTGGTTCGCCTGTTACCCTTCACTATACACTTCCCCTGATGAGTTTTACGAAAAATGAAACGTGACACGTCGGGAAATCTTTTTTTAGGGTTTACTAGGGATACCGGCCCCCACCAGGGACAGGTATCCGGACGGGGTCGCTCCTTGCGGAGCAAGCACTCCGTATAGGTAGGCAGGGCCTCAATAGCCCCTTCCCTGTCTCAGGGTCGTACTAGGGAAATCTATTCCCGATATCTGCCTACGCCTACAGCAACTGACACCTCTGTGCACGGTTTCCAGCCATCACCTGTAGACAAGTTCCAGATGACGCCTCCTCCCAGGGTCGTGCGCTAGTATCTGCCTGTTGCATCCCTCTGGCTGTGTCCATCAAGGGTGAGAGCGTTCCTTTTCTATTTTGTCAATACTGTGCCTTTGTCTAGGCCCACCAGGGCCTGTCTTTCATGTGTGTTTTTGTACTTTATGTTATGCCATTTATTCTAAACAATTGTCATTAAATATTAATACAATATGGTGGCTCACTTCAAGCGGATTATGGAGTCAGGTGCTGCCAACCCAAAATAGAGGGACACCCACCCTCTAATTGTATGGTTAATAAATAAAAAGGTAGTGGGTGAGCACTCAAGCACTTGGACTTGATAAAATTTAATTAAATCAATTTATTAATACATGTACTAGTCATAAAACCATTTAAGATAGATATAAAACATAACATGAATTATAATCACCAATGGGAATGCATATGTTGAGTTTCCACACTTAAAATGAAGTATTGAAATTGTCCAAGCAGTGTGGACTGCCACAGCAAGTAACTGAGCACAAATCCACTGAGCACAAATCCACTGTCACAGTGTCGATTCCAAAAATGTCAATCCTCAAATATGATTGTCAATCTTTATCCCATATATGGGACACATCAAGCACAAATAGATAGCCAAGATATGATTAAGATAGTATATCTCCTCCACAGGGCTGTCGGTGCAGTAGGATTAAACACAAGCTTAATGGCTATAGGTATTGATCATACCGTACGATGAAAGTCAATCCTTTGGGGAGGAATGGTATCTTACCTTCCTTCTTATTCACACAAACGGCTGACGGTGCAAGTTAGTCGTGGACTCGGTCGCAAGCGGTGCCGGTTAATGCCGGCGTCACGCTCCACACTGTTCACGCTGCTAGTCCCGAACTAACGCGGGAGTTGGAGCGGGACTTGATGCGTCCGTGTGTGATAATCCTCCGGCTGGAACAAAGAAGTTACCTCTTCGGTCTGTGTTTATTTGTTCCTGTAAGGTTGACTGCGGCTGCAGTTGGAAGTAGCGTGGCCACGCTAAAGATCACGGAGGTGCTGCTCACAGGTGTCCGGCCCAGACGCGTTTCGGGAATTAGCCTTCCCTTCCTCAGTGGTGCCTTGACACCTGTGGACCTCCACCTTTTATATCCTGAATGTCACACCAAAACTGTGGATTCCTGGATTTCCATTTTGGAATACGTTTTCCAATTTCTATGCATGCGGTATTCATGCGGTTTTATTGAGCATATATGCGTTTTCTGTGCTATACAATTCTGCTGTTACATATGAACTTAGAATCAGAAAGCATTTTGTTATATCTACTTGTTAAACAAAGATAAAACATCTTGGGCAATTATTTCATTAACAATAATGTCTTCTATAATATCCAGGTCAGTAATTTGTCATATCTTGTTCTGACCATCTCAAAGGTGAACATATATGTTAAACTATGAATATTTCAATATAAATACATAAAATACATAAAATCCATAAAATCACATAAAACATTTAAAATTGTGTAACATAAAAAATATAAAATAAGTATGTCACATTGGATATATCCAACAGAGCATGACTAGATATTTTTTGGGGATCTGGTACGGACCCCAGAGATCTGATCGACCATTATATTAAAGCAATGTCCCTTTTATATCTTCATCAATTCCACTAGTCAGAGCTGATTACAATGACAGATGAATGCGAAGTAGATGTATAACAAAAGACATGCGGACATGTTGATTGAATTAGATGCGTCTTGATTCCATCCTAGACATCTGTTTGATGTAGTTCCCACCACGCCAGTGTATGTCTACCTTCTCCAATGCCGTGAAAACGAGACTGGACGGATCTTTATTGTGAACATCTCTATAATGTCTTGAAAGACAATGTTTCTCATATCCCTTACGGATATTGGAGATGTGTTCGGCCAGTCTGGTTTTCAGGGGGCGTTTAGTACGTCCTATATACTGTCTTTTACAGGGGCATTGGATCAGGTAGACCACACCAGTGGTATTGCAGGTCAGACATTCCTTTATCTCCCATTTATATCTATTCTGTGTAGAGGCAATAGTTGATGTTTTCTTCGGTGTCGGGGAGATCTTACAGGCCATACACCTACCACATTTGAAAAAACCTTTTAATTTCATCCAGGTATCTATGGTTGTATTGACCTGTTTCATTGGTTTTTTGATTGATGGGGCTATTTTGAGTCCCAAGTTAGGGGCTTTCGTAAATGTTAAAAGAGGCCCAGTGGGCATTAAATGGCCGATCACCCGATCACTCAAAATATGGTGCCAATGGGTTCTGATGATTTTCTGCAATCTCTTATAATTATTACTGAAGGGAAGTATCATTCTAGTATTAATTATGCCTCCTTCTTGTGTCTTTTTATTTGTTAGTTCTTTCTCCTGGAACCAAGTTTGTCTGTCTTTATTTCTTGTTTTTTCTATTGCTTCGTCTAAGATTTTCTCTGGGTATTGTCTATTTAAAAACTGATTCTTCATTTTTACAGCTTCCATCTCAAAATCACCTTCTTGTGTACAATTTCTCTTGATTCTACCGAACTGGCCAACAGGGATATTAATCAGCCAATTCGGCAGATGGCAGCTGGAGAACTGAATAAAACTATTTTTGGATGTCGGTTTGGTAAATGTGCTACATATATATTTATTGCCCTCTTTCCTGATTTTGAGATCCAAGAATTCAACTATTTCCATAATATTGGAGGTGAACTTTAGGTTCATTGAGTTAATATTTAGCTCATTCAGAAATATTTCCAGTGACTCTCTATTACCTTTCCAAACAAAAATGATATCGTCTATGAATCTACGCCATAGGGCCAGATCCACCCCGAGTTTGGGTTTGATGATGGTTTCTTCCCATTCTGCCAAAAATAAATTTGCATAACTCGGGGCGAATCTGGTCCCCATGGCGGTTCCACATTTCTGTAGGTAAAACTGGCCCTCAAAATAAAAATAGTTGTGGGCTAAAATGTACCCAATACCCTCTATAATAAACTCCGTGTGTTTCTCACTTATTGTACCATCTCTTTTTATTTGTTCTCGAATCGCTGACATCCCTTGTTGGTGATCGATTATGGTATATAGAGATTGTATATCGAGTGTTCCCATAATCCACTCTGGTTCTACTGTCAGTTCTTCTAATGTTTGTATGATATGGGTAGTGTCTTTAATATATGAACTAGTTTTTTTCACAATCGGTTGAAGCTGTACGTCAATATATTTTGACAAATTTGAAGATATAGAACCTATACCTGAGACTATCGGTCTACCAGGTGGTCTCAACATGCATTTATGGACCTTGGGGAGACAGTAGAAAACTGGTAGTTTCCTCTGTGTCCCCAAGATAAAGTCATGTTCTTGACTTGAAATAACAGCTGAATCCAATCCCCTCTTACACAGCATCCTGAGTTCCCCATCAAAATGCTCCAGCGGGTCATTTTTCAACATCTCATATGTCCGCACATCTCTAAGTTGTCGCAGACATTCATCATTGTAATCAGCCGTATTCATTATTACAGTTCCCCCCCCCTTGTCTGCGGGGCGTATGGTAATATTTTCATTTTTCTGTAATTGTTTTATGGAGTGGCGTTCGTGTCTAGTTAGGTTTCCCTGTCCCAGACCTTTTGTATTCAGTTTACGTATGTCCACTTCTACATTCCTCTGGAAAGTGGACATTTCCGCACTAATTTCATTTCTGGGAAACATTGTTGATCTATTTTTAAGGATAGTTTTAGTCGATTGATTCTTGGGGTCAGTTGTCCCTATAGGATTTTTTAGGAAGTGTTTTTTTAGACAGGGGTTCCGTATAAATTTTTGGATCCCTATATAGACTGAAAATTTGTCCAATTTTTCAGTTGGTGCAAACTTAAGGCCCTTTTGTAGTAATAGTGATTGTGAATTCGTGAGGTGAACCGAACTTAAATTAATTATAGTGGTGTCTTCATTTATTGGTGTCTCCTGTGTTGTCTTTCCCTTCCTGTGACTTCTCCTGGTCTTTCTCCCTCTGTGTGTTCTCGGTGATACTGGTTTCGGGGACCCCTGTGATTGTGATAGTGATTGGTTTCTAGTGATTGTGCTGGGTGATAATGTTTGTGCCTCAGATTGTAGTGATGTGTAGGTGATTCTCTGTCGTGTATAGGGGATGTGTGTTCCTTGTGTCTCGTTCGGGTCCTGTGATGTGCAGGGGTGTGATCTAAAAAATGTTGTTCAGAGGACAATTGATCATATCTATTACTCACAGTCACTTCGTATTTGTTTTTATTTTGTGTCTCTTCTACTCTAATTTCCCTATTATTGGATAAATTGTCTTTAGGTCTATTTATCTTCTCTCTATTATCCAATATATAGGGATTCTTTTGGGGATCTGTATGTTTCCTCCCTTTCCTATTAATTATATCATTTTCAATCCTATCTAATCCTCTACAGATGCGCTCTTGCCAGTTAGAAAATTCCTCGTTTTTAGGCAATTTATCTGTTTGTTCTTTGACTTTTTGTATCTTGCTGCTTAAGTCCTCCAGCATTTCAGTCCTTCTTTTAATAATTAATTTTATCAGTGATACTGAGGTTGAGAACAATAATGTATTCCATTCTTCCTCAAATGTGTCACTGAATAGGTCTTGTGCTGGGGTCTTCTGCAGCAAGAGTCCTTTTGGTATCTTATTGTTTTCTAGATACTGTTGTAGGGATCTTATCTCCCAATGTTGTTTTAATTGTCTCTGTAGGAGACCCTCCAGCTCCCGAAAAATATCAGTCATGTCTCTGTTATCCAATTGTATCTCCCCAATATCACAAAATTTATAGGTCTCTGCCCTTTTTCTCTTGGTCTCTAAATGATGCCAAATGTCCATAATAACGCCTGGAGGAGCTCACTCAAGTAGGTGATTTTAGAATAAGGAGTATTAATACAATATGGTGGCTCACTTCAAGCGGATTATGGAGTCAGGTGCTGCCAACCCAAAATAGAGGGACACCCACCCTCTAATTGTATGGTTAATAAATAAAAAGGTAGTGGGTGAGCACTCAAGCACTTGGACTTGATAAAATTTAATTAAATCAATTTATTAATACATGTACTAGTCATAAAACCATTTAAGATAGATATAAAACATAACATGAATTATAATCACCAATGGGAATGCATATGTTGAGTTTCCACACTTAAAATGAAGTATTGAAATTGTCCAAGCAGTGTGGACTGCCACAGCAAGTAACTGAGCACAAATCCACTGAGCACAAATCCACTGTCACAGTGTCGATTCCAAAAATGTCAATCCTCAAATATGATTGTCAATCTTTATCCCATATATGGGACACATCAAGCACAAATAGATAGCCAAGATATGATTAAGATAGTATATCTCCTCCACAGGGCTGTCGGTGCAGTAGGATTAAACACAAGCTTAATGGCTATAGGTATTGATCATACCGTACGATGAAGGTCAATCCTTTGGGGAGGAATGGTATCTTACCTTCCTTCTTATTCACACAAACGGCTGACGGTGCAAGTTAGTCGTGGACTCGGTCGCAAGCGGTGCCGGTTAATGCCGGCGTCACGCTCCACACTGTTCACGCTGCTAGTCCCGAACTAACGCGGGAGTTGGAGCGGGACTTGATGCGTCCGTGTGTGATAATCCTCCGGCTGGAACAAAGAAGTTACCTCTTCGGTCTGTGTTTATTTGTTCCTGTAAGGTTGACTGCGGCTGCAGTTGGAAGTAGCGTGGCCACGCTAAAGATCACGGAGGTGCTGCTCACAGGTGTCCGGCCCAGACGCGTTTCGGGAATTAGCCTTCCCTTCCTCAGTGGTGCCTTGACACCTGTGGACCTCCACCTTTTATATCCTGAATGTCACACCAAAACTGTGGATTCCTGGATTTCCATTTTGGAATACGTTTTCCAATTTCTATGCATGCGGTATTCATGCGGTTTTATTGAGCATATATGCGTTTTCTGTGCTATACAATTCTGCTGTTACATATGAACTTAGAATCAGAAAGCATTTTGTTATATCTACTTGTTAAACAAAGATAAAACATCTTGGGCAATTATTTCATTAACAATAATGTCTTCTATAATATCCAGGTCAGTAATTTGTCATATCTTGTTCTGACCATCTCAAAGGTGAACATATATGTTAAACTATGAATATTTCAATATAAATACATAAAATACATAAAATCCATAAAATCACATAAAACATTTAAAATTGTGTAACATAAAAAATATAAAATAAGTATGTCACATTGGATATATCCAACAGAGCATGACTAGATATTTTTTGGGGATCTGGTACGGACCCCAGAGATCTGATCGACCATTATATTAAAGCAATGTCCCTTTTATATCTTCATCAATTCCACTAGTCAGAGCTGATTACAATGACAGATGAATGCGAAGTAGATGTATAACAAAAGACATGCGGACATGTTGATTGAATTCAATCAACATGTCCGCATGTCTTTTGTTATACATCTACTTCGCATTCATCTGTCATTGTAATCAGCTCTGACTAGTGGAATTGATGAAGATATAAAAGGGACATTGCTTTAATATAATGGTCGATCAGATCTCTGGGGTCCGTACCAGATCCCCAAAAAATATCTAGTCATGCTCTGTTGGATATATCCAATGTGACATACTTATTTTATATTTTTTATGTTACACAATTTTAAATGTTTTATGTGATTTTATGGATTTTATGTATTTTATGTATTTATATTGAAATATTCATAGTTTAACATATATGTTCACCTTTGAGATGGTCAGAACAAGATATGACAAATTACTGACCTGGATATTATAGAAGACATTATTGTTAATGAAATAATTGCCCAAGATGTTTTATCTTTGTTTAACAAGTAGATATAACAAAATGCTTTCTGATTCTAAGTTCATATGTAACAGCAGAATTGTATAGCACAGAAAACGCATATATGCTCAATAAAACCGCATGAATACCGCATGCATAGAAATTGGAAAACGTATTCCAAAATGGAAATCCAGGAATCCACAGTTTTGGTGTGACATTCAGGATATAAAAGGTGGAGGTCCACAGGTGTCAAGGCACCACTGAGGAAGGGAAGGCTAATTCCCGAAACGCGTCTGGGCCGGACACCTGTGAGCAGCACCTCCGTGATCTTTAGCGTGGCCACGCTACTTCCAACTGCAGCCGCAGTCAACCTTACAGGAACAAATAAACACAGACCGAAGAGGTAACTTCTTTGTTCCAGCCGGAGGATTATCACACACGGACGCATCAAGTCCCGCTCCAACTCCCGCGTTAGTTCGGGACTAGCAGCGTGAACAGTGTGGAGCGTGACGCCGGCATTAACCGGCACCGCTTGCGACCGAGTCCACGACTAACTTGCACCGTCAGCCGTTTGTGTGAATAAGAAGGAAGGTAAGATACCATTCCTCCCCAAAGGATTGACTTTCATCGTACGGTATGATCAATACCTATAGCCATTAAGCTTGTGTTTAATCCTACTGCACCGACAGCCCTGTGGAGGAGATATACTATCTTAATCATATCTTGGCTATCTATTTGTGCTTGATGTGTCCCATATATGGGATAAAGATTGACAATCATATTTGAGGATTGACATTTTTGGAATCGACACTGTGACAGTGGATTTGTGCTCAGTGGATTTGTGCTCAGTTACTTGCTGTGGCAGTCCACACTGCTTGGACAATTTCAATACTTCATTTTAAGTGTGGAAACTCAACATATGCATTCCCATTGGTGATTATAATTCATGTTATGTTTTATATCTATCTTAAATGGTTTTATGACTAGTACATGTATTAATAAATTGATTTAATTAAATTTTATCAAGTCCAAGTGCTTGAGTGCTCACCCACTACCTTTTTATTTATTAACCATACAATTAGAGGGTGGGTGTCCCTCTATTTTGGGTTGGCAGCACCTGACTCCATAATCCGCTTGAAGTGAGCCACCATATTGTATTAATACTCCTTATTCTAAAATCACCTACTTGAGTGAGCTCCTCCAGGCGTTATTATGGACATTTGGCATCATTTAGAGACCAAGAGAAAAAGGGCAGAGACCTATAAATTTTGTGATATTGGGGAGATACAATTGGATAACAGAGACATGACTGATATTTTTCGGGAGCTGGAGGGTCTCCTACAGAGACAATTAAAACAACATTGGGAGATAAGATCCCTACAACAGTATCTAGAAAACAATAAGATACCAAAAGGACTCTTGCTGCAGAAGACCCCAGCACAAGACCTATTCAGTGACACATTTGAGGAAGAATGGAATACATTATTGTTCTCAACCTCAGTATCACTGATAAAATTAATTATTAAAAGAAGGACTGAAATGCTGGAGGACTTAAGCAGCAAGATACAAAAAGTCAAAGAACAAACAGATAAATTGCCTAAAAACGAGGAATTTTCTAACTGGCAAGAGCGCATCTGTAGAGTATTAGATAGGATTGAAAATGATATAATTAATAGGAAAGGGAGGAAACATACAGATCCCCAAAAGAATCCCTATATATTGGATAATAGAGAGAAGATAAATAGACCTAAAGACAATTTATCCAATAATAGGGAAATTAGAGTAGAAGAGACACAAAATAAAAACAAATACGAAGTGACTGTGAGTAATAGATATGATCAATTGTCCTCTGAACAACATTTTTTAGATCACACCCCTGCACATCACAGGACCCGAACGAGACACAAGGAACACACATCCCCTATACACGACAGAGAATCACCTACACATCACTACAATCTGAGGCACAAACATTATCACCCAGCACAATCACTAGAAACCAATCACTATCACAATCACAGGGGTCCCCGAAACCAGTATCACCGAGAACACACAGAGGGAGAAAGACCAGGAGAAGTCACAGGAAGGGAAAGACAACACAGGAGACACCAATAAATGAAGACACCACTATAATTAATTTAAGTTCGGTTCACCTCACGAATTCACAATCACTATTACTACAAAAGGGCCTTAAGTTTGCACCAACTGAAAAATTGGACAAATTTTCAGTCTATATAGGGATCCAAAAATTTATACGGAACCTCTGTCTAAAAAAACACTTCCTAAAAAATCCTATAGGGACAACTGACCCCAAGAATCAATCGACTAAAACTATCCTTAAAAATAGATCAACAATGTTTCCCAGAAATGAAATTAGTGCGGAAATGTCCACTTTCCAGAGGAATGTAGAAGTGGACATACGTAAACTGAATACAAAAGGTCTGGGACAGGGAAACCTAACTAGACACGAACGCCACTCCATAAAACAATTACAGAAAAATGAAAATATTACCATACGCCCCGCAGACAAGGGGGGGGGAACTGTAATAATGAATACGGCTGATTACAATGATGAATGTCTGCGACAACTTAGAGATGTGCGGACATATGAGATGTTGAAAAATGACCCGCTGGAGCATTTTGATGGGGAACTCAGGATGCTGTGTAAGAGGGGATTGGATTCAGCTGTTATTTCAAGTCAAGAACATGACTTTATCTTGGGGACACAGAGGAAACTACCAGTTTTCTACTGTCTCCCCAAGGTCCATAAATGCATGTTGAGACCACCTGGTAGACCGATAGTCTCAGGTATAGGTTCTATATCTTCAAATTTGTCAAAATATATTGACGTACAGCTTCAACCGATTGTGAAAAAAACTAGTTCATATATTAAAGACACTACCCATATCATACAAACATTAGAAGAACTGACAGTAGAACCAGAGTGGATTATGGGAACACTCGATATACAATCTCTATATACCATAATCGATCACCAACAAGGGATGTCAGCGATTCGAGAACAAATAAAAAGAGATGGTACAATAAGTGAGAAACACACGGAGTTTATTATAGAGGGTATTGGGTACATTTTAGCCCACAACTATTTTTATTTTGAGGGCCAGTTTTACCTACAGAAATGTGGAACCGCCATGGGGACCAGATTCGCCCCGAGTTATGCAAATTTATTTTTGGCAGAATGGGAAGAAACCATCATCAAACCCAAACTCGGGGTGGATCTGGCCCTATGGCGTAGATTCATAGACGATATCATTTTTGTTTGGAAAGGTAATAGAGAGTCACTGGAAATATTTCTGAATGAGCTAAATATTAACTCAATGAACCTAAAGTTCACCTCCAATATTATGGAAATAGTTGAATTCTTGGATCTCAAAATCAGGAAAGAGGGCAATAAATATATATGTAGCACATTTACCAAACCGACATCCAAAAATAGTTTTATTCAGTTCTCCAGCTGCCATCTGCCGAATTGGCTGATTAATATCCCTGTTGGCCAGTTCGGTAGAATCAAGAGAAATTGTACACAAGAAGGTGATTTTGAGATGGAAGCTGTAAAAATGAAGAATCAGTTTTTAAATAGACAATACCCAGAGAAAATCTTAGACGAAGCAATAGAAAAAACAAGAAATAAAGACAGACAAACTTGGTTCCAGGAGAAAGAACTAACAAATAAAAAGACACAAGAAGGAGGCATAATTAATACTAGAATGATACTTCCCTTCAGTAATAATTATAAGAGATTGCAGAAAATCATCAGAACCCATTGGCACCATATTTTGAGTGATCGGGTGATCGGCCATTTAATGCCCACTGGGCCTCTTTTAACATTTACGAAAGCCCCTAACTTGGGACTCAAAATAGCCCCATCAATCAAAAAACCAATGAAACAGGTCAATACAACCATAGATACCTGGATGAAATTAAAAGGTTTTTTCAAATGTGGTAGGTGTATGGCCTGTAAGATCTCCCCGACACCGAAGAAAACATCAACTATTGCCTCTACACAGAATAGATATAAATGGGAGATAAAGGAATGTCTGACCTGCAATACCACTGGTGTGGTCTACCTGATCCAATGCCCCTGTAAAAGACAGTATATAGGACGTACTAAACGCCCCCTGAAAACCAGACTGGCCGAACACATCTCCAATATCCGTAAGGGATATGAGAAACATTGTCTTTCAAGACATTATAGAGATGTTCACAATAAAGATCCGTCCAGTCTCGTTTTCACGGCATTGGAGAAGGTAGACATACACTGGCGTGGTGGGAACTACATCAAACAGATGTCTAGGATGGAATCAAGACGCATCTATGAATTCGGATCTATGCTACCAGCCGGCTTAAATGCAGACCTCGAGATTTTTGGGTTCTTGTAGGCTGGGTGCCCCATATCCGACTCATACGCCGCAGTTTGGGTCGTTTACCGACACTGCGTCGTGGACTCGGTCTGGGGCCCCCAGCCCCCATACATCCAATCAATACGACATTCAATCAACATGTCCGCATGTCTTTTGTTATACATCTACTTCGCATTCATCTGTCATTGTAATCAGCTCTGACTAGTGGAATTGATGAAGATATAAAAGGGACATTGCTTTAATATAATGGTCGATCAGATCTCTGGGGTCCGTACCAGATCCCCAAAAAATATCTAGTCATGCTCTGTTGGATATATCCAATGTGACATACTTATTTTATATTTTTTATGTTACACAATTTTAAATGTTTTATGTGATTTTATGGATTTTATGTATTTTATGTATTTATATTGAAATATTCATAGTTTAACATATATGTTCACCTTTGAGATGGTCAGAACAAGATATGACAAATTACTGACCTGGATATTATAGAAGACATTATTGTTAATGAAATAATTGCCCAAGATGTTTTATCTTTGTTTAACAAGTAGATATAACAAAATGCTTTCTGATTCTAAGTTCATATGTAACAGCAGAATTGTATAGCACAGAAAACGCATATATGCTCAATAAAACCGCATGAATACCGCATGCATAGAAATTGGAAAACGTATTCCAAAATGGAAATCCAGGAATCCACAGTTTTGGTGTGACATTCAGGATATAAAAGGTGGAGGTCCACAGGTGTCAAGGCACCACTGAGGAAGGGAAGGCTAATTCCCGAAACGCGTCTGGGCCGGACACCTGTGAGCAGCACCTCCGTGATCTTTAGCGTGGCCACGCTACTTCCAACTGCAGCCGCAGTCAACCTTACAGGAACAAATAAACACAGACCGAAGAGGTAACTTCTTTGTTCCAGCCGGAGGATTATCACACACGGACGCATCAAGTCCCGCTCCAACTCCCGCGTTAGTTCGGGACTAGCAGCGTGAACAGTGTGGAGCGTGACGCCGGCATTAACCGGCACCGCTTGCGACCGAGTCCACGACTAACTTGCACCGTCAGCCGTTTGTGTGAATAAGAAGGAAGGTAAGATACCATTCCTCCCCAAAGGATTGACTTTCATCGTACGGTATGATCAATACCTATAGCCATTAAGCTTGTGTTTAATCCTACTGCACCGACAGCCCTGTGGAGGAGATATACTATCTTAATCATATCTTGGCTATCTATTTGTGCTTGATGTGTCCCATATATGGGATAAAGATTGACAATCATATTTGAGGATTGACATTTTTGGAATCGACACTGTGACAGTGGATTTGTGCTCAGTGGATTTGTGCTCAGTTACTTGCTGTGGCAGTCCACACTGCTTGGACAATTTCAATACTTCATTTTAAGTGTGGAAACTCAACATATGCATTCCCATTGGTGATTATAATTCATGTTATGTTTTATATCTATCTTAAATGGTTTTATGACTAGTACATGTATTAATAAATTGATTTAATTAAATTTTATCAAGTCCAAGTGCTTGAGTGCTCACCCACTACCTTTTTATTAATTGTCATTAAATGCTAAGTTTTATTCCCTCTGTCCCCATTCAAGGGGATCAGTTCATTCGCTTCTTGACTCTTGGGAGTATCTAGGATAAGCCTTCACTGAGCTAGACCTATTTTTTGATTTTTCGATGCCACTGTATGGCATCAGTCTGAGGCATCCGTTTAACATATACGTTTTTTGTATACGTTAAACGGATGGGAAAAACATCATCTGAACCTTACTGACACACTGTCTATTTTTATTGACCATAACACAACATTGATAGAGTGCATTCACTGTGGGGTCAAATTTCCCTCTGTTATAATTAAATACACTTCTGTTTTTTGAGAGAATTTTTGGGTAGTGTGTTTTTTGTATACGTTAAACGGATGGGAAAAACATCATCTGAACCTTACTGACACACTGTCTATTTTTATTGACCATAACACAACATTGATAGAGTGCATTCACTGTGGGGTCAAATTTCCCTCTGTTATAATTAAATACACTTCTGTTTTTTGAGAGAATTTTTGGGTAGTGTGTTTTTTGTATACTGTAATATTAACAATTTGGTATCCTGGCAAGTTTTCATATTTGGAGTTTACCTCCTTTTTTTTTGTTCGCTGATGAACTTTGGTATAACCGCCACAGAGAAACGCGTTGAGAAACATCTCATACATATACTACATCAGATGTGTGTTGGTTTTGTCATAGATTTTGACAAGGATACTAATCATACTCTGTGATTAGATAATTGCCATTTTTGTGACGTCGGTTTATAACATAATATTTTGGCGAGATACATTCTATACCAATGTAACTGACTAAAATTGATACCGACTTTTATTGACGAACACACACTCCGGGGTGGTGGCTTTCTCTGCGTCAGAGACTCAATAGGGACCCTAGGAAGTTCCTGACACAGGATCACACCTATCGGGGTGGGTATTCCGTTTTTAGGCAGTGCCTGAAGTTTAGGGACATTATCAAGGGACAGTTTTTCTGGCTCCAGTCCTTGCCCTGCCTTTTGATTCTACACAAACTGGAGGCACTATTTGCTATTTTAAATTACTCAAAAAAGGTTATGTTTTATTGGTGGTCTGTGAAACAATAACTTACTGCACTACTATATTTATACCTGACTTACTGACAGTCAGAACTGGCGAGGGTCCAACTTCCCACACCCACAGCTGTTATACCAAGCATAGTGCCATACATTGTATAATGCTTGATACTGTAGCTTAATACCCTTCACTTGAATTGGACCTAGCTGCTCAAAGGCCATGTGACCAACGGATGTAATGTCACTGGCAAAGGAAGTGGTTACAGCATTCACCTGAGTGCCACAGCCTCTTTAAACAGCAGATGGGATGGGGTTACGGTCCCCGATCGATCAGATATTTCTGAAGTCATCATTATATAACTTCCAGAAATCTTTGTTAAAGGGGTTTTCCAAGATCTTTTCACCAATGACCTATCCTCTGGAAAGGTCATCACTATCTGATCGGTGGGGGTCCGACACATGGGACCTTCGCCGTTCAGCTGTTTGAGAAGGCACTGCAGTAGCATTCCCTAGTACATGTGACATCACCTTCTTTGGTCTCATAGCCTAAGCTCGTTCTTTTGAATCGATTCAGTTCACTGAACCGGAGGAGTCGATTCCTCTGACTGAGCTGATCCGTGTGAAACAGCTCAGTCAGATAGCAGAGCAGAGAGACGCTGGCAGCAGGGAGGGAGGAGTGTAATCTGATCCTAGAGTGGAAGCCAGCCCCTCCCCTCCCCGGCCTGCAACCAATCAGAGCTGAGGCAAGCACTAGCAGCACTGAGTCACACAGTACACGGAGTCTAAGAATCGAATGAGTCTACAGGTTAAAAGAATCTAAAGATCCGACTTAGAGACTCATTCGATTCTTTGAGTTAAAAGAACCGTGAGTCACTAGAACATTTTACATTGAGGCTGATGCTTTTGTTGCAGCAGTGATAAGGTTAAGGGACAGACGGACAGTCAGCAGAGAGATAAGAGAAGTGACATGACACAGAGTTTAGATTACAGGTTTAATTAACCCTTTAGGATTCAGTAGCAATATAACTAAGGGTGGGTTCACACTAGTTATTTTCCTGTGTGGTGGACTGTGGACTATTTTATTATCAGCCAGTGTTACTGTTAACTTAGCACATACAGTTTTCCCTGTGGATTCACTTCACTTGGTTGTACTGTCACTGTGGGTGACAATGCATTCTGCTCGAGTCCTTTCCCCTTCCCTTCCCCACTCGGTCAGAGATCAGACCAAGTGCCAAGAGCCGACTCAGCGAGTCAGCAAGTGAATTGAAGCATCCACACCACCTAAGCTCTTCGGTTCATGAACCGATTCATGTGAAAGATCCGAACTTCCCATCTTTACTAAGCTCAGCTCAGAAGTGAATGGGGTTGAGTGCCGCTATCAAATGGACAGCACTGTGCTTGGTGACTCCCACTGATCAGATACTTATGACCAATCCAGAGGATAGTTCATCAGTAAAAAATATCTTTGAAAACCCTTTTAACTGCAGTGAACAATAATAAAATGTGAACATGATAAACGAACATAAACGTTGGACAGTAAATTACCAATATTATATAATGAAACTGGTCATTAACCCCTTCACGCAACATCACGTACATGTACGTGGGGGAATGTGGTGCCTCACCGCATCCCCACGTGCATGTACGTGATCGGCTTTCACTGTCAGCGCAGGGAGCGAAGCGCTGAAGCTTCAGTGAAGCCGGCGTGCTGGGGTTGCTAGGCAACCAGAGAAGCCGGCAGGAGCTGTATCTGAGCTCTGACCCGCCCGCGATCGCTGTGATTGGTCCATTACTGCAGAGGGACCAATCGCAGCGCATCGGGGCAGGTAAGGGGGGGTTAGGGAGGGACTATGTGCTTCTCCTTCTCTGATCGCCCCAATTCCTGTCAGGGAAGCGATCAGAGAAGGAGATAGTGTGAAAATATTCCCGACCTATGACGAGTATACTCGTCATGGCGCACTGCTACTTAGCGCGCCATGATGAGTATACACGTCATGGCATAAACTGTCACCATGTCTGCAGACATGGTGACAGCGCTGAGATCCCGGCTGTCACACACAGCCGGGCACCTTAGGTCAATGCCGAGGGGGGTCCTGTGACCCCCCATGTCGGCGATCGCTGCAAACCGCAGGTCAATTCAGACCTGCGGTTTGTAGCGCTTTCTGCGGTTTCTGATCTCCGCGGTCCCTGACCGCGGGGATCAGAAACTTTAGTATGTCTAAAATAACGATTTTTCACCCCCCCTGCACCCCTGAATGATGTTATGTGGGCGGGTGGTGCAGGGAGGGTGTCGCAGGCGGTGCCGGAGGTGCGGTAAGGTGCGGGAGGCGGGCGGTGCGGCAGGCGGGATCGCGATCCCCCGCCCACCTCCCCTTCAATGATCGTTGGTGTCTAGTAGGTATACCAGGGTGCCAGCACATTGCTGGCACCCTGGTATAAACGGCTGACATCTGCGATGCGATGTCAGCCGTTTAACCCTTTCCATACAGCAGTCCGTATGGAAAAGGTTAACAGCGCAGGGAGCTCCCTCCCTCTCCCATCGGGGGGCTGCTGTGCCTTTGCAGCCCCCCGATGGGAGAGGGAGAGAGCCCCCCTCAGCCCTGTGCTTACCCTTCCCCGTCTGCGCAGTTCTGAGCAGTACTGAGCAGACGGGGAAGGTTCCCATGGCAACAGGACGCCTCTCAGGCATCCTGCTGTCCATGGTGCTGAACAGATCTATGCTAAAAGGCATAGATCTGTTCAGACAAGTGTAAAATACAGTACAGAACAATATATATTGTACTGTACTGTATTATACAGACATCAGACCCACTGGATCTTCAAGAACCAAGTGGGTCTGGGTCAAAAAAAAGCTAAAAAAAAGTGAAAAAAGTTTCAAAAAAACACATTTATCACTGAATAAAAATAAAAAAAATAAAATACACTACACATATTAGGTATCGCCGCGTCCGTAACGACCTGATCTATGAAACGGTCATGTTACTTTCCCCGCACGGTGAACGCCATAAAAATAAAAAAATAAAAACTATGAGGAAATTGAAATTTTGCCCACCTTACTTCCCAAAAAAGGTAATAAAAGTGATCAAAAAAGTCGCATGTACGCCAAAAAAGTACCAATCAAACCGTCACCTCATCCCGCAAAAAATGAGCCCTTACATGAGACAATGGCCCAAAAAATCAAAAAAACTATGGGTCTCAGACTATGGAGATACTAAAACATGATTTTTTTTTGTTTCAAAAATGATATTATTGTGTAAAACCCTGATAAATTATAAAAAGGTAGACATATTAGGTATTGCCATGTCCGTAAGAACCTGATATATAAAAATACCACATGACCTAACCCCTCAGGTGAACACTGTAAAATTTTTTAAATAAAAACGATGTCAAAAAAGCTATTTTTTTGTTACCTTACATCACAAAAAGTGTAATAGCAAGCGATCGAAAAGTCATATGCACCCCAAAATAGTACCAATCTAACCGTGATCTCATCCCGCAAAAATGATACCCAACCTGAGACAATCGCCAAAAAACTGAAAAAACTATGGCTCTCAGACTATGGAGACACTAAAACATGTTTTTTTTTGTGTCAAAAATGATATTATTGTGTAAAACCTAAATAAATAAAAAAGTATACATATTAGGTATCGTCACGTCCGTAAGAACCTGCTCTATAAAAATAGCACATGATCTAACCTGTCAGATGTAAATAATAAAAAATAAAAACAGTGCCAAAACAGCTATTTTTTGGCAAATTTTCCATTTTAATTCATTTTTTCCCATAGCAAAGCAAGGGTTAACAGCCAAACAAAACTCAATATTTATTGCCCTGATTCTTTAGTTTGTAGAAATGCCCCATATGTGGTCGTAAACTGCTGTATGGCCACACGGCAGGGCGCAGAAGGAAAGGAGCGCCATATGGTTTTTGGAAGGCAGTTTTTGCTGGACTGGTTTTTTGACACCATGTCCCATTTGAAGCCCCCCCGATGCACCCCTAGAGTATAAACTCCAAAAAAATGACCCCATTTTGGAAACTACACCCCTCAAGGTATTTAAAACTGATTTTACAAACTTTGTTAACCCTTTAAGTGTTCCACAAGAGTTAATGGCAAATGGAGATGAAATTTCTGAATTTCTATTTTTTGTTACTTTGCCTCACAAAAAAGTGTAATATAGAGCAACCAAAAATCATATGTACCCTAAAATAGTACCAACAAAACTGCCACCTTATCCCGTAGTTTCCAAAATGGGGCCACTTTTTTGGAGTTTCTAACCTAGGGGTGCATCAGGGGGCTTTAAATGGGACATGGTGTCTAAAAACAATCCAGCAAAATCTGCCTTCCAGAAACCATATGGTGTTCCTTTCCTTCTGCGCCCTGCCGTGTGGCCATACAGCAGTTTACGACCACATATGGGGTGTTTCTGTAAACTACAGAATCAGGGCCATAAATAAAGAGTTTTTTTTGGCTGTTAACCCTTGCTTTGTTACTGGAAAAAAAATATTAAAATGGAAAATCTGCCGAAAAAGTGAAATTTTGAAATTTATTCTCTATTTTCCATTTATTCTTGTGGAACACCTAAAGGGTTAACAACGTTTGTAAAATCAGTTTTGAATACCTTGAGGGGTGTAGTTTCTTAGATGGCATCACTTTTATGGAGTTTCTACTCTAGGGGTGCATCAGGGGGGCTTCAAATGGGACATGGTGTCAAAAAAAACAGTCCAGCAAAACCTGCCTTCCAAAAACCGTATGGCATTCCTTTCCTTCTGCACCCTGCCGTGTGCCCGTACAGCGGTTTACGACCACATATGGGGTGCTTCTGTAAACTACAGAATCAGGGCCATAAATAATGAGTTTTGTTTGGCTGTTAACCCTTGCTTTGTAACTGGAAAAAAAATATTAAAATGGAAAATCTGCCAAACATGTGAAATTTTGAAATTGTGTCTCTATTTTCCATTAAATCTTGTGCAACACCTAAAGGGTTAACAAAGTTTGTAAAATCAGTTTTGAATACCTTGAGGGGTGTAGTTTCTTAGATGGGGTCACTTTTATGGAGTTTCTACTCTAGGGGTGCATCAGGGGGGCTTCAAATGGGACATGGTGTCAAAAAAACAGTCCAGCACAATTAGCCCTCCAGAAACCAAACGGCGCACCTTTCACTCTACGCCCCGCTGTGTGGCCATACAGTAGTTTACGGCCACATATGGGGTGTTTCTGTGAACATCAGAGTCAGGGCAATAAAGATACAGTCTTGTTTGGCTGTTAACCCTTGCTTTGTTAGTGGAAAAAATAGGTTAAAATTGAAAATTAGGCAAAAAAATGAAATTCGCAAATTTCATCTCCATTTGCCAATAACTCTTGTGCAACACCTAAAGGGTTAATGATGTATGTAAAATCAGTTTTGAATACCTTGAGGGGTGTAGTTTCTTAGATGGGGTCACTTTTAGGGAGTTTCTAGTCTAGGGGTGCATCAGGGGGGCTTCAAATGGGACATGGTGTAAATAAACCAGTCCATAAAAATCTGCCAAAACCAAACGGCGCACCTTTCACTCTACGCCCCGCTGTGTGGCCGTACAGTAGTTTACGGCCACATATTGGGTGTTTCTGTAAACGGCAGAGTCAGGGCAATAAAGATACAGTCTTGTTTGGCTGTTAATCCTTGCTTTGTTAGTGGGAAAAATGGGTTAAAATGAAAAATTAGACAAAAAAATTAAATTCTCAAATTTCCTCCCCATTTGCCAATAACTCTTGTGCAACACCTAAAGGGTTAACAATGTATGCAAAATCAGTTTTGAATACCTTGAGGGGTGTAGTTTCTTAGATGGGGTCATTTTTGGGTGGTTTCTATTATGTAAGCCTCGGAAAGTGACTTCAGACCTGAACTGGTCCCTAAAAATTGAGTTTTTGTAAATTTCAGAAAAATTTCAAGATTTGCTTCTAAACTTCTAAGCCTTATAACATCCCCAAAAAATAAAATATCATTCCCAAAATAATTCAAGCATGAAGTAGACATATGGGGAATGTAAAGTCATCACAATTTTTGGGGGTATTACTATGTATTACAGAAGTAGAGAATCTGAAACTTTGAAATTTGCAAATTTTTCCAAATTTTTGGTAAATTAGGTATTTTTTGTGCAAAAAAAATAATTTTTTTGACTTCATTTTACCAGTGTCATGAAGTACAATATGTGACGAAAAAACAATCTCAGAATGGCCTGGATAAGTCAAAGCGTTTTAAAGTTATTAGCACTTAAAGTGACTCTGGTCAGATTTCCAAAAAATGGCCTGGTCCTTAAGGTGAAAATGAGCCCGGTCCTGAAAAGGTTAAGCAACATGTATATTTTTAAGATATATATTGTTAATTTATTAATATTACAGTGTCTTTCAATTGCTATTAAATTTTACTCACACATGACCAGTTTCATGAGCTACTACAAAGGCTGAAGAGAATCCATCTTCGTGGTTTAGTGTACAACTACGTACTGGGTGACACATTCCTGTAACTGGTGCATAACCTAGAAAATAAACGTAAATACATTAAAATGTCTTAAAGGATAACTGTCACATTTAGACCCTAATTTCAATTTTCATATATGTAGTTACTAATAACATGATATTCCAGAATCAGTTACTATTAGACTGACTTACCCCATATTTAATAAGATTCAGCCCTTTGCAACCAGTCTGCATAAAACTGCAATTTCACTATTCAGTTAAGATGGCCGCCACTGCCCTCACCCTGGGCCTAATCCCGCCTGCCCTCTCTAGCCAGTAACAATAGCCCCCCAAAAGTGTCAGTAACTAGAGCCCTCCCCCCTAAAGGGTTAATCTCCTGCAGCACAAAGGGGTCCTCTTACCACATGTTGCTTTTATTTATACACTGAGCAGATGGCAGATCTCCCTTCTCTGGTCTGCGCTGCTTCAACTCTACTTCTCCAGCTCTGCTGAGTGAGGGAGCGTCTGCCAAGCGCAGGGACAGGGAGAAGTGCACACAGCCCAGGCACTGTTATCAGCTGTTGGGGAGGACCTGGCTTTAATCATTTACTTACAGTCCCTGGCTCTCAGTAATATGACCTTGCACGCAGCCTGCTTCTGCGTCCTCTGTCCTTCAACAGACAGACGGACCATGCCTAGCAACCCTATTTTAAGCAGAGGTAAAAGTAGGCAGTACAGGGAACAAAAATGTGGAATTAAGGGGTAATTGAATACACAGTGAAAAGTTGAAATAGGGCCACCAAGGTGATATTAATCATATTAATCACCACAATCCAATAAAATATGACAGTTATACTTTAAGGACGACATGTCAATTTCCACATGAAGTCAATACAGAGTTAAGACAAGAGACCAAACAGCATAGATCGAAGCTAGCAATTTTTATATCTTAGCATTATGGGGCTCAGTTATTAAGACCAGCGATTTACAGGCCGGTCTTAAGTGTCTCTGTACTGTTGGAGAAAGTGCCAAAGTTATGTGGAGGTGCAGAACTTGGGCTAAAATAAAGAGTAAATTTGATACATTTTATTAAACAGTGGTCTCTCTGGTCCAGGATGTGATTTCAAGTGGGCTTTTTTTTTATTATGATTTTTGTTATTGTATAAAGGTAGTTGATAAAAAAAAATATAGAAATAGAGCACTGAAAAATACATTTCCGATCTTGCTATCCCAGATGTCATTTGATCAATATAGAGCTGTTAGTCAAATTATACCCTTCCACATGCTGAAATAAAAACATGATCCTCATGAGAGCATCTTGACTGCACTTGAGGATACCTTCAGGCAAGGGTCACACCAGAATGATTAGCTGCAGATTTGATGTCATGGATGTTTGTGTGGAAAATACGCAGCTTTATACAGCACCAGCAAAGTGGATGAGAATTTCAGAATTCTCATCCACATGCTGCATAAAAAGAACTGCAGCAGAAAAGCTGCAGCAATGCGGATTAGAAATCCGCAGCATGTCAATTTATATAGAAGACTTTAACCTTCTCAATGGAGAGGGTGAAATCTTCTTGCTTTTCCGCAGCAAAAACAGAACGTAATACGTGCGGTCTTGTTGTGTTTTTAGTGCTTTTCCTGCAGAAAAGGCAAGACAAATTAAAGGCAATGTGTCATCAGAAAATTACCTGCTTTTTAAATCACTTTTTTATGTTTAACATGATTTTAAATCATTTTTAATTTTCCATGTCACTTTATATTTAAACTAAAGCAAAAAATTCTGCAGTTTTCACACTGGCCACTATGTCTAATAATTGGCGCCTCTTCTTGGTTTCTACAGATTACTTTACTGCAGTTAACTCATTCTAATCCTGCCTGTAATTATATCATCTCTGTGCATAGTAGATAAGACAAGATCCAGCATTCACAATAGGTAATTGTTAGAGTTTATCTATTCTTTCCTTGTACAATGACCTCTGCACAGGTCACAGAGCATGCACAGAAAACTCTCCTATAGAAGTCCCTGACCATTGTGTCTATGGCCCATAGGGCTGCCATAAAGCAATTTTTTTTTTAATGCTGTTATGAACAGCTCAGGCAAGATGGCCACCGCTATAATAATGTTCAGGAAATAGAATAGAAAATGGACGTGTGTTACTATTTGGTTTTAACTGGCAGATTACATTTTTGGTGACACATTTCCTTTAACTCTTAACAAGGCATAAGTGATAAGTGAAAACCATTCCAGACAACTTCATCATGAATTTAGCAGATATGTCAAACGGTAGGGGGCACTCAACTACCTGGTGCCAAATGGACAAAGATTGTGAACAGTATTCTAGCAAATATTTATTCGGATAAAACTGGTGATAGTAGTAATGTGATCCACTTCAATAGATCACTAAAAACAATCCTAGAAAACGATATTATAAATAAAACATTACATCACACATAATGCTAAAACCAGCTACCATCATCTAAGGGATCCCATAATACTACATTTGTGGATATGAACACTACAAATACTTTGTTTCCAGTTCAATAGGCGCGCGCCTAACCCGCAAAATCATCTAAGCTAATCCAGCCTCCTGAACTCTCCCTTCCGATCACGTGGATATTCTCCGATCACATGACCTGGGATCACGTGGAACAAGGCGGAAAGGTCCTAGATACATACTTGGCGTCTGACCGCATGCAGACCGGATCATCCAAGAGAACCATAATCGGATCAAACGCCTTCTGGAGGGGTAAAGTACTTATGGTACATGTACCTATACTAATGTCTTCTTTCAGCTACCATATTGCCTACTATAGCACTCAACGGTATATAGGAAGCCGGCGGCATTAACCCTTTCTGACATAAAGCACTATATCTCATACAAGAGGTTTATTGTCTTACCTGGATACCCTGACCACCTGAATTTTTGTAGTTCACGGTATCGCGGACTCATACAGACTTATATGTCCTAAACAAGAGCCCCTGAGCTCCAACGATCAGTCTCCTATTGCACATTACTAACTATTAGGAGCATCCAGTGACATTTTAATCATTTTATTATTCCCTTTAATTATTTTTCTTTGGCGCCATTATGTGTGATGTAATGTTTTATTTATAATATCGTTTTCTAGGATTTTTTTGGGGGGATCTATTGAAGTGGATCACATTACTACTATCACCAGTTTTATCCGAATAAATATTTGCTAGAATACTGTTCACAATATCTTTGTCCATTTGGCACCAGGTAGTTGAGTGCCCCCTACTGTTTGACATATCTGATATTTTACTCTCTCTGCGACCAGGGGTAGGTCGCAAGGGTCGTGCACCATACCCAGCTGATACGAGAGGTCAGAGCCACTGTACTATATTTATTCTACATCATGAATTTGAATACCAAGAGTGTGCAAAGCCATCAAAGCAAAACAGGTTATTTATTTAGAACCTAAAATATGAAAATAAAAAGTTTAACAATATTTTGTTTAATAATTAATTCCCTATGTTTCTTTGTTGTTTTCATGTCTTCAATACAAAACGACAATGGTGAAAATGAAAACAATGAAAAAAATATGGAATTAAATGGTGTTAAAAAGTGTGTCCAAACTTTTGAATGGTACTGTATCTTTACCAAAATTGAAGAGATTGAAACAACTTAGGGCGTCATTTATTAAGACCGGCATTTTAGACCTGCACTGGATCCACCGGCCTTTACATAACTTTGCAGCATCTAAAGCCAGTCTAAATGAAGTGAATGGAGTGGTGGCCACTCTTGTAGTGAGATCCCCATTCAGTTCCATGGGACTTACAAAAATAGCTATGTGCACTCGCTCAGTAATTTAGGAACTCCCAGAAAAGTGAATGAAGAGCAGGCAACACACAATAGACACTGCCTTAAAAAAATATATAATAAATAAGTCACAAACCCATACATTAGGGCAGGTGTGGATCAAGCAGATAGTGTGCACATTCAACTACCTTTACATTTGTTTTTATATCACTTATTACATTTATTAATAAGTGATAAACCCTTTACCTTGCATTCCAGAAGGACCAAACTCTTGTCTTGTAAGAAATATTGCATGATCATGGTATTCAGCATGTTCTTTATCTGGTTTCTGTTGAAGATAAGCCCAGCGGCACACATTTTCCAAACTCTGCGAGGGGTTTCCAACTTCAATTAAGCTGGAAGACTATAAAGTTAAAAGAGAAACCACATAGAACATTAGGGATTCATGTTAAGGATTATATTTTATTTAAAAATTTCTATATCATAAGGAAAATAATCAAATATAGCTTTGTTAATAATCAATTGATAATAGTATATTCTATGCAGTATCTTTAACCTACTTAAAGAAGATTTTCACATGTCTGTTGTCAGGGCTGCTTTAGCCTCTTAAGGACACAGGGCATACAGGTACACCATGATGCCCTGGTACTTAAGGACACAGGGCGTACCTGTACGTCCTGTGTATTTCCGATCACCGCCGATCGGAACAAGGTGCCTGCTCAAATCATTGAGCAGGCACCCTGGGACAATGTGCGGGGGGGTCCAGTGACCCCTCCGTGTCGGCGATCGCAGCAAACCGCGTGTCAATTTAGACCTGCGGTTTGCTGCATTTCCGGGTTATTCGGGTCTCTGGGGACCCGATAACCCGGAACAGGATGGTGATCGGTGGTGTGATAATACACCACCAATCACCATCCTGCGATCCGGAGAGGTGATGGTGACATCCCCTCTCAGGATCGCTTCTGATTGGCTGTAGGGCGGGCGGTTTAAATTATTGCAGCTCTCCTCTCCTCCTCTTTTCTGTGCCCGGGAGCGAGGAGAGAGGAGCCTGCATCAATCTCCAGAGCCAGCACCCCCATATCTGCCCAGCACCCCCTTCTGACACTCCACAGTGCCATCTGGCACTAAAAGGTATTTAGGGAAAGGTTAGGTTAGGCAGGGATATTTAGGGAAAGTTTAGTGGAAAAAAAAGTTGCAACTGTTGCATCACCCTAATCGGGTGTCACAGCTGTGTGACCCTTGACCCCCCAGGGGTGCTGCAGCTTGCCCCCCTGCCCCACACATTTTTTGGGGCGCAAGCAGTTTTATTTTCTTTCTTAGCGTCCAGCCACTGTTAGCGCATCGCACACCCCACCGCTGATCAGCTTCGGACAACTGATCAGCGAGTTTTAATTTTTTTATAAATTTTTTGGCCTTTTTTTTTTTTCTGTTAGTTTTAGGGATAAGTTTGCGAACAACCGTGCCCCCACACACACACGCACACTAAATAAAGATTTCCACACACGTCCTTCCCTATGGCCGCCGGATGTTCTCGATTGAGGAGGCATACGCCCACCTTGCCTCCGACTCAGAGTGTCCCAGGGAGGACGAGGATGACCCCACTTTCCTTATGTCATCCGCGTCCTCCTCATCATCTAGCGATGATGATGAGCCCCCAAGGCAGCAGAGACGCCGCCAGGCGGAGCAAGGGGATCGCCATGCTAGGGACCCTGTGGCCCACACTAGTACGTGAAGCTCTGGGGCTCGTACTAGTTTTCCGGCCACCAGTTAAGTCCACCAGAGCCCTATACCGGTGAACTTGCATGGTGTACCCCAGAGCATTTTGAGCCTCCCATTCCTGATTTTGTTGGCCAAGCAGGAATCCAGATTCCCACAGACGGCTTCCCTGAACATGACTATTTCAGTCTTTTTTCCAATGACCACTTTGTGAATCTGATAGTTGAGCAAACGAACCAGTAAACCGAACAGTTCATTGCTCAACACCCGGGCTTCTTTTTGGCTAGGGCCGGTGGCTGGACTCCGGCCAGTGCAGCCGAGATGAGGACGTTTTAGGGCCTCGTGCTGCACATGGGCCTAGTCAAAAAAACAGTGTCAGGCATTACTGGAGTAGGGACGTCCTCTACCAGACCCCACTTTACAGTATGGCCATGACATGTACCCGGTTTGAGGCCATCCGGAAATGCCTGCATTATGCAGATAATGGGGCCAAATTTTTGGAGGCCTATGTACCTGGAAGGAAGGTCGCGGTTGATGAGTCTCTCATTGCTTTCAAGGGGAGACTCAGTTTCCGCCAGTATGTTCCCTCTAAGTGGGCGAGGTATGGCGTGAAGCTGTACAAACTTTGTGAGAGTACCTCAGGGTACACTTACAAATTTTGTGTGTACGAGGGGCGAGATTCCCGTATTCAACCCCCAGAATGTCCCCCCACTCTGGGTGTTAGCGGGATACTTGTGTGGGACCTTATGCACCCACTGCTAGATAAAGGTTAGCACCTGTATGTGGATAACTTTATACTAGTATCCCCTTGTTCCAGTCCCTCGCCGCCAGATCCACGTCCGCTTGTGGGACCGTGCGGAAAAATCAACGCAGCCTCCCTACCCACCCCCTCCAGGTACCTATCCCCAGGGGTGAGACCCGTGCCCTTACCAGTGGAAACCTGTTGCTGGTCAGACATAAGGACAAGAGGGATGTCCTTGTACTGTCCACAATTCACGGTAACGGCATCACCCCTGTCCCTGTGCATGGTACCGCGGCAATGGTCCTCAAGCCCGATGCATGGTACAAAAAAGTTGAGGTCTACTTGGTACAGGTTGCCTTGTACAACACTTTTATGCTGTCCCAGAGCGCTGGCAACACAGGGAAATTCCTTCAGTTCTATAAGGCAGTCCTCAAGCCCCTGATCTTTTCTGACCGAGAAAGAGCAGGCCGGAGTACCTCGGGAACTGGAGGCGCCCGGATCGTCCCTAGCCAACACTTTCCAGGTGTGGTCCCCCATACTGGAAAGAAGGGACGGACCCAAAAAAAAGTGCCCCGATTATCCGGGCCTCTGCATTGACGGATGCTTCAGGGAGAACCACACTTCCATGGAGTACTAAACTTATAATCCCCATCCCCAATTTTAATTCCATTTAGCCACTGACAATTGGGAAAAAAACTATGGTTCTCAGACTTGAGATACTAAAACAAAAAAAAAAAAATTCTAAAATATTATTTTGTAAAACTAAAATAAATAAAAAAGTAGACATATTAGGAATCGCCACTTCCGTAAGAATCTGCTCTATAAAAATACCCCATGACCTAACCCCTCAGATGAACACGGTCAAAAAATAATAATAAAAACGGTGCCAAAACAGCTATTTTTGGGCAAATTTTCCATTTTAATCAGTTTTTTTCCAGTAACATAGCAAGGGTTAACAGCCAAACAAAACTTAATATTTATTACCCTGATTCTGCAGTTTACAGAAACACCCCATATGTGGTCGTAAACTGGTGTATGACCAAACAGCAGGGCGCAGAAGGAAAGGAACGCCGTATGGTTTCTGGAAGGCAGATTTTGATGGCCTTTTTTTGGGCACCAAGTCCCATTTAAAGACCCCCTGATGCACCCCTAGAGTAGAAACTCCATAAAAGTGACCCCATCTAAGAAACTACACCCCTCAAGGTATTCAAGACTAATTATATATAAACTTTATTAACCCTTTAGGTGTTCCTCAACAGTTTATGGCAAATGGAGATGAAATTTTAGAATTTCTATTTTTGGTAACCTTGCCTCACAAAAAAGTAATATAGAGCAACCAAAAATCATATAGTCCCAACAAAACTGCCACCTTATCCCGTAGTTTCCAAAATGGGGTCACTTTTAAGGAGTTTCTACTCTAGGGGTGCATCAGGGGGGCTTCAAATGGGACATGGTGTAGATAAACCAGTCCAGCAAAATCTCCTTCCAAAGACCACACAGCGCACCTTTCCCTCTACGCCCTACCGTGTGCCCGTACAGTAGTTAACGGCCACATATGGGGTGTTTCTGCAAACTTTAGAATCAGGGAAATAAATATTGTGTTTTGTTTGGATGTTAACCCTTGCTTTGTAACTGGAAAAAAAAGGATTAAAATGGAAAGTTTGCCAAAAAAAACGAAATTCTGAAATGTTATCTCCATTTGCCATTAACTCTTGTGGAACACCTAAAGGGTTAACGACGTTTGTAAAATCAGTTTTGAATACCTTGAGGGGTGTAGTTTCTAGCATGGGGTCATTTTTGGGTGGTTTCTATTATATAAGCCTCACAAAGTGACTTTAGACCTGAAATGGTCCTTAAAAAGTGGGTTTTTGAAAATTTCTGAAAAATTTCAAGATTTGCTTCTAAACTTCTAAGCCTTTTAACGTCCCCAAAAAATAAAATGTAATTCTCAAAATGATCCAAACATAAAGTAGACATATGGGGAATGTAAAGTAATAACTATTTTTGTAGGTATTACTATGTATTATAGAAGTAGAGAAATTGAAACTTGGAAATTTGCAAATTTTTCTAACTTTTTGGTAAATTTTGTATTTTTTTGTAAATAAAAATAATTTTTTTTTACTCCATTTTACCAGTGTCATGAAGTACAATATGTGACGAAAAAACAATCTCAGAATGGCCTGGATAAGTAAAACCGTTTTAAAGTTATTCACACATAAAGTGACACTGGTCAGATTTGCAAAAAATGGCCTGGTCCTTAAGGTGAAATATGGCCGTGTCCTTAAGGGGTTAACCATAAGGCAAAAGGTGCAAATGTATCTGTGTTCTCTGGACGACTACACGGTTGAAAACTTGGAGCAGCAGAGCGACCTAATCGCCTCATGCATACGGGGTTACTCAAGGCAACGACACCTACTTCCTGATGTGAGGAAGACCTGCTGTTTAAGAGGGGTGTTGGTCCCATGTTTATAACGCTGTACTTATCGTCAAATGCAAAGTGACAGTTGACCACGCCCATTTTCTGCCCATAACCCCGCCCACAATCCCACCCAAACCACGCCCATTCAAATCCCCTTTTATTCTTTTAGATCCGATAAAGTATCAGTATTTCAATTAAGTTTAATATGTTTAAAAATGATAAAATGATATAAATATTGGCAATAGCTATTTAATCCATCTATAGGACATTTGATGATGCCACCGAAGGTCCTGCAAGGTATACGATGCAGTCCAACACATCAGTAATTTAATTAAGTTTAATATGTTTAAAAATAAAATGATATTAAGGTTGTATTAAGCTTAAATTAACCTCTTACTAAGCTATTATAAATATTGTCAGTGGCTAATTGATCCTTCTATCTTCCTAAAAGCTAAAAGACCTTTGATGATGTCACTGAAACGCCCCATTTTTCACCTATAACCCTAGACCACTCCGACCACAACCCCCGCCCATCGTGATGTCATAGAAGGTCCTGCAAGACAGCAGAAGTCCCTTTGTTAGTGGACCTGCGATCTTTGAAATTTGCTTTTAATTATATACGATCGTGTTTAATAAATCGTGATTTAAGCAAAATAATTGATCACCACATCTAATACAGATATGTATCATTTATAAATATTAACAATAACTAATTGCGGCACCCAACTTTCCCGAGGCCGATTCTGTCTGCCCATTTTGTCCTATTTGATAGACTCATCTATCACAGATATTCAACATATCTATATGAACAGCTGTTCACAGACATGTCAGGACATGTTCTAATATATTTATATAACTATCTGTTAGCTATTTACATAGTTAATACGGTTAAAAAAAACATACGTCCATCAAGTTCAACCAAGAGATAGATGGGGACGCGAATCCCAGAAGGAAGTGAGACTCAGATTTCTAAACGTTTTCATAAGCATTAATGGTTTTTAACTTTTAAGAATTCATCTAAACCCTTTTTAAAACTGTCCACTGTTCCTGCTGTGACCACGTCCTGAGGAAGTCTATTCCACAGATTCACAGATCTCACAGTAAAGAAGCTTTGACGCTGCTATTTGGTGAATAAACGCACACTTGTTTTTGGAAGTGCCGTGGAGTTTGCTTTGTTCATATCTATTTATCTAGCTTCTAATATCTATCTAACGTCCTATCTTTCTATCTATCTATCAATCTATCTAACAATTTAGCTATTTATCTATCTAACTATATACCAATCTATCTATTTTTATCTATCTATCTTTGCTTGAGAACGGTCCTAGCAAGCGGACTGAAACGTTGCATGGGTGAATAAAGGACCACACATTTTTTACCATTTGGATGTGCTGCGGTTTTTCTAATTTTATGCTTATTACTGTGGTCAAGTTTGTACTGCTTGGAACTCCTTTCTTGAACTGAGAAACAAAGTGTGCTGCCCTGATTTTTGCTTTTTTGGATATCTATCGATCTATCTTTCTATCAATCTATCTATATATCGACCTATCTATTCGATCTGTCCTCTATCTCTCTATCTATTACCTATCAATCTTTCTATCTATCCATCTAACAATTTATCCATCTATCAATTTATCTATCTATCTATACATCACATATCTATTTATCTAACCATCTTTTTATCCATATATCTATTTATCTATGTATACACATATCTATTTATCAAGCTTCTAATATCTTCCTAAAAACCTATCTTTCTATTTATCTATCTATCTATCTATAATATGGGTATCTATCAAATATCTATTTATTTATCTTACAGGTAGAGAGGTGTGGGCAGCACAGCTGTCTGTATGGTGCGGTCGGAGTGCCAGCGGCTGAGGAGACGATCCACCTCCAACGATATATAAGTTGAAAAATCCACAGCACATCCAAGTTGTAAAAAGTAAAAGACGGCTTTATTCACCAGACACGCGACGTTTCGATCCACTCAATGGGATCTTTTTCAAGCAGTGACAAAAGTGGGCAGTGCATAGTGCATATTTATGCGGTTTAAACATGATTAATCAATTAACAAATCAAGTGCATTTATCACATATAATACAAAAAATAACAAGAAAAATAATGTTATCGCTTGTTTTAAATCAATCAGACTCAGCATTTCATTAACGTGTATTACAATGGCATTATTCCTTTTTATACAATACATTTTAGCCATCGAAAATATAGCATAATACATTAATTGTGAAAATAGTGGATACAGGTGTAAGTCTTTACAATAGCTTAATAATCTAAAGTGCACAGGTGTACCTTCAGTTGGAGATGACAAGGATCACAGGGGTACATAGTGAAGTCACAACACATGGATCTCGGCGTATCAGACAATGCAATGCGCATGTCAAAGGACCTTTCAGAATAGTTTAGTCACGTGATCGCGCGTACACCGGTCACGTAGTGCGCATGTCCAAGGACCTTGGAACTTGTGATCGCACCACGTGATCTCGCACCCGATCACGTGATCAAAGATATCACGTCACAAGAAAGGGAGGGGATGCTGATGTTCCATACTATGTATCATGTAGGGACAGCTGATCGTATATCCAGTCATGTGGTCAAATGTATGATCACCTCATCATAAAGAGATGTTAACATGTAAAGGAATACAGCTAAATTATACAGTAATCGTAATGGTGTCTGCATCTCGGCATATGAAGATCCTGTCTGCATCCGCATACATTGGACATCGTATGTCAGTATTGGCCGCATTTCTCCGGCCCCGATTTAGGAGGTGTATATATATGGGTCACTGGCTAATCAGGGGATTATAAGGCAACATCTTAAACGGAAGTACCGATATTATGAGGAAAGCAAAGAAAAGGTGTATAGTGAGCGGTAGTACCGCCAGAGCCCAATTCGAGTTGTCAATTCAAAGTGGTCATTCTAGAGCCTCCCAGTCATATCGAGGAACACAACCAATGTGGCCCGGTTGTCACCGTATAGCCCCAGGTTGAAGTAGCCCCCTGTTCATAGGATTCCATTCCTGGAAATCCGATGTAACAGCCCGGGGTCATCCTCTAGGCTGGGGGGCAATCACAAGAAAACACCCATGAGAAAAATCCTCGTGTCGCCTATCCCTCTGATACCAGTGACTCCAAAAACAACCACCATAATCGGCCAGAGAATGTAGGTCATATTCTGAACATCATCGGTCACCCACTGTAATGCTACGCATGACAATAATCATAAGCCAGGTGCAAAAAGGATTAATCATATATTGTAATGCTCAAGGACTACCAATTATTAAATGTATATAAAGAAAAAAGAGTAAAACTTTGTGGTATGACTAATCCAGGTCCCATAATGATCCAATTGGTTGGCCCTGCAGCGTTCTCCCCTGGCACAAAGCAGATCCACTGTCACCATCCCCTGAAGACAATAAAAACAATAGAATTACCTTGTTGGTTCAACAAGGGGCACTACCACAAATAACTTCAAAACTGAAGCAGGCGAGCAGAGTTCAAACATGACCACTCAGGACAAAAGCCAGGGCCTATAATCCACGTTCAACCCTTGGGGTCTCAGGGTATTTAGTCTGGCGATCCATCGGATCTCACATTTCTTTAGTAGACTATGTCTATTACCACCTTTTCGGGGAGTAGGAATGTGATCAATGAGCATAAATTTGAGGTCACTTTCTTTGTGGCCCATGTCAGTGAAATGTTTTGGAATTGGGAGATCCATACGTTTTTTGCGAATGGTATACCGATGTTGGTTGATTCGGCATTTAAACTCCAGTGAGGTTTCCCCCACGTATAGTAACTGACATGGGCACCAGAGAATGTATACAACGAATGAGGATTCGCATGTTAAATAATGTTTAATTTGATATTTTTTCTGTGTCGAGGGATGCAGAAAGAAACTGCCTTTTTGCATATAGCGACAATTAATACAATTTAAACAAGGAAAACTTCCCAATTTAGGGCAACGTAAAAAGGTCTGTCCAGATTCTTTCTGTGGGCCTATGTCAGTGTGTATTATTTTATCTTTGAGATTCCTGGCCCTCTTGTATGACATGAGGGGAGGAAGAAGAAATTCTTCAATTCCCCCATGTCCACTCTTAAGTACCGGCCAGTGTTTTAATATGATTCGTCTAACCTGTGTACTATCTTCAGTGTACGTTGTAACTAGAGGAATTCTCTTGATTTGTTTGTTGTTATTCTTCTCCTTCTTTTTGAGAAGTTCGTCACGTGTTTTCTCTTGTGTCGTAATGAGATGTTCATTTAATAAAGATAGAGGATAGTTTCTATCCACAAAGGCCTGTGTCATGCGTTTGAGGGTATCCGGTAATTCATCATTATTGCTCACAACGCGTTTAGCGCGGTAGAACTGACTTAAAGGCAGTGATTTCACCATAGCTCTTGGATGTGCACTGTTGTAACTCAACAGGGTATTGCGATCGGTGGGCTTGGAATACAAGCCCGTCGATAGCACGCCCTCCTTGATGGTCACAACAGTGTCCAAAAAATGAATCTGTTCACTTGAATGTTCCAATGTGAATTTAATATCTATGTCAACCGTATTCAAAAAATGAAAAAACTCAATAAGTGCACTCTCTGTCCCAGTCCAAATCAAAAAAATGTCATCTATGTATCGCCACCACCTCAGGACGTGCCGGAAGTGGGGCGACACATAGATGTACATCTCTTCGAGGAAGGAGACCGCCATGTTGGCGTAAGTCGGGGCCACATTGGACCCCATGGCGGTCCCCTTCCTCTGGAGATAAAAATAATCTCCAAACAAAAAATAATTACATGTCAGTACCAGATGTAGTAGTTGCAAAATAAAGTCCTGACATTCAGCTGAAAAGGTCGACTGGATCAGAGCCCTAGTGACTATCTCGATCCCAAAGTCATGTCGGATTGAGGTATATAGACTGGTAATGTCCAATGATGCTAAAATTGCATTCGGTGGAACAGTAGTCATTGCCAGTTTATTCAAAAAATCTGAAGTATCCTGAAGATAAGATTTAGCCGATACTGCATATTGTCGCAATACCCTATCTAAAAAGATAGAAATATTAGACAAGATGGAGCCTCGGCCCGAGACAATGGGTCTCCCAGGTGGAGTTTTAAGATTTTTGTGGATCTTGGGAAGCAAGTATAAAAAAGGTGTCATAGGATGTGGAATTGTTAAAAAATCTCTAAGCTCGTCATCAATGATGCCAGCATTGATGGCTCCCTGTATCACACTCTGTATCTTACGTTCAATATCCCATCTAGGGTCAGTATTCAATTTTTGGTAGACCTCACAATCATCCAACTGTCTATTGGCCTCTGCAATGTATTGATGAGTGTCCATGACCACAATCCCACCGCCCTTATCAGCAGGCTTAATGGTGAGACTGTGGTCACGGACCAACTCATCAATAGCATGCCATTCCAGTAATGTCATATTAGGATGTACAAATTTACTTTGAGCATTCGATTTCAATGTATTTACATCTTTGGTCACTGCATCAATGAATAGCTCAATTGCTGGCGAGGACACACTATCCTCTATCTTTATTAAATGAACATCTCATTACGACACAAGAGAAAACACGTGACGAACTTCTCAAAAAGAAGGAGAAGAATAACAACAAACAAATCAAGAGAATTCCTCTAGTTACAACGTACACTGAAGATAGTACACAGGTTAGACGAATCATATTAAAACACTGGCCGGTACTTAAGAGTGGACATGGGGGAATTGAAGAATTTCTTCTTCCTCCCCTCATGTCATACAAGAGGGCCAGGAATCTCAAAGATAAAATAATACACACTGACATAGGCCCACAGAAAGAATCTGGACAGACCTTTTTACGTTGCCCTAAATTGGGAAGTTTTCCTTGTTTAAATTGTATTAATTGTCGCTATATGCAAAAAGGCAGTTTCTTTCTGCATCCCTCGACACAGAAAAAATATCAAATTAAACATTATTTAACATGCGAATCCTCATTCGTTGTATACATTCTCTGGTGCCCATGTCAGTTACTATACGTGGGGGAAACCTCACTGGAGTTTAAATGCCGAATCAACCAACATCGGTATACCATTCGCAAAAAACGTATGGATCTCCCAATTCCAAAACATTTCACTGACATGGGCCACAAAGAAAGTGACCTCAAATTTATGCTCATTGATCACATTCCTACTCCCCGAAAAGGTGGTAATAGACATAGTCTACTAAAGAAATGTGAGATCCGATGGATCGCCAGACTAAATACCCTGAGACCCCAAGGGTTGAACGTGGATTATAGGCCCTGGCTTTTGTCCTGAGTGGTCATGTTTGGACTCTGCTCGCCTGCTTCAGTTTTGAAGTTATTTGTGGTAGTGCCCCTTGTTGAACCAACAAGGTAATTCTATTGTTTTTATTGTCTTCAGGGGATGGTGACAGTGGATCTGCTTTGTGCCAGGGGAGAACGCTGCAGGGCCAACCAATTGGATCATTATGGGACCTGGATTAGTCATACCACAAAGTTTTACTCTTTTTTCTTTATATACATTTAATAATTGGTAGTCCTTGAGCATTACAATATATGATTAATCCTTTTTGCACCTGGCTTATGATTATTGTCATGCGTAGCATTACAGTGGGTGACCGATGATGTTCAGAATATGACCTACATTCTCTGGTCGATTATGGTGGTTGTTTTTGGAGTCACTGGTATCAGAGGGATAGGCGACACGAGGATTTTTCTCATGGGTGTTTTCTTGTGATTGCCCCCCAGCCTAGAGGATGACCCCGGGCTGTTACATCGGATTTCCAGGAATGGAATCCTATGAACAGGGGGCTACTTCAACCTGGGGCTATACGGTGACAACCGGGCCACATTGGTTGTGTTCCTCGATATGACTGGGAGGCTCTAGAATGACCACTTTGAATTGACAACTCGAATTGGGCTCTGGCGGTACTACCGCTCACTATACACCTTTTCTTTGCTTTCCTCATAATATCGGTACTTCCGTTTAAGATGTTGCCTTATAATCCCCTGATTAGCCAGTGACCCATATATATACACCTCCTAAATCGGGGCCGGAGAAATGCGGCCAATACTGACATACGATGTCCAATGTATGCGGATGCAGACAGGATCTTCATATGCCGAGATGCAGACACCATTACGATTACTGTATAATTTAGCTGTATTCCTTTACATGTTAACATCTCTTTATGATGAGGTGATCATACATTTGACCACATGACTGGATATACGATCAGCTGTCCCTACATGATACATAGTATGGAACATCAGCATCCCCTCCCTTTCTTGTGACGTGATATCTTTGATCACGTGATCGGGTGCGAGATCACGTGGTGCGATCACAAGTTCCAAGGTCCTTGGACATGCGCACTACGTGACCGGTGTACGCGCGATCACGTGACTAAACTATTCTGAAAGGTCCTTTGACATGCGCATTGCATTGTCTGATACGCCGAGATCCATGTGTTGTGACTTCACTATGTACCCCCGTGATCCTTGTCATCTCCAACTGAAGGTACACCTGTGCACTTTAGATTATTAAGCTATTGTAAAGACTTACACCTGTATCCACTATTTTCACAATTAATGTATTATGCTATATTTTCGATGGCTAAAATGTATTGTATAAAAAGGAATAATGCCATTGTAATACACGTTAATGAAATGCTGAGTCTGATTGATTTAAAACAAGCGATAACATTATTTTTCTTGTTATTTTTTGTATTATATGTGATAAATGCACTTGATTTGTTAATTGATTAATCATGTTTAAACCGCATAAATATGCACTATGCACTGCCCACTTTTGTCACTGCTTGAAAAAGATCCCATTGAGTGGATCGAAACGTCGCGTGTCTGGTGAATAAAGCCGTCTTTTACTTTTTACAACTTGGATGTGCTGTGGATTTTTCAACTTATATTTATTTATCTTTCTATCTATCAAACATCTATTTATCTTTCTATCTGTCTATCTTTCCACTATCTTTCTATCTATCCATCTATCTAACAATTTATCTATCACAGTGGTGCCCAACCATTTTTCATCTGGGGGCCGCACTAGACATGTAATTAATTTTGTGCGCCAGGTAGCTTTGCCAGAAAAAAAAGCAATCATTAAAAAGTAAATTATTCTAGTAATTTAGATAACACAGTATTAGAGGGCTCATATCTGGCCATTATTACTGTGAGGGGGCACGTGTGAGCATTACTACTGTGAAGAGGGCACATATCTAGATATTACGACGGTCACGTGAGCATTGCTACTGTGAAGGGGGAACATGTGAGCATTATTACTGTGAAGGGCCACATGGGAGCTTTATTACTGTGAAGGGGCACAAGTGAGCTTTATTACTGTGAAGGGGCACATATGAGCTTTATTACTGTGAAGGGGGAACATGTGAGCATTATTACTGTGAAGGGCCACATGGGAGCTTTATTACTGTGAAGGGGCACATGGGAGCTTTATTACTGTGAAGGGGCACATGGGAGCTTTATTACTGTGAAGGGGCACAAGTGAGCTTTATTACTGTGGAGGGGCACATGGGAGCTTCATTACTGTGAAGGGGCACATGGGAGCTTTATTACTGTGAAGGGGAACAGGGGAGCATTATTACTGTGAAGGGGGAACATGTGAGCATTATTACTGTGAAGGGCCACATGGGAGCTTTATTACTGTGAAGGGGCACATGGGAGCTTTATTACTGTGAAGGGGCACATGGGAGCCTTATTACTGTGAAGGGGCACATGGGAGCTTTATTACTGTGAAGGGGCACATGGGAGCTTTGTTACTGTGAAGGGGCACATGGGAGCATTATTACTGTGAAGGGAAAACATATCTCTCCCACATTAGAGCTGGTGAGGAGCAACCCAGACGGCCCACACGGGCACCAGACTTCCTACCACTACCACACCTCTCCAGTCACATCTCACTCCTGCTCCCTTCTGACTCGTCCTCACTTTCTCTGCTGTGATCTGATGAGGTCTGTACCGATGGGTGTGGGGAGATGGGGTCTCCAGTCGCTGCAGAAAATCATTGTACTGCGCCACTGCAGCGGCCCAAGCGTGTCCCTTTATTCTTCCTCAACTGAGCGCAAGCTCCGCCTCCGGTCACTGCGCGGGCCACATGATACAGCTTCAAGGGCGGATGTGGCCCACGGGCCAGAGGTTGGGCATCACTGATCTATCACATATCTATTTATCTATTATACAGTACAGACCAAAAGTTTGGACAAACCTTCTCATTCAAAGAGTTTTCTTTATTTTCATGACTATGAAAATTGTAGATTCACACTGAAGGCATCAAAACTATGAATTAACACATGTGGAATTATATACATAACAAACAAGTGTGAAACAACTGAAAATATGTCATATTCTAGGTTCTTCAAAGTAGCCACCTTTTGCTTTGATTACTGCTTTGCACACTCTTGGCATTCTCTTGATGAGCTTCAAGAGGTAGTCCCCTGAAATGGTTTTCACTTAACAGGTGTGCCCTGTCAGGTTTAATAAGTGGGATCTCTTGCCTTATAAATGGGGTTGGGACCATCAGTTGTGTTGAGGAGAAGTCAGGTGGATACACAGCTGATTATTCAGTAGGACTATCAGCTGTGTATCCACCTGACTTCTCCTCAACGCAACTGATGGTCCCAACCCTATTTATAAGGCAAGAAATCCCACTTATTAAACCTGACAGGGCACACCTGTGAAGTGAAAACCATTTCAGGGGACTACCTCTTGAAGCTCATCAAGAGAATGCCAAGAGTGTGCAAAGCAGTAATCAAAGCAAAAGGTGGCTACTTTGAAGAACCTAGAATATGACATATTTTCAGTTGTTTCACACTTGTTTGTTATGTATATAATTCCACATGTGTTAATTCATAGTTTTGATGCCTTCATAGTCATGAAAATAAAGAAAACTTTTTGAAAGAGAAGGTGTGTCCAAACTTTTGGTCTGTACTGTATATCTATCACATATCTATTTATGCATATATATTTTTATCTATGAAACAAAGAAGGTAAAGCTGCTCTCACCCACCGTCCACCTGCCTTGAGCACGGATGGCAACCTCCGGACTTGATTGCTGTCAATATCCAAAGCCAAGAAAAATCCACCTTCCAAGATGCAAAAGGTGGCATCTTTATTGTGCGATTAAAATCCAATACAGGACATCACAGGTTACAGTAACGCGTTTCAGACCACAAGTAAATCAGGGTCGTCCATCATGACAAAAACCTTGTGTTCAAAACTCTGTTAAAAAGGCTAGTCCACACCTGACACCGCAATCATTGAGTCACATGACCTGATTACTCTGAATCAGAACATGTGTCAACCATAAGAAAAGGGGGTGGGGAATACACATGAAATATATAGAAGACACATTAACAATGCATAAAAGAAATTAATGGCAGGCAAATATGAAGTTAATACTGTAATATGAGATCATGTCTCTTGTTTAGACCTTCAGGATAGCGCGTGGCGAGTAAAAACATCCAAAAAGCTTCTCTATTAAGCAGCTTTCTACTCAGATCGCCACCTCTAGCTGGAATATAAACCCTTTCCATACCTTGGGCTCTCAAATGGTTCACTTCACCCCCATGTACTACTGCGAAGTGTTCACTAACTGCGGATACGTTGCGATTTTTGTAATGGGGAATGTCTGATATATGTTTGTGGATTCGCGATTTTATTTGATTAGAGGTACAACCTACATATTGCAAATTGCACAATTGGCAGGTCACTAAGTAGATTGCATTTTTTGTGTTGCAATTCAAGTAACTATTGATACAGAATTTTTTGCCATTAGCCGTAGAATGAAAAGACTGGCTCACTTGAAAATTATCGCAACAAATGCACCTACGGTGCACGCACTTGTAGCTCCCCTTCGTTGAAAGCCGGGTCGGTGTTACATTGGCTCTTTCTTTATATAAACTGGGACTGATGAGACTGCCCAATGTAGGAGCTTTTTTTGCAGCACATCTAATGCCTCCCGCTATTATTTCTGACCACTTCTCATCAAAGTGAGGACTGGTAAATTTTTTAGGATGATTTTGCATATTTCCCGATATTCACCACTGTACTGGGTTCCTGTCACGGCCTATGGTGTGCTTAGTGCCATTTTCCTTCACTTGGTTGCCCGTGACTACGTTTGGTGTTGTATGCATGTGGTGGCAGTGTCTCGGCCTTCTGGCTGATCCCCAGGACATGGTTGCCACGCATGCCGTTGCCCGCGGCAACAGGTGAAGTCTGTGTTTATGTGTGTACTTCCCCTTTAAGTGGCCGTCTTCCCTTGCCTTGTGTTAGAAGGGTTAAATTCCTTCCTAGTATGTGTGTACTGGGTGTGTCAGTGTGTGGGTGTGGCTACCTGGGCTATAAAGCCTCAGTTTAGATCAGTAGTCTGGGGGGTACTTCAGCCATGGTTGCTGGAGGCATCCTCCTGGTTATTTACCATCTGCCAGTGTGGGAAAACCCTCAGCCGTGCGACGCCAGAAGATGTAAGTGGCTGCTCGGCCAGGACGACAGAATTAGAGAGCAGGTCACCTCCTATCGCATCCCTAATCTGACCCTGACTCCTAACCATATGATCCAACCCTGATGGTGGGAGGGCTCATACACCAGAACCTAATAATCCCTGCTAGCCCTCAGGATTGCCCTGGAACAAGGAGCGGGGTAAGACGACCTGTTCCTTCTGGACACGGAGGAACAGGAGTCTCACTGGCCAAGCTGCAAGGAGATGGGGTACATAAACAGACGTATGGATATGGCAGGAGAACTACTATTGTTCACACCTACCTGCCACAGCCTTGCTGATTGGATCCCGTGCTCACAAGCTGATGTCCAGACCAAACATAAATGGACACAGCAAACACACATACACACACAGGTCGTCTACCCAGCTCCTAGCTTAGGGATCTGCGGAGGGTTAGTAGGGATCCGAGGTTCCGGAGCATGAGCCCTCCTACCTTCAAGGTCGGCTCATGCAGCTAGGAGTCAGGGTCAGATTAGGGATGCGATAGGAGGTGACCTGCTCCCTAATTCTGTGCTCCTGGCCAAGTACCGACCTACCATCTCCTGGCATCGCACGGCTGAGGGTTTTCCCCATCCTCAGCCGTGACAGTTACAAAAGTGATGGGAATGTGGCTATCCACTCTACTGCGACCTGCTGCAGCTGTGGAATTCATATCAGGAAAGATCAAAGATTTGCGGTCCAAACTCTGTACCGTTTTTTTGCTGTTTAGCATATGATTCCGTGAATAGGCTCTAAGAGCCAAACTATTCACAATCTTGTTACTTTCCTGTTCAAAAGACGAAATATCCGAGCAGTCACGCCTGGTACGGATCAATTTGCCTTTTGAAATATTGAAAATCACATGCGGCGGGTGGCATGATGATGCATGCAAAATTGTGTTACCGGCCATCTCTTTCCTAAAGGTGGAGGTGTTCACACTGGAACTAGCAGAATCACCACTCAATTTTATGGTTCAATCATATTTATTGAAGCAAAAATAAAAATGAGATACAAAGTCGCATGACAAGTGAGGAAAAGGGCAATATAACCTGTGCCCAATTAAGAATCACCACTCAATTTTAAATCCAAGAAGGTAACCGACCTGGTATTAAAGTGCAACATAAAAGAAATAGAGGCCACACATGAATCCAAGTATTCGCCAAACAGTAGTATGAACGCCACATCACCAGACCATACAAACAGCAGGTCATCGATGTAGCACCCATACCACTGCAGGCGATCACAGAAAGGGTGGGTGTCAATGAAGGAGGAAGCTCTTCTCCCACCATGCCGTAAAAATATTAGCAATGGAGGGAGAGAACTTAGCCCCCATCGACACCCCAGACACCTGCAAATAATAACATCCATTAAACATTAAAAAATTATGTTTCAAGAGAAAGCTGACCGACATCTCCAAAAATGCTTGCAAATCACAGGTATAATTGCTGTAAGTAATAAGGAACCAACGCAGAGATCGCAGTGCCAATTCATGTGGTATGTTCGTATAAAGTGACACCACGTCTGCAGCAATCCAAACATAATCCTCTCTCCATTGGAAAGACGACATGGCCTGCAACACAGATCCAGTGTCTTTTATGAAGCCAGGGATGAGAGGAATAAGAGGTTGCAATAGCGAATCTACCCACTCAGACAAATATTCCAGCTAGAGGTGGCGATCTGAGGAGAAAGCTGCTTAATAGAGAAGCTTTTTGGATGTTTTTACTCGCCACGCGCTATCCTGAAGGTCTGAACAAGAGACATGATCTCATATTACAGTATTAACCTCATATTTGCCTGCCATTAATTTCTTTGTTAATGTGTCTTCTATATATTTCATGTGTATTCCCCACCCCCTTTTCTTATGGTTGACACATGTTCTGATTCAGAGTAATCAGGTCATGTGCCCCAATGATTGGGGTGTCAGGTGTGGACTAGCCTTTTTAACAGAGTTTTGAACACAAGGTTTTTGTCATGATGAAGGACCCTGATTTACTTGTGGTCTGAAACGCGTTACTGTAACCTGTGATGTCCTGTATTGGATTTTAATCGCACAATAAAGATTCCACCTTTTGCATCTTGGAAGCTGGATTTTTCTTGGCTTTGGATCTATTTATCTATGTATCATCACACCGCGTTCCATGGACGGCGTGGGCGGCGCGTTGAGCGGTCGGTGTGGACGCCGTGTGTGTGTGAGGGGGGGTACGGCGTTGATCGGCCAGAGCGCAGTGTGATAATTGCTCTGAACGCCGGCCAATTCTAGCGCCCATTATTGTAACGGGGCATAATGTCTATTTATTTATAAATATGTAATTGTTGGGACAAACATCTGACATAAATAGCCATGTGTCAGTTATTCATTTATATCTTAATTTCTAGGAAGAAATAATAGAGGAACAATATAGAGTTATAAGAAAAAAAAAAGGAAACAGCCTTGTTATTTCATGAGGAATACATGTATTCAGTAAAAAGGCACTTCATGAGAGATAACAAGACCTCTTTAACACAAATTAGCGTTTGCTGTCATTTTAGCCACGTTTTTAAGTGCCTACTATCACTGGTATGTCCTAGCGGTTTATTCAATTTTAACTAACCCAGATAGTGTATTTATTGTCAAAAGAAAAACGGCATACATTTTTTCATTTGTTTTACATAACTTTGTTACAGACGTCTTGGTTAACATTGTAACTTTTACTTTGAATGTATGTAAAAAAATTTATTGTATGTAGTGCCTGATAATGTTTTTATTTGTTTTACATAACTTTGTTGCAGAAGGTTACAGTCGCCTTGGTTAACATTCTGACTTTTACTTTGAATGTATAAAAAAAATTATTTGTATGTAATGTCTGATAATGTTTTTATTTGCTTTACATATTTGAAATATTGAGAAAAACAGTACTACGCGACAAAAGCTATCAGTTCTTATGGACGAAAATTTGAAATAATAAAAGACTGAAAAAGTTGGTGCTGCTCGTGCATTAGGCTCACTATACATTGTGGACTTCTAAATTTGGCAGGTGATTGCACAAAATGATCGCCAGCTGGCTTATTAGAAGATAATAATATTAGAAGATAATAATATATAGTACTGTTCTATCAGGGGTCGTAAAATACTGAAAAAGCCATACGGTCGTGTGCAAGAGGCCTTAGATGGATAGATAGATAGAAAGATAGTGGAAAGATAGGCATTTAGATAGAAAGATAAATAGATATGTTAGGGCTGTTTCACACGAGCGAGTCCATTGCGGGAATCACGCTCCGTGTGTGTGTGATCCTCCGCTCTGGACTTGCAGGAGCGCACATCATTCTCATGATTTATAATGCTATGTGTCTCTGCATGGCCTTTTTTTCCACAGAATCATAGTGACATAAAGCTGTCAGTATGATTCTGTAGAAATAAGGTCAAACAGAGGCACATAGCATTATAAATCATGATAATGCCGTGCGCTCCTGCAAGTCCATAGCGGAGGATCAGTCACACGGAGCGTGATTCCCGCAATGGACTCGCTCGTGTGAAACAGCCCTTATAGATCGAAAGATAAATAGATAGATGTTTGATAGCTAGCCATGTTATAGATAGCTAGCTAGATAGAAAGATAGGTAGCTAGATAGATATAAGATAGATAGATAGATAGATAGATAGATAGATAGATAGATAGATAGATGGAAATCTAAGTCGTTAGATAGATATTAGAAGTTTGATAAATAGATATACGTATACATAGATAAATAGATATATGGATAAATAGATAGATAGCTAGATATATGATAGATAGATGATAGAAAAATAGATAGATATTGTTAGATAGATTGATAGAAAGATTGATAGATAGATAATAGATAGAAAGATAGAAAGACAGATAGATTGATAGGTCAATATATAGATTGATAGAAAAATAGATAGAAAGATAGATAAAAAGATAGATTGGTAGATAGATAAATAGATAAATTGTTAGATAGATTGACAGAAAGATTGATAGAAAGATTGATAGATAATAGATAGAAAGACAGATAGATAGATAGGTCAATATATAGATTGATAGAAAAATAGATAGAAAGATAGATTGGTAGATAGATAGATAAATTGTTCGATGGATAGATAGAAAGATAGGACGTTAGATAGATATTAGAAGCTAGATAAATAGATAAATAGACAAATCAGATTGGTAGATAGATAGATAAAATTTTTATAGCATTATTTTTTTAAGCCAGTTTATAGATAAATAATAGATAACAGATAGATAGTTATATAAATATATTAGAACATGTCCTGACATGTCTGTGAACAGCTGTTCATATAGATATGTTGAATATCTGTGATAGATGCGTCTATGAAATAGGACAAAATGGGCAGACAGAATTGGCCCCAGGAAAGTTGGGCGCTGCAATTAGCTATTGTTAATATTTATAAATGGTACATATCTGTGTTAGATGCGGTGATCAATTATTTTGCTTAAATCACGGCAGTCTTCGATTTATTAAACACGATCGTATATAATTAAAAGCAAATTTCAAAGATCGCAGGTCCACTAACAAAAGGACTGCTGCCTTGTGGGACCTTCGATGACATCACGATGGGCAGGGGTTGTGGTCGGAGTGGGCAGGGGTTATAGGCGGAAAATGGGTCGTTTCAGTGACATCATCAAAGGTCTTTTAGCTTTTAGGAAAATAAAGGATCAATTAGCCGCTGCCAATATTTATGATTAGCCACTGGCAATATTTATAATAGCTTAGTAAGAGGTTAATATAAGCTCAATACAAGCTTAATATCATTTTATTTTTAAACATATTAAACTTAATTAAATTACTGACATGTTGGACTGCATCGTATACCTTCAGTGACATCATCAAAGGTCCTATAGATAGATTGTTAGATAGCCGGATCAAATAGTTATTGCCAATATTTATAATAACTTAATAAGTGCTTAATACAAGCTTAATATAATTTTATAATTTTTAAATATAATAAACTTAATTGAATTACTAACGCTTTATCGGATCTAAAAGAATAAAAGAGGATTTGAATGGGCGGTATTTTAGGACTGGTTTGGGTGGGATTGTGGGCGGAGTTGGTGAGGTTATGGGGCGGGAAAGGGGCGTGGTCACCTGTCACTTTGAGTTTCACGATAAACACAGCGTTATAATATATATATATATATATATATATATATATATATATATACAGTACAGACCAAAAGTTTGGACACACCTTCTCATTCAAAGAGTTTTCTTTATTTTCATGACTATGAAAATTGTAGATTCACACTGAAGGCATCAAAACTATGAATTAACACATGTGGAATTATATACATAACAAACAAGTGTGAAACAACTGAAAATATGTCATATTCTAGGTTCTTCAAAGTAGCCACCTTTTGCTTTGATTACTGCTTTGCACACTCTTGGCATTCTCTTCATGAGCTTCAAGAGGTAGTCCCCTGAAATGGGTTTCACTTCACAGGTGTGCCCTGTCAGGTTCAATAAGTGGGATTTCTTGCCTTATAAATGGGGTTGGGACCATCAGTTGCGTTGAGGAGAAGTCAGGTGGATACACAGCTGATAGTCCTACTGAATAGACTGTTAGAATTTGTATAAAAGCAGCTAAGTAAAGAAAAATGAGTGGCCATCATTACTTTAAGAAATGAAGGTCAGTCAGTCAGCCGAAAAATTGGGAAAACTTTGAAAGTAAGGGCTATTTGACCATGAAGGAGAGTGATGGGGTGCTGCGCCAGATGACCTGGCCTCCACAGTCACCGTACCTGAACCCAATCGAGATGGTTTGGGGTGAGCTGGACCGCAGAGTGAAGGCAAAAGGGCCAACAAGTGCTAAGCATCTCTGGGAACTCCTTCAAGACTGTTGGAAGACCATTTCAGGGGACTACCTCTTGAAGCTCATCAAGAGAATGCCAAGAGTGTGCAAAGCAGTAATCAAAGCAAAAGGTGGCTACTTTGAAGAACATAGAATATGACATATTTTCAGTTGTTTCACATTTGTTTGTTATGTATATAATTCCACGTGTTAATTCATAGTTTTGATGCCTTCATAGTCATGAAAATAAAGAAAACTCTTTGAATGAGAAGGTGTGTCCAAACTTTTGGTCTCTACTGTATATTACAAAATTTGCAGGAGCAGCACCATAAAAAAGTTAAAAAAATTGTACAAGGAGGTCCAGCATATATGGATACCGACAAAATCACCAAATTAGAATATAGAAGAAATTCCATGTCACCTCCATATGGTGAAAGAATTGTGTCCTTTATTCATTCATGCATGCCACTCCTTATAGTGTGTGTGTCTGTGTGTAGATAGAGAGACATAGATAGATAGATAGATAGATAGATAGATAGATAGATAGATAGATAGATAGATTACATTAAATAAAAAAGGTTAAAATGGTGCAATAAAATATATTGATTGCTTTTGAATACATTTAAATTGATCACCTATATATATTTAAATTGGTCACTTATGCATATATTAAAATTGCAATCACACAGCACACAGAGTTCATGAGTTCAATGCTCTTGCTGGTTAAATCCTATTTGTCAAATACTGGTAGGTAATGTAGTTGCAATACATGTTTTAAAGAAACAATGTTTCCAGGTGGGCTGACCTACAATGTAAAGTTCATATAATGTACTTGGGAGATCTTTCGCTTACCATCCCGTACATTTCCGTTATTATGCCACACAGCCAGCACTGTCTGGATGCATCCACGCAGTTCTTATGGCGTGCGTGCTCGTTGGTGATGTATTTATTTTAGAGGACTGCAGTGTTCCTGACAGTTGCAGTGATCTCAGTGGCACTTTCTCGGTGTACAGCATGCACGCAGCTCTCACTGCAGGGCCGACAGACCTTCCAATCTTGCTTCATGCAGATACACTTGCACTGGTTGATGTAGCAGAGTGGGATCAGTAATCCTTTGTAATATTGTCATCCAACTGACTTTATAGACATATTATTTGTAGAAATCAGCCAGATGCATTTTAGAGTCTCCTACTCCTTAATTAGTTGCTACATGATTGTTACCTCTGTACTTTTATAGAGGTTTTGATCACCAAAATAAATCTCTACTTGGTAAACTTTGAAGTCCAATATGGAATTTACACAGATAGACTAAAAACATAATCAAATAAATATCATTTAAAGCTGTAACATCAGGATAATCACATAAAAAGATCAATGTTCCCTGTAAATACACTTCAGTTTTGCAATTGCAGTGATATGCTTGTGTTTTCTCTGCGTTTATTGTGTTTTTCATGCGAATTATGGGATATGGTTGCATGTCTCAATAAAATAGACTTCATTAGCATACTATGGTTGTTATACAATGATTCTCACAAAAAAAAAGGTCTTTACATATCAGTTAACTTTCACAGATGCTAAATAGGGTGTGAACTCAGGGTATTTGTCTACCAAATACAATGTGCAAATAAGGACAAGGAGGTCATAAATGCCAAGGAACTGGCACCAGGTTTCTACTTTTGCTTCCTGCATGAGGGGTGGGGGGGGGGGGGAGTAGGTCATTTGATGATAAGGTGACTAGAGTTGGTGCAGACAGTACAGGTAAATATAAGAAATGTTTTATTATATCATTATATCATAGCCAATACAAATCTAGAGCTTTTATTCTCCCAATTATTATAAGCTAATTTTCTCCATGAAATTTGTGAGAAAACCATCTGGTAAGTCCAAGACGCAGGGCCTGCTCACTGAAGAAAGATCAGATTACCTCATGACATAGAGGTCCATAAAGAGGTGAGGGGGAGAATGAGGAGGGAAGTGCAAAGAGAAACAAGTGTGGTAGCTAAGAAAAGACAGACATGATTCAGCTGATACAGCAGCTAGCCCTGTTCTGTTTCACCCTCAAGTGCTTTATTCCCATCTATAATGTCTGTACTTTTTTGCTAACAAACTTAAGACTGAGCTTGATAATCCTCAGGGGGGTGGGCCATATAGTATTACTCAGGTGGACCTGCCTTACCTATTGTCCTGGGGCACCTCCTTGAGTGTCCCTCATTACTGGATGACGATGAGAAGGAAGATGACAAGAGGAATATGGGATCCTCTTCTCGCAGGCTGGCCATATCCATATTAGAGGTAATGATGTTCTATGCTTACTCAGCTGACTATCGTAGGGATGATTGGGACATTATTTTTATAACTCTAGAACAAAGCATTTTTATGGGATATGATATAATACACCATTTCTTATATTTGCCTATACTATCTTTATCCCCTCTAGTCATCTCATGATCAAAGGACCTAGCTCCCCCTCCTCCCCATACAGGAGGCAAAAGTAGAAACCAGTTCCTTGACATTTATAACCTGAGCTTGTCTTTATTTGCACATTGCACTTTGTGAGTAAATATCTGGAGATATGAATGATTCAACACTCACAGGGGTGTGTATTCAGAGCTTTTTATACATGAAAGGGCTGTAATAAATTTGAAATAAAATTAGGACAAAGAAAAAAGGAAAGATAAATAGTACAACATTTGGTAACAAAAATAGCCTTTTCTACAATTAAAAAAAGCTTGTGCTGAAAAGTGAGCACAGACATGATCAGTAATGTATGGTACTGATGAGTGCTCAGCAGCTGCAGGATACACACAATTAGATGTTTTGTGCGTGTGTGCAAAAATCTGTAGTATAAAAATTTACTACAGTAAAAATCTCCCATTGCTCATCAAACCTGATATCAGACCTCCCCCTCATCAGACCCCCATTGCCCATCAGACCTCAGATCAGTCTCCTATCAGACCTCAGAATCGGCCCCCATCAGAACTCCGGATAGCGCCGCCACTTGCTGATCCAGAACGCTCTTCCTGAACTCACTGCACCCTGGTCTTCTGCACCCTGGCGCCTCGCTGCACTGTGACCTGATACTGCACAGCGTCAGTTCACAGTGCACACTTACGCTGTGCAATGTCAGGTCACAGCACGCAGCAGCAGAAGACGAGGGATCGGTCAGTACAGCCAGCACAAGGAGCATTCATTATTTAGTTATTAATTTAGCATTCATTATTCATCTCTCCCAGTCCTACTGCATACAAGTGAGAGATTCATAAGACGCACTACTATTTTCCCCTGATGTCACGGCGGACGTGCACAGTTTAACAGATAACACACCAACCAGGCTCTGGACGAGAGACAGGGGAAGGGTCACCTCCTAGTTTATCCCTGACCTCTTTCCCTGCAATGCTCAGCCCACAGACAAACCTTGAAGGTAGATTTGCTGTGTCCTCCAGCCTATACTAACAGAACCCTGAACTCCCTGAGATGGTGAAGTGGGGAGAAAGGAGCAGCCTGCTCGCACAGAACCTGGATGGGATAGATGACATAAACAACCAAACAAGAAAAGACACTTATCTGCTGAGAGCAGGAACAAACAGCCAACCTTCCCTCCAAACTTCCCAGACCATAATGAACAGTATAATCCGCACTAATTTAAACTAATGACTCCACCCAGTGCACCTGATGCGAGGCGGATCCAGCACAGTATCAAAACAAATACTAGACTCGTGCTGCAATCCTGGCTGACCTCCGCACATCGTCAGTACCCCCCCTTCTACGGGTGACCTCCGGACACCCTGGACCAACCTTATCCGGATGGGACCTATGAAAGGCCCTCACCAGACGGCTGGCGTTGACATCTGACGCCGGAACCCACATCATCTCCTCAGGATTGTATCCCCTCCAGTGAACCAGGTACTGGAGGGAACCCCGCAGAACTCTTGAGTCGAGAATCCTGGAGATCTCGAACTCCAAGCTTCCCTCGACTAGAACAGGAGGAGGAGGCAATGGCGATGGTACCACCGGTTTAACATATATTTTTAGTAAAGACTTGTGGAAGACAATGCCACAGGATTGATCACAGCAGAAATCTTATACGGACCAACAAATCTTGGACCCAGTTTCCAAGATGGCACTCTCAACTTGATATTCCTAGTAGACAACCACACCAAATCACCCACACACAGGTCCGGACCAGTCACACGTCTCCTGTCAGCCATTCGTTTATACCTCTCCCCCATCCTCTCCAAATTCCCTTGAATCCCCCGCCAGATAGAGGATAAGGCAGAAGAGAATCTCTCCTCCTCTGGCATCCCGGAGGAACCAGACCCAGAAAAGGTACCAAACTGAGGATGGAAACCGTATGTGCCAAAAAATGGCGACTTACCCGTGGACTCCTGCCTATGGTTATTCAATGCAAATTCTGCTAAGGGCAAGAATGAGGACCAGTCCTCCTGATTCTCAGCCACAAAGCACCTCAAGTAGGTCTCCAGGTTTTGATTGGTACGCTCCGTCTGACCATTCGACTGTGGATGAAAAGCCGACGAGAAAGAAAGTTGAATGCCAAGTCGAGAGCAGAACGCCCTCCAAAACCTGGAGACAAACTGCGTGCCCCTATCAGAGACAACATCCGAAGGAATACCGTGCAATTTAACAATATTATCCACAAAAATCTGCGCAAGAGTCTTAGCGTTAGGCAGACTTGCTAGTGGTATAAAGTGAGCCATTTTACTGAAATGATCGACTACCACCAAAATCACTGTTCTCCCGGAGGAACTCGGTAGGTCCGTAATAAAGTCCATGGACAAATGTGTCCAAGGACGAGATGGAATAGACAATGGGAGAAGTGAACCAGGCGGTCGAGTATGAGCAACCTTAGACCGAGCGCAGGTTTCACAAGCTGTCACGTAATTCTCAATACTCTTACGCAAACCTGGCCACCAGAACCTCCGGGACTCCAGATCACAGGTGGACTTACCACCAGGATGTCCAGCGAGAACAGTATTGTGATGTTCCTTGAACACCTTGTATCGTAGGCCCTCAGGAACAAACAACCTCCCTGGGGGACACGAACCAGGAGCCCCCTCCTGAGCTCCCAACACCTCCATCTCCAATTCAGGGTACAGAGCGGAGACCACCACTCCATCCACCAAAATCGGCGCTGGATCTTCTGAATCACCTCCCCCAGGGAAGCTGCGAGACAAGGCATCTGCCTTGACGTTCTTGACCCCTGGGCGAAAGATAACTACGAAATTGAACCTGGTAAAAAACAATAACCATCTGGCCTGTCTAGGGTTCAGACGCTAGGCAGATTGCAGGTAAGCCAAATTCTTAAGGTCTGTATACACAGTAACGGGGTGAGAAGCCCCCTCTAACCAGTGACGCCATTCTTCAAAGGCCAACTTGATCACCAACAACTCCCTATCTCCAACATCATAATTCCTCTCGGCGACCGAGAGCTTCCTGGAGAAGAAGGCACACGGGACCCACTTGCCAGGAGAAGGACCCTGCAAAAGCACCGCCCCAACCCCCACCTCTGATGCATCAACCTCGACTACGAATGGCTGAGATACATCCGGCTGAACCAGAATGGGAGCAGAAGCAAAACGCTCCTTTATAGCCGAAAAGGCCTGCAATGCCTCATCCGACCAGACAGAGACATCAGCGCCCTTCTTGGTCATATCAGTAAGAGGTTTGACTAGCGTGGAATAATTAAAAATAAATTTTCTATAATAATTCGTAAACCCCAAAAATCGCATCAAAGCTTTCTGATTCTCCGGTCGGTCCCACTCCAGAACCGCCCGGACCTTTTCGGGGTCCATACGAAAACCAGAATCAGAAAGCATGTATCCCAAAAATGGAAGCTCTTGCACCGCAAACAAACATTTCTCCAATTTGGCATATAACTTATTCTCCCGAAGGATCGTCAAAACCTGTCTCACATGATCCTGATGGGTCTTCAGATCAGGAGAATAAATTAAAATGTCATCTAGGTAGACTACTACGAACCTCCCCACCAAATGATGAAAAATATCATTGACGAATCGCTGAAATACCGCTGGCGCATTCGTCAACCCAAAAGGCATTACCAGGTTCTCAAAATGACCCTCGTGCGTATTGAAGGCCGTTTTCCACTCATCCCCCTCCTTGATCCTGATCAGATTGTATGCTCCTCCCAAATCCAACTTGGAGAATACCTTGGCTCCAACAATCTGATCAAAAAGATCAGAGATCAAAGGCAGGGGATATGGATCCCGGACTGTAATACGATTCAGCTCCCAAAAATCCAAACACGGTCTCAGTGATCCATCTTTCTTCTTCACGAAGAACAAACCTACAGCCACTGGAGACTTAGATGGTCTAATATGACCCTTTGCCAAACTCTCGGCGACATACTTTCGCATGACCTCTCTCTCGGGTTGAGAGAGGTTGTAGAGCCGAGACTTAGGCAACTTAGGCTACTTTCACACTAGCGTTCGGAGCGGATCCGTCTGATGTTTCATCAGACGGATCCGCTCCGATAATGCAGACGTTCGCATCCGTTCAGAACGGATGCGTCTGCATTAAAACTTAGAAAATTTTCTAAGTGTGAAAGTTGTCTGAGCGGATCCGTTCAGACTTTACATTGAAAGTCAATGGGGAACGGATCCGCTTGAAGATTGAGCCATATTGTGTCATCTTCAAGCGGATCCGTCCCCATTGACTTCCATTATAAGTCTGGACGGATCCGCTCGCCTCCGCACAGCCAGGCGGACACCCGAACGCTGCAAGCAGCGTTCAGGTGTCCGCTCACTGAGCGGAGCGGAGGCTGAACGCTGGCAGGCGGATGCATTCTCAGTGGATCCGCCTCCACTGAGAATGCATTGGGGCCAGACGGATGCGTTCGGGACCGCTCGTGAGCCCCTTCAAACGGAGCGCACGAGCGGACACCCGAACGCTAGTGTGAAAGTAGCCTTAGCCCCAGGAATGAGATTCACAGGACAATCATAGTCACGATGAGGGGGCAATTCCTGAGCCCCACCCTCCGAAAACATGTCCGAAAAATCTGAGAGATACTGAGGCAAGGCAGTAACGGACACTTCAGAAATAGATGTGACAAGACAATTATCCGAACAAAACTTGCTCCAACCAATGATTTGTCTCGCCTGCCAGTCTATAATTGGGTTATGTCTAGACAACCATGGCAACCCCAAAACTATTGGAGCTGGCAAATCCTTCATGACGAAACAGGAAATAATCTCAGCATGTGTATCACCCACCCTTAAATGAATATCATGAACAACGTGAGTAAGGCTCCCTTGAGAAAGAGGGGAAGAATCAATGGCAAAAACACGAATCTCGTTCTCTAACGTGCAAATACTTAGTCCCAAACCCTCAAGAAACAGAAAGTCAATTAAATTTACCCCAGCACCACAATCAAGAAAAACATCAACAAACACATTTCTAGACTCTAGCGCCACCATAGCTGAAAGGAGAAAACGGGAACTGCAGGGAACTTGCATACCAGTCTGCTCTACCACACCATTCATACTACCAAGTGTGAGGGAGTTTTTTTTTTTCTTTTTCTTTTTTCTTTATCACTTTCCCTTGTGGTTCAACATACGGACAAGAAAAAACAAAATGACCCCTCTTTCCACAATAGAAACATAAATTGTGCGCTTTACGAAAGTCTCTACTATCCGAGTGGAAAGATATCTGACCTAACTGCATGGGTTCCTCCCCTACCCCAGAATAACAAGCAATATCACCCTGGGCAGCTGGTGAAACAAAACCACACGCGGGAGGAATCCCCTGCACAGAGGGACCCATACACCTCTCTCTGATACGTCTATCCAAACGTATCGCCAAAGACATTGCGTTTTCCAAAGTATCTGGGTATTCATGAAAAGCCAGAGCATCCTTCAACCTTTCAGATAACCCCTGACAAAACTGGCTACGTAATGCGGGGTCGTTCCACCCCGACTCAGTAGCCCACCTCCTAAACTCTGTGCAGTAAACCTCAGCAGTATGTTTACCCTGTAGTAAGTTACGTAATTTTGACTCTGCCATCGAAACTCGATCTGGGTCATCGTAAATCAATCCCAGGGCTTTAAAAAATTCCTCCACCGACCGGAGAGCCAGAGAACCGGGCGGCAGGGAAAAAGCCCAGGATTGCGCGTCCCCTTTCAGCAAAGACATGACGATAACCACCCTCTGATCCTCATTACCTGATGAAAATGGGCACAATCGAAAGTACAACTTACATGATTCCTTGAAACTGAAAAAATCATCAGTACCCCCTGCAAATTTCTCCGGAAGAGCGACTTTAGGCTCCCCAACAATTTGACCTGTACCTGAAGCCAACACCCTCTGACACTGTGTGACCGTACTACGTAGATCCGCAACCTCCAGGGACAAACCCTGCATGCGGTCAACCAATGCATCAATTGACGTCATCACATAAACACTGAGAAATGGCGGTCACAGTATGGCGGATTATAATGTCACAGCGGACGTGCACAGTTTAACAGATAATAGAATATAATTATATCGTGGCTCACCCGTGTCTGTTAATGTGGTTAAGGTGCTCTGTTTTTTGGATGTTTCACCCGTTCATCCAATATAAGAAATATATGAAATATATTTCGATTGCAGGTAAGAATAAAAATAAAAACAGGCACTCACCAGCTGGTATGTCTATAGTAGAATATTTATATAAAATCACACATAATATATATAAAATACAGAATAAAAAATCCTGAATCACAAGATTACAAAATTATGCATTTGGGGTTGGCACATCTATTCAGTCACATACGCTCTATATATTATAGCGATATATTTCAAAAAAATATATATATATAGTTGCTTCAATCTGATAGGTTGATAAAAGTGAAAAACAAATAATTCTAGTGAAAAAAACAATTATAGTGAAATAATAGATATCTGTGAGTGAAATGTCCCGTATGAGGATTAATATCTGTGAAGGAAAAATTAAGCAAAAACTGCTGGTAACAGCTGAGAAGAACTTAGTGATATCTTTTAAATAGTGATTGTGTCCATACAGATTGATGTGGCAATTGTGTCCACACAGACTGATGTAGCAACTTGGATAGCGCTAATGTAACAATGTAAGGCAGTAGGTTTCACCAGCATATAGAGTCCGCACTCAAGGGTCAGCGTATATTAAAGTAATCGGGTTTTATAGATGGGGCGTCCCCCTATCTGTAAACCCTCTTACCTTGCCCTTTTAGAATGCCTGTGTGGTTTGTGATGCCAAAGGTCGCTGAGTCCTTTCTGTCACTCGATGTAAGATCCGACACCTGCTGCTGCTCTCCGGTCTCGGCGTTCCACGTGGTATCTTTGCGTGTCGCCTTCCAGGAAGTAATATGCAGGGATCGCGTAGTCTCGCGATAGGTCAAACCAGTTTCTCTTTCACTGGTATCCAGATCACCATCGGAATACTTGAATTGACCAACAATGGGTAGTTTGTAGCTCGCAGGACCAGCCAGACGCGTTTCGAGGGGTCTCCCTCTTCCTCAGTGGCTATATTGCGAGTGCTACTATCCTCTTCTTTTTATACTCCAGTTTTCACAAACCCCACCCAATACCCAGCTTGAATTAATCATCTTCTAATTTGGCATTTTGCCATATCCTCAGTGCATAATGTTACATATATCTCTATAGACACTTTACTTTTGTTACTACACAATGTATTATTGCTAAAATTAATAAAAACTGAATTTAATATAAAAAATTAAAACAATTTCATTTAAAACTCAAAAAGTCAGTCTTTGGATCCTCCTTCCTTCTTTTCAATCAACCTTTGTTTGCTTTTTCTTATTATTTTACATCTTCCTAATGTTTGGGATTTCAAATTTGCATTATAAAATGTTCCAATATATAGGGCTCTTCCACCCGCATCAAAAAATCCAAAAAACGCATCGAACCCTGAAAAAAACGCATATGCGTTTTTGATGCGTTTTCAGTGCGTTTTTTATGGATTCCATTTTCTCTATTGTCCCTAATCAATTGGGAACATGAATTACCAAAAATTGATAAAAATCTTGATAAAAATCGTGAAAAATATTGTTGAATAATTCAATTTTTTGTTGTTTTTATTTTTTATATATATGGGATTTTGTTGTTTGTTACTGCCCCTTGTGTTTTTTGAGTTACTCGGAGTTCTGCAGTGTTGAGAGATGTTAATAGCTGCATGCGGTCAACCAATGCATCAATTGACGTCATCACATAAACACTGAGAAATGGCGGTCACAGTATGGCGGATTATAATGTCACGGCGCACGTGCACAGTTTAACAGATAACACACCAACCAGGCTCTGGACGAGAAACAGGGGAAGGGTCACCTCCTAGTTTATCCCTGACCTCTTTCCCTGCAATGTTCAGCCCACAGACAAACCTTGAAGGTAGATTTGCTGTGTCCTCCAGCCTATACTAACAGAACCCTGAACTCCCTGAGATGGTGAAGTGGGGAGAAAGGAGTAGCATGCTCGCACAGAACCTGGGATAGATGACATAAACAACCAAACAAGAAAAGACACTTATCTGCTGAGAGCAGGAACAAACAGCCAACCTTCCCTCCAATCTTCCCAGACCATAATGAACAGTATAATCCGCTCAGAGCACTTAGCTGGAGACCATTTAAACTAATGACTCCACCAAGTGCACCTGATGCGAGGCGGATCCAGCACAGCATCAAAACAAATACTAGACTCGTGCTGCAATCCTGGCTGACCTCCGCACATCGTCAGAGTGGGGCATGACACCTGACCACAGATGATGATCAGTGAAATATGTCACTGATCAGTGTTTGGTGGTCACAGCTTGCACACAGAAAAATTGGTGCAGGGCTGTAAAAAAAAAAAAGGCGGGGGGGAGTGACAAAAAGCACGGATAGCTTAGTGTCCACCGAGATGGATGGGGATAGGAATTAGGACTTAGCGATCAGGGATCCTGGAACTGCTACGAATGAACAATTATATTATTGATCACTGCCGTTTCAGGGGCACAGTTTAGTCACAGTATAGCACAGTAGTGATCACAATGCACAGGATCACCACAAATCATCCCAGTAGGCTACAGCACAGAGTTACATGGAGCCTCTCTGTATGCCGTAACCAACTGAAATGGGGGCATAGAGAGGCTTTTAGTATTTTACATGCCATTTTTGTGCTGTGATTGGTTATAATGCTATACCACAAAAAACTAAAAGCTTGATTGGAAAGCTAACAACAAAACAAAAAAAGTCTTTATTATATATGCTTGTTAAAACATAGTTGGTGCTAGAGCCAGAGAGATTAATTTAATATCAGGCTTTAGGGTATATGTCAATCAATGGGTGGTCCATATGGATATGGGACCTATCCACTTGATATATTTATATTGATTTATTAAAGGGGAGACCACTAAGCAACAGTTGCCCAGCTGCCCCCTATATGACACTACCCTCACTGCACTCTGGTAATTCATCCAGCTATCATATTCATTTGTGCAGTGAATAACAATGCCAATAATCGCAGCCTGTAATGTGATTTATCACAGGCCGCCAAATTAGAAATCTAACCCCAGGAGTCCTCCTTAGGGCTAGTATCGTATGGAAACATAGCTGCTATCACATGGCTACATTTCGCAGAGAGCTCATGGTATTACTCTCCCTGTGTTTGCCGCTTTGCCATTACAGTGCCAACATTGACACAGCGTGCATGGTACCAAAGGCTCTCGCGTGTTATTGCCACATTAAATATTGCATCTGCTATTCCCTATTACATACCTACAACTTCTGATGAAGTGTGGAGCTAAGTCCACACAGAAACACGTTGAGCGTCAGATATAGGGAGAGTTGAAGCAGTGGAGAGCTTACTAGTGGCTTCAGTCTGCATATGCCGCTTCCCCCACACTATGAACCCCAAGTTGTGCCGAGGCTCTGTGTATCATGCACTTTAAGCTGCAGCTATACCAGCTCCCCAATGACTGGGCTAAAGTCGCCTTCCTGACCTCTCTCCTCTAGCCTGCGCTACTCCACTCTCGCATAGAAATGATCCTCTGAACATCAATCTGCAGGATTTGAGGAACCGGGTTATTCTACAGTATATTCCCTTCTGCAACTTCGACAGGGAAATCTCACTGTCAACATATACGCCATACAGTTCTGCACTTTGGCTTTTGAACTAGTGTGGAACAATGAGGCTCTAGTGGTGGCTTTCTTGGACAGTCTTACTTCGACTGGAATCAGATAAGATTGGTGTTCGCATTTCTTTTCTGGAAGATAATTTGAATATCTTTCTCAAAAAACCCAATTAGCTTGCCTGACAAATCAGAAAATAGGGCATATCCTGTCTAATGCAAGCAGAATTAAGATATACAGATTTGGAGCTTTTTCCCACAAAGCAAAAGCAGTGTTGCCTGGCATATAATATTCATCATGAATATTTTTTGGTCTCCCTAAAGATAAAGAATACTATGAAGAGTACTCCCCAAGGCCAGTCAACTTAGGCTACTTTCACACTCACGTTTTGGCTTTCCGTTTGTGAGATCCGTCATAGACTCTCACAAGCGGTCCAAAACGGATACGTTTTACCCTAATGCATTCTCAATGGAAAAGGATCCGCTCATAATGCATCAGTTTGCCTCAGATCAATCTCCATTCCGTTCTGGAGGCGGAAACTAAAACGCTGATTGCAGCGTTTTGCTGTCCGCTTGATGAAACTGAGCCAAACGTTTTCTCTGACACAATCTGGCACAATAGAAAACGGATCTGTCCTACATTGACTTTCAATTAAGTTCATGACGGATCCGTCTTGGCTATGTTACAGATAAAACAAACAGATGCGTTCATGATGGATGCATGCGGTTGTATTATTGTAATGGATCTGTTTTTGCAGATTCATGACGGATCCACCCAAAACGCGAGTGTGAAAGTAGCCTAAGAAAGTCAATTTACTTATGAGACATTCTGGTTCTTTTGTCATTTGTGCTAGTTTGCATGTCTCATTGAGAGAACTGTAATCCTGGGTGGGATATTCTAATTATCTAGCTGTTTTGGATGGAGAATTGGATTGCACATGTCACTTTCAGTTGAATAATATGTGTGTGCGTGGGGGGGGGGGGGGGGGGGGAGTCTCCTCTTTAGAATCATGATTATTTGCTGAGGGTTTTATTTAGAATAAAATATGAATTTGGGTGTTATATACAAATTTTAGGTTAATTTGAGCATATTTGATTAGTCCAGAATATATTTGGGTCTGAACTCAATGTTTTAAAAAGTTAGACTCTAAAAGTATCCTAACACAATGGTAACTTGGATGAACTGTACATCATGACTCCAAGCCAAAACTATTCCTAAAAAAATCTAATCTATTTTTAATAGAAGAAACCTTACCTAACTTCCTAAAAAAGTACTCCTGTACAGTATATGATATCTTAATCTGATGCTATACATACTGTAATCTATACCTAACACAAACTTATTTGAACTGTCAATAAATCTGAAACAAATTCCCAGCACTAAATAAAACTAACTACCCACACTACTGTATACAATAATTTTCTTCAATTTTTTTAACCACTTCTTCCTGCATAATGGAAAAAACCAGACGGATACTTCTATTATCACAGATCAAAACGGAATGCCTCTTAAAGAGGCTCTGTCACCAGGATGAACCCTATTAAGCCAGACATACTACCTGGTAGGGATCATCATACTGATTAAAATGATACCGTTCTTTTTTCTGTATGATAAGTAGCTGTAGAGATATCTGCGTTTTATTCATATGTAAATTAGCTCGACACACGCCCCCTCCCCTTGATTGACAGGCAAGACATCAGGCTGAAGGCAGAGCTGTGTCCTGGCTTATACATATCTACTGTATATATGGGTATTATACACTCTCTGTACTATAGCTTCACCACACTGAGATCTGCTCAGAAAGCGAATCTACATATTATTGCTTTATCCACGTGGTCGTAAACTGCTGTCTGGGCTTATTGCAAAGTTCAGAAGAGAAAAAGCACCATGTGCATTTGAGACCTAGTTTGGAAATTTATACAGCATTGACCAACAACTGCAGAGGCTCTGAAGTTAAATAAAAAGAAAAGAACCCATTTTAGAAACCACACGCCTCATAGTATTTACCAAAGGGTGCAGTGAGCATTTTGACCCAACAGGCATTTTGCAAAAAATAATTCACAGCAGATGGAGCAAAGTGAAAACGGCACTTTTTAAATAGATATACCCCCTCAGTGCGCGATTTGTTGTGTCCAACACAAGCGCTCTTATTATGCTATGCATCTTGGTAGTTTAGCTCTAGTTTGGAGTAAAGAGCACCATACATTTTTGAGGCCCAATGTGGTGATTTACACAACTTGTGCTAACAATTGTAAAGGCTCTGGGGTGAAATAATACATGGAACACCCAAAAAGTGACCCCATTTTGGACTACACCCATCATGTTATTTATCAAGAGGCGGAATGAGCATTTTGACACCACCAGTGTTTTGTAGAAATTAATGAGAGGGGACTCTGCTAAATGAAAATTGCTATTTTTCCACAGATACGCGTATGGCATTTCAGTATAGAATATGCTATGCCCAGCTGGTGCCACCTAAGAGACCACACTATTTAAATTGTTAGGCAGGTTGTGCTGAGTACTGAAATACATAAATGTAGACATAAACTAAGCACCCGTGACAGGCTTTTTTTTTTTTAAACCCCTACACCCTGCTTGGCCACGTGAAAAGTGGTTCCCGATCTTTGAGAATCCCTTTAACTACAAGAACTTTTTTACAGCAATTACTTTTATCAACAGAGAACTTGCACATATTACAGTGAACATGTATACCTACTTACTTTGCTTTGGCTTAACATTATTATCCTCACTAGGACAACATTTATATGCGCCCCTAGTGACTCATCATGGTAGATTTCATTGACCTAAAAAAAATTGAAATTGAAATTATATTCGAGACCAAGTAATATAGTTACTGTATATACATTTTGACAAAGTAAACTGTGATCTTTTTTTCTTAAGCAGCCTGTAATGTTCCAGTCTTGTAATGTAGATGACCATTCATTCAACGCAATCTAGCGGTAAATTTATGGAATCAAATGAAGATTATATCTCCATTTTTAGGCTGGGTTTCGAGGTTCAGTTTCTGAAGCCTATACCAGATATGGATTATAAAGGAAGAGTAAATAGATAGACATGGCCTCATCTGTATTTTCAATCCTCTACTGGTTTTAGCTCCAAAAACTGCATCAGAAAACCTGAACACCCAGTCTTCTTACACAATGTCACTTAGGGTACTTTCACACTTGTGTTAAACTTTTCTGGTATTGAGTTCTGTCCTAGGGGCTCAATACCGTAAAAAAACTGATCAGTTTTATCCTAATGCATTCTGAATGGAGAGCAATCCGTTCAGTATGCATTAAGAGGTCTTCAGTTCAGTCACAGTACAGGTTTTTGGACGAAGAAAATAGAAAAATGACATTTTTTGTCACATTACACCACAAAAAGTGTAATTCCAAGCGATCAAAAAGACATATGTACCCCAAAATAGTACCAATCAAACAGTCATCTCATCCTGCGAAAAGTAAGCCCCTACATAAGACAATCGTCCAAAAGATAAAAATAAATAAATAAATATGGCTTTCAGAAAATGGAGACACTAAAACATGATTTTTTTCTTCAAAAATGCTTTTATAGTGTAAAACTGAAATAAATGTAAAAAGTAGACATATTAGGAATCGCCGCATCCATAAGAATCTCCTCTATAAAAATATCACATGATTTACCCCCTCAGGTGAACGCCGAAAAAAAAGAAGCCAAAAATGCAATATTTTTGTCAACTTCACCACAAAAAGTGTAATTCCATGCAATCAAAAAGTCATACACACCCCGAAATAGTACCAATCAAACTGTCATCTCTTCCCGCAAAAAATGAGCCCCTACTTAAGACAATCACCAAAAAGGTAAACAAAATATAGCTTGAGACACTAAATTGAGACACTAAAACATGATTTAAAAAAAAAATGCTTTTATTGTGTAAAACTGAAATACATAAAAAAGTAAACATATTAGGTATCACCACGTCCGTAACAACCTTCTCTAAAAATATCACATGATCTAACCCCTAAGGTGAATTCCATAAAAAAAGAACAAAATAAAAACTCTGCCAAAACAACCAATTTTTTGGTCACGTTGCCACATAAAGTGTAATATTGAGTGATCAAAAAAATTATATGTACCCAAAAATGCTACCTATAGAAACGTCAACTATTTCAGCAAAAAATTAGCTCCTACACAATAGAATCGGCAAAAAAAAATATATATATAGCTTTCAGGAAAAGGTGACACAAAAAACATTATTTTTTTCACAAATGCTTTTATTGTATAAAACTAAAATAAAAATTACAAAATAAACATATTAGGTATTGCAACGTCTGCAATGACCTGCTCTATAAACATATCACATGATCTACTCCCTCAGTTAAACGCTGTTAAAAACTTAAATAAAACATTTGTCAAAATAGCAATTTTTTGGTCACCTTGCCCCAATAAAGTGTCATGATGAATGATCCAAAAAATCATATGTACCCAAAAATGGTACCAATAAAAATGTCAGCTCTTCCTGCAAAAAAGAGCCCCTGCACAAGACGATTGGCAAAAAATAAAAGAAATGTAGCTTTCAGAAAATTAAAACACAAAAACATTAATTTGGTTTTAAAAAATGCTTTATTATGTAAGACTGAGACAACAAAAAAATACACATATTTGGTATTGTCACGTCCGTATCAACCTGCTCTATAAAAGCAACACATGATCTATCCTGTCAGTAACATGACATACAATATGTCACAAGAAAACTATTTCAGAATCTCTTGTATAAGTAAAAGCGTTTCAGAGTTATTACTACAAAGTGAAACATGTCAGATTTGCAAAATGTGGCTTGGTCCTTAGGGTGAAAACTGGCTTGGTCTTAAAGGGGTTAATTTGGCGGACTGAAAATTGGATCATTCATTTCTATTATTGAGTACATTCAGAACACACACAAAGTGCTGGGAGAAAAAAGTAAGTGAACCCTTTGTATTAATCCCTCAAGTCACAGTGTCGTAATAGTACATAGGTGCAAGTAGGTTGTGAGGGCTAGGGCCCCTTTCACACGGGCGAGTATTCTGCGCGGGTGCAATGCGTGAGTTGAACGCATTGCACCCGCACTGAATCCTGACCCATTCATTTCTATGGGGCTGTGCACACAAGCGGTGATTTTCACGCATCACTTGTGCGTTGCGTGAAAATCGCAGCATGCTCTATATTCTGCGTTTTTCACGCAACGCAGGCCCCATAGAAGTGAATAAGGCCGCATGAAAATCGCAAGCATCCGCAAGCAAGTACGGATGCGGTGCGATTTTCACGCATGGTTGCTAGGTGACGATCGGGCTGGGGACCCGATCTGTATTATTTTCCCTTACAACATGGTTATTAAGGGAAAATAATAGCATTCTGAATACAGAATGCAAAGTAAAATAGTGATGGAGGGGTTAAAAAAATATATATATTTACTCACCGAGTCCACTTGATCGCGTAGTTGCGGATCTCTGTCTTCTTCTGTAATGTTGAGCTGCCGGCTAAGAACCTGTGGTGACGTCACATCACATGATCCAATGACATGGTCCCTCACCATGGTGATGAACCATGTGATTGGACCATGTGATGAGCACAGCGACATCATCAAAGGTCCTATTCCTGTGCACAGCAACGAAGAAGACAGAAGAGAAGCCGGGCTGCGAGATCAAGTGGATTAAGGTCAGTAGGGGCGATGGTCCGATCCTGAGAGGCGTTGGTGCGCACGTGTCCTGCTGCTTCCTTGGCTCCGGCGTCTCTGGTTACGTCCAACGTGGTATGTAAGATGGCGTCCCACGTGACCCGAGAGATGTCTGCGTCACTGCGGTCAGCTGAGCAATTATGTCAGCTGTTGCGGCCAGCTCTGTTAGATAGCTACAGGTTGCGGTCTCTGTTTCTAAAAGTCTTTGGCTACTAAACCATTTAATAAATGGGTCGGAATACTGTCTATAATAGTTCTATTGGTTCTATTATAGACATCCATGGGGTTAATAGAGGAAGGGGGCCCCCTCTCTCAACCATCGGGACTGCTGCCCTGCGACTGCAGCGCCTGGTCGTTGTCATGGCAACCGGACTCTTTGCAAAGGCGTCCGGTGTTGCCACCTACAGGAAATCTGGTAGTATTATACTTTGCAATGCAAGAGCATTGCAAAGTATAGTACAACCATCAGCCCCACTGGATCTTCAATATCCAAGAGGGAACTAATAAAAAAAAAAATTGAAAATAATAAAAGTAAAAATAAATACCGGTAAATAAAAATGTAAATTAAAAATAAATTGCCTTTTCCTATAAAAAAAACACACACATTAGGTATCACTGCGTCCGTAACGACCATCTCTAAAAATATATCACATGATCAACCCCGTTCAATAAACACCATAAAAAATAAAAACGGTGTAAAAAGTAATTTTTGTCACCTTACATCACAAAAAGTGCAACACCAAGCGATCAAAAAGGCGTATACACCCCAAAATAGTACCAAACAGTTACCTCATCCTGCAAAAAATGAGCCCCTATTTAAGACAATCGCCTAAAAAATAAAAAGCTATGGCTCTCAGACTATGGAGACACTAAAACATAATTTTTTTGTTTCAGAAATGCTATTATTGTGTAAAACTAAAATAAATAAGAAAAGGTATACATATTGGGTATTGCCACGTCCGAAACGATCTGCTCTATAAAACTGTCACATGACCTAACCCCTCAGAGGAACGCTGTAAAAAAAAAAAAACTGTTCCAAAACAGCCAATTTTTGGGTCAACTTGCCCCATAAAGTGTAATAATGAATGATCAAAAAATAATATGTACCCAAAAAATGGCACCAATAAAAACCTTAACTCTTTCTGCAAAAAATGAGCCCCTGCACAAGACGATCGGTAGAAAAATAAAAAACTTTTTCAAAAATGCCTTATTATGTAAAACTGAAACAAAAAAACAAAAAAAAGTAGACATATTTGATATCACTGCGTCCGTAACAACCTGCTCTATAAAAATAGCACATGATCTACCATGTTGGATGAATCTTGTAAAAAATTTGAGATGACAAAACGGTGCCAAAACAGCAATTTTTTTGTTACCTTGCCTCACAAAAAACTTAATATAGAGCAATTAAAAATCATATGTAACCCAAAATAGTACCCATAAAACTGTCACCTTATCCCGTAGTTTCCAAAATAGGGTCACTTTTTGGGAGTTTCTACTGTAGGGGTGCATCAGGGGGGCTTTAAATGGGACATGGCATCTAAAACCAGTCCAGCAAAATCTGCCTTCCAAAAACCATGTTGAGTTCTTTTCCTTCTGCGCCCTGCCGTGCGCCCTTACATCAGTTTACAACCACATGTGGGGTGTTCCTGTAAACCGCAGAATCAGGGTAATAAATATTGAGTTTTGTTTGGCTGTTAACCCTCAATGTGTTAAAGAAAAAAAATGTCATAAAATGGAAAATCTGCCAAAAAAGTGAAATTTAGAAATTTCATCTCCATTTTCCTTTAATTCTTGTGGAACACCTAAAGGGTTAACAAAGTTTGTAAAATCAGTTTTGAGTAACTTGAGGGGTGTAGTTTCTACAATGGGGTCATTTATGGGGGGTATCCACTATGTAAGCCCCACAAAGTGACTTCAGACCTGAACTGGTCCTTAAAAAGTGGGTTTTGGAAATTTTCTTAAAAATTTTAAGAATTGCTTCTAAACTTCTAAGCCTTGTAACGTCCTAAAAAAATAAAATGACATTTCCAAAATGATGCCAACATAAAGTATACATATGGGGAATGTTAAGTAATAAATATTTTATGAGGTATCACTTTCTGTTTTAGAAGTTGAGAAATTGAAATTGAAATTTAGAAAAATGCGAATTTTTAAAAATGTTTGGTATATTTGGGATTTTACATAAATAAAGGTGAAATATATTGACTCAAATGTATGACTGTCATGAAGTACAATGTGTCACGAGAAAATAATCTCAGAATGGCTTGGATAAGTAAAAGCGTTCCAAAGCTATTACCACATAAAGTGACGCATGTCAGATTTGTAAATTTTGACCTGGACACTGGGGCATCAATGACATTTGGTCATGAAAGGGTTAAAGATGGTACCCGGTCCGGAGCAGAGAAAGCGCCATAGACATCAGGTGCCTGCTGTTTCACACAGCTGACACCCATGGTTAATGTCTGCAATTGGCAATAACTCCAATCGCAGTGTTTAATCCCTCAGATGCCGTGGTCAAATGTGACGACGGCATATAAGAGCTAAAAACCCTAAAAGTGTGCCTTCCCTTTTTGAGATGGAGGAAGGCCAGAGCCTGTACAAGGCGTAATTACTACTATATTCCAAATAAATAAATAAAAATTTAAAGAAGATCTAGGCAATAGCAATGAAAAGATTTTTATTTTTTATTCAAACAAGAAACCTTATAAATGTGGTATCATTGTAATCCTGCTTACCCAGAGAATAAAGATGAGTTTTACCGAATGGGGAATGCCGTAATACAAAATCCATAAAACTGTGGTGGAATAGCTTTTTTTTTTCTAATTCCACCATATTCCTACTACATCCTATGCAATATCAAATGGTGAGGTTAGAAATTACAACCTATCCCACAAAAAAACAAGCTCTCAGACAGCCAGTGAACTGAAAAATAAAAAATGTTATGGCTTCGGGAAGGCAGGGAGTAAAAGATGAAAACACAAATACTAAATATTGCCATGTCACAAAGCTGTTAAAAATTAACTCAGGTGAATGGCCACAAAGCTACAAAAGTATACTGACCTAATATTAGGACACTACGTCTCCACATAGTTTGAATGTCCTAGGGAATGTACATACTTTGGTATATATGATAGGGAACACAGTAAAAATAAACAAAGAAAATATCCAGAGATACAATAAAATATATAACAAAAAGTAAAGTAAATAAACTCTAGACTAAATAAACCCCAAATCAGTGTCCTGAAGACTACATCAAAAATGCACATAAACCCACAAAAAAAAATATATGCAGAATGCAATAACACAAAAAAAGTGCAAATCTGCATATGTTATGTACAAACCCATTAGAGACCCAAGGTAATGCAGCGGCAGACCACCACCTTAATTCCCCTGACATGCCCAAAACCCTGAAATATGCTTCATTCTGAGGGAGAAAGAGCAATGTGAGAGGACCCAGATCTCAAAATTCTTCAAGAGAAAACTAGAAAGCTGAGGAAGGTGGGATGGGTTGATGATGAAGGTTTTGGGATTGAAAAGTCAGCCAGGGGTGCCATATTTTTCTGAATTTGCTAAGATTTTTTAGCACCCAACTTAGGAAAGCTTCCATTCTACATATAGTACAAACTTTGGATAACCATTCCTGAAAACTAGGGGTTGGTGAGATTTCCAATGACATAAGGATTAGGAGTTTGGCTGCAGTGATTAACCATGTAAGCAGATTGGGGCCTTTAGACTAAGTTTGCAGTGAACAGTGTAAAGGGTCGACCTGTCATTTTTCTGCAAGTAGATTCAATTAGTTTCCATTAGGGCTAGATAAGTGGACAGACCTACCAGATGCGAGCTATAGTTACTAGGTGCATATTACAACTAGAATTGAGCGAACCCGAACTGTAAAGTTCGGGTTTGTACCGAACTTTACGATTTTTGGCACCCGAACCTTTCTGTAAAAGTTTGGGTTTGGGTTCGGTGTTCGGCTATATCTTGGCGCTTTTTGAAAGGCTGAAGGGCAGCCAATCAACAAGCGTTTAACTACTTTGCCATAAAAGGCCATAACTATGCTTACTAATGGCATGGCTGTGATTGGCCAAGTGCAGCATGTGACCCAGCCTCTATATAAGCTGGAGTCACATAGCGCCGCACGTCACTCTGCTCTGATTAGTGTAGGGATAGGATGATGCTGCTGTGAGGGAGAGATTAGGGCAGAATTCTGGTGTTGTACAATCTGCAAACTACAGCGATAATTGAGGGTGCTATGCTACAATATTGTACCCAGCCCTGAGCCCAGTGATACTCCAAAATAATTTTGGATCCATCTGTTAGTGAGGTCGGCGGCGGCGGGCATTTTGTTAAATGCAGTCACCTTGAAACTGCATGTTAACTGCCCGTGTGCCAGGGACATTAGTCTACTTCTGTTCTGGTAGCTCAGTGGAGGTGAAATTCCCTTTGTAGGGGTACTTGACCTGCCAAAAACCAGCAGTGTATACCTGACATGGAAAATTATTCAATTACATTAGTCTGTGAGACTGTCACACATTTTTGTGACAGAAAGCAAGTTTTTTATCTGTCTGCCACAGGCACTGCATATCTGACAGTCCAATAAAACTGTTAAATAGTGCCGTTACCTTGCTGCTGTAAAAAAGCAACATTTTTGTGCCAGATAGCACTTTTGCGTACAGCGCAGTATTACCTATTTTATAATTAAGCAGTGAAAAACTGCATTTCTACAGTTGTTTGCAATAAACACTGGTTTCGGCCTACATAGCAGATCTGAGGCCTACCCTGTATTTCTTTCATGTGAAGTAACCAGTGGAACTCTGCATTTACACAGTTGGTTGCCATAAAACACTGTACTATTGCCGCAGAGCACTTTTGCGTAATACTGCATTTCTATAGTTGGTTGCCAAAAAAAGTGTTTTAGTGCCACAGTGCACTTTTGCGTACACCTCAGTATTAATACCTATTTTAAAATTAAGCAGTGAAATACTGCATTTATATAGTTGGTTGCCAATAAAAGTGTTCTAGTGCCACAGTGCACATTTGCGTACAGCACAGTATTATCAATTTTGCAATTAAGCAGTGAAATACTGCATTTCTATAGTTGGTTGCCAAAAAAAGTGTTTTAGTGCCCCAGAGCACTTTTGCGTATAACGCAGTATTACCTATTTGATAATTAAGCAGTGAAAAACTGCATTTCTACAGTTGTTTGCAATAAACACTGGTTTCGGCCTACATAGCAGATCTGAGGCCTACCCTGTATTTCTTTCATGTGAAGTAACCAGTGGAACTCTGCATTTACACAGTTGGTTGCCATAAAACACTGTACTATTGCCGCAGAGCACTTTTGCGTACTGCGCAGTATTACCTATTTGATAATTAAGCAGTGAAAAATGTCATTTCTACAGTTGTTTGCAATAGACACTGGTTTTGTGGTAGATTGCACATTTTCGGTGTACGCTGCGTTTCTGACAGTCAAATTAAACCGTTATATTCTGAAGTTAAATTGTTGGTTTGAAAATTCCAACTTTTGGTGGTAGTGAAGTAATTGTATTCAATTGCTCTGTTACACTGTTGTGTGACCTAAAGAAATTTATTCTGTTTATGACACGGGCACTGCCTTGCTGTTAAGAAAATTAATTGTTGACTATTGGCAGTTTAATTGACACCTGGTGGGTGAATGCAAATAATGAGGAGAACATCAAATAAGGGACGTGGACATAGTCATGGTGGTGTTGGTGGAGCTCCTGTTGCAAGGAGAGGACGTGGCCGTTCTGCGCCAGCTACACGTCCAAGTGAAACACCTTCCTCAGGTGCGAGTAGGCGCCAGAACCTGCAGCGCTATTTGGTAGGCCCCAATGCCGCTCTACGGATGGTGAGGCCAGAACAAGTAAAGGCGCTAGTAGATTGGGTGGCTGACAGTGGATCAAGTTCCTTCACGTTATCTCCCACCCAGTCCTCTGCAGAAAGCTCAGAGTTGGCACCTGCAGACCATGCCCATCAGTCTTTTACCTCACCCCCTTGCAAATCAGCCAAGCAGTCTGAGCCCCAAGTCATGCAGCAGTCTCTTATGCTTTTCGATGACTCTGCTGGCAGGGTTTTCGAGGGCCATCCACATAGCCCTGCCCCAGAAGTGGAAGACATTGAATGCACTGATGCCCAACCACTTATGTTTCAGGATTAGGACATGGGAATACCACCGAAGCACGTCTCTGATGAGGACAAAACTCAGGTTCCAACTGCTGCGGCTTTGTGCAATGTGCAGACCGACAAGGAGGGATGGGGGAAAGACTGGGTGGAAGATGATGTGGAGGACGATGAGGTCCTAGACCCCACATGGAATGAAGGTCATGCCAGTGACTTTCATAGTTTGGAGGAAGAGGCAGTGGTCACACCAAGCACACAGCACAGCAAAAGAGGGAGCAGGGTGCAAGCAGCCGTCTCGAAGACAGTACGCCTGCTACTGCCCACCGCATCCAGGGACCGAGCACTTCAAAGACAGCTCCAAGGAGTTCCCTGGCATGGCAGTTCTTCACACAATGTGCTGACGACAAGACCCGAGTGGTTTGCATGCTGTGCCATCACAGCCTGAAACGAGGCATTAACATTCTGAACCTGAGCACAACCTGCATGACCAGGCATCTACATGCGAAACACAAGCTGCAGTGGAGTAAGCACCTTAAAAACCAAGAAAGGGCTCAGGCCTCTTCTGCTGCTGTCTCGGCCTCTTGCTCCACCTCTGGAGTAACATTGTCACCTGCCGCCCAGCAAACAGAGGATGTGCCACCAACACCACCATCATTGTCACCGAGCATCTCCACCATGTCACACGGAAGTGTTCAGCTCTCCATCTCCCAAACCCTGGAGAGAAAGCGGAAGTACCCAACTACCCACCCTCGATCCCTGGCCCTGAATGCCAGCATTTATAAACTACTGGCCTTTGAAATGCTGTCATTCCGTCTGGTGGAAACGGACTGTTTCAGACAGCTGATGGCGGTTGTTGTCCCACAGTACGTCGTTCCCAGCCGCCACTACTTCTCCAGACGAGCCGTCCCTTCCCTGCACAACCAAGTGGCGGAAAAAATCAAGTGTGCACTGCGCAACGCCATCTGTGGCAATGTCCACTTAACCACAGATATGTGGACCATTAAGCACGGGAAGGGATGCTATATCTCCCTGGGTAAATGTAGTGGCGGCTGGGCCCCAGGCAGATAGCGGTTTGGCACATGTCCTTCCAACACCAAGGATCGCAGGGCATTATTCTTTGCCTCCTCCTCTTCTACCACCTCCTCATCCGGTCAGCGAAAGACCTTCACCACCAACTTCAGCACAGCCAGGGGTAAACGTTAGCAGGTGGTTCTAAAACTGATGTGTTTTGGGAACAAACCCCACACCGCGCAGGAGCTGTGGAGGGGTGTAGAAGAACAGACCGAACAGTGGTTGCTGCCAGTGAGCCTCAAGCCCGGCCTGGTGTGCGATAATAGGCGAAATGACGTTGCAGCTCTGGGACTAGCCGGTTTGACGCACATCACTTGCCTGGCGCATGTGCTTAATTTGGTGGTGCAGAAATTCATTAACAACTACCCCGACATGTCAGAGCTGCTGCATAAAGTGTGGGCCGTATGTGCGCGCTTTCGCCGTTCTCATCCTGCTGCTGCTCGCCTTTCTGCGCTGCAGCGTAACTTCAGCCTTCCCGCTCACTGTCTCATATGCAACGTGCCTACCAGGTGGAACTCCACCTTGCATATGCAAGAGAGACTGTGCGAGCAGCAGCAGGCGATAGTGGAGTTTCAGCTTCAGCACGCACGGGTGAGTCGCTCTGCGGAACAGCACCACTTCACCACCAATGAGTGGGCCTCCATGCGAGACCTGTGTGCCATGATGCGCTGTTTCGAGTACTTCACCAACATGGCCAGTGGCGATGACGCCGTTATCAGCATCACAATACAACTTCTATGTCTTCTTGAGAAAACACTTAGGGTGATGATGGAAGAAGATGTGGCACAGAAGAAGGAGGAAGAGGGGTCATTTCAAAGGGTTTCAGGCCAGACATTTAGAAGTGGCTCAGAGGGTGGGTTCCTGCACCAGCAGAGGCCAGGTACACATTTGGCCAGCCAGGGCACAGTTCTGGAGGAGGATGAGGAGGAACCATGTTCATAGCAGGGTGGCACCCAACACAGCTAGTGGCCATCACTGGAGCGTGGCTGGGGGGATACGGAGGACACAGACGATATACCTCCCACAGAGGACAGCTTGTCCTTACCTCTGGGCAGCCTGGCACACATGAGCGAATACATGCTGCAGTGCCTGCTCAACGACCACAGAGTTGCCCACATTTTAACGTGTGCAGACTACTGGGTGGCCACCCTGCTGGATCCCTGTTACAAAGACAACGTGCCGTCCTTAATTCCCTCACTGGAGCGTGATAGGAAGACGCGCTCCTAAGAGCATTAACAACTGGGTGGCCACCCTGCTGGATCCCTGTTACAAAGACAACGTGCCGTCCTTAATTCCCTCACTGGAGCGTGTTAGGAAGACGCGCTCCTAAGAGCATTAACAACTGACACCGTGGGACAAGTGGAAGCACAAGGCGAAGGCAGAGGAGGAGGAGGTCGCCAACGCTGCTGGGTCACCGCCAGCACCTCAGAAGTCAGGGTTAGCATGGCCGACAGGTGGAAAAGCTTTTTCACCTCGCCACAACAACCGGCACCACCAGCTGATATGGAACGTTTTAGCAGGAGGCAGCATTTGAACAACATGGTGGAACATTACATGTGCGCATGCCTACACGCACTGACTGATGGTTCTGCCCCATTCAACTTCTGGGTCTCCAAATTGTCCACATGGCCTGAGCTTGCCTTTTATGCCTTGGAAGTGCTGGCCTGCCCTGCAGCCAGTGTATTTTCTGAACGTGTATTTAGCACGGCAAGGGACGTTATTACAGACAAATGCAGCTGCCTGTCCACAGCCAACGTGGACAAGCTCACGTTCATTAAAATTAACCAGGCTTGGATCCCATAAGACTTGTCTGTACCTTGTGCAGAATAGACATGTATACAGGCCTTACCCAGTCATTGTTATACTACAGGGCAATTGCTCGTTGTATATTTAATATTTCCCACTCTTTTGGGGTGTACCTTAACTTTTTTTAAAACAAACAGTGTTGGCTACCTCGTCCTCCTCCACCGCCGCTTCCACCTACACCGCTACGTCCACCGCCTCCTCCACCACCTACTCCATATGGACCTCCAACTCATAAATCAAGATTATTTTTTTTAATTTGTACGTATTTTATTTTGTCATTTCACTAAATTGTCTGTTACATTTTTGGGTGAAATTCACCAATTTTTGGCTGTAATATACCCCTGCTCTACCTAGTAGACAGGTAAAAGCATTTCACTAATTTGTCTGTTACATTCTTTGGTGAAATTCACCTATTTTGGGCTGTGATATAGCACTGCTATACCTAGTAGACAGGTAAACAAATGTCACTAATTTGTCTGTTACATATTCGGGTGAAATTCACGAATTTTTGGCTGTAATATACAACTGGTCTACCTAGTAGACAGGTAAGAACATTTCACTAATTTGTCTGTTACAGATTCGGGTGAAATTCACCAATTTTTGGCTGTGATATACCCCTGCTCTGCATAGGTAACAGGGACCGAAATTTTTTTAAATCATCTGTTCCATTGGTGGGTGACATTAACCCATTTCTGGCGATGAAAAACCCCTGCTCTGCATAGGTGACAGGGAATTAAATTTCTAGAATTCATCTTTAATTGGCCCTGTCATTCGATCCTTCTGCTTCAATAGTTTCTCCCACATTTCCGCTAGATCACATTGCAGCCATTAACCTGCCTTGGATGTGGTCTCTCTTTCTCACGCTCTCCCTCTCCGGCTTGGAACCCTGATTCTCCGATAACCGTGATCAACATTGTAGGCGCAGAAAAGAACATCGAAAGTTGATAGAGAAGATATCCAAATGGATGGTGGACGTCACAGGGGCACCTCTGCATAGGTGACAGGAACATCAATTTAAAAAAATTTGTCTGTTACATTGTCGGGTGACATTTTACCAATTTTGCCGGATAGAAACCCTGCTCTGCATAGGTGACAGGGAATTAAATTTCAAAAATACTTCTTTAATTGATGCGCGCCACCTACTTTCATTTAATGCTTAAACTTTAACAAGTTGTCCCACATTTGCGCTTCAATAGTTTGTCCCACATTTCTGCTCTATCATATTTAATTTGAAACAATTAACCTCCCTTGGATGTGGTCTCCCTTTCTCCCACTCCCTCTCCGGCGTGGAACCCTGATTCGCCGATAACCGTGATCAATACGGTAGGCGCAGAAAAGAACTGCGAAAGTTGATAGAGAAAATATCCAAATGGATGGTGGACGTCACGGGGGCAACACTGCATAGGTGACAGGGACATAAATTGAAAAAGTTTGTCTGTTAGGTGACATTTTACCAATTTTGACGGATAGAAACCCCTGCTCTGCATAGGTGACATGGACTTAAATTTCTAAAATTCGTCTTTAATTGGCCCTTTCATTCAATCCTTCTGCTTTAATAACTTGTCCCATATTTCCGCTCCATCACATTGCAGCCATTGACCTCCCTTGGATGTGGTCTCCCTTTCTCACGCTGCCTCTCCGGTGTGGAACCCCGATTCGCCGATAACCGTGATCAACATGGTAGGCACAGAAAAGAACATTGCAAGTTGATAGAGAATATATCCAAATGGATCGTGAACATCACGGGGACGAGCGACATGGTGGGGCACATGGCCCGAGCTTGCCCTTTACGCCTTGGAGGTGCTGCCCTGCCCTGCAGCCATTGTATTGTCTGAACGTTTGTTTAGCACGACTGGAGGGGGTTATCACAGGTTATATTTCCCAATGTTTTGGGGTGTACCCTAATTTTAAAAAAAAATTATAATTAAAACCAAAAAACAGTATAGGCTACCTCCTCCTCCACCGCCGCTTCCACCTACACCGCCACATCCACTGCCTACTCAACCTCCTAGATCAAGATTATTATCTTTTATTTTTATGCATTTTATGTTATTTTAAGTCATTTCCCTATCCACATTTGTTTGCAGATCACTTGCCATGCTCTTAACCACATTTTGCTGCCATTTGCAGCCCTCTAGCCCTTTCCATGACTTTTTTACAGCCATTTTAGTTTAGAAAAGTTCGGGTCCCCATTGACTTCAATGGGGTTCGGGGTCAAGTTCGGGTCCCAAACTCTAACTTTTTTGCAAAGTTCGGCCAAACCCGTCGAACCCGAACATCCAAGTGTCCGCTCAACTCTAATTACAACCTCAGCAAGTATCTGGGCATGATCTTATGCAGGAATTCTGGGGATCTTTACCACCTTATCAGTGTCTTGTAGGAATTTTCTTACGTTTTGAAACACCTCGAGAAACTGTGGGAGTGCCTCAAAATACTTAGGGGGTCATTTATCAAACTGGTGTAAAGTAGAGCTGTCTTAGTTGCCCATAGCAACCAGATTCTTTCTTTTAATTTCCAAAGGAGCTGTCCAAAATAAAAGGTGGAATCTGATTGGTTGCAAGTGCTACTTTACACCAGTTTGATAAAGGCTTCAGTGGCTCAAAGACTAGTTTCTAGACCTTCCACGACACAACCACCAATTCGGCTATCCTGCCCTGTACTAACTAGCTCATTCAATAAATTCTCATATTGATATGTAGGTTGATCAAAGCATTTCTACACAGCAATAAATATGGCTTGTTATAAGGAGGGATAAAGGCGGTAAGTATGATTAAGTATGTACGCTGACCACTACTGATAATGTGTGGTCAACAGAATCTCTGGCACTAGAGTAGTCGTGAAACAGCTACCATTCATCTGGGTATAAAAAGTACTGTCTCCTCCCTGCTGGGCTTCAAGAGCTGGGACTAATTGGAGATATGGGTGTGCACACTGAAACACTCTCCATATAAATCCCTGTTGTCACATTCTACCAACATCACGGAGCAGGAGCTCAGTACAGTATTAGAATGTAGTGGCTCCAATAAGCCGAAGTTATTGCTTTGTGAAGTCTCGCAAAGTGGTACCTTGGAACCGAGCCAGAGTTCGTGAAATGTTTTTTTTACAGTAGAAATTAATTTATGAAGTTATTGAGCGAAGTCTCGCGAGACTTTGCAAAGGAATAACTTCGGCTCATCGGAGCCAATACATTCTAATACTGTACTCTGACTTCGGTTCATCGGAGCCAATACATTCTAATACTGTACTCTGTACAGTATTAGAACAAAGTTTTATGCGAATTGACTTCGGATGTTTCATCCGAAGTTGATTTGCTCATCCCTAATTGCCACACTAACATTTTGTTCCTATGAACTTGCTACTGGATTCCTGACCCTAGCTTGTTACTGGTTGTTATTTGATTTGGACTCTCCTGGTATTGACTTCGGCTTGGTACATTTTCTGGTTCTGTCTTTGTCTACTGTGCCATTCTGTCACTAGCCATCTGTTATTTTGTTTCCCCATGTTCCCCTGCCTGATTCAGGGGTTAACTGCCGCTGATCGCAGCTCCCTCTCATAGAGGCCGGGTCCTGGCTATGTGAATTTGCCGCCAGTACCTGCCTCTTATCTCTATTAAACGTTAATTATCTTTATTGGTGGCGCAGTGGCCACAGTTCCTCCCCTCCTCCATCCCTCTCTCCCCTCACTGAGAGCAGTGCCTGCCATGTTCTGTGATACTAGGCAGTAGCGCAGCCTAGTATCGGTAAAAGGCAAATCCCGGCATTGAATTGATACCAGTATAAAAGTATCGATTAGGTATTGATAATTCGATACCCAATGCAACCCTATTTGCAAGGGTATTTTTAAGTACCGATTGGTTCTTCCCTTCAATTCTGTTTAATACTCTGTGTAATAATTTATACGTTTTCCTTGTATTGAAGTGGGTTAGAGATAGTACCCATCCCCTATAGTGCTGATAAGACCACATTCCTGAGTGATCTCAGAGACTTGTGTGCTGCACACTGGAGGAGGGGCTAACAGTTTTAAAACTCTGACACACATTACCTCAGGAGACTCTATTGCAGACTCTATCCTAGGTAGGATGTAGGTATAAATTGCCCTATCTGTTGTACACCCTGGGGTGTCGGTCATGTGTTATAACGTGGTAGAAAGCCATGGCTTATAGCATGATCAACGGAGTCTCCACCCCATTTAGGCTAGTGATATTTATTAACTTTTTATTATTCTGTATGCAATTTGTGTTATTGTATATTTAATCACACTTAGTAAATATATTTATTCCCTAAGCCTGCGTAAGCATATTCATTCTCAAATCTTTAGAATTTACATTACGTTACAAGTTATCACTTAGTAAAAACTGGACAAACCCTTGAATGTAGCTCTTTTTTTTACCATACTCTACTGTTCCCGTAACTAATCCCTTTCAATTCTTACTATATTTAACATTTTCAAGGTTTTTCAAGCCTCTATCTTTCATGTTTAATCGAAAAAAGCAGTATCCAAGTTGATCTAGAAGACTTCTCTCTCATTCTGTCCTATTTCTGACTGTTTTAGTTGAATGAGACCTAGAAATTCAACATTTTCTTTCCTGTACTGCTCCTCAACTTTGAATATTCAACTGCGAAAAAAAAACACACACTCTATTTTGCCACAAAATATCTGCTGTAATAAAATATCATTCATATCACAAGCATCCGGAGTCAAAGACTTTTCCAGATAAACATATATTTGAAGCAACACCATGCGACACCTTCAACATGCAGATTACAGACTTTTTTTTTTGCATGGATTTCGTGCAGAAAAACCACAGTGTAATACAGTACCAGCAAAGTGTATGAGATTAGACAAATCTCATGTACAGTTTGCTTTTTTCTTAGGTATGGAAATTGACCTGCTGTGAGGATTTTGAAATCTGTAGCATGTCAATTGTTGTTGTGAGTTTCTTGCGGATTTCACTCTTTTCAATGGAAGGTGAGATATGTGGCAAAACCACATCGAACTGTCACGGTGGGGAGTGGAGTAAACCCCCCACCGAACAATGTGGGGAAAATAAGGTAGGAGCTAGGCCTGGAAACAGGGAAAAGGGAGATGGAAACCAACTAAGCATCCCTAAATCCTATCCCTGACCTCCTGACTGTATGAGCCGCCCTCGATGGTAGGGGGGCTCATACTCTCGAACCTGGGCCCTACTGACCCTAATGGTCCCTGCAATATGGCGTCAGAAGGAGGAGACAACAGATTCCTCCAAGAAACAGCGGAACCGGAGTCTCCAACAGGCCTAGCAACAAAGGGTAAGAAAGCAGCCAGCAGTGGATGACACGACAGGTAAGTGTCCAAAGGCAAAAAACACCACTGCCAACAGGACCAACATGGACACCTACCTGATACAGCTGAAACAGGAACTCAAGCCGTCCACGCCGCTACCACTGGATCCTGGAAATACGCATAGGCCCAAACACACACACCAGGCAGGAACCAGCACAAACACCAAACACAGAATCCAGTAGAAACAACCTGGAACACCATGAGGCATGAACCATGGTGGCACCAGGCCGAGCTACTTGTAGTTCCCCCTCTGGGGAACTCCAGGGACTCCCTTCCGGAGGTGAGGACGTACAAAGGATATGTCTGGCATCCATGCTGACCTGAAACACCAAACAGGCCAGCCATAAAACACCAAACCAGACAGAACAACAAACCCCAAACATAAACCTACACAAAACATACAAGTGAGGTAGGGTAACAGTAACAGACACAAAGGGGTGACATCAGAAGACATCAGGTGACATTGATGTCCTATAAGGTGGCCCTCAAGGACTGGGCAGATGGAAAAACATCAGCTCCTCAAGACACTGATGACAATCTGACCTCAGGCTCACAACTCAGAACAATAAGAGCCAAGAGGCCACACCCAGCTCCACCTTGCACACACCTTAACCCCATACACACCAGAAATGGGAAGGGAAAGAGCCATAAAGGAGAAGTGAACACGCAAGCTGTCATGCATTTTCATAAGTGTACAATCTTATCTGAAGATATTATAGTCTAAATATCAATGCTCATTGCCTTTAAGTGTAAAGACAGACTGAACCAGAGTCTAAAAATCTTTCTGTAGGATTGAAATAGGCCGAGATCAGTTCATGCGGAGTTCAGTTTGGGTAAAATGTTTGTAGCGAACATAGAGTGTATTGTCTCTTAAAAATTATTGTGAGCAGATGTGGTGTATCTGTTAATACAATAATGGGTCCTACAGACGTGTCTGTGAGAGATAACCATTTAAATAGCAACGTATTATTTTACTTCATTACAAGGCCATTAAGGAAGTCATGCCTTATGGGAAACATTTGGTGCGTGATGTCCCATTCATGTAGTCATAATTATATTCTAGATATTTCTGTGTGGTACATTTAGATTTGCAACATATTTTAACCAATGATTTATATAATGTGTCATTTATGTGTAACAGTGTGTAGAGATATATATATATATATATATATATATATATATATATATGTATATATATATATTGTACCATGTATGTATCATTTAGAATATATATTTTATGCCGTGTGTATCTCACTGACTGAATATAGCCTTAGAAGGTCTAGAAGGTATTGAAGTTGTCTTCCTACTAATTGGATTTCATGAGGAGAACTGAATGTTATTAGTCATCCATATGGAAGTAATTCTGTATTAGTGAAGTGATGGTGTTTGGTTACAGCACCATCTAGTGGTGGTGAGTGGTATCACAGTTTAAAATCTGTATGTCTGAAAATTGTTGGTATTTTTATTGGGTTTATATGCATTCTGTAAATAAATTTTATATTTTTGCATAATTGATTGCCCCTTTTTTTAAATTAATTGCATAATTTAAATTTAGAGTCTCAAGATAAAAGAAAAGGCGTTTTTATGTCCGCCTAGTGGATTTCCTGACTGATTTCCGTATTTTATTGACATTTTATCTCTTATATAAGATATTTATATTTTATATAAAAGATATAGTTTTGACAAAGCTATACAAACACCACATTGCCACAGGCAACAAGCATGCACGGCAAAAGTGTCACGGTCCACTAACACCAGACCATGACACAGCCATGACACGAACCCTCACCAAAAGAAACACACAAAAGATGTGCTAAAACCCATGATATATATTGAGAATTTAAGTGCAAAGTTTTGTGCAGTTTTGGTGCAGATTTTCTAAGAATATCTTTTGTTTTATGCTGCTGTCCAAAATTTAGCATGATCCTCCCCCACAATCTATTTAATGCCATTATTTGCAACACTCTACACATTATAATTCACTCTTAAGTGTACAGCCATACAAGATGCTATGGATATTATAGCAGAAGTTCTGCAGCAGATAGGGTGAAATCTGGGGTAATAATTTTCTGCATAAATTGACTTGCTGTATTTTAGAAACCTGAAACATCAGTTTTTTAGTAACAAAGGTAAAATGCTGGCTTAAACCTATATTTCTATGCTCTTTCTATGCACTACTGCTCAATTAGATTTTCATATAAAATTTACTCACAATATTTAAAAGTGTCAAAAGATATTTCTGCACATATTCTTTTCCATGAAATTGGACAACTGAGTCGTCAACTCCAAGTAGTACTTCAATGTTGAAATCATCGTCACTTGCATGTCTACGACTTCTTTTTAGTGTGCGGTTGATTCGATCTTCAATGTGGTCAGCAATATTTTCCAGAATATTACTACTAAGATATCCAGGTTCTGAAAGCAAATACAATGCATAAAGTCAGACAATGTTTGAATTGTAATTTAACCAGTTTGAAGTGTAACTCATGTTTAGAAGTTATCCATATAGGTTCTGTATGAAATGCAGTCCACAACATACTCAGGAGTAGGGCTGCAGTAAACGATTATTTTAGTAATCGAGTATTCTATCGATTATTTTTTACGATTAATCGAGTAATCTAATAAGAAAAAAATAATACTGTTTTCCTTTATAAAAACTCAGACCCCCTGCCATTAGTCCCCAACACCCTTTGTTCCCCACTGTGCAATCAGCCCAAGTGCATCAGTTCCCCCCAGTGCCATCAGCTCCACTATCCCCCAGTGCCATCAGCTCTCCCTCACCCCAGTGCCATCAGCTCTCCCTCACCCCAGTGCCATCAGCTCTCCCTCACCCCAGTGCCATCAGCTCTCCCTCACCCCAGTGCCATCAGCTCTCCCTCACCCCAGTGCCATCAGCTCTCCCTCACCCCAGTGCCATCAGCTCTGCCCCCATGCTCCTCCTGACACCCGGATTGCACTATTGCTGCTGTCCAAAATTTATTTATGCACTATTTAGGGGAGAGGGATCTGTGGATGGCACTATTTAGGGGAGAGGGATCTGTGGATGGCACTATTTAGGGGAGAGGGATCTGTGGATGGCACTATTTAGGGGAGGGGGGATCTGTGGATGGCACTATTTAGGGGAGAGGGATCTGTGGATGGCACTATTTAGGGGAGGGGGGGATCTGTGGATGGCACTATTTAGGGGAGGGGGGATCTGTTGATGGCACTATTTAGGGGAGGGGGATCTGTGTATGGCACTATTTAGGGGAGGGGGATCTGTGGATGGCACCATTTAGGGGAGAGGGATCTGTGGATGGCACTATTTAGGGGAGAGGGATCTGTGTATGGCACTATTTAGGGGAGGGGGATCTGTGGATGGCACTATTTAGGGGAGGGGGGATCTGTGGATGGCACTATTTAGGGGAGGGGGATCTGTGGATGGCACTATTTAGGGGAGGGGGGATCTGTGGATGGCACTATTTAGGGGAGGGGGGATCTGTGGATGGCACTATTTAGGGGAGGGGGGATCTGTGTATGGCACTATTTAGGGGAGGGGGATCTGTTGATGGCACTATTTAGGGGAGGGGGATCTGTGGATGGCACTATTTAGGGGAGGGGGGATCTGTGGATGGCACTATTTAGGGGAGGGGGATCTGTGGATGGCACTATTTAGGGGAGGGGGGATCTGTGGATGCCACTATTTAGGGGAGGGGGGATCTGTGGATGGCACTATTTAGGGGAGGGGGGATCTGTGGATGGCACTATTTAGGGGAGGGGGGATCTGTGGATGGCACTATTTAGGGGAGGGGGGATCTGTGTATGGCACTATTTAGGGGAGGGGGATCTGTTGATGGCACTATTTAGGGGAGGGGGATCTGTTGATGGCACTATTTAGGGGAGGGGGATCTGTGGATGGCACTATTTAGGGGAGGGGGATCTGTGGATGGCACTGCTATGGGGAGGGGGATCTGTGGATGGCACAGAGGGGGGGGGGGGCCCATAATTTTTTTTTGCTATGGGGCCTATGCATTTCTAGCTACGCCCCTGCACCACTCCCTAATTTTCAAGCCAACCTACACAAATCGGCTGCTAATGTTTTTATAAATGTATGTTATAATGTAACTGTTAAGCACTTTGGGAACCAACATTGCAATTAAATGTGCTACATAAATAAATACAAGTTGAAATGCATTTCTCACTCTATCAAGCTTGCCATGTGCACTTTTTAAATTTGATCAATCAATTGGTTAGTGTAATGTTTACTATCTTTACTCACTCCAAACACTCCACACAGTTACTCTGCCCACTACATAAAGTTACTCTGCCCAGTCCAGCCTTTCCACAGTTACTCCAGCCACTCCAAACACACAACAGTTACACAAGCCACTCCACCCAGTTACTCCGCTCACTCCAGTTGTAGACTACTGGTGGAGGCAAGAACACTTCACACAATTTCCACAGAAATTGTAGCTTTTCTAGTTTGTTACTATATTTCTGTCAGTTTCTATCTGATTGTGGGTCTATTGTACTGTACTCTCATGATTCTGTGAACACAGTACAATAAAGTCACGATCAGACAGTAACTATGATGCAATTAGTTCAGGTCAGGGGAGTCACAGTCGGTCCAGGAGATGCAGGAGAGTGACTTACTGTATATTCTCCCCCTAAGGTATTAATTGGACATTTTGCTTTTTTTTTTTTTTTTATTATAAAAAAATATGCTTGTGTTTCTATATTTTATGAAGAAAAACCAAAACCTCAGCTATACTAAATATAGCTAAAACGAATACCTGGATTATTAAAAAAAAAATAACAATGAAAAAAGGAAATGTTAGCATATTTAACACACACAAAGTCCGCTATACTATTGCTAAAACGAATATATATATATATATATATATATATATATATATATATATATGTAATTTTTTTTATTAACGAAAATGGGGGGAGAACGTGTGTATGTGTGTGCATAGTCTTCCATGCTATTGCTAATACTAGTAAGTGTAACTTTTTAATTTTTTTTTTTCTTTATTTCACTTTTTATTAATGAATTAATTATATATTTTTTTTCTGTGAATTAACTCCTTCCTGCTACAGTCAGGGCAGGAAGGGATTAATTCACAGCCAGCAGGGGGCTGTCTCACATCCCCTGCAGGCTTCTGCTGGTCTTGACACTCATTACTGTAACCGCAGCTGTCTAATCACAGTGCGGTCACGGACATCTGCAGCACCACCAGGCACCGGCAGATCACAATGTAACCTGATGCCTTTATACAGTACGTCAGGTTACAGTTAAGAGCCTATCACCACAATGTATAAAGTTATGGGGAAGTAGGCAAGGGGGTAATAACACACAAACCATTAACACAAATATTTTTTATGCTACTGAGTACACTGAGAGTGTATCATTGTAGACTAGAAATTTTCTCTAAAAATTGACATTTACTTGTCAATAAATATAAAAACTATTCATCCAAATATAGAATAATATAGGATTGGTGGTGGCCCTTTTATTTGATGTATAATTTTGTGCAGTGTCACTATTCCCGATGTAGTTACCCTGTGTGGGTGAAACCATATCGCCGTTATTTTGACCAGACTTTTAAGTCGGCATTTCCCTCTGTACTTTTATTCCTCCATTTATAAACTTTATTATTATGATAATCTTCATAGACATTAATGAATTTTAAGGAACTCTTCGACTAGTAGACTCACAGAGTATATTGTTTTTCTCCAGAAGTATGTGCTTAAAGCCCCCTCCTATTTGAAAGACACAAGTAGTGTGATTGAGCTAATAAAAAATCTTGATATAAGTAGTGAAAATAGGTGGTTAGCCACGGTAGATGTGGCCTCTCTCTATACTGTTATCCCTAAGAATTTGGGGCTAAGAGCAATAACTGAACAATTAGATAGTGAACTTTTTGGACTTAACTATTTTCATTGAAAATAATTTTTTAAAACCAGAACGTTTTTCAAGGACACAGATGTTAACACACATATATTGACACAACCAAATCGCAGAGCGAAAGAAAACGCCCGGTATGGAGCTGTCCGTGATAGCTTCAAATAGATACCCAAAACTGACAAATAAGGACAGCAATTTGTATAATATAGAATACCAAGTTTTTATTTAACATATACTGATTTAACCACTTAAGGACCACAGGTTTATACCCCCCTAAAGACCAGGCCCTTTTTTACAAATCGGCACTCCACAACTTTAGCGGTTTATTGCTCGGTCATGCAACTTACCACCCAAATAAATTTTACCTCCTTTTCTTCTCACTAATAGAGCTTTCATTTGGTGGTATTTCATTGCTGCTGACATTTTTACTTTTTTTGTTATTAATCGAAATTTAACGATTTTTTTGCAAAAAAATGACATTTTTTCACTTTCAGTTGTAAAATTTTGCAAAAAAAACGAGATCCATATATAAATTTTGCTCTAAATTTATTGTTCTACATGTCTTTGATAAAAAAAAAATGTTTGGGTAAAAAAAAAATGGTTTGGGTAAAATTTATAGCGTTTACAAACTATGGTACAAAAATGTGAATTTCCGCTTTTTGAAGCAGCTCTGACTTTCTGAGCACCTGTCATGTTTCCTGAGGTTCTACAATGGCCAGACAGTACAAACACCCCACAAATGACCCCATTTCGGAAAGTAGACACCGTAAGGTATTCGCTGATGGGCATAGTGAGTTCATAGAACTTTTTATTTTTTGTCACAAGTTAGCGGAAAATGATGATTTTTTATTTTTTTTTTCTTACAAAGTCTCATATTCCACTAACTTGTGACAAAAAATATAAAGTTCTATAAACTCACTATGCCCATCACGAAATACCTTGGGGTCTCTTCTTTCCAAAATGGGGTCACTTGTGGGGTAGTTCTACTGCCCTGGCATTCTAGGGGCCCAAATGTGTGGTAAGGAGTTTGAAATCAAATTCTGTAAAAAATGACCAGTGAAATCCGAAAGGTGCTCTTTGGAATATGGGCCCCTTTGCCCACCTAGGCTGCAAAAAAGTGTCACACATCTGGTATCTCTGTATTCAGGAGAAGTTGAGGAATGTGTTTTGGGGTGTCTTTTTACATATACCCATGCTGGGTGAGATAAATATCTTGGTCAAATGCCAACTTTGTATAAAAAAATGGGAAAAGTTGTAATTTGCCAAGATATTTCTCTCACCCAGCATGGGTATATGTAAAATGACACCCCAAAACACATTCCCCAACTTCTCCTGAGTACGGAGATACCAGATGTGTGACACTTTTTTGCAGCCTAGGTGGGCAAAGGGGCCCACATTCCAAAGAGCACCTTTCGGATTTCACTGGTTATTTTTTACAGAATTTGATTTCAAACTCCTTACCACACATTTGGGCCCCTAGAATGCCAGGGCAGTATAACTACCCCACAAGTGACCCCATTTTGGAAAGAAGAGACCCCAAGGTATTCGCTGATGGGCATAGTGAGTTCATGGAAGTTTTTATTTTTTGTCACAAGTTAGTGGAATATGAGACTTTGTATGAAAAAAAATAAAATAAAGAAAATCATCATTTTCCACTAACTTGTGACAAAAAATAAAAAATTCTAGGAACTCGCCATGCCCCTCACGGAATACCTTGGGGTGTCTTCTTTCCAAAATGGGGTCACTTGTGGGGTAGTTATACTGCCCTGGCATTTTCCAGGGGCCCTAATGTGTGGTAAGTAGGTAAATGACCTGTGAAATCCGAAAGGTGCTCTTTGGAATATGGGCCCACCTAGGCTGCAAAAAAGTGTCACACATCTGGTATCTCCGTACTCAGGAGAAGTTGGAGAATGTGTTTTGGGGTGTCATTTTACATATACCCATGCTGGGTGAGAGAAATATCTTGGCAAAAGACAACTTTTCCCATTTTTTTATACAAAGTTGGCATTTGACCAAGATATTTATCTCAACCAGCATGGGTATATGTAAAAAGACACCCCAAAACACATTCCTCAACTTCTCCTGAATACAGAGATACCAGATGTGTGACACTTTTTTGCAGCCTAGGTGGGCAAAGGGGCCCATATTCCAAAGAGCACCTTTCGGATTTCACTGGTCATTTTTTACAGAATTTGATTTCAAACTCCTTACCACACATTTGGGCCCCTAGAATGCCAGGGCAGTAGAACTACCCCACAAGTGACCCCATTTTGGAAAGAAGAGACCCCAAGGTATTCGCTGATGGGCATAGTGAGTTCATGGAAGTTTTTATTTTTTGTCACAAGTTAGTGGAATATGAGACTTTGTATGAAAAAAAAAAAAAATCATCATTTTCCACTAACTTGTGACAAAAAATAAAAAATTCTAGGAACTCGCCATGCCCCTCACGAAATACCTTGGGGTGTATTCTTTCCAAAATGGGGTCACTTGTGAGGTAGTTATACTGTTCTGGCATTTTCCAGGGGCCCTAATGTGTGGTAAGTAGGTAAATGACCTGTGAAATCCGAAAGGTGCTCTTTGGAATATGGGCCCCTTTGCCCACCTAGGCTGCAAAAAAGTGTCACACATGTGGTATCTCCGTACTCGGGAGAAGTTGGGGAATGTGTTTTGCGGTGTCATTTTACATATACCCATGCTGGGTGAGAGAAATATCTTGGCAAAAGACAACTTTTCCCATTTTTTTATACAAAGTTGGCATTTGACCAAGATATTTCTCTCACCCAGCATGGGTATATGTAAAATGACACCCCAAAACACATTCCCCAACTTCTCCTGAGTACAGAGATACCAGATGTGTGACACTTATTTGCAGCCTAGATGCGCAAAGGTGCCCAAATTCCTTTTAGGAGGGCATTTTTAGACATTTGGATACCAGACTTCTTCTCATGCTTTGGGGCCCCTAGAATGCCAGGGCAGTATAAATACCCCACATGTGACCCCATTTTGGAAAGAAGACACCTAAAGGTATTCAATGAGGGGCATGGCGAGTTCATAGAAATTTTGTTTTTTGGCACAAGTTAGCGGAAATTGATATTTTTTATTTTTTTCTCACAAAGTCTCCCTTTCCGCTAACTTGGGACAAAAATTTCAATCTTTCATGGACTCAATATGCCCCTCACGGAATACCTGGGGGTGTCTTCTTTCCGAAATGGGGTCACATGTGGGGTATTTATACTGCCCTGGCATTCTAGGGGCCCTAAAGCGTGAGAAGAAGTCTGGAATATAAATGTCTAAAAAATTTTACGCATTTGGATTCCGTGAGGGGTATGGTGAGTTCATGTGAGATTTTATTTTTTGACACAAGTTAGTGGAATATGAGACTTTGTAAGAAAAAAAAATAAAAAATTCCGCTAACTTGGGCCAAAAAAATGTCTGAATGGAGCCTTACAGAGGGGTGATCAATGACAGGGGGGTGATCAATGACAGGGGGGTGATCAGGGAGTCTATATGGGGTGATCACCCCCCCTGGAAGGCTCCAGGGAGACGCCTGTATGTGTTTTGCGGATCCGATCCATCTATCAGTGGATCCGTAAAAATCATGCGGACGTCTGAATGGAGCTTTACAGGGGGGTGATCAATGACAGGGGGGTAATCAATGACAGGGGGGTGATCAGGGAGTCTATATGGGGTGATCACCACAGTCATTGATCATGCCCCTGTAAGGCTCCATTCAGACGTCCGTATGTGTTTTGCGGATCTGATCCATGTATCCGTGGATCCGTAAAAATCATACGGACATCTGAATGCAGCCTGACAGGGGGGGTGATCAATGACAGGGGGGTGATCAGGGAGTCTATATGGGGTGATCACCCCCCCTGGAAGGCTCCAGGGAGACGCCTGTATGTGTTTTGCGGATCCGATCCATCTATCAGTGGATCCGTAAAAATCATGCGGACATCTGAATGGAGCTTTACAGGGGGGTAATCAATGACAGGGGGGTAATCAATGACAGGGGGGTGATCAGGGAGTCTATATGGGGTGATCACCACAGTCATTGATCACGCCCCTGTAAGGCTCCATTCAGACGTCCGTATGCGTTTTGCGGATCCGATCCATCTATCAGTGGATCCGTAAAAATCATGCGGACATCTGAATGGAGCTTTACAGGGGTGTGATCAATGACAGGGGGGTAATCAATGACAGGGGAGTGATCAGGGAGTCTATATGGGGTGATCAGGGGTGATCAGGGGCTAATAAGGGGTTAATAAGTGACGGGGGGGTGTAGTGTAGTGTAGTGGTGCTTGGTGCTACTTTACTGAGCTACCTGTGTCCTCTGGTGGTCGATCCAAACAAAGGGGACCACCAGAGGACCAGGTAGCAGGTATATTAGACGCTGTTATCAAAACAGCGTCTAATATACCTGTTAGGGGTTAAAAAAAACACATCTCCAGCCTGCCAGCGAACGATCGCCGCTGGCAGGCTGGAGATCAGCTCTCTTACCTTCCGTTCCTGTGAGCGCGCGCGCCTGTGTGCGCGCGTTCACAGGAAATCTCGGCTCACGCGAGATGACGCCTATTGGCGTTAGTGTGACCTGGGAGCGCCGCAGAAATGACGCCTTTCGGCGTTAGCGTGACGGTAAGTGGTTAAAACATTTATTGAAATCCATATATATTAGCAGCATTAGTCACACAGGAAAAACATCCACAGGTCTGTCACTTATAATACATATTACTAGCAACAAATCTCCCAGGCTATGGGTGACAATGAGCCCCAGCCCTAAAGTTAATACATAAAGTGCCACAAAATACAAATCAAATACAGGAGAAGAATGCAGTAAAACATACAGCCCAAGACAGTCCTGGATCCCAACACGTATTTTGCGGTCGCTTTCTCAATGGATACTAGTGGTGTGTATTCACTGATCATATATAGTCTGTAAATTAGGTCAATTGGGAACACATGAGAACAAACATACGCCCAAATCGGAAACGGGAAATGTGGTGCGTTCCAGCTTGGAACGCACCAACTCACTTCCGGTTCCGCCAGTGTCCGGACACCATACCACTCACTTCATTCCTACATACATGCGAGACGAAATAGAGGGCGACAAAAACACTGATTAAGATAGTGGATGGATTGCGAGGTGGATGGATGGTGGATGGATTGCGAGGCGATCCACGGAAGGCCGCACTCGCCGGACCGGATATCCGGCATGCGGTCCACCGTGGAACGCATCGCACCCAATCCAGCATCACCGCTCACATCATGCAGGCGGGATAAGGCAGAAGGAGACAAAGCCGGGAGGGAGATGTTGATTGAAAATAGAGTCCAGTATAACCATCCTAGAGGGTGGATGGATGCGAGGCGCACCACGGAAGGCCGCATTCCCCGGACCGGATATCCGGCATGCGGTCCACCGTGGAACGCATCGCATCCATTCCAAACCCACACATCTTCCTCCGCTTAGAAGTATATGCCACAAGTCCCGCGAGATTGACCGAACGTAATTACTTCATGCGTTCCACCTTGGAATGCAAAAGAGCTCTACGGCTATCTATTCATTGCCGTTCACCCCTACTCATAACTAATACACAGAGGTACACCATCAATACATCGCAGAGTTGCTATCCATCACACATATATAAAAATCGATGGGGGTTAATTAAAACAAATGCTGCAGCCTATTACATATAAATACTCTTAAATAGTCTAAATATTATAGTGAATGATGATGTGATAAAAAATATAACACTTGCATAAAGTACATAATGTATCACAATTGTCAAAAAAAAATTATAAATAATTAAGACACGTACAGTACAGACCAAATGTTTGGACACACCTTCTCATTCAAAGAGTTTTCTTTATTTTCATGACTATGAAGGCATCAAAACTATGAATTAACACATGTGGAATTATATACATAACAAACAAGTGTGAAACAACTGAAAATATGTCATATTCTAGGATCTTCAAAGTAGCCACCTTTTGCTTTGATTACTGCTTTGCACACTCTTGGCATTCTCTTGATGAGCTTCAAGTGGTAGTCCCCTGAAATGGTCTTCCAACAGTCTTGAAGGAGTTCCCACAGATGCTTAGCACTTGTTGGCCCTTTTGCCTTCACTCTGCGGTCCAGCTCACCCCAAACCATCTCGAATGGGTTCAGGTCCGGTGACTGTGGAGGCCAGGTCATCTGGCGCAGCACCCCATCACTCTCCTTCATGGTCAAATAGCCCTTACTCTCAAAGTTTTCCCAATTTTTCGGCTGACTGACTGACCTTCATTTCTTAAAGTAATGATGGCCACTCGTTTTTCTTTACTTAGCTGCTTTTTTCTTGCCATAATACAAATTCTAACAGTCTATTCAGTAGGACTATCAGCTGTGTATCCACCTGACTTCCCCTCAACGCAACTGATGGTCCCAACCCCATTTATAAGGCAAGAAATCCCACTTATTAAACCTGACAGGGCACACCTGTGAAGTGAAAACCATTTCAGGGGACTACCTCTTGAAGCTCATCAAGAGAATGCCAAGAGTGTGCAAAGCAGTAATCAAAGCAAAAGGTGGCTACTTTGAAGAACCTAGAATATGACATATTTTCAGTTGTTTCACACTTCTTTGTTATGTATATAATTCCACATGTGTTAATTCATAGTTTTGATGCCTTCATAGTCATGAAAATAAAGAAAACTCTTTGAATGAGAAGGTGTGCCCAAACTTTTGGTCTGTACTGTATATCGTGAATGTAAATTTCATTAGTATAAGAACTAGGGCTGCACGATATATCGCAAAAATAATCGAATTGCGATAATCGGCAAATGCGATATGGCGATTCGGCCGACCCGAAAATGCCGCGATTATATATGAAGGGGCCCCTATTGATAAAATGTCCTCTGTCCTATTGATAAAATGGCCAGCCTCTATACTTACTTTCACGATGAATGCACTGCAGCGAGCGGGAGCGAGCGAGGCGGCCGGCGCGTGACTGACGTCACTTAGTCACGCTCCTGCTTCCTGAATTAAGTGGGAGGAGCGTGACAGTGACGTCAGTCACGCGCTGGCCGGCTCGCTCGCAGCCGCTCTCTACAGTGCATTCATAGTGAAAGAACAGAGGCTGGCCATTTTATGAATAGGAGAGTTATGTGCGCAGTTTAGGACACATAGGGCCATGAGGGGGACCAGCATAAGATGCTATATGTGTGTCTTATGCTGGCCCCCCTCGTGGCCCCATGTGTCATAGCACACATCCCCCATAACAGTGTCCTCCTCAGGTCCCCCATAACAGTGTCCTCCGCAGATCCCCCATTACAGTGTCCTCCGCAGATCCCCCATAAGTGTCCTCCGCAGATCCCCCACAACAGTGTCCTCCACAGATCCCCCACAACAGTGTCCTCCACAGATCCCCACAACAGCGTCATCCACAGATCCCCCACATAACAGCGTCCTCCACAGATCCCCCATAACAGCGTCATCCACAGATCTACACCTCCACAGATCCCCCACATAACAGCGTCCTCCACAGATCTCCCACATAACAGCGTCATCCACAGATCCCCCACATAACAGCGTCCTCCACAGATCCCCCACATAACAGCGTCATCCACAGATCCCCCACATAACAGCGTCCTCCACAGATCCCCCACATAACAGCGTCATCCACAGATCCCCCACATAACAGCGTCATCCACAGATCCCCCACATAACAGCGTCCTCCACAGATCCCCCACATAACAGCGTCATCCACAGATCCCCCACATTACAGCGTCATCCACAGATCCCCCACATAACAGCGTCATCCACAGATCCCCCACATAACAGCGTCATCCACAGACCCCCCACATAACAGCGTCATCCACAGATCCCCCACATAACAGCGTCCTCCACAGATCCCCCACATAACAGCGTCCTCCACAGATCCCCCACATAACAGCGTCATCCACAGATCCCCCACATAACAGCGTCATCCACAGATCCCCCACATAACAGCGTCCTCCACAGATCCCCCACATAACAGCGTCATCCACAGATCCCCCACATAACAGCGTCATCCACAGATCCCCCACATAACAGCGTCATCCACAGATCCCCCACATAACAGCGTCATCCACAGATCCACCACATAACAGCGTCATCCACAGATCCCCACATAACAGCGTCATCCACAGATCCCCCACATAACAGCGTCATCCACAGATCCCCCACATAACAGCGTCATCCACAGCTCTACACCCCCACAGATCCCCCACATAACAGCGTCCTCCACAGATCCCCACATAACAGCGTCATCCACAGATCCCCCACATAACAGCGTCATCCACAGATCCCCCACATAACAGCGTCATCCACAGATCCCCCACATAACAGCGTCATCCACAGATCCCCCACATAACAGCGTCATCCACAGATCCCCCACATAACAGCGTCATCCACAGATCCCCCACATAACAGCGTCATCCACAGATCCCCCACATAACAGCGTCATCCACAGCTCTACACCCCCACAGATCCCCCACATAACAGCGTCATCCACAGATCCCCCACATAACAGCGTCATCCACAGCTCTACACCCCCACAGATCCCCCACATAACAGCGTCCTCCACAGATCTCCCACATAACAGCGTCATCCACAGATCCGCCACATAACAGCGTCCTCCACAGATCTCCCACATAACAGCGTCATCCACAGATCCCCCACATAACAGCGTCATCCACAGATCCCCCACATAACAGCGTCATCCACAGATCCCCACATAACAGCGTCATCCACAGATCCCCACATAACAGCGTCATCCACAGATCCCCACATAACAGCGTCATCCACAGATCCCCCACATAACAGCGTCATCCACAGATCCCCCACATAACAGCTCCATCCACAGATCCCCCATAACTATGTCATACCCAGCCGCGTCAGCCGCTCATATGGGAAAATCCAAGCAAATAGACCTCTAGCACAATTCCCTTAAAATATCGCATCGCATACCGTTATCGCAATTTTTAGGGCCCTAATCGCAATCGCACAAAATTCCCATATCGTGCAGCCCTAATAAGAACCAAGGTAAAAAAAAAATATAAAAGCCAATAAATAAGTGAAAAATAAGAGTGAAAAAATAAAAAGTGATGAAAAGTGAATGGTGATAAATAATAAGTGAATTAAATACACATACTTATATCAATATAATATCACAGTCAGAGAACAAAAATGTTCAATATTACCAACCGCTCACAGTGTATTTAATATTAGATCAAATAAGACTGCTTTTTTTTATACGTATATATATTCTCCAATTAACTCCCTCCTTGCTTGTGTTCTCCCTTTAAGAATATTTATATGTAATAGGCTGCGGTATTTGTTTTAATTAACCCCCATCGATATTTATATATGTGTGATGGATAGCAACTCTGCGATGTATTGATGGTGTACCTCTGTGTATTAGTTATGAGTAGGGGTGAACGGCAATGAATAGATAGCCGTAGAGCTCTTCTGCATTCCAAGGTGGAACGCATGACGTAATTACGTTCGGTCAATCTCGCGGGATTATAGTGACAGCTTGTTGTCAATATACAGTCAGGTCCATAAATATTGGGACATCGACACAATTCTAACATTTTTGGCTCTATACACAATGGATTTGAAATGAAACAAACAAGATGTGCTTTAACTGCAGACTGTCAGCTTTAATTTGAGGGTATTTACATCCAAATCAGGTGAACGGTGTAGGAATAACAACAGTCTGCATATGTGCCTCCCACTTGTTAAGGAACCAAAAGTAATGGGACAGAATAATAATCATAAATCAAACTTTCACTTTTTAATACTTGGTTGCAAATCCTTTGCAGTCAATGACAGCCTGAAGTCTGGAACGCATAGACATCACCAGACGCTGGGTTTCATCCCTGGTGATGCTCTGCCAGGCCTCTACTGCAACGGTCTTCAGTTCCTGCTTGTTCTTAGAATTGTGTCGATGTCCCAATATTTATGGACCTGACTTTATATTGACACAACAAGCTGTCACTATAATCCATGTTAAAAAGAATCTATCATAATTGCACTGATATAGAAGACTATAAAAAACAAAGTCAGGTTATTCAGGATCGTTTTATTGAGAAAACTAACTTTTCTTTTGAGTAACCTATGTGTTGTAAAAGTATAGAAGAATGTGGCAAAATGGATATCAAAGAAAGTCAAGGAAAAAAAATAGAAAAATAAAAAGATTTCAGATTCACATTTCTTACCCAATATAATGTGAATGCAGGCTTTATGAAAAATGCCATAAAGAAAAATTGGACTGTATTAAAAAATTATCCTGTTTTGGGGACTGTGATCACAGATCAACCAGATATAGTATAAAAAAAAGGCACCTAATTTACGGAATCATTTAGTACATAGTGTGGGGTTTTGCTCTGGTAGATAGGATTAGGGGACGCAGTATAGAGGCAACAACAAGTTCTTTAGATCAAACAGTTCAGTGTTTTATTCACACTTTAGGCAAGTAACAAAACAAGCAGTCATAATCAAGCAAAAAGTCACCTTGCGGTGTAGGTGGTAATTCACACCATGCGGCAATTCTGCCTCAAAGAGTCCTCGACCATAGCAGCACCAACCTGTTTTCACCCCAAACAGGTAGCAAGCCTTCATCTAGACACAAGGCTCCCAGATCCCAACACAGATCTGGCTTCTGAGCCCAGCTGCCTATTTAAGGACAGCCAGGTGCTGCCAAAACCCGTATCGGCACTTAAAATCCAGTCCGGTATTTGACCTCACCTAGCTGTAAATCAGCCCAGCAGCACATGCTGGGAGGAAAATACCTGTTTTCACAGACCAAACCTCTCACTGTGTCACAATAGCCACATTCCTACAAAAATTGGGAGTAAAACTAAAAGCAAATTTACATGGTGCGGTTTTTGCCTTCCATGTAAAAATAGAAAAAAAGAGAATAGAAAAATGATTGTACAGACAGTCCAGTCCATGAGGAATAGCTCTGGTTTAAAAATAAAAGGAGAAATTACTTGTAAACATACAGGGGTCATTTACTCATTGGGCTCCCATATGTTGGGCGTACATTTAGGAAATTGAAAACGAGGGTTCAGGAGCATATCCGAAACATTAAAAAAGGATTGGAAACGCATAGTGTCCTCCTACATTTAAAAAAAGTACATGGCAAAAATCCCAGTGGACTATTGTTCACTGGTATTGAAAAGGTTAATCAGAAGTGGCAGGGAGGGGATCCACTGGCCAGAATGAATTGCTGTGAAGGGATCTATACACTAGATACATTACAACCACAAGGTTTAAATGTTGAATTTGATTTCAAGCCTTGTTTGATAAGGCGGATTTGCTCCTTTGCAATAATTGTTTTAGTAGAATGCTTATATAAACCTGTCTTTCTGCTCTATGTTTAGTAGTCAGTGTAGTGAATTTCCATTGGTTAGGTGAGAACATGTAACTGTAAGATTGAATGGGAAAGAATTGAGGATGGGGTTAGGTTATTTTTATGGTTCAATAAGATTTTATTATCTTTTATAATCATAAAGGAAACATCACAAATTGCAGTATAGACGCCACATATATAGTTACAGTGTGACATGCAATCGTAAACAGCAATATAGCATCAAGAACATGGTATAAGCATGTATCCGTATATGTATTGCAAACAACCAGCTGTCATATAGCCAGCGGAATCAAAGGCCCCAAAAGGGCTTAATAAGGCCTCAAACAAAAGATATATAGGCCAATAATTCTAGACAAACATTGACAGAAAAGGGGGGAGACAAGACGACACACATGAGGAGGGGGGGGGGGGAGGGAGGGAAGAAATCATGGGGCATAGCTGGTGAATATCTAGGCACTTTTATGGAGTGGAATCAGGGAGAACCCCAGAAGTCACCCAAACCGAGAACGAGGTAGAGGCTCTAAACCTGGACCATGGCTCCCAACTCTTAAGAAATGCTGGAATCTTGTTATGGTCAGAGGCACACATCTCCTCTCTGTGGATCAGCACATCTAGTGCAGAGACCCAAGTGATCCTTCTCAAACTCTCAGCTGACTTCCAATTGCGCGGTATAATTTGTCTCATGGCCAGCATAAAAAGCCGCAATGCCCCCTTTTTAATATGCGAGATCCGGGAAAATAGATAGCAGAGCGATGGAAGGGGAGAACGCTATGGGGGCCCGGAATAGAAAATTATAAAGCTTGAAAACATCTACCCATAACGGGTTAAGCCTCGGACATTCCCACCATATATGGGTCATGGTCCCCCTAGCACCTAGGCACCGCCAACATAGCTCAGAAACCGAGGGGTAGAAACGATGCAATTTCTCCAGTGTCTGATACCATCTGGTAAGTATTTTATAATTGAGTTCTTGCAAATTACACGATATAGAGATCTTATGCGTAAGAAGCAAAGAGCGTTTCCATTGATCCCCAGTAAAGGTTTCACCCAATTCCGTCTCCCAATCAAGCATAAACTTGAGTTTGGGGTAGGAATCTCCAGATTGGCTGTCCTCAGTCCCCCCTGTGTTCAGTATGGCATAAAGTAGAGAAATAGCATGGCCAGGGGCCGCCTGAGCAACACATAACTTTTCAAATTCCGTTAGAGATGTGTGGGACTGCAAACCAGGCATCAGAGAACCAACGAACCCCCTGAGCTGAAAATAGAGGAACCATCTTCCGGGAGATGGCGGGAGTATGTGTGATAGGTCCTCGAGAGGGCGTATCCCAGTAGAAGAACAGACGTCTCTCAGTCTGATAGTAGATGTGTAGTTAACTCGAGCACCTGTTTAAGTCCCACAGGTAAGTCTGGATGATCAGTGAGCATTGAGAGGGGTCCTGGGATCTTAGCTAAATTTAGTTTAGGTGCAAACTTTATCCATGAGGCGGCTAAAGTAGGGAGGAGCATATCAGATTGGGCATGCGGGAGATTGCATAAGGAATTAGGGGGCAGCCAAAATATGTCTGTTGCCAGGTGGGGATCCATAACATGCTCAATTTCTACCCACATCTTAGTATCCTTGTTGTGAAAAAGATCTAAGATGCAGTTCATAACTGCAGCCCTATAATATGTCAAAAAGTTAGGTAAACCTGTCCCTCCCTCTAATTTAGGGCGAGTCAAAAGACTATGGCCAAGCTGTGCTCTGGACGGATTCCGGGTTAGGTTATTTTTATTAATTAATGACATGTGTGACTCCTCATTGGCTGAATTCAACCATGTGATCGGAACAGCTTTATGAATGGAGGTTTGAGTCCCATGAGGAGGACACATACAAGCATAAGGATTAAGATCAGAATAATAGGGGTAAATAAATTTAATGGATTTATGGAACATCTGAGAATTTCAATAAGGTATTATTTATTTGTTTTACTTAAAGGGTTTCTATCACTTCGTTTCACATAATTAGCTGTCAGACACTAGCGATCCGCTAGTGTCTGCTCTGCCAAACCATCCTAATATAATTGCTTTTGGGGCAGCCGTTTTGCTAAAAAAAAGAACTTTTATTAATATGTTAATGAGCCTCTAGGTGCTATGGGGGCGTCATTAGCACCTAGAGGCTCCGTCTACCTTCACAAACTGCCGCCGCCCAGCGCGTCCCTCCAGCCCGCCCATCTCCCCCTGAATGCGATCCTCCCAGTGAGCGCCTGTATTTGGCGCATGCGCAGTGAATGTCTGACCGCTTCCCTGCTCAGACATCTCCCCTGCGCCTGTTCCTCGGAGCACTATGACGTCATCGCGCAGGCGCAGTGGAGATGTCTGAGCAGGGAAGCGGTCAGACATTCACTGCGCATGCGCCGAATACATACGCTCACAAGGAGCGTATTTTTCGCCCCATAAGACGCACCCCCCCAAAAGTGAGGGGGAAATGGCAGTGCGTCTTATGGGACGAATGCTGCCATTTTTACATCGCAGGCTGCGCTGTATCAGGCGGGCTGGGAGGAGGGGCTGGAGGCAACTCACGGCGGGGCCTGGTGCAGTCACTGTACTCTTACACCAGGCCCCGCACACACAAGTATTCAGATGTAAATTGTAGGTAATTGATATGTTAACTCTATGCAATTCATATTAAAACTACAAGGTAGCGCAATCCACGTACCTTAGTACTCACTATTAAACGCCCGTACTTGCAGACAGGCTGGCCAGTAACTCACTTCCTCACGGCGCATGCTCCGCCCACTTTATTAATGAAGCAGGCGGAGCATGCGCCATGAGGAAGTGTGTGACCGGCCATCCTGCCTGCAAGTACGGGCGTTCAATAGTGAGTACTAAGGTACGCGGATTGCGCTACCTTGTAGTTTAAATATTGATTGCCTACAGTCAACATATCAATTGCCTACAGTTTACATCTGAATACTGGTGTGTGCGGGGGCCAGGTGTATTAGAGTACAGCGACTGCTCCGGGCCCCGCAGCGATTTTAACACAAGTTGCCAGCCCCCACTTGTATTAGGGTCACTATTTACTGTACACAGCGACACTGTTATGGGGGATATCTGTGGATGACACATATATAGCAAAAGATGCTATATATGTGTCATCCACAGATGCCCCCATAAAAGTGTCATCCACAGATGCCCCGTAACAGTGCCATCCACAGATCCCCCATAACAGTGCCATCCACAGATCCCCCGTAACAGTGCCATCCACAGATCCCCCATAACAGTGCCATCCACAGATCCCCCATAACAGTGCCATCCACAGATCCCCCATAACAGTGCCATCCACAGATCCCCCATAACAGTGCCATCCACAGATCCCCCATAACAGTGCCATCCACAGATCCCCCATAACAGTGCCATCCACAGATCCCCCATAACAGTGCCATCCACAGATCCCCCATAACAGTCCCATCCAGATCCCCCATAACAGTGCCATCCACAGATCCCCCATAACAGTGCCATCCACAGATCCCCCATAACAGTGCCATCCACAGATCCCCCATAACAGTGCCATCCACAGATCCCCCATAACAGTGCCATCCACAGATCCCCCATAACAGTGCCATCCACAGATCCCCCATAACAGTGCCATCCACAGATCCCCCATAACAGTGCCATCCACAGATCCCCCATAACAGTCCCATCCAGATCCCCCATAACAGTGCCATTCACAGATCCCCCATAACAGTGCCATCCACAGATCCCCCATAACAGTGCCATCCACAGATCCCCCATAACAGTGCCATCCACAGATCCCCCATAACAGTGCCATCCTCAGATCCCCCTCATAACAATGCCATCCGAGGCTCGCCCCATAACAGTGCCATCCACGGATCCCCCATAACAGTGTGTCCTCCAAAGATCCATAACAGTGTGTCATCCACAGATCCCCCATAATAGTGTCATCCACAGAACACCATTAGTTCAAAGCCCACTAAAAGCACAGCTTTTGGTTCAAAATATTTTTTTTCCTATTTTCCTCCTCAAAAACCTAGGTGCGTCTTATTGGGCGAAAAATACTGTATTTTTAAAGGAGTTGTGCAGGCAGTTTATATTGATGACCAATCCTCAGTCCAACACTCGACACCACCGTCAATCAACTGTTTAAAGAGGAAGTAGCACTCCATGCGCTGCTTACTCTTCATTACATTACATGTCATCTCCATTGCACTGGCAGTGTAGTGTAATTACAAGTAATTGTTTCATTCAATTACTCCACTAAGTTTTTGGTAGTAGCCTCAAACTGTTCAGTCAGTGCTCTTTTATAATAATATTTTGTATCAATTTCTGTGCTTGCATGCCCACATAATGCATCTCTGGAAAAGAGAAAATGCAAGCTGGTCTCCTTTCCAAAAAGAAAGAAATACTGGAGTGTCTCATACCAGGAACCCAGCTTTCTGGGTAACTACCCTTTAGCAGAGATGAGTAAACTTGTGTTTCTCAAACTTGACAAAACTTGCATGGCTGCCTGAAAGGCCTTGTTTGGGGACTATTTTTCCTTATGAAGGGTGCAGAGTATGCATGAGGATATTCTTGTAAGCCCAATGCTCAGCTGGGTTTTTAGAAAAAATAAATGACAATTAGTTCAAAGTACAGAGTAGTCTATCTTTCTCAATCAAAACGAATCCCCAGAAATTTGGGTTCATTACAATCCAAACTTTTTGGTAAATGCTATACGAACTGCAAACCAGAAGAATCCATTTGCTCATCCTTACTCCACAAGAGTTGCGACAAATCCGCTCCATACCCTAGTATGGGTCGCTGATATTTGTTCTGTGTGGAAGTAATAATAATAATGAGACCACAATGGAATGAAGACAAGCTTCAAAGGATAACTGTCATTTTTTTTGGGGGGAGTATTGGATTGTGGTGATTAATATCACCTTGGTGGCCCTATTTCAACTTTTCACTGTGTATTCAATTACCCCTTAATTCCACATTTTGGTTCCCTGTACTGCCTACTTTTACCTGTGCTTAAAATAGGGTTGCTAGGCATGGTCCGTCTATCTTTTGATAGACTGAGCACGCAGCGTGCAGGGTCACATTACTGACAGCCAGGGACTGTAAGTAAATGATTAAAGCCAGGTCCTCCCCAGCAGCTGATAACAGTGCCTGGGCTGTGTGCACTTCTCCCTGTCCCTGCGCTTGGCAGACGCTCCCTCACTCAGCAGAGCTGGAGAATGCAGAGTTGGTGCAGTGCACAGCAGGGAAGGGAGATCTGCCATCTGCTCAGTGTATAAATGAAAGCAACATGTGGTAAGAGGACCCCTTTGTGCTGCAGGAGATTAACCCTTTAGGGGGGAGGGCTCTGGTTACTGACACTTTAAGGGGGCTATTGTTACTGGCTAGTGAGGGCAGGCGGGATTAGCCTCAGGGTGAGGACAGTGGCGGCCATCTTAACTGAATAGTGAAATTGCAGTTTTATGCAGACTGGTTGCTAAGGGCTGAATCTTATTAAATATGGGTTCAGTCTAATAGTAACTGATTCTGGAATATCATGTTATTAGTAACTACATATATGAAAATTTAAATTAGGGTCTAAATGTGACAGTTATCCTTTAAGCCTAAACAGGGAAAGGAATTGCTGGAATGAAAAGCAGATCTATGGGGCAAAATTATGCAGTGTTTGGGGTACTCTGGGCAGATAAAAAAAAAAGTTTATTATGAAACCGGGGAACCCCTTTAAGATTACAGAGAAAGAAGATGACCTGCTGTTGCAAGCAAGACCAGGGAAGGGAAATAATTAACACATATGAGGCACATTACAATGTATGTTACACAATTTAGTATTAAGGACACAGTCTAGTTTCGTGCTTATAGTAGTTGTCCCAAAGATCTACATGGGTTCGACTACTGAGTATAACGCTCGGCTGTCTCTGGCAGTCCCACTGCATTACCACCATAGCAATTTCTTTTGTTGTTTTTTTTCACCTCAGCATTTTTTTTTTTTTTTCTTTGACATTGCTATATGAGGACTTGTTTTAAGCAGGAGGAATTGTACTTTTAATGCCACCATTTTGTGATAAACAAAAAACACAAGAAAACAGCAATAGAAATGCACCTGCAATAAAATAAAATAAAGCAATTTTATTGTGAATGACACAAACATTTAAAAATTGTATACAATAAAGGGAGTGCCGGTACAAGTAAGACCAGGCACAGACAACTAGCTCACCAAAGTCCAGAAATAAGGAACAATCATTTACAGTCCAGGACAATATAAAACCTAATCAAACATTAAAGTAATCCTGATAATGCAGCATCAATGAATGTAGGACAATACCTTAAGATAGAACAAAATTAAATACGTCCCGAGCTGGTAGGTGAGCATTTTCAAAGACTGCCTCACTCGTATCGCTGGAAAAACTCCCAGAAAAAGCATGAAGGAGGAAGAAGGATGCTGACATGACCCGGAGAGGAAGTGGTGGGGGGGAGCTTGCCCTGATTGGGTAACAGGCCGACAGATAGCCTGGATGAGACAATCAGTGCTGCAGCAGGCGGGTGCCCTTGCAGAACATCATTCTGTGTTGGGCTGTGAATGAGGATGGATGGGTCTATGCAGAGTCTGACAGAAAAAGATGTTAGGAACAGTGTACAGACACAGCCAAGCTTCTATTATAGTGTGAGAGCCAGTGAAGGTAAAGGCTAGAAATAAGAAATGTATAGAATAGGGAAAGGCAGGGAAAACATGGTTTGGGTAAAAGTTATAGCGTTTACAAACTATGATACAAAAATGTGAATTTCCGCTTTTTGAAGCAGCTCTGACTTTCTGAGCACCTGTCATGTTTTCTGAGGTTCTACAATGGCCAGACAGTACAAACACCCCACAAATGACCCCATTTCAGAAAGTAGACACCCTAAGGTATTCGCTGATGGGCATAGTGAGTTCATAGAACTTTTTATTTTTTTGTCACAAGTTAGCGGAAAATGATGATTTTTATTTTTTTTTCTTACAAAGTCTCATATTCCACTAACTTGTGACAAAAAATAAAAACTTCCATGAACTCACTATGCCCATCACAAAATACCTTCGGGTGTCTTCCAAAATGGGGTCACTTGTGGGGTAGTTATACTGCCCTGGCATTTTAGGGGCCCAAATGCGTGCGAAGCAGTTTGAAATCAAAATCTGTAAAAAAAAATGGCCGGTAAAATCCGAAAGGTGCTCTTTGGAATGTGGGCCCCTTTGCCCACCTAGGCTGCAAAAAAGTGTCACACATCTGGTATTGCCGTACTCAGGAGAAGTTAGGCAATGTGTTTTGGGGTGTCATTTTACATATACCCATGCTGGGTGAGATAAATATCTCGGTCAAATGCCAACTTTGTATAAAAAAAATGGGAAAAGTTGTCTTTTGCCAAGATATTTCTCTCACCCAGCATAAGTATATGTAAAAAGACACCCCAAAACACATTGCCCAACTTCTCCTGAGTACGGTGATACCAGATGTGTGACACTTTTTTGCAGCCTAGGTGGGCAAAGGGGCCCACATTCCAAAGAGCACCTTTAGGATTTCACCGGCCATTTTTTTACAGATTTTGATTTCAAACCACTTCTCACGCATTCAGGCCCCTAAAATGCCAGGGCAGTATAACTACCCCACAAGTGACCCCATTTTGGAAAGAAGACACCCCAAGGTATTTCGTGATGGGCATAGTGAGTTCATGGAAGTTTTTTTTTTTTTTCACAAGTTAGTGGAATATGAGACTTTGTAAGAAAAAAATAAAAATAAAAAATCATCATTTTCTGCTAACTTGTGACAAAAAATAAAAAATTCTAGGAACTCGCCATGCCCCTCACAGAATACCTTGGGGTGTCTTCTTTCCAAAATGGGGTCACTTGTGGGGTATTTATACTGCCCTGGCATTCTAGGGGCCCTAATGTGTGGTAAGTAGCTTGAAATCAAAATGTGTAAAAAATGACCTGTGAAATCCTAAAGGTGCTCTTTGGAATGTGGGCTCCTTTGCCCACCTAGGCTGCAAAAAAGTGTCACACATGTGGTATCGCCGTACTCAGGACAATTTGGGCAATGTGTTTTGGGGTGTCTTTTTACATATACTCATGCTGGGTGAGAGAAATATCTCGGCAAAAGACAACTTTTCCCATTTTTTATACAAAGTTGGCATTTGACCAAGATATTTATCTCACCCAGCATGGGTATATGTAAAATGACACCCCAAAACACATTGCCCAACTTCTCCTGAGTACAGCGATACCAGATGTGTGACACTTTTTTGCAACCTAGATGCGCAAAGGGGCCCACATTCCTTTTATGAGGGCATTTTTAGACATTTGGATCCCAGACTTCTTCTCACGCTTTAGGGCCCCTAAAATTCCAGGGCAGTATAAATACCCCACATGTGACCCTATTTTGGAAAGAAGACACCCCAAGGTATTCAATGAGGGGCATATCGAGTTCATCGAATTTTTTTTTTTCTTGGCACAAGTTAGCGGAAATTGATTTTTTTATTTTTTTTTTCTCACAAAGTCTCCCTTTCCGCTAACTTGGGACAAAAATTTCAATCTTTCATGGACTCAATATGCCCCTCACGGAATACCTTGGGGTGTCTTCTTTCCGAAATGGGGTCACATGTGGGGTATTTATACTGCCCTGGCATTTTAGGGGCCCTAAAGCGTGAGAAGAAGTATGGAATATAAATGTCTAAAAAATTTTACGCATTTGGATTCCGTGAGGGGTATGGTGAGTTCATGTGAGATTTTATTTTTTGACACAAGTTAGTGGAATATGAGACTTTGTAAGAAAAAAAATAAAATTTCCGCTAACTTGGGCTAAAAAAATGTCTGAATGGAGCCTTACAGGGGGGTGATCAATGACAGGGGGGTGATCAGGGAGTTTATATGGGGTGATCACCCCCCTGTCATTGATCACCCCCCTGTAAGGCTCCATTCAGACGTCCGTATGTTTTTTACAGATCCACGGATACATGGATCGGATCCGCAAAACACATATGGACGTCTGAATGGAGCCTTACAGGGGGGTGATCAATGACAGGGGGGTGATCAGGGAGTCTATATGGGGTGATCACCCCCCTGTCATTGATCACCCCCCTGTAAGGCTCCATTCAGATGTCCGTATGTGTTTTGCGGATCCGATCCATGTATCCGTGGATCCGTAAAAAACATACGGACGTCTGAATGGAGCCTTACAGGGAGGTGATCAATGACAGGGGGGTGATCAGGGAGTCTATATGGGGGTGATCACCCCCCTGTCATTGATCACACCCCTATAAGGCTCCATTCAGATGTCCGTATGTGTTTTGCGGATCCGATCAATGTATCCGTGGATCCGTAAAAAACATACGGACGTCTGAATAGAGCCTTACAGGGAGGTGATCAATGACAGGGGGGTGATCAGGGAGTTTATATGGGGTGATCACCCCCCTGTCATTGATCACCCCCCTATAAGGCTCCATTCAGATGTCCGTATGTGTTTTGCGGATCCGATCCATGTATCCGTGGATCCGTAAAAAACATACGGACGTCTGAATAGAGCCTTACAGGAAGGTGATCAATGACAGGGGGGTGATCAGGGAGTCTATATGGGGTGATCACCCCCCTGTCATTGATCACCCCCCTATAAGGCTCCATTCAGATGTCCGTATGTGTTTTGCGGATCCGATCCATGTATCCGTGGATTCGTAAAAAACATACGGACGTCTGAATGGAGCCTTACAGGGGGGTGATCAATGACAGGGGGGTGATCAGGGAGTCTATATGGGGTGATCACCCCCTGTCATTGATCACCCCCCTGTAAGGCTCCATTCAGACATCCGTATGTGTTTTGCGGATCCGATCCATGTATCCGTGGATCCGTAAAAAACATACGGACGTCTGAGAGGAGCCTTACAAGGGGGTGATCAATGACAGGGGGGTGATCAATGACAGAGGGGTGATCAGGGAGTCTATATGGGGTGATCAGGGGTGATCAGGGGTTAATAAGGGGTTAATAAGTGACAGGGGGGGTGTAGTGTAGTGGTGTTTGGTGCTACTTATTACTGAGCTGCCTGTGTCCTCTGGTGGTCGATCCAAACAAAAGGGACCACCAGAGGACCAGGTAGCAGGTATATTAGACACTGTTATCAAAACAGCGTCTAATATACCTGTTAGGGATTTAAAAAAATCGCATCTCCAGCCTGCCAGCGAACGATAGCCGCTGGCAGGCTGGAGATCCACTTGCTTACCTTCCGATCCTGTGAACGCGCGCGCATGTGTGCGCGCGTTCACAGAAAATCTCCCGTCACGCGAGATGAAGCATATATGCGTGACTGTGCGCAGGGCTGACGCCTCCGGAACGCGATCCTGCGTTAGGCAGTCCGGAGGCGGTTAAAGGCATTCTGTCACCTCTCATAACACAAATTCAGATGTTAAACCAGTCATGCTCCACAGCTTACCTTGAATCGGCTGTGCTGTTCTATATTGTAATCCGTCCAGTAGTTTTGCAGAAAAACGACTTTTATAATTATGCAAATTAACCCTGAAGGTGCCCAGAGGGGCGTTATGTTCCCCTTTGTGTGCCCAGTAACGCCCCTCTTACAGTGCCCAAAACGCCTTCCTCCAGAATCCCTAACCGCCCACAGCGTCTCATCCCTCTCCTCCCCCCTCCCTGACGGCCGAGCGAAGTTTCGCGCAGACGCAGTACCCACTGAGGGCTGCGCCAGTGCGATTTGCTGGAGACTGAGGGCAGGAGCTTCATCGTCGTCACTGGGCATGCGCCGAGCCCAGTGACGTCCGATGCTTGCTCTTCCCTCAGTCTCCAGCAAATCTGAGCATCAAATTTTTTTGGGGCGAGTGCCTGCTGGTGAGCTGACCATTGAAAAAATTATTATGGGTGAGGGCCTGCTGGTGAGCTGACCCTGTAAAACATTATGGTTGAGGGCCTGCTGGTAAGCTGACCCTCTAAAACATTATATGCGAGGGCCTGCAGGTGAGCTGACCCTCTAAAACCTTATATGCGAGGGCCTGCTGGTGAGCTCACCCTCTAAAACATTACATGCGAGGGTCTGCAGGTGATCTGACCCTCTACAACATTAGGAGCGAGTTCAGACTAATAAGCATGTTGATATGATGGAAGAGGAGGATGAGAAAAGGAAGATTGGACCATATACCCTTTTTTTTATAAGAGTCAACCGGTCAGCATTTTATGTTGACAGGCGGATGCGCTTATCAGTTATTATGCCTCCCAGCAGCACTAAATACATGCTCTGACAAAACGCTGGCAGCAGGGCAGGCCAGCACCTCCAAGGCGTAGAGCGCCAGTTCGTGCCACGTGTCCAGCTTGGACAACTAGTAGTTGTAAGGCACAGAGGGATCAATGAGGACGCCGACACGGTCTGCTACATACTCCTTCACCATCTTCCAAAACTTTTCTCTCCTTGTGACAGTAGGCCAAGCATCAGGGTGAGGGTGCTGGCGGGTTGTCATAATACTGTCCAAGGCCTTGGAGAGTATTGCCTCGCCTCTGTTGGAACTGCTGTGTTTTCCCTACATCTCCCCTCCCCGGTTGCCCAAGGAACTACGTACTCTGCTGCCAGCGTTGTCAGCTGGAAATTTTTGGAGCAATTTTTCCACAAGGCCTTCTGGTATTGCACCATTTTGCTCGTCCTCTCCACCAACAGAATGAGAGATGAGAAGTTCTCTTTGTAGCGGGGGTCGAGAAGGGTGAACAACCAGTAATCGTTGTTGTCCAAAATGCGTAAAATGCGTGGGTCACGGGAAATGCCGCCTAACAAAGTCAGCCATGTGTGGCAGAGTCCCAACAGGCAAGACTTCGCTGTCATCATCAGGAGGATGACTCTCAATCTCCTCATCCTCTTCCTCCTCTTCTGCCCATCCACGCTGAACAGATTGAATTAAACTTCCATGGGTACTACCCTCTGTAGCGGAGGTAACCGTCTACTGCTCCTCCTCTTCCTCGTCATCATCCAATTTGCGCTGAGAAGACGAACAGAGGGTGGTCTGGCTATCACCCTGTGAAATATCTTCCCCCATTTTCACCTCTTCCACATGCAAAGCGTTGGCTTTAATTGTGAGCAGCGAGCGTTTGAGTAGACACAGAAGTGGGATGGTGACACTGATAATAGTTATCGACGCTCACCATAGAAATATAGAATGAGTCGCCAGATAAGAACCATTTGGCCCATCTATTCTGCGCAATATACTGAATACTATGAATAGCCCCTGGCCCTATCTTATATGAAGGATGGCCTTATGCCTATCCCATGCATGCTTAAACTCCTTCACTGTATTTGCAGCTACCACTTCTGCAGGAAGGCAATTCCATGCATCCACTACTCTCTCAGTAAAGTAATACTTCCTGATATTACTTTTAAACCTTTGCCGCTCTAATTTAAAACGATGTCCTCTTGTAGCAGTTTTTCTTCTTTTAAATAGTCTCTCCTCTTTTACCTTGTTAGTAACATAGTACATAAGGCCGAAAAAAGACATTTGTCCATCCAGTTCGGCCTGTTATCCTGCAAGTTGATCCAGAGGAAGGCAAAAAAAACTAAAAACCCTGTGAGGTAGAAGCCAATTTTCCCCACTTTAGGGGAATAAAAAATTGCTTCCCGACTCCAATCAGGCAATCAGAATAACTCCCTGGATCAACGACCCCTCTCTAGTAGCTATAGCCTGTAATATTATTACGCTCCAGAAATACATCCAGGCCCCTCTTGAATTCCTTTATTGTACTCACCATCACCACCTCCTCAGGCAGAGAGTTCCATAGTCTCACTGCTCTTACCGTAAAGAATCCTTTTCTATGTTTGTGTACAAACCTTCTTTCCTCCAGACACAGAGGATGTCCCCTCGTCACAGTCACAGTTCTGGGGATAAATAGATGATGGGATAGATCTCTGTACTGACCCCTGATATATTTATACATATTAATTAGATCTCCCCTCAGTCGTCTTTTTTCTGAAGTGAATAACACTAATTTTGATAATCTTTCAGGGTACTGTAGTTGCCCCATTCCCGTTATTACTTTAGTTGCCCTCCTCTGGACCCTCTCCAGCTCTGCTATGTCTGCCTTGTTTACAGGAGCCCAGAACTGTACACAGTACTTCATGTGTGGTCTGACTAGTGATTTGTAAAGTGGTAGGACTATATTCTTATCACGGACATCTATGCCCCTTCTGATGCAACCCATTATCTTATTGGCCTTGGCAGCAGGTGCCTGACACTGGTTTTTGCAGCTTAGTTTGCTGTTTATTAAAATTCCTAGATCCTTTTCCATGTCAGTGTTACCGAGTATTTTATCATTTAGTATGTATGGGTGACTTGCATTATTCCTTTCCATTTGCATAACTTTACATTTGTCAGTGTTAAACCTCATCTGCCACTTATCTGCCCAAGCCTCCAATCCATCCAGATCCCTCTGTAGTAGTATACTGTCCTCTTCAGTGTAAATTACTTTACACAGTTTAGTGTCATCTGCGAAAATTGATACTTTACTATGCAAGCCTTCTACAAGATCATTAATAAATATATTGAAGAGAAAAGGGCCTAATACTGACCCCTGAGGTACCCCACTAGTGACAGTGACCCAATCTGAGTGTGTACCGTTAATAACACCCTCTGTTTTCTATCATTGAGCCAGTTACTTACCCACATACAGACGTTTTCTCCCAGTCCGAGCATTCTCATTTTATATACTAACCTTTTATGTGGTACAGTGTCAAATGCTTTGGAGAAGTCCAGATATACGACATCCATTGATTCGCCGGTGTCAAGTCTAGAACTTACCTCCTCATAGAAACTGATTAAATTAGTTTGGCATGACGATCCCTCACGAAGCCATGCTGATATGGCGTTATTTGCTTTATTTCCCTTGAGATGCTCTAAGATAGCATCTCTCAGAAAACCTTCAAACAGTTTACCCACAACAGATGTTAAACTTGCCGGCCTATAGTTTCCAGGCTCTGTTTTTGGACCCTTTTTGAATATTGGCACCACATTTGCCATGCGCCAATCCTGTGGGACATTTCCTGTCAGTATAGAGTCCGCAAATATCAGAAATAAGGGTCTGGCTATGACATTACTTAATTCCCTTAGGATACGGGGGTGTATGCCATCCGGCCCTGGCGATTTGTCTATTTTAATCTTTTTAAGTCGCTGATGTACTTCTTCCTGGGTCAGACAGGACACTTTTAATGGGGAATTTATTTTTACATTGATTCCCTTTATGTATTTAAAAGTTTTTATCCTATCCCCTCTGTCTCGTCTTTCTTCCAAGCTATACATGTTAAGGTCCTTTAACCTTTCCTGGTAAGTTTTATCCTGCAGTCCATGTACTAGTTTAGTAGCTCTTCTCTGAACTCTCTCCAAAGTATCAATATCCTTCTGGAGATATGGTCTCCAGTACTGCGCACAATACTCCAAATGAGGTCTCACTAGTGCTCTGTAGAGCGGCATGAGCACCTCCCTCTTTCTACTGGTAATGTCTCTCACTATACACCCAAGCATTCTGCTAGCATTTCCTGCTGCTCTATGACATTGTCTGCCTACCTGTAAGTCTTCTGAAATAATGACCCCTAAATCCCTTTCCTCAGATACTGAGGTTAGGAATGTATCACTGATTTTATATTCTGCTCTTGGGTTTTTACGCCCCAGGTGCATTATCTTGCACTTATCAACATTAAATTTTAGTTGCCAGATTTTTGACCATTCCTCTAGTTTACCTAAATCCTTTTCCATTTGGTGTATCCCTCCAGGAAAATCAACCCTGTTACAAATCTTTGTGTCATCAGCAAAAAGACACACCTTACCATCGAGGCCTTCTGCAATTTCGCTGATAAAGATATTAAACAATATGGGTCCCAGAACAGATCCCTGAGGTACTCCACTGGTAACAAGACCATGGTCTGAATATACTCCATTGACTAAAACCCTCTGTTGTCTGTCCCTCAGCCACTGCCTAATCAATTCAACAATATGGTACTCCAAGCTCAAAGACTGCAGTTTATTGATAAGCCTTCTATGTGGGACAGTATCAAAAGCCTTACTAAAGTCTAGATAAGCGAGGTCTACTGCACCTACGCCATCTATTATTTTAGTCACCCAATCAAAAAAATCTATAAGATTAGTTTGACATGATCTCCCTGAAGTAAACCCATGCTGTTTTTCATCTTTCAATCCATGGGATTTTAGATGTTCCACAATCCTCTCCTTAAGTATGGTTTCCATCAATTTCCCCACTATTGATGTCAGGCTTACTGGCCTATAGTTGCCCGATTCCTCCCTACTACCTTTCTTGTGAATGGGCACAACATTTGCTAATTTCCAATCTTCTGGGACGACTCCTGTTACCAGTGATTGGTTAAATAAATCTGTTAATGGTTTTGCTAGTACACCGCTAAGCTCTTTTAATAGCTTTGGGTGTATTCCATCAGGCCCCTTTGACTTATTTGTATTAATTTTAGACAGCTGACTTAGAACCTCTTCCTCTGTAAAGACACATGCATCAAAAGATTCATTAGTCTTCCTCCCTAACTGAGGTCCTTTTCCTTAATTTTCCTTTGTAAAAACGGAACAGAAGAGTTCATTGATGCAGTCAGCTAGTTCTTTATCTTCTTCCATATAACTTCCTTCTTTTGTTTTTAATTTGGTAATTTCTTGTTTTAATTTCCTTTTTTTCATTTATGTATCTGAAGAATGTCTTATCACCTTTTTTCACTGACTGACCTAATTTCTCTTCTGCCTGTGCTTTAGAAGCTCTTATAACTTGCTTGGCCTCTCTCTGCCTAATGTTATAAATTTCCCTGTCATCCTTTTTTTTAAAATAATTACTAAATGCTAGTGTTAGGGACCACTCATAGAGGCGACCTTGACGTGGTGAGTGGCTTATTATGCTTTGGCCAAAATGTACACCAATGCCTCATTCAACATCCAGCATGGAGGCAGGGCGGAGTGCTGGTTGCAGAGTGCTATTGCATTTGTTTTTTCTTTGTATATGTATTTCGCCATAGCGATGTGCACCTGCATATAGGGTTGTGCTGACTGAATCCCCCACAATTACTAAATGCTATCTTTTTGTTTTTAACGATTTTGTACACTTCTGATGAGTACTTACGGTGCCTTCAATAGTGCCACTTTTAAATAGTCCCATTTCTCCTGGACTCCATTAAAACTGTTCCAGTCTGATAGGGACTCGTATACCACTAATCTAATTTTAGAAAAGTACGTTTTTCTAAAATCTAAAACTGTTTTTGTGTGGTGTGACTCAGTCACTATACTTATAGTAAACCACACTGCCTGGTGATCACTAGATCCCAAGCTTTCCCCTACAGTAATATCAGATACCAAAATCCCATTTGTGAATACTAAATCTAAAATGGCCTCCTTCCCGGTCGGCTCCTCAACTATTTGCTGTAGAGATAATCCCAGTAGGGAATTTAGAATATCTGTACTCCTGGCAGAACTAGCTATTTGGCTTTTCCAGTTTACATCAGGAAGATTCAAGTCTCTCATAATAAATTTAATCACGGAACGAAGCTCCAAATCTCTCACTTTCTTTGTAGACCCTCGCTATACTGCACTTGCCATCCTGTCACTTCCAGTGCTTTGATCAGACTGAACTGCTACTGTTTGTGTGGCATGTTCAGACATGTCTCAACCTGCATAGAAAAGCTCATCTCCAACAGTAAATGAACATGCTGGGGTAGATAACTTAGTTAACACCCCTCACATACTCATAGTTGTTGTTGTTGCAGAAATGGTTTAATACACTGGTGATAATTTGCTACACTGACACAGAAAAGCAGAAAAGACTTTAGCTTTAACCCCTTAATGCAAAAAGCCATGCATGTATGGCGGAGGATGCATTGCCAGAATGCATTCCGCCGTAAATGCATGGCGGGATGATCGGGCGGACACCGGAGCAGTGCGCGCTCGATCAATGCAGGGGTCCGGAAGTCCCTGGTAGTCGGGCCCCTGCTGTATCCGCCGGCATCGCTGTAAAAAATAAAGTTGAAAAAAAAAGTTAAAATAAGTGTTTTCAATAAAAAAAAATAAAGTTTCAAGGTAAAAAAAGAAAAAAAACGCCCCTCTCCCGATTTTATAATAAAAAATAGGAAATAAAAAAAAAAAAGCACATATTAGGTATCGCCGCGTCCGTAACGACCGGCTCAATAAATATATCACATGATCCACCCCGTCCGATAGACACCATAAAAATTAAAAATAAAAACTGTAAAAAAAAGCAATTTTTGTCACCTTACATCAATAAAAGGCAACACCAAGCGATCAAAAAGGCGTATGCCCCCAAAATTGTACCAGTCATCTCATCCCACAAAAATGATACTCTACCTACAAAACAAAAAAAGTATACATATTAGGTATCGCCTCGTCCGTAAAAACCTGCTCTATAAAAATACCACATGACCTAACCTTTCAGGTGAACAACGTAAAAAAAAAAAATATATAAAAAAAGTGTCAAAATAGCAATTTTTTTGTCACCTTACATCACAAAAAGTGTAATAGCAAGCAATCAAAGTCATACACACACCAAAATTGTACCAATCAAACAGTCATCTCATCCCGCAAAAATGATACCCTACCTAAGAGAATCACCCAAAAAATAAAAAATAAGGCTCTCAGACTATGGTGACACTAAAACATGATTTTTTTTTGTTTCAAAAATTATATTAGTGTATAAAAATTAAATTAAAAAAATTAAATATACATATTGGGTATCGCCGCGTCCGTAACAACCTTCTCTATAAAAATATCACATTATTTAACTCCTCAGGTGAACACCGTAAAAAATAAATACAGTGTCACAAAGCCATTTTGTCACCTTACAACACAAAAAGTGTAATAGCAAGCAATCAAAAAGTCTTATGCACCCCAAAATTGTACCAATCAAACCGTCATCTCATACTAAAAAAATTGAGCCCCTACATAAGACAAAAAATAAATTCCCCAAAAAATAAAAAAAAAGTATGGCTTTCAGAATATGGAGACACAAAAAATTATTTTTTTTCAAAAATGCTTTATGTAAAACTGAAACAAACAACCAAAAATATGGTATTTGGTATTGTCGCGTCCGTAACAACCTGCTCTATAAAAATAGCTCATGATCTAACCTGTTGATGAACGGTGTAAATAACAAAAAATAAAAACAGTGCCAAAACAGCTATTTTTTTGTTACTTTGCCTCACAAAAAGTCTAATATAGAGCAACCAAAAATCATCTGTACCCTAAAATAGTACCAACAAAACTGCCACCTTATCCCGTAGTTTCCAAAATGGGGTCACTTTTTTGTAGTTTCTACTCTATGGGGGCATCAGGGGGTCTTCAAATGTGACATGGCAAGTTAAAATTATCCCAGTGAAATCTGCCCTCCAAAAACCATATGGCGTTCCTTTCCTTTTGTGCCCTTCCGTGTGGCCATACAGCAAAACTATTTAAATGGAAAATCTGCAAAAAAAAATGTGAAATTCTGAAATTTTATATCCATTTTCAATGAATTCTTGTAGAATACCTAAAGGGTTAACAAAGTTTGTAAAATCAGTTTTGAATACCTTGAGCGGTGTAGTTTCTAAAATGGGGTAACTTTTTGGGAGTTTCTACTCTAAGGGTGCATCAGTGTGGCTTCAAATCGGACATGGTATAAAAAAAACAGTCCATCAAAATCTGCCTTCTAAAAACCATATGGCGTTCCTTTCCTTCTGCGCCCTGCCGTGTGGCCATACAGCAGTTTTTGACCACATATGGGGTGTTTCTGTAAACTACAGAATCAGGGCAATAAATATTGAGTTTTGTTTGGCTGTTAACCTTTGCTTTGTTAGCGGGAAAAAAATTATTAAAATGGAAAATCTGCCAATAAAGTGAAATTCTCAAATTTCCTCTCCATTTTCCATTAATTCTTGTGGAACACATAAAGGGTTTACAACGTTTGTAAAATCTGTTTTTAATACCTTGAGGAGTTTAGTTTCTAAAATGGGGTCATTTTTTGGTGGTTTCTATTATGTAAGCCTCACAAAGTGACTTCAGACCTGAACTGGTCCTTAAAAAGTGGGTTTTGGAAATTTTCTGAAAAATTTCAAGATTTGCTTCTAAACTTCTAAGCCTTCTAACATCCCCAAAAAATAAAATGATCCAAACATGAAGTAGACATATGAGGAATGTAAAGTAATAACAATTTTAGGAGGTATTACTATGTATTACTATCTGTTTTAAAATCAGAGAAATAGAAATTTGAAAAATTGCAAATGTTTTAAATTTTTTGTAAATTTAGTATTTATATATATATTTTTTAATTATATATTTTGATTCAAATTTACCACCGTTATGAAGTACAATATGTGACGAGAAAACAATCTCAGAATTGCCTGGATAAGTAAAAGCGTTTTAAAGTTATAACCATATAAAGTGACACGTCAGATTTGCAAATATGTCTGGTACTTAAGGTCAAAAATGGCCCAGTCCTTAAGGGGTTAAAGGGTTCTTTACTTTTTTTCTTACTGATCTATTGAATAGCTCAACAGAATCTTATGGGAGGGGGTCAGATACCTGGGGCCCCACCGATATGGTGTTTGAGAAGGTGGCGGCACCACAGTAGTGCCGCACCCTTCTCGTAGCTTCGACAAGACTATGTCACGTGGCCTAGGCTCAGCCCAGCCCTATTGAAGTGAAAGCGGTTGTGCTGAACCAAGGCCAAGGGACATAGTCGTGACATCACTGGCCTGTGGGAAGCAGCAAGAAAGCCACGGTGCTACTGTGAGTGCCACTGCCTTCTCAAACAGCTGATCATCACAGTTCTGGAGATAGATCATCAGTAATAAAGGGGTTGTCAGAGTTAAAATAATACTTATTGACTGAAACGGTAGGGGTCAAAATATTAAAACATGTTAAATGTACCAGTTCAAACCCCCTCAGCTCTATGCGCCGATCCTTTCGCCTTTTCTGACATTTCATATTTTTTTATTTTAACTCTGACAACTCCTTTAAGGTATGTCCAAGTCATGCACTAATGCTGTCCTGATATCCTGAAGTGTTCTATAAGGTGGTTAAAGGGTTATTCCAGTACAATAACTTGGGACTTAAAAATGGCATCAGAGACAGCAAAAAAACTAACGGTGAATAATCACTTTACAGATCCCTTGCTACTGCTGTTCGCATTTTGCGGAAGTCTAGGTCTGGCCCACAATAGACCAGTCTTATACTTGTCCGTGATATGAACAAGAATAGGACATGTTCTATTTTTTCCACAGTCCCATTGCTGCCCCATTGAAGTGTTGCGGCTCCCATGCGGACCCAAAAAAAGTTTGTGTGCATGAGTTATTTAGAGGAGCTATCTCAAACTATTACATCATTCTATAATAATAAACTCCCCAACCCTAAGAGCCTTACAGACGAATACTTCAAGATGCACATGCCCCAAATCATCCCCCAATTCTATACTATAAGATATCTTAAAGGGGTTGTCTGGCTTCTTATATTGATGACCTATCCTCAGGATAGGTCATTAATATCAGATCATTGGGATGGTCTGACTCATGGCATCCCCACAGACCCACTGTCTGAAAAGAACTCAGTGCTGCATTCTCTTCACTGTTTATCTGCTCAGCGTCAACATCTTCTATCAAGAATATTAATAACTATCAATTCACCAGCACCAGGATCAACTTTTCAATAAGATTGGACAGTTATTTTTACAATATATTCTATTTTTTATATATTTTTTCACATCTTTATTTTTAATTTTAATTTTTTATATTTTACTTTATTTTTTTATTTTTTTAATTCAGCGTCAACATTGCAGCGGTGAACAGTGCAATTACTACTCTTTCTTCTCATTATACATCAAATGGATGGGACAGATTTGCTGTAATTACACTGTTCATGGCTGTAATGTCAATGGAGAGCAGGTAAACAATAAAGAGTAAGCATTAAATAAAATACTGCAGTCTTTTCAAACAGCTGATCAGCAGCGATGTCGGTAGTCAGACCACCAACTTGAGGATAGGTCATCAATATCGGAAACTGGACAACCCATTTAATAGAAGACATTTATTGGTCCTGCATAACTATGCTCCCAAACTCAAAAAGGATCCATTATGGTACCTTAAACAGCCCCAATATACTTCTAAACCTTTGTTGAAGGAAATAGTAGAAAAAGACGAACTACTGGGTTTCAAAATAAATAGCCTCAATAGTGTCACTGGGCATGCGCTGAGCCCAGTGACGTAATCAGAGCACTGTTGCCTCAGGAGCCGGAGTATCGTACAGGCGCAGGCAGTCAGCGATACTGCGGCTGCGCGAGATTTCAGAGGGCAAGAAAGGAGGATGCAAGGATCGTGGTGTGAATAAATTACATGACGTAGTGGAGGGGGCCGCGCCGTTCAGCAAGGATGTGGGAGTAAATTTATTTCTGAGGAGGCGTTCTGGGCTTCAAAGAAAGGCGGGCTGGACACTGCAGGGGGGCGTTACTGGGCACTAGAGGAGAGTAATAACGCCCCTCGGGGCACCTTGAAGCTTAATTAGCATATCAGAAAAATCGCTTTTTGATCTAAATGAAAACTTGAATAAAAGAAAGAAGACACATGCTGGAATGAAGGTACTTTTTTGAACATTGCTATGTTAACAGTTTTATATTCTCAAAATAGGTGACAGATTCCCATTAAAGGGGCTGTCCCTGATCAGTGAGGGTCTGACCACTGGGGGCCCTTTTGGTACGCATGTCATTGACTGACCCTTCCATTCCCCCTTGTATAAACAACTTCTTTAGTACATATTTGCAGCTGCTTGTAAGACTATCTTATACATCTGGTTGCCACCTACATGTAATAGACATACCCTTCACTTATTTTTAGAAAAATATTCTACTCAGTAAACGCATCCTTACAAAACCAAACCAGAGTCAAAACATTTTTTTGAAACACATATCAATTGAATATCAAAGAATCCATGACTGCTTTTATTCAAGCACTTGTTATACTGAGCAAGATCCCCACCTCCCACATGGCCAGACAGACATTCCACCTTCACAACTGATCATGATCTTCAAAGAATCGATTAGTGAAACTCTGAAATAATATAATAAAAATATCAATGACACCATCCTCATGCACAAACACTTCGAGAAACTGATCTCTTTAAGGCCCCTTTACACAAGTACTGTAGATAATTAAAAAAAAATTTAAATGCTTGAGGGAATGTGATGAATTATTGAGTAGTATAAGGCCTCATGCACACGACCGTTTTTTTTTGCGGTCCGTGCGGAGCCAAACGGATCCGTCCTGACTTACAATGCAAGTCAATGTGGACGGATCCGTTTGACGTCGACACAATATGGTGCAATTGCAAACGGATCCGTCCCCCATTGACTTTCAATGTAAAGTCAGGAGTTAATATACCATAGGATCTGAGTTTTCTCCAATCCGATGGTATATTTTAACTTGAAGCGTCCCCATCACCATGGGAACGCCTCTATGTTAGAATATACCATCGGATTTGAGTTACATCGTGAAAACTCAGATCCGACAGTATATTCTAACACAGAGGCGTTCCCATAGTGATGGGGACGCTTCTAGTTAGAATATACTACGAACTGTGTACATGACTGCCCCCTGCTGACTGGCAGCACCCGATCTTTTACAGGGGGCTGTGATCAGCACAATTAACCCTTCAGGTGCCGCACCTGAAGGGGTTAATTGTGCGTATCATAGCCCCCTGTAAGAGATCAGGGGCTGCCAGGCAGCAGGGGGCAGACCCCCTCCCTCCCCAGTTTGAATATCATTGGTGGCCAGTGTGCGGCCCCCCCTCCCTCCATTGTAATATCATTGGTGGCCAGTGTGCGGCCTCCCCCGGCCCCCCCCCCCCTCCCTCCCTCTATTGTAATATCAGTGGTGGCCAGTGTGCGGCCTCCCTCGGCCCCCCCTCCCTCCCTTTATTGTAATATCATTGCTGGCCAGTGTGCGGCCTCCCCTCTCCCCCCCCTGCCCGATCATTGGTGGCAGCGGAGAGTTCCGATCGGAGTAGTTTAATCGCTGGGGCTCCGATCGGTAACCATGGCAACCAGGACGCTACTGCAGGCCTGGTTGCCATGGTTACTTAGCAATATTACAATATTAGAAGCATCATACTTACCTGGTGCACTGTCTGTGACCGGCCGGGAGCTCCTCCTACTGGTAAGTGACAGGTCTGTGCGGCGCATTGCTTAATGATCTGTCACTTACCAGTAGGAGGAGCTCCCGGCCGGTCACAGACAGCGCAGCAGGTAAGTATGATGCTTCTAATATTGTAATATTGCTAAGTAACCATGGCAACCAGGCCTGCAGTAGCGTCCTGGTTGCCATGGTTACCGATCGGAGCCCCAGCGATTAAACTGGGACTCCGATCGGAACTCTCCGCTGCCACCAATGATCGGGGGGAAGGGAGAGGGGAGGCTGCACACTGACCACCAATGATATTAATACAATAGAGGGGGGGCCGGGGGGCGCACACTGGCCACCAATGATAATACAATAGAGGGAGGGAGGGAGGGGGGCCGGGGGGATGCCGCACACTGGCCACCAATGATATTACAATAGCGGGAGGGGGGGCCGGGGGAGGCCGCACACTGGCCACCAATGATATTCAAACTGGGGAGGGAGGGGGGTCTGCCCCCTGCTGCCTGGCAGCCCCTGATCTCTTATAGGGGGCTATGATATGCACAATTAACCCCTCAGGTGCAGCACCTGAGGGGTTAATTGTGCGGATCACAGCCCCCTGTAAGAGATCGGGTCCTGCCAGGCAGCAGGGGGCAGTCATGTACACAGTTCGTAGTATATTCTAACTAGAAGCGTCCCCATCACTATGGGAACGCCTCTGTGTTAGAATATACTGTCGGATATGAGTTTTCACGAAGTAAATGGGTCCGTGAGCCGTTGTCCGTCAAAAAAATAGGACAGGACATTTTTTTTGACGGACAGGAAACACGGATCACAGATGCAAAACGGTGCAAAATGGGTCCGCGAAAAAAAACGAAAAACGGCACAACGGCCACGGATGCACATAACGGTCGTGTGCATGAGGCCTAAAAGTACTGAACGATAGAACGACACGCAGTGATTATTTAGTTTGTCGTTTTTGTGTTTGCTGATGTGGACTCCTAAATCATCGATTGTCGTCCAGAGTTCCACAAGTGTAAGTAGTTTAGAGGACAGACGATTCCACGGTGGGTCTGAAATACAACTGTTCACCTGACAAACGATTTATTAAATGATCACAATCATAAATTTTTACACGATACTCTATACATCTAAAGGGTTTTGCTCGAAAGTCTCGAATAACGACTCTTTCTCTGCTCGATAGAATCAATTATCTATTAATGTAAAGTGGCCTTTAGTGTACTGTCATTATCAAACAAGGTACTGGATAATATTATAACCCTTCTACTCTATAACCCTTATCTAAGAGTATTCTTGCAAACTGCTATAACTGGCTAACAACCCTTCCCTTCCATGTCTTTCTTGTTGATATCTAAAATCTATAGAAATTTTTTTACATGTAAAAAAAAGGTTGCTCCAGGTGCACTTCAGTTGCGGCTACAGGAAGTCCTCACACATTATTATCCCTTGTGCTGTTTAGTTAAGACCTAGAGTGACACCCTCTCTCAAAAACAATTTACAGTAATTTTTAAATGTAATCACTTCCGTTGGCTGTAAAGGCATACAAAAATAATGATTTAGCTCCACTTACAAAATGCAATACACTTTACAATTTTACTATCAAACTAAAAAGTTATTTTCAAAGAAATAAATAGGCACAGAATATAATACAGAAGAGTAGACAACGAGTTAATAGAAAGACAGTAAATAAAGAAATAATAAAATAAAACTGGACTAAGGTTAAGACTTGGCTAAGAGGCAAAAGCCACAGACTAGGAATGTTTGGCCTCTGGATGATTTCTGTAAAGGAATTTTAGAACAGCTGGTTTAAGGGAAGATGAGAGAACCCGAAATTCCTTATTGTAAAGCACTTCTTTCAGGAGTCCATGTTTGTTTTTTCTTCTGTTTTATAGATATTGTTTAATTTTTATTTTCCCAAACTATCCGTTTTAAAGGGGTTGTCCGGGTTCAGAGCTGAACCCAGACATACCTCCATTTTAACCAAGGAAGCCCTCCTGACTTGAGCATCGGAGCAGTTCATGCTCCGATGCGCTCCCTTGCCCTGCGCTACATCGTGCAGGGCAAGGGCTCTTTTGTTTACAATAACAAGTACTGAGGGCGCGGCGGGCAGTGATCGGAACTGGTTCCCTGCAGAAATCAATCAGCAGGCACCCTGGGACAATGCGGGAAGGGGAAGGTCCTGTGATCTCCCGTATCGGCGATCGCAGCAAACCGCAGGTCAATTCAGACCTGCGGTTTGCTGCGTTTCTGGGTTATTCGGGTCTATGGTGACCCGATAACCCGGAACAGGATGGTGATCGGTGGTGTAATAATACACCACCAATCACCATCCTGCAATCCTGGGAGGTGATGGTGACATCCCCTCTCAGGATTGCTTCCGACTGGCTGCAGGGCGGGCTGGAGGCTTAAACTTACTGAAGCTCTGCCTCCTCCTCCTTTCTGTGTCTGGAGACGGTGGAGAGAGGAGCCTGCGTCAGATCTGTGACCAGCAACCCCCATCTCTGCCCAGCAACCCCCTTCTGACCATCCACAGTGCCATCTGGCACTAAAAGGTACACCGGGACAGGTTAGAGAAAGGTTAAGTTAGGCAGGGATATTCAGGGAAAGTTTAGGGGGAAAAATAAATAAAAGTTTAATTGTTGCATCACCCTGATCGGGTGTCTGGGGTCCACAGCACAGCTGTGTGACCCTAGACCCCCCAGGGGTGCTGCAGCTTGACCCCCCCTACACACATTTTTTGGGGCACAAGCATTTTTTTTTTTTGCGTACGCTGACTGTGGCCAGCACACTTAGCGTCCGGCCGCCACTGTTAGCGCATTGCCCACCCCACCGCTGATCAGCTTCGGACTACTGATCAGCGAGTTCGAATTTTTATTTTTTTGCCTTTTTTGGGGTTTCCAGACACCCGTGCCCCCACACACACGCACGCTAAATAAAGTTTTCCACGCACACACACACTCCCCTATGGCCTGCCGGATGTTCTTGGCTGAGGAGGCATACGCCCAGCTTGCCTCCGACTCAGAGAGCCCCAGTGAGGACGAGGATGACCACACTTTCCTCTTGTCATCCGCGTCCTCCTCATCATCTAGCGATGATGATGAGCCCCCAAGGCGGCGGAGACACCGCCAGGCGAAGCAAGGGGACCGCCATGCCAGGGACCCTGTGGCCCACACTAGTACGAGCAGCTCTGGGGCTCGTACTAGTTTTCCGGCCCACCAGATAAGTCCCCCTGAGCCCCCTACCTGTGAACTTGCATGGTGTACCCCAGAGGATTTTGAGCCCGTGATTCCTGATTTTGTTGGACAACCAGGAATCCAGATTCCCACAGTAGGCTTCACTGAATATGACTATTTTAGTCTTTTTTTCAGTGACCATTTTATGAATCTGATGGTGGAGCAAACAAACTTGTACGCCCAACAGTTCATTGCTCAACACCCGAGCTCCTTTTTGGCTAGGGCCGGTGGCTGGACTCCGGTCAGTGCAGCCGAGATGAGGTCGTTTTGGGGCCTCGTGCTGCACATGGGCCTAGTAAAAAAAAACACTGTCAGGCTGTACTGGAGTGGGGATGTCCTCTACCAGATCCCACTTTACAGTACGGCCATGGCACGCTCCCATTTTGAGGCCATTCGGAAATGCCTGCATTATGCAGATAATGCAGCATGTCCCCCCCAAGGTGATCCTGCCTGTACAAAATCAGGTCGGTCATCGATCACTTTGGGGCCAAATTTTTTGAGTCCTATGTACCTGGAATGGAGGTCGCAGTTGATGAGTCTCTCATTGCTTTCAAGGGGAGACTCATTTTCCGCCAGTATGTTCGCTCTAAGCAGGCGAGGTATGGCGTGAAGCTGTACAAACTTTGTGAGAGTACCTCAGGGTACACTTACAAGTTTTGTGCGTACGAGGGGCGAGATTCCCGTATTCAACCCCCAGAATGTCCCCCCACTCTGGGCGTTAGCGGGAAACTTGTGTGGGACCTTATGCACCCACTGCTAGATAAGGGTTACCACCTGTACGTGGATAACTTTTATACTAGTATCCCCTTGTTCCAGTCCCTCGTCGCCACATCCACGTCCGCCAGTGGGACCGTGTGGAAAAATCAACGCAGCCTCTCTACCCACCCCCTCCAGGTACCTATCCCCAGGGGTCAGACCCATGCCCTTACTAGTGGAAACCGGTTGCTGGTCAGATATAAGGACAAGAGGGATGTCCTTGTACTGTCCACAAGGGATGTCCTTGTACTGCAATGGTCCTCAAGCCCGATTGTATCGTCGATTACAATCGGTATATGGGAGGAGTTGATCTCTCTGATAAAGTCCTCAAGCCATATAACGCCATGCGCAAAATCCGGGCATGGTACAAAAAAGTTGGGGTCTACTTGGTACAGGTTGCCTTGTACAACTCTTTTGTGCTGTCCCGGAGCGCTGGCAACACAGGGAAATTCCTCCAGTTCTATGAGGCAGTCCTCAAGGCCCTGATCTTTTCTGACCGGGAAAGAGCAGGCCGTAGTACCTTGGGAACTGAAGGCGCCCGGATCGTGGAAAGAAGGGACGGACCCAAAAAAGGTGCAGAGTGTGTCACAGGAGGGGGATACGGAAGGAAACCACCACTCAGTGTGACACGTGCCCTGATCATCCGGGCCTCTGCATTATTGGTTGCTTCAGGGAGTACCACACTTTCATGAAGTACAAAATTTATAATCCCCTTCCCCAATTTGAATTCCATTTAGCCACTGACAATCGGAAAAAAACTATGGTTCTCAGACTTGAGACACTAAAACAAAAACATTTTTTTTTCAAAATTATTCTTTTGTAAAACTAAAATAAAAAAGTAGACATATTAGGTATCGCTGAGTCCGTAAGAATCTGCTCTATAAAAATACCCTATGAACTAACCCCTCAGATGAACATGGTCAAAAAAATAAATAAACGTGAGGATAGGTCATCATTATCTTTTCTAGGAAAACCCCTTTAACAATGTACTTTCCCACTTAATACTTTCAAATAGGAACAACCTGGCTTCTTCACTAATCCGCTAGAAAAAATATTTTTTTGTTTACAAGAGAGTTCACCAGCTGGCATACAATAAGTTGCTGTACCTACCACAAAAAACCTTGACATAACAGCCACACATCCATCGCTACTACTACCAGCCATAGATAGCCGATCTACTGCATTGTATGTTCCATGCTATGCTGCTTCTAATGCTACTACTATTGTGGCCATGGTCTAATACCCTATTATTTCCATATCAACATTGTACTGCTGCGGCTCCCAATTACAAGGGAGAATTTTTATAGCCTTGTTCACAAACAGCTACGGCTTCTTCTGACAATTTACACTTGGCATGCATTCTGCCCCCGTTAAAGCATAATTTTTGGATTCTTGGTCCCAACAATCCACCCTTTCTTCTGACAAGTAGCACTTATGTATTCTTGGATGCTTGGTCCCCCAACTAGTGATGGACGAACAGTGGCCAAGACTGTTCGCGAACGCGATCCCACGAACGCGATCAAATGTTCGCGAGCCGCAAGTTTGCGGCGGGCCTATTCACTTTAAAGGCAGGCGAACCTGGAATACCTTCAGGTCATATTTGCAGCCACCAAATACTTACTAGAAGTGCATAAATAAACCCACAACATGGACAGTGATATACCAGATGTATTATTCGAATTTGCTATCTCCATTCATTATTTTTTTCAATGCGAAATATCGGCAATGTAATTTTCGCCTATGCGCATGAGCAAAATATGCGCGGCCTACTACAGCAACTGGGTTTCCACCAGACCGAAGTTGGATGCGATCAGAAAAGATGGTTGGCAACAATTTTCGCGACGCTGAGGAAGAATTTCTGATCACTGTAAGTAATTTGACATTAAAGCAGTGTATTTGTTTACATTTCACATGCATGTTATAAAAATCGCTGTATATGCAGATCGAGTCAAGTGTTAAAAAATAAGCGCCATTGCGAAAATCCCTAATGATGCGATTTATTTTTATGCGGTCCACACAACTTCACATTTTATAAGGTCTCATGAGATATTAGTGATTGGTGCACTAAGTATTGTTGTGAGAACTTGCCACTCAAGTACAGGCCCCAAAAATTAGCCAATAGGCATTCACCAGTCAGCACACAACTTTCTAGTATTCTGTGGCTGGAGGTACATTAGGCGGTCACAGGATAAAAATGTAACTGTCGGCCAGTACAGGCCCCAAAAATTAGCCAATAGGCATTCACCTGACAGCAAAGAACTTTGGATTCTGTGGCTGGAGGTACATTAGGCTGTCACAGGATAAATATGTAACTGTAGGCCATTACAGGCCCCAAAAATTAGCCAATAGGCATTCACCTGACAGCAAAGAACTTTGGATTCTGTGGCTGGAGGTACATTAGGCATTCACAGGATAAATATGTAACTGTAGGCCAGAACAGGCCCCAAAAATTAGCCAATAGGCATTCACCTGACAGCAAAGAATTTGGGATTCTGTGGCTGGAGGCACATTAGGCGGTCATAGGATAAATATGTAAATGTCGGCCAGTACAGGCCCCAAAAATTAGGCATTCAATGGACATAAAAGGCCTTTTATCCCGCTGTATTTACCTAAGACAGGGACCATGATTTGTTCTGGGTGATGGCGGATATTTGTGGGCTGTCATGAGGAATTTCAATCAAACATGGTCGACTCGTCACATGTGTTGAATTCCTCCGAGATCCATGCTTCATTCATTTTTAGAAATGTCATGAGCTAGGCGAGTGCGCTTATCGGTCACGATCCCACCTGCTGCGCAGAACGTCCTTTCGGACAGGACACTGGACGAGGGGCAAGCCAACAGTTCCATGGCAAATTGTGCCAGCTCTGGCCACAGGTCAAGCCTGCACACCAGTAGTCCAGGAGTTCATCGCTTCTCAGAGCGTCCACATCGGCCGTTAACCCGATGTAGTCGGACACCTGTCGGTCTAGGCGTTCCCTAAGACTGGATCCGGAGAACGGCTGTCGATGGGTTGGCTGCAAGAAGGATCTCATATCCGAAGTGACCAACACATCTTCAAACCGCCCTCTTCTTCCATGCGCTGTTGGATTGGTACCCACAACTGTTTCTCTGCGAGTGGAAATTCATCTGCTATCGTCCGCAAAAGCAGAATGCAGCATTTCTCGAAGCAAGGCCTGGAAGTGCTGCATTCTGACAGCCCTCTGTGATGGTGGTAACATTTCTGCCATTTTGTGTTTGTACTGGGGGTCTAAGTACGTTGCCACCCAGTACTGGTCCTTGCCCTTTATGCTTTTTATACGGGGGTCCCTCTTCAAACACTGGAGCATGAAGGCCCCCATTTGCACTAAACTGGAAGCGGTGGAGTGGCCTGGCTCTTGCTCAACCAGGATAATGTTGTTCTCCTCCCCCCATCCACGGACAACACCAGGGATCCCAGAAACGTTTAAAGCATGCACTTCTTGCTACTCCTCCACCCCGGCACCATCCTCCTCTGACTCCTCTTTAACCTCCTGTTGTTGACTTGTCTCAGATGGAGTAGCCACCCTGGGAATTCATCCAGCATTGTGGCTTCCTCATCTTCCTGCTCCTCGACGGCTTGATCAATGACACGATGCAAAGCACGCTCCAGAAAGAAGGCGTAAGATACGATATCACTGATGGCGCCCTGGCTGCATCTGACCAGTTTGGTGATCTCATCAAACGGTCACTCATGAGCAGCCACTGGCGCGGTGGAAAAAAAACAAGCTCCCCAGAACCTCTCCTGCCGCAGAGTTCGTACATGTAGTCATTAACTGCACATTTCTGCTGGAGCAGCCTATCAAGCATATACAAGATGGAGTTCCATCGCGTCGGGCAGTCACAAATCAGATGTCTGACGAGCAGGTGGTGTCACCAATGAATGTCAGCAAGGCGAGCCATGGCCGTGTAAGATCTTCTAAAATAACCAGAGATTTTCCTGGCCTGCCGCAAGACATCCTGGACCCTGGGTTATTTGACAACGAATCGCTGCACGACTATTTTCAGGATGTGTGCCATGTACGCCACGTGTGTCATATTGCCCTGTTTCAGCGCGCTCAGCAGATTGGCACTGTTGTCACACACCACTTTACCAACTGTCAAATTGAGCGAGGTTAGCCACTGATCTGCCTGTGAGTGCAGGACAGGTGTGGCTCTTGGCTTCACAGCATGGCAACGGTGAGCGTCGGGAGTCTGGCTTTGTGGGTTCCGACGGTGTTGCTCCCACTAGGCTTGGTCATGGGAGACCAGGTGCCTTCTTAAGGCGGTCATCCCTAGGTGAGTGTTGGGCTTACCAAGACTTATGCGTTGACAGCACAGGCTGCAGATGGCAACACCATTGTCAGCAGCGGACACATTAAAAAAAGGCCACACTGCGGAGCCATGTGCAGGCGTCCTGGGAGCGCCAGATGTGACCGTGCATGGTGGATGTTTTGTTCCAGATACATTAGCAGTCTGCTTTTTGCCTCCTGTGCACTGTAAGTTCTGCCTGCTTCTCCTCCCTATCTGCTGCTCCGTCTCTCCCTCTGAACTCCCCTCCTCTTCCTCTCTTGTGGGCACCCATGTGACGTCCATCGACACGTCATCATCGGATTCGTCACCTTCACCAACACTGACATTAGAGATCTCGGAGTAAGCAGCAACAGTGGGGACCACCCTCCTTGGGCTGATCTGGGTACTGTCGTCAGACTGCTGGGTGGCGACCGTTGATACCTCCTCTTCCTGATCCGATGCCAAGAATGGCTGCGCATCGGTAAGGTCTTGGAATGTATGGGAAAATAATTACTCTTAATAGAGCGGAGGGGATATGGTGGTGGTGTCTTTGGAGGTGGACATAACAGAGAGTGAAGAGGGTCCAGATAGAGAGGATGAGGAGGGTGCAGAAGCAGAAGGCTGAGTGAGCCACTCAACCAAGTCTGGTGCGTCCTTTGACGTATTCGCACGCACATTCTGCAACTTCCCACTTAGGCTCCGGCCTGGTGCACCTGCCCGACCCCTACCACCCCTGCGGAATGGCCTGCCTCTTCCTCTGCCTGTCATTTTCAAAATAACCCTGTGACAAAAGTCCCTATAGAAGAGCAGTATTTGTGGAAGAAGATATATCACACCCCTGCCTCAATCAGTTTTTTTGGGGTGGCAACTGGTAAATCACACCAGTAGAAATTATTGATTCCAATAGTGTTTTTCACTCTGTGTAGATGCGGTAAAACGCAGCAAAACCGCAGACAAATGCTGCACTACCTAAATGCACTATATAGAACGTATATTATTGGTATAAAAAATCCCTGCTTCAATAATTTTTTTGGGGGGGCAACTGGTAAATCACACCAGTAGAAATTATTTCTTCAAATCGTGTTTTTCACTCTGTGTTGATGCAGTAACGCAGCAAAACCGCAGACAAATGCTGCACTATCCAAATGCACTATATAGAACGTATATTATTGGTGAATAACACCCCTGCCTCAATCAGGTTTTTTGGGGGGGCAACTGGCAAATCACACCAGTAGAAATTATTTGTTCAAATAGCGTTTGGCACTCACTGCGGCTGCAGTATTACAGCAGAACCGCACACAACTGCTGCACAATACAATTGCACTATAATATACTTTGTATGTTATAAAGTATATTATAAGTATATTACACCCCTCAGTATGTCACACCTATCGATAGCACACCTATAGAAGTCCTTAAAAGGACTTTTGTGGCCCTATTAGCTAGCGATTTGTGGCCCTAACAGTCTGTCCCTGCTCCACACAGCAACCTCTTCCCTACACTGGCAAAAGACTGAATGTAAAATGGCGCCTGGATCAGGTTTAATTATAAGGTAGGGGGTATGTCCATGTGCTGAAACGTCAATTGACTGTCCTGTACCAGCTGATGGATGTGTCATGGGTGAAAGTTCTTCACAATATAAAAGAATATGGCGGGCGCGAAAATCACCATATGTTCGCATGTTCGGTGAATCGCGAACGCGCAAAGTTCGCTGCGAACTGACCGCTGGGCAAACTGCAAGGCCATCCCTACCCCCAACACTTTTTTTTTATCCCGTAACATCGTATGAGTTTAAACATCATCTGCCCCCACTTTTTAGAATATGAGAAAAAGAACCGTTAGTTAATGCTGTAAAAGATGATAATTACTGTTACCGGTAATTCGATTTTCCTGTAGCCTCCACAACGGCAGCACCTGGAGGGTACCCCGCCTTCTCAGGGACGAGAAACAACAGTGAGATCAGCCAATAAAAGGCCCCCTCCTCCCTCTTACCTTCTCCAGTTAATAACCTAGGACTCAGTAGTAGATGCCATAATTTAATAAGGTTCAACATAATATGACAAAAATAACTTGATCCAGTTACATGATAACAACAAAAATAAAATTGTATAAGGAGCAACTGGGTGAAAATTCCTCGTGCCGTTGTGGAGGCTAAAAGGAAGATCCAATTACGTAAGAGTAATTATCATCTTTTCCCCACGACTTCACAACGGCACCACCTAGAGGAATAACAGAGTAACAACCGCAGACAGAATCTTCCTACCAAGGATAGGTCTTTACTGGTTAACATCTAATTTATAGTGCTTAAAGAAAGTACAAGGGCACGACCAGGTGGCCGCCCGACAAATGTCCTCAAGAGAGGCAGAGGTTGCCAATGCTCTGGTGGAATGAGCCTTTAACTTAGCAGGAGGAGAAATCCACTTTTTTCATAACAAAGAACAATACAAGACTTAATCCCCCTAGCAATGGACGCCTTGCTAGCTGCCTTCCCCTGATTAATTCCAAGATACTGAATCAACTGCTGGTTTGACTTCCTCAGGTTATTAGACGACTCTAGCTACCGAAGCACACAGATGGAAGAACTTTGCTACATCCGCTATAATCTTCGTAAAGATTCTTGGTGCCGAACAAAGGCCGAACAGCAGAACCTGAAGTTCAAAATTATCTAATCTTCTCTGGAACCATACTGCAATTCTCAAATATGTTTGATGGTCCGTGTGAATTGGTACATGGTAATAAGCATCTGAGAGGTCTATCGTGATCATAAAGCAGTATTTTGACAGGAGATTGATTACAGACCTTACTGTTTCCATTTTGTATCTTCTAAAAACGATGTACCTGTCCAGATTTATTATCGCCTGGAAGGAACCGTTTGGTTTCCTGACTAGGAAGATTGAAGAGTAATGCCCTTTCCCCTGTTTCTCTAACGGGACTTGTACTATGGCCCTTTTCAGCAGAAGTAGAGAAATCTGCTGGTCCATCACTTCTCCGTTTAATTTTGAATTTTCCAGAAATCTGTCTGGAAGGACATGTAGGAATTCCAAATGGTACTCCCAGTAATGGTTGAGAGTACCCAAGCAGAGGCATGGATTCTTTCCCAGGCTGAACAAAACTGTTTCAGCCTTCCCCCCACTGGACTTCTGGCATCATTGGGAGGAAGGACGGGTGGATTTGTCAGGGTTGAAAAGGAAACCTCTATGTTCCCCTTAGATGATTGCCAGGAAGAACTGGGTTCTTTTTTCTTCTGGTCAAATCTAGTAATTTTTTGGGGACGAAAGGAGCATCTTTGGGGAAAGAATTTTGACTCCGTAGGCAACCCCTTTATCCTGTCAGAGGCAGTATCCCCAGACCAAGATCTCAACCGAATCGCCCTGTGGGAAGCGTTGGATAAAACTGCAGTTTGTGCTGCCAGCTTTACAATATCTACCAAGGCATCTGCCAAAATGTTAGAGGCCTGTTTAAGCATGGGGATGGAATTAAGGATATCCTCCCTGGGAGTGCCCGACTCAATGTACTCCTCTAGTTGTCCCAACCACAATGACCGAGTCCTTGCTGTATAGGTGGCGGATATTCCTGGTGTTAATATGGCCGTTGATGATTCCCAGGACTTTTTAAGGGGGGATTCTTATTTTTTATCCATAGGGTATTTAAGCAGCCCCAGATCTTCAAACAGTAGAGTGGATTACTTGGATATCCTCGCTACCAGAGCATCGACCTTAGGAGGTTTGTCCCAAGAAGTAGAATATCCCTCAGCAAAAGGATACTTTCTCTTAAACATTTTAGAAGCTGGTTGACTCTTTTCTGGATCCTTCCACTCATTATGTATAAGAGTCTTAATGTTATTGTGAACAGGAAAAACTAATTTTTTCCTGTCTGCCAGCCAACAAGACATCTGGTCCTGGACAGGGAGAGGATCTCTGGGTTCTTCCAAATTTATCATAGCTCTGAAGCCGAGAGTCCCTTTTTACATAATGAACATTTCTTCTTTTGGGACAGTTCCCCTTTAATGCTTTCTCTCCCCGAGGAAGACACTAGCATAGAGGAAGATATTTTAGAGCAAATTTTTAGCCCTTATAGAGAACTGTCACCCAAGAAGAAGGAAATAACTCCTTGTGCACAGAAGGGAGGATTAGTTAAGAGAAACAAAATATCATCCTCAAGGAGGAGGCTTACCGGGCCAGAAGGCCTGAAGGCATCAGTGGTTTTGCGTGTGGAATCGTTGTCCGCCTGTAAGAACATACTGCCCGCAGGAGCCACGCTATGTCCACAATGGAAGGGACGAACGCATGAGTCCCAGCGTTCTCCCTTGTTATAATCACTCCCTGGATTGGCGTGATGATGTCAGCATCACGATGCCGTTGCCTGCGTCATGACGTCATCACGCCCATGGGAACTCCCCCCTACCACCTTGCTCCACGACCCCTCCTCCTGCAGCAGCCCTCCAGACGAACCAGGAATACACTGCACTTCACGCTGATCCACAACCTGCCTTCAAAGGGACAGGAAAAAACTGGAGAAGGTAAGAGGGAGGGGGCCTTTTATTTGCTGATCTCACAGTTGTTTCCTGGTCCTGAGTAGGCAGGGTACCCTACAAGTTGTGCCGTAGTGAAGGCATGGGGAAAACATGCATTGAACCATAGCTATGTATGCCAGTTTCACTCTGACATGATTTACTATTGCTGTCATTGCGTTCAAGAGCTTAGAGAAGGTGGAGGGGGGAAAAAAAACAAAAAACATAAAAAATTAATGAGATAACATTTTTAACTAAACATTCTCAGTACTAGGAGACTACAGGGTATTAAATAGCAATTTCCATGGCAATTAGAGGCACTTTGGTTTGAACTGAATTGATTTAGGTTGGAACCAAAAATTTGGCAAACCGGAACCGAACCTCAAAAGGTTCGCTCATCTGTAGGTTTTTACAACTTTTGAACAATAAAAGGAGTATTTTGCAACAATAACAGTTGCAGCTCTTAGGCCCCATTCACACGTCCGCAAAAGGGTCCGCACCCGTTCCGCAATTTTGTGCTCTCCGCTTCCGCATTTGCAGAGCGCGGCCCCGAACTTCCGGGTTTCAGCCCCAAACTTCCGGTCCGCAGCTCGGCAAAAGATAGAACATGTCCTATTCTTGTCCGCAGCTGCGGACAAGAATAGGCATTTCTATAGGGGGTGCCGGCCGGGTGTGTTGCTGATCCGCTATTTGCGGGTCCACAACACACCACGGACGTGTGAATGGACCCTTAGAATGCAACTGTATAAAAAAAATATTCATTTTTCCGCAACCATATGTGGCTTCTTTTGGCGGGACGAGATGCAGATTTCATTTATACCATTTTGAGGCACATAGGACCGTTTAACATTTCTTTCTTTACAGCCCCTGGATTGTGGGCAGTAGGGACGGAACATACTCTACACATGCTGTGTTAACACCCTGAAGAAACCACTGCTTTCATGGCAATCCATGTGGGCACTATTAGTTACCTTAATTCATCTGTAGGTATAATTTGAATGTACTGTTTCATTCTTTTTTTGTTTTTATATATTTGCTTGCATTATTTTGCTCTTGTAAATGTATTAGCCTTTTGTGTATGACACTTTTTACTATTGACTTGTATGGCCGAGGGGCTTTCCTTATTATGGCCTGTGTGGCCAATGCTGGTTAATGGGACAAAACCATCTCAATGAAGTGAATGGGATGGAAGAGCTGTAATTACACCTGCTCGTTGCTGCAGTGTTGATGGAGACCCGGTAAACAGTGATCCAAGCTCTGAATTCTCCTCATACAACTAACCTGATATTGATGGCTTATTCTGAGTAGAACCCCTTTAAGGAGCTTTTGCTGTGATGTAGCTTGCTATGTGTTCTAGGTTCTCTCTGCCTCATGTTTGCTGGATATGGTATTATTCACTATTTTACTTTCGTCATGCTATATTGCTTGATATTTATTAATGGAATTTGAGCAAAGTTAGCTCAAAGTTAGTTTGTGATTTTGTTCATATAATAGCTATTTCCGTGAAAAGAACCATCTTGTATGTCTTACTTCAAATGTTCAATGTTCAAACTGTTATGTTTAAACTGAGTTTAACATGTATTTACGTGTATGTGCAGTTTATAATACCTGCAAATTTTAGTCTATTAATCTATACAAAACCAAACATTAACAGATACATCTGAATAATTTTAAGAATTTTATATATATATATATATATATATATATATATATATATATATATACACGGGGCTTTTTTTCTCAGAGAAAAGGTGGTGGAACTCAGCCCCCCTCCCCACGCCCCTACCCACCCCTAGGACCGCCCCCTAAAACCGCCCCTTTAGAGAACAGGGATGCAAGTAAAATTTGGGGGGACTATAAAAGTCCAGCCCAGCAAAGAAACCCCCCAGATGGGGATGGCACTGTTAATAGGGGATCTGGGGATGGCACTGTTAATGGGGGATCTGGGGATGGCATCCGCAGATCCCCCATCCTATAACAGTGCAATCCACAGACCCCCCCCCCCACCCCATAACAGTGCCATCTACAGACCCCCCTTAACAGTGCCATCCACAGACCCCCCACCCCATAACAGTGCCATCTACAGACCCCCTTTAACAGTGCCATTCACAGACCCCCCCACCCCATAACAGTGCCATCCACAGACACCCCCCCACCCCATAACAGTGCCATCCACAGACCCCCTTAACAGTGCCATCCACAGACCCCCCCATTGCCGCTCCAGTACAGTTATAAAATGTGTAAAATTAATAATGATTCTATTCATGAGGCCCCCTCTGTAGTAGAACATTCAATGTATCCATCCTACTCACAGGGCTGTTATCGTAATCCAGGCCGGCCGGGCAGACGAGCGGCAGCGTCACTGACTGACGTCACGTGCCTGCCCGGCCTACTTTATGAATGAAGCAGGCGGCGCAGGCACGTGACGTCAGTCAGTGACGCTGCCGCTCGTCTGCCCGGCCGGCCTGGATTACGATAACAGCCCTGTGAGTAGGATGGATATATTGAATGTTCTACTACAGAGGGGGCCTCATGAATAGAATCATTATTAATTTTACACATTCTATAACTGTACTGGAGCTGGGGGCCGGAGCACAGTGAACGCACCGGCCCCGAGCTCCTCCTCCCAGTCCCTCCCCGCTGATACATCGCAGCCTGCGAAGCTGGAGCATGGCAGGCTGCGATGTCAAAAGGTGGCGGAACGCCGCTCCGGTGCGTTCCGCCCGAAAAAAAGCCATATATATATATATATATATATACAGTACAGACCAAAAGTTTGGACACACCTTCTCATTCAAAGAGTTTTCTTTATTTTCATGACTATGAAAATTGTAGATTCACACTGAAGGCATCAAAACTATGAATTAACACATGTGGAATTATATACATAACAAACAAGTGTGAAACAACTGAAAATATGTCATATTCTAGGTTCTTGAAAGTAGCCACCTTTTGCTTTGATTACTGCATTGCACACTCTTGGCAATCTCTTCATGAGCTTCAAGAGGTAGTCCCCTGAAATGGTTTTCACTTCACAGGTGTGCCCTGTCAGGTTTAATAAGTGGGATTTCTTGCCTTATAAATGGGGTTGGGACCATCAGTTGTGTTGAGGAGAAGTCAGGTGGATACACAGCTGATAGTCCTACTGAATAGACTGTTAGAATTTGTATTATGGCAAGAAAAAAGCAGCTAAGTAAAGAAAAACGAGTGGCCATCATTACTTTAAGAAATGAAGGTCAGTCAGTCAGCCGAAAAATTGGGAAAACTTTGAAAGTAAGGGCTATTTGACCATGAAGGAGAGTGATGGGGTGCTGCGCCAGATGACCTGGCCTCCACAGTCACCGGACCTGAACCCAATCGAGATGGTTTGGGGTGAGCTGGACCGCAGAGTGAAGGCAAAAGGGCCAACAAGTGCTAAGCATCTCTGGGAACTCCTTCAAGACTGTTGGAAGACCATTTCAGGGGACTACCTCTTGAAGCTCATCAAGAGAATGCCAAGAGTGTGCAAAGCAGTAATCAAAGCAAAAAGGTGGCTACTTTGAAGAACCTAGAATATGACATATTTTCAGTTGTTTCACACTTGTTTGTTATGTATATAATTCCACATGTGTTAATTCATAGTTTTGATGCCTTTATAGTCATGAAAATAAAGAAACCTCTTTGAATGAGAAGGTGTGTCCAAACTTTTGGTCTGTACTGTATATATATATATATATATATATATATATATATACACACAGTTGCAAGAAAACGTATGTGAACCCTTTGGAATGATATAGATTTCTGCACAAATTGGTCATAAATGTGATCTGATCTTCATCTAAGTCACAACAATAGACAATCACAGTCTGCTTAAACTAATAACACACAAAGAATTAAATGTTACCATGTTTTTATTGAACACACCATGTAAACATTCACAGTGCAGGTGGAAAAAGTATGTGAACCCCTAGACTATCCCACCACCCTGGTGTCTCTATCCATGGTGGCCGGCAGGTGGACTCATGAGGTCACCGTCGCCACAAAGTTACATTATGAACTAATAATTGGGAGAGACTTCCCCGATTTCCCGTCACTGTGGCCTGAGCCGAGAGTCACTGATACCCATGGGGCAGGAGTAACCCCAATAGAGTAGCCTTGCTCAGGGGGAAAACCAGAACCATGGGAACCTGAGACCGAAGGGTCAGCAGTAGGAGTGGCCGCCACTGCAGTGAAAGGGGGCGGAGCCAACCCCACTGAATGTAATGGTGGTAGACGTGGAGAATTTGCCGCTGGGACCGGAGTTGGCATACCTCAACGTCTGTGGAGACAATTTTTGTACAGCACCAGGACCCGACTCTATCTCAAGCCTGGGAAAATGTGGTAGTAGTTGAGGGTGAGCCGCAACAACCGGGGACCGAGTCTATGTTCTCCTGTTTTCTGGTTCAACAGTGAACATATTGAACAGTTGGTGGTGCCCAATGCGTATCGCAAGCTGGTGTTGCAGTTAGCCCACCAACATGTTCTTAGGGGACACCTGGGCCAGCAGAAAACGCAGAACCGGATTCTACAGCGGTTTTACTGGCCCAGTGTGTTCAGAGAGGTGGAAGAGAAATGAAAGTCTTTCCCAACCTGCCAGATAACCAGCCCCCAGCCACATTTCCATAGTCCCCTTGTCCCTCTCCCAATTATTGAGGTTCCATTCGAGCAGATCGCTATGGATCTCATAGGTCCAGTACTCAAGTCCACTAGAGGGCACAAACACATCTTGGTAGTCCTAGACTATGCCACTCAGTACCTGGAGGCGGTGCCGCTGCGACATACCTCCGCCAAACTCATAGCCAAAGAGTTAGTGGAGATGTTTTCCCGAATGGGCCTACCTAAAGAGATTCTGACCGACCAGGGGACCCCTTTTATGTCAAAAGTCTTGAGGGAACTCCGTAAACTACTACAGATCAAACAGTTGCGGACGTCCGTCTATCACCCGCGAACGGATGGCCTGGTAGAGAGGTTTAATCAGGGATCGACAGATATTGATTTTTTTAGACCGATAATTTGTGAACTTTCAGGCCGATAGCCGATAATTTATACCGATATTCTGGTAATTTTAATTTTTGAAAAAAAAATAAAAAATCCTACACAAATCTGCTGAAAATTAATATGTTTATTGTTAACGTGTATTTATTATTATTATTTTTTTATCTTTCTTTCATTTATACTTAATATTTTGGTGTTTATTTATTACTAACTTTTAGCCCCCTTAGGGACTAGAACCCTTGTCCTATTCACCCTGATAGATCTCTACCAGGATGAATAGGATCTCACACTGTCCCTGCTGCTCTGTGCTATGTGCACACAGCAGCATGGAGCTTACCATGGCAGTCAGGACTTCAATAGCGTCCTGGCTGCCATGGTAACCGATCGGAGCCCCAGGATTACACTGCTGGGGCTCCGATTGGAAGAGCAGGGGAGAAGGGATCCTGTGGCCACTGCCACCAATGATTAATACTGGGGGGTGGGGGGGCGCACTGCGCCACCAATGATTAATACTTGGGGGCTTGGGGGGGCGCACTGCGCCACCAATGATTAATACTGGGGGGCTTGGGGGGGGTGCACTGCGCCACCAATGAAGAGAAATCTCTCATTTATTCATATACAGGAGGCGGGAGCTGGCTGCAGAATCACATAGCCGGCTCCCGACCTCTATGAGCGGTAGCTGCGATCCGCGGCATCTGAGGGGTTAACTACCGCAGATCGCAGCTACCGCTCATAGAGGTCAGGAGCCGGCTATGTGATTCTGCAGCCAGCTCCCGCCTCCTGTATATGAATGAATGAGAGATTTCTCTTCATTGGTGGCGCAGTGGTCACAGCCCCTCCCCTCCTCTTGTCCTCCTTCCTGTCACTGGCTGCAGCGGCAGCAGCATCACAAGGGGGAGGGAGACACTGCTTCCTTCTCCCCTGTGCTGCTGAGGGAACACGGAGAGCGCTGAGAGCAGCGTGATCCCTGTTCCCAATACGTTATCGGAATATCGGATACCGATAATGGTCAAAATACTGAATATCGGCCGATAATATCGGTAAAACCGATAATCGGTCGATCCATAAATCAAACCTTGAAAAACATGTTAAAGCGGGTGGTGTCTAAAGATTGGAGGGATTGGGATCTTCTACTGCCCTATCTCATGTTCTCAGTGCGAGAGGTGCCCCAGGCCTCTTCTGAGTTCTCGCCCTTCGAACTGCTGTATGGCCGACATCCACGTGGCCTGTTGGACATAGCCAAAGAGGCGTGGGAACACAACCCATACCACATAAATGTGTGATTGAGTATGTCACTCGGATGCAAAAGCGGATGGAGACCGTGTTGCCACTGGTTAAGGTCTCTCATGGCATTCCAAAGACATCTCAATAGCGCCTTGAGTGGTTTGAAATTTACCATAACCTATGATCAGGCGAGGGTCAGCTTTCTGGATACAATGGTGATCGAGGATGATGAGGGATATATACATACTGATCTTTATAGGAAGGAGACAGAGAAAAATAGTGTGTTACATTTTAAAAGTGCCCACCATTTATCATTAAAAAAAGCTATCCTAAATCACAGATTCAGCGAGTGAGACGTATTGTCTCCGATCAAGGGGTACAGGAAAGAATAATAGGATAGATGGTTGAGCGATTTAAGATGAGGGGTTACCATGAAAAAGTTCTTAAGGAGGCTGTAGTGACCCCGGTTTGGGATGAGATGAAAAGAAAAAAAGTCCTAGGATTGTTTTTTCACACAAATTTCATCCCTTTAATAAGTGGTTTGATTACATTGTATGTAAACATTGGCGACTATTAGGAAGATCTTATCCACAGGTTGTGGAATTTAATAATCCCCCACTGATCTGTAGCAAACAAAGTAAGACCTATCGTAACCATTTGGTACATGCTTATATTAGCCCTATGAGTGTAATTCCACGACAGAGCTTTTTGAGGCATCAGAGGAACGGTACATATCCTTATCTACATTGTGCGCAGTGCTCCACATTATTAAAGGAGAATCCTTTTACCATCCGCATACTGGTAAAGCCTTTAAAGTTCAGGGCTACTTCACATGTGACTCCTCTAATGTCATATATTTAATAAAATGCCCTTGTGGCTTGGCTTATGTCGGGGAGACAATGCAAACTGTGAGAGATCGCATTTGTAAGCACAAGTCCACAATACGGACCAGTAACTTATTATTACCTATACCAGCTCATTTTTATGACTCTCGCCACTCCGTCTCCCAAGTAAGATTTCAGGTGTTTGAGCAAGTAAAAATACAGAGAAGAGAGGGTGACATTAAAAAGCAGTTACTCCGCAGAGAGGCATATTGGATCCATACCTTGGGTACACTACAACCCAGGGGATTGAATAGAGATTATGAGGTGGTCCATTTGCAGTAGTGAATAACCTGCGATATGTAACCAAATGACTGTTTCATCTTTGCAGACGGTAAATCTGCGATGAATCACTGAATCAACGGTATCGTCGGTATTGTCAATTTTATATTCACTTTTGATATGTTTTATTTGTTATACGGTTGTTTATATACAGGTGAAACTCAAAAAATTTGAATATCGTGCAAAGTTAATTTATTTCAGTAATGCAACTTAAAAGGTGAAATTAATATATGAGATAGACTCATTCCATGCAAAGCGAGATATTTCAAGCCTTTATTTGTTATAATTTGGATGATTAGGACTTACAGCTTATGAAACCCCAAAGTCTCAATTTCGAGGTAACCTTTGCTCAGGGGATAAGGATTAATTAGCTGACTATAGAGTGTGACACTTTGAGCCTAGAATATTGAACCTTTTCACAAAATTAAAATTTTAAGATGCATTAATGCAATTCCTTTTAATTTGCATCACTGAATTAAATGGACTTTTGCACTTATATTCAAATTTTTCGAGTTTCACCTGTATGTCACATGATTGATTGACATGTGCCTGGGTGCCACCCCTTGGCGTCTGACGTCACTACACGTGTGGGGTTTACTTTGGGATATATAAATTAGTGAAATATACTATAAATATTGAGCTGATGAAGGCTGGACGGGCCAAAACGCGTCCTTGACATTGTTATCCTGTAAATCTATCCATTGATGGAATAAAAGCAAATGAACTGAGAAAAAGAAACGCCCGCTGAGATTTATTATACTGCCGCTGGTTAAGGAACATATGGAGGCAGCCCAGCGAGCCCAGAGTAGGTTCTATAATTGCCAGGCTCGGGTTCGGAATTTTGACCCGGGAGATCGGGTTTTGGTTCTTGTGCTGGCGGTGGACAGTAAGTTCCTAGCTAGGTGGCAGGGTCCCTACTAAGTGCTCAAAAAAGTTGGGGAGGTAACCTACAAGTTACTCCAGCCCGTGCCGAGAAAGCCGGAGCAGGTGTACCATGTAAACTTAATGAAATCGTGGAAAGATAGGGGGACCAGTACGGACAACAGCCCCCGGCCGGGTTTTCTGGGGGTAGAGTTTCCAGTCCCCTGGTCTGATACGAGGGAAGCAGTTGCCACAGTAACGATTGCTAAAAACCTTTCCTCTAACCAGACTCAGAAGGCCAGGGAGTTCGTCAGCAGAAACACGGATGTGGCAATATATATATAGTACATAAACAATTAAAACTAAGTTATAAACTTTTGCTGAATAATAAAAAGTTTAGCAAGAAAATTTAAAATATAGCTGTTAACTTTGTATTTAGTCTATTAATAATCAGTAACCTACCACTCTGGCGTGTATAATTGTTCTGAATTGCAATAGATTTTTTGATAGCCGATCTACGATAGACAATATGGGTTCGACCACTATCTCCATCTTCTCTATACTTCTCCAATGGTTCAATGAAAAATTCATCATTCTCCGTACGAATCATACCAGCCTAAAAACACAAATTGGAAAAAAAAATGAGCACTTATTTTATACATTGTGTGTATGCAGCGATTTTATGCCCGAATTGCTGGAGTCCATTGATTAATGCTCTAGATAAGCAGACTTTTTTCCACTTTGGCATTAACAAATGTTCATATTCCAGTTATTGGGCTAAACTAAATCAATGCAGCATTACCGCATACTGCAATTTGGCGACTAGGGATTCACTCTATTAGTAATAAAAGAATAATAATATTGGTTGATTATAATTAGTGTTGAGCGAAGCGAAGCATTCAAAGCGGAAATCGGTCCTAAGTTTAAGAAAACTTTGATTTGCAACGATTCCTAATTTCCTCGTGCTTCATGGTAACCAATCAGCTTTTCATACTTATTCCTACATCAGCCGTAAACTAAGATATCTAATTCAATATCAATAAGATGGAAGCCTTTATTATTCCACTGCCAGTGTACAAACCAATACCATCCAGTCTGCACCGATTAGGGGGGCCAGGTCTTAATGATGACCCTCCTCATCTTTTGCTGGCTTTACTTCTTCCAAATCATCCTTTTTGGTCTCCATGTCCTAGAAAAATCTGCAAGATGCAGAGAGAGGAGGATCTGGATTTTCCTGATGACATATTGTCATCAATATTAGATGATGTGGAAAAGGAGGAAAAGCAGATTGCAGAAGAAGGACTCCCACCTGTAGGGCAGGAGAGCCCTGGGGTTGGAGAAGTGGGTTTGCCAGAGCTGATTAATATTCTGTATTTAATGTCAAATTACCTGCAGGAGATTGCAGGCAATTACAGCAATAATTTGCATATAGCCCCCCCCCCCACCACCCCCCTAAAAAGCCAAACCCGTACTCATAAAGGTGGTACACACCCATTAACAATGAAGATCGACTATACAGTGCGGTCCTCATTATTAAATGAAAGGCAGCTGCGGGCTAATTGTGGCCTGGCTATACCTGATTTATAGTGATTCAAGACAAATTAATTTGTAATGGATCAAATTTCTTGGGGAACTTCGGAGAAGCTGGCGAATTTTTCAAAACTTTGCACATCTATAATTATAACGCCAAAATGTCTAAGGATATATAAAAGTATTTCACAGTAAGAAAAGCTCTAATTCTGATTTTAAAACCCACTCAATAAAAAGGTACAAACAGTATCACAGACTAAAGAATCCTACTTTTACAGGAGTGCATCAGACGGATCCACAGTTTACACTATAAAATTATCTATTTACATAGTTACATAGTTAATATGGTTGCCAAAATCCATAAAATCAGTTCAACCAAGGAATAGGTGGGGGCGTGACTCCCTTATTTCTTTTTACTTATCACATTATGTGGATATACACCACAAAAAATGTCACAAACTTACTACATTATTCAAAAATTTACAAAGGTTGCACAGGTTAAGACAACACAATGCGTTAAAATTAGTAAAAGCTGCACAATATTTTTCTGACTTTTTAAAAAGTGGGCTGCATAAGCCACATTTATAATTTATGCTAGAAGACTTGAGTAAAATTTGTAATTATAACTGAAATGTACGCCAGCTCCCAGCTGGCATAGATTTCAGTTCAGCCAATAGCAGGCCGCAAAGGGACTAGCCTACCTAGTATCGCGCCCCCCTCCCCCCCCCAATCACTAGATGTTTTGATCCACATGACGGGAAGATGCAGTGGTTGCCGTGCGGGCATCAGGAGAGACGCAGGTGCCAGGGAGCAGGTTAAGTATAACAAGTATGAGGGGCCTGGACATTTTGGGGGGCATTATAGGGGTTGGATAACTCCTATAAACATTACTTTATTGTAAACACAATATATAATTTATAAATATTTATAATGGCTTGTTTGGTCTAGGAAGCAATCATTAGGAGAAATAAAATGGCTGCTGTCCTATTAGTGCACACAAAAACCAGTCCTAATCACACAGCAGCATACTTCACAACACTGAGCTAAAAAGCTGCCTCATCCTCCTCTCTGCTCTATTCAGGGATTATGATCCTGGATACAGCTGATAAGAATTTTAGCTGAATCTCTGTGGAAATGAAGTTCATGAGAATATATTAAGTACAGAGAGGATGGACAGGACAGACTGTGGTAATGGAGACTGCATACAAGTGCTGCTGCTTATTAACCACCCCCTCCCTCCCTCCAACTTGGTCCTCTAACTTTTTCCCATCTCCACAAATTTACAATTGTTTCAAAAGGAAAAAAGAAATACACTACGCAAGTTTGGTATCGTCGCGACCGTAACGACCTGATCTACAAAAGGATCAAAAAGTCATATGTACACCAAAATAGTACCAATCAAACCATCCCCTCATCCCGCAAAATCGAGCCCCTACATTAGACATTCCCTCCAAAAAATAAAAAAAAGTATGGCCTTCAGAAAATGGAAACACAAAAACATGATTTTCTTTTTCAAAAATGCTTTTATTATGTAAAACCAAAATAAAAAATAAAAAATACATATTAGGTGTTGCCTCATGTGTAACAGGCTCTATAAAAATATCACATGATCTAACCTGTCAGTTGAACACTGTAAAATACCCCCAAAAAAAAAAAACTGTACCAGAACAGCCATTTTTGTTGTTACCTTGCCTCACAAAAAGCTTAATATTGAGCATTAAAAAAAATCATATGTACCCCAAAATAGTACCAATAAAGCGGTCACCTTATCCTGTGGTTTGCAAAATTGAGTCACTTTTTGGAAGTTTCTAATGTAAATGTAGGGGGCATCAGGGAGGCTTCAAATGAGACATGATGTCTAAAAATCAGTCCATCAAAATCTTCCCTCCAAAAACCATATGGTGCCCCTATCCTTCTGAACCCTGTGGTGTGCCCATACAGCAGTTTACGATCACATATGGGGTGTTTCTAAAAACTGCAGAAACAGGGTAATATAGAGTTTTATTTGGCCGTTAACCCTTGCTGTGTGTGGGGTTTCGTTCTGGTAGATGGGGTAAGCAGACGCAGTACAGAGGCAAAATACAAGTTCTTAACTTAAATTTCAGTGTTTATTCACACTTGCGGCAGTTGCACAAAACAACACGTCATTTTGCAGTCTTTGGTGTTAATTCACACACAAATAGATAGTTCAATATGCACAGAACAACAGGTCACTTTGCAGTCTTTGGTGTTAATTCACACACAATCAAAAGTTCATATTGCACAAGTCACCTTGTTGGCAGTTCTTCCTCCAGTAGTCCCCTGCACATGGGTCTCAGCCCTCCAGTCCGGCAAAAACCTCAGATCCCATCACAGAGAGACTCAGCCTATTTAAAGGACAGCCAACTGCTGCCAAAACCTGGACCGGCACTTAAACTCCGGTCCGGTATTTGACCTCACCTGGCTGGAAACCAGCCCAGCCGCACATGTTTGGAGGAAAATACCTGCCTTCCCAGACTAAACCCCTCATTGTGTCACATGTGTTATAGGAAATAAAAAGTGAAATTTTGAAATTTAATCTCCATTTTCTCCATTTAATCTCCAAACATTTGGCCTAGTCCTTAAGGTGAAAAATGGCTCAGTATTAAAGGGGTTAAGACCCATATAGACATGCCAATTATCAGAAATGAATGTTCGTACAAAAGCACATTCTGTGTAAATGTACCAATGATCACCTGATATACAAGAAAAATACTCATTGGTCGGATGATATCAGACAAAAAAAATTGTTTGCAGCACAATTCCATGTGTAAACCAAAAATGAATCTACTCATATTGGCCATGTAGACAGGCCTCAACCCCTTCATGTGACATTTTTATAGAGCGATTCGTTATGGATGCGTTGATACGCAATATGTGTATTTTTATTCTTGCTAAGTTTTACAGTTAAAGCATTTTTGAAAAAAATTGTTTTTGAGTTGCCATTTTCTGAAAGACATCTTTTTTATTTTTTGGGTGACTATTATGTGGGAGCTCATTTGTTGCGGGATGTGGTGATGGTTTCATTGGTACCATTTTGGGGTGCATAAGACTTTTTTGATCACTCGCTATCATGCTTTTTGTGAGCCAAGGTGATGGCTATTTTGATGGCTAAGTTCTTATTTTTTTAACGGAACTTATCTGACGGGGTAAGACTATGTGACATTTTTTATACAGCTGGTCATTACAGACATGCGATACCTTAGGCTACTTTCACACTTGCGTTGTTCTTTTCCGGCATAGAGTTCCGTCACAGGGGCTCTATACAGGAAAAGAACTGATCAGGTATGTCCCCATGCATTCTGAATGGAGAGTAATCCGTTCAGTTTGCATCAGTATGTCTTCAGTTCAGTCGTTTTGACTGATCAGGCAAAAGAGAAAACCGTAGCATGCTACGGTTTTATCTCCGGCTAAAAAAACTGAAGACTTGCCTGAATGCCGGATCAGGCATTTTTTCCCATAGGAATGTATTAGTGCCGGATCCGGCATTCAGAATACCGGAATGCCGGATCCGTCCTTCCGGTATGCGCATGCGCAGACTGAAAAAAAGGTGAAAAAATAAATGTCGGATCCGTTTTTGCCGGATGACACCGGAAAGACGGATCCGTCATTTCAATGCATTTTTTCGACTGATCAGGCATTTTTAAGACTGATCAGGATCCTGATCAGTCTTACTAATGCCATCAGTTAGCATACATTTTGCCTGATCCGGCAAGCAGTTCCGGCGACGGAACTGCTTGCCGGATCTCTCTGCCGCAAGTGTGAAAGTAGCCTAATATATCAGTTTTTTATTTTTATTTTGTTATTGTACAACACTTTTTTTTACCTTTTAATTTTGTCCCAATGTGGGACTTCAACTTTTCAGGGTTTGATCCCTGTTTCAATGCAGTACAATACATGCTGTATTGTGCTTCATTGAACTGTCAATGTAGTACAGTGTAAGACGCTGACAGTTGCCTAGGATACCAAGCCTGTGGGCTGGATCTACTAGGCTTTTGTAGATGGCAGGCTCTGATGCAACAATCGAACCCCTGTCACCATAGAGCGAGGGGCCGATGGGGTCAGAGAGGGAGCCCCCTCCCTCTGTAAATCTCACATGTGCCGTGGTCAGTGCTGACCGCAGATGTGAAGGGTTAATCCACCAGCATCGGCTTTTTCAACAATGCCAGCGGATACAGCAGGGACCCAGCTGTCAGTAACAAATGGGCCCATGCTGCTGATCAGGCAGGCAGCTCGCCCAATCAGAACACATACATCTTTGAGGGGTTGCGGCAAAAGACAATATTAGCCCATGTACATGTACGTGAAAATGCGTGAAGAGGTTGTCTCACTTCAGCAAATGGCATTTACCATGTAGTGAAAGTTAATACAAGCAAATTAGTAACGTATTAGTACAAACCGGATTCCAAAAAAGTTGGGACACTAAACAAATAGTGAATAAAAAATGAATGCAATGATGTGGAGATGGCAAATGTCAATATTTTATTTGTAATAGAACGTAGATGACAGATCAAATGTTTAATCCGAGTAAATGTATCATTTTAAAGGAAAAATACGTTGATTCCAATTTTTTTTCCTATAGCTCCCCCAATATTCCTATGCAGGAAGAGAGACATAATGATACAATATCACTTGGCCTGAGGGACGGACGGAGGCACGATGTTTAGCCACGCCCACTTCTCCCTCTTTGTCCAAAGCGGACAGCGCCTTCTCCTCCCCCTTCATTAGGGCAACAGTATATATGGAGCGGTATCCGGCGATTTAGACACTACTTACTTATTCTCAGCCCTCTGCCCTGCTCCTGACGAAGTGTCCGGCCCAATGGACACAGAAACGCGTCGAGCGGGCTGAGGAGTAGTTAGTGCTTAGGTAGCTTTGCTGTAATATGCTCTGGTATCCTGTGAATGCCGGACTCTATTAGGGCTTTCTAACTTTCTCTAAGCGGCTTTACTGATACCGCAGTATAGAGTACACTGATAGGATAGAGCATTCGACAGCATCGTACTGTGCGGCATCCCACTGTTTTTGTTACTTTGGAGCCTGAGTACACTTTCTGCTTCTAGGTATAGGGCCCCCTGACAGTGGCTGAACAATACCACTTATGGGAGGCTCTACCTTTCTCAGTGGGAAGGCACAGTACACAGACTGAACCAGTAGTGAAATCACCCGGTAATCACAGAGGGGTTGTTTTGTTCAGCACTGGTCTCAGCTTCTATGCGGATACTGGGACAGGTGTTTACCGCTATACACACCTACCCATGACCGCCAATTCGGTGTGGGAATGTACCAGTCACAATACACTGTGCAATAGAGTAATATATACTACACAGATGAGGGTCCTTTCAAACACAGCTAGCCCTCAGTAGTGTTGTGACGGTGATATTGGAAATTGGATAATATATGCTGTTTCTCACTTTCCATACAATTACATCCCACTATTGCCTGTCTCTGTAATAAGAGAATTATCGTTTTGCCCTTTTATACTTGAACTTCCAATAAAGATTTATTATTTTATTTTAAACCGCTTATCAGGCAGTGACACTTTAATATTAATGCGGTGAATCTACCACATATTTTTCCGTTAGCCATGGTTATTAATGGTACACAGATTGGGTCACTGTCACTAGTGGGGTAACACAGAGGTCAGTATTGGGCCCTATTCTCTTTAATATATTTATTAATGATCTTGTAGAAGGCTTGCAGAGTAAAATATCATTTTTTGCACATGAGACTAAACTGTGTAAAGTAATTAACACGAAAGAGGACAGTATACTGCTACAGATGGATCTGGATATATTGGAGGCTTGGGCAGGGAAGTGGCAGATGAGGTTTAATACTGACAAATGTAAGGTTACGCACATGGGAAGAAATAATGCAAGTCACCTGTACATACTTAATGGTAAAACACTGGGTAACACTGACATTGAAAAGGACCTAGGAATTTTAGTGGACAGCAAACTAAGCTGTAGAAACCAGTGTCAGGCAGCTGATGCCAAGGCCAATAGGATAATGGGTTGCATCAAAAGGGGCATAGCTGCCCATGATGAGAACATAGTCCTGCCACTTTACAAATCACTAGTCAGACCACACAGAGTACTGTGTACAGTTCTGGGCTCCTGTGAACAAGGCAGACATAGCAGAGCTGGAGAGGTTTCAGAGAAGGGTAACTAAAGTAATAACTGGAATGAGTGGACTACAGTACCCTGAAAGATTATCAAAATTAGGGTTATTTACTTTAGAAAAAAGGCAACTCAGGGGAGATATAATAACTGTCACGGATCAGCGGTTGTGAACCCACAGTGCTATTGACTGGCTATACTCTGGAGGGGCGTGTCTAAGCAACTAGACCCTCAGATGGTGAGAATAGACTTGAGTCGCTAGGGTAGTTGCCAGTGGCTACACCAGAGCAATCCCCGAGTCAGCGGCAGCTGAACCAGGTGATACCTGGGTAGGTACCAGAAGTACATGCATAGTCAGGCAGACAGGGTCGTTACCAGGAGCAACAGTGCAGTACCGAAGGATGAGGCAGAGGCGTAGTGAGACAGGCAAAAGATCAGGGCAGGCGGCACAGGAACAGGTCAGGCAATCCGGGTCGGCAACAGAAGAGACAAGCAAGCAGGCAGGCATCAGACGATAAGCAGAGTCCTAGAACGAAATATAGATCAGGAGCACACGAGAGTATTGGGAACTAACAAACTCAAGGACCTTGACATTGGGGTATCTGGGAAGAGGGCTGAGCCACTTAAATACCTGCAGGAGAGCCAGGGTTGGTCAGTGAGGTCACCTGACCTAACCCCCACAGCCCAAGGAGTGATGCCCTTAGAGCAGTGTAACCCGAAACCAGCCAAACTAATGCTGTGTCCAGGGCTGAGTGGAAGCTGTGGAGCGGAATCCTCAAAAGCAATACACCTACAGAAACAGAGCCCAGGACCGCATAATAACAACCTCATTATGATTTGCCGCCTCATCTATTTCCCTTAGTAGATTTACTGTAGATTCTGGTATATTAGGTAAACTCCTATCAGTAGTTTATGCCTCTATTTATTTTTTTGCCTCTATTTATTTCTACCCACAGTGACTCCACATATTAATTTCCTTCACTTATATCTTCCCAGTGTGGGCTTTACACAGGACTTAACATAAAGGCAAATCCCCCCTCTCCGGTTTTAACAAACCTTCCTAAACAGACTGCAACTCTGTACGTTAACTGCCCAGTCATAGCTATCAGTCATAGCCATGTCTCAGTTATTCCCTCTATGTCGTAGTCCTCCTCAGTCATTACTAATTGCAGTTCACCAGTTGTATTAGTCAGGATTCTGGCATTTGTATACATACAGTTAAGAGGTTTTTGCATATTTTTTACCCTATACCTTTCCTTGCGAACTGGTCTAGTCCCTCCTCCTATTCATTACCTCACCCCAGGTCTCTATCTGCACCACTTCTTCTCCTCCTATGATGTAATTGCCCTCCCTCCCAGTCCCCAGTTTAAACACTCCTCCAACCTTCTAGCCATCTTAACCCCCAAAACAGCTGCTTCTTCCCCATTGAGGTGCAGCACATCCCTACGATAGAGCCTGTAGCCGACAAAGATGTTGACCCAGTTCTCAGGAACCCAAAACACCTCTTCCTACACCAGTTCTTACGCTACTTGTTAGTCTCCCTAATCTCCCACTGCCTTTCTGGTGTGGTTCGTGGTAAATACTGGTGGTTTGGAAAATATTACCTTTGAGGTCCTTGCCCTGGGCTTGCGAACTAAATACCTAAAATAATTTTGAAGGACGCTCCGCCTATGTCTATCTTTGTCATTGGTTCCAATGTGGACTATGACCGCTGGATCTTCACCAGCCTCTCCCAGTACTCTTTTAACCTGATCCGCAATATGTCGAACTCGAGCGCCAGGGAGACAATATTTTGTTCGACGATCCTGGTCTTTGCAACAGATCGCCCTATCTGTACCCATAATAATTGAGTCTCTAACTACCAGAATCTGTCTGGCCTGTCCTGCTCGCCTGCTTATTGGAGCTAACATTACCCTTAGGCCTCTTGCACATGACCGTATGGCTTTTTCAGTATTTGCGGTCCGCAGAAAACAGATCCGCAAAAAATACGATAGACGTCTGTGTGCATTCTGTTTTTTGCGGAACAGCTGGCCCCTGATAGAACAGTACTATCCTTGTCCGTTATGCGGACAATAATAGGACATGTTCTATCTTTGAACGGAACGGAAATACGGAAAAGGAAGGCATACGGAGTACCTTCCGTTTATTTTGCGGATCCATTGAAATGAATAAATCCGCATACGGAACGTAAACAGGAGAGAAAACTTTTGTGTCCAAGAGGCATTACTGAAGTGTGTTGCAGGAGCACTGCTCTCCCTGAACTGACATCCCCCTCATCTGCTAACCTTGCAAACTTGTTGGGGTTTGTCAGATCAAGGCTAGCCTCCTGTGAACTCTTCCCTCTACCCCGCTTTCTAACTGTTATTCAGCTACCTACCTAACTTTCCTTATCTTACATACTAACACTTTCCCCCGGATCTACCCTATAGAGTGCCTGCTCAGTGAGCAGCACACTGTTCCAAATTGCCAACGATTCTCAGAGCCGAAATTCACTTGTTTAGATACACGATATGCGATTCCAAATGGACAATTTGCTCACATTTTAAACACAGATATGCACCCTCAAACAGCTGTTCCAGGACTGCATACATTTCTTGCACTGGACCAAGTTCTCAATAATGGAACACATACTAATGGGCATTACACAAGAAAAGATTAAGAAAAAATACTATAACACAGTGCAATAAACAGCAACTGACTTAGTGTCCCCTCCTAAAATCTCTGAATTTAAAGTCACTTAATCGTAAATAAATCACACTTAATACAAAAACACATTTTTGTCTGCTTGTATAGTTGCAGCTCCCAAACAACTTCAAACCAGACTGCTGTTTTTTCCCCCCTCTGGATTCAAAGGACTGAGCAGGCCTCAAGGACGGCTATTTAACTTCTCCTAAATAGACAGCCACACAATAATTACTCAACTGTGCAACACACTGGAGAAGGAAGAAAAATGTTATCACAGTATACTCTTAGCTGCTATGCAATAAACATGGCAGATAGAATCAATTAATTTGGCAGTTCTCCCATAAAAATGGTTGCCAGGGGCCCAATAAGTAATAATTATAAAATTTTATTAATATAACTGTGGATTATGATTAACTGTTAAAAAAAATGGGGTACCAAAGCACGTTAAATTCACAATCGGATATACTTCCTAACTGGCCAGATTGTTATCCATGAAGTGGCATGACGTTTTACTATGATGCTTACATGTTCACTTAATTTGTTTGAGCAATGTATGTTCACGCCTCTGCTGGATCTTTTAAAAGGGTGCTGGTGGCTGGGTAGAGAAGCTAGAACCACACAACATGTAGATACCAACATACATCCACAAGCTGACAGATCAATATTCAGTGACCACTAATAAGGAGTTGGTTCTGCCTAAAGAACTCACTCAGCATTCTTTGTTATATGCCCCATGCATATACAGTGGATATAAAAAGTCTACACACCCCTGTTGTCAGGTTTCTGTTATGTAAAAAAATGAGACAAAGATAAATCATTTCATAACTTTTTCCACCTTTAATGTGACCTATAAACTGTACAACTCAATTGAAAAACAAACTGAAATCTTTTAGGTAGAGGGAAGAAAAAAATATAAAAATAAAATATGGTTGCATAAGTGTGCACACACTTAAACTAATACTTTGTTGAAGCACTTTTTGATTTTATTACAGCACTCAGTCTTTTTGGGTACGAGTCTATCAGCATGGAACATTTTGACTTGGCAAGATTTGCCCACTCTTCTTTGCAAAAACACTCCAAATCTGTCAGATTGCGAGGGCATCTCCTGTGCACAGCCCTCTTCAGATCACCCCACAGATTTTCTATTGGATTCAGGTCTGGGCTCTGGCTGGGCCATTCCAAAACTTTAATCTTCTTCTGGTGAAGCCATTCCTTTGTTGATTTGGATGTATGCTTTGGGTCGTTGTCATGCTGAAAGATGAAGTTCACCTTCATGTTCAGCTTTCTAGCAGAAGCCTGAAGATTTTGTGACAATATTGACTGGTTTTGGAAATGTTCATAATTCCCTCTAGCTTAACTAAGGCCCCAGTTCCATCTGAAGAAAAACAGCCCCAAAGCATGATGCTGCCACCACCTTGCTTCACTGTGGGTATGGTGTTCTTTTGGTGATGTGCAGTGTTGTTTTTGCGCCAAACATATCTTTTGGAATTATGGCCAAAAAGTTCAACTTTGGTTTGATCAGACCATAACACCTTTTCCCACATGCTTTTGGGAGACTTCAGATGTGTTTTTACAAACTTTTGCCTGGCTTGGATGTTTTTCTTCCTATGAAAAGGTTTTCGCCTTACCACTCTACCCCATAGCCCAGACATATGAAGAATACGGGAGATTGTTGTCACATGTACCACACAGCCAGTTTTCTTCTCGTCTTTTCATCAATTTTGGAGGGATGTCCAGTTCTTGGTAATGTCACTGTTGTGCCATATTTTTTCCACTTGATGATGACTGTCTTCACTGTGTTCCATAGTATATCTAATGCCTTGGAAATTCTTTTGTACCCTTCTCCTGACTGATACCTTTTAACAATGAGATCACTCTGATGCTTTGGAAGCTCTCTGTGGACCATGGCTTTTGCTGTGGGATGCGACTAAGAAAATGTCAGGAAAGACCAACTAGAGCAGCTGAACTTTATTTGGGGTAAATCAGAGGCACTTTAAATGATGACAGGTGTATGCTGACTCCTATTTAACATGATTTTGAATGTGATTGCTTAATTCTGAACACAGCTACATCCCCAGTTATAAGCGGGTGTGCACACTTATGCAACCACATTATTTTAGTTTTTTTTGTTTTCTTCCCTCCACCTAAAAGATTTTGTTTTTCAATTGAGTGGTACAGTTTATAGGTCACATTAAAGGTGGAAAAAGTTCTGAAATGATTTATCTTTGTCTCATTTTTTTACATCACAGAAACCTGACATTTTAACAGGGGTGTGTAGACTTTTTATATCCACTGTATGTACTCCGATGGGCTCTTTACACAGTAAGTGGATTTTGTACAAAATCAAAAGAAAGAGCTGAAGTGATTTCAAGGGAAACAAGTGAGAGCTTCACCTGTCCTAGATTCTGGAACACCTATAAACCTATGATTGTTCCTTCTGTCTATATTCTCCAAATCATCCAATTTTTCCCATAAAGTGGGAGTATCGCCTTTGAAGAGAAGTAGTTAGTGTGGCAATAGTTGCTACTCCAGCTACAAGTCTGGTTTCCAGAGTTGCAGCTGGAGTTTATCCGATAATTTCTGGGCTTTAGATTTTTTTTTGGGCCACACTGGATTTGATTGACATGTGCCGAACTCTAAGGTGCTTGTCAAAGCTGGGGTGCTCTCTTTTATTTGACTTATTTTTCATGGCATTTTTTTGCACTGGTTAGGAGGATGGTTTCATTGAAGGATGGTCTGATCCAGTTTATGTTAAGTCCTTTAAAACTTGCAAAATCTTTGGCCATATCCTAGGAAAGGTTGGGTAGGGTATTCTGGTTATTTAACTTTTTTTCAATTCCTGTAGTGTTGGTGTGTGTGTGTGTGGTGCACTTAAACTAACCTGATAAATATCAGCCTCTGAAGTTTTTAAATCATGCACCCCACTTCTTCCAGGTCTGTTTCTCTTTCTTGAAACACACAATGGAGTGCAAATCATTTGTCATGTGATGTTTGTGAGAAAGACAGAACATTACATACAGAGATATGAAAAATAGTGAGAGATACATTATGAAAAACATACAGACACAATGTAAGATTTGCAGACAGGCTCAGACAGATTGACAGACACACAGAAACATACAAATACAGACAGACAGCTATGTAAAAGGCAGAAACATACCAGCATCAAAACACAGGCACTGAAAGCAGTTGGAAACAAGCAACAGATGAAGCAGATAGGGAAAGACCAGAAAGACCAGGGACGGGCTGGGCCAGTAGATGTTTAGTGGCGCCAGTTTCTGAGTGGCCCATGAACTTAATTGTATCTGCGTCTACTGGACACAGATACAATTGACCATGCAGCAGCACCAGTGGGACAAGGGAACCACTGGTTCCCTGCCCCACTATTCCCAGCTCATCGATGTGACATTCCACAGGAGCAGAGCCACCAGACGAGGCTAGGTCTACATCGGGACAGGTGAGTATCGACTTCACTCCCCTATTCTCTCCATCTGCCCTAACCTTAATACTGGCCCCTGACCCTAAAACTGACCCTTAACCCTAGTACTGACCCCTAACAATGACTCTAACCTTAATACTGACCCCTGACCCAAATACTGGGCCCTAACTCTAATACTAATCCTAGTACTGACCCCTAACCCTAATACTAGTCCCTAACCCAAATACTGACTCCTAACCCCAACACTGACCCTTAACCCTAATACTGACCCCTAACCCTAATAGTGGCTCCTTACTTTAATACTGGCCCCTAACTCTAACACTACTCCTAACCCTAATAAAGACCCTAACCCTTATACTCACCCTAACACTAATCCTAATTGTAATAATGACCATAACCCTAATACTGGCCCTAATATACTAACCCTAATACTAATCCTAAAACTGACCAGAACCTTAACTATAAACCCCAATAACTCACGTACCTCACACAGTGACCATAATATATCACTGTCCACACATATCTGTACCCTCTGCATCTTTTATACCTTGCCCTTGACATATAGAATACACACAGTGTACTGATACGTTAGGTACGAGGTATAATAGATGCAGTGTGTACAGATATATAGTATATAAAGCAGTGTACTGATACGTCCGGTACAAGGTATAAAAGATGACGTGGGTACAGATAAATAGTATATCCAGCAGTGTACTGATATGTGAGGTACGAGGTATAATGCATGCAGTGTGCACAGGTATATAGTATCCAAAGCAGTGTACTCATGTGAGATACGAGGTGTAATTTATACTTAATACCTCACATATCAGTTCACTGCTGTGTATACTATATCTGTAAATACTGCATGTATTATAAAAGTATAATAGATGCAGTGGGTACAGATATATAGTATACACAGCAGCGTATTGATATATGAGGTAATAGATGCACTATGTATAGATATATGGTATATAAAGCAATGTACTGATATTTGAAATACAAGGTGTAATTATTACCTAGTACCGCACATATCAGCACACTGCTGTATATACTATACTAGCAGAAGAACCCGGCTTCGCATGGGTATATTTCATCTATTTATTTTAATGTTTCTGTGTGTCGTTAAAAGATAGACAGTATCCCCCATAACAGTAAACTACACAGTCCCCCACCACTTTAAAATGGGACCTTCACAGCAGCTCGCCCCTTTAACAGTGAGTTTCAAAGCACCCTAATCTCTTGACAGCGACCTCCTCAAGGGCCCGCCCCCTTAACCCTTTAAGGACCATAAGATTACCATCATAAATCTAAAAATAATTATATTTTTTCCCCTTTAAGAATGTATTTGAACAATAAATAAAGCTAGATCCATTTGTTGATAAGAACTAATATTTTGACTCAACAAAAAAATAAGTATTTTAAGTTCTTAAATTAGATGATACAGGCAATTAAAAACATCGGACAAATACGTCCCTTGGTTGGTCCTCAAAGGGTCAACAGTGACCTTCACAGTGTCCGCCCCTTTAACAGTGACCTCCACAGATCTCGACCCTTTAACAGTGATCTCCACAGCGCCCGCCTTTTTGACAGTGACCTCCACAGCGCCCACCCCTTTAACAGAGAACTCCACAGTGCCCGCCCCTTTAACAGTGATCTCCAGAGTGCCCGCCCCTTTAACAGTGATCTCCAGAGTGCCCGCCCCTTTAACAGTGATCTCCAGAGTGCCTGCCCCTTTAACAGTGACCTCCACAGTGCCCGCCCCTTTAACAGTGACTTTCACAGTGCCCTCCTCTTTAACAGTGACCTCAACAGCAACCGCCCCTTTAACAGTGACCTGCACAGCGCCCTGTCCATTTAACAGGGACCTCCACAGCGCACGCCTTTGACAGTGACCTCCACAGTGCCCACCCCTTTAACAGTGACCTCCACAGCACCCGCCCCTTTAACAGTGACCTTCACAGCACCCGCCCCTTTAACAGTGACCTTCAGAGCGTCTGCCTTTTTAACAGGGACCTCCACAGTGCCCACCCCTTTAACAGTGAACTCCACAGCGCCGTGCGCCTTTGAAACTAGGGTTACACGACGACATGTGTTGCGCGACATTTTGCATCAACTTTTATAATGACAAGCTATAGTGTCGCACTGTGACAAGCGACATGCTGCGACTGCGACACGACAGTCGCAAAAAGTTCCTCCAAAATGGATGCATGTAGCAGTGTAGTTGTGCGACTTATTGTCATCCTGTAGCCCTAGTCTAAAGCTGACCTACAACAGTGAAGAAAAATGGCTAGGTTGTTATGGAAACCTGGAGTAAAACTGTGTGTATGGCAATTGGGATTTGAAGAGAAAAACTTGCAGGCTTGTATTGGCTAATGTGGGCAATTTTTTGGGACTATCTCAGGAACGGTACGTCCTAGAGAGCGGAGACCCAGTCTAGACCTTCACAGTGACCGCCCCTTTAACTGTGACCTTCATAGTGACCACACCTTTAACAGTGGCCGCCCCTTTAACAGTGACTTTCAAAGTGACCGCCCCTTTAACAGTGACTTTCAGAGTGACCGCCCCTTTAACAGTGACCGCCCCTTTAACTATGACTGCCCCTTTAACAGTGGCCGCCCCTTTAACTGTGACCTCCACAATTCCCGCCCCTTTAAGAGTGACATGCACAATGACGGCCCCTTTAACAGTGACCTCCACAGTGCCTGCCCTTTTAACAGTGACCCCCACAATGGCTGCCCCTTTAACCACCTCCGGACCGCTGTACGCACAGACGCGTCCTGGAGGTGGTTGATTCATTCCTCCTGGACGCGCCGGCGCGTCCTCTCGCGAGACGCGAGATTTCCTGTGAACGCGCGCACACAGGCGCGCGCGCTCACAGGAACGGAAGGTAAGAGAGTTGATCTCCAGCCTGCCAGCGGCGATCGTTCGCTGGCAGGCTGGAGATGTGTTTTTTTTAACCCCTAACAGGTATATTAGACGCTGTTTTGATAACAGCGTCTAATATACCTGCTACCTGGTCCTCTGGTGGTCCCATTTGTTTGGATCGACCACCAGAGGACACAGGTAGCTCAGTAAAGTCCCACCAAGCACCACTACACTACACTACCCCCCCCCCCCCCCGTCACTTATTAACCCCTTATTAGCCCCTGATCACCCCTGATCACCCCATATAGACTCCCTGATCACCCCCCTGTCATTGATTACCCCCCTGTCATTGATCAACCCCCTGTAAAGCTCCATTCAGATGTCCGCATGATTTTTACGGATCCACTGATAGATGGATCGGATCCGCAAAACGCATCCGGACGTCTGAATGAAGCCTTACAGGGGCATGATCAATGACTGTGGTTATCACCCCATATAGACTCCCTGATCACCCCCCTGTCATTGATCACCCCCCTGTCATTGATTACCCCCCTGTAAAGCTCCATTCAGACGTCCGCATGATTTTTACGGATCCACTGATAGATGGATCGGATCCGCAAAACGCATCCGGACGTCTGAATGAAGCCTTACAGGGGCATGATCAATGACTGTGGTGATCACCCCATATAGACTCCCTGATCACCCCCCTGTAAAGCTCCATTCAGATGTCCGCATGATTTTTACGGATCCACTGATAGATGGATCGGATCCGCAAAACGCATCCGGACGTCTGAATGAAGCCTTAAGGGGCATGATCAATGACTGTGGTTATCACCCCATATAGACTCCCTGATCACCCCCCTGTCATTGATCACCCCCCTGTCATTGATTACCCCCCTGTAAAGCTCCATTCAGACGTCCGCATGATTTTTACGGATCCACTGATAGATGGATCGGATCCGCAAAACGCATCCGGACGTCTGAATGAAGCCTTACAGGGGCATGATCAATGACTGTGGTGATCACCCCATATAGACTCCCTGATCACCCCCCTGTCATTGATTACCCCCCTGTCATTGATCACCCCCCTGTAAAGCTCCATTCAGACGTCCGCATGATTTTTACGGATCCACTGATAGATGGATCGGATCCGCAAAACGCATCCGGACGTCTGAATGAAGCCTTACAGGGGCATGATCAATGACTGTGGTGATCACCCCATATAGACTCCCTGATCACCCCCCTGTCATTGATTACCCCCCTGTCATTGATTACCCCCCTGTAAAGCTCCATTCAGACGTCCGCATGATTTTTACGGATCCACTGATAGATGGATCGGATCCGCAAAACGCATCCGGACGTCTGAATGAAGCCTTACAGGGGCATGATCAATGACTGTGGTGATCACCCCATATAGACTCCCTGATCACCCCCCTGTCATTGATTACCCCCCTGTCATTGATCACCCCCCTGTAAAGCTCCATTCAGACGTCCGCATGATTTTTACGGATCCACTGATAGATGGATCGGATCCGCAAAACGCATCCGGACGTCTGAATGAAGCCTTACACGGGCGTGATCAATGACTGTGGTTATCACCCCATATAGACTCCCTGATCACCCCCCTGTCATTGATCACCCCCCTGTCATTGATCACCCCCCTGTCATTGATCACCCCCCTGTCATTGATCAACCCCCTGTCATTGATCAACCCCCCTGTCATTGATCAACCCCCCTGTCATTGATCACCCCCCTGTCATTGATCACCCCCCTGTAAGGCTCCATTCAGACATTTTTTTGGCCCAAGTTAGCGGAATTATTATTTTTTTTTCTTACAAAGTCTCATATTCCACTAACTTGTGACAAAAAATTAAATCTCACATGAACTCACCATACCCCTCACGGAATCCAAATGCGTAAAATTTTTTAGACATTTATATTCCAGACTTCTTCTCACGCTTTAGGGCCCCTAGAATGCCAGGGCAGTATAAATACCCCACATGTGACCCCATTTCGGAAAGAAGACACCCCCAGGTATTCCGTGAGGGGCATATTGAGTCCATGAAAGATTGAAATTTTTGTCCCAAGTTAGCGGAACGGGAGACTTTGTGAGAAAAAAATAAAAAATATCAATTTCCGCTAACTTGTGCCAAAAAAAAAAAATTTCTATGAACTCGCCATGCCCCTCATTGAATACCTTGGGGTGTCTTCTTTCCAAAATGGGGTCACATGTGGGGTATTTATACTGCCCTGGCATTCTAGGGGCCCCAAAGCGTGAGAAGAAGTCTGGTATCCAAATGTCTAAAAATGCCCTCCTAAAAGGAATTTGGGCACCTTTGCGCATCTAGGCTGCAAAAAAGTGTCACACATCTGGTATCGCCGTACTCAGGAGAAGTTGGGGAATGTGTTTTGGGGTGTCATTTTACATATACCCATGCTGGGTGAGATAAATATCTTGGTCAAATGCCAACTTTGTATAAAAAAATGGGAAAAGTTGTCTTTTGCCAAGATATTTCTCTCACCCAGCATGGGTATATGTAAAAAGACACCCCAAAACACATTCCCCAACTTCTCCCGAGTACGGAGATACCAGATGTGTGACACTTTTTTGCAGCCTAGGTGGGCAAAGGGGCCCATATTCCAAAGAGCACCTTTCGGATTTCACTGGTCATTTACCTACTTACCACACATTAGGGCCCCTGGAAAATGCCAGGGCAGTATAACTACCCCACAAGTGACCCCATTTTGGAAAGAAGACACCCCAAGGTATTCCGTGAGGGGCATGGCGAGTTCCTAGAATTTTTTATTTTTTGTCACAAGTTAGTGGAAAATGATGATTTTTTTTTTTTTTTTTTTTTCATACAAAGTCTCATATTCCACTAACTTGTGACAAAAAATAAAAACTTCCATGAACTCACTATGCCCATCAGCGAATACCTTGGGGTCTATTCTTTCCAAAATGGGGTCACTTGTGGGGTAGGTATAATGCCCTGGTATTTTAGGGGCCCAAATGTGTGGTAAGGAGTTTGAAATCAAATTCTGTAAAAAATGACGAGTGAAATCCGAAAGGTGCTCTTTGGAATATGGGCCCCTTTGCCCACCTAGGCTGCAAAAAAGTGTCACACATCTGGTATCTCCGTACTCAGGAGAAGGTGGGGAATGTGTTTTGGGGTGTCATTTTACATATACCCATGCTGGGTGAGATAAATATCTTGGTCAAATGCCAACTTTGTATAAAAAAATGGGAAAAGTTGTCTTTTGCCAAGATATTTCTCTCACCCAGCATGGGTATATGTAAAAAGACACCCCAAAACACATTCCCCAACTTCTCCTGAGTACGGAGATACCACATGTGTGGCACTTTTTTGCAGCCTAGGTGGGCAAAGGGGCCCATATTCCAAAGAGCACCTTTTGGATTTCACTGGTCATTTACCTACTTACCACACATTAGGGCCCCTGGAAAATGCCAGGGCAGTATAACTACCCCACAAGTGACCCCATTTTGGAAAGAAGACACCCCAAGGTATTCCGTGAGGGGCATGGCGAGTTCCTAGAATTTTTTATTTTTTGTCACAAGTTAGTGGAAAATGATGATTTTTTTTATACAGGGAGTGCAGAATTATTAGGCAAGTTGTATTTTTGAGGATTCATTTTATTATTGAACAACAACCATGTTCTCAATGCACCTAAAAAACTCATTAATATCAAAGCTGAATATTTTTGGAAGTAGTTTTTAGTTTGTTTTTAGTTTTAGCTATTTTAGGGGGATATCTGTGTGTGCAGGTGACTATTACTGTGCATAATTATTAGGCAACTTAACAAAAAACAAATATATACCCATTTCAATTATTTATTTTTACCAGTGGAACCAATATAACATCTCAACATTCACAAATATACATTTCTGACATTCAAAAACAAAACAAAAACAAATCAGTGACCAATATAGCCACCTTTCTTTGCAAGGACACTCAAAAGCCTGCCATCCATGGATTCTGTCAGTGTTTTGATCTGTTCACCATCAACATTGCGTGCAGCAGCAACCACAGCCTCCCAGACACTGTTCAGAGAGGTGTACTGTTTTCCCTCCTTGTAAATCTCACATTTGATGATGGACCACAGGTTCTCAATGGGGTTCAGATCAGGTGAACAAGGAGGCCATGTCATTAGATTTTCTTCTTTTATACCCTTTCTTGCCAGCCACGCTGTGGAGTACTTGGACGCATGTGATGGAGCATTGTCCTGCATGAAAATCATGTTTTTCTTGAAGGATGCAGACTTCTTTCTGTACCACTGCTTGAAGAAGGTGTCTTCCAGAAACTAGCAGTAGGACTGGGAGTTGAGCTTGACTCCATCCTCAACCCGAAAAGGCCCCACAAGCTCATCTTTGATGATACCAGCCCAAACCAATACTCCACCTCTACCTTGCTGGCGTCTGAGTCGGACTGGAGCTCTCTGCCCTTTACCAATACAGCCACGGGCCCATCCATCTGGCCCATCAAGACTCACTCTCATTTCATCAGTCCATAAAACCTTAGAAAAATCTGTCTTGAGATATTTCTTGGCCCAGTCTTGACGTTTCAGCTTGTGTGTCTTGTTCAGTGGTGGTCGTCTTTCAGCCTTTCTTACCTTGGCCATGTCTCTGAGTATTCCACACCTTGTGCTTTTGGGCACTCCAGTGATGTTGCAGCTCTGAAATATGGCCAAACTGGTGGCAAGTGGCATCTTGGCAGCTGCACGCTTGACTTTTCTCAGTTCATGGGCAGTTATTTTGCGCCTTGGTTTTTCCACACGCTTCTTGCGACTCTGTTGATTATTTTGAATGAAACGCTTGATTGTTCGATGATCACGCTTCAGAAGCTTTGCAATTTTAAGAGTGCTGCATCCCTCTGCAAGATATCTCACTATTTTTGACTTTTCTGAGCCTGTCAAGTCCTTCTTTTGACCCATTTTGCCAAAGGAAAGGAAGTTGCCTAATAATTATGCACACCTAATATAGGGTGTTGATGTCATTAGACCACACATCTTCTCATTACAGAGATGCACATCACCTAATATGCTTAATTGGTAGTAGGCTTTCAAGCCTATACAGCTTGGAGTAAGACAACATGCATAAAGAGGATGATGTGGTCGAAATACTCATTTGCCTAATAATTCTGCACGCAGTGTATATTTTTTTTTTTCATACAAAGTCTCATATTCCACTAACTTGTGACAAAAAATAAAAACTTCCATGAACTCACTATGCCCATCAGCGAATACCTTGGGGTCTCTTCTTTCCAAAATGGGGTCACTTGTGGGGTAGTTATACTGCCCTGGCATTCTAGGGGCCCAAATGTGTGGTAAGGAGTTTGAAATCAAATTCTTTAAAAAATGACGAGTGAAATCCCAAAGGTGCTCTTTGGAATATGGGCCCCTTTGCCCACCTAGGCTGCAAAAAAGTGTCACACATCTGGTATCTCCGTATTCAGGAGAAGTTGGGGAATGTGTTTTGGGGTGTCTTTTTACATATACCCATGCTGGGTGAGAGAAATATCTTGGCAAAAGACAACTTTTCCCATTTTTTTATACAAAGTTGGCATTTGACCAAGATATTTATCTCACCCAGCATGGGTATATGTAAAATGACACCCCAAAACACATTCCCCAACTTCTACTGAATACGGAGATACCAGATGTGTGACACTTTTTTGCAGCCTAGGTGGGCAAAGGGGCCCACATTCCAAAGAGCACCTTTCGGATTTCACTGGTCAGTTTTTACAGAATTTGATTTCAAACTCCTTACCACACATTTGGGCCCCTAGAATGCCAGGGCAGTATAACTACCCCACAAGTGACCCCATTTTGGAAAGAAGAGACCCCAAGGTATTTCGTGATGGGCATAGTGAGTTCATGGAAGTTTTTATTTTTTGTCACAAGTTAGTGGAATATGAGACTTTGTAAGAAAAAAAAAAAAAAAAATCATCATTTTCCGCTAACTTGTGACAAAAAATAAAAAGTTCTATGAACTCACTATGCCCATCAGCGAATACCTTAGGGTGTGTACTTTCCGAAATGGGGTCATTTGTGTGGTGTTTGTACTGTCTGGGCATTGTAGAACCTCAGGAAACATGACAGGTGCTCAGAAAGTCAGAGCTGCTTCAAAAAGCGGAAATTCACATTTTTGTACCATAGTTTGTAAACGCTATAACTTTTACCCAAACCCTTTTTTTTTTACCCAAACATTTTTTTTTTATCAAAGACATGTAGAACAATAAATTTAGAGCAAAATTTATATATGGATGTCATTTTTTTTGCAAAATTTTACAACTGAAAGTGAAAAATGTCATTTTTTTGCAAAAAAATCGTTAAATTTCGATTAATAACAAAAAAAGTAAAAATGTCAGCAGCAATGAAATACCACCAAATGAAAGCTCTATTAGTGAGAAGAAAAGGAGGTAAAATTCATTTGGGTGGTAAGTTGCATGACCGAGCAATAAATGGTGAAAGTAGTGTAGGTCAGAAGTGTAAAAAGTGGCCTGGTCTTTCAGGGTGTTTAAGCACTGGGGGCTGAGGTGGTTAAGAGTGACCACTTATTTAACTGTGACCGGCTCTTTTAACTGTGACCTTTTGGCTGATAAGGGACATGTGACCCTGTGTATTTATGGCTATGTATTATGGCAGTCTATTTATAAATTAAATATGAACTTACATTGACTGACACACCTCATATGACTGAATATTTAAGAACCTGCAAACTGCTAAAACCTGTGATCAGTTGCTATGGAAACCTGGAGTAGGACCTGCGAGCTTCTTTTGGCTAATAAGGGACATGTGACCGTGTAAATAGCAGTTCGGAAGTGAAAGGCTTGCTGGCTTCTATTGGCTAATGCAGGTCATTTTTGGGGAATATATCAGGAACGGTACGTTCTAGAGAGCTGAGACCCGGTCTGAAACCTTTCCGGACACCTGATGTACCTGTGTGCAAAATTTGGTGAAGATCGGTCCAGTCGTTTGGTCGCACATAAAGAACGTCCAGACAGACATCTAGACAGACAGAAATTCATTTTTATATATATAATAACAGATACACCCACAGCATCTATTATACCTCTTACCACATGACCATTAGCAACATGTGACCTGTGAGGTCACACCTTCTACATCAACTCCATTCTAGCTTCTACCGAGTAATATAATACAGTGTGTGTACACTGCATTCAGAGGGCACAGCAAAGAGGCACTATACATAAAGGAAGCACATATAAAATGCAATATACATAAAGGGGGCACATATAAGAGGCGGTATGCATAAAGGGTGCACATATAAGAGGAGCTACACATACAGTGGGAACATACAAGAGCCACTATACATAAAGGGCACATGTAAGAAGACACACCTTCTCATTCAAAGAGTTTTCTTTATTTTCATGATTATGAAGGCATCAAAACTATGAATTAACACATGTGGAATTATATACAGTGGGATGCGAAAGTTTGGGCAACCTTGTTATTCGTCATGATTTTCCTGTATAAATCGTTGGTTGCTACGATAGAAAATGTCAGTTAAATATATCATACAGGAGACACACACAGTGATATTTGAGAAGTGAAATGAAGTTTATTGGATTTACAGAAAGTGTGCTATAATTGTTTAAACAAAATTAGGCAGGTGCATAAATTTGGGCACGGTTGTCATTTTATTGATTCCAAAACCTTTAGAACTAATTATTGGAACTCAAATTGGCTTGGTAAGCTCAGTGACCCCTGACCTACATACACAGGTGAATCCAATTATGAGAAAGAGTATTTAAGGGGGTCAATTGTAAGTTTCCCTCCTCTTTTAATTTTCTCTGAAGAGTAGCAACATGGGGGTCTCAAAACAACTCTCAAATGACCTGAAGACAAAGATTGTTCACCATCATGGTTTAGGGGAAGGATACAGAAAGCTGTCTCAGAGATTTCAGCTGTCTGTTTCCACAGTTAGGAACATATTGAGGAAATGGAAGACCACAGGCTCAGTTCAAGTTAAGGCTCGAAGTGGCAGACCAAGAAAAATCTCGGATAGACAGAAGCGACGAATGGTGAGAACAGTCAGAGTCAACCCACAGACCAGCACCAAAGACCTACAACATCATCTTGCTGCAGATGGAGTCACTGTGCATCGTTCAACCATTCGGCGCACTTTACACAAGGAGATGCTGTATGCGAGAGTGATGCAGAGGAAGCCTTTTCTCCGCCCACAGCACAAAAAGTGCCGCTTGAGGTGGGCTAAAGCACATTTGGACAAGCCAGCTTCATTTTGGAATAAGGTGCTGTGAACTGATGAAACTAAAATTGAGTTATTTGGCCATAACAAGGGGCGTTATGCATGGAAGAAAAAGAACACAGCATTCCAAGAAAAACACCTGCTACCTACAGTAAAATATGGTGGTGGTTCCATCATGCTGTGGGGCTGTGTGGCCAGTGCAGGGACTGGGAATCTTGTCAAAGTTGAGGGACGCATGGATTCCACTAAGTATCAGCAGATTCTGGAGATCAATGTCCAGGAATCAGTGACAAAGCTGAAGCTGCGCCTGGGCTGGATCTTTCAACAAGACAACGACCCTAAACACTGCTCAAAATCTACTAAGGCATTTATGCAGAGGAACAAGTACAACCTTCTCGAATGGCCATCTCAGTCCCCAGACCTGAATATAATTGAAAATCTGTGGTGTGACTTAAAGAGAGCTGTCCATGCTCGGAAGCCATCAAACCAGAATGAACCAAAGATGTTTTGTAAAGAGGAATGGTCCAAAATACCTTCAACCAGAATCCAGACTCTCATTGGAACCTACAGGAAGCGTTTAGAGGCTGTAATTTCTACAAAAGGAGGATCTACTAAATATTGATTTCATTTCAATTTTGTGGTGCCCAAATTTATGCACCTGCCTAATTTTGTTTAAACAATTATAGAACACTTTCTGTAAATCCAATAAACTTTATTTCACTTCTCAAATATCACTGTGTGTGTCTCCTATATGATATATTTAACTGACATTTTTTATCGTAACAACCAACGATTTACACAGGAAAATCATGACGATTAGCAAGGTTGCCCAAACTTTCGCATCCCACTGTACATAACAAACAAGTGTGAAACAACTGAAAATATGTCATATTCTAGGTTCTTCAAAGTAGCCACCTTTTGCTTTGATTACTGCTATGCACACTCTTGGCATTCTCTTGATGAGCTTCAAGAGGTAATCCCCTAAAATGGTCTTCCAACAGTCTTGAAGGAGTTCCCAGAGATGCTTAGCACTTGTTGGCCCTTTTGCCTTCACTCTGCGGTCCAGCTCACCCCAAACCATCTCGATTGGGTTCAGGTCCGGTGACTGTGGAGGCCAGGTCATCTGGCGCAGCACCCCATCACTCTCCTTCATGGTCAAATAGCCCTTACTGTCAAAGTTTTCCCAATTTTTCGGCTGACTGACTGACCTTCATTTCTTAAAGTAATGATGGCCACTCGTTTTTCTTTACTTAGCTGCTTTTTTCTTGCCATAATACAAATTCTAACAGTCTATTCAGTAGGACTATCAGCTGTGTATCCACCTGACTTCTCCTCAACTCAACTGATGGTCCCAACCCCATTTATAAGGCAAGAAATCCCACTTATTAAACCTGACATGGCACACCTGTGAAGTGAAAACCATTTCAGGGGACTACCTCTTGAAGCTCATCAAGAGAATGCCAAGAGTGTGCAAAGCAGTAATCAAAGCAAAAGGTGGCTACTTTGAAGAACCTAGAATATGACATATTTTCAGTTGTTTCACACATGTTTGTTATGTATATAATTCCACATGTGGAATTCATAGTTTTGATGCCTTCAGTGTGAATCTACAATTTTCATAGTCATGAAAATAAAGAAAACTCTTTGAATGAGAAGGTGTCCCCAAACTTTTGGTCTGTACTGTATAAGGGGCACTATACATACAGGGGGCACATATAAGAGGTGCAAAACATAATAAAGGCCCATAAGAGGTGCTATACACCATTTATAAGGGGCGCCAAGCATGTGGCACTATTATACATGGGGCACATAGTACATGGCACTAGTATTTGGGGCATTGTTTGTGGCACTATAAACAGGGTGCACAGGGCATATAACACTATATAAAGAGGGCACAGAGCATGTGGCACTATATACGGAGGGCACATGGCACTATATACAGAGGGCACAGTGTACAGTATCTGGCACTACCATTGGGGGTCCTGTGTGTAGCACTAATGCTATTATATTCAGGGCACAGGATATGGGACTAAAATGATTTTGTCTAAGTAGGCAGGATACTAATGTGTTGGTAAAGCGAGAAGCTGAAGACATCTCAGTAAAATCTGCACAGCCAAATTCTGGCCAGAAGATGTCATCATGGTGACCTGAACCAGATGGAGTAAAATTCAGGGGGAGATATCACCTGTAAGTCACTAAATGGAAAAGATCATTCTGCCACTGAATGTGTATGATGAGTCCTGTAGTCACCTGGATGATCTAAAGCTGATAAGCTGATGATGGGTGGTAGTATGCTGTTTTGTGAAACAACAACTCCCCGCATTCCTTTACTGCTGTTCAGGCATACTGGGAGCTGTAGTTTCACACCGTATAAGCTAATGGCAAGTGCTGACCTGGCTACTCAAATGGTATTAGTATTGAAATTGTAAAATCTAGTGATGTATATATGTACTGCACTTGGTTCTGGTGCTGGATTTACAGTAAATTGACCCTACATTCTCCTCACTATCCACAAACCTATTATTCTGACCTACAAAGCATTCCACCGTGCAGCACTGCATTATAATGTATTACCTCCCTCATCACTGTGAGTGGCTGAAGCAGTATGGTGGTAGACAGACTGAGGCACAACTGACCCTCTTGATTTCATTTTTCATTCATGTCCTTTTTCATTTTAAGAAAGATCCCTGCACCGATGCAGGAACAGGAATTGGTGCTACACAGGCATTTAGAAAAGTACCACCAACAATCCCACTCCTCAATAGTGATGAACGAACATCGGCCAGGACGATACGCGTTCGCGATCAAATATTCGCAAACCGTGCGTTCGTGGCAGACCTTATTGACTTTAATGGCAGGCAAACCTAGAATACCTTCAGGTCATATTTGCAGCCACCACTTACTAGAAGTGCACAAATAGTCCCACAACATGGACAGTGACATACCAGAGGGGGATCAATGGCAAAAATTCCCACAAAAAATATGTACGGTATTTTTATCAGGTGCTATTTTTATGCGTCTTAAAGGGAAAGTCACAAAAATGTGCCCTGCTGGAGCCTAGAAATTTTTTATTTTAGGCCACGGGAGTATAGGCCACAAAAATTAGGCATTCACCTGACAGAAAAGAACAAGTGATTATGTTGCTGGAGGTACATTAGTTGGTCACTGGATAACAATTTTACTGTAGGCCAGTGGAGTACAGGCCCCAAAACGTAGGCATTCATCTGACAGAAAAGAACAAGTGATTGTTCGGACTGCATGTCCGACTTTTTAGTCCGGCGGCCTCTCATCGCGAACTGCCGTGCTGCGCCAGAGCTCCGCCTCCGTCCCCATTATAGTCAATGGGGATGGAGCGGCGGTCCAGCGGCATGGCGAAATAACGGCAGGACGGATCCGACAGGGTGAACAGCCTGTCAGATATGTCCTGTCGCTAGTGTGAAAGTAGCCTTAGATGATCACTGGATAATAATTTTACTGTAGGCCAGTACAGGCCCCAAAAATTAGGCATTCACCTGACAGAAAAGAACAAGTGATTATGTGGCTGGAGGTACATTAGGCGGTCACTGAATAACAATTTTACTGTAGGCCAGTACAGGCCCCAAAAATTAGGCGTTCACCTGACAGAAAAGGCCTTTTATTAAGGGTATAGCGAGTATTAAGTCTAAAACTAAGGAAAAGGAGCAATCTTTGAAGAGGGCGAATGAGGAGGCTGAAGCTTCCTATATTATTAATCCATCAGATGCTAATTTAGCAATCTGGAAGGTCGCACAGAACTCTTTCAAGACGTATTTGTTAGAGATAGCTGATAATAAGCATTTTTTTGTCAAGCAGGCACAGTTTGAAGCTGGGGTGGGCAGCGGACGGTTACTGGCCCGTATTGTGCAGGCTCAGAAGGGCCCGACGCATATAGCCTGTATCAAGGGGGAATCAGGTCAAGAGGTCACTGATTCAGTGGGGATTTTAGAGGTCCTTAAAGACTACTATATGAATTTATATACCTAATGTCTTATGGCTAGTACAGAATAAATAAAAGTTTACCTAGAGGGGATCTCTGCCTGCTTTATCTTTAGAACATCAGGGACAGTTAGACTCCCCTCTTCGATAATAGAAACTAGAAGCAGCAGTTCGCAGTATGCCCAATGAAAAGGCTCCAGGCAAGGATGGGCTTCCGACTGAGATCTATAAATTATATGGGTCAGTTCTTTTACCACAATTGCTAGGTGTTTTTAATGATGCTTATGATCGAGGTGAACTTCCGCCCACTATGTGTGCTGCTACAATATGTGAAAAAAATTAAAAGTTCCAGCGCCGGATAAAATTTTCATAGCTTGTCTTTATTCGGCGTTCATAATCGTAGGAAACAAACAGTGGATATCACCTCCCACCACCTTCGGTTAGGTTTACATGTTTCAAGCCTCCCGGCTCTTACTCATAACCTCCGCTCACTATGAGTGCTGCTACAATAGTAGTCCTTCCCAAACCATGTAAGGACCCTAAATCCCCTGATTCACATAGACCCATCTCACTTCTACCTACAGACGTTAAAATTCTGGCAAAAGTATTATCGAATCGGCCAGCCACAGCTATTTCTACCATTATTCATTCATACCAAACGGGCTTTATGCCCAATAAATCTGCTATAAATCTTAGACGACTTTCTCTCAACCTCCAGGTAGCCTCGGCCAATGCGGGAGGCCGGGTGGTATTGTCACTAGATGCCGCTAAGTCATTTGACAGCATTGAATGGGGCTTCCTATGGGGAGTCATGAAAAAGATGGGGTTTGGACCCAAGTATATTAGAAAGGCGCAGTTATTACCGTATTTTTCGCTTTATAAAAGACGCACCTGATTATAAGATGCACCTATGTTTTTGAGAAGGAAAATAAGAAAAAAATATTTTGAACCAAAAGGTGTGCTTTTGGTGGATTTTGAACTAATGGTGGTCTGGGGATGACACTGTTATGGGGGACCTGTGGATGACGCACTGTTATGGGGGATCTGTGGATGACAATGTTATGGGGGATCTGTGGCTGACGCACTGTTATGGGGGATCTGTGGGTGACACATTGTTATGGGGGATCTGTGGCTGACGCACTTATGGGGGACCTGTGGATGACACACTGTTATGGGGGATCTGTGGATGATGCACTGTTATGGGGGATGTGTGCTGTGACACATAGGGCCATGAGGGGGACCAGCATAAGATGCTATATGTGTGGATGACACACATATAGCATCTTATGCTGGTCCCCCTCATGGCCCTATGTTTCACAGCATTACTTTATTAATATGTGTCCCATTACACTCTTCGCACAGCAGTTACAGTTATGCAGGGTGGGAGGAGGAGCTGGAGGCTGGCAACTCGCGGCACAGCACCAGGCCCCGGCACAGCAGTCTCTTTGTATGTAAAGTCTATTTCTTTAATGCTGAAGCAATCGCTCTCCTTTGATAAACTAGCCTAATCGTCTGAAACAGTACTAACTCTATGAATGTAGTGGTCTGGCCGGCACGTGACATCACTCAGCCAGTCACGCTCCTCCCACTTCATTAATGACGTCACGTGCCGACGTCACCGCTGCATTTATAGAGCGAGTACTGTTTCAGGCGATTAGGCTAGTTTATCAAAGGAGAGCGATTGCTTCAGTATTAAAGAAATAGACTTTACATACAAAGAGACTGCTGTGCGCAGGGAGCCTGGTGTAATACAGTGACTGCACCGGGCCCCGCCGTGAGTTGTGAGCCTCCAGCCCCTCCTCCTACCCCGCATAACTGAAACTGATGTATCGCCGGCCGCGCTGTCCAGCATACCGGCCCGCGATACATCAGTGTTAGCCATGTAAAAATTACACCATTGCTTTATAAAAGACGCACTGCCATTTCCCCCCCACTTTTGAGGGTGGAAAAGTGCATCTTATAAAGCGAAAAATACGGTATATTAACCACCACAGGCATGTATGCAAGTTAATGGTTCAATTTCTGAACTCTTTCGGCTGGGTCGGGGAACACGACAAGGCTGTCTGCTTTCCCCCTTACTCTTTGCTATAGCTATTGAACCACTAGCAGCCCAGATTTGAGGGAGCATGGCTATAGAGGGGCTTTAGGCACGGTCATAGGGAGGAAAAATAGCTCTTTATACCGATGATATGTTACTATCACTTGCAAATGCTGCTGATTCACTTGTGCACACTATACCACTATATGTACTTTTTCGCGCCTACTCAGGGTTGCACATTCACTGGGAAAAGTCGGTTCTTATGCCAGTAGACCCTTGGCAGCAGCATGGGGTCACCGTAATGGAGAAATTACAGTGTGTCAGCTCATTTAAATATTTAGGAATAGTGGTATACATGAAGCCTAAAGAGTATATCCCTTTAAATATACAACCTCTCCTTGACAGATGGCAAGCTAAAATCACTGCATGGAATACAATTCCACTGCCAATCGTAGGTAGGACTAACCTTATTAAAATGATACTTATGCCACAAATGTTATATTTTTTATATAACTCCCCAGTTTTGCGGCCAAAATCCCGGAACACTACCGCACTTGCCGGATCTGGCATTCATTTCCATAGAGATGTACGGTATTAATGCCGGATCCGGTACCAAGTGTTCCGAAAATTGCCGGGTTGCCGGTTTTCTGGTCTGCGCATGCGCCGTCGAGGAAGGCGCAAGGGACCGTCGTGGATGGAAGGTATGTGTCACCGAGGTTCCTGGCCTCGGTGAAGTAAGAGCCGGTATTTTATGTGTCAGCAGCAGCTAATGCTAATTGACACCTTGAGAGTTATCATGGCTGTCATAGCTGATCCGGGATGGCTCTTACTAGGAGTAGTCAAAGTGTTGGGTAGGTGGCTAAGCCCCATGTTCCAGGCCGGGTTTTGCCACGCATAAAAACCAGCCAGCACTGCCAGGTGTGGTGGATTTACCTCCCTTTGACAGTGGAGCTCAGGAGTCTGTGTTTTCAATAGGACAACACCAGGCTGCATGTTGCTCATTCTACTGTGAGCAGCCTGCATGGCCTAAACATACATGGCCTGCAGTGTCTCCAGACTCCCATCGAGCTTATCTGGGACATCAGGAATTGCAAAGGGAGTGTAACAGGCACTGTGCCAACTAACCGGTTTGGCTTTGGGTTATCCCTAGAGGCGATATCTTGGCGGTCCCCTGATTTCACACTTTAACCCTCTATACGGGGATCTGGTCTTTGCTGCAGAGGATAGGACGCCGGTGACTGACTCTGTCAGAGCAGGGGCTGACCTCTGGCCAGCATCAGAAGAGTAAATGACGGGGCGCCCATTACTGCCCCAGATAGTGGGCTTGCAGAGTGCCACCATGTGATTTGCCAGCAATAGATCATGATGAATTGTATGCCCAAGTCAGAGTGGCAGAGAATTCCTTACATAATTATTAATTACCTCATTGATCGAATAAGTGTGGGAATTTTTGTGCTCATACTTGATACTGAATAAATTTAGATGTTTTGAATATTTTGTTTCCATTTCTTTATCATTTGCATTTCATTGTCTATCAATCCTGTGATTTCCATAATTCCAAGAATTTTCCTTCTTGGTGTTGCAATTTAAATGTTGAGGAGTATATAAAGATTATTATAATACACTCTGACAAAAAAATAAAAATAATAACGCACCCAGATAGGAATGTTGGAGTGATGCAAAACTCGGCATTCAGTTAGGTCTCTAGTAGATATGTAAATTATTACAGGTGTGGTCTAATTAGAAACTGGGTCTTGCAACAAGGGGACATAAAATGATTTCGCTCCTGCCCTATGAAAACGTTCTCAGAGGCTACTTTAGGGTACATCTTGGAGTGAGAACGCTGACTGCTAGACATGCCTCTACGATGCAAGATATTTTTCCCAGTTTACAGACTTTGACTAAGGCCTCATGCACACGACCGTTGTTGGGTTCCGTGTCCGTTGTTCCATTTTCCGTGATTTTCTGCGGACCCATTGACTTTCAATGGGTCCGTTGAAAACTCGGAAAATGCACCGTTTGTCATCCGCGTCCGTGATCTGTGTTTCCAGTCCGTCCAAAAAATATGACCTGTCCTATTTTTTTGACGGACAACGGTTTGCAAACCCATTCAAGTCAATAGGTCCGTGAAAAAACAAGGAGGCACACAAGATTGTCATCCGCGTCCGTGATCCGTGTCCGTTTTTTTCCTATCATTTTCAAGGCAAACTTGACTTAGATTTTTTTTTCACTTTTCTTGTCTGGTGATCCTCCAAAAATCAAGGAAGACACACGGAAACAAAAACGGAAACGGATCACGGAACAACGGACCGTGAAAAAATACTGTCGTGTGCATGAGGCCTAAGAGAAGCAGGATGATAATTTCAACAGGCCATTTTGACCTAGCTGTCAGGAGCAGCGGTTAGATGAGAGCACACACAGCGAACAGGCCACGGACAGCTGAGACATAACAGTAGAGAGACTTGTTTGATCCAATGAAAAGCTCAAGCAGCTCCCACCATGTAGACACAGTCATGCTCTGCCCTGAGCATTTTCAGGTGCTTAGCAGAAGGAAATTTGATGCCCATTCCATATACTCCTATAGACAGACAGCCGCTGTCTACTTCATTTTCAGTATTGTCATCAACAACAATCCTTGATTGCTATGGATTGGGACTGTATGATGTTTAGTAACAAATCCAGGATCTGTTTGGGATTAGACAATGGTCAGGTTAAAGTATGGAGGCCTAGTGGTAAGCACTTCAATACAACCTTAGCTGTGGAGCAGTAAACTGCCCCAAATGTTGGTGTGATGACCTGGGGACCCATCACATATGACAACCAGTCACCTCTAGTAGTGACAAGAGGGACATCAACAGCTCAGTGATATGTGCAGGACATTCTGCAGCAACCTGTGCTGCTTCTCATGGCAGGGCTTCCAACTGGCATTTTTGCTCGTCCGCACACAGCAAAGGTTTCCCAGAAATGTCTTTGCAAGATTACAACATTTCCTTGACCTTACTGGTCACCGTACTGACTGCCAACTGAGCATTTATGGGACCATCTGGGATGCCAGCTTTGGCAAGATATGCAAGATATACAGGTCCAGATGCCACATCTGTTGGCAAATGTGCCACAGAACAACATATGGAACCTGTATCCCTTCATTCCCAATCATCTTGTATCTAGGCTAGAGGTGACCCAACAGGGAACTAGAGCCTCCTTTCAATTATACTGTTTGTACCAATAAACCTTTGCTCTAATATTGTAATTACTTAGCTAATATCATGAGAGATGAGCAAATTTCCGCTTATGAAATTCGTTCACACTTAGTTTGTTGGTTAAAGATGAATTGCGTTAGGGATTTCGTTACCACGGACCAGATCGCAATTCTACGAGTCCTTCCCTGCATAACCGAAACGGGACGGATCAGTTTTGCAGCCCATAGACTTCTATTATGACAGAATGAATAACGGAATGCCTCTAAAAGGCATTCCGTTATGCATTCAGTCATAGAAATGCATTATGGTCCGCGGTAACAGAATCCATAACACAATTCACCTTTAACCAACAAAGTGTGAACGAATTTCATAAGCGGAAATTCGCTCATCTCTAAATATCATCATTACATTCCAACATATAATGTTTCATTCAATTCCAACAACTCCTTCTTGGTGCATTATTTATTTTGTCAATGAGTGTCATTATTAATTCATTAATGGAGTTGTCCAGTTTACTATATTAATGACCTATGGAGACAGAGGAGCTGTAATTACACCTGCTCGCTGCTGCAATGTCGAGCAGGTAAACAGTGTAGAGAATGCAGCGCTCGCAATCTTGAAGATAGGTCATCAATATAGGAAACTGACCAATTCCTTTAATAACCAGACCTAATGGCCACTAAATGATCAGGCAACTTTTATTGTGATGGTGGTTTATTAGCTCTAATTTTATTTTTTGGGCTGCCAAAATGATTGTTAAGATATAAGACTGAAGCACTTGATTTTATAAATCTGCAAATGAGCACACAAAACAATTAGAATGTGTTCCCTAATTGTGTTCATTTTGATTCCTAATATATCTCAGATAATTGGGGCAACTATGGCAAGGGTTCGAGTTGGCAGGGGTATTTTTGATAATTTGTATTTTTATTTTTTTACTGAAGGATATGTTTTGTTACATACTACGTCTTCCAAGAGGTCATAAAAGACCTCTGTGGACCCATTTCCACTTTTTCATTATAGAATGCCAAGTAGATTGCAAATAAAAACCCAGAAAAACTGCCTCTATTGTCTCCTCTAGGTCCCAAATGTCTACTAAATTGCAGGACTGTTAGGCTAGTTCAATGGGAGAAACACAATGTACGTGGAAGCGTGATATCCCCGTTCTGACCTTTGCTCCTCTGACAGGATGCCATGCCATTATAATAATTTATAATGCCGTGTGACCTTCCTAGATCTATATCTACTGAATTAGGCCTCTATGTTGTGTGCCTGTGGCCATATTGCGGCCCGCATATGGTGGGTCCACAATACACGGGCACCGACCCGTGTGCACTCCGCATCACGGATGCGGACCCATTCACTTGAATGGGTCCACAATCCTGTAGATGCAGAACAAAAGCATGGATCGGAACCCCATGGAAGCACTTCGAAGTGCTTCCGTGGTTTTTCTGTCCGTGCCTCCGCACCGCAAAAAAATAGAACTTGTTTAATGGGTCTCTATCCGTCCCGGCCGCCGCACGGACGTTGCCCGTGCATTGGGGACCGCAAATTGCAGTCCACAATGCATGGAGCGGATACACAACGTTGTACACTGACGGCATTATGTCAGAACAATTCAGTAGATTCCAGGTAGCAGGGACACAGCACTATATATCATGATAATGCCGTGGAATCCTATCAAAGGAACAGAGGTCAGAAAGGGAAATCATGCTGACACACACATGGTGTTTCTTGTATGGAATGTGCTCGTCTATAACTACCCTAGCAGTCCTGCAGTCTAGACCAGTTTGGTTCCAGAGCAACCTGCAGGGAGCAGGTTATGGAGCAGAAGGAGCTGAGGAGTTTGACTGATAGCTTTGTGGGAAGATATTCTGCAACACTTGTAATTTGTACATGTAAATATCTGCTCGTACTGAACTTAAAGGGAATCTGTCACCAGATACATCATTATGACTTCAACTTATAATGTACACACTTATCAGTACTCTGCAATGGTCTTGGTCCTATTTCAATATGTGGCTAAATTGTGTAGAAATCAGCATTTTTATTTTGTGGTAATAAGAATGTGGGTGCAATGGGGGAACCTATTCCACCACTTTAATTGACAGGGCAGGCAGTGAAGACATAGTCACACCTGGCCCTGAGGTCCCACCGCAAAGCATTCGGCGCACACGCTGTATAGGAGACATAAGGGACAGGTGTGTCTACATCTTCACTGCCTGGTCTTGTCAGTCAAAATAGTGGGGATGCGGCAGGCAGTTGGAAGAAGCTGAGCCTCAGGTGCAACTATATCAGTATGATTTTTTGCTATGTGGGAGAAAACCTGATTGCCCAGAGAAACCCCACACAAACATAGGAATATATTCAAACTCCTCTGCCCATGGTAACAATGCTGGATATGTGGATATGGTTTATCCACAACTTACCAGCTCGTTCTCTAATGCCTACACACTTAGATGTAGATGGCTGTATGTATGTAAGCACATCCACCATCTTTTGAATTTCATGAAGAAGGCAGTGGCCATGCATTAGAAACCAGGGTGTCAGTAGGTCAGAGTCCTGTGGATATGGCTTAAATGCCTATGATGGATAAAACTCACTTAAAAGAACATTTTAAGCAAAATACTTCCCTGCAGTGATTATGTACCACACATGCTAGAATCATTGCTGATGTCGGTAAGTGGCTGCAGAAGTCATCTGCATGTACCACACCTCATCATTGCAGGGAAATAAACAGAGACCAGTATAATGGCAATGCTTGGGGTGGTGGGCATTTAACAGGTATTAGGTAACTGTCTGGGTGTTAAAGGGAATCTGTCACCATGCAACATGTTATGGAGCAGCAGGAGCTGGCCAGATTGATATATATATATTTATATATATATATATCTATCAATCAATCAATATTGTTTTAAGCCCTGAAAACCACATTTACCCAATTCAATGCCAAGAACTTACATGTTCTCGCAGGGTGGTACTTCAGTAGCCAAAACCTAGGAGATACGGGTACAATATTGCTACTAATGGCTCAAACTCAGGTTGCAATGCAGCTAAAAATATAAACCAGATCTTGGTTTAAAGCTGCTCTGTAACCAGGATCAACCCTATTAAACCAGACATAGGGCTCATGCACATGACAGTTGTTGTTTTGCGGTCCACAAATTGCGAAACCACAAAACACGTATACAGGCCTTGTGCATTCTGCATTTTGTGGAACAGAATGGATAGCCTCTAGTAGAACAGTCCTATCCTAGTAATAGGACATGTTTTATTTTTTTACAGAACGGACGTGTGAACATACGGATACGGGAACACACGCAGAGTAATTTAAACTTGAAAGGACACGTACATGAGCACATACTGCCTAGTAGGGCTCTTCATGCTGATTAAAACAATACCTTTCTTTTATCCGGATGCTAAACAGCTGCAGAGAAATCTGTGTACTACAGCTTCACCATACTGAGGTCTCCCCCTGTGTGCTTAATCAGGCTGGTTATTGATGCCACTATCTAGACATTTACCAGCGACTAGATAATGCTATCAAATAAGTCGCACAAAACACTTGCACCTCACACACAAACATGAATCTAAAAGAGAACTTCATTGTCAGTTTCATTGGGTTTATTGGTTTATCATTTTTAATTAGGATTACAGTTTGTAGATATACAGTATATTATGTAACCATTAAGACTTTTCAAATAAAATCCTCTTCGTAACAATGTACCACTAGTAAAGTATTTAACAGAAATAAAAAAAAATAGAAATAAAACAATGTAGTTTGTTCCATTCCACAGACATGCTTAGAACTAGTGTTTTTCTCCTGATGGACTAACAGATAGATTTAATGATTAGTGTAACCTCTAACCCCAATACAAGATTAGTACACTCTTCAGAGAAAAAATCATTGACACACAGCAAATCCGCATTGATCACCATGGAAACTGTTTCAGGGAAAAATAATAAACTAATTGATAGAAAGCATGCATCTGGAGATACTGCTATCCAAACCCATGAGAAGAAAAAGGTCAAACAACAATTAAAAGCTAAACCATTCAGGGCTTCCCCTCAAGAAGAAAGCTCATTTTTGAATACATCAAAATGATAACAAAAAAAACCTATCCCTTTGCTTTACTCTTATCACTGCGCAGTATTGCATATTATGAACTCTATACAGTAAAAATGACCTATTACCTTTATTCTATTGGTCAGTACGATAACAGTTATACCATGTTTATATAATTTTTTAATTAATTTCTTGGCATCGCCATATTCCAACCCTCATAACTTATTTCATAGTAGTTATTTCATAGTAGAAAAAATGGTGAATGAACCATTTAGATTTTTTGTTATCATATGTAAATTTTTAAATTTTTATGTCATCATATGTGATATTTTATTAATATTTTGAATTTTTGATGCATTGCAACACATTGCAATATTTATTTTTTATTAAATAGAGAGATTATATCACAACACACATTATAACAAAAAAACGCACCAGTAGTTAAAAATCGCAACAGAACCGCAAGTAAAACCGCATGTCTAATAACAGAGCTAAACCTTTGAATTTTTGATTGCTAAATCCGCCCTACATCTGTGGGCTATCCTGGGCAGCCTAATCCGCCCTACACCTGTGGGCTATCTTGAGCAGCCCAATCCGCCCTACACCTGTGGGCTATCCTGGGCAGCCTATAAGTAGCCAGTCCAAAAATGGGAGATCAGCTGCCACTGAGGAAGGGGTAAGAGGTCCCCGAAATGCGTCTGGCATAACCAGCTGAGAACTCCCACTGGACTAAGAAAAGGCCTTTATACGGATGATCTATTAAAATCAATCTTACTAAAAATTGGAGCGCTCCAAATAAGAAAAAAAAATTCGGATCCCCAAAAAATTTTCGGATCCCATTTTCAACACCAAGTTCCTGCGATACCTTGCTGCGAGATACAAACCTGTTTCCTGATACAGACCACGTGATATACCGGCGTCTGCCTGAATAGCGTGGAGAAACAAACACAGCAGCAACTCTTAAAGGGTTTCTGTCACCCTGCAAAACTCTTTTTTTTTTTTTTGGATAGTTAGATTCCTCATAGCGCGATATAGGAGAATATAATGCTCTTACTTACTTTCATGCGGCCGATTCTTTATAAAACGAACTTTTATAATATGTAAATGAGGGCTCTACCAGCAAGTAGGGCGTCTACTTGCTGGTAGCTGCTGCAGAAATCCGCCCCCTCGCCGTGTTGATTGACAGGGCCAGCCGTGATCTCCTCCTCCGGCTGGCCCTGTCAGTAATTCAAAAATCGCGCGCCTCGCGTCATTCGGCGCAGGCACTCTGAGATGAGGAGGCTCGTATCCTCAGCACTCCCTCAGTTCCGCCGGCGCCGATGACATCACCAAAAGAGAAGACGTCATCGGCGCAGGCGCACTGAGGGAGTGCTGAGGAGACGAGCCTCCTCATCTCAGAGCGCCTGCGCCGAATGACGCGAGGCGCGCGATTTTTAAATTACTGACAGGGCCGGCCGGAGGAGGAGATCACGGCTGGCCCTGTCAATCAACACGGCGAGGGGGCGGATTTCTGCAGCAGCTACCAGCAAGTAGACGCCCTACTTGCTGGTAGAGCCCTCATTTACATATTATAAAAGTTCGTTTTATAAAGAATCGGCCGCATGAAAGTAAGTAAGAGCATTATATTCTCCTACATCGCACTAAGAGGAATCTAACTGATTATAGTACATACCAGTTCTTGTTTTTCCATCATAGACATAAACTAAGGTCTGGACATTTAAACCGCAAACAAACTATAATCAAGCAGTAACTGGTGAACAGTAATCAGGATTGCTTTTCATCCCCTTTAAGAACATCTTGGCCTGCAAGCCGCAAGCCACAATAGCAGCTGAATGCACTTTAGGCAAACTTTTAAATCAAATATAAAGATTTAGTTCAGTCTCATCAGAAAACCACCCTCATTTATTTTATGAACTACTTGCATGTACGATTTATGACGTATATTTTCCTACAATATTTAATATGTCTGAGCATGCATATGTTTGTTTGATGTTTTTATAAATTTTTTATAGTTTTATAGTGTCATTACGATTGTTTTTCATTTATTAAATTTGAGTGTGATCACCATAATTATTGTGTATTCATTTGAAGCCACACATACAGAGTGCCAGTCCACAATTTACAAGTAATTTCAACAGTTATACCATGTTTATATAGTTTTTCTTGTGTTTTAATACTTCAATTATTATTTTTTAATTAATTTCTTGGCATCGCCATATTCTAACCCTCATAACTTATTTCATAGTAGAAAAAATGGTGAATGAACCATTTCGATTTTTTTTTTTCATTACAGCCTTCACCATATAGGATATATACATTTATATTTTACTAGTTTGCACGTTTTGGGATGCAACAATGCCAATGATGTTAAATTATTTTCATTTTTATTATGCGGAAAGGGGGAGCAATTTGAACTTTTTTTCCTTTTTTCCCCACTTGTAAGTCCCCTATGGCAGGGTTGGCCAACCTTGGGCTCTCCAGCTGTTGCAAAACTACAACTCCCAGCATGTCCAGACTGCCTACAGTTCTCATAATGTATTCTTCAAAAAGAATTCCATTTAACCCATAGGGATCCAAAGCTTCTGCTTGAATAATCCTTCAGTCTCACAGTGCACATAATCTTCACACATATGGGCAATACTCAGAGATTGTGTGACTACATCATTGACCCCATCAAATATTAGTTAACATTATTTTTTTCTCTTTCAACACAGAATATTATATCTATATACAGGGCACCCTCATTGCGGTCAGAATCTCCCAGTCACTAGAAAACTTGTCTTTGTCATGGTGGAAGGAGGCGGTTATATACTCTCCACTAACCCATACACTAAACACATACAATGATACGGATGCTACATTGATGATATTTTGTGTGGTGTGGCAATGTATCGTACGTCTCTTAACCAATATAGGAATCCGTGACTTAAAGGGGTTGTCTCACTTCAGTAAGTCAAATAGAATATATGGAAAATGCACTCCACTAAGGAGAGGTGCCCTGGTATAAGGGTGTAAACCCACTATAGTCAATATGAATGAAACCACGCACTCTCAAAATGATATGCAAAGGTAGGTTTAATGTAATGCTCCTTTATAGCAAACCAGGTATATAAATAAAAATTAATGGGGGAAAAAAGGAGAAAAAATATTTTATCAAAAATTAAAATCAAAAGCTCAAACAAATCTCCATTTGTAAATTTAATAAAGCATTCTATAATGCGATGACTGGGGGAGACGTTTTGGTCCGTTAAACCTTTATCAAAGCATTGCTGTAATAAACAAAATCGTATAAAAATATATTAGTAATAAGAATTGGAAATAAATTATAGGTATACATAGTGAGGAGGAAGATAAAGGTAAACTAAATCATAAAAATCATGTAAATTTGCTGTAAATCCAGGGAAATAAGAAACAAGGTCCAATGGGCAATAAGGTTTAGGTAATAAATACAGTCCTAATCAAAAGTTTAAGACACTTTGAAAAATGGCAACAAATCATATTTAGCATGGCTGGATCTTAACAAGGTTCCAAGTAGAGCTTCAACATGCAACAAGAAGAAATGGGAGTGAGAAAACATTTTTTGAGCATTCAATTTAATGAAAACAATGAATAAACTGAAACAGGCTGTTTTTCAGCTGATCAAAAGTTTAGGACCACACCTCCAAAAAAAAACTAACGAAGGCCATCTACAGTCTGCAACTGTTGTCCATTTTTGTAAACTTCCCTTGCCATCCATCTCCAAAGGTTCTCAAGGTCCCTTGTCCTGTGGGCATTGTGTACTGTAGCGTTGTCCTGTTGAAAAACCCAGTTGTTTTAAAAGCAGAGAAATAGAGATTTGGAAAGTTGCTCATTTTTCCAATTTGGTAAATTTTTGATTTTTTTTTATGAATAATAATGAAATATATGAACTCAAATTTACCATCATCATAAAGTACAATGTGTCACAAGAAAATCTCAGAATGGCTTGGATGAATAAGGGCTTTCACACTTGCGTTGTTTTGTTCCGGCATAGAGTTCTGTCGTCGGGGCTCTATGCCGGAAGAATCCTGATCAGGATTATCCCCATGCATTCTGAATGGAGAGAAATCCGTTCAGGATGCATCAGGATGCCTTCAGTTCCGGACCGGAACGTTTTTTGGCCGAAGAAAATACCGCAGCGCTTTTTGCTCCGGCCAAAAATCCTGTGGGCATTGTGTACTGTAGCGTTGTCCTGTTGAAAAACCCAGTTGTTACCACACAGACATAGCCAGCGGCCGTTTGACGCCCCTGCACTTCCTGAAGCTCTATTGTTCCACTGAAGGAAAAAGCACCCCAGACCATTATGGCGCCCCCTCCACTGTGGCACGTAGAAAACATCTCAGGTGGGATCTGCTTGTCATGCCAGTAACGTTGGAAACCATCAGGACCATCAAGGTTAAATTTCTTCTCATCAGAGAATAAAACTTTCTTCCACCTTTGAATGTCCCATGTTTGGTGCTCTCTTGCAAAGTCCAAATGAGCAGTTCTGTGGTGTTCAAGGAGACAAGGTCTTTGAAGACGTTTTTGTTTTTGAAGCCCTTCAGTCTCAGATGCCGTCTGATGGTTATGGGGCTGCAGTCAGCACCAGTAAGGGCCCTAATTTGGGTCGAGGATCGTCCAGTGTCTTGACAGAAAGCCAATTGGATCCCCCGGCTCAGTGCGGATGAAATTTTTTGGGGTCTTCCACTTGACTTTTTTGTTCCATAACCCCCAGGATCATTTAAGAAATTCCAAATGACCTACTGTGTCCCACCTCAGCAGCGATGGCGCGCTGTGAGAGAGACCCTACTTATGCAGTTCAACAACCCGACCACGTTCAAAAAGGGAGAGAAAATGACAATGAATCCACATCTTTGCACATATTTGGCCTTTTAAAGGCATGTGGTCCTAAAATTTGGATCAGCTGAAAAACAGCCTGTTTCAGTTTAATAGTTATTTTCAATTAATTGAATGGTGAAAAAATGTTTTGTCTCACTCTCATTTCTTCTTGTTGCATGTTGAAGCTCAACTTGGAACCTTGTTAAGATCCAACAATGTAAAATAAGATTTTTTGCCATTTTTCAAGTGGTCTTAAACTTTTGATCAGGACTGTAGCTAGAGGGCTGAAATAATGTCACTGGGCAAGAGGTATTGGTGGATCAGGAGTAGAGGTATGAGCAGTAAGGTGAGAGCACAAAGAGCAAAGATAGTAGTGAGAAAGGATACAGGGGGTATGCATGGTATACGGGAAGTATACAGGGAAAACTATATGTTTAGTGAATGAACTAGAATAGTTTCACAGGGAGAAGGAGTTTTAATAAAGGTGGAAAACATAGAATGTGATAAAAGTGCATATATGGAGTGATTCCTTAGACATCGAAACAGAGGTTTACCTAAATGGTAGATTGGTCGGAACAGTAGAGATGGCGTCCCACGTGGAGGATGCTAGACAGGGAGCAGGGTGTTGCTCATATGTACCCCAAAATAGTACCAACAAAACTGCCACCTTATACCGTAGTTTTCAAAATGGGGTCACTTCTTGAGGAGTTTCTATTCTAGGTGTGCATCAGGGGGTCTTCAAATGTGATATGGAAACTAAAAATTATCCCAGTGAAATCTGCCTTCCAAAAACCATATGTTGTTCTTTCTCTTCTGCGCCATGCTGTTTGCCCATACAGCAGCTTACAATCACAAATGGGGTGTTTCTGTAAACTACAGAAATAGATATTAAGGTTTGGTTTTGCTGTAAACCCTTGCTGTGTTACAGGGGAAAAAAAATTGAATTGGAAAATCTGCCAATAAGGTGAAATTCTGAAATTTCATTTACATTAACACCTAAAGGGTTAACAAAGTTTGTAAAATCAGTTTTGAATACCCTGAGGGGTGTAGTTTCTAAAATGGGGTTATTTCTACTATGCAAGCCCAACAGTGACTTCATAACCGAACTGGTCCTTAAAAAAGTAGGTTTTACAAAATGATCCAAACATAAATTAGATGTATGGGAATGTACAGTAATAACTAATTTATGAGATATTACTATCTGTTTTAAAAGCAGAGAAATAGAGATTTGGAAAGTTGCTCATTTTTCCAATTTGGTAAATTTTTGATTTTTTTTTTTATGAATAATAATGAAATATATGAACTCAAATTTACCATCATCATAAAGTACAATGTGTCACAAGAAAATCTCAGAATGGCTTGGATGAATAAGGGCTTTCACACTTGCGTTGTTTTGTTCCGGCATAGAGTTCTGTCGTCGGGGCTCTATGCCGGAAGAATCCTGATCAGGATTATCCCCATGCATTCTGAATGGAGAGAAATCCGTTCAGGATGCATCAGGATGCCTTCAGTTCCGGACCGGAACGTTTTTTGGCCGAAGAAAATACCGCAGCATGCTGCGCTTTTTGCTCCGGCCAAAAATCCTGAACACTTGCCGCAAGGCCGGATACGGAATTAATGCCCATTGAAAGGCATTAATCCGGATCCGGCCTTAAGCTGACGTTTAGCTTTTTCTGAATGGTTACCATGGCTGCAAGGACGCTAAAGTCCTGTTTGCCATGGTACAGTGTAGTGGGGAGCAGGGGAGCAGTATACTTACCGTCCGTGCGGCTCCCGGGGCGCTTCAGAGTGACGTGAGGGGGCCCCACGCGCATGGATGACGTGATCACATGGATCACGTCATCCATGCGCATGGGGCGCTCTGACGTCATTCTGGAGCGCCCCGGGAGCCGCACGGACGGTAAGTATACTGCTCCCCCGCTCCCCACTACTACTACTACGGCAACCAGGACTTTAATAGCGTCCTGGCTGCCATAGTAACACTGAACGCATTTTGAAGACAGATCCGTCGGGCACCTCCGGCAAATGGAGTACACGACGGATCCGGACAACGCAAGTGTGAAAGAGGCCTAAAAGCATTTCAAAGATAATACCACATAAAGTGACATGTCAAATTTCCAAAAAAGGCCTGGTCCTTAAAGGGTTTCTGTCATGAGAAATAACGTAATGTACCGTAGCTGACTGACATTAGCGATGTGCTAATGTCAGCAGTACATAACAGTATGCTTTATAACTCCCTGCCTGCCGCCATTCTCTTAAAATAAAGACTTTTAAAATATGCTAGGTGCTATTAGGGCATTGCTTCAGCACCTAGAGGCTTGGTCTACGCACCTGGTCCAGTTAATTGACTTTCGAGTTCTAATCAGTGTCCCGTAAATCCCGCGCCTGCGCCGTCGTTTAGTATTCGGCGCAGTTGCAGTGAGTGAAGGACGCGCTCCTGCTGCCGGCTTCCTTCCTTCGGCGCAGTGAGGAAGTCGCCAGCAGGAGCGCGTCCTTCACTCACTGCACCTGCGCGTAATACTAAACGGGGCGCACGTGGCAGCACTGCCCACAGCATCGCACCAACCAATCAGGACATAGCGCTGACACTCTACTTCAAATAACTGTTTAACCCCTTCCATGCCGCGGTCCTTAGGGACCGCTGTCTGGAAGGGGCTAACCATCGGGCTGCTGCTGTCACGGCTGAGGATGGGGGAAATCCTCAGCCGTGCGATGTCAGTTGATGTTTTGGCTGCTCGGCCAGGACAGCAGGATTAGGGAGCAGGTCACCTCCTAAAGCGTCCCTAACCTGACCCTAACTCCTAGCTGCATGGGCCGACCTTTAAGGTAGGAGGACCCATGCTCCGGAACCTCGGATCCCTAACTCACCCTCCGACCGGTCCCTGGACTAGGAGTCAAGGTAAGACGGCCTGTTCCTACTGTACACGGAGGAACAGGGGTCTCACTGGCCAAGCTGCAGGGAAAAAGGGGACACAAACAAACTTACGGATATGGCAGGTGAACTATCCGAGTTCCACCTACCTGCCACAGCCCTGCTGACTGGATCCCTGTGCAAACAGGCATCCAGATCCATAAGCTGCACAAAACAAGATAGGACAGGAAAACATCAAATAGACATCACACATAAACTAAACATAAACTAAAATGTGACATATGGTTTATGAACCACAAGGGTGGCTCTCACAGGCAGTTGGTATACACAGGAGGTTGCTATCAGCAAGCATGCTGAAGCAACCTCCTGAGCCCTGCCAAACACCAAGGCTATATAGGCCTAAGAGGCCACACCCAACAGTCAGACCCACCCAGTGACATCACACACACTGGGAAGGGAGTTAACCCTTCCAGCACCACAGAAGGGAAACACACATACATAAAGGAAAGTGCACACAATAACATACAACACAGTGCACACAACACACACACCTAACAAAAAGGTTGCTAGGTGTGACCGCATGCCAGGGCAGCAAGCTGCCTAGCAACGCTCAGGCTGCTCTGCTGCTAAACCCCAACACTGGTTGCCCGCAGCAACCACAAGTGAGGCCACAGACAAGCGGCCCTCACCCGTGGTTGAAGACCCATGCAAAACTGCCGGCAACTGCATGCGGTAAGAAGTCACGGTCATGGGCCTGGCCGTGACAGCTGCTTTGCCTTGGCAGCGGCCCGATGCTTAAATGGTTAATGCCCCCCCCCTTCCCCTTCAGGATGGCAAAGCGGCAGCGGGGTAGAGAGTTAGCTGTAATGTAGACAGTTGCAAGAAAAAGTATGTGAACCCTTTTGAATTATATGGATTTCTGCACAAATTGGTCATAAAATGTGATCTGATCTTCATCTAAGTCACAACAATAGACAATCACAGTTTTCTTAAACTAATAACATACAAAGAATTAAATGTTACCATGTTTTTATTGAACACACCATGTAAACATTCACAGTGCAGGTGGAAAAAGTATGTGAACCCCTAGACTAATGACATCTCCAAGAGCTAATTGGAGCGAGGTGTCAGCCAACTGGAGTCCAATCAATGAGATGAAATTGGAGGTGTTGGTTACAGCTGCACTGCCCTATAAAAAAAAAAAACATACACCAGTTCTGGGTTTGCTTTTCACAAGAAGCATTGCCTGATGTAAATGATGCCTCGCACAAATCAGCTCTCAGAAGACCTACGATTAAGAATTGTTGACTTGCATAAAGCTGGAAAGGGTTATAAAAGTATCTCTATAAGCCTTGCTGTTCATCAGTCCACGGTAAGACAAATTGTCTATAAATGGAGAAAGTTCAGCACTGCTGCTACTCTCCCTAGGAGTGGCCGTCCTGTAAAGATGACTGCAAGAGCACAGCGCAGACTGCTCAATGAGGTGACGAAGAATCCTAGAGTATCAGCTAAAGACTTACAAAAGTCTCTGACATATACTAACATCCCTGTTAGTGAATCTACGATGCGGAAAACACTAAACAAGAATGGATTTCATGGGAGGATACCACAGAGAAAGCCACTGCTGTCCCAAAAAAATTGCACGTTTACAGTTTGCACAAGAGCACCTGGATGTTCCACAGCAGTACTGGCAAAATATTCTGTGGACAGATGAAACCAAAGTTGAGTTGTTTGGAAGAAACACACAACACTATGTGTGGAGAAAAAGAGGCACAGCACACCAACATCAAAACCTCATCCTAACTATGAAGAACGGTGGTGGGGGCATCATGGTTTGGGGCTGCTTTGCTGAGTCGGGGCCTGGACGGATTGCTATCATTGAAGGAAAAATGAATTCCCAAGTTTATCAAGACATTTTGCAGGAGAACTTAAGGCCAGCTGTTCACCAGCTGAAGCTCAACAGAAGATGGGTGTTGCAACAGGACGACCCAAAGCATAGAAGTAAATCAACAGAATGGCTAAAACAGAAAATACACCTTCTGGAGTGACCTCAACCCGATTGAGATGCTGTGGCATGACCTCAAGAAAGCGATTCACACCAGACATCCCAAGAATATTGCTTAACCACCTCAGCCCCCCTAGCTTAAACCCCCTTAATGACCAAACCACGTTTTACAATTCTGCACTACACTACTTTCACGGTTTATTGCTCGGTCCTACAACTTACCACCCAAATGAATTTTACCTCCTTTTCTTCTCACTAATAAAGCTTTCATTTGGTGGTATTTCATTGCTGCTGGCATTTTAACTTTTTTTTGTTATTAATCGAATTTGACCGAAATTTTTGCAAAAAAATGACATTTTTCACTTTCTATATAAATTTTTCTCAAAATTTATTGTTCTACATGTCTTTGATAAAAAAAAAATGCAATAAATGTATATTTATTGGTTTGCGCAAAAGTTATAGCGTTTACAAACTATGGTACAAAAATCTGAATTTCCGCATTTTGAAGCAGCTCTGACTTTCTGAGCACTTGTCATGTTTCCTGAGGTTCTACAATGCCCAGACAGTAGAAACACCCCACAAATGACCCCATTTCAGAAAGTAGACACCCTAAGGTATTCGCTGATGGGCATAGTGAGTTCATGGAAGTTTTTATTTTTTGTCACAAGTTTGTAATAAAATAAAATAAAAATGTAAAAAAAATAAATCATTTTCCACTAACTTGTGACAAAAAATAAAAACTTCCATGAACTCACCATACCCCTCACGGCATACCTTGGGGTGTCTTCTTTCCAAAATGGGGTCACTTGTCGGGTATTTATACTGCCCTGGCATTTTAGGGGACCTAAAGCGTGAGAAGTAGTTTGGAATCCAAATACGTAAAAAATGCCCTGTGAAATCGTAAAGATACTCTTTGGAATTTGGGCCCCTTTGTGCACCTAGGCTAAGAAAAAAGTGTCACACATGTGGTATCGCCGTACTCAGGAGAAGTAGGGCAATGTGTTTTGGGGTGTCTTTTTACATATACCCATGCTGGGTGAGATAAATATCTCTGTAAAAGACAACTTTTCCAATTTTTTTATACAAAGTTGTCATTTCACAGAGATATTTCTCACACACAGTATGGGTATATGTAAAAATACACCCCAAAACTCATTGCCCTACTTCTCCTGAGTACGGCGATACCACATGTGTGACACTTTGTTGCAGCCTAGGTGCGCAAAGGGGCCCAAATTCCAAAGAGTATCTTTACGATTTCACAGGGCATTTTTTACGCATTTGGATTCCAAACTACTTTCCGCTAACTTGTGACAAAAAGTTCAATCTTTCATGGACTCAATATGCCCCTCAGCGAAAACCTTGGGGTGTCTACTTTCCGAAATGGGGTCATTTGTGGGGTGTGTTTACTGTTCTGGCATTTTGGGCGGGGCTCAATTTTGAGCAACCCTGTAAAGCCTAAAGGTACTCGTTGGACTTTCGGCCCCTTTACGCACCTAGGCTGCAAAAAAGTGTCACACATGTGGTATCGCCGTACTTAGAAGAAGTAGGGCAATGTGTTTTGGGGTGTATTTTTACATATACCCATGCTGGGTGAGAGAAATATCTCTTTAAATTGACAACTTTGTATACATTTTTTTTTTAAAGATGTCATTTACAGAGATATTTCTCACACACAGTATGGGTACATGTAAAAATACACCCCAAAACACATTGCCCTACTTCTCCTGAGTACGGCGATACCACGTGCGACATTTTTTTGCAGCCTAGGTGCACAAAAGGGGCCCAAATTCCAATGAGAATCTTTACGATTTCACAGGGCATTTTTTACACATTTGGATTCCAAACTACTTCTCACGCTTTAGGTCCCCTAAAATGCCAGGGCAGTATAAATACCCCACAAGTGACCCCATTTTGGAAAGAAGACACCCCAAGGTATTCCGTGAGGGGCATGGCGAGTTCCTAGAATTTATTTATTTTTTGCACAAGTTAGCGGAAAATGATTTTATTTTTATTTTTTTCTCTTACAAAGTCTCATATTCCACTAACTTGTGACAAAAAATTAAATTTTACATGAACTCGCCATGCCCCTCACGAAATACCTTGGGGTGTCTTATTTCCAAAATGGAGTCACATGTGGGGTATTTATACTGCCCTGGCATTTTAGGGGCCCTAAAGTGTGAGAAGAAGTTTGGAATATAAATGTCTAAAACGCATTTGGATTCCGTGAGGGGTATGGTGAGTTCATGTGAGATTTTATTTTTTGTCACAAGTTAGTGGAATATGAGACTTTGTAAGAAAAAACAAAAATAAAAATCTTGTACCAAAAAAATAAAAATCTTCTATGAACTCGCCATGGCCCTCAAAAGTGATCTTTATAGCGCCGAAGCGATTTTACGGTGTTTTTGCAGTGATCAGAAAATTTCTTTTACTGCGGTGGGGCGGACTGAACGCAAGTGTGCGCACAAGATCAGGCCTGATCGGGTGAACACTGCGTTTTTTGTAGAGCCTATAGAACATGTCCTATTCTTGCAATTGCGGACAAGAAAAGGCATTTTCTATATAGTTCTGGCAATGTGCGGATCCGCAAAATGCGGAAAGCACATTGCCGGTGTCCGTGTTTTGCTGATCCGCTGTGTCCGTTTTTTGCGGATCCGCAAAACACATACGGACGTCTGAATGGAGCCTTACAGGGGGGTGATCAATGACAGTGGGGTGATCAGGGAGTCTATATGGGGTGATCACCCCCCTGTAAGGCTCCATTCAGACGTCCGTATGTGTTTTGCCGATCCGCAAAACACATACGGACATGTGAATGGAGCCTTACAGGGGGGTGATCAATGACAGGGGGGTGATCAGGGAGTCTAATATGGGGTGATCAGGGGTTAATAAGGGGTTAATAAGTGACAGGGGGGGGTGTAGTGTAGTGGTGTTTGGTGCCACTTACAGAGCTGCCTGTGTCCTCTGGTGGTCGATCCAAGCAAAAGGGACCACCAGAGGACCAGGTAGCAGTTAACAAAACAGCGTCTAATATATCTTTTTGGGGTTAAAAAAAATCGCATCTACAGCCTGCCAGCGAATGATCGCTGCTGGCAGGCTGTAGATCCACTCGTTTACCTCCCGATCCTGTGAACGTGCACTCCTGTGTGCATGCGTTCACAGGAAATCTCGCGTGAGGACACGATGATGCGTCCAGGAGGAATAACCCGGCCGCCCGCAGGACGCAATCCTGCGTTAGGAGGTCGGGAGGTGGTTAACTGAAACAGTTCTGTAAAGAGGAATGGTCAAGAATTACTCTTGACCGTTGTGCACGTCTGATCTGCAACTACAGGAAACGTTTGGTTGAAGTTATTGCTGCCAAAGGAGGTTCAACCAGTTATTAAATCCAAGGGTTCACATACTTTTTTCCACCTGCATGTGAATGTTTACATGGTGTGTTCAATAAAAACATGGTAACATTTAATTCTGTGTGTTATTAGTTTAAGCAGACTGTGATTGTCTATTGTTGTGACTTAGATGAAGATCAGATCACATTTTACGACCAATTTGTGCAGAAATCCATATAATTCCAAAGGGTTCACATACTTTTTCTTGCAACTGTAGCTAACACTCTGCCTGAAACGGCCAACATCGGTGCCGGCAGTTTAAACCCTTCCATGTCGTGGTCCTTAGGGACCGCTGTATGGAGAGGCTAACCATCGGGCCACCGCTCTGCTGTGGCAGCGGTCGATGCTTGAAGGGTAGACTGAGGGAGCTACCTCCCCCATCAGGCCGCTGTGGCAGCGTCCCGATGGTTACTATGGCAATCGAACACCTTCGCAGGCAACCGGCTTGCAGTGGTATAGCTAAGCCTGATCCGGCTCCTGCTAAAGGCAGGAGCCTGATCAGGCTTAGTGTGAGTTCAATACACTGCAGTACACTATATAGTGTACTGCAGTGTACTGTAAGCCATCAGACCCACTGGATCTTCAAGAACCAATTGGGAACCAATTGGGTCTGGGTAAAAAAAAAGTTTAAAAAAAAAGTTCAAAAAATAAATAAATAAATAAAAACTTCCTATATCCACACATAATTGGTTAAAAATGTAAAAATGTTTGGTATAGCCACGTCCGTAAGGACCTGATCTATAAAAGGATCATGTTACTTTTACCGCATGGTGAACACCATAAAAAAAAAAGAAAAACTATAATGGAATTTCAATTTTTCCCACCGCACTTCCCAAAAAATGGTATAAAAAGTGATAAAAAAAAAAAAAGTCATATGTATCCAAAATTAGCACCAAAGGTTTTTTTTTCTCTCACGCTATGAGCTGATCGCTGCGATTGGCCAGCGCTACAGCCTGGGAGAAGGAGACGCCGGCAGGCTCCACCCAGTTGAGCCGAACATATGAAGATACCGGAGCCTATACCGGGAGAACGGAGCGGCGCCCAGGAATAATAGTAAGTGCAGGGAGATCCCTGGGCGCCGCTTTCCATGTATGTATACTTAGTTTACATTTTTTATTGTAGTGAAAGGTCCTCTTTAAATAAAATACAGCTAGTCCCTCTCTTATTATTCAGAGATAGGCAGATAGGACCAAGAGTCAGGGGTACAGTATATATTCAGCTGTATCCCGGACTACCGCTGCAGAATTGATGGACACTGTTTATGGATAAACACAGTTGAAAATCATGTAACTGCAGTAGGTCCCCAGATCGCGACAGCAAAGGACAAGTCTCTTTTTTATTCAGTAGAGGCTCCGGTCCAGCTATACCACCTTACAGCAGGGGTTCATTGAATTCCCCAGGGCTGTCTGGGAGTGTCTGTGTAGCTAACACCAGGGCAGATTACTGGAGAGCCCCTGCTGCCGCTTGTATGAGGCTACCTAATAAGAACAAGCCCTGCTCAACGCGTTTCTGTTAACCCTATAGCGGGTACTTCTTCAGGAGCAAGGGATAAGCGGGTACTGGTTCCATAAATGGTTGCCTAAAATAGGGAACAAGCGGAGAATGCTGCACATGGAACGTGCAGCAGCATCGGCGCTGATATGGCCGTGCGCGCCCACCCGTTCCTACTCTATAAACAGGGATACGCTGGGAAGCCGAGCGAGGGAGCTGGCCTGGGTGTCCAATCACATTAGAGGGGCGTGTAGAGGGGTGTGGCGTCCCATATATGGCCGTTCCTGTAGCCCTTTGCAGACCACATACTCTAATCACCCCCTGCTGAGATCACCTCACACCTCGGACAGCTTCATAGGACAAACCCCAGACCTTGCGTCTTCTGCCCACTTTGAAACCACAAAAGTTAAACACATGCTAGTTGGCCCTTCCTTGCAGCCTGGTCAATTTACACATCAGAAGCAGAGATAGCTGGGAAGAAGGAGCGCATAGGAGAGACATGTGAACCGTGCTCTGAGAACCCCAAAAAGCATATTGGGGCTATATGGAGTTATGACCCAAAAATATAGGTACACTCAAAATGCACCTCTCACCCAGAGGAACCGGGAAAGTCCAAACTTGGCAGCTCTGGGGTCTTCCCAGACTGGGAAATGGGTTACAAGTCACCTGGAGGGGAGAGAGGTGTGGTGTCACCCATGGAATTGTCCATAAATTTATGGGGGACCCAGCACAAGCGCCCGATTTTTCATATTTATTACGCCGGCAAAGTTATGGGCCATTTTTTGTAAAATTAGGGAAAAGTGGCATGGCCAGCAGCAGGGAGGGGCGAACAAGCCCTCCCAAACCCTCCTTCAGGAACCCCCACCGTGCAGCCCTTGGACAGCGATTGGCTGGGCCAACCCCCCTTACCCTCCCACAAAATGGGGCATAAAAGTCAGTGCGCAATGGGAGAGGGGAACTTTTTGCCCTGTGGTCACATCGCCGATAGGCTGTCCGCTGGAACGTAAGTTTGTGCCTGGATTCTACATAGGCAAAATCCAAGATAGTAATTTCTCTTTTTATCCCTGTTTATTTTCCACATGCTTCCCAGCTTGCTATTGTAATCTTTTTCTGTAAATTTTTATATGCATTGTTTGTTTCACTTCTGTGTTACTTAAAGTAAAAGATATTTTCATATCTTTTCAATTGTCTCTCTCTTATCGCTCTAAGCCACACTGCAACAAAGTACTGTACGCCTTAAAGAGACCTACCTGTTCTATAGTAGACTGATATTAGAGACATAACTGTTTTATGACTCGATTGGTGTTAACTTGTAGCGTGGCAGTGGGGCTGATCTGTGAGTGGTCCGAACCCCTATCCCTACAATTATAGAGTCGTTCACTCACGAACGTGGTGGCAGCAGAAAATAAGGGGGGTCCAGGATTGACTGTTTGGGTAATTCTGAATCTCCACCATGTCACGGTCCACCCTCGGTTGGGCTTTTCTCCACGCTGGAGCGTCCTGGTGGTCATAAGTCTGATTTGAACGGGGGTGGTTGTGACACCAGGTCCTGCAGTGCCGCCCATATACAAAGAGATACGCTCCTGCTCGTGGACTCATGTTAACAAGGGATCCTCAGGATGCCTATTCAAGTCAGTAGAAATGGGAAAATTAAAGCGAGAATGTAGACATTTAAAATAACGGAGGGTCTGGAGTTATACTATCACTAGAAACAATGCAAACATAATGTCTAGGCATATCGTACTGCCATAGAGGAGGATAGTCATAGATTAGGGATATGGTATCTGTCAGCATGGGATATCAGTAACTGTCACCATGTCCTGTCACCAAAAAAGGGATCACAGCGTGATGGATATTAGTACAACGAAGTGACATATTGTAGTCCCCAAATACACTATTAAATATATAATTGGGTGTGTCCAGGGCGATAGTGATAACCTGATATAGTCCCCAGAAGAACCAGTTGGGGCCTTATTAGATTTATTGAGAAATAGATGAGTAAATCCTGACATAAGCCAAACTGGCACGTACACTCACCTAAAGAATTATTAGGAACACCATACTAATACGGTGTTGGACCCCCTTTTGCCTTCAGAACTGCCTTAATTCTACGTGGCATTGATTCAACAAGGTGCTGATAGCATTCTTTAGAAATGTTGGCCCATATTGATAGGATAGCATCTTGCAGTTGATGGAGATTTGAGGGATGCACATCCAGGGCACGAAGCTCCCGTTCCACCACATCCCAAAGATGCTCTATTGGGTTGAGATCGGGTGACTGTGGGGGCCATTTTAGTACAGTGAACTCATTGTCATGTTCAAGAAACCAATTTGAAATGATTCGAGCTTCGTGACATGGTGCATTATCCTGCTGGAAGTAGCCATCAGAGGATGGGTGCATGGTGGTCATGAAGGGATGGACATGGTCACAATGCTCAGGTAGCCCGTGGCATTTAAACGATGCCCAATTGGCACTAAGGGGCCTAAAGTGTGCCCAGAAAACATCCCCCACACCATTACACCACCACCACCAGTCTGCACAGTGGTAACAAGGCATGATGGATACATGTTCTCATTCTGTTTACGCCAAATTCGGACTCTACCATTTGAATGTCTCAACAGAAATCGAAACTCATCAGACCAGGCAACATTTTTCCAGTCTTCAACAGTCCAATTTTGGTGAGCTCGTGCAAATTGTAGCCTCTTTTTCCTATTTGTAGTGGAGATGAGTGGGGTCTTCTGCTGTTGTAGCCCATCCGACTCAAGGTTGTGCGTGTTGTGGCTTCACAAATGCTTTGCTGCATACCTCGGTTGTAACGAGTGGTTATTTCAGTCAACGTTGCTCTTCTATCAGCTTGAATCAGTCGGCCCATTCTCCTCTGACCTCTAGCATCCACAAGGCATTTTTGCCCACAGGACTGCCGCATACTGGATGTTTTCCCTTTTCACACCATTCTTTGTAAACCCTAGAAATGGTTGTGCGTGAAAATCCCAGTAACTGAGCAGATTGTGAAATACTCAGACCGGCCCGTCTGGCACCAACAACCATGCCACGCTCAAAATTGCTTAAATCACCTTTCTTTCCCATTCTGACATTCAGTTTGGAGTTCAGCAGATTGTCTTGACCAGGACCACACTCCTAAATGCATTGAAGCAACTGCCATGTGATTGGTTGACTAGATAATTGCATTAATGAGAAATAGAACAGGTGTTCCTAATAATTCTTTAGGTGAGTGTATATTAACCGGTCTCATGGATAAATAAAGCAAGTGTAGCTACAGTGCTGCCCATAATTATTCATACCCCAGGCAAATTTTGACTTAAAGTGGAACCCAGCAGTGTGCAGTGTCCGTTGGATTGTATGCCTTAAGGCCTTATTCACACGTCCGTTTTTTCTTTCCTGATCTGTTCCGTTTTTTGCTGAACAGATCTGGACCAGATCTGGACCCATTCATTTTCAATGGGTCCTGGAAAAAAACGGACAGCTCAATGTCTGATTTTTTTCAGGACCCATTGAAAATGAATGGGTCCAGATCTGGTCCAGATCTGTTCAGCAAAAAACGGAACAGATCAGGAAAGAAAAAACGGACGTGTGAATAGACCCTTAAGACATTGCCATCAGCAGAGCCTAGATTCACCAGGATGGCCTTGGTGGTGATGCTTGGATTCTTTTTCACCTCTCTAACTATCCTCCTGGCCAGCACAGGTGTTACTTTTGGCTTCCGACCACGTTCCACAGTGCGGAACATCTTGTATTTTTTGCTCAAATGTAAATAAAAGCTGAGAAATGTTTTCTTTCCACAATAATGCCTCTTGTACATCGTCTTATTATCTTTTGGGAGACACCCATGTCATTTCCCGTCAAAAAATGACTTGCTGGATGAATAAAAGTAACCTTAAGTAAAAATTTGCCAAGGGTATGAATAATTATGGGCAGCACTGTACTTCGTTCGTTGAGACCCCTTGGTTTTTCTGTGCACAGACAAAAGATCCATTCCAGTTCCTTTCTCGAGAGCTTATTGTCTTTGTCGCCTCCTCTGGGCGGTTGACGGATTAGTTCTATTGCTTGAAATTTAAGCTTCTCCAAGTCGCCTGCATGAGAATCAATAACGTTTCTGGCTATTGGGGTATCCCTCTTATTGCGAATATCCCCCAAATGTTCGCCAATACGCCGTCTAAATTCCCGGATAGTCTTGCCAACATATTGGAGCCCACAGGAGCACGCTATAAGATAAATTACTCCTATGGACCTACAGTTTATGAAGGCTCCGATTTCAAAAGTTCTTGTGGTGACAGTACTAGTAAATGTCTTGCTGACTTTCATCGAATTACATGCAATACACCCACTGCATCTAAAATTCCCTTTGATATCAGTAGCTAGCCATGTGTGAGGTCGGGTGGGTGTCAAAAAACTATGAACCAGCCTGCCCTTAAAATTCTGACCTCTCCGAAATGTTATTGAGGGCGAGTCCCCAACGGAGTTTCCAATATCTAGATCCATCTTCAGGATGCTCCAGTGTCGGTTGAGAATTTTGCTTACCTCTTGGTGTCCAGTGTCAAATGTGCCAATGATTCTAGTGACCTCACTTTTATTGTCCTTCATTTTCGGGACGAATAGGTTTTTCCTGTCGCAACACCGGGCATGATGGTAGGCCTCATTCAGGACCGCATCCGGATATCCTTCTGATAAAAATTTTAGTCTAAGATCATCGGATGCATTTTTGAAGTTCATACTGTGTGAGCAGTTGAGTCTAACTCTCAAATATTGTCCCTTGGGGATACCCTTACGTAGGGTCCTTGGGTGCCAACTCTGCCATTGTAACAGGTTATTTGTGGCTGTTGGTTTTCTATATACCTGTGTGATGAGGTGTCCATCATTTCCCCTACTAATATTCAAATCAAGGAAAGTTATGGAGTCACGATTAATTGTGGAGTTAAAGTATAATCCCATGTCATTAATGTTCAGTTGTCGCACAAAAGAATCAAAATGTGACATGTCTCCCTTCCACAATATCAAAATATCATCAATGTATCGCAACCATAGGTGGATACATGATGACCAAACCTTGAGCTGTTCACCAAACACAATTTCCTTTTCCCACCAGCCCAGGTAGAGGTTGGCAAAAGTCTGGGCACAGAAACTGCCCACTGCCACCCCCTGAGCTGGCGTAAAATCTTCCCATTAAAAAGGAAGATATTGTGTTGTAGGATAAAGTCAAGTAGTGTAAGGACAAACTGATTATGCTTAGTACAGTGTACTCCTCTCTGGCTTAAGAAATAGCTTATTGTTTCTAATCCCTTGGTATGTGGGATGGAGCTGTACAGTGCTTCCACATCCAGGCTCGCCAGAAACATGTCATCTTCACAGATATCATTTAAATTGTTGAGGACATCTATCGTGTCACGTACGTCGGATGGAAGTGCAGTAACAAATGGACGCAGAACATTGTCTACAAAAATGCTAATGTTCTGTGTCAGACTTCCAATCCCTGACATGATGGGTCTGCCCTTGAGGGGGTTACACCCCTTATGTATTTTCAGCAGACTGTAAAAACAGGCCATCACTGGATGTGGCGGGATTAAGAAATCCATCTCCGCTTTATTTACAAGATATGTAGTATGTGTTAGTTTCACAATTACTACAAGGCTCTTCTTGTAATCAAGTGGATTAATCCATAAAACCTTATAACATAAAGGTGTCCAATAAGATGTTATCACACATGGTTATATATTGTGATCTATCCAGAATCACAATATTTCCTCCTTTATCTGAAGGTTTAATGACAATATGTTCATCCTTTTCCAGGGTCAGAAGGCCCTTGAGTTCACATCTATCAAGATTTGACTGATTCGGTATCCGTCCCTCAAGATTCCGTAGCTCCTGAGTGACTACCTCCAAGAAAATATCTAGGGGTGGAGGGCAATTTGAGATCAGCATAGGGTCCTTCTCCCTTTACATCTCTGTCCCTCTTTCCATAGGTCTGCCAATTGATGTATATCTGGCATATCCTCCAGGGAGACCCCTAGTTTGGCACACTGTCATAGATCATGGTTATGAAAAAATTTCAATTTATGGATGAACACATTGACATCTTTCACCCATTCAAAGCTTTTAAATTTCTGTGCTTCGTTCTCTGCCTCGTAGGAGATAGTCCGAAACTGGTGGGGTACTACCTAAAAAAAAAAACTCTTCTGCTTCTAGTATTACCTCTCCCCCTGTTGGTTTTCCTTGTGCTCTATTCGTCTGTGTACTTGAGGTAGGTCTGTCCTTATTGGAATCAACTTCACTGTCCCCTTCTGATGAGGAATGTTTCCACTATGTAAGCCCCACAAAGTGATTTCAGACCTGAACTGGCCCTTAAAAAGTGGGTTTTGGAAATTTTCTTAATCATTTTAAGAATTGCTTTATCATGCCAACATAAAGTAGAAATATGGGTAATGTTAAGTAATAAATATTTTATGAGGTATCACTTTTTGTTTTAAAGGCAGAGAAATTGACATTTCGAAAATTGTGAATTTTTCTAAATTTTGGGTAAATTTTGGATTATTTGATAAATAAAGGTGAAATATATTGACTCAAATTTACCACTGTCATGAAGTACAATGTGTCACGAGAAAACAATCTCAGAATGGCTTGGATAAGTAAAAGCGTTCAAAAGTTATTACCACATAAAGTGACACGTCAGATTTGTAAAATTAGGCTCTGTCAGGAGGAGGAAATGTCCCGGATGTGAAGTGGTTAAAGGCTATGTACACCTCTGGGACAATCTTTTTTTTACTATTGCATTGTCCTTATTTTGCGCTAAAAATAATTTTTTTCAATTAGTATTTGTTAAAAAAATATGGAGTCCTTTTTTGTGTACAGAGCTGACAGGCTGTACTAGCTGCCTGTGGATCTTTTGTCTTTTCCGTCATCTGGGGAGCAGACCCCTATACAAGCATATTAGCAAATATGTTTGAAAAAAAACGCCCATTTTCCAGATATTTCTTCATTTCATCTGTGGTAACTTGCTGGTTTCTGTCCTGGGTTATGACGACCACTAATTTACTATTGCGGTTTACATGGTCTACTAGCTGCCTGTAGATTTTTTGTCTTTTCAGTCATCTGGGGAGCAAAGGGACTTCTTATCACTGCTCTCTGACATTATAAACACTCATTAAAGCTCAATCCTTACCTTACTGAAAAGAACGTGGCTTAAATAAAGTGTTTATAACCTCTTAGTTTAGAGATAGGGGTTATTAGATGACCGGCACAAAGTGAAAGTGAAAGTACCAGTCAAACAGTTAGAAAAACTGTTAACCCTTTGTGACAGAATGGCTCAATATTTTTAATAAAGGACAATTGAAATTATGATTTTTAGCCAAAATTAGTAAAATGCAATAATAAACACATATTGCCTCCAAAGGTGTACATAGCTTTTAAGCTGAGCCACATGCTCTTAAAGAGGACCTTTCACTTGTATACAAACTAAAAACTAACTATATCAGTGGGCAGAGCGGCGCCCAGGGGTCCCCCTGCACTTACTAGTATGTCTGGGCGCCGCTCCGTTCGCCCGGTATAGGCTCCGGTGTCTGCGCTCACTGGACTGATTTTTTGTATGGTGTGTGTCCCTTGCTGCAGCGCTGGCCAATCGCAGCGCACAGCTCATAGCCAGACAAGATCAAGCCTGGTCCTGTAAAAGCAGAGAGAGTGTGGCATTTGCAGTGAGAGCAGAGCCTCTAGGTGTAATGGCAATGCCCCTATTGCACCTAGAGGCTCATTTGCCTATATTAAAAAAATATATATTCTCAGCAATGCGGGTACAACATGGGACCAACACAGATGCCTTCAGCTGCCAAGTGCACACGCAACAGGTCAGCCAGTTTCATAGGTAAAAATCTGCTAACAGCTGCCCTTTAAATTTAGCTTGAAATAAATAAAAAAATACTATAACCTCATCGAAGTGCATTGATAATACACTACATAAATGTCTTAGTTTAGCTTTAAAAGTATAACCATTTAACAGCCCATTGACTATATATGTCCAGGCGGTCAGCATATATCTTTGCACTGATGTCTTAAAACGTTAATGCAGCAATTGCAGCTGCATGCCACTTATGAGGAGTGGGGAACCAGCTGACAGTGACAGCCGTGCTCCCCATAGTGAAAGCATGGACGGTTTTTCACTGTGCCTGCCTTCTGCACCACTCAATGCTGCTCCGGTCACTGCAATCATGTCAATTCCTGGGGCTCGGAATCTCCCGAGCTGGCTGGATCTTAGCAGACCCAGATCAGCTCTGCAGCGAGCTTGTACAAGCATGTACAAACTCTCTGGTGGGCTGTATTTCCATTGTAACTGGGTCTAATATATCAGCTCCAGTTAAAGGAGAAATCAGCAAAAATGTCTCCAAAGGTCTTGTATGACTTTATGGGGCCACAAAGTGTAAAATAAAGACCAAAAAAGAAAAAGAAAAAAGAAAATGCCGCCCTACAGCTTCTACATCCTATGTATCAAAATGAACTTCATGGAAAGGGGAAATAATAAAACTATTTTAGTTACAGATTGTTCTTTAACCACCTCAGCTCCCCTAGCTTAAACCCCCTTAATGACCAGACCACTTTGTACAATTCTGCACTACACTATTTTCACGGTCATACAACTTACCACCCAAATGAATTTTACCTCCTTTTCTTCTCACTAATAGAGCTTTCATTTGGTGGTATTTCATTGCTGCTGACATTTTTACTTTTTTTTATATTAATCAAAATTGACCGAAATTTTTCACTTTCTGTTGTAAAATTTTTCAAATAAAACTACATTTCTATATAAATTTATTGTTCTACATGTCTTTGATAAATAAAAAAAATGCAATAAGTGTATATTTATTGGTTTGGGTAAAAGTTATAGCGTTTACAAACTATGGTGCAAAAAAATTTATTTACGCACTTTGACTTTCTGAGCACCTGTCATGTTTCCTTAGGTTCTACAATGCCCAGACAGTAGAAACACCCCATTTCGGAAAGTAGACACCCTAAGGTATTCGCTGATGGGCATAGTGAGTTCATGGACGTTTTTATTTTTTGTCACAAGTTAGCGGAAATGGAAATTTTTTATTTTTTTCTTATAAAGTCTCATATTTCACTAAGGCCTCCTGCACACGAACGTATTTTTTTGCGGTCCGCAAAAACGGGTCCCGTTTTTCCGTGATCCGTGACCGTTTTTTCGTCCGTGGGTCTTCCTTGATTTTTGGAGGATCCACGGACATGAAAAAAAAGTCGTTTTGGTGTCCGCCTGGCCGTGCGGAGCCAAACGGATCCGTCCTGAATTACAATGCAAGTCAATGGGGACGGATCCGTTTGACGTTGACACAATATGGTGCCATTTCAAACGGATCCGTCCCCATTGACTTTCAATGTAAAGTCTGGAGTCCCTTTTATACCATCGGATCGGAGTTTTCTCCAATCCGATGGTATATTTTAACTTGAAGCGTCCCCATCACCATGGGAACGCCTCTATGTTAGAATATACTGTCGGATATGAGTTAGATCGTGAAACCTCATTTCCGACAGTATATTCTAACACAGAGGCGTTCCCATGGTAATGGGGACGCTTCTAGTTAGAATATACTACAAACTGTGTACATGACTGCCCCCTGCTGCCTAGCAGCATCCGATCTCTTACAGGGGGCTGTGATCAGCACAATTAACCCTTCAGGTGCCGCATCTGAAGGGGTTAATTGTGCTATCATCTCCCCCTGTAAGAGATCAGGGCTGCCAGGCAGCAGGGGGCAGACCCCCCCCCCTCCCCCCTCCCCAGTTTGAATATCATTGGTGGCCAGTGCAGCCCCCCCCCCTTCCTCCCTCTATTGTAATAATTCCTTGGTGGCACAGTGTGCGCCCCCCCCCCCCTTCCTCCCTCTATTGTAATAATTCGTTGGTGGCACAGTGTGCGCCCCCCCCCCTTCCTCCCTCTATTGTAATAATTCGTTGGTGGCACAGTGTGCGCCCCCCCCCCCCCTTCCTCCCTCTATTGTAATCGTTGGTGGCACAGTGTGCGCCCCCCATTGGCCCCCCTCCCTCTATAGCATTAACAAGATTGGTGGCCAGTGTGCGGCCTCCCATCTAGCCTCCCCCAATCATTGGTGGCAGCGGGTTACTAGCAGTAGTGATTCATACTTACCTGGGAGCTGCGATTTCTGCTTCCGGCCGGGAGCTCCTCCTACTGATAAGTGACAGTTCATTTAGCAATGACACTTACCAGTAGGTGGAGCTCCCGGCCGGACACGAACATCGCAGCAGCCGGCCCGGTAAGTATGAATCTTCTACTATTGTACTATTGCTAAGTAACCATGGCAACCAGCGTCCTGGTTGCCATGGTTAACGATCGGAGCCCCAGCGATTAAACTGGGACTCCGATCGGAACTCCGCTGCCACCAATGATGGGGGGGGGGGGGGAGATGGGAGGCCGCACACTGGCCACCAATGTTGTTAATGCTATAGAGGGAGGGGGGGGGCCGATGGGGGGCGCACACTGTGCCACCAACGAATTATTACAATAGAGGGAGGGAGGGGGGGGGCGCACACTGTGCCACCAACGAATTATTACAATAGAGGGAGGGAGGGGGGGGCGCACACTGTGCCACCAACGAATTATTACAATAGAGGAAGGGAGGGGGGGGCGCACACTGTGCCACCAACGAATAATTACAATAGAGGGAGGGGGGGGGCCGCACTGGCCACCAATGATATTTAAACTGGGGAGAGGGGGGAAGGGTCTGCCCCCTGCTGCCTGGCAGCCCTGATCTCTTACTGGGGGCCGTGATCAGCACAATTAACCCCTTCAGGTGCCGCACCTGAAGGGGTTAATTGTGCTGATCACGGCCCCCTGTAAGAGATCGGGTGCTGCCAGGCAGCAGGGGGCAGTCTTGTACACAGTTTGTAGTGTATTCTAACTAGAAGCGTCCCCATCACCATGGGAACGCTTCTGTGTTAGAATATACTGTCGGTTCTGAGTTTTCACGAAGTGAAAACTCAGCTTTGAAAAAGCTTTTATACAGACGGATCTTCGGATCCGTCTGTATAAAAACTAACCTACGGACACGGATGCCAATCTTGTGTGCATCCGTGTTCTTTCACGGACCCATTGACTTGAATGGGTCCGTGAACCGTTGGCCGTGAAAAAAATAGGACAGGTCATATTTTTTTCACGGCCAGGAAACACGGATCACGGATGCGGCTGCAAAACGGTGCATTTTCCGATTTTTCCACGGACCCATTGAAAGTCAATGGGTCCGTGAAAAAAAGCGGAAAACGGCACAACGGTCACGGGTGCACACAACGTTCGTGTGCAGGAGGCCTAACTTGTGACAAAAAATTTAATTTTACATGAACTCACTATACCCCTCACGGAATACCTTGGGGTGTCTTCTTTCTAAAATGGGGTCACTTGTGGGGTATTTATACTGCCCTTGCATTTTAGGGGCCCTAAAGCGTGAGAAGTAGTTTGGAAACCAAATGCGTAAAAATGCCCTGTGAAATCCTAAAAGTACTCATTGGAATTTGGGCCCCTTTGCGCACCTAGGCTGCAAAAAAGTGTCACACATGTGGTATCGCCGTACTCAGAAGAAGTAGAGCAATGTGTTTTGGGGTGTATTTTTACATATACCCATGCTGGGTGAGATAAATATCTCTGTAAAAGACAACTTTTCCCATTTTTTTCTACAAAGTTGCCATTTTACAGAGATATTTCTCACACACAGTATGGGTAAATGTAAAAATACACCCCAAAACACATTGCCCTACTTCTCCTGAGTACGGCGATACCACATGTGTGACACTTTTTTGCAGCCTATGTGCACAAAGGGGCCCAAATTCCAATGAGTATCTTTAGGATTTCACAGGGCATTTTTTACGCATTTGGATTCCAAACTACTCACGCTTTAGGGCCCCTAAAATGCCAGGGCAGTATAAATACCCCACAAGTGACCCCATTTTGGAAAGAAGACACCCTAAGGTATTCCGTGAGGGGCATGGCGAGTTCCTAGAATATTTTTTTTTTGGGCACAAGTTAGCGGAAAATGATTATTATTATTTTTTTTCTTACAAAGTCTCATATTCCACTAACTTGTGACAAAAAATTAAATTTTACATGAACTCGCCATGCCCCTCACGAAATACCTTGGGGTGTCTTCTTTCCAAAATGGGGTCACTTGTGGGGTATTTATACTGCCCTGGCATTTTAGGGGACCTAAAGCGTGAGAAGTAGTTTGGAATCTAAATGCGTAAAAAATGCCCTGTGAAATCGTCAAGGTACTCATTGGAATTTGGGCCCCTTTGCGCACCTAGGCTGCAAAAAAGTGTCACACATGTGGTATCGCCGTACTCAGAAGAAGTACAATGTGCAAAGCGCAAATCGCCCAGAGATGTGGCGAAGTACATTATGCACTTTGTCCCAGGTGAAAGGAGAGGTTTGCAGCAGCTCTGTGTGAAAGGGCCCTAAGACCCCTGTGTGCCTGTCCTGTGCCACGCAATCCCTATACTAAGTGTACCTGTGTGTGGTACTTCCGGAAACACTCCCCTAAGCATAGGGCAGGGTGGTCAGGGCCGAAATAGCGGGCGTCACGCCTTATTCCACTCCTGCTACAGACACGACATCTTTTTCGGGGTGATGCTTGGTTTGAGGTACCAGCAACGACATTGGGGAAATGTCGCTTGTGTAGACGGCTCACTAAACTGGTGGTTGGGGCCACGGAACCTCCTGGATACAGGAGGTTCTCGATGATCTCTTCCTGAAATTTGAGGAAGGATCCTGTTCTCCCAGCCTAACTGTAGAGAACAAAACTATTGTACATAGCCAATTGAATTAGGTATACAGACACCTTCTTATACCAGCATCTGGTCCTGCGGGAGAGTAAATAAGGAGCCAACATCTGGTCATTGAAGTCCACCCCTCCCATGAGCAAATCATAGTCGTGGACCGAGAGGGGCTTTTCAATGACACTGGTTGCCCGTTCAATTTGGATTGTCGTGTCTGCGTGAATGGAGGAGAGCATGTAAACGTTACACTTGTCTCCATTTCACCGCGAGCAGTTCTTCGTTACACAAGGCAGCCCTCTCCCCCCTTGCAAGACGGGTGGTAACGAGCCGTTGGGGGAAGCCCCGGCGACTAGGTCGCGCGGTGCCACAGCAGCCAATCTGTTCTAGGAACAAATGCCTGAAGAGGGGCACACTTGTGTAGAAATTGTCCACATAAAGGTGGTACCCCATGCCAAATAAGGGTGACACCAAGTCCCAGACTGTCTTCCCACTGCTCTCCAGGTAGTCAGGGCAACCGACCAGCTCCAGGGTCTGATCTTTACCCTCATAGACACGAAATTTGTGCGTAAATCCTGTGGCCCTTTCACAGAGCTTATACAATTTGCCCCATACCGGGCGCGCTTGTTCGGGATGTATTGTTTGAAGCCAAGGCACCCGGTAATATGTATTAGGGACTCGTCTATGCAGATGTTTTGCTCAGGGGTATACAAATCTGCAAATTTGGTGTTAAAGTGGTCTATGAGGGGCCGAATTTTGTGGAGCTGGTCAAAAGCTGGGTGGCCTCTGGGACGAGAGGTGCTGTTATCACTAAAGTGCAGGAAATGCAGGATGGTCTCAAATCGTGTCCTGGACATGGCAGCAGAGAACATGGGCATGTGATGAATTGGGTTCGTGGACCAATATGACCGCAATTCATGCTTTTTTGTCAGGCTCATGTTGAGGAGAAGGCCCAGAAAAAGTCTTACGTTCGGCATAAAAGCTTCCCGGGTTGGCGGCTATAAATTGAGTGGCATACCGGTTTGTTTCTGCCACGACTAAGTCAAAGAGCTCCGCAGTCAAGAACAGCTCAAAAAACCCCAGTGCCGATCCGATCTGAGCTGTCTCAACCCGAACTCCAGACTGGGCGGTGAAAGGGGGAACTACTGGTGCGGCTGAAGATGGGGGCTGTCAATCAGGATTTGCCAGCACCTCAGGGACTCTAGGGGCTCTACAGGCCTGTCTGTGCGGTGGCTGCGACGGGGGAACTACTGCACATGCCACCGTACCAGCTTCTACTGCCCTTCTGGTGCTCGCCACTTCATCATGTTGTACGGCAGTGCTGGTACTAGGTCGAGGATGGGCTGCACTGCTGGTGTATGCCATATCACGTAATCCAACCGCGCCAGCCCCACTCTGATGCCCTTGAAGCGGATCCTGCGTAACCTGTGGTCTAGCAACACGGGGCCGGGTACGCCTGGTGGTATCAGGGACCTCAACCTCATCGTCCGAACTTTGGGTCAGACTGCCACTGCTTTCTACAGGTTCGTATTCTGACCCGCTGGATTCGTCAGATGAGGGTTCCCATTCCTCATCCGACTGGGTCAGAAGCCTGTAGGCCTCTTTAGAAGAATACCCCTTCCTAGCCATTTGGTCAACTAAATTTAGGGGGTATTCCCTGAGACTACCCAAGAAAAAAAAGCAAGCCTGTCTTACAAATAGGAGGCTAGCAAAGTACAGGAAGCCGCTGCGATTGATAAAAAATATCAAAACTGATTTTTTTTTATCGCCGCAGTGCTTGTGTAGTGATTGTGCAGTGATAAAAAAAAAATATTTTGTCACTGCGGTGGGGCGGGCGTGGGTGAACGCACGTGTGGGCGACTGATCAGGCCTGATCGGGCAAACACTGCGTTTTGGGTGGAGGGCGAGCTAAGGTGACACTAATAATATTGTAGATCTGACTGTGATGAGTTCTGATCACTTGCAGATACTATAAATTACCAATGCTGATTAGCGATACGCTAATCAGCGAATCAGTGACTGCGGTGCGGTGGGCTGGGCACTAACTGAAGCTACCTACCTACCAAAGGGGCCTAAACTAACTTAAACCTAACAGTCAATACTGGTGGAAAAAAAAAAAAAGTGACAGTTTACACTGATCACTTTTTTCCCTTTCACTAGTGACTATTGACAGGAGTAATCAAGGGGTTAATTGGGGTGATGGGGGGTGATCTGGGGCTAAATATGTAGTGCTTGGTGTACTCACTGTGATCTCTGCTGGGACCAACCGACGAAAAGGACCAGCAGAGGAGCACAGAAGCCATTTAACACATTATATTTATAAATATAAATGTGTTATATGGCTGGTGGTTCGTTATTTTAAAAGTCACCAACCTGCCAGAGCTGATCATTGGCTGGCAGGCTGGTGACCAACTCCTTCTGCGCCTTTTGCCGACCCGCACTGCACATGTGCGGGCTGAATATGCGCGTCATCTCGCGTCTCGCGAGATGACGCGTAGATGCGTCAAGGAGGAATAACCCGGCCGCCCGCAGGACGCATCCCTGCGTTAGGCGGTCGGGAGGTGGTTAAAAGGTGTAAAGATATAGAAAACAAAAAAAAAAGTAAAATCTAAAAATGACAAAAATAAAGCCCCATTTGTCACTGAAAAAAAGGTGCAAATATTATTTACATAACTGAACGGGAAAAAAACGTACTAAAACAGAAATGAAAATGCACCTGGTAATGATGGTGGTAAATTTCCTAGTCAGGAACTGGTTAAATAGAAGTTAACAAAGGTCATTCATTTCTGCTACAACTGATGTCAAAAGAAGGCAATAACATATTTTCCATCCAGGTGTAAAAAAAGCCATGTGAAATGCAAAGAGCATTCAGTTTCCGTATTTCCGTTCCGTTTTAACATAGAACATGTCCTATTATTGCCCGCAAATCACGTTCCGTGGCTCCATTCAAGTCAATGGGTCCGCAAAAAAAACGGAACACATACGGAAATGCATCCGTATGTCTTCCGTTTCCGTTCCGTTTTTTGCTGAACCATCTATTGAAAATGTTATGCCCAGCCCAATTTTATCTATGTAATTACTGTATACTGTATATGCCATACGGAAAAACAGAACAAAAACGGAAACACAACGGAAACAAAAAACGGAACAACGGATCCGTGAAAAACGGACCGCAAAAGACTGAAAAAGCCATACGGTCGTGTGCAATAGGCCTAACACTGGTGACAGTTTCCCTTTAACCTCCTAAGGACCCTGCCATTTTTTCACCTCAAAGACCAGGCCATTTTTTTTTTATCTGATGTGCCGCTTTTACTTGCTGGACTGCTTTTTAAACACCATGTCATGTTTGAAGAGATACTGAGGAATCCCCACAGTGGAAAACCCCAAAATGTGACTATTTTGGAAACTACACCTCTTATGTATTTTTTTGAGGGGTGTAGTGAATGTTTTAACCCCACAGGCATTTCATAGAATTTAGAAACACGTGGCCATAAAAATGAAAAATTACATTGTTTCAAATAAAATGTTTCTTTAGCTCCACATTTTTATTTTCACAAGGGGTAATAGGAAAAAAAAAAAAAAAGCACCCCACAATTTGTTATCCATTTTCTACTGAACACATCCACCCCATATGTGGTCATAAACTGCTGTATGGGCAGACAGCAGGGCTCAGATGAGCAGGATTACCATATGGCTTTTGGAAAATTTCACTAGAATAATTTTCTGGCACAATGTTGCATTTAAGACTCCCTGAGGTACCCCTACAGTAGAAACCCCCAAAAAGTAACCCCATTTGGAAACTACACCCCATGGAATTATAAAATGGGTGTATTGAGCACTTTGATTACACAGGAGTTTCCCAGAATTTAAAAACACTTGGCCATGAAAATAAAAAAATTACACATTTTACAAGAAAATGTTGATTTAGGCCCAAATTTTTCACAAGGGGTAAAAGGAGAAAAGCACCACACAAAAACACTCCATTTGTGGTAATAAACTGCTGTATGGGCACACAGCAGGGCTCAGAAGGGAAGGAGCACCATATGGCTTTTGGAGGTCAGATTTGACTGAAATAATTTTCAGATGCCATGCCACATTTGTAGAGACTGAGGTACCCCTACAGTAGGGTTGGGCGATATATCGGTGTTGGCGGTATACCGCAGTATTAGGAAACAGCGATATGGCGATATCGCTGTTTCCTAATTACCGCGGTATCTTGTGATGTCATAGAAGCGGTCATGTGCGCTGACTGCTTCAAAATCTGCATCCGCAGTCGCCCGCCCCAGCATGATTCCATACCAATTGTTGCCCGTAGCGGCTACCCCGGCTTCTCCATGCAGGCTCCCATAATGCAGTCTCCACCCACTGACGTCGGAATCAGATGACAGGCGAAGCTGCGCAGGACAGGACAGGAGCGCCACCAACACTTCTGCTTACAGCCTGCAATACATCTTCTAGTAGGAGATGATACACAAGATTACTATAAACCACTCGTTCTGGTACAGAATTAACCCTGTAATGTTTTTGTTGTTACTAGAAGTCAATCGACTAGTTACAGATACCCGAAATGGTGAAAAATGACATATAAAAGTATAACAATTAACGTCTCCTTGTGGCTGCCTGGCTGTCCCCATACAGTATAACGTCTCCTTGTGGCTGTCCCAATACAGTATAACGTCTCCTTGTGGATGCCCCCATACAGTATAACGTCTCCTTGTGGCTGCCCCCATACAGTATAACGTCTCCTTGTGGTTGCCCTCATACAGTATAACGTCTCCTTGTGGCTGCCCCCATACAGTATAACGTCTCCTTGTTGCTGCCCCCATACAGTATAACGTCTCCTTGTGGCTGTCCCCATACAGTATAACGTCTCCTTGTGGCTGTCCCCATACAGTATAACGTCTCCTTGTGGCTGTCCCAATACAGTATAACGTCTCCTTGTGGCTGTCCCAATACAGTATAACGTCTCCTTGTGGCTGTCCCAATACAGTATAATGTCTCCTTGTGGCTGTCCCAATACAGTATAATGTCTCCTTGTGGCTGTCCCAATACAGTATAATGTCTCCTTGTGGCTGCCCCCATACAGTATAATGTCTCCTTGTGGCTGCCCCCATACAGTATAGTGTCTCCTTGTGGCTGCCCCCATACAGTATAATGTCTCCTTGTGGCTGCCTCCATACAGTGCAACGTCTCCTTGTGGCTGCCCCCATACAGTATAACGTCTCCTTGTGGCTGCCCCCAAACAGTATTACGTCTCCTTGTGGCTGCCCCCATACAGTATAACGTCTCCTTGTGGCTGCCCCCCATACAGTATAATGTCTCCTTGTGGCTGCCCCCATACAGTATAGTGTCTCCTTGTGGCTGCCCCCATACAGTGTAACGTCTCCTTGTGGCTGCCCCCATACAGTGTAACGTCTCCTTGTGGCTGCCCCCATACAGTATAACGTCTCCTTGTGGCTGCCCCCATACAGTGTAACGTCTCCTTGTGGCTGCCTCCATACAGTGTAACGTCTCCTTGTGGCTGCCCCCATACAGTGTAACGTCTCCTTGTGGCTGCCCCCATACAGTGTAACGTCTCCTTGTGGCTGCCCCCATACAGTGTAACGTCTCCTTGTGGCCCCAAGTGTTTTTTTCTTCTAAATGGGCATTTATCGATATATATATAGTTATCGCGATAAAATTCTTAATATTGTTATCGTGGGAATATTTTTGATATCATCCAACCCTACCCTACAGTGGAAACCCCTGGATGTGAAAATGAAACATTATTATTATTTTTTTTTTTTTTTACAAGAAAGTCTTACATTTTTACAAAGGTTAACAATAGAAAATGCACCCCACAATGTGTTACCTATTTTCTCCTGAATATGACATTACCCCATATGTGGTCGTAAAGTGCTGTATGAACACACCACAGATCTGCCCAGGGGGAAGGAGTACCCCTCACAGAATTTACCATTGGGTGTAGCGAGCATTTTGACCCCATAGGTGTTTTGCAAAATTAATTCACAGCGGATGATGCAAAGTGAAAAATTACCGTAAACATTTTCTACATATATGCCCACTATATTGTGTCCAGTGTATGCTAGTGTGAAAAGCAATCCCTCCCATTATTATGCCATGCTTCCTGGTTTTATAAACACCCTACTTGTGGTCTTAACCTTTTGCCTGGACATACCACATGGCTCAGGAGTAAAAGAGCACCATGTTCATTTAAAGGCCCAATGTGGTGATTTACACATCTTGTGCTGAAAACTGCAGAGAATCTGGGGTGAAATAATAAATGGACCCCTGAGAAGTGACCCTATATTGGAAACTATACTTTCAAGGTATTTATCAATGGGTGTGAGCAATTTGAATTTCAGGTTTTCTGCTGATACCAATGAGCATGTGACTGTGCGAAATTAAAGTTGCAGGTTTTCCACAGATATGGCATTTCAGTGCCCAATATATTGTGCCCAGCTCGTGCCATCTAAGGGTACTTACACACTAGCGTCAGAAGAATCCGGCAGGCAGTTCCGTTGCCGGATCCGTCTGACAAATGCACTAAAATACCGGATCCGTCTCTCCGGTGTCATCCGGAAAAACGGATCTGGTATTTATTTTTTTCACATTTTTAAAAGGTCTGCGCATGTGCAGACTGGAAAACCGGATCCGTCAATGCGGCAATTTCCTGAACACTTGGTACCGGATCCGGCATTACTACATTTCAATGGAAAATAATGCCAGATCTGGCAATCTGGCAAGTGTTCCGGAAATTTTGGCCGGAGAAAAAACGCAGCATGCTGCGGTATTTTCTCCGGCCAAATACCGTAAAAGGGACGGAACGGAAGACATCCTGATGCATACTGAACGGATTGCTTTCCATTCAGAATGCATTAGGACAAACTGATGCATTTTTTTTCCGGTATTGAGCCCCTGTGATGGAACTCAATACCGGAAAACTTTAACGCTAGTGTGAAAGTACCCTGAGACACACAACACCTTTTAAATTATTAGGTGGATTCTACTGGGTACAGAAATGCCATAAATGTGGACATACAGACCACCTTTTGGATCTTGCAGCGCAGATTTTGATGGATTGTTTTATGGGTGCCATGTTGCTATAGAACAGCTTCCATTTTCTGAGAACCATACATTTTATTTTCTCGACAGGGCTGTGTTAGGGCTTAGTTGTCATCATCATTGGTCTTGCAGAGATATATATACACACACACACACACACACACACTCACCTAAAGCATTATTAGGAACACCATACTAATACGGTGTTGGACCCCCTTTTGCCTTCAGAACTGCCTTAATTCTACGTGGCATTGATTCAACAAGGTGCTGATAGCATTCTTTAGAAATGTTGGCCCATATTGATAGGATAGCATCTTGCAGTTGATGGAGATTTGAGGGATGAACATCCAGGGCACAAAACTCCCGTTCCACCACATCCCAAAGATGCTCTATTGGGTTGAGATCTGGTGACTGTGGGGGCCATTTTAGTACAGTGAACTCATTGTCATGTTCAAGAAACCATTTTTCCCAGTCTTCAACAGTCCAATTTTGGTGAGCTCGTGCAAATTGTAGCCTCTTTTTCCTATTTGTGGTGGAGATGAGTGGTACCCGGTGGGGTCTTCTGCTGTTGTAGCCCATCCGACTCAAGGTTGTGCGTGTTGTGGCTTTACAAATGCTTTGCTGCATACCTCGGTTGTAACGAGTGGTTATTTCAGTCAACGTTGCTCTTCTATCAGCTTGAATCAGTCGGCCCATTCTCCTCTGACCTCTAGCATCCACAAGGCATTTTTGCCCACAGGACTGCCGCATACTGGATGTTTTCCCTTTTCACACAATTCTGTGTAAACCCTAGAAATGGTTGTGCGTGAAAATCCCAGTAACTGAGCAGATTGTGAAATACTCAGACCGGCCCGTCTGGCACCAACAACCATGCCACGCTCAAAATTGCTTAAATCACCTTTCTTTCCCATTCTGACATTCAGTTTGGAGTTCAGGAGATTGTCTTGACCAGGACCACACCCCTACATGCATTGAAGCAACTGCCATGTGATTGGTTGACTAGAGAATGGCATTAATGAGAAATAGAACAGGTGTTCCTAATAATTCTTTAGGTGAGTGTATATAATGTTTTGCGTCATAATTTTCTGAAAGCCATATATTCTTTTCTTTTTCTGGCAATGAAATTGTGGGGACTCATTTTTTGAAGGATGAGGTGATTGTTTGGTACCATTTTAAAGTACATCCGACTTTTTGATTGCTTGATATTACACTTTTTGTTAGTTAGAAGAGGTGACAAAAAATTGGCTGTTCTGGCACAGTTTTATTTTTTACGGTGTTCAAGTAATGGGGTAGATCATGTGATATTTTTATAGAGCATATTATATGTCAATTTCTTATCCTTGTTAAATTTTACACAATAAAAACATTAAAAAAAAAGAAAAAAAAAGCTTGAGTCAACATTTTCTGAAAGCCTTAGTTCTCTTTCAGACAGGCGTCCTGGATTTGCTCTGGATGCATCCTGGGTGCATTGCGGGAAACCCGCGCAAGTACGCACACAATTTCAGTCAGTTTTGACTGCGATTGCATTGCGTTGTTTAGTTTTTATCACGCGGGTGCAATGCGTTTTGCACGCGCGTGATAAAAAACAGAATTTGGTACCCAGAACCGAACTTCTTCACTGAAGTTCGGGTTTGGGTTTGGTGTTGTGTAGATGTTATTATTTTCCCTATAGAAAGGTGCAAGGGGCCATCATTGATAGAAGGTATGTGTCACTGAGATTCCTGGCCTCGGTGAGGTAAGAGCCGGTAGTTTTAAGTGTCAGCGGCAGCTAGTGCTGGTTGACACTGTTTGCTGTTAGCGTGGCTGTAAAGCCAATACGGGCCAGCTCTTACTGGGAGTAGCCAAAGTGCTGGGTGGGTGGCTGCTCCCCACACTCCATGCCAGGTCTTTGTTGGCCTATATAAAACCCAGCCATCAGTCTCAGCTGGGTGTGGATTATCCTCCATCTGACAGTGGAGCGCTGTCAGTCTCTGCGTGTTTTTGGAACTGAGAACTTGTGCCGTGCTAAAGGGCTGATAGATGCCTGCTGGGAAACAGGCCCTAAAGCCTGCTGTGGACCTCGGGTGGAAAAACTGCTGACCAGGTGAAGGCTTTTGTTCTGTGGACTTTTTATGGTGTGAACAAACATCAAGACTGCAAACCGTTACTTTTTGTTTTTCCCTATGTGTGAATAAAACACTGAAGTTAAAGACTTTGTGGTTGCCTCTATACTGCGTCCGCTAGCCTGTCTACCAGAGAAAATCCCTTCATCCCTTATAACATGGTTATAAGGGAAAATAATAGCATTCTTAATACAGAATGATTAGTAAAATGTTGCTTGTTAAAAAATAAAAAATAATTAACTCACCTCATCCACTTGATCGCACAGCCGGCATCATCTTCTTTCTTCTTCTTTGAGGACATGCAAAAGGAAATTGATGACGTAATATCGCTGTGAAGTCAGCGCAGGTCCTGCTAAATGAAGATGGAAGATCAGCCCCTTTCATCTCTACGGGGCCTGCGTTGGGTGAAAAACGCTGAATATGGAACATGCTGTGAATTTCTCGCAATGTACAAGTGATGTGTGACAATCACCGTTTATCTGCACAGCCCCATTGAAGTGAATGGGTCCAGATTCAGTGTGGGTGCAATGCTATAAACACCCCAGAATGGTATCAATGAAAAGTTCAGATCACCCCGCAAGAAATTAGCCCCCTTACAGCTCAGTAAACATAATGCCAAAAAAGTTATAGGGGTCAAAATATGGCGACAAAAAAATAAAACCGATCAAAACGCAAGAAAAACTATACATTTAAAAAAGGTATCAGCGGATTCATACTGACCTGTAGAATAAAAGCAACCGGTCAGTTTTATCGCATATCGAATGTCATAAATAAAAAAAAATGTAAAACTGTGGTGGAATTTATTAATTTTTTTTGCAATTTCACCCCATTTTGATTTATTTTTCCCACTTCCCACTACATGATATGCAATATTAAATGGTGGTGTTTGGAAAGTACAACTTGCCCCGCAAAAACCAAGCCCTCATATGGCTATGTGAACAGACAAATAAAAACGTTATGGCTCTAGGAAGGCAGGGAACGCAAAACAAAAATGCAAAAAAACAAAACAAAAAAACTCCAGCCCTTAAGGGGTTAATTACCAGAAGGTGCGTGGAGAGAGCAGGAGCTCATGAATAACCTTGCTGCAATGGTTATAAAGCTGGTTCTTGGCAACAACTCCTTTTTTAGCTCATGTGTGACACACCACTGAAATCAGCTTCCAGTACTTTATGCTCCCACTGGGGTGCCTAGGGCCTAACAGATAAATTCATTCTAGGGGCCCACTGTGTATATAACTGCATGCACATTAGTGTTGGTTCACATTATGGCAGGCAGCAGCAGTACAATACAGGATGATTATGACTTTGAGAGGGCAGGTCTCTGATGAATGATGATGCTGACTGACCTGCCTATTTACCTGCAAGTCGTCTCAGCCAACTGATGCATCTATAAGAATAAACTGGGTAAATTGTTACATAATCTACCCAGTTTAGGATGCTGTATGCTGCATATCTACAGTATATGTAGAGCAGTAGTCTATTGTGCAATGTGCCACTAGTGCAGGATATGGGGTCTAGGGGCCCACCGAAGGATTCAACTGTTCCCCTGTGGGGCAGTCCACCCCTGTTCCCAGTAGTGAGTGCAGCTTAAAATTAAATACAGGTTCCCTTTAAAGCCTGCATAGCAGCACTGGAGCAATACAGAGATGCAATTCCCTCGGACACAGATAAGGTGCAACAATACAGAATAGCTACAGTATGTTGACTCAAAACTATACACAATATTTTCTGCTACTTCAGGGAGCATGCCATGAAATAGCTTATCTGACTAATACATAGCTTTGGAAAAAAAAAAAAATTATAACATGGAATTCAAACCTCAGTGACCCCTACTCACTGAACGACAATTACACCTGAATGCACACAGGAAGGCAGCAATTATCAAATAAGACCAATAAATGGACTCATAAGCAGAGGGTAAATAGGCTTTAAAACCCTCGGGTACTTTCACACTAGCGTTTTTCTTTTTCGGTATTGAGTTCCGTCACAGGGGCTCAATACCGGAAAAAAACTGTTTTATCCTAATGCATTCTGAATGGAAAGCATTCCGTTCAGGATGCATCAGTTCAGTCCCTCTTACATTTTTTAAAATCCTGAACACTTGCTGGAATGACGGATCCGGCATTAAATTCCATTGAAATGCATTAATGCCAGATCTGGTTTTGCCGTCTGAGCATGCCCAGACCTTTAAAATTGAGAAACAAAAAATAAATACCGGATCCGTTTTTCTGGACGACAACCGGAAAGACGGATCCGGTATCGCAATGCATGTGTGAGACGGATCCGCATCTGGATCCGTCTCACAAATGCATCAGTTTGCGACAGAACTGCCTGCCGGAATCCTCTGCCGGGAGTGAAAGTACCCTTAGGCCCCTTTCACACAAGCGAGTTTTCCGCGCAAGTGCAATGCGTGACGTGAACGCATTGCACCCGCACTGAATCCGGACCCATTCATTTCTATGGGGCTGTGCACACGAGCGGTGATTTTCACGCATCACTTGTGCGTTGCATAGAAGTGAATGGGGCTGCGTGAAAATCGCAAGCATCCGCAAGCAAGTGTGGATGCGGTGCGATTTTCACGCACGGTTGCTAGGAGTAGATCGGGATGGGGACCCGATCATTATTATTTTCCCTTATAACATGGTATAGTACATGCATAGTACAATAGGGCTGGAGGGGTTAAAAATAAATAAATAATATAACTCACCTTAATCCACTGGCTTCTCTTCTGTCTTCTTTGCTGTGCACAGGAAAAGGACCTTTGATGACATCACTGCAATCATCACATGGTCCGTCACATGATCCATCACCATGGTAAAAGATCATGTGATGGATCATGTGATGAGCGCAGTGACGTCATCAAAAGGACCTATTCCTCAAAGATGAAGGCAGAAGAGAAGCCAGCTGCGCGAACAAGTGGATTAAGGGGAGTTAAAAAAAAATGTAAATTTTTTTTTTAACCCCTGCAGCCTTATTGTACTATGCATTCTGTATTCAGAATGTTATTATTTTCCCTTATAACCATGTTATAAGGGGAAATATAATCTACACAACCTTGAACCCAAACCTAAACTTCTGTGAAGAAGTTCGGGTCTGGGTCCACATTCAGTTTTTTATCACGCGCGTGCAAAACACATTGCAACGGAACGCAATTGGGTCAAAACTGACAGCAATTGGGTACCTACTCGCGCGGGTTTGCCACAACGCATCCGGACCTTATCCGGACACGCTCGTCTGCAAGGGGCCTTAGGCTAGTTTCACATGAGCATGTTGGGTCTGGGAAACACGTTTCATGTGATGGCCACATATCCAGAACTGAATATGGCTCCTTTGACTGAACTCACAGCACCATCATGATTTAGAGTATGATGCTGTGAATTCCTGCCTGACCGCAGTCTTCTGAACTGTACTCATGGCAGGTTTCAGCTGCTTTCACTCCCAACCCGATTTCTAAAGGGTGTATCTCCCAATGTAAAGGAGCTGGTCTCATTTTACAGCTTAGTCTACTTTCACACTCGCGTTTGTGAGATCCGTTCAGTGCTCTCACAAGCGGTCCAAAACGAATCAGTTTGCATTCCAATGCATTCTGAATGGAAAAGGATCCGCTCAGAATACATCCGTTCAGTCTCCATTCTGCTTTGGAGACGGTCACCAAAACGCTGCTTTGATGAAACTGAGCAAAACGGATCCGTTCTGACACACAATGTAAGTCAGTAGGGATGGATCCATTTCCTATGACACAATCTGGCACACTAGAAAACGGATCCGTCCTCCATTGACTTTCAATGGTGTTGAAGACGGATCCGTCTTGGCTATGTTAAGATAATACAAACTGATCTGTTCTAAACGGATGCAGACGGTTGTATTATCTGAACGGATCCGTCCATGACGGATTCGCACAAAACACGAGTGTGAAAGTAGCCTTAAATTGTCAGCTTTCAAACAAGACAAGACCCATACCTCTAGCTCCTACAGAGACCAAGACACTAAGGCTTAAAGCAGTACTCCCCTTTTCAGCTGGCTATTATCTTAGCTAGCATGGAGAAACACAGAATGTGTCGGCAGATAAGAACCATTTGGCCCATCTAGTCTGTCCAATATACTGAATACTATGAACAGCCCCTGGCCCTATCTTATATGAAGGATGGCCTTATGCCTATCCCATGCATGCTTAAACTCCTTCACTGTATTTGCAGCTACCACTTCTGCAGGAAGGCTATTCCACTACTCTCTCAGTAAAGTAATACTTCCTGATATTACTTTTAAACCTTTGCCCCTCTAATTTAAAACTATGTCAGCATAAAATACAAAAGAAAGGCTCCGGATTCGTATAGAGGTCCTCTAAAAACTTCTTCTTTATTCACGAATAGTGTCAACAGCAGACATATCCACCCAGTATACAAAGACAATTGACGCGTTTCGGAACTAAGTCCTTAGTCGTAACAATGTAACAAAATGAAGCCCATTGTGGCGAAACCAACCTCGCCACTGGGTTTTGGAGGGGCCTGGCTACCAGCCTCTTGCCCCAGGATTATGGGCCCTCTCATCAGCCCATGCAAAACTTAAACCCCATGGCGATTTGACTGTGTTTGTGGCATCTGAGCGCTCAGATCCAAGCCATATGGGGACATGTGGGGTTTTGAGATGTGTGACAGAACCATCTGTCTGTGTAATTGTATTGTATGTTATGTGAGGGTACCCAGTTAGCTCATTTTATTGTATTCATGTTGTCCGAGTGCCATTCACCTAATAATATGCACTCAGACTTGAGCTGTCTGGGAATGTGTTAAATGTCTATGTGTATTGTAAAGGGTGGGACATTGTATGTTTGAGTAAGTGATGTCTGTTCCATTGTCCCCACATGTGTATTCGTCTGTCTGTGGTGATTGCATCAACCCAGTGTGAGGTAATTCTATCACGGACAGAGGGGAGGATTTTGTGGGGATGTGTTGTAATATATTGATTGGTTGTATTTCAAACCCCTGTGGGCAGTACCATGTTTTTGGTTTGTGAATAAAAGAGGCTGTACGTGAAGTACAGTCAGTGCCTGTTTTATCCTTCATCATGTTGAGGCTGATGTTTGGGTAACTGATCGACGCTGGGGATTGCTATACGCTGGGAGATTTGCTTTACTCCCCTGGCTATAACTACTAGCTCTTTTAAGAGCTGTTCCTGCTCTCTGGTTTAAGGAGAGGTTCACCCACTGGATCCTTGTCGTAGGTCCAGGGTGGGTAGGAGACGGCGAGACCTCAACCAAGCTTCGGCGGTTCGTGGGGTCTGCAGTGCGTACGGTGTCAAGTGGAGTGCTTGGAGTCCTCGGAAAGCACTAGGAGCACCTATCAACGGAGGTACCCGGTCGGGGTCATAGGTGTTCCGTTACATTTGGTGGCAAGCAGTGGGATGGCGTCCTAGTGTGAGGAGAAGCAGCTCGGAGACAACGTTCGTGGATTTACTAAATTGAGGGCAACGCTAGTATCCGTACAGCGCCCCTGGCTACAGCAGGATGGAATCGGCTAGTCTTCGGACAGCGTTCTATGACGAGGAGGAGGAGGCAGCCGCAGATTACAGGGATGCAGACAAAAAGGAAGTCTGGTATGATGCCCTGGAAAATGCCCAGCGGCGGCGAGGTGAGAGTCTCCCCAGTTATGAGCAGCGGCTACAGAAGCGTGTGGCGATGCGGATGGGTCTCTTGGGAGAGCAGCCCCTGGATGAGTGGGTAACAGAGCTCCAGAACCTGGTATGTAAGGAGCTTTGGCTAGAGGACGCTTACCAGGCCCTAAGGTGGCATGTCATTCAACATTCCCCCTGGATGGCTGAGCACGACAGACCCGAGGGTGAGGATTATGATGGACCGGGGTTACTATGGGATGCCTTGGAGGAGGACATTGATCTTGGCAGCACGGAGGAGTCTAGGTTTTGGGACATCTACAACTACCGGATGGGCATGCATGTTTATGCTGACGGAAGGGAGGTGAGCAAAGACATGACCCACCTGGTAACAAGGGAGTGGGAGCTGGAGCAGACCTACCAACACCTGCTCAGCTCCATTCATCCCCAACCTACTCGACAAGCAGAGCCAGATCTGCCCTCCTACAACTGGGAAGACTTGCCGGCGATACCCCCTGCTTCCCTACTAACTCCCAAAGTAGGGAACTTCATCGACTGGTTCTGGGAAGACCTCCCGATGGCAGGTAGAGATGGGACCGAGGTCTCTCCACCGGCCCTACAGAGATGCTGGACGGCCGGTTCAGATCCCCCACCAACCCTGCAGGAATGCCAGGAGGAGGAGGTAAGCGATTCCCCCTCTCCACAGCCGATCTGCAACAAGGTCCTGGGGATAGGATTCCCTGACCACATCCCAGCGGAAGAGCTGGCATCTGGGCAGGGCGCAGTTGGCCTCTGCCCTCCCCTATCCTCTTCTCCAGAGGCTTACTTTCCACAGGCTACCCCAGCGGCAGAGCTGGCATCTGGGCAGAGCGCAGTCAGCCTCTGCCCTCCTCTATCCTTTTATCCAGAGCCTGACTCCCCACAGGCTACCCCAGCGGAAGAGCTGGCATCGGGGCAGAGCGCAGTCAGCCCCTGCCCACCAAGTACCTACAGCTCCAAGCTAGAGAGCAACAAGGAAGCAAGGAGTAGCAGATGCCCCCTCAACAGCTGGGGACATTCAGAACAGAGCCAGGCCCCAAAATTCAACAGGTCCAGTATTGGGTTGTGGGAGGACTGCCAGACTAACTCAGGTACTGACCGTGAGGTCAGGTATCTGGTTAGTCTTCCCTGGGAGGGGGAGATATGTGGCGAAACCAACCTCGCCACTGGGTTTTGGAGGGGCCTGGCTACCAGCCTCTTGCCCCAGGATTATGGGCCCTCTCATCAGCCCATGCAAAACTTAAACCCCATGGCGATTTGACTGTGTTTGTGGCATCTGAGCGCTCAGATCCAAGCCATATGGGGACATGTGGGGTTTTGAGATGTGTGACAGAACCATCTGTCTGTGTAATTGTATTGTATGTTATGTGAGGGTACCCAGTTAGCTCATTTTATTGTATTCATGTTGTCTGAGTGCCATTCACCTAATAATATGCACTCAGACTTGAGCTGTCTGGGAATGTGTTAAATGTCTATGTGTATTGTAAAGGGTGGGACATTGTATGTTTGAGTAAGTGATGTCTGTTCCATTGTCCCCACATGTGTATTCGTCTGTCTGTGGTGATTGCATCAACCCAGTGTGAGGTAATTCTATCACGGACAGAGGGGAGGATTTTGTGGGGATGTGTTGTAATATATTGATTGGTTGTATTTCAAACCCCTGTGGGCAGTACCATGTTTTTGGATTGTGAATAAAAGAGGCTGTACGTGAAGTACAGTCAGTGCCTGTTTTATCCTTCATCATGTTGAGGCTGATGTTTGGGTAACTGATCGACGCTGGGGATTGCTATACGCTGGGAGATTTGCTATACTCCCCTGGCTATAACTACTAGCTCTTTTAAGAGCTGTTCCTGCTCTCTGGTTTAAGGAGAGGTTCACCCACTGGATCCTTGTCGTAGGTCCAGGGTGGGTAGGAGACGGCGAGACCTCAACCAAGCTTCGGCGGTTCGTGGGGTCTGCAGTGCGTACGGTGTCAAGTGGAGTGCTTGGAGTCCTCGGAAAGCACTAGGAGCATCTATCAACGGAGGTACCCGGTCGGGGTCATAGGCGTTCTGTTACACCCATGAATTTATACGTATCTCAAACCCACCTCTCCAAATTTCCAGGGAGGGGAAACTGACATCATTGGTTGCTTCATTAGGTTAGCACCTTTTACCTAATCACATTGTGCAATGGCCTGTAGCCTCTTAACCCCTAATGAACCATAGTGACTATTTGCTGACATCCGTGCAAAGGGGAGAAAACGCTAAAAGACCGCACAATGTGAACAACATAACATAATAAATAATACAAAATATACAAAATAGAAAAAATGAATAATGAAAAATACCTCCTTTTACTGCTATACCAATATTATATTCAGTATATATTTAAAAGGACCCATATGACCATAAGCAGGGAATGCATGAAGATGAAAAAATAAAAAAAATACATTTCAATATGATGTGAGACTTTGTTGTCAAATTAAGCTGGTTATTGATAGATGTACATTAACTCCTTCTTTAGATTTAAACCAGTAGGGACCCTGCTGTTCAATTTGAAGATCCAAAACGCCTCTCGCAAGAGGAGTTTTTTTTACGATGATCCCCTCCTCTTGGGGGGGCAGAGACCCTCTCTATCCCAAAAGCAGTGAAACTACTGACCTTGCGGGCATGTACCTGTACAAAATGTCTTGCTACATTTGAGACACCCAATGCATTAGGATTACTAATGCAATTCAAATGTTCCAAGAGTCTACTTTTAAATTTGCGCATGGTACTGCCTATGTAGATCAGATCGCATTCAGTGCAGCGGACGATATACACAACTCCCGCAGTGTTACAATTGATGTAATTTTTAATTGAAAAACTGCAGGAGTGGTCTGAAGTATCGAAGGATTGTGTGGGGGTCACACAATTACAGCATTTGCATGGGTTACTCCCACATCTTGTGAACCCTTTGTATCTAAGCCAACTGGATCCCTTGCCATTACATTTGGATGAGGTGGGTTTGAGATACGTATAAATTCATGGGCTTCATTTTGTTACATTGTCACGACTAAGGACTTAGTTCCGAAACGCGTCAATTGTCTTTGTATACTGGGTGGATATGTCTGCTGTTAACACGATTCGTGAATAAAGAAGAAGTTTTTAGAGGACCTCTATACGAATCCGGAGCCTTTCTTTTGTATTTTATGCGGATTGCGGCGGGGACACACCCCAGGCTTCTGGAACCGGGACAGAATAGGGAGGTGAGCTGGATTAAGTGTGTGTGCTTAAAACTATGGCCTCTTGTAGAAGTTTTTCTTCTTTTAAATATTCCTTCCTCTTTTACCTTGTTGATTCCCTTTATGTATTTAAAAGTTTCTATCATATCCCCTCTGTCTCGTCTTTCTTCCAAGCTATACATGTTAAGGTCCTTTAACCTTTCCTTGTAAGTTTTATCCTGCAATCCATGTACCAGTTTAGTAGCTCTTCTCTGAACTCTCTCCAAAGTATCAATATCCTTCTGGAGATATGGTCTCCAGTACTGAGCACAATACTCCAAAAGAGGTCTTACTAGTGCTCTGTAGAGCGGCATGAGCGAGGGGGGCAATGGGAAAGCAGACAGGCCGCATTAGGTGGGAAGATAACATTGACTTCTGATGAGATTACCTATCCTACTTTCTTCCATCAATCAGACAGCATATTTGCTCTCTGATTATCACATGGAAGTCTTTTTTCCAGGAAAGGAGTGAGAAGATGAGCTAATTACCCCACTGCACCATATTAGGCCATTTATTGATGCCATGACCCAAATGTTTCAGATCACGTTGTCAAATAAGTCACACCAAACACTTGTATCTCACACACAAACACCAATACTTTCACACTGTTCCTTCTATCCAAATTACCATACAATATGTGGACTGCTTCTCTAGCAATAGCCACTATACGCTACAGTTAGTGATGAGCGAATCGACTTCAGATGAAACATCCAAAGTCGATTTGCATAAAACTTTGTTCTAATACTGTACAGAGCAGGAGCTCCATACAGTATTAGAATGTATTGGCTCAGATGAGCAGAAGCTATTGCTTGGCGAAGTCTCGCGAGACTTTGCGCAGTAACTTTATAAATTTATTTGTACTGTAAAAAAAACATTTCCTGAACTCGGGTTCGGTTCCAAGTGGTACCATGGAACCGAACCAGAGTTCGGGAAATGTTTTTTTACAGTAGAAATTAATTTATTAAGTTATTGCGCGAAGTCTCGTGAGACTTTGCAAAGCAATAACTTAGGCTCATCGGAGCCAATACATTCTAATACTGTACGGCGCTCCTGTTCCGTTCAGCATTAGTACGAAGTTTTATGCGAATTGACTTTGAATGTTTTATCCGAAGTCAATTCACTCATCCCTAGCTACAGTAATAGAAATAATGATTATCATTAGGGAGGAATCTTATATATTAGACCTCACACAGTTATGTAGCCAGAAAAAATAAAAATGTTCTGGGTCTTGGAATGCAGCAACACAAATTGTAAAAACAAAAGTTTTTTTTTATTATGCAAGTATTATAACATAATAAATACATTTGCCAACATCATAATCACACTGACCCACAGAATTTTATTGTATCGTTATACTTATCATATTACTTAAAAGACACAGTGAATACCTTAAAAAAATCCCACAAGATAATGTTAAAATTGCTGTTTTCAGTTCCCCCAAAAAATAATCCATTTAATACACTGTATGTACTCCAAAATGGTTCCTCAATAAAAACTACAACTCTTCCTGCAAAATTCAAGCTATCAAAAAAAATAAAAAAATATATAAAAAAATTTATGACTGCTGGAGGGGGAAATTTTTTTACTGGTCCTTAAGGCTAAAATTAGCTTAGTAAAGGGTTCAAATGTACTTCAGCCTCTAAAGTTGTGCGCCAACTATAGTTACTTCCGACATAAATTCAAAATCTACAATTAAAAAAAGCAAGATTTTCGTGAAGGTTTTTCTAATTTTAATGTGACAGAATGGAAATACGGACATACGGAAACGGAATGCGCACAAAATAACTTCAGTTTTTTTTGCAGACCCATTGAAATTAATGGTTCGCATACAGTCCGCAAAAAACATAATGGACATGGAAAGAAAATACGTTAGTGTACATGAGCTTTTAAGGACCAATAATATTTTTCCCCTTTGTGTTCTAGCAGTCATAACTTAAAAAAAAAAATTCTAAATGTTTTTTATTTTGTGGGATTACGGTAGTTGTAGATTTTTTAGGATCCATTTTGGGCTATATTTCGTGTGTTAAATAACTTATTTTATTTTTAGAGGGAACGATAAAAAAACCTGCAATTTTTACATTATTATATGAATTTTTTTTCTACGCCGTTCACCATGTGGTAAAAATAATATAATTTTATTATCTGAGTCCATACAATGATGATGATGTCGCATTTTCATATATTTTAACTATTTTCCTCTCCTCTAGCTGCTACCATTCAGGAGAAAGCAGCCCTCCCCCCCCCACACACACACACACACACAACAGTTAAGGCAAAACAGTTGAGTGGTTAAGCCACATTCCTATCAGTAAGATAAGAACTGAGCTATGATGAGTGTTTATAATGTCAGAGAGCAGAGATAAGGAGTGCCTCAGCTCCTGGTCAGACAGAAAATACAATGGGTGCTACTAGAGCATCTCAGCTCTGTACAGAAAAAAGGAGAATAAAGACAAATTAAAAAAATTAATGTTTGCTGAAAATGAGCATAATGCAATAATAAAATAAAAAAATGCCCCCAAAAGGTGTACATAGCCTTTAACCCCTTAGTGACGACCCATACACCTTTTTATAGTGGTCACTAAGGGGCCTTAGGCTTGGTGCCACGAGGAGCGGGGGCCCAGCTCTCACATGAGAGCCACGGCCCTGCTCTAACAGCTCAGACTGGTAGGAGTGCCGATCTGGGCTGTTTAACACTTTACATGCCATGGGCAATGGCGCCCGCTGCATGTAAAGTGCTGGCAGAGGGAGCGGACTCCCTCTGTCTCCCATCAGCACCCCGCAAATGCAATCGCGGGGTGCCGTGTGTGAGAAGGCTGGCTTGGGTCTCGTGTAGTCTTGAGTCACAGCCTGCTGGAAATTACTCCCCATATGTTTGGTATTGCTGAATCCGTAATGACCCGGACTACATAAATATCACATAAATTATCCCCTATGGTGAATGCCGTAAATAAAATAAAAAAAAATAAAAAAATAGAATTGTTAATTTATTCTTCGTTGCCACCGATAAAACATAATAACAAGTGATTAAAAAGCACCATTTACTTCAAAATGATACCTATGAAAAATCCCGCAAAAATCAAGCCCTCACAAAACTCCATAGAAAGAAAACTAAAAAAGTTATGAGTCTTGGGAAGCGGCAATGCAAAAACTTTTTTCTTTAGAAAAAATAAGGGGGTTTTATTGCAAAAAAATTGTAAAACGTAAAAAAATATATATGTATTTGGTATCACTGTAATCGTACTGACCCAGAGAATAAAAGATATTATGTTATTTATACCGGAAAATCAACGTCATAAAATTTATAACGTAAAAACTCAGTGGCAGTATTGCTGTTTTTCCCATCTCCCTCCCAGAAAGATTTAATAAAAGTTAATCAGAAAGTTATGTGTACACCAAAATGGCTCCATTAAAAACCACAACTTGTCCCATAAAAAACAAGCCCTCATAAAGCTATATAGATGAAAAAATAAAAATGCTATAGCTTTTGGAACACAAGGCCCAAAACAGGCTGGTCACTAAAGGGTTAAAAAATGAAAATGCCAAATTGAAAAATGCGCTGGCACTCAAGGGCTTAAATAATTATGGCTCTCGATTCATCTTCTAAAAATAATACAAGCCCTTTAAATTTTCTAGATGTGCCATTTGTTGTGCCTTTTCATAGGTAAATGCATTGATATCCAATTCATTCTAGTCAAGATGGATGTTCATTTCCTTTAAGAGCCATGCTCGACTATATTTACAATTTTGTATGTCTTGAGTAGGCCAAAGTAAGGTCGTACAAAGGTTTATAACCTTTAGTGTTATTCTTCTCATGAATGTACCAGTCTGAGAAGAATCCTCCTTGTCTACTTATAAATTTATGACGGGAGATAAAGATGAGCTCTATGCAGCTGGTGATAATTAGATATTTATTAATGAAGCAAAATATATAATATTCATGTATTCATTTCATGTGCCTTAGTCCTTAGCATAAGACAATCAGTAGGACATATATATATATATATATATATATATATATATATATTACTTTAAATGATATTGTTATATGTTATGAAGACATGTATCCAGTATATTATATATATTTCTTATTAGGAGAATATTAGTCTCTAAAAGAGTGTCTGTAAAGATGTGTGTTTTGTATCAATTAATCACATCTTTGGTGTGACAGGGGTTACTGATATCTCTGTAGAGAACAGGGCCATTCATGTCATCATGGTCCATAAATCAACAGTGTGAGAAACATTCAGAGAGATGCCTAGAGGTCTGTCTCTAATTGCTACAAGTGTCAAAATTAATCCCTATAGCTTTGAATTAAAGCTTCTAAGGTCAAATGTATAAAATAAATTTTATTCAGACTTTTATAAGTTAACTCTTTATACTATGATGCAAATAGCTTACACAGCAGTGCCACCTAGGTATGAGTAGGTGACATTACAACAGTGGCAAAAGTGCATTCTGGGTAAGGTTATGATGTCACATTTTTTATCAATGGTCACGCCCATCTGACAATGATTGGAAAGTTCCGAACTAGGAAGGTGTGTCTAACTGATAAGTTTGTGATCATAAACCACACAAAGAGGAGAGAAGAAAAAGAGAAAAAAAAAAGAGAAAAAGAGAGAAGAGAAGTTGAGCTCTCTAGAGGGGTCTATCAAGATGAAAGCCATTGCTTTCACTCTAGTGGTAGCATGAGACGGAGTCTACAACCCACACAAGTGGCTCAGGTAGTGCAGCTTATCCAGGATGGCACATCAATGCGAGCTGTGGCAAGAAGGTTTGCTGTGTCCGTCGGGTTAGTGTCCAGAGCATGGAGGCACTACCAGGAGACAGGCCAGTACATCAGGAGACGTGGAGGAGGCCGTAGGAGGGCAACAACCCAGCAGCAGGACCGCTACCTTTGCCTTTGTGCAAGGAGGAACAGGAGGAGCACTGCCAGAGCCCTGCAAAATGACCTCCAGCAGGCCCAAATGTGCATGTGTCTGCTCAAATGGTCAGAAACAGACTCCATGAGGGTGATATGAGGGCCCGACGTCCACAGGTGGGGGGTTGTGCTTACAGTCCAACACCGTGCAGGACGCCACACACACTACTGAGCCTCATTTTGACTTGTTTTAAGGACATTACATCAAAGTTGGATCAGCCTGTAGTGTGTTTTTCCACTTTATTTTGAGTGTGGCTCCAGATCCAGACCTCCATGGGTTGAAACATTTGATTTCCATTTTTTTATTTTTGTGTAATTTTGTTGTCAGCACATTCAACTATGTAAAGAACAAAGTATTTCAGAAGAATATTTAATTAATTCAGATCTAGGATGTGTTATTTTTGTGTTCCCTTTATTTTTTTGAGCACAATGTTGTTCTTTTATTTTTTTGCACAATCACGCATATACGCGTCATCTCGCGAGACGCGAGATTTCGCTCAAAGCCGGCCCGCGCATGCGCATCGCGGGCCGGCAAAATTAAAAGAACAAGTTCGTCACCAGCCTGCCAGCAACGATCATTCCAATCACAAGTCATATAACAGATCATATTAGTAAATATGATCTGTTATATGGCTTGTCTGCTCCTCTGCTGGTCCTTTTCGTCAATTGGATCCAGCAGAGGAGCAGACTGAACTGTGAGTACACCAAACACTACACCTTAGCCCCAGATCACCCCCCTGCACCCCAATTAACCCTTTGATCACCCCTTTGATCGCCCCTGTCAATCACTAGTGAAAGGAAAAAAAGTGATCAGTGTAAACTGTCACTTTTGTTTTTTCACTAGTATTGGCTGTTAGGTTTTAGGGATAGTTTAGGCCCCTTGGTTAGGTAGTTTAGCGTGAGTTAGCGCCCAGCCCACCGCACCGCAGTCACTTATTCGCTGTTTAGCGTATCGCTAATCAGCATTTGTACTTTTATAGTATCTGTAAGTGATCAAAACTGATCACGGTCAGATCTATAATAGTATTAGTGTCACCTTAGCTCGCCCTCCACCCAAAACGCAGTGTTTGCCCGATCAGGCCTGATCGGTCGCCCACACGTGCGTTCACCCACGCCCGCCCCACCGCAGTGACAAAAAATATATATTTTTTTGATCACTGCACATTCATTTTACACGCACTGCGGCGATACAAAAATAAGTTTTGATATTTTTTATCAACCGCAGCGGCCTCCGGTACTTCGCTAGCCTCCCCTTTGTAAGACAGGCTTGCTTTTTTTCTTGGGTAGTCTCAGGGAATACCCCTAAATTTAGTAGTCCAAAATGTCAAACAGGGGGTATTCTTCTGAAGAGGCCTACAGGATTCTGACCCAGTCGGATGAGGAGTGGGAACCCTCATCTGACGAATCTAGCGGGTCAGAATATGAACCTGTAGAAAGCAGTGGCTCTCTGACCCAAAGTTCGGACGAGGAGGTTGAGGTCCCTGGCAGCACCAGGCGTACCCGGCCCCGTGTCGCTAGACCACAGGTTATGCAGGATCCGCTTCAAGAGCAGCAGAGTGGGGCTGTCGCTGCTGGATCACGTGGTGAGGCATACACCAGCAGCGCAGCCCTCCCTGGACCTAGTACCAGCACTGCCGTACAACATGGTGACGTGGCGAGCACCAGAAGGGCAGTTGAAGCTGGTACGGTGGCACGTGCAGTAGTTACCCCGTCGCAGCCACCGCACAGACAGGCCCGTAGAGCCCCTAGAATCCCTGAGGTGCTGGCAAACCCTGATTGGCAGTCACCAACTTCAGCCGCACCAGTAGTTCCCCCTTTCACCGCCCAGTCTGGAGTTCGGGTTGAGACGGCTCAAATCGGTTCGGCCCTGGGATTTTTTGAGCTGTTCTTGACTGCGGAGCTCTTGGACTTAGTCGTGGCAGAGACAAACCGGTATGCCACACAATTTATATCCGCCAACCCGGGAAGCTTTTATGCCCAGCCTTTCCGGTGGAAACCAGTCCAAGTTTCCTAACTTAAAATTTTTCTGGGCCTTCTCCTCAACATGGGTCTGACAAAAAAGCATGAATTGCGGTTATATTGGTCCACGAACCCGATTCATCACATGCCCATGTTCTCTGCTGCTATGTCCAGGGCACGATTTGAGGCCATCCTCCGTTTCCTGCATTTTAGCGACAACACCACCTCCCGTCCCAGGAGGCCACCCAGCTTTTGACCGGCTCCACAAAATTCGGCCCCTCATAGACCATTTCAACCAGAAATTTGCAGATTTGTATACCCCCGAGCAAAACATCTGCGTAGACGAGTCCCTAATACATTTTACCGGGCGCCTTGGCTTCAAACAATACATCCCAAGCAAGCGTGCCCGGTATGGGGTCAAATTGTATAAGCTCTGTGAAAGGGCCACAGGCTATACCCACAAATTTCGGATCTATGAGGGAAAAGATCAGACCCTGGAGCCGGTCGGTTGCCCTGACTACCTGGGGAGCAGTGGGAAGACAGTCTGGGACTTGGTGTCACCCTTATTCGGCAAGGGGTACCATCTTTATGTGGACAATTTTTACACAAGTGTGGCCCTCTTTAGGCATTTGTTTCTAGAACGGATTTGCGCCTGTGGCACCGCGCGAACTAGTCGCGTGGGCTTCCCCCAACGGCTTGTAACCACCCGTCTTGCAAGGGGGGAGAGGGCTGCCTTGTGTAACGAAGAACTGCTCGCGGTGAAATGGAGAGACAAGCGTGACGTTTACATGCTCTCCTCCATTCACGCAGACACGACAATCCAAATTGAGCGAGCAACCCGTGTCATTGAAAAGCCCCTCTGTGTCCACGACTATAATGCGCTCATGGGAGGGGTGGACTTCAATGACCAGATGTTGTCTCCGTATTTAGTTTCCCGCAGAACCAGACGCTGGTATAAGAAGGTGTCTGTATATTTAATTCAATTGGCGCTGTATAATAGTTTTGTTCTCTACAGTAAGGCTGGGAGAACAGGATCCTTCCTCAAATTCCAGGAAGAGATCATCGAGAACCTCCTTTATCCAGGAGGTTCCGTGGCCCCATCCACCAGTGTAGTTAGCCGTCTACACGAGCGACATTTCCCCAGTGTCGTTCCTGGTACCTCAACCCAACCGTCACCCCGAAAAAGATGTCGTGTCTGTAGCAGGAGTGGAATAAGGCGTGACACCCGCTATTTCTGTCCTGACTGTCCTGACCACCCTGCCCTATGCTTTGGTGAGTGTTTCCGGAAGTACCACACACAGGTACACCTAGCATAGGGATTGCATCTCACAGGACAGGCACACAGGGCTATTGGGGCCCTTTTACTCACAGCTGCTGCAAACCTCTCCTTTCACCTGGGATAAAGTGCATAACGTACTTTGCCACATCTTGCGCCTGCGCAGATTGAAGATAGGTACGGCCGCGGCGCAGGCGCCAGATTTTGAATGCTAACAGGCAGGGCCAGCAGAGAACGATTCCGTTCCTGGCCCTGTCAATCACAATGCGGAGGGGGCGTCATTAGGATTGGAGGATGCGGCTGCTACCAGCAAGTAGCCGTCCTACTTGCTGGTAGCAAGGTAATTTGCATATTTTAAAAATAGCTTTTTATCAAATTCTACTGAACCAAAATGATTATTTAACTTATGTATGCAGAGCTCGCAGTATAGGGATTATTAGTAAACAAAAAAAAAAAACGGTTTAGTGGGCTGACAGAAGCCCTTTAACGTCATCTCACGTCAAAAAGGACTCATTTATCTGATGAAATAGTCTGACTCAGATGTGAATTGTATCAATTAGGTTGACTACAATTCACCAGGTCATGATTTTAAGAATTTATGACAAATTTTCTAAAAAAAATGTATGGTTAATTATTTTTATGACCATAATTAATAATTCTTAATTGAATTATTACCCCCCGACACATTACAAATTTATTGATGTCCAAAGTCGCTTATAAAATCAGTTGCAATGGGTAATGTCAACCCATGGCACTGTTTAGTGTTAACACATGCACAATACTGACTGCACATCTGCCTGTATCCTCTGCATGGTGCATGCTTGCTTTCTTCCGCTGCACAGAATATTGAGGGTTACTGGGAACTGTGGGAGAGTGGCATCGCTCACAACTTTAGAATTATAAGCTTGTCATGCAAACTATCAGAGGTCCTGAACAGAAGGAGCCAACTTGCATGGAATATTTAAACAAAGAAAAAAGTAAGCTTTCTTACACAAAATATGCTAGTTTCTGTCACCATGCATTCATGTGGTGACATGGTAACAAAGCAGATAATTTTAGAAAACCACTGAAAGACTTCTTGAAACAATCAAAGTAAAAAAAAATCTCTGTGGACCATTTTAACAAAAAAAAAAGCTGCAGATTCATTAAACTCACAGAAATGTCAGGAAACTAGGGGGGCAATATGGTACTTCTATACTCCTAACTGCCACACGCAGATAGCAGCAATTACTTTGTTGCTCTATGTCCCCTGAAGAAACGGGGAGACACAGGCCTGTCATATGTGTAGGAATGACTTTGCTTCACTTTATAGCAGGACCGGTACTATCTGGGTCAGGGTTGAGTGGAGGGTCTCCAGACTAGAGAATCTCCAGACGGGTTGCCCCTTTTGGGGCGAGCTCTCCACTTGGCTAGACATATAGTTCAGATTAGGCAAAGTAGGGTAATTTAGAGACAGATACCTCATCCTGCTGTCTACTCAAGAGGAGCCGAATTGTGACGACCCACTGTATCCCTCTGCATACTGGAGTATCCATTACCACTATGTGTCGACAGGAATGGTAAGACCAATCTGATTACTATAGAGCACAGTTCAGACGACAGCACTACTTTATTTGCTGCATTTTGTTATTGTTTTGAGCAATATTTAAGGTTGTTCTACAGTTTGTTTTAACTGATGATCTATCCTCTGAGATTTTCTACAGTGCGGAACATCTTGTATTTTTTAATAATACTTTGCACTGTAGCCACTGGAACTTGAAAACATTTAGAAATGGCCTTGTAGCCCTTTCTTGACTTGTGAGCAGCCACAATGCGCAGCCGCAGGTCCTCACTGAGCTCCTTTGTCTGAGGCTACTTTCACACTTGCATTCGGGGTTCAGCTTGTGAGTTCCGTTTGAAGGCTCTCACAAGCGGCCCCGAACGTAGCTTTAGTGTCTTCAAACTGTACAATAGAACATACAGCAATACTGTAGCTCTGAGTCTTTAATAGGTCATAAAGCTTTCTCAGCTGACTCTTCTCCCTTAGAGGAGTCCCCAAAAAAGCAAAACTTATCTTCTAACAAAGTGTGCTCTTCACAATCAAAAGAGCCAGGCACCCCAAAACACCCTGCAGAAGTACTTTTCTAAGAAATACCATGCTTAAATATTTAATAGCGGATTCATCAATAGAAAAAAAAATAAAGAGATTCCTCAGCTACAATCTTCCATAGGCAAATCCAACAACATAATTGTTTAGCGTACATAGGAGACAAAGGATTCTCACACACAATACACTTTATGGCCCTGATTTATCAAGACCAGCATGTGCTATGCCGGTCTTTATAGGCCCTGCTCAGTTGCAGGATGCATTTTAAGGGAACCTGTCACCATGAAGTGCAGTACTATCTATAGGTAGCACACTAAACAGCAGGAGAAATTTTGCAGATTGATATATATAGTTTTGTAGGAAAATATTCTGGAAAACGTGTAATTTATATATTTAAGCCTCTGGTCTTTTTATGCATAGAAGTCAAGTGGGCAGGCCTTAACCATGATTGACAGCCTTTCCTGTATGCGTAGTCATGCAAATTTAGGGTCCATTCCCACGTCCGTAAGTGTTTTGCGGATCCGCAAAACACTGACACCTGCAATGTGCGATCCGCAATTTGCGGATCCGCACATCACAGACACTATAATAGAAAATGCCTTTTCTGGTCCGCAATTGCGGACAAGAATAGGACATGTTCTATTTTTTCCAGGAACAAAATTGCGGATCCCGAAAAAACAGATCCCGAAAAAACGGATGCAGATCCCGAAAAAACGGATGCGGATCCAGGAAATGTGGATTTGCATCCGTTCCAGCCCCATTGAAAGTGAATGGGTCCGCAAATTGCGGAACGAATGCGGACCCAAATTACGGACGTGTGAATGGACCCTTAGTCGTTAATCCCTGAGTGGCACTGCCCACATGACTCTTAAGCATTGAAGCAATGTATCCTCCGGCGATCCATATGCCTGACTGAAACGTATGCAAGCTCCTTGCTGGCATAGATATCAGTCATCATTTACACTAGTTTCAGTTTTAGCTGGCTGAAGAGATGCCAGTGTAGTCATTGTTTACTTGCTCACTGTCACAATAGTAGCGGTGAGCATGTGCAATTACATATAAGTCCCATTCGCTTCAATAGGAACGAGCCAACCCACTGAAATGAATGGGACGGCTTAAAGGCTATGTACACCTTTGGAGGCAATTTTTTGTTTATGATTGCATTTTACTCATTCTTGGCTAAAAATTATATTTTAAATTGGCCTTTATTAAAAATATTGAGCAATTCTTTCACAAAGAGTTAACTGTTTTTCTTGCTGTGTGACTGGTACTTTCATTTTGTGCCAGTCATCTAACAACCCTTATCTCTAAACTACTAAGAGGTCATAAACACTTAGGGTACTTTCACACTTGCGTTCAGAGCGGGTCCGTCTGGTATCTGCACAGACGGATCCGCTCCTATAATGCAAACGCTTAGATCCGTTCAGAACGGATCCGTTTGCATTACCATGAACAAAAAAAAAAAACACATTTATTTTTTAGTTCATAATAATGCAAACGGATCCATTTTGACTTTACATTGAAAGTCAATGGGGGACAGATCTGTTTGAAAATTGAGCCATATTGTGTCAACTTCAAACGGATCCGTCCCCATTGACTTACATTGTAAGTCTGGACGGATCCGTTTGCCTCCGCACGGCCAGGCGGACACCCGAACGCTGCAAGCTGCGTTCAGGTGTCAGCCTGCTGAGCGGAGCGGAGGACAAATGGTGCCAAACTGATGCATTCTGAGCGGATCCGCATCCACTCAGAATGCATTAGGGCAGTACGGATCCATTCGGGGCCGCTTGTGAGCCCCGTCAAACGGAGCTCACAAGCGGAGCCCCGAACGCTAGTGTGAAAGTAGCCTTATATAAGCCACATTCTTATCAGTAAGATAAGGATTGAGCAACAATGAGTGTTTATAATGTCAGAGAGCAGAGATAAGGAGTCTGCTCCACAGATGATGGCAAAGACAAAAAATCCACTGGCAGCTACTACAGTATCTCAGCTATGTACACAAAAAAGGATTCCATATTTATAATAAAGACCAATTGAAAAAAAAGATATTTAGCTCAAAATGAGTACAATAATAAAAAATAATATAAAATACAATAATAATAAAAAATGCCCCAAAAGGTGTACACAACCTTTAAGTGTAGTTTCACCTGCTCACAGCTGCAGGTGCAATGGTGAGCAGGTAAACAATAAAAGGAACGCAGCACTGGCACGGCGCACTCCTTTTCTTCAACCAGCTGATCGGTGGAGGTGCCAGGTGTCTGATATTGATGACCTATCCTGTCCACATATTTGGTATTGCCACATCCATAACAACCTGCACTATATAATTATATTTGCCAAAAACAATTGAATAAAAAAAAAAATATCAAAAAATGCACACCAAAATTATACCAATGAAAGTTATGGGTCTTGGAATGCAGCGATGCAAAAACATTCTATTTTTTATTTTTTTTATTTTTTAAAGGGAGGGGGGTTATTGTGCAAAAGTAGTAAAAATAAAAAAAAACAACTATACATATTTGGTATTGCTGTAATTGTACTGATTCAGAGAATGAAGTTATGTTATTTATGCCGGAAAGTGAATGTTGCAAAATTTACAACATACAAATTCAGTGTCAGTATTGCTGTTTCCCCCCAGAAAGAGTTGATAAAAGTTAGCCAGTAAGTTAAGTGTACCCCAAAATGGTACAATGAAAAACTACAACTTGTCCTGCAAAAAACAAGCCCTAATACAGCTACATCAACCGAAAAATAAAGTTATAGCTCTCGGAACGCGACAATGAAAAAATTGCTTTCTCTGTCACCTTTCCTGTCGTGCTTGGTTTAAAAAATATCTGCATTACATAGACAAATCTGGAGCATCTTTAACCCTCTGTTATTGCTAATACAAGTTTATTAATGACTTGCCAACTGGAAACTACCAGTTGAGAGGGTGTCCCTGCACAGTCTGACACTGTCCAATCAGTGATGTCTGTGTATGACTGTGCATACCCCCAACTGTTTACAACTAGTTGTCAATTCATTCATAAACTTCAATAATAATAATGGAATGACTAACATAGAATTATATCAAAAGCTTTCCAGAATGGATATTGCATCAACCATTTATTTTTGACCAAAGAGGAGGATTTGATTTCATCACAGGGGAGAGACAAACCACTCACTAACATTTTGGTTAAAGAGAGCCTGGCATGATGAAAGTGCAGTGCAAGCCGCAGGCATATTCCAGAGGGAAAAAAGCTTCAGCAGTAGTCACGTGGATGGTTTAATTAGAGACTGACAACTAGGTATAAATGTATGTACCAAGGTAGCTGCCAAGTCCATGCTTTTTATGGTAACAAATCCTCAGTAAGAATCTATGTCCCCTTATTTGGCACCCAATGTGGCCTGCGATGGAAAGCTTCAAAAAATTGCTGCTGTATCCCAGTGATTGGTTATAAGCCCTGTTGTGAGTTTACCTGGCATTTCCTGATTTGCATTTCTGTGGATTTTTTGTGTTTGACACAGCTTGCACAACTAGATCTTAAATATTCCAGATACCAACCCTGCCCTGACCTTTTAACCCTGTGGTTGATTACCCAGGTTAGACCGACTTTACCTGCTCAATACCAACCTCAATAAGCCTAGACTATCCCTCTAAACCTAACCAAGTACCAGCTACCTAGCCTTCCACTGGGGACTATCCTAGGGACAGCAAACTGGATATTTCACATCAGGTAGCGCCAGAAGCAAATCATTTGACCGGGAGCGCAGCACTGGCCCAGTAAGCAACTTTTACAAAGTATCAAAGCAAAAGTTGATTGTCTTAACAAAGGGAGGAGGGGGACATAAAATAGAAAAAAAAATAATCTAGGAATACCCCTTTAAACGCCATACCAAATTAGCCTGCAATACAAGTTCAATAAAAGCCTTTTGGGACTCTTCATCCTCCACTTCCTACTGTGCAGCTTTGTGTAAATATGCTGACCGTTCCAGTTCATGATGGATCGGCCCACTTAAGACAGATATTTTTTCATATGTCACCTTGTATGTCTGGTGCCCTACTTATAATGAACATAGCTGATGCACCATGTATGGTATGGAGGACTGCATCACATTAGTCACTACTACATAAATATTTATGTTGACATTGCACTTTTCGATTATCCAACGGGCCAGGTATTAATAACAATGGAAAGAGTGCATGCAAGAGATATAAGGACCGAAATCAGTGTCTGGAGTTTACCGTCTCTGTCCATCATTTTGTTTCCATAGCAACTGCTAAGCAGAGAACCTAGTAGAAAAAACTCCATGGAGACTTCTTGAAATTTAAAGAACAGAACACACAATTATAACCAGGGATCAGTTATCAATTTGTATGACTAAACTAAGGACACTTTCATTTGACAGTATTTAATCAGTACTAGCAGAAGGACCCGGCTTCGCACGGGTATATTTCATCTATTTCATTTAATGTTTGTGTCGACAGTATTTTAAGATATCGGCCGTATCCCCCAAAACAATGACCTTTACAGCACCCCGCCCCTTTAACAGTGAACTCTACTATCCCCCACCCCTTAACACTGACCCCTCCCACAGTGCCCCGCAACTTTAAAATGGGACCTCCACAGCAGACCATCCCCTTAACTTTGACCTTCACAGCAACCCGCCCTTTTAACAGTGAGTTTCACAGCACCCGTCCCTTTAACAGTGACCGCCACAGTACCCCGTACCCTTAACAGTGACCTCCGCGGTACCCCGTCCCCCTAATAGGGACCTCCACAGCAGTTGCCCATTTAATAGTGGCTCCTGCCCCCTTAACAGTGACTTCCACAGTGTCCACCCCTTTAACAGTGACCTCCACAGCGGCCTGACCATTTAATGCTAGGGATACACAACAACATGTGTCACGTGACATTTTGTCTCAACAATTTTTATAATGATAGGCTATGGTGTCGCACTGTGACATTTGACATTCTGCGACACAATGGATTTTTCTGCAACTGTCGCGTCACAGTCGCAGTGCAACACCATAGACTATCATCATAAAAAATGTTGCATGACACATGTAGCAGTGTAGTTGTGCCCTATGTGTCGTGCGACTTATTGTCACGCGACACACGTCGTTGTGTAGCCCTAGCCTAAAGCTTACCTACAGCAGTGAAGAAAAAAGGCTGGGTTGTTACGGTATGTGAAGACTAAGGGCCTGAAAGCTTCTATTGGCTGATAAGGGATATGTGACCATGTACATGGCAGTTGGGATATGAAGAGAAAGACTTGCAGGTTTGTATTGGCTAATGCAGGTCATTTTTGGGGAATATCTCAGGAACGGTACGTCCTAGAGAGCTGTGACCCCCACAAGATTTCTTTCCAGGTAGCAAGGGATGTTTATACCAAGTTTTGTTAAAATCGATAGTTTTTGAGTGACCACGGAACATACACACATATATACGTCCTTCTTTATATATATATATATATATATATATATATATAGATTTAAAAGCAAAGAGGATCCAAAACACAGAAGATGCAAATCTTTCCATCGTAATTTTGTTCTCTGCAGGTTTCACTACAGGCTATAGCTTATAAATACTGACGCAAAAGACTGACCAAAATACTGCCATGTGATAGTATACTATGTATGCATTTGTTTAAAGGGTTATCTACCTTTTTTTCGAAGAGTGGCCGAACCCACCCAAACGTTCCACATGGGTGACTGGTCACTGCTGCGGCCCCCGTCAACCGTTCTTGAACCTGAGAGAGAGGCAGCAGTGAAGTGATGGAGCCGGAACCTAGTGGTGGGGACCAGGTAAATATGATTACCACTGGGGGTCTGGCCACTCTCTGAGGTCTGAAAAAAAGTTACATACAGTGGGATGCGAAAGTTTGGGCAACCTTGTTAATCGTCATGATTTTCCTGTATAAATCGTTGGTTGTTACGATAAAAAATGTCAGTTAAATATATAATATAGGAGACACACACAGTGATATTTGAGAAGTGAAATGAAGTTTATTGGATTTACAGAAAGTGTGCTATAATTGTTTAAACAAAATTAGGTAGGTGCATAAATTTGGGCACCACAAAAAAGAAATGAAATCAATATTTAGTAAATCCTCCTTTTGCAGAAATGACAGCCTCTAAACGCTTCCGGAAGGTTCCAATGAGAGTCTGGATTCTGGTTGAAGGTATTTTGGACCATTCCTCTTTACAAAATATCTTTAGTTCATTCAGGTTTGATGGCTTCCGAGCATGGACAGCTCTCTTTAAGTCACACCACAGATTTTCAATTATATTCAGGTCTGGGGACTGAGATGGCCATTCCAGAACGTTGTACTTATTCTTCTGCATAAATGCCTTAGTGGATTTTGAGCAGTGTTTAGGGTCGTTGTCTTGTTTAAAGATCCAGCCCTGGCGCAGCTTCAGCTTTGTCACTGATTCCTGGACATTGGTCTCCAGAATCTGCTGATACTGAGTGGAATCCATGCGTCCCTCAACTTTGACAAGATTCCCAGTCCCTGCACTGGCCACACAGCCCCACAGCATGATGGAACCACCACCATATTTTACTGTAGGTAGCAGGTGTTTTTCTTGGAATGCTGTGTTCTTTTTCCTCCATGCATAACTCAATTTTAGTTTCATCCGTCCACAGCACCTTATTGCAAAAATGAAGCTGGCTTGTCCAAATGTGCTTTAGCCCACCTCAAGCGGCACTTTTTGTACTGTGGGTGGAGAAAAGGCTTCCTCTGCATCACTCTCGCATACAGCATCTCCTTGTGTAAAGTGCGCCGAATGGATGAACGATGCACAGTGACTCCATCTGCAGCAAGATGATGTTGTAGGTCTTTGGTGCTGGTCTGTGGGTTGACTGACTGTTCTCACCATTCGTCGCTTCTGTCTATCCAAGATTTTTCTTGGTCTGCCACTTCGAGCCTTAACTTGAACTGAGCCTGTGGTCTTCCATTTCCTCAATATGTTCCTAACTGTGGAAACAGACAGCTGAAATCTCTGAGACAGCTTTCTGTATCCTTCCCCTAAACCATGATGGGGAACAATCTTTGTCTTCAGGTCATTTGAGAGTTGTTTTGAGACCCCTATGTTGCTACTCTTCAGAGAAAATTAAAAGAGGAGGGAAACTTACAATTGACCCCCTTAAATACTCTTTCTCATAATTGGATTCACCTGTGTATGTAGGTCAGGGGTCACTGAGCTTACCAAGCTAATTTGAGTTCCAATAATTAGTTCTAAAAGTTTTGGAATTAATAAAATAACAACAGTGCCCAAATTTATGCACCTGCCTAATTTTGTTTAAACAATTATAGCACACTTTCTGTAAATCCAATACACTTCATTTCACTTCTCAAATATCACTGTGTGTGTCTCCTATATGATATATTTAACTGACATTTTTTTATCATAACAACCAACGATTTATACAGGAAAATCATGACAATAAACAAGGTTGCCCAAACTTTCGCATCCCACTGTAACCCCTTTAAATATGATTTACAAATAGCCCCCCAATAGTCCTTCCCTGTATAACGGAAACGGGACAGATCCGTTTTGCAGCCCGTAGACTTCTATTATGACGGAAGGAATAACGCAATGCCGTTATGCATTCAGTCATAGAATTGCATTATGGTCCGTAGTAATGGAATCCATAACATAATTCACCTTTTACCAACAAACTAAGAGTGAACGAATTTCATAAGCGGAAATTCACTCATCTTTAGTCAGGATTCAGTGCAAGTGCTATGCGTTCACGTCACGCATCGCACCCGTGCGGAAAACTCGCTCGTGTGAAAGGGGCCTAAAGAAACAAACTTCCTTTCATTTGGCATCAAGGTGACCCAATAGATGATGGATTATGAAATATTCTGGATTATCATACAGTAATAGAGGAGCATATAAATTATTAGGGGTGGAGAATCTTCTGGCAGAATCCCCAAAATAAAATGTTAAGATAAGGCTGTGCTGATATTACTATTGTTCTGCTCTACTTTAAGCAGCATAGCAACAAAAATAACAGTGCCAGATCAGCCAAATGACACACAAACAGCATCCAACAGACTCCATTGTCTATAATGGACTCCATTTGGTTTCCATCAGAAAGACCAGAATTTATTGAACAAAACCCATACAGCATGCAGTGCTATTTTGTCCAGATTTTCTGCCAAATGTGCAATGGATAATGACATCTTCGGCGCAGATGTGAAGTCTTAACCGTTTCCAGACATGGGAATTTTTCATTGTTGTGGTTTTGTTTTTTTACTCGCTGCCTTTCCAAAGCCATAACTTTTAGATTTTTTCATTCACATAGCTTATGAGGGCTTATTTTCTGCAGGACAATTTATACTTTCTAATGACACTATTTATTATTGCATTCGGCCACTGTTTTAAAGGTTTTGTTTTTACGATGTTCCCGATTTGGTAAAACTTTAACCTTCATTCTCCAGTTCACTCCGATTATGGCGATACCACATTTATAAAGTTTTTCAAAGTTTTTCTTGTGTTTTAAAAAATATAATAAAAAAAAACCTTCGATAAATATTAATTTTCTTTTCATCACCATATTCTGACCCCCATAACTTTTTTATTGTCATGTCTACAGAGCTGTGTGATGGCTCAAGGATGATCTGTAGTTTTTATTAATACATTTTGGGGTGTGTATGACATTGTTATCACATTTTTTGCGAGGGACAAAAAAAACTAACAACGAATGGGCTATTTAGATTTTTTTTCCCATTACACCATTGCAATAAATATTGCAATAACTTGCACATTTACATATGAATAAAAATGCAGATATCTCAGCAGCTGTTTAGCATATGGTACAGACAAAAGAAAGGTATTGTTTTAATCAACATGCCTGGTTTAATAGGGATGATCATGCTTTAAGGCTACTTTCACACTTGCGTTGTTAATTCCGGTATTGAGATCTGGCAGAGTAGGTCAATACCGGAATTAGACGGATCCGTTTTGATTTTGCACAGGATGCATCCGTTTCGTTAGGATGCAGTTATGTGAAATCAAAACAGAAGAAAACAGATCCATCACCATTGACTTACATTGTTTTCCATGCCGTATCAGTTTTTGTCCATTTTTATGACCGGACGCAAAACGGAATGCTATCGGAACGGAAGACATCCTGATGGAACAAACAGAATTTTTTTTCCCCCGGTACTGAGATCCTCTGCCGGATCTCAATGCCGGAAAACAACAACACAAGTGTGAAGGTAGCATTCTTTATGTGGTATATAACGGATCTGTTCCCTTCATAAATGAAAAACTATTTTTGATTTACATTGCCATATTCTGACCCCCATATCTTTTTATATTTATCTCTACTGAGCTGTGTGAGGAGATCTGTGGTCTTCAAAGATACCATTCTTTGCAAAAACGGAAAATCTGCCATTTTTATAAAATTTTTCCATTACGGCATTCACTGTATGGGATAAGTGCGTTTATAATTTAAATAGTATGAATTTGGGACACTGCACTGCAAATGGGAGCAATTTGAAGGTTTATATTTTTTACAACTTTTTTTTTTTTATCACACTTTTACTAAAGATACATTTTTCCAAAGATTGCAATAAATTACCAGTGCAGTCTACGGGGGAGTGAATACATGGCTATTGGGCCCTATCACAGGCAGAGCTCTATTGAACACATTGTTGTGGTAGTCACCAGCCTTCCTAATGCTCAAGGGTAGCACAGAGAACGACTGCTTCCCCAATCATCGCGCGGGAGCCATTTGGGCCTGGGAGTGCAGCGCTCCCATGGAAATCCACCTCAGATGCTGTGCTCAATATTGACCATGGAAATGGGTTAAATGTTTGCAATCAGTGTTATCGCCGACACTGCCTGCTAAAATGCTAAATTGTCTGTGAAACAACAGAAAGCAGATGCCATCTTTCCCACTACATGTACGACAGATGTCCTTCAGAGGTTAAGAGGACCTGTGACCGCACCTGATAAGGGTATTTTCACACTAGCGTTGATATTTTCCGGTATTGAGATCCGCAATAGGGGCTCCATACCAGAAAAAAACACTTCAGTTTTGTCCCCATTCATTGTCAATGCGTTCAAAATGTAACTGAACAGAACGGAATGCTCCGAAATGCATTCCATTCCGTTTGGTTGCGTTCTCATACCGGAGAGCAAACCGCAGCATGCTGCAGTTTACTTTCAGTCATGGAACGTGGAGCAAGACCCACAATGTAAGTCAATGGGGACGGATCCGTTTTCTCTGACACAATAGAAAACAGATCCGTCCCCAATTGACTTTCAATGGAGTTCATGACAGTTCCGTCTTGGTAATGTTAAAGATAATACAACCGGATCCGTTCATAACGGATGCCGATGGTTGTATTATCAATAACAGTAACGTTTTTTGCTGGACGCGCATCCAGTGCACAGGGACACAACCCCTAACTGATAACATCCAGTTTTACTTTTATTTGCATGTTTATCTTATGGCAAGAATAAAATGGAAATGGCTCAAAAAGAAAACAGATGCTCCAGAATCGTTATTACATGAAGAATGAAAGTAGTTAGTAAAACAAACATGTAAGGTGAGGTGACAGGCTCTCTTTAATGGGGAATTCCTGGTTACATAACTGTGGACAGGGGATAACTGTTGGATCAGTGGGGATTTGACCATCATGAGAACAGGTGGTCGGCCCCTTTAACTCAGAAATGAGTGGAGCAGCAAGTCGAGCATGCTCAGTGCCAGGAACAGCTGAGCACTTGTACTCATATCTCTGGCAATCACCTGCCTCGCAATTTACTTCAAGGAACTGGGCGCCCATTCTTGTTTCTGTTAGGGTTCCTAGAAGTCATACACCCCCCCCTCCCCCCAATCCCTGACATAACCGTTATCCCCTAATCTATGGATACAGGGTCAATTTATTTAATCAGAACACTCTTTCAAAAATACTAAATACCTACGTTGTGAACTTGTTTTCAAATCTAAATTTTTAAAATTTATTAATTGGCTACCTCTGCTTAGTCTTCAATTTCTTTGAAAGTCTTAAAAAATCCAGATTATATGGCAGGAGTCAAAGGGGTTGACCCATCTCATACATTGGTGGATATGGATCATCGCTAGGATATGGCCCCAATGCCTGATAGCGGGTTCCACCTCTTGGACCTGCACCCATCTCTAGATCAGAGCCAGCGAACTGATTGAGAATAAACCGTGCATGCATGGCCGTCCGCCATTCATTTCTATGGGAGTGCCAAAAATAGATGAGTAGCGCACTCGACTATTTTCGCAGGTCCCAGAGATCCTGTGGGTGGGACCCTGAGGCCATATCCTAGCGATACGCCCCCAATGTATGAGATGGAAAAACCCCTTTAAAGGAGCTGGCCCATCTGGTACATTGATGGCATATCACTAGTATATGCTGCCAAGCCAAATACGTGTCCCACAGAGTCCCCGAAGGAGAGCACAAAGTGAAAAGATGGTTCGCACTCCACAGTGAAGCAATCGCGTTCAGCTATTTTCATAACTCGCAAAGTTGTGAAGGGAGGGTGGCTGCACATGCGCAGCTGCTCTGTTTTCACATCACAGGTCCTGTTCTGCAGATAGCAGCAGGTCCCAATTGTAGAACCCGAATGAATCTGATATTGATGGCATACCCTAGCAATAGGCCATCACAGTCGCAGATGTGATTATCTTTTTAATTGTGGATTTTTTTTACTGTATCACTAAATCTGTGCCTTGGGAATCATGTAGACTTGCAATACAATTTGCTTAACAGTGCAGCCAGTACTGTGATATACACACACATTGCATATAAGAAATGTCAGATCCACCAGTTCAATTAAGTACCAATGTAGGACTTCTGCTCACATATCTGACAAGACCAGAATAATATCACAGCATCTCTGCTTGCAATAACATCTGCTTGAGAGTTCTCATGGTTACCAGGTGAGGCAGATCAGGAAGGACGTATCCAGCAGAGGCTGGTAAATAACTTGCTGCAATCCGCTCTGCGGTTGAACTTCTGTGAGAAAGGACATCAGGAAGAGAACCAAGTTGATGATAAATGTCGATTGCGTGAAAACATCTTTAATTAGATCAGATGAAAAGGATGACATACGTATAGCATAAATATGGGCCTAATTCTATATCAAAGAAAATGTTGCCCCTCAACAAGGGCAGACTTGCTTGCTAGTGATGCCAGGGTTGAGTATTTAATCTGCAGTAACATTTTGCAATGTTGCTTCTGAACAGCCACTGCATCCTAAAAATCTTAGCCTTGTACGCTTTGTTCATAGCTGTCGAAGGCCAGTATGCTTCTGAGAAGACAGAAGTGGTGATAATTAATTTTCTGTTGTCTCTTTTGCATCGTACACGCAGTGCTTCTGTCTCTATTGCCAACATAGATGTCATGACATTTCACGTAATTGCCGAGTTTATGACCCTGGCTTTTTAATTAGATCCAGCATTGTTCTGAATAGGACTATTATCACAATATTAGCATCCCTAGTAAACAGGAGAAAACAGAAGTGTACTGAGCACTTTGACCGCACGGCAAAAAAAGCAGGAAAAAGCAGAATCCAGCCAACGAATAAAACACATGGAGTAACTTTATTTAATCTTAAAGGGATCCAAATAGGAAACGGACATACAGTGATATATGGCTAATAGAAGGCAGGATTCAAATGACTAATATAACAGAATGGAGAGGAGACACCTTGGATGCAAAACATCTAAGTCCTTAAAATGTAACTAATGTTTTCATTTAAAAAAAATAAAAATTTAACACATGTTACTGCTGCAGCATTATGCATAAAGCAATCTTTAGTTTCTTTACATACCACTGTTTTCCTTGAGTTTTTCCCCTTAGTTACGGCTGTTTTAACCTCTACAATAGGAGGATCTTCTCAATATGGCTCCACCCCATTTTGGAAACTACACTCAAAGAATTTTGCAAGGGGTGCAGTGAGTGCTTTGACCCATAGGTGTTTCATGGAATTTGGAAACACTTGACAAAAAAATAGAAAATTACATTTTCTCCAATAAAATGTTGCTTTAGCCCCAAATTTTTCATTTTCACAAAGAGAAACAGGAGAAAAGGGACCCAACAATTTGTTACCCATTTTCTCCTGAATACGACAATACCCATATGTGGTCATAAATTGCTGTCTGGCCACACTGCAGAGTTCAGAAGAGAGAGCACTATGTGTGCTGGTCGACAACTGCAGAGGCTCGGACGTAAAAATTTTAAAAAAAGAAACCCTCAATAAGTGAGCCATTTTGGAAACCACACCCTTCATATAATTTACCAAGGGGAGCATTTTAAACCCACATGCGTTTCTGCAAGAAATCATAGCAGATTGTATAAAAATGCAATTTTTACTTAGCACTAAGGGTACTTGTACACTTGCGTTAAAGTTTTCCGGCATTGAGTTCCGTACATAGGGGCTCTATACCGGAAAAAATCTGATCAGTTTTATCCTAATGCATTCTGAATGGAGAGCAATCCGTTCAGTATGCATCAGGATGTCTTCAGTTCAGTCACTCTTACGGTATTTTCTCAGTCCAAAATTCCGGAACACTTGCTCCGGAACACTTATATTCCATTGAAATACAGTACAGACCAAAAGTTTGGACACACCTTCTCATTCAAAGAGTTTTCTTTATTTTCATGACTATGAAAGCATCAAAACTATGAATTAACACATGTGGAATTATATACATAACAAACAAGTGTGAAACAACTGAAAATATGTCATATTCTAGGTTCTTCAAAGTAGCCACCTTTTGCTTTGATTACTGCTTTGCACACTCTTGGCATTCTCTTGATGAGCTTAAAGAGGTAGTCCCCTGAAATGGTCTTCCAACAGTCTTGAAGGAGTTCCCAGAGATGCTTAGCACTTGTTGGCCCTTTTGCCTTCACTCTGCGGTCCAGCTCACCCCAAAGCATCTCGATTGGGTTCAGGTCCGGTGACTGTGGAGGCCAGGTCATCTGGCGCAGCACCCCATCACTCTCCTTCATGGTCAAATAGCCCTTATTTTCAAAGTTTTCCCAATTTTTTGGCTGACCTTCATTTCTTAAAGTAATGATGGCCACTCGTTTTTCTTTACTTAGCTGCTTTTTTCTTGCCATATTACAAATTCTAACAGTCTATTCAGTAGGACTATCAGCTGTGTATCCACCTGACTTCTCCTCAACGCAACTGATGGTCCCAACCCCATTTATAAGGCAAGAAATCCCACTTATTAAACCTGACAGGGCACATGTCACGGCTGTGTTGTGGTCTGTTATTGTGGACCATGACACTTTTGCCGTGCATGCTTGTTGCCGGTGGCAACATGTTGTTTTGCATGTTTTGACACTTCCCCTTTAAGTTGTGTGTCCTTTCCCATTCTGTTGTGCACAAGGTTATGTTTGTATGCACTGTGACTCCTCCCTTCACTTGCGGTTGTCCGCGGCAACGTCTGGTGTTGTGAGCATGTGGTGGCAGTGTCTCGGCCTGTTGGCTGTTCCGCAAGACATGGTTGCCACGCATGCCGTTGCCGGCGGTAACAGGTGAGTGTGAGTATGTGTATTCCCCTTTAAGTTGCTGTCTTCCCTTCCCTGGTGTTGGAAGGGTTAATTCCCTTCTGTGTTGTGTGAACACTGGGTGTGTCTGTGTGGGTGTGGCTACTTGGGCCTATATAGCCTCTGCTGAGTGCAGTAGTCAGAGGGGTACTCCAGCCTTGGTTGCAAGCTGGAGGCACCCTCCTGGTCCCTTATACCAGCTGCCAGTGAGGGTCACCATTGTGGTCATAGAATGTGTTACCTGATGTTATGAAAATGTTGTTATGTGGTGTCTGTCATTTATTGCAGCGTATGGTTTCCTGGGTTCCTGTGTGGTGTGTGCTCTGTCTCTAGTGTTGTTGTGGACAGCAGCACTTATACTTGGGTTCCAGGCTCTGTGTCTGTGGCAGGTAGGTGTGGTACTAGTTGCACTTACCTGCCATTGCCATATGTCTGTTTCTGACCCCCTTTCCATGCAGCTTGGCCAGTGAGACTCCTGTTCCTCCATATCCAGAAGGAACAGGTCGTCTTACCCTGCTCTTAGTTTAGGGCCACCTGAGGGCTAGCAGGGACTTCAAGGTTCCGGAGCATGAGCCCTCCTACCATCAAGGTCGGCTCATGTAGCTAGGAGTCAGGGTCAGATTAGGGATGCGATTAGGAGGTGACCGGCTCCCTAATTCTACTGTCCTGGCCAAGCAGCGATTAACATCTCGTGGCACTGCACGGCTGAGGGTTTTCCCCATCCTCAGCCGTGACAGCACACCTGTGAAGTGAAAACCATTTCAGGGGTCTACCTCTTGAAGCTCATCAAGAGAATGCCAAGAGTGTGCAAAGCAGTAATCAAAGCAAAAGGTGGCTACTTTGAAGAACCTAGAATATGACATATTTTCAGTTGTTTCACACTTGTTTGTTATGTATATAATTCCACATGTGTTAATTCATAGTTTTGATGCCTTCAGTGTGAATCTACAATTTTCATAGTCATGAAAATAAAGAAAACTCTTTGAATGAGAAGGTGTGTCCAAACTTTTGGTCTGTACTGTACATTAATGCCGGATCCGGCACCAAGTGTTCCGGCAAAACGGATCCGGTTTTCCTTTAAAAATGCAAAAAAAAAAAAAAAAAATACTGGATCCGTTTTTCCGGATGACACCAGAGAGACAGATCCAGTGTTTCAATGCATTTGATGATGATCCGGATTAGTCTACAAATGCTATCCGTTTGCACACGGATTTCCGGATCCAGCAGGCAGTATCGGCAACGGTTCTGCCTGCCAAATCTTCACAACGCAAGTATGAAAGTACCCTAAGATATGCTATTTTTCTGCCGAATATATTGTGCCCAGTATATGCCAATGTGAAAAGAAAAACTTATTATTATGCTGTGCTTCCTGGTTTTATAAACACCCTAAATGTGTCCCTAATCTTTTGCCTGCACATGCAACAGCGCTCAGGAGTACAAAAGCACATCCACATTTGAGGCCCAATGTGGTGATGTACATATCTTATTCTGACAATAGTAGAGGCTCTGTGGCAAAATAATGCAACCTACGAGAAGCGAACCAATTTTGGAAACTCTGCCCATCAAGGTATTAAGGGTGGAGTGAGCATTTTGATGCCACAAGTATTTTGCAGAAATGAATGTGCAAGTTTCCTAGAGACATGGCACTTAAGTGACCAATATGCTGTGCCCAGCTGGTTCCACCAGAGACTCATTGCACACTAATTGAATAGATAGGTGGGTTCTACCAGGTGCATAAATGCAAAAAATTTGGGTGTAAGCTGCTGTATGAGCACACGGCAGGGCTCAGAAGGGAGAGAGCGCCATTTGGCTTTTGAGGCAAACATTTTGCTGGAATGCTTTTCGAGTGCACAGTTGCAGAGACCTTGACTTACCCACACAGTGAAAACCACTATGAGTGACCTATTTTGGAAACTAAACTCATAGAAACATAGAATGTGTCGGCAGATAAGAACCATTTGGCCCATCTAGTCTGCCCAATATACTGAATGCTATGAATAGCCCTTGGCCCTATCTTATATAAAGGATGGCCTTATGCCTATCCCATGCATGCTTAAACTCCTTCACTACCACTACCAGCTATGACTTCTGCAGGACGGCTATTCCATGCATCCACTACTCGCTCAGTAAAGTAATAATTCCTGATATTACCTTTAAACCTTTGCCCCTCTAATTTAAAACTATGTCCTCTTGTAGCAGTTTTTCTGCTTTTAAATATTCTCTCCTCTTTTACCTTGTTGATTCCCTTTATGTATTTAAAAGTTTCTATCATATCCCCTCTGTCTCGTCTTTCTTCCAAGCTATACATGTTAAGGTCCTTTAATCTTTCCTGGTAAGTTTTATCCTGCAATCCATGTACCAGTTTAGTAGCTCTTCTCTGAACTCTCTCCAAAGTATCAATATCCTTCTGGAGATATGGTCTCCAGTACTGCGCACAATACTCCAAATGAGGTCTCACTAGTGCTCTGTAGAGCGGCATGAGCACCTCCCAATTTCTACTGATAATGCCTCTCCCTATACACCCAAGCATTCTGCTAGCATTTCCTGCTGCTCTATGACATTGTCTGCCTACCTTTAAGTCTTCTGAAATAATGACCCCTAAATCCCTTTCCTCAGATACTGAGGTTAGGACCGTATCACTGATTTTATATTCTACTCTTGTGTTTTTACGCCCCAGGTGTATTATCTTGCACTTATCAACATGAAATTTTAGTTGCCAGATTTTTGACCATTCCTCTAGTTTTCCTAAATCCTTTTCCATTTGGTGTATCCCTCCAGGAACATCAACCCTGTTACAAATCTTTGTGTCATCAGCAAAAAGACACCTTACCATCGAGGCCTTCTGCAATTTCGCTGATAAAGATATTAAACAATATGGGTCCCAGAACAGATCCCTGAGGTACCCCACTGGTAACAAGACCATGGTCCGAATATACTCCATTGACTACAACCCTCTGTTGTCTGTCCCTCAGCCACTGCCTAATCCATTCAACAATATGGGAGTCCAAGCCCAAAGACTCTAATTTATTGATTAGCCTTCTATATGGGACAGTATCAAAAGCCTTACTAAAGTCTAGATAAGCGATGTCTACTGCACCTCTGCCATCTATTATTTTAGTCACCCAATAAAATAAAATAAATCAATAAGATTAGTTTGACATGATCTCCCTGAAGTAAACCCATGCTGTTTTTCATCTTTCAATCCATGAGATTTTAGATGTTCCACAATCCTCTCCTTAAGTATGGTTTCCATTAATTTCCCCACTATTGATGTCAGGCTTACTGGCCTATAGTTGCCCGATTCCTCCCTACTACCTTTATTGTGAATGGGCACAACATTTGCTAATTTCCAATCTTCTGGGACAACTCCTGTTACAAGTGATAGATTTATTTAACCAGTTAATGGTTTTGCTAGTTCACCGCTAAGCTCTTTTAATAGCTTTGGGTGTATCCCATTAGGCCCCTGTGACTTATTTGTATTAATTTTAGACAGCTGACTTACAACCTCTTCCTCTGTAAAGACACATGCATCAAAAGATTCATTAGTCTTCCTTCCTAACTGAGGTCCTTTTCCTTCATTTTCCTTTGTAAAAACTGAACAGTATTCATTGAGGCAGTCAGCTAGTTCTTTATCTTCTTCCATAGATAAACTCCACAAATTCTTTATCAAGGGGTGGAGTGAACACTGGTGTTTTGCAGAAATTACTGAGCAGAAGACTGTGTGAAATCTCCACAGATATGGCATTTCATTGCCCAATGTGCTGTGCCCAGCTGGTGCCATCTAAGACACTAGGAATTCGTACCGAATTTCTCAAAAAGTTCAGATTCTAATAAACCCAAATTTTTTGAGAGACACTAGTATGATACTCTGGGTTTCTTGGAAATATATATGCATTGCCTGGAGGTTACGCTCTCATTATGGAGAGTACCTACTCTGCATAGTAAATGTGTGGAGTATTGTAGACCAGGCAATGTCCCTCTGGGTTTCTGGGAAAGATATTCAGGTCAGCTTTCCTAAGCCTATCTAATGTCAGCAGATGTAAGATGTGCTAATTGTCATATATATTTTAAAAAAATATATGAATTACCATGTCTAACATCAGAAGAAATTACTTTATCTTTTTTGTGATTAAAATAAAATTTTGCATAGCTTTGGATTTTTGACAGCTTTTCTGACAAAGGATAAGAAAGGTAAATCTTTCTGATGTCAGCTGATGTTAGATATGCTAATTTGCATATAGTTTTCCCAGAAACCAAGCAGAGCGTTGTCTCGCTTACAGAAGTCATCACGTATATTAACTGGTCACCATAATAGAAATAGTACCCACCCAGTGGTCCCTTTCCCCAAAGCCTCTCAACTAAAAAACCGTTGAAATGAATAGCAGGGAGCTGTCTTATTCAAGTGAATGGGACGGAGGAGCTGTAATTACACTGCTCGCCACTGCAATGTTGGCAGCGAGCAGGTAAACAGTGAAGAGAGCACAACATTCTCTTCATACAGTTGATTGGTGAAGGTGCTTGCAGTAAGGCCCCCGCTGACCTGATATTGATTATATCAATATCGAAAAACCGGAAGACCACTTTATGATATGAGAATTTGCATCTATTCCTCACAGATAGCGAGAGTAGTGTTGCCTGCCATACAATACTTAAATATTTTTTGGTCTCCCTAATGATAAAGAGCACCGCAAAAAGTATTCCGACGGACATACAGCTAAGCAAGGTAATTTTCTTTGCAACATTCTGGTTCTTTTATCCTTTTTGAAGGAGAGCTAGTTTGAATATCTCATTGAGAGAACTGTAATCCTGGGGGGGTATATTCTAGTTGTTTTGCATGCATATCTAACTTTTAGTTGAATATTATATGTGTGGTGTTTTTCTCCTCTTCTAGACTTTATTTGCGGAGGCTTTTTAGAAAAGATAAATTTTTTGATTAAATCAGAGCATATTTGATTGGTCCAGAATTGGTTTGAGTCTGGATGGAACTTTTCAAAAAGTTTGAATAAATCGGACCAAAACAAAAACAAGAAGTTTTCTCATCTCCAGTTAAAATCCAATTTTTTTTGGACACTGATGAATTCCGAATTGATTTGCTCATCTCTAGTATGTATATTTATACATATTTCCTTGTGCTTCATAGATCAATATTTTTAGGTTTGTTCTACAATACTCCGCACACTAGATGCTCCCCATATTGAAAAAGCTCATTCAAGTTTTTCCAGAAAAAATATACCGTAAGTCCTAAAAACAAGCAGTGGCAGCGGGTCTGGACCCCCCAGGACAACCAGCGAATAATTTTTATTTTTTTTTAATCCCTCAGGGCCGCACCGCTTATCACCACAGGCGGTGCGGCCCTGGTTCTAGTTGCCAGCGGTGGTGTTGGGGCAGTAGGAGAGGAATGCTTCCATTGTGGAAGCGCTCATCTCCATATTCATTTGTATCGCCGTCCTCAGGACAGCAATACAGATGACTGTGCTGAGGCGGCCCTGCGGGGCAGAGGAGGGAGAGGCGTCTTCCTTCCCTGTTCTTCTGATAGGCCGCAGGCATTAATGCCTGCGGCTTATCAGAGTCCGGCTGGGTAGCTGGTAATCTGGCATTTCTTACAGCCCCTTTTTTTGGGGGTGGCACTCTGGGGGAATTTATTTCTTGCCCATTTTTGGAGGGGCAATATGGGGGCATTTCCTATTGGCACATTATGGGAAGAGGAACCATGGGGGCATCTAGGGGCTCTAAAGGGGCTTTTTTTTATTGCCACATTATGGGGGGCACTATGGGGAAGTGGGGCTCTAAAGGGGCCTTTTTTTTACTGGCATATTATGGTAGGCACTATAGGGGAGAGCGGCACTATGGGGCATCTGGTGGCACTATAGAGGCATTTTTTACTGGCACATTATGGTAGGCACTATAGGGGAGAGCGGCACAATGGGGCATTATTTGGAGGCACTATGGGGGATTGGAGCACTGTTGGGGCATCTAGTGGCACTAAGAAGGGGCATTTTTTTTACTGGCATATTATGGGGTATTTTATACTGGCATACATTATGGGGACATTAGCTCAACTGTGGGCACTAAGCGGGGGTATTTCATGTACTGTCATAAGGAGAATTATTACTACTAGGGGGTATTATGGGGAGCTTTACTACTACTGGGGGGCTATGAGGAACATGATTACTAGTATGGGCACTACAGGGGAATTATTACTACTAAGTGTGCTCTGGCAGAGAATTATTTCTTTTGGTGGGATTTTGGGGAGGACTGTTACTTTGGGGAGTCACAGTATCAGCTTAGCACATCTATTTTTGGGGGACATTATCTTTATACTATTAGTGTCTGGGCGCAGTTATTTTTTTAGAGCACTGTGTGCCAATAATTGTTGAAGGGGGCACTATCTGTGTGGTAGTAGTATTTCCAGGGGGACTGTTTCTGCAGTATAGTTGTGGGGGTGGCAGGAAAGGGTGTTCAGAAGATGTGACGATGATGAAAATGTGGGAAACTAATGTCTGTTTGTCAATCTCTGCAGAGATGAGAGATGGCTGAAAAATCATCATGGCGGTCTGGTCTGAATGGAGAAGATGAGGAAAGAGACCATCTACAACAAAGGTGACATCACTGGATGTAAGAGGTATGTGGAGCTATGTAGGAGAGGAGATGCTCCGGCTCCTCCCCCTGCCATTTGCAGAAGGAGGATTCAGAGCTGGGTGAGGACGGCCAGGGGGGGCGGGGGGCAGCAGGCCACGGGCCGGTTGCAGATGGTGAGGGGGACCACAGGCCTTGAGAAAGATCTGGGGAGGGAGGAGAGCGGAGAAGCTTCATGGCTGTAGCCTGCTGTTGTCTACTGTATAATGTGAAAAAGGCAGTGCAGCAAGGACACACCCTCCCCTCTCCGTATTAAATGTAGAGACAGGCCTCAACAATAGAATTTCAGCTGTACAATGTTTGTTGGGAGTGGCCTATTATATGTAGGAGGGGCTTTTAATGATGGGCGGGGCTAAAAATGCACTCCTACAGATCTTTTAGAAATGGCTAGGCAAAAGAATCAGTGCAACACGCTACGCGCACCGCATTTTTAAATATAAAGGGGGCTTTAAAAAATGAGCGTGCAAAAGAATTGGCACAGCGCGCTACACATGCCATATTTTTTGCCTTTCGGACACCCCCTAGACAAAATTCCTGGGTGCTCCCCTAAAGACAAGAGAGTATTATATACCAACTTTCAAGGCAATTGGAACGTAAGTGATTTAGGTAGATTTGATTTGTCCCAAAATCAAATTTTTCTCAAAAGTCCAGCAAATTTCCAAAAATTTGCTCATCTCTACAACACACCCTTTAAATTGTTAGGCAGGTTCTACTGGCTACTGAAATGACAATTGTGGATATAGACTGCTGTTTGAGTACTCTGCACAGTTCAGCGGGGAAAGACCAACTTTTGGCTTTTGTGGCGCAGATTCTGATGGATTGGTTTATGGGGGCAATGTTGCTTTTGAACAGCCTCTGGAAGTAGTACTGCCATTTTCTGAGAACCATACAGAAGGTTTCTTATTTTTCTCTCAAGCTGTGTGAGGGCTTATTTATTTATTGTGAGGGATTAGTCACCATTACTATTTTGGGTTACATATGACATCTTGATAACTTTTTATTTCATTTTTTGGGAAGCAGGGAGCAATTCCACCATTGCTTTTTGGGTATTGTTATTGCAGCATACACAGTGCATGAAAAGTGTCATGTTATACTTATTTCTTTATTCTGCCTGTCAGTACAATTACAGAGATACCAATTTTATTTAGGTTTTTAAGTTTTACCACTTTGTGGGGGAAAAAAACTAAGTTTTTGCATTGCCATTTACTGAAAGCCATAGTTTTTTTTTTCCTGGTGATTGTTGTATGAGGGCTCATTTTGTTGCATGATGAGGTCACGTTGTCATTGGTACCATTTTTGGGTACTTATGACTTTTAGATCGCTTGATATTGTGCCTGTTGGGAGTCAAGATGACTAAAAAGTGTCTGTTCTGCCAGTTTTTATTTATTTTTTCACTGACAGGATAGATCATGTGATTTTTTTTTAGACCAGGTCATTACAGACACAACGATACCAAATATTTTTTTTCTTTTTCAGTTTCACACAATAGAAGCATTTTTGAAAAAAATATATTTTTTGCATCACCGTTTTCAGAGAGCCTTTTTTTTAAAAAACTTTTTGCAGGATGAGGGGATGTTTTTATTGGTCCTGTTTCAGGGTACATAGTACATTTTGATCACTTGATATTAACACTTTTTGACCACTGATTCTAAGATGGAGAGTGGAGGGATGAGGAGAACTAAATTACTACAGGGAGAAAAAGGCATTTTTCTATGATAACATATTACACAGCTTCTTATACAAGTGTAATACTGATATATGCAATGTTTGTAGAGATTACCATGACCATTTTAAGTGAAGTTTAAAGTAGAAACAAAAACTAATTATTTTCAGCATCCGCTCCTGATTGTGCAGCAAAAAAAAAAAAAAAAAGCATCAAAAACAGCATCATAACTGACCTGTGTGATGACAGAAACCATCTGGAAGGCAATGTCTTGATATACTCAGAGTGATATAAATTTCAAATTCATACTATTGAAAGGTATGCAACTTTGGCATTAGAAGTACACAAATAGTAACACCAAACATTTCGCCTTGAGACCCTAAGTTTCCATTTAATGGGGTTGCCCCACTTCAGCAAATGGCATTTATCATGTAGAGAAAGTTAATACAAGGCACTTACTAATGTATTGTGATTGTCCACATTGCCTCCTTTGCTGGCTGGATTAAGTTTTCCATGACATCATACACTGCTCTTATCCAGGGGTTACAACCAACCTGCAATCCAACAGTGGTGGACGTGCTTGCAAACTATAGGAAAAAGCGCTAGCCTCTCTGGTAAGATGCCTTTCTGGTGACGCAACTCCTGTCCCAACCACTTCCTATCTGCACTACAGCAGTGGCCATAACTTCTGTAAATGAGCAGTGTATAATGCAATGAAAAAATGAATCAAGCCAGCAAAGGAGGCAATATGGACAATCATAATACGTTAGTAAGTGCCTTGTATTAACTTTGTCTACATGATCAAGGCCATTTGCTGAAATGAGGCATGCCCTTTAACGTAAATCTGTCAAGTCCCACAAGGCTTATTATAGGAGGTTTTCCACCTTTTAGATATTAGGGTCCTATCCTCCAAAAAGTTAATCAATATAAGATTGGTGGGGGTCCAATGCCCCCAAATGTAATCTGCATGCGGCAGCAGCCACAGTCACCGGAAAAACAAAAGAAAAAAGAAAAAGGCTACATCCACTTTGCAGTGGCCATGACAGCATACTGCATCTTAGATCCAATTCGCTTCTGCTTTCAGCTCCAATCACTTACTCAGCAAGCAACATGATCGGTGGCAGTGCTGGGTAATGGAGGACACCTCATCAGTGAATTGTTTCATTTGGGAGCCTCATGGTATGGATCTCCATGGCTGAGCAGCTGCACACAAGCCTTACATCACCAAGCACAATGCCAAGTGTCAGAAAGAGTGGTGTTAAAGGGGTTGCCCGGGTTCAGAGCTGAACCCGGACATACCCATAATTTCACCCAAGCAGCCCCCCTGATGTTAGCATCTGAGCATTTCATGCTCTGATGTACTCCCTTGCCCTGTGCTGGATTGTGCAGAGCAAGGGCTCTTATTTACAATAACACACTGCCGGGCGGAGAAGTGTGTTCGGTGACGTCACCGGCTCTGATGGGCGGGCTTTAGCGCAGCCCTAGCCGTTTTACAGACTAGGGCAGCTCTAAAGCCCGCCCATCAGTGCCGGTGATGTCCCCGGGCTCACTGCTAGGCGGAAGCCTCTGCCTGGCAGCCCTATGGAGAGCCCGATACGTCACCGGAACTCCAGAAAATGCCTTTACCCTGCACGATTTAGTGCAGGGCAAAGGAGAGCATCGGTGCATGAACTGCTCCGATGCTCAAGTCAGGGGGGCTGCCGGGGGGGAAAATGGGGATATGTCCGGGTTCAACTCTGAACCCGGACAACCCCTTTAAGCACGCTGCCACTGGACTATGGAGCAGTGGAAATGTGATCTGTGGAGTGACAAATCACATATCTGCTAGCTTGATAAACGAATCTGAGTTTGGCAAATGCCAGGAGGATGTTACTTGCATGTCTGCATCTTGTTAACTGTATGTTTGGTGGAGGAGGAATAATGCTATAGGGCTGTTATGAAGGGGTCAGCCTAGGTCCACTAGTTTCTGTGAAGAAATATCTTGGGCTACATGCACACGACAGTTTTTCATGGCCATTTTGCATCAGTGTGTGCATCCATTTTCTGACCGTGTGTCCTTTTTTAATGTCCATTTTGCATCCGTTTTAAAAACGGACATGAAAAATGGATGAATTTGATTGGCAGTTATTTCTAGACCCACCGTTCTGAGAACATCCACAGCATGGTAGGCCCCCAGCTAAAATAATTTCCCCCATAGTGTAAGAATTTTTTTTTACTGCCCCCAGCTTTAATAATGCCCCCTATTTTGGCCCCAGCTAAAATAATGTCTTCCAAGGTGTAATTTTTTTTATAGTGCCCAGAGCTTTAATAATACCCCCATGTAAGCCCCCAGCTAAAATAATGTCTCCCATAGTGCGCGATTTTTTTTTTACCGCCCCCAGCTTTAATAATGCTCCCAATGTAGTTCCCCATCTTAAATAATGTCCCCTATTGTGTAGGAATTCTATTTTTTTAATGCCCCCAGCTTTAATAATGCCTCCAATGTAGGGCCCCATCTTCAATCATTTCTACCATGGTTTAAATAATGCCCCATAATGGCCCACCACAGTTATTTTTTTGTTGATTTTACAAAACAAAACCTCACCTTATCCACTTGCTCGCGCTGCAGCAGTCTCTTCTCTCTTCACTGAACGGGACCTGCCGAAGGTGCGTGATGACGTCACTGTGCGCTCCCGCGTGGTCACGTCACCACGCATATTGCAGGTCCTGCTCAATGAAGAGAGAAGAGACTGCTGCAGCGCGAGCAAGTGGATAAGGTGAGTTATTTTATTTTTAACCCCTCCTGGGTAAAGTGTACCCGTTTTTAACGGCCGTTAGACAGGTGCACTCCTGTCAATCGGCCGTTAAAAACGGTCCCATTGATTTCAATGGGTCCGCCTGACCGTGAAAACGGCCAAAAATAGGACGTGTCCTATTTTTGGACGGACGCTATTCACTTGCCGTTAAAAGAACGGCCATGTGAAAAGCACCATAGACTTTCATTGGTGCTAAAAATGGCCGTGTGACAGGCGTTACTTAGACGACCGTCACACGGCCATTATTTACGGTCGTGTGCATGAGGCCTTAATGTGTCAGCATACCGAGACATTTTGTAGGCTTCCAATTTTGAGGGAACAGTTTGGGGAAGATCATTTTCTGCTACAACATGACAAGGTCCATAAAGGCATGAGGGTGAGTTTGGTGTGGAAAAACTGACTGCCTTGCCCAGGGCCCTGACCTAAAACCCTATTGAATACTTTTGGAATTAACTAGAACTGAGATTACAAACCAGGTAGTCTCATCCAACATCAGTGTCTGACCGCACAAATGCGCTTTTGGACGAATGTACAAGATTTTTTGTGTCTCTCTGGTAATTTTTGCCCAAAGTCTAACCAAAAGAGTAAAAGCTGTTTTAGCTGCAAAGTGGGGAACCAACTCGACAGAAATCCCTATGGATTTTGAATAGGATGTTATAACAGCTCCTGTAGGTGTAATCTGCAAGTGCTTCAATACTTTTATCCATACAGTGAAGGTAGTCACAGGGTGGATGGTTAAGGGAGGAAAAGGTTAAGTAATTAGTAATAACTCATAAGCACAGTCCAGTACCTCAATCCTGACAGAACTATATATATGTGTAGATAAGTGAAAAAGAGAGAGACACAGATAGAGAGAGACAGAGAAATAAGGAGTGTGACAGTGAGACACACACACACACACACAGAATTTGCTACATCAGCAGCTCGTGCCCACTGCCGCCCAGCTCTCCCAGGTGCCGCTCCACTCACTTTCACACTCTTGCAGCCCGAACCTACTGGCCTTCATCTACTCCCTTGTGGAGAGTTCAGCTGCTGGAGTCGCCTGTGTGTTCTCCCTAACAGGCTACATACACCCTGTTTCTTGTGGCCAAGGCCTCTCCCCTCACATGTGCACCCTCCTCTCAGCACTTAAAAGGCCAGTGTTTGCACCCTAATTCCCACCAGCCAGTGGCGGGTCACCTTTGGGTACTTAAAAGGGTTATCTCACTTCAGCAAATGGCATTTATCATGTAGAGAAAGTTAATACAAGGCACTTACTAATGTATTGTCCATATTGCCTCCTTTACTGGCTTGATTCACTTTTCCATCACATTATACACTGCTCATATCCAGGGGTTACGACCACCCTGAAATCCAGCAGCAGTGGCCATGCTTGTACACTATAGGAAAAGGCACTTTTTCTTAGTGTGCAAGCATGGCCACCACTGCTGGATTGCAGGATGCACTCTCTCTCTCTCTCTCTCTCTCTCTCTTTCTGACACCCACAGCAATGTAATGCATCATTCAGCTGTAGAAAATTATTGGTTTCAACTTTGCTTTTGAATGGGTAAAAATAAATAAATGAATAAATAAACTTCACACTGGCCATTTGCAGTGCCAAGTTGGGGCCAGGTGAGCAGCAGCAGTGTGGATGGAAACCTTTGAGGGGAGCAATGATTTTCTCTTTTTTTTTTTTAGCTCATTCTAGCCCTTGTGAAAAATAAAATGTGTATTCCCCTGGAAAACCCTGTTTTACAAACCATCCAAAAAAATAAGCCATGCAATGTGATTTCAATATTGATGTACATGTAAGACAGCTTACCAGTCCATCGCAGTTGCTTATAGCAACTGATGTATTTGGTAGATCAGTTATATCGCCAATATACAAGCAATTTCTGTGTAGCGGTTCTATTTCAGTCACATTGGAATCTTCCTCCCATTCCACTGTTGCTCCAGGTGCAATAAGTTTTGAGTTCAATTTTAATCTTAGATGAAATTCTGTGCCAAAAATAGTAACATTATAATAAATTTTATGCCCAGCAGATTCTTTATTGGCCTCGACAAGATCTCTCTGAAACCGAGCCTTTTGTCTTTTTGAGACTGCATGCGATAGAAAATTCCCCTCTGCATCTGTACTGATCGGAGTTACAAGGCTGTATTCTTCAATCTTCTGCAAAAGAGAATCTAAAAAATAAAAGAATGTGTTCAGGAAGCCAACTTTCACAGAAATCATGACACAAATAGAATCTAAATAAGACGGGTTTGGTGTTGTGAGGACACAGTTCGGTGACAGCCCATTTTCATGTTTATGCATACTTCTCATATTACAGCATTAATTGCCAACATCTGTTAGATTTTCTTTCCTAAGCTGACGTTGCATAGGCCTGCACTGACCAGGCCCATGGAAACAAGTACACTCATTACAATATGCATTCTTGGTTTGTGAACACGTCCACACTTGCACAGAACTTTAAAAACCACCTGTAACATTTCTCATGTACATGAGGCCCATCACTCACTCCATATGAAAGATTCTGATTTGTAGGGTATTAATAAAGACATGCGCAGACTTCTGTGAGGCTCTACCTTCTGTATGTATCAAATTTTAACACCTTAAGGCCCCTTTCACACGGGCGAGATGCGCGAGGTGAACGCATTGCACCCGCACTGAATCCGGACCTATTCATTTCTCTATATTCTGCGTTTTTGACGCAACGCAGGCACCATAGAAGTGAATGGGGCCGTGTGAAAATCGCAAGCATCCGCAAGCAAGTGCGGATGCGGTGCGATTTTCGTGCATGGTTGCTAGGGGACGATCGGGCTGGGGACCCGATCTGTATTATTTTCCCTTATAACATGGTTTATAGGGAAAATAATAGCATTCTGAATACAGAATGCAAAGTAAAATAGTGATGGAGGGGTTAAAAATAAAAAAATTAACTCACCGAGTCCACTTGATCGCGTAGTTGCGGATCTCTGTCTTCTTCTGTAATGTTGAGCTGCCGGCTAAGGACCTGTGGTGACGTCACATCACATGGTCCAATCACATGGTCCCCCACCATGGTGATGAACCATGTGATTGGACCATGTGATGAGCACAGTGACGTCACCACAGGTCCTGAAGATAGAACAGAGACCGGCAGCTATGGAGCAGGCAAGTTAACATTTATTTATTTTTTAACCCCTCCATCCCTAATTTACTTTGCATTCTGTATTAAGAATGCTATTATTTTCCCTTATAACCATGTTATAAAGGGAAAATAATAAAATCTACACAACACCTAACCCAAACCTGAACTTCAGTGATGAAGTCCGGGTTTGGGTACCAAACATGGCGATTTTTCTCACACGAGTGCAAAACGCATTAAAACACTTTGCACTCGCGCAGAAAGATCGCGCATTTTACCGCAACGCACCGGCATCTTATCGGGCCCTCACACGCTCGTGTGAAAGAGGCCTAGAGGAGGCAAAAAATAGAAATTAATTCTTTGGTCAAAGTCCTAGGGCTACACATGCTCCCAGTTTCATTCACCTAAATGGTGCCATTGCAGAGATCCCCTGCTGTTCCCTACTAGGCCTCAGATGAAGCCTGTGCTGCTATAACTACAGAGCGGTGCTGTCCTGAGCCACCTCAGGGTCAGTATAAGAATTATACACCGTGTGCTCTGCAGGACAGTTAAGAAGTAAAATTACCTCAGGTTTATGTCTGTCGAGCTCCATGACACATCATTCACACTCCAGTTTCACACTTTCACTTCTGTGGGAGGGGCTTAGTGGTGTGCAGCTGCCTATTGACATCCATGTACTGAGAGGTAACTGCTATGCAGCTGACTCAGTTGCTGGAGATAGCAGCCACTTGATGCTGCAATGTGGAGAATACATAGCAACACAAAGTAAAAGGGAGCTGAAAACCGGAACAATGTAAAACTAAAGAACAAATATAAAAACCAAGCATTGTCTGATATTTCATTTTTAACCGGAATGGTCCTTTAAAAGCGTTCTACGCTGTTTCACTACTGAAGATCTATTCTTTGGATAGATAATAAGAATCTTATTGGCGGGGGTCGCAGTTCACTTCAATGGGGCTGAGCTGCTCTCAGGCCAGTGATAATAGTCGTGACACTATTGTGCCTGAGGGAAACAGCGAGAAGGCCACCGCGGTACTGCGAGCATCGCTGCCTTTTCAAACTGCTGATCGGCGGAGATCCGACACCCAGGATGATCTAACAAAGGATAGATCATCAGTAATCAAAAGCTTGCAAGCTTGTTTGACATTTTGATCTCTGCATTTTAAAATTGCATAACTTTTCTATTTTTCCACCGACATATGAGGGAAAGTTTTATATAGGCAAGTTTTAGTGACACCACTTACATTCCGCCATTTGTTCTTCGGGTTTAGATTTTTACTAGATTCATTGAGCAGTAATAATGACATTTTAAGGCCTCTTGCACACGATCCTATGTATTTTGCGATCCGCAAAAAATACGGATGACATCCGTGTGCTTTCCGTAATTTGCAGAACGGAACAGCTGGCCCCTAATATCCTTGTAATGCGGAGAATAATAGGACATGTTCTATTTTTTGCGGAACAGAAATATGGACATACGGAAACGGAATGCACACAGAGTACCTTCTGTTTTTTTTGTGGACCCATTGAAGTGAATGGTTCCGCATAGAGTCTGCAAAAAAAAAAAAACGGAACAGACACGGAAAGAAAATACGTTCGTGTGCAAGAGGCTTAACTCTGCTGGTCAGTACAATTATGAAGATACCAAATGTAAATGTAAAAAAATCTAAGACATTGCTTTGTGTCGCCATATTCTGACACACAACTTACGTAAGAAAAAAAAATTACAATTCCAGTTTTTTTTTTTTGTTTTTTACAAGGTTTACTGTGTGGGTTAACCCCTTAATGACAGGGCCATTTTGCACCTTCGTGATAAGGCTTATTTTGGAAAATCTGACATGTATCACTTTATGTGGTAATAACTTTGGAACACTTTTACTTATCGAAGCCATTCTGAGATTGTTTTCTCGTGACACATTGTACTTCTATTTCACCTTTATTTATGAAAAAAAATCCCAAATTTACCAAAAAATTTTAAACATTCACAATTTTCTAAATTTATATTTCTCTGCTTTTAAAACAGAAAGTGATACCTCATAAAATATTTATTACTTAACATTCCCCATATGTCTACTTTATGTTGGTATCATTTTGTAAATGTCATTTTATTTTTTTGGGACGTTAGAAAGCTTAAAATTTTAGAAGCAATTCTTAAAATTTTTAAGACAAATTTCCCAAACCCACTTTTTAAAGGACCAATTCAGGTCTGAAGTCACTTTGTGGGGCTTACATGGTAGAAACCACCCATAAACTATCCCATTTTGGAAACTACACTCCTCAAGTTACTCAAAACTGATTTTACAAACTTTGTTAACCCTTTAGGTATTCCACAAGAATTAAATTTAATTTAAAAATGTCACTTTTGTGGCAGAATTTCCACTTTAATACATCTTTTTCTAACAGAGGGTTAACAGCCAAACAAAACTCAATATTTATTACCCTGATTCTGCGGTTTACAGTAACACCCCACATGTGGTGGTAAACTGATGTAAGGGCACACGGCAGGGCACAGAAGAAAAGGAGCGCCATATCGTTTTTAGATGGTAATTTTGCTGGACTGGTTTTTAGACACCATGTCCCATTTGAAGCCCCTACAGTAGAAACAATGAAAAAGTGATCAAATTTTGGAAAATACGGGATAAGGTGACAGTTTTATTGGTACTATTTTGGGGTACATATGATTTTTAATTGCTCTATATTATGTTTTTTGTGAGGCAAGGTAACCAAAGAATGGATGCTTTGGCACAGTTTTTATTTTTCGTTCATCTGTTAGATCATGTGCTATTTTTATAGAGTAGGTTGTTATGGATGCGATTATATCAAATATGTCTACTTTCTTTGTTTTTTCCAGTTTTACATAATAAAGCATTTTTGAAAACAAAATTATGTTTTTGGGTCTCTATTTTCTGAACGATCGTCTCGTGCAGGGGCACAATTTTTGCAGGAAGAGTTTACGATTTTACGGGTACCATTTTTGAGTACATATAATTTTGTGATCATTTATTATTACACTTTTTGGGGCAAGGTGACCCAAAAAATTGGTAATTTTGGCACAGTTTTTATTTATTTATACTGTGTTCTCCTTAGGGGTTAGGTCATGTGATATTTTTATAGAGCTGTTTGTTACGGACGTGGTGATACTAAACATGTTTAGGGTATTGTATTTTCTTAATTTTTACCCAATTATAAATATACGTATACGGGCAAATGTTAGATTTTTTTTTTATTTTTTTTTTACTTTTCTCATTTGTTTTTACACTTTTTTTTTTTACACTTTTTTGACTCAGACCCACATGGTTCTTGAAGATCTAGTGGGTCTAATGGCTCTACAATACACTTAGTACACTGTATAGTGTACTGCACTGTATTTTCATTCACAGTAAGCCTGACAGGGTCCTGCCAGAGGCAACCCTGGATGCCCGTAAATGGCGTCCAGTTGCCATAGTAACTATCGGGAGGCTGCCACAGCAGAGCAGCAGTCCCATGAGAGACCTACACGGCAAAAAAATGGAACAGGGTTTGCATGCGAGTGCAGCATAAGCGAAATGAAAGCAGACCCCAATGATGACCAGGTATCAAATAACCTGAATCTAATGCCGTATAGGTGAAAAAAGAAAGCAAAGACTCACCAAAAAAGACAGTGTGCTATATCACCCAGGATGGCGTTTAGGCATTAGATTCAGGTTATTTGATACCTGGTCATCATTGGGGTCTGCTTTCATTTCGCTTATGCTGCACTCGCATGCAAACCCTGTTCCATTTTTTGCCGTGTAGGTTCCCCTTTGATTGCTGACTCAACTGTCACCCATGCTTTTATATTTGACACGTGTGCTTTCCCAGGGTGGCACTCTTTTTCTGCTTCTTTTCACTTTTTAACGGCATATTACTTATTGCTTTATATTTTAATAATGTTGCAATAAAATTATATTTTTATATACGGTACTATGAGCTCAGTTTTCTTGTTTTTTCGCTTGTTTCACTCGGGAGCTAGTACCGAGTTACAACTACGGGTGTCCTTTTGGTTGCACTGGGTGGACACTGTCTTCCACTTTTTGCCAATTGGCCACCTTTGGTCTTTATTGGTTTTTTCATATTACAAGCTATACTGTCGTATAAGCCAGACTCCTATGGGAAAAATCTAATATGTATGAGGGTCCTATAGGAGATAAGCCACTACTAGACTCCTATTCCCCTCTCGCCAATTAAATAAACATGTACATGTCTCCACAAATGTCAAAATTGCAGAAAGCAAAACGTTATTCCTTGCATATGTACACTGTAAAAAAAAAAAAAATGTACCCAACAGTTTACACTTGTGTTACATACAAAGAGGCATGAAATAGTTCGATTTTCACCACCCCAACCTTGCTTAGAGGCTCTGCAGTCTGACTGTGGATGTAAAACCATTGTGTCAACCAACAGATTTGATGCTCCTAATGGCATTTTCCTGACATTACCCTGGTAATTACCCCTTAACCTCTGTACAGGGATCTCGACTTCGCTAAAGGGAAGTCACTAGGGTGCTAACTGGTGGATTAGTCTCTAAGTGATTGAAAGCTAACCCACAATGGTCAGAGACAACGATGCAAAGTACCAAAGGGTCAGGCAAAAATCATAGTCAGAGACAGGCTGAGGTAAGGGCTGGAGTGGTATGTGCAATATGGAAAATGGTCCTAGGTCATGGCAGGCAGCAAAGGGTCAATACAGAGGTCAGGCACAGGTCAAATCAGGCAGGATTAGGAATCTAGTTAACAAACAGAGGTCCACACGTACAAATAAATACAGCACAATCAGATGAACTAACAAGCTAGACAATATATTTCTCAGGCACCCTGCCATAGGGGAAGGTGCCTCAACTACATAAAGATGACCAGCTACTGGCAGAGGGTAGAAGCCTTGCTGGCAAGAACAGGCAAAAGCTTGCCAGGGAGGATGTGATGGAGGCCTATGACGGCCAGGCCAGCCGCAAGGAAGCAGAAGGGTAAGTGGAGCAGCACCTGTGACCACCCAGGATAGCAGAGGGGTGGCAGGCATGGGAGGCGGATATATCAGTATTCCCACCTTCTTTGGTGCTGACAGTTGTAAAAAAATAAATAAAAAAAATCTGTAGAAATAGGGGCATCAATGTTCTCAACAGGCTCCCAATACCTCTTCTCCAGATCAAAACCTTCCCAATCCACAAGGGAGAAGCTTTTACCTCTAATCTTCATGTCCAGAATACACATGATTTCATATACAATTTCTATGCTGACAGGAGATAAAGCAAGAACTGAATCTCTTGTGTAACTATTGAAGACAACTGGCTTCAGGACACATGAAAAGAATTAGGAATACAGGGACGTTGGAAGTCTTAACTTCTATGAGACTGGAAATTGTTTCAACACCTCAAAAAGGACCAAGAAAGAGTACCTTATAAATCATCCTCATTGTGTTAGCACACGGTCTTGTCCCGCTTTTCTGCCATGTATATGCATGAAAAAAATCGCTTTATAAAGTACTCTTCTCTAGCTCCACAAGTCACGTTAGAAGTCAAGGGGGTAGCCCTTCCCTCACTCCAAGCTGTAACTCCCCTGCCCTAACCCCGTCTCTATGCAGTCTAATTGACACCCGGCTCAGTCGCCGGGACCGCGCTTGTACAGGCGGCGCATGCGCCGTCGTACTCATGCGCGATCCTGTAACTGAATCGCGCATGGAGCGTGAAGATCGGGGTGCGCGCATGAGGAAGAGAAGACAGGCAGGCATCGGGGACGGCGCATGCGCGATTCAGTTACAGGATCGCGCTTGAGTCCGGCGGCGCATGCGCCGCCTGTACAAGCGCGGTCCCGGCGACTGAGCCGGGTGTCAATTAGACTGCATAGAGGCGGGGTTAGGGCAGGGGAGTTACAGCCTGGTGTGAGGGAAGGGCTACCCCCTTGACTTCTAACGTGACTTGTGGAGCTGGAGAAGAGTACTTTATAAGGCGATTTTTTCATGCATATACATGCCAGAAAAGCGGGACAAGACTGTATGATAACACAATGAGGATGATCTATAAGGTACTTTTGATAGTTTATTAAGTGAAATGCAGGTGAAAGGTTCGCTTTAAGGAAAGCCAGAAAACTGAGGTGGTTAGCACTGGTGCCTTGCAGCGCTGGGGTCCTAGGTTCGAATCCGACCAAGGACAACCATCTGCATGGAGTTTGTATGTTCTCCCCGTGTTTGCGTGGGTTTCCTTCCGGTACTCTGGTTTCCTCCCAAAGAGATACTGATTGTGAGCCCCATTGGGGACAGTTGGTTGCTAATGTCTGTAAAGTGCTGCGGAATATAGTAGCGCTATATAAGTGCATAAAATAAATAAATAAATAAATATATATAAGCAGAGGCCCATAGAAGAGAGGTTTCATTTTAATGACAAATCTGGGTGAAGCTATTAACAAAGAAATCAGTTAACAGAACATCAAAGGAGATGGGTACATGGAGAGAAATCCTTATCTGATGACCATACACAATGAAGAAGGGAGTCTTATCTGTAGATTCACTGGGATATTTATTGTAGGAAAACCATGCCCAGGGAAGAAAATCAGCCCAATTTTCATGACATGCAGAGGTGAAGTGTCGCAAATAACGAACCAGAATATGATCGATGCACTCCATTTCCCCTTTGGTCTGTGAATGGTAAGCAGAAGAAAAGTCCAATTTGATGTCCAATATTTTCTTTGGGGGCTTATTCTGGGCATAAGTACAACAGGTAGCAACAAATTGCAGGCAGGGTCAAAGATATGCTGGGGCTCAACTACCCGATGAGTAGGGTAGAATAAAAGCAAGTGGGCATTAGACTTGATATTGTTTTCTGCAGGACGGAATTGAAAGACAAAACTAAACTGGCAAAAAGCAATGAGCATTGGGCTTGACAAGGATTAAGGACAACCTGTCACCATAAAAATTTAGTATATTCTGCAGGCAGCAGGTTTTAGAGAAGATTGGTATATAGCTTAGTGGGAAAAGATTCAGTGTAACCTATTTCATTCATCTAAATTCCTACTCTTTCTGGGCTTTGAAGTCAAAAGATGATCCTATTGGTGATTGGCAGCTGGGTATGTAAAGTCATAGAGGGTCTTCTCGACTTCAAAGTCTAGAATGAGCAGGTAAATAAATACAATGCAAGTTATAATGAATCTTTTCCCACCAAAATATACATTAATCAGCTCATCAACTTCTGTTTCATAACATTCTGCATTTGACTCAGACACCACATTCAGCTTACAAGTTCCCCCTTAAAAGGGTTTTTCTGAGTTATTTTTTTTGTTCTTTGTATGATTCTAACTAGGCAAATGAAAGGACTTTGCAATTCACTTACTGCATCTCCAGTTTCTGGTTTCTCAGATTTCACTGAGGGTCACATGACCTCTGATGTCAGCTTCTCTCCCTGCTCTGATAATGTTTTGTGCACAAGCCTGATCTGACTGTACAGGAGACGTCACTGTCCTGGCCAGACACCCCTGCACTGCCTGCTGTGTGCTCTCTCCCTGGATTCTTGAGGAAAAACATAAACCCCTTCAGCTGCACAGACTCAGGGCTAAAGGCTTTACTGAGTAGCTGCAGGCAGTGAGAAGACAACTGCTGGGCACAGGAGTTGATAGAGGAGTTCTGCAAAGTATTGCACAAGAACAGGTAAGTGGAAGATCCTGTGTGTATAAGCAGTGTCACTGTACAGCTGGGACTTATAGTCTTACAAATACAACAAGCTGCTGAGTCTCCTACCAGACAGACATGTCACTCAAGGCAGCACTTGTATTCACTCCATTTACAGAGAAGGAGAGGGGCAGAGATTGTTGTCATTGCAGGTAAACAAAGGGCCAGAAGAGAACCAGGGAAATTACAAAATAAAGATTTTTATATATTGCTTACCATCAGATTTACAGTGCTATATAACATTTTTTGCACTATAAGACGCACCTAGGTTTTTGAGGAGGAAAATAAGAAAAAAAAATTTGAACCAAAAGGTGTGCTTTTGGTGGGTTTTGAACCAATTGTGGTCTGTGGATGACACTATTATGGGGGATCTGTGGAAGACACTGTTATGGAGGGGATATGTGGATGGCAGTGTTATGGGGGGGAATCTGTGGATGACACTGTTATGGGGGGGGGATCTGTGGATGGCACTTATGGGGGGGGGGATCTGTGGATGGCACTGTTATGGGGAGGGATCTGTGGATGGCACTGTTATGGGGGGGGGGATCTGTGGATGACACTGTCATGGGGAGGGGGATCTGTGGATGGCACTGTTATGGGGGCATCTGTGGATGACACTGCTATATATGTGTCATCCACAGATCCCCCCCCCCCCATAACAGTGTCCCCAATACACAGGGCCTGCTCACAGCAGTTTTCATATCTAAAGTGTAATCATCCTTAACCTCTTGGTAATGTTAGTTAAAGTAAGCGCTATGCCGTGTACTAGTACTTACTATCAAACTCCCATAGCATGCAGGGCAGCCAGCAGCGTAACATCATTCACGTCATGTGCCTGCTCCGCCTGCTTCATTAATAAAGTGGGAGGAGCAGGCGCGTGACATGAATGAGTGGCTTTACGCTGCTGGCCGCCCTGCATGCTACGGAAGTTTGATAGTAAGTACTAGTACACGGGATAGCGCTACTTTAACAAACGTTACCAAGAGGTTAAGGATGATTACAGTTTAGATATGAAGACTTCTGTGAGCGGCGGGGCATGGTGAAAGAGTACAGTAACTGCATCGGGCCCCGCCGCGATTCCAACAGCAGTTGCCGGCCTCCAGCCCCTCCTGCCACCCTGCTGATACATCGCCGCGCTGTGCAGCATCGCAGCCGGCGATGTATCAGTTGTTGTTAGCATAGTAAAAAACGGCAGCATTCACCCCATAAGACGCACTGCAATTTTCCCCCCATTTTTGTGCGTCTTATGGGGCGAAAAATACGGTATTTATTTTCAGAACTCGGACCACCCCTTTAAGATGCTGAGCGATCTGTAGATAGGTCAGGTTATTATAATTAGTGTAAATGACTACTGAATGACAAGTGCCATCAAAAAAGTTGTCTCCATTTCTCAAGAGTCAATTTAACAGCAAGGGGTTCTCTGTCTCCAATGGAGTAATTGCACTCTGCAGGGGAGAAAGACTGAGAAAAAGCTACAAGCGACCATCTTACTGGAAGGTCATTCCATGACAAGTGGACCAACCTAGAAATCCGACCCTCTCCAAATTGAATACAATTTTGCACAGATGTTCCCTAGGGTCCTAAATGAAATCTTACACATTTTTCATCTGGACCTCTGTTGGTTCCAGAGTTTCAGGCAGCTGATGATGGACCAGCTGTAATGTGATGCTTGCTGCATAACCCAAAGTGGCAACTTTGTCAAGGTACAGTATATTAAGTAGTTAAGATAGGAGGATGAAATGTTGCACGTTAGTAAAACTACTTAGTCTAAGTCTTCTTGCAAAGTTTGGTGTCTTAAGAAGGCTTGACTCAAATTGTTACATGCCATCAAGGGCCTACTTTGACTGCCCACTGCTCCTGACATGCATGTCCGATCAGGCTGTAATTTTGCCAGGAGTTATGGCCCATGCAATATATCATACACAAGCTTTCCAAACAACTTAAAGACAAGATATGATTAGACAAAGAAATTACATTTCATATTTTGCCAATTTTTGCTACTATTGGGGTGGAAATATCTCAAATGTGTAATTTTTTCTCATCTAAAAGAGCATTCTTTTTGACACAAAATTCACCCTGTTTTATCTATGTTGACCAGAACTAAGCTAAAAAATTGTCTGACGGGCTGTTGAGCCAGAAAGATAAGATTATATAGTGCTGCTGAGCTGGTTATCCTAATATAACTTTCAGATATGTTTCCATACACATATTCTAATTAATTGTGGGTTGCCATTTTAAATTGGATTTAATTTAAATTTAATTTAAATTGGTTCCAACCTATGGCCTATATTGCTTCAAGGTACTTGAATAAATTACCTACAAGCTACACATTTTAAGCTGTGTCCTGATGCAATTTAATATGCATTGAACCACAATAACCATTTGGTAATTTCCAATTGTGGTGACAATTTAAGATAACACAGGTTCCATACCACTTTTGCAGCATACATCCAGCAAATATACGCTGCTTTCCTTCTATACCCCTGCTTCTGGCTAGAAATGCACATTCGCAATGCTGTCAAAATAATAACTTCTTCCTCATAGAAGTTAGACAGCATTTTGCAAAAGACTGCTGTGCTTGCCTTCACCCAACAAGTATGGCAGTAGATACCTTGGTTAAAGCCATTTCTGCATAGCCAGTATATATGTGTATACAATGGCCTGATTTCACATTTGTTAACAGCTTGTCCCCAAAATGCCTGGGTGTAAAAGCCCCAAAAGGTGACACTTTTGATGGTCAGTTGAGAAGCATCTTGTGAGACTACAGGAACATGTTCAGACATGTCGTGCTATTGTCTCCCCCAAAGATACAATGTTTGCCTGGTCAGGCAAGCCCTGTCCTGTTCTGCTGATGGCTTACACAGATAGATATGCAATTTCCCTCTATGTTCTCTTGCAGTTCTACTGATATTCTCTATTTAGCATTGTGTTCTTAAATAATTTGTAAACCCTTACGAGTCTTTCTAAATTGAATTCACTTTATTACAGATAGCTATGAATGTTCATTTATTACACTATGGAGGATAGCAGTGAATTGGGTCCTTGCAGTACTGGGCTGTTTGATGGTTCTAAGTGCCGTAAGCAGTCTGGATTTTATTTTGGCAAAAGTAGCTTGAAACTAATCAAGGATTTTTCTTTGAAAGATTAAAGGGCTTCTGTCACCCCATTAAACCTTTTTTTTTTTTTTCTTTACTAATAATCCCTACACTGCGATCTCATCATACATAAGCTAATTAATGATTTTCGTTCAGTAGAATTTGTTAAAAATCGATTTTGGAAATATGTAAATTACCTTGCTACCAGCAAGTAGGGCGGCTACTTGCTGGTAGCAGCCGCATCCTCCGATGGTAATGACGCCCCCTCTGCTTGTTGATTGACAGGGCCAGCGGACAGGATCTTTCTCTGCTGGCCCTGCCTGTTTTGATTCAATATCTGGCGCCTGCGCCGCGGCCGTACCTCTCTTCAATCTGCGCAGGCGCACTGAGAGGCGGCCACTCACTCCTCAATGCGCCTGCGCCGGGTGTAGATGTGACGTCATCGGCGCAGGCGCATTGAGGATGGAGCGTCTTATTCCTCTCCTCTCCTCCCCCTCCCTGACGGCCAAGCGAAGTCTCGCGCAGACGCAGTACCCACTGAGGGCTGCGCCAGTGCGATCTGCTGGAGACTGAGGGCAGGAGCTTCATCGTTGTCACTGGGCATGCGCCGAGCCCAGTGACGTCCGATGCTCGCTCTTCCCTCAGTCACCAGCAAATCACACTGGCGCAGCCCACAGTGGGTACTGCGTCTGCGCGAGACTTCGCTCAACCGTCAGGGAGGGGGAGGAGAGGGATGAGATGCTGTGGGCGGTTAGGGATTCTGGAGGAAGGCGTTTTGGGCACTGTAAGAGGGGCGTTACTGGGCACACAAAGGGGAACATAACGCCCCTCTGGGCACCTTCAGGGTTAATTTGCATAATTATAAAAGTAGTTTTTCTGCAAAACTACTGGACGGATTACAATATAGAACAGCACAGCCGATTCAAGGTAAGCTGTGGAGCATGACTGGTTTAAAATCCGAATTGGTGTTATGAGAGGTGACAGAATCCCTTTAATAAAAAGGCGCTCTGGACTGCATAGTTTCGGTGTAGAATCAAATATATGCACCTTTCATGAAGCATTCATTTTGACCAAATTTGACTTTCTTCAGAAAAAATGCTGCAATCCATTTGAAAAGCAGAATCACAGTAATGCCAGAGGCCTGAAATTGGGTTCTAAAAATTCTGTGAGTTTCGGCCAAAATGGTGCGTTACTGTTGGCTCATCAGGAACTCATTCAGTCTGTCTGCACAATCCATCAACATGTTAAAAACTTATGCTTTTGGCCACTACACTTCCAGATGACTACAAAATGCTTTTAAGTAAAATGGTCTGTGATATTAAATTAAAAGTTTGCATGCTGCAACGATTTGAAAAGTGCCCTGGAAGGACTGCTGTGGAAGAATATCTTGCCGATTATTTTAAAGGGAACCTGTCACCAGTTTTATGGTGTCCTAACTAAGGGCAACATAAATAAGTGACTGATTCTCTTAGCACAATGCTGGGTCACTTTCTTTAATTGACCCAGTCAATCTGCCAACATCTTGTATTGATAAGCTCCAGCTGATAATGATGAGTCCTGAATATTCATGAGCTCCTGACTCTCCCCGCCTACCTGCTGCTGATTGACAGTTATTTTCCATATGAATCAGCAGCAGGTGGGCAGGGGAGTGGCTATAGCTCTGAATTATAAAAACGCTGGACTCCATGACATCACGCTGGACTCAAATCAGCTCATTAGCATGCGGCATGAGGCATCTTTGTGTGTATATTATGAGGTAACCATCTGTCACACCAGTAAGTGAATACATCTAAGACACTTTTTAGTAGTTAATGATTATAATCTAACTAATTATATACAATCAAATATCCACATGACGGGTTCCCTTTAAGGAAAGTGACCCTGATGATACGGTTTTATTTTAGTGGATTCACACAGATCGGGATACCTTAGAAACCCAGCAGTTATCCTTAGAGTATTTCACCTCAGAACTAATTGACAACATTTGTAACTTGACCAGACACCATTTTATTTCTAAGTACCAAAGTGCTTATCTAAATGAGCTGAAACAAAATCTGGAAGAGTGACATGCAATTGTCCTGATGGACTTTGCCAAAAACTACTTTGTTGTCCAGGAGGCAGTGCAGGAGTTTCACTGGGAAAATAGCCAGGCAACACTTCATCCTTTCGTTGTTTACTGTTGCAAACCTAACTTCGGATGCTTCAGCATTTGCATAAAATCAGTGACTGCTTGCATCATGACATTATAGCTAACCATACATGTGTGAAAAAGCTGATTGGGCATCTGAAGGATGCACTAGCCATTTTAAAGCATATTCACTATTTTAGTGATGGATCTGCTGCCCAGTGCAAAAACTTCAAAAAATTTATTAATCTATGCATTCATAATAATGACTTTTGCACCACCGCTGAGTGGAACTTTTTTGGCACAAGCCATGGAAAAAATCACTTTGTGATGGAATTGGTAATTACTGCAAAACATTTGGATGCCAGGGCTAGTTTACAGTGTCCAGTCAATAACCAAATTTTGACACCAAAAGATCTGTATGACTGCTGCAGCAGAAATGTTCCTGGTGTTAAATTTTTCTTTGTCCCAAAGGAAGATGTTGATGCAAGAAGAAAGGTTTAGCAAGGGTCATACTGTTGCTGGGAAAAGGAAACACCATCAGTTCAAACCCACTGATGCAATAAATGAGGTTGCATCATTCAAAACACAAATATTAGTTGTAAGTGTTCTGGAACCTGAATGTCAATCTGTCCTCAAAGTATCCTGTCTTCAACCTGGTCAGTACATAGCTTGCTTATTTAACACACTGCCTGAAGAACGTATTTAAAAGAAAATAATAAAGTGTTAATATCTAGTTAAAAACGGGAAAAAACTGTATATTACTTTCGTGACTATCAGGCTCCAGACTCCAGTAATGTAGTATAGGAATTGATTGAACCCACTACATAACCTGTAGTCTGGACTAAATCCCTATCCTGCTGACACATTGGTGCCAATATTTGCTGGAGAGGGAATCCGGACACTGTTCTTATATTTGAACCCGTCTCAGGTGACACTTAGGACACGGCTCTTAGGCAGGGTGCAGATTAAGTGTCAGGCAGCGCAACAGCTGACCTGGCAGTGTGAATGCGGTCTGATACCGAGACCCAGTGCTGTATTGCATGTATGGGGAGGCAGGTGTAGGCAGCTGAGTGTGCGTCCACACTATCTATCAATACCTGGTGGATGCTTGATGCTGGATTGCTTAGGGCTTCCAGATTTTGATTCACTTGAAGCTGCTCTACATATCCATGCTAGGTAGGACTGCCTATCAATGCACCTGAGACGGGTTCAAATATAAGAACAGTGTCCGGATTCCCTCTCCAGCAAATATTGGCACCAATGTGTCAGCAGGATAGGGATTTAGTCCAGACTACAGGTTATGTAGTGGGTTCAATCAATTCCTATACTACATTACTGGAGTCTGGAGCCTGATAGTCATGAAAGTGATATACAGTTTTTTCCCATTTTAACTAGATATTAATAAAACACTTTATTATTTTCTTTTAAATACGTTCTTCAGGCAGTGTGTTAAATATTATATATATATATATATATATATATATATATATATATATATATATATATATATATATATATATATATATATATATATATAGCGAACGTACAAAATAGTACCCATACCGTGTGAGATAGTACATAGCTTGCACCTATGATAACTCCTGGTGGATTGGCAATATATGTGAAGTTTTAATTGACAAGCATGATGGTTTGATCAATTTCTTGCATCCCCATGGTCCTGCAAGGTCATATTACTGGCCTTCCCGCAGAGACACTTGCTGGGTCCCAGAAGAGCATGTCAATGTTTTCCTTGATGCACCCACAACATCATCTGGCAGGCAATAGGTCTTCTCACGAGATGTTTTGGTGAACAATGACAAGAAATTCTAAATTTTGTGCAATTTGAGAAAGATTGGAAGATGTCTTGTGAAATCTATATTTTTAGCAATTTTAGTATGCATGTTGTGTTTTTGCTTTCTTGTTTTTTTTTTATCTCAATAAAACTTGGACACCCATGGCTAGCATCTTCTCTGGTTGTTGGAAATTGCTCCTTGGCAATGGCAATAATTCTGTTGAACTGGCAGTAGCGGAGTGGTCCAATGCAAGATTGATGATAAATGTGCAAATTTAAAATGGCAACCCACAATTAATTAGAATATGTGTATAGAAATATATCTAAAAGTTATATTAGGATAACAAGCTTAGCAGCATTACATAATCCTATGTTTCTGGCTCACCAGCCTGTCAGACAGGAGGCCACCAAAAATGTCTTCTTGTAGTGAAGTTAATGCACACATGCAAAATAGGTACATTATTGTGAGCTTAGTTCTGGCCAACATAAGGCCGGGTCAAAGATGAAACAGGGTCACTTTTGTGGCAAAAAAAACATGCTCTTTTGGATGAGATTAATAATTTTAAAAAAAGTAAAAAAAGATTAATTTTTACATATTTGAGATATTTCCACCCCAATAGTAGCACAAATTGGCAAAAAATATGAAATGTAATTTTTGTCTATTCATATCTTGTCTTCAAGTTGGTTGGAAGGCTTGTGTATGTGACCTTAAGATATATCGCATGGGCCATAACTCCTGCCAAAATTACAGCCTGATCAGACATGCATGTCAGGAGCAGTGGGCAGTCAAAGTAGGCCCTTAACGGTCATTCGTCAATTTTTTGGCCTATTTTGATGGCATATAAAAATTGAGTCAAGCCTTCTTAAGGCACCATTGAGGAAAAAGGGGGTTCAGCGGCACTCCTTGTTAGAGGTTGGGAGGTGCTCAGTGGTAGGGGTACATGCAAATTTTTTTATCAAAAGACCACGGCACTCTGTAGATATTTTAGTTGCTTATTTTATTTCATATCTTTTGTATATATATATATATATATATATATATATATATATATATATATATATATATATATATATATATATATTTTTTTTTTTTTTCTTTTGTATATCCATCCAAAAGTAATAGCCACTGGCCAACGTTTCAGTCTAGTCTTAGACTTTGTTCACGGCCTATTATATAAGTAAGTACATAATTACATTAATATATATATACTGATCAAGCAAAGAGTTGTTACATACATATCATGATATCAGGTAGACAATGTATTATGAGTTATGACATTGCTATGGGGAGAAAGAGACGTCTGACATAAACGAGAATACATAATGGGAATACAAAATTAACCGGACCCATCCATGTTATCCACAAACTGATATCGGGCTTATAGCATGTAAATGACAATAGCAAACTGACAATAACGAAATGACAATAACAAGCTGACAAAAATGACGATGGCAAAAAGACTGTATTATCAACTAGAATATTCAGACAACAAGATAGTGATTGCAAGGTAGTAGCACCAATATAGTTAGCACAGGAGATGTTTACAGCGGTCCATTAGGCATTACTATTAGTATAATTGTAGGTAAGATACCCAGATTACTTTGTGTGGACACTGTCTTAGTGTAGCACAGTGTCCACACAAAGTAATCTGGGTATCTTACCTACAATTATACTAATAGTAATGCCTAATGGACCGCTGTAAACATCTCCTATGCTAACTATATTGGTGCCACTATTGTCCCTAACTCTGCCCCTCTCCACTGGAGTATGGCTAATGTTGTTCTACTACACCTATGGAATGACTATACATACTACCCTCTATCTAATATTATACCATTTGGATTCCACAGATATTGCATCTATACCCTGGCATCTCTACCTGGCAATCACTATCTTGTTGTCTGAATATTCTAGTTGATAATACAGTCTTTTTGCCATCGTCATTTTTGTCAGCTTGTTATTGTCATTTCGTTATTGTCAGTTTTCTATTGTCATTTACATGCTATAAGCCAAAATCCGTTTGTGGATAACATGGATGGGTCCGGTTAATTTTGTATTCCCATTATGTATTCTCGTTTATGTCAGACGTCTCTTTCTCCCCATAGCAATGTCATAACTCATAATACATTGTCTACTTGATATCAGGATATGTATGTAACAACTCTTTGCTTGATCAGTATATATATTAATGTAATTATGTACTTATTTATATAATAGGCCGTGAACAAGGTCTAAGACTAGACCGAAATGTTGGCCAGTGGCTATTACTTTTGGATGGATATACAAAAAAAAAAAATATATATATATTTATATACACACACACACACACACACACACACATACATATATACATACACACACACACAAAAGATATGAAATAAAATAAGCAACTAAAATATCTACAGAGTGCCGTGGTCTTTTGATAAAAAAATTCTTAAGGCACCAAACTCTGCAAGGAGACTTAGACTAAGTAGTTTTACTAACCTGCAAAATGTCAGCCTCCTAGCTTAACTACTTAATATAGTGTGCCTTAACAAAGTTGCCACTTTAGGTTACGTAGCTGTCATGGTCTTACCTTCTTGCTGTTCTCCTTCGTTTGACATGTGCTGGCGGCCATCTTGGTTTCTGGGTTTCTTGTAGCCTTCCACCCTGCGGCTCCTCCTTCCCACTGGGAGGAGCTGGATGCCTAGCTCATATATATAGGAGGTCTGTGGCTTCAGTTCCTTGCTTGGTCCTCCTGTGTTCACATGCTTCTAAGACTGCTTCTGGTTCCTGATCCTGGCTTCGTCTGACTACCCTGCTGGTTCCTGATCCTGGCTTCGTCTGACTACCCTGCTGGTTCCTGATCCTGGCTTCGTCTGACTACCCTGCTGGTTCCTGATCCTGGCTTCGTCTGACTACCCTTCTGGTTCCTGATCTCTGGCCTCTCAAGACTCTGCTTCGGTTTCACCATTCGTTTGGACTTTTGCCTTACAGCTTTATTTTCAATAAAGCCTTCTTATTTTCACTTATCTCTTGTTGTACGTCTGGTTCATGGTTCCGTGACAGTAGCAAGCAGCGCATTACAGCTGGTCCATCATAAGCTGCCTGAAACTCTGGAACCAACAGAGGTCCAGATGAAAAATGTTGTAAGATTTCATTTAGGACCCTAGGGAACATCTGTGCAAAATTGTATTCAATTTGGAGAGGGTCGGATTTCTAGGTTGGTCCACTTGACATGGAATGACCCTAGAGCAGGGATTGCGAATCTTTTGTAGACCACATGCCCAAACTGCAACCCAAAATCCACTTAATTATAGCAAAGTGTCAACACAGCAATTTAACCTAAATACTACAGTCCAGTATAGTATGTCTTCCATGTACTTTATCATTTAGCTATAATAGCCTGCCTACATTTAGTGCGCCGTCTATGCTGTTCATAGTGCGCTCTGTGCTGATAAATGGCAGGAAAAGTCTAAGGCATATTGGTACACCATGGACTTTTTCCAGGGTCTGGGTGCCCACAGAGATGCCTCTGCCACCTATGCCATAGGTTCGCCACCACTGCCCTAGAGCAATTCTTCTGTGTAAGGAAAGCTCCGGCTCTCACGGAAGACACATCCACTTCAAGAAAACCCGCTTAGAGACATCTGGGCGATGAAGCATAGAATCTGACGAGAAGCCCTGCTTGAGAGTCCCTGGCATTCAACCCTTTGTGGATAAAGGCAGAGATGGGAAGAGTCAGATTGGAGATGTGAAGGGTGAATTGTTTGTAATAGCAGGCAAATTTCAGGAACTAATGAATAGTTTGCAAGCCGAAAAAACAGGGTCAGTCCATTACAGCCAGTAACTTTTTAGGACCCATCTTGATACCACGATGAGAAATTATGTAGCCCAGGAAAGGTAGTGAAGTGTTTTCAGAGACATTTTTTCAAATTTTGCAGAGAGCCTGTTCTCTCTCTCAAGATCTGGAGGACAATGCAAATATGTTTCTGGTGAGGTCAAGTAGGGTGAGAAGCTGAGGATTTCATCCAAATAAACTACCACACAGAAAAAGAGCAGATCACTAAGTATTGTTAACGAATTCTTGAAAGATCGCAGGCGCGTTACTGAGACCAAATGACATGATTAAATATTCATATCTAGATCAAATTATAGGAGCCTCGGCGATCCAGTATTAGGGTTGTTTCGGGTATCGAACTTTCGATACTTTTATGCCAGTATCGATTCAGTATCAGGATGTTAATTTTTTCAATACCACACTCTCCTCTTATGGCACTCGGCGTGCACGCAGATAGTGGAGGCGGCCGCCCTGAGCCCAATGAAGTAAGCGGGCTCTGAAGCTACCCGCACCACTGCCACCAATGAATGTGTCGCTGTTAACTAAAGCAGGACGGGGGAGGGAATACACTGCTGTGGCGTCTGAGCTAGTGAGCTCGGCGAATGGCAGCAGCCTCCTCCTCCTGAGTGTCCTCCCCAGAGTCAAGCAGCCAGCATAGCAGGTGCCTGGCCACTGTGCCACCAATGATAATTAACCTTTAATACAAATACAGGAGGCGGGTGCTGGCGGTATTTTTTTTGCGTGGTATTGAGTATTGCAATACCTTTTTAGGGTATCGAAATGGAATTAATTTTGGTATCGAAACAACCCTATCCAGTATAGTGAATAATCTGGCTCTACAATGCCCATCAATAAGAGTCCACAAATGAATGGCAAAGTATATATTTTTTCACACTGTAATTTTATTTAATCCACGGTTGTCTACAGTCAGAGAGACCCACCCTTCTTATTGAAAAATAAGAAACGGGAACTGCTGTTGAAGACTATTTCCACATGAGGCCCCGTTCCATATTTTAATATAATGGGAAGAAAGGGATGCAAATGAGCTCTTTACAAGATCTGCCTCTAATGCCACCAGAGATTTATAGGCCATAAATGCTCTTCTAAAATTCTGGGACAACATGTCCAGGGCAGTAGTTATAGGGGGAAGCGTCTGCTTTGGGGCCTGAACCCAGAAGGGGCCCCTCCAGGAGAAGGACTAAAATATTTTACTGTCAGGGCCCCCTCAACAGTATTATAAAATGACATTACATACAGTGACACTATGTGTCACATGACATACAGTACATACGTGTGGGAATCTGACAGCTCTACTGCTGGGCTTCGTCTGAGAGCATGATCTTGACTAGACACAGAAATGGGGATGGCATGGGAGTTGGTGGTTGAGAAGAAGTCGCTTTTGATGAAGGGGGGGGGTGGAAGCATTAAAAATTTGCTGTGGGGTCCAGTCATTTCTAGTTACACCACTGAACATGTCCTAAGTATTAGGTAAAGACAACGGGTAGACAAGGCCACATAATGAAGTAGTTCCTAGTACCAACTGGATGGGCTAGTCATTAGGATGATGTGGCGAAGGGTCTCAGCTTCTCTCTCATTGGAGTTATCCATGAAGTTGATGTAGGCTACAGGTAAGCCCTGAAGAGTCTATGGAGCTCAGGCAATTGGTACCGAAGCCAGACAGTGAGTGTGACAGGCAGAACTCCAATGTAGAATCTGTCTGAATTTCCAGTCTAGTACAGGACTGTGCAAAAGAAGCCAGGGCAGTCCCAGCAAAAGATGACTGGTTAATACAGGCAGGACCTAAAATTAGATCTTCTCTGCATAAATTATTCCAACATGAAGCTCCATCTGCACAGTGACATACTGCAATGGATTCTGGGAGTGCCATAGCAATGACAGATGTCACCATAAAGGACGTTTCCATGCGCACAGTGGGTATGCGGTATCAGAACACCAAGGCCAGAAACAGAAAGTTTCCTGCTAAACCAGAGTCCAGAAAGGCCTGAACGACGAACTGAATTGCACTTCAATATAAAGACACAGAAACAGTTAATTTTGGAGAGAGCTTGTCCTCGCCCAGGGTTGTTACTCCAATTAACCCAACCTTGAGAGGACAGACAAGCATGCAATGTCTTGGCTCAACAATATATGCACAAATACTATCAGCATTTAGGCCAAAGCTCCTGCTCAGATAATCGTGTCTTATCCGGTTGCATTGGTTCTGGCGCTGGAGATGCAGAAGTTGACAGCTGAAGTAGGTGCCTATTTAGGAATTCTCGCAATTTCTTGAAGTGCTTTCTGAAGCACAGATCAGTTTGAGTGGCCAGGGTAGATAAGACATCTACCGGCCAGTTTGTCTTTGAAGTGACCTAAAAGACCCTCCCAGAAATCAGTCACCAAGACCTCACTATTCCCAGATATTTCTGAGACAAGGGTTCTGAATGGCATACTGCCCAACTGTGAGCTTGCCTTGGTGGAGGAACAGAAGACAAAGACAGCTGAAGTGGTATGGCCTGGGTCCTCAGACCTTGCGAACAGCAGCTAGGCAATTCTGTGACAGGAGAGAGACCAAGAAGGCTAATTTGGCCCGATCGGTAGGAACTGGTGGCCCTTTAGCTATAAGTGGATGATGCATTGATTTCAGAAAGCATAGACATAGCTCAAGTTTCCCCTCATATGACGGGGGTTGCAGCAGTTGCATAGAGCTGCCAGCAGTGGCGATTGGCAGAGGAGACTGTGCAGACACTGCAGCTGGCGGTGGCGGGGCCAGAACGGAAATAGATAACGCAGATGGGTAGAGATATTATGCAGATACTGCAGGAGTTGCTTCTGGTAACTATGCTTTGTAGTCAGCTCCTTATGCACTTCAGACAGACCCAACTTTGGTGGGCCAGAGGGTTCCGTAGCCTGAGAAAGCATTATCGCAATGGGTTTGGAGCCACTGTGTCAACCATCAGATTTTACTATGGGCTAACCCTAAGACAATTATCCTGGCAGTCCCTTGGTATTTCCCCTGTTAACTACTGTACAGGGAACTGGACACTGCTGCATGGGAGACAGAGTAGTCTCTGTGTGATTGACAGAGACCCACAAGGGTCAGACACCAGTGCCAAGGTCGGCACTGGAGGAGTACATGCAAAACGGAAAACAGCAAAGGGCCAATACAGAGTTCTGGCACAGGTCTGGTAGAAGAGGAGTGTAAGGAACCCCAGTTAATAGGCAGAGGTTGATAAAAGGATAAATATAAACGCATCTTTGCAGAAACTAGCAAGCTAGACAACTATTACTCAGTTGCCCTCCCATAGAAGGAGAAGTACAGTGGGGCAAAAAAGTATTTAGTCAGCCACCAATTGTGCAAGTTCTTCCACTTAAGATGGGAGAGGCCTGTAATTTTCATCATAGGTACACTTCAACTATGAGAGACAGAATGGGGGGAAAGAATACAGGAAATCACATTGTAGGATTTCTAATGAATTAATTGGTAAATTCCTCAGTAAAATAAGTATTTGGTCACCTACAAACAAGCAAGATTTCTGACTCTTACAGAACTGTAACTTCTTCTTTAAGAAGCTCCTCTGGCCTCCACTCGTTACCTGTATTAATGGCACTTGTTTGAACTGGTTATCAGTATAAAAGACACCTGTCCACAACCTCAAACAGTCACACTCCAAACTCCACTATGGCCAAGACCAAAGAGCGGCCGAAGGACACCAGAAACAAAATTGTAGACCTGCACCAGGCTGGGAAGACTGAATCTGCAATAGGCAAGCAGCTTGGTGTGAAGAAATCAACTGCGGGAGCAATTATTAGAAAATGGAAGACATACAAGACCACTGATAATCTCCCTCAATCTGGGGCTTCACGCAAGATCTCACCCCATGGGGTCAAAATGATCCCAAGAACGGTGAGCAAAAATCCCAGAACCACACAGGGGGACCTAGTGAATGACCTGCAGAGAGCTGGGACCAAAGTAACAAAGGCTACCATCAGTAACACACTACGCCGCCAGCTACTCAAATCCTGCAGTGCCAGACGTGTCCCCCTGCTTAAGCCAGAACATGTCCGGGCCCGGCTGAAGTTTGCTAGAGAGCATTTGGATGATCCAGAAGAGAATTGGGAGAAAGTCATATGGTCAGATTAAACCAAAGTAGAACTTTTTGGTAAAAACTCAACTTGTCGTGTTTGGAGGAGAAAGAATGCAGAGTTGCATCCAAAGAACACCATACCTACTGTGAAGCATAGGGGTGGAAACATCATGCTTTTCGGGCTGTTTTTTCTGCAAAGGGACCAGGACGACTGATCCGTGTAAAGGAAAGAATGAATCGTGAGATTTTGAGTGAAAACCTCCTTCCATCAGCAAGGGCATTGAAGATGAAACATGGCTGGGTCTTTCAGCATGACAATGATCCCAAACACACCGCCCGGGCAACGAAGGAGTGGCTTCGTAAGAAGCATTTCAAGGTCCTGGAATGGCCTATCCAGTCTCCAGATCTCAACCCCATAGAAAACCTTTGGAGGGAGTTGAAAGTCTGTGTTGCCCAGCGACAGACCCAAAACATCACTGCTCTAAAAGAGATCTGCATGGAGGAATGGGTCACAATACCAGCAACAGTGTGTGAAAACCTTGTGAAGACTTACAGCAAACATTTGACCTCTGTCATTTCCACCATAATTTACAAATCTCACAAACGGAAAGCCAAAACACGAGTGTGAAAGTAGCCGAAGATGACAGCCCAAGCAAGGAGAGCACACTAATTAGAGAAGCATTAAATGTGTTCATAAACTGCTTTTCAGTAAGGTTCAGAAGAGAAAGAACACCATGTGCATTTGAAGCAGAGGCTCTGCAGAGAAGAAAAAACAACCCAGAAGAAGTGACCCTATTTTAGAAATTACACCTATCACAGAATTTACCAAGGAGTGAAGTGAGAATTTTGATCCCACAGGCGTTTTGGAAATTAATGCACAGTAGATGGTGCAAAGTGAAAATTGAAATTTTTACACAGGTATCCCGTTTCAGTGCCCAATATGTTGTGCCTTTTGTGTGCCAGTGTGAAAAGTCAGTCCACTTATTATTAGGCTACATTCACATAACTGTATTTTCGGGCTGTGTCCGGATTGCGGATTGCATGCAGATACATTAATTTCTACGGGGCCATAAAAAATGCGGACAGCACACATGTGATCCATGTGCTGTCCACATCTGTGCAGCTATGCAACAACTTAGAGAACATGTCCTATACGTAACCATTTCGCAGACATGATTAGACCTTTTTACAAAACACCACAGAATTTAGAGTATTTTAGTCTTCAATCACATCATTAATTACAATGCGCTCGTAAGGTCTTCAGATCCTGTCACTTTTTATCACATTTTGCTAAATGTAAACTAGACAAATGTAAAGGCTTTACCAAGCACTTACTTTATCTACAGTGGCTGCTTTCTCAGATTTCACTGAAGGTCACATGACCTGTGATGTCAGCTTCTCTCCCTGCTCCGATGAAGTTTCATGCACAAGCCTGAGAGAGCTGATCTGTGTCTGTGCACGAGACGTCACTGTGCTGGCCACGCCCCCGTGCACTGCCATATGCTGCTGTGTCTCCCTCTCCCTGGATTCTTCAGGAAACTTTAAAACCTTCAGCAGCACACACTCTGTGCTGGAGGCTTTACTGAGTAGCTGCAGGCATTGAAGAGACATAGGATCTTCCCTCTTCATCCTGCAGACACAGAGCTGACAGACTGGAGGAGTTCTGCAGAGCATTGCACAAGAACAGGTAGGGGGAAGATACGGTGTGTATCAGCAGTGTGATTGTACAGTTGGGACTTGTAGTCCTACACATGCTGCCGAGTCTCCCAGCAGTCAGACGTTTCCCTCAGGGCAGACTATTAATCACTCCCTTTGCAGAGCAGACGGAGGGGCATGAATATACATGAGGAAACTCCAGAGAATGTTGTTATTGCAGGTAAACATAGGGCCAGAAGAGAACCAGGGAAATGAGGAAATAGATTTTTTTTTGCCTAAAACTTGCTTACTTTAGATATATATTGCTGAATACCAGATTGACAATGCTATATATCTTTTCATAACTCGGATAACCCCTTTAAAGGGAACCTGTCACCGGGATTTTGGGTATAGAGCTGAGGACATGGGTTGCTAGATGGTCGCTAGCACATCCGCAATATCCAGTCCCCATAGCTCTGTGTGCTTTTATTGTGTATAAAAACCGATTTAATACATATGCAAATTCAGAGCTTGAAAATACGACTCTTTTCTGGTCACACAAGAAAGATAGGACTCTTATGTTTATTTGCATATGTATCAAATAGTGTTTTTTTTACACAATAAAAGCACACAGAGCTATGGGGACTGGGTATTGCGGATGTGCTAGTGGCGATCAAGCAACCCATATCCTCAGCTCTATACCCGAAATCCCGGTGACAGGTTCCCTTTAACCACTTCCCATCTGGGCCCTTTGCCCCCTTCCTGACCAGGCCAAATTTTGCAAAACGGACATATCTCACTTTATGTGGTAATAACTTTGGAACGCCTTTATTTATCCAAGTCATTCAGAGATTGTTTTCTCGTGACACATTGTACTTCATGATAGTCATAAATTTGAGTCAAAATATTTCACCTTTATTTATGAAAAAATCCCAAATTTACCCAAAAATAAAAAATAAAAAAATAAAATAAAAAATCGCAATTTTCTAAATTTCAATTTCTCTGCTTTTAAAACAGAAAGTGATACCTCATAAAATATTTATTATTTAACATTCCCCATATGTCTACTTTATGTTAGCATCATTTTGGAAATGTCATTTTATTTTTTTAGGACGTTAGAAGGCTTAGAGGTTTAGAAGCAATTCTTCAAATTTTTAAGAAAATTGCCAAAACCCACTTTATAAGGACCAGTTCAGGTCTGAAGTCACTTTGTGGGGCCTACATAGTGGATACCCCCATAAATGACCCCATTGTAGAAACTACACCCCTCAAGGTATTCAAAACCGATTTTACAAACTTTGTTAACCCTTTAGGCGTTCCACAAGAATTAAAGGAAAATGGAGATCAAATTTTTAAATTTCACTTTTTTGGCAGATTTTCCATTTTAATCAATTTTTTTCTCTAACACATCGATGGTTAACAGCCAAACAAAACTCAATATTTATTACCCAGATTCTGCGGTTTACAGAAACACCCCACATGTGGTCGTAAACTGCTGTATGGGCACACGGCAGGGCGCAGAAGGAAAGGAACTCCACATGGTTTTTAGATGCCATGTCCCATTTGAAGCCCCCTGATGCACCCTTACAGTAGAAACTCCCAAGAAGTGACCCCATTTTGGAAACTAGGGGATAAGGTGCCAGTTTTATTAGTACTATTTTTGGGTACATATGATTTTTTGATCATTCAATATAACACTTTATGGGGCAAGGTGACCAAAAAATTGGTTGTTTTAGCACAGTTTCTATTTATTTATTTTTACAGCGTTTATCTGAGGGGTTCAGTCAAGTGACATTTTTATAGAGCAGATTGTTAAGGACGTGGCGATACCTAATATGTATACTTTTTCTCATTTATTAA